>NC_138782.1:42111287-43311287 GCF_965178545.1 Coloeus monedula | reverse complement strand
GCCTGAAACATGCATTTAGTTCCAAATCCTGTAGATTGGCAACATACTGGGGGGACCTGAGTTTTTCATATTTAACTTTTCTAATGGCATAGATGCTAGTTAACTGTACACTGGGATCTGACTGCAGGTACAGAGTGGTTTGGTGGGGCAACTTCTCTTGCCCATGAAATGCTTTAAAGCAGAGTTCACCTTGTGGAATATCTAGAGCTATGAAAAATTCTTGCTTCAGGTTTGACGTGATGACTTCATCAGTTTGCCAGGTTTGGTGCTGTGACTGTGCTGGTTCTTGGAAGTTGGTGTAAGGACATGGGCACAGCACATTTTGAGCCGTCTGGCTCTTAGCTCCCACCCACTGTGCCTGGGCTATTGCAGAGTGGGCTGAAGCAGGCTTAAAAACCAGAAATGCCTTCCATGTTGCTTTTATGCTATTGTGTTTGGGTTTTATGGTTGTGCGGGGTTTTTTTATTTTTGAGGGTTGGGAGGGTGTGTGTGTAGTTTTGGTTTTGGGTGGGGGGGGGGGGGGGCAGGTTTTATGAGTTTTTTTTAGTAGTCTGTATCTGGTACCTGTTCTCTAAATATTACTACTAGTCTTTGCCTTCAAAGCATTACAACTCTTTCACTGTATTTCTTAGTATCTGGGTGGTCTTTAAAAGTGCATTGCAAGTGTAGTTACAGGCAACAAGTGGCCAAAACAACTGTTTCCATCTGGCTGGTGACTTAAACAACTGTGACTACCAGAGAACACTTTGTGAGCCTTCTTTTCCACTGGCTTTTCTTATGACTCAGTTACAAATGTCGGGTAAAGGTGCTTCTGGCAACTTTGCTGGAGATATTAAAGGAGAAAGCTTGTTGTCCTATGTCAATCTACAGAATCTCCTCTTAAATTTGATAATTTTGTGCTTGGCATAGTATTCCTTACCCTTGCTGAAAGTCTTAGACTTCAGTTTGACTGCTAGAAAGCCAGCTATATGTCGTAAGTAAGCTATATGCTTACTTATATGTCACTGACTAGCACGAAAAGCATGTGTGCAGACCAAATGCTTCCAATGTACTTAGGAGGCTGATTTGAGCAGTGAATTGTCCCCTTGAGAAGACATACGGTTTCTCAGCTGTACAGCTCGGATGAGGTGAGGCCCTGGGAGAGAAGTGGATCATTAAAATACTGGTTTGCCTAGCTTGTTCTTTCTACCTGTTTTTTACTCTTTAACTGATGTGGATGGACCCTGCATGAAGACTTGGAAGAGCTGCTTTTTATGAGATGAAGCAGCTCTGGGTTCCTGGCTGACAGCTGGGGGAAGCATTTAATGGCACAGTGAGTGCTACATGAGGCTGATGCTGACAGCATGAGAAGCAGAGTAAGTCTCTAGCTGTCTGGAAATAATGGCTTGTGCAATTCTGAACAGGAGATCTAACTTGGATTAGGGTGTTTCTTTCATAGTAATAAAAAACCTGGAGGATGGGGAGCATCTGCAAATCCTCTTCAGCAAAGAATACAGGTGCTGGATACCTTCCTTGTGGTGGCTCAGGGTGATTACAGTCTGAACTTCTGTCTGCAGCTGACAGGGAAATTAGACGTTTTGTTTTTATCACAGGGAATGGAGAAACCCTCTGAGATTTGTGCTTTTGATTTTTTTGTTAGAGTATCAGGAGATATCTTGAAAAAATTGCGGTAGCTCTTCCTGCGCTGTTTCTTTTAGCTGTTATTTCTTTGGGAGTTCTACTTGGGCATCATGCAATGTCCAGATATACTGTCGATCACTTGAATTTAGGGCCACTAACTTGCATTGTTAAAACTGTCTTTCGCCTCTAAAAGGTAAAAATAAAGGAAATTTAAGATTATGTATAGAATACTGATAATTTCTTTCCTGTTAGGCAATGTTTTCAGAAAATATAATGAAAACTGGAGTTTGACCTGATCTCGTGACTGTATAGCTTAAAGATAAGAAATACTGGAAGATTTGCATATTGGGGTTGGGAGTGTGTAGTGTTCTGTACTTAAGTCTCCTTGCTTATGGTCTCATCAACAACAAGCCCCCCTTTAGCCCTTAAGTTTCTGGCATAGGGACTGTTTCTGGGCCTGAATAGCAGATTTTTCTGCTGAAACTCATGTCTGAAGACTGCATGCTGCAGCTTTTTAGGGGAGAGATAGTTGTCATCTCTATAAAGAAAGGAGACTTGCCCTGGGGCCCAAAGTTTGACATGGAGATTTCAAGAATAATTTTTTTTTCCTCCTGTTGGAAAAATATTGTCCTTATGAGGTTAGGAAAAAGCAAGGAGTTTGGCATGCTGTTTGTGGGCAGTCAGGTAGCTGCTGCTCTGGGCACCCGAATCTGTCCGCACATTGTGTACGGCATGTTATTGCAGCCAAACGATCGATTTAAGACTGAAATGAGTAACCTAATGGTTTCTTCTTTCTGAAACAATTTTGCTTCATAGATAGTCTTCTTTCTGAAACAATTTTGCTTCATAGATAGTCTTCTTTCTGAAACAATTTTGCTTCATAGATAGTAGCATAAATACTAGAGTATATCTGGAAAGTAGAAGCAAAAGAGCTTGCAGTGTGACTTTTCCAATTCTTACAACACAGCTAATGTGTGAGACCAGGATCAATTTTCCTCACTGCTTGAAGACATGGAATGCACCTAATTCCTTCCCCAGGTAAGCATCCTGAGGAGGCTGACTGCCCTTTGCTGCTTTGGTCTGTGTGAATCAGCAGAAATATCCAGTGACTGAAGATGGTACCAGCTCTATACAAGGGATTAAATAATTTGCATGTGTTGCTGTGGCACAACATGAAATTTCACAGGCTTACCAGACTTAGTGTTGTGATGGGTAAATGTGACTTTTGTTTAAGCAAAGCAGAGATTTAATTGAGGTTTCTGAATATTACCCTGATGACATGAATTCAGACATACTCAGGTCAATGACCTTTTTAGCATAACATGATACTTGGAAACATTCATAGGCAAAAGGGCCAAATGAAGGAAAATGCACCTCCATCTGTGGTATAGGAAGTATTGCCTCTGTCCTGTGTTTATATTAGTCACAAACATCTTAAGTAACTGGGTTGTGGGTTTGGGGTTTTTTTTTTTGTGGGGGTGAGGTAGAAATGACACAGGCACGCTGTGTACACTGTGTCTCTTATCTGAATACATCACATTCTTGTAAAGTGCACGCTGAAATAATTTCAGATAACATGATGTACATTTCCTACCAGGTGCTTCTCTGCAGCTGGTTGTGATATTTCTGCAGCTGTGGGACAGAAAGGTTCAGTCTCAGGAAAAGATATGTGATGACAGCCCGAGCTTTAGCTAGTAAGTGTGTACTCTGTGTGGAGACCCTAACCCATACTACTTAAGATGTTGTAATATTTTCTTGAACTAGCTAGCCTGAGGCTGGCAAATAAACTGCAATCACATCTCCGAAGTAGGGTGTGGACATGACTGCAGTCTGTTTCCATGGGGACAAAGATAAGTCTCATTTTATAGAATTGTACTGAAAACTGTTGTACCCCAGCAGTGCATGACCTGTAAGCAAGCAGTTATGCAGCAGTCTTGTTGAAGGATGTCAAAGTTGATCGCCTTGATTAGATCTTAAAGCTGTTTTAGGGAAGCAATGTGTACAATCACACTGATCAGACATGCCCACAGTATGAATACTGTGGCCAGCTTCAGTCAGGCTGGAAAGAGGAGTAGGCACATAGACCTCTGTTCTCAAAGATTTTGTGTGTGTTGACAAATGAGCAGAGAGATTCAGAGCAGTACCCTACCAAGGGATGGAAAGGCAGAACTGTACCTGGCCACAAGTCAATGTGTATTATTCAATACAATAAGCAGGTTAGGAAATCTGTGTGCTAAGTCTCTGTCCAGAAAGGCAGAAGGAGGAAAGAAGTCCAAGAAGCAATAGCCATAGGTCTGTTGAGAAGCAGGCTCTACTAGTTCTGCTTCTTGCAGAACAACTTTGACTTACCTTTTTTCTCGGAAATTTCATCTTCCTAAAAACAAGTACAGAAGTCTGTTAGCTGCTTTATTTCCCTATGGAAACCTGACTGCCCTTACTGCAGCCATGTGTCGACCTGTTTTTTAACCTTTCTTAGATTTAGTTACAAGACTATCCCAGCTTTAAGAGAGCACATTTTAAAGACAAAGCATGTCGTTTCTTTATTTTTGTCCGTGAGAACAGAAAGCTGTTTTTATTCTTGTTCTTTGACTGCTATGCACGTGCGACCCTCAGTAGTCTAGAAGGAAAACGCAGCACTTTGGGAATACCTGTTCCCTGCGTGCCTGAACCTGGCCATACTGGGGCAGGACTGACACCTAGTGTGGGCTGGGTGGAACTGAACATTCAGCTCATGAAGCTACTGCAAAGCTCAGTAAAAGTTACTTGAAGCTTTGGATGTCACAGAGCTTTTGATATATAAGTTTTCAGTTTGGACATCTAACAGCTCACTTGTCCCTTTGCTCATCTTTCCAGCTGCTAGCAGAGATGCTGCTGTAGTGAACAACCATAGCAGCTGGAAAACGTGGTCCCCTTTTTACCTGACTTCCTTCCCCAGCTGGCTGATTTTAGGCCGTCAGACATGTTTCTGTGTTATGTAAGACAGTAATTCACTGTATTTTCTACAGATGGAACTGCAGAACTGCCTCATTCATGTTACAGTAATACTTTAGGCGTTGAAGATGGTACTTGTATTGCTGAGACTAATACAATACTATGCCTTTTAATAAGTGGTAACTCTTGAGTGTCTTACCCTCTTGAAGAAAAGAGAGCAGATCTTGGAAGGTTGAAAAAAATCCAAAAAGCAGGATGAAACTTAACCATGGCAGCTAAATATTTCTAATATTGAATTTAAGCTATTGCAGAGCTTCCAGATAAAATTTTTCATATCTGTGTTTTAAATTGATGTGATGTCTTGTATCACTATACCCCAGTAAACTGGATGTGGTGTAAGTCTGTTGCAGATGGTAACTCTGAGTTTCGTCATAGAGAATAACTATCATAGCTGTAATTGTTTACTTTATTGTAGCAAGACTTTATCTTAATTACATGTATACACATACCTCAGTCAAGTGTTAAAAGAAACAGCTCTCCCTTTCTCCAGATCCTGCCCTTGAAACATGCCCCAGGTGATCATTATCTTATTTCTGCCAGAGAGTCTAAGTCAAATCTGACTTTGGACTGACTTCTTTGAGCATGTGTTTCATCTAGGTCACCTAGTTGTTAGTGGTTGCTCGAACCTAAATGATTTTAAGAATTGGGGGTTTAGCCACTGTTTTCCCCCTGTTCTTGCTTTGAACAGTGAGGAAGGATAATTCTGTTTCTTAAATCATAGCCTGCTATTTCAATGGAAGGTGCAAGGGGGATATGCTGGTTGTTTCTTAAGTAAATAAATAACCACATTTTCAACTCCAATGTTTGGAACACCATCACAGCAATATTGCAGTCCACAGTAACTGTGGTGCAGCACAGGGATCTGGCAGGGAGACTGGCGCTGGGTAGCCTGAGTACAGCTGAGTTTGACAGAGTTGGCATGCAATTTGGGATGCTGTGACTGGCTGACACATATTAGTCCCAGTGTCATAGACCTCAGTTCAGGTCAATGGAAAGCTGCAATCAGGCATTTTGATATTTGTGGTATATACATTCATTGTAAATCTTTACATTTCTTAGTCTTGGCAATTTCATCTTTTAATCCTGTTTGTGAGATCTGTAACCCCTTATTTGAAGGAGCAACAGCAGTGGCACGAAGGGTAGCTTGTTATGAGATTCTGAGCATGTTTGTTTCCATGAGATGGACCCCTTAGGATGAAATGCATTAGGAAGAAGGGACTTGCCACCTCATCTTATGTGGCTGCCTGTAGCAGCATGCCACCTCAGATACCACTACCCTGCAGCAAGGGCCTTGCTTTGCACTACAAGCTATAACCTATAACCAGCCCAATGGAATTATTCCGGGGTAATGAGGAAGCTTGTTAAGCTTGCAATAACTTCATCTAACAGTAGAGGTCTGTCTTGTTTGGCAAAAGGTTTTTTGTCAGTTAAGAGTGTATGAGAATTTGGGTAGCTTTTCAGTCGTTTTCACGGTGGAGTTTTCTTTTTGTTTCTTTGAATACCAATTTAAAGTTTTTTTAATGCTAAGAGCTGGCCCGAAAGTGCAGTGTGCACTTAAGTGAATCACATTTGTAGTAGCTAGAGAGCTCTGGCAATCACTGAGCTGGTGTGAGAAGCTGTAACTGGAAGCTGAAGCTCCCCTCCCCAGACCCAGTACTGAGAAGAGACACAGAAACTGCTGGCAGGTTTTTGGAAGTGGGGAAGTGATTTTTTACACACTGGGAAGGGAACTTGTCCTTCTCTTGTAGTTTTCAAGTCAGAACGGTATTACTTTCTAGAAAATTGGCTTTAGCCAAACCCCAGTTATTTGACTTCAGATAGGCACAAGTGGATGAAAGTTCATGGCTAATGTTAGACAGGAATTGTTATAGCAGATGAGTGTAGGTTTTTTTCTTCTAATGTTAACTCACAAACCTACAAAGCTTCTGCCAGAATTTGTGTCTTTCAACCCAAATCACCTGTAAGTATTCTCCATATCCAATTACCTGTTACATCTGTGAATGGAGAGATTCTGTACAGTCAAGAAATGGTTTCACAAGCTCCTAAAAGCACGGGTCTCTAGTGTGGGTTTTCTGTTACTTAACTCAAACCATCTCTAGTTCATTATCTATCTATTAAGGTATGCAACCTTTTCTTCATCCCCTTGCTTGTACTATTCTGGAATGATATTTTCCTTTAGGTTGTGGTGCTGTTTTCATCGAGCTATTGGAAGCTTATATTTGGTTTTGCTAAAGTTGAATTACTTCAGCCCAAACACCTAATTTACCATCTCTGAGTCAGAACTATGATCATTTCTGCCAATCATCCTGTAAAGCATCCTGCAACTTGGCTAAGTACACAACATACAGATGGTCCTCTTGTTGCCTCTATCCAAACTTAATGCAAGTTTGCTGTTAATATAAATTTCAAAATCCTGTTTTCATATTCCATCTTAATTTTGTAGATAAGAATTTAAGAGGCAATTGGTGAATTTCTCTCTTGCATCACAGACCAAATTTGCTAAGTCTTAATGGTAGTTCTTTAGATACTTGTCCATATAGAAATTTTGAAAGATAAACACAGTGTAAAATTCTGCATAAATTCAGTCAGAAAATACAAATTCTAATTTAGTGGAAGGGTGTTCACTGAAAGTACAGCCCTGCATTAACTAATCCTTAATTGAACAGATCTTGCAGTTGCCTAAATCAAGCTGCAACTTTTGTTGCTCTTTTCCTGGCTTTTTTTTGTTTGTTTTAACTGAATGTTGGGAATAGAACTTTAGAATCATCCCTGTATTGACAGTGTTTTTACTGCCATATTGCTTTTAAAATTTTTGATCCTCTGCCTCACCTGAAAGATAAAACTCCTGTGAGAAGCTCTACATTTTCCAAGCATTTACCTCCTAGCACATTGTTTTGAGGTGACTTTATCTACTAGAGTTTGTTTTACAATAGGTTATGATCAACTGCAGAAATTACTGGAATTGTTAAAAAGAGTACTATTGTGCTACCTTACATGAGATAAGATAATAAAGTCAGCAGGAAGATGAATTTTTTTAAATCCATGAGCAAAGAACTTTTATGTTGTCATTGTGATATTATATTCTACATTCACGTTTTTGGTACATGTCTTAATAGAAGAATAATAGCATCTTTAATCCCATGAAAGAGCACTGAAGTGGAAGAGGGTTTGGGGTTTTTTTTCCTTTATTTTGTTTTTCAAAAAGTCAGTCGGGTGGCTATTTCTAGAAATCTCTTTCAAAATGCTAACAGCATGCGGGGATGGCGTTGTTGTCACAAGTATTGTGGCACTGTGGGGGATGCAGAGCACAGACTTTGGAGCATCAATTCTCTTTGTGTTTGTGAAGCATGGGGTGGGGGTGTACTGTTGGCAGGAGGAGGTGAATAGGCAGTACCAGCAGAGCTATGCCACTGTGCTGATTCTTCTCAGTTGGAACCCTCTCTTCAGTTCTAGCCATTTCACCTTTGAAAAAGCATAGAGAAACATGCTTATGGAGACCAAAGAGTTGGTGGGAAGTTATTAGAGCAGTGGAGAGATGTATATGAGGAGATGGGAATAATATTAAACATCTTTTTAAATAAAGGTAAAGCAGATAGGAGATGGTTCATTTGGTTTGTGTGGTTTTGCTTTTGTGTGGGGAAGTGAAGGTCAACTAATTCAAGAAATTTCTTAAATTACAACTTTTTTCTTCCTTATATGTATGTCTAAAATGTGCAAGAATGACAAAATTAAAATGCAGGTAGATTCAAATGAATACTAATAAATGAAGAGAATAGAACTAAGTTTGTATTTCATCCTAAAGAAAAGATGCGATGTATTTCCAGTTGTGAGCTTTTCTGTTTTTCGCCAAGATCTCTGGCTTACGTCATGTATTACTTCTGGTTTTATATCCTTTATAGCTATGAGGAAGGCATAAGTCACCAATATAATAAATATTTTTGTAACTCTGAAAGTGTATACTTTAGATAATCTATAAACTTGGAATATTTAAAATGTCTAAAAAATGTCCAAGAGACGCTTGTTAGAGAACTTTAATTATACACTGAGATCTTAGTCTAAATCTGAGGCAGTCACTTTGGGTAATAGGCTTTCCTGCTTCACTGTGCTGAGGAATTGCCCTCAATGTGAGTTAATCTTTACAGTGATTGTTGTAATAAGAACAGTATATGGTATGAAAGCTTTTTCATTTTCATATCAACTTAACTACATAACTTATTCACTTATATTTACTCTGTCTATTGTAAAGGTCAGGTGAAGGTATGAATCTACCTTCAAAGTAACCTACTAATGTGCCATATTTCTAGTATATATCTAAATTACAGATCTACCATAAAGACATGGAAAACCAATAGAAACCCTAGGCAATTTCAGGTTGTAGCCACAGGTGAATTATCAGTTACTCCTTCTGCAGCAGTCTTGTTTCTTTTTTGTCCTGTGATTTTTGTGTTCATGAAGACATTTTGAATGCTTTCTTTTCTTTTTCTTCCCGCCTTGGTCTGCTTGTCCCCTTGAGGTGCTGTAAAATGTATGCCTAAAACTTGAACCTGGAGGTAGATGCAAGTGCCAAGCACTGTGTCACCCTAGAATCCTGCTTTCAGTGGATCCACGTACTTGCATCTGCACATAAGAGGTCAGAACCACCATCCTGGTGGGAAGGTAGGGATTTGACCTGGTACTTCTGAGTCTATTTTTTTTTTCCCAGGTGTTTCTAACACAGTTCTCACTTTGAGTTTTGGAATGACTGTATTTTTATTAAAATTAAGTAAATAAAAAAAAAGCTGAATCCTATACCTCAGTGAAAGAAATGGAAATACCCAAAGTCCAACTTATTTTGCAAATTAGGTTCTCTTTTCCCAGACAATCCTAGCAGTTGGCTGCCACAATGAAAGCAGTGGCTAAGAAGTAAAGTATATGGTGCTGAAAGTGCAAGTCCAAAAAAGTCAGTTCTTGCTCACAAATGTTGTTAGAGAATTTTTTTCTCTGTAATCAGAGTTTGACCATACAGTGTTATGTCTCCTTTAACATATTACCTGTTGGCATATTTTCCTGTTCACCATGATGGTAGTGGTTCATGTTTGTCTGGGGAAAGTGCCGTATTTAACCTTTTTGTTGCTGTAAGGTTAGCTCTGCCTGTAAGATTATGATGGAAACTAACTATCGGGGTTCCCCAAATTGTAACTTAAGTGTCATCTGTAGACAAAAATAAGGCTTTAAATTGCTCTTGAAGTTGCTGAATTACAGTTTCCATTGTTTGTCAAAGAAACTCTATCTAGAGAGAGATTATATCATACTGAATAGTGATCTAAAAAAAAAAAAAAAAAGGAAAAAAGATGACAGCAAGAGTCAAAATCCCAACAACCTCCCACCAAAAATCTGCTTGTCAAGAGACCACTGTGCCCTTTCCATGTTCCTAATGCTAAGAGCTATTCTGCTAACTAGGGTGTGGTACTTAGCTGGCAGACATAGTGCATCACAAGCTTGATGATGAGGCAGTAATTGCAGAACCACTGTGTGTGGTACTTCAAAGCTGGGTCATCAGGAGAGCAGAGCTCATCAAGGGTACATCTGAGCTTTAAATCTGGTAGATCTTAGCCATCTGCATGCAGCCTCCTCTGGAATGTACTGCTGTTCATTTTGCTGCCTATGTGGCAACTGAACCTTTGCTACAGACTCCTCATTGTAGGTGAGGAGTGAAACTCCTCTAAAAGTGTTGGCTGCTTCCTTGCGTTCTTCCTATACATGAAAAGATTCAACTTGTTTCTGTCCAGGGACAGTTCTTTAAATGTCAGGGTCCTAAGTGCAAATATTTGAAAGGTTTGTAAATCTCAGAAATTAAATTTCTTTGAAAGCTTGATAAGCATGTAATCTTGTCCATGAGCAACTTCTCCAAGGGTCCTTCTCTGAAATGGCCCATGGCTTACACTGGACCTTTACAAAGAAGCCCCGACTGCAATTTCAGGGTTGAAAATTTAGGGTGATGCCAAGACTGAGCTCTCACAGCATGGCTGTTGGTGTTGCACTGCCTAAATCAGCTTTGTGAGCTGTGATATGATCACACATTTGGATAAATTTCCTTGATTTGGGCATATTTGAAAGTGTAGACCTTCATTTAGAGGAACAAATCTCTGACTGACAATTCTGCTAAAGGGCTCTCTAATGAGAACAGTTTTATTAGAGGCACTGGATTAGGTTTTCAAATGTAAGTAATTTCAACTCTGTACAGTGTTACAAACCTTACCTCATCAGTAGAGGCATTTGATCACTACAGAACATTTAGTGGCATTTGTGAAATAAGAACAAATTATTACATTAGAATATAGTGAAAATACTGTCAGAACTCGTAATTTCATGTCTTTTCACTGATCAACACAGTAGAAACTTAAGAGTAAAATGTGGAATCACCCCATGATCATCTTCAAACACGTGTGGCTTTTGGTATTCAGATAAACTATGCCTGCATGTAGAGAAGCGTGGTGTTAATGATTTATTTATAGCCTACAGCCTTTTATTGTCCTGCTGCTTTGTTCATAACTTCCATCCCCTTCTTCTGCCTCCAGCAAGGGATGTTTCTAGTAGTGTATATGTGAAGTTATAGGGAGACTCTGAGAAGTGGCCAGAGAGCTGCATGTCTATGGATATAGGTATTTTCCCCTGCTATGCTTCTTAATCTTGTCATCTATGTAGAGGTGTACCCCTCTGTCTTCTTCCAAACTTGAGCACAGGCCTTGACTATAGTAGAAGTAAGGGAGGGTTATCTCATGTTTTAACTAATGTGAGTTTTCTGTAACCAGTATGCGCAGTGTAGAGTCCTAAATAACTAGAACTTGGTTAAAAGCAGATCAAAATCTCAGCAGGGCCATGAATTATAATGTAACTTTTGAGGATAACTTGATTTCTGTCTGATGAGGAGGGGGGAAAAAAGAGCATGGTAAGTTTATGTGAAAAACCACCCCCTTCCCCCCCCCCCCCCCCAAAAAAAAAAAAACAAAAACAAAAACCCAACCCAAAACTAACCAAACCAACAAAACTCTTGACTCTTGGAAAGATTTGCAAAAGACTAAGCTAAACTTTAATAGCTGAGTACTGATGTTGTTTTAAAAGGTTTCTGAATAGAAATCAACTTGAAGGTGGCTTACATTTATAATAAAGATTTAGAGAAAATGCATGGAGCTGTTTTACCCTCATGAAAGTGTAATAAAGAAAGGAAAATCTTGATCGAACCTTGGTCAGTGTCCAAATTCACAGCAGAACTCAAATCCCTTAAAAACCTTGGTCATAAATCTCCTTAAGCTTTGTGATACAGTGAGTTTTAGGTAATAAAATATACCTCTTTTTTCTTAGAAGTTGTTCTCCTTTCCCATTAAGTTACTTCTACGTCTAGGTATTTCCCAGCTGTGATGTAGTCATGTTTCTTTTTTCTATTTTTAACTGCAGGGATCTGTTTTGTTTGTTTGTTTCTGGTGTAAAGGTGATGCAGTCATTTTTTTCATTGAGACCATCTTAAAGGGTAGCTCAAGGATTCTTAGGGCAGCAAGAAGACAAAGAGGGCTCTGTGGGGAAACCAATTCCTTGCTTTTATTACAGAATTCCTTGTTATCAGTCCCCCAGGAAACTGCCTGTGTGTTGGGTGTTTGGCAAGTGTGAGGGGAGAGTTGTTTTTAAAGCTAGAGCAGGATCTGCCAAGCAGTGATGTTTGCTAATTGGAACAAGAGGGGAAAATCATGTGCTGTTGCTGCTGCCTGAAGTGGGCACTTCCATGCTGAAACTGCTGTGGATTTTGGTACCGGCTGTTTTCAAAAGGGAGTAGAGTTCTGTTTTCCAAGGTCAGTGCTTTTGACTTGCTCTCATGTATTCAGTGCTATGCAGAGCACAGGCTCTATCTATCCTCTGTGGTCTGCTTCCTTGTTTATCCCTCGAGGTGGCTCTTGAAGAGATGCAGTTGGTGTATCAGGACAGAAAAGGTGATACAATCATACCTTTAGGCTTTTGAGGAGTGGGAGGTGAAGAAGAAAGTTTTTCTGTAATCCAAAATTCCGGACCAAATATGGTTAGTTATTTTTAAGTAGGTCTGGAGAGAAAAAGCCTGAAAACAGGTAATCATATTGGAATCTTCCTTGATCTAAGTCACTAATGGTCTGTAAGAGAGTTCGATCAGTCATTTGCTGTGCAGCCCCAGCAAGCTTAAAGAGATTTGCATTAACCAGCTGTCTGGAGAAATCCTTTCAGCATCAAATAGGAAAAAAATACACTTTTCTATGTAATGACTTCAAATACTTGTTGGGAAAAGCTGACAAAAATGTCAGTTTTGATTTTTGAGTACGCAGAAACTAGCTTGTATTAAACAAGTTGCCTGATATTTTGTAAGTCTGAATTTTTAAATAAAAACAGGAGGTAAAATAGAAACCTGTTAGCTACAGGACTAACACTTAGATAGAATTGCTGACAAAATAATTTATTTTTTCAAATTGTGCTTCTTATTCTTTTTTTACCCATGTGAGTTAAACCAGGAAGGTATTTTATCTTTTCAGATTTGAGTTACTAAGGAAAGTAGAAACTTCAGTAGGTGTAGAAAAGGAAGGGTATCTGTAACACTACCTACATTTTTATGGAACTCTTTAATCTTGGTTCCAGTCAAGAGTAGCACTGTGTTGAAAGAAAAATCTGAGCTACATTTTTCTTTAATATAAAATACTGTATATATGAACTACATGCAGAACTAAATATAGCCACAGGATACTTTATTCCTTCAGTCTTGCAGAATTTGCTTATGGCCAGCTTCTCTTGGGATACTAATGACATCTTTCTAATACTAATGAGAATTAGTATTAGATGGAGGAGGCCTGCTAAGAACTGTGTAGTTTATAAACAAAAATAAATAAACAACAACAGCAACAACAATTGAAAAAAATGTGTTCCTTTGGTCAGAAAGATGAGGTAAGCATTCATCAATGAATGAAGCATCTTTCATTTAAATTGCCCAAGCAAAGCCTGTATAGCATGTAACAATGCACTGACTTGAAAAGGGCAGATAGCTGCGTCGGGAAGGAAAGGTGTTCCTGCACATGGAGTTTGGAGGACTTGTTTATATGTGAAATGTTGCTTTTAGCTGGGAAGATTGTGAATAAGCAGGGACTGTATGTGTTACATCTGTTCACTGTCAGATTTAACAAAAAGCAATTATCTACCATAGTAACCGTGACAGAATTCAGAATGTATTCTGACATACAGACATAGATAAATACCTAAAAATAATGCTAAAGGTGTGTCTTCAGGCCTCAGTGTTTTTCTTGATTTTAAAGAAACACAAAACAATGCAAACAACAAAACCACAGAAATTCAGAGTTGTAGCTGAAAGCCTACCTTTGACCTTTGCTGTAATGCAGCTTTTTTCCAAAACCTGGTTATGTATTAGAAGTCATGGAAGTGTCCTTATGGTACCTTCAGCTTAAATATAATTGTTTAGCTTGAGCTAAGCTTTAAAGAACTAGATTAATATAGAGTCTGGGATGATTATGTGTTATCTCAAAGGAAGGAAGTTTTGAATTTAAGATCTCTTCAATGTATTTTTGTTTGCTCTTGTAAAAGAAAACCTTGCAACTTTTGTGGATGTGAGTGCAGAAATGAAAAGCAGCCAAATAGTTACAATAGGAAAAATGAAAATCTAAGTCAGTGCTGTTTGACTCTTGGGTCTCCTAGACAGAAGTTCAAATCCTAAGAAAAAATCCTAAGAAATTATGGAGATCCTGGTGATGTGGAGTAAGAATTGTTAGTTTTAAAAGTAGTATATTTCTTGGTAATGCATACCCCAAAATCACAGGGTTTTTAAAACTGTATAGCTTGAAGAGCTTCAAGTTTCAAACTTGCCCATTTGTAGCAGAAACTGTTGACAAAGATACTATGGCTGCAATTTGTTTCTGCTGCATGCATCCAGGTGGGTTTTATGGTGTGTTCACCATCCCGTTTTTACAGGTATCCTGGAATTTTTTTCACCTTACACAGTACACAGTGAGATAATACTAAGAATTTTTTTCTAACTTTTATCAAAATTGAACCCAAAGGCTTCAAACATATAACACACCAAAGAATTACCCCGTCTTGCTTCTTGTGTTCCCTTGTTGTCAGTTTTGGAACAATTCCTTGGAATGGGACTTGAAATCATCTTTTCCATGTTGTTGTGATAGATATCCTCATGATGTAGGATGCTTCTCAGAAAACTAGTCTGCAATTCTCCACCGTCAGTCTGAATGCCTGGTGGCCAGAATAATCGAAATGCTTTTACCAGGTCTGCTGCTTATCTTCAGCTCTTGGTTTATCACAGTGATTGTCCTGGGTCTGTATCTTTCTTCTGACCCATATTTTGACATACCTTGCACTTCTGTTCTGTGGCATTTTCAGTGTGCTGTCTCTTCAGCTGGACTTGGGGTGCATAGTGGCACTAGTTCTCAGAGTTTGGTCCTGCATCTTACTGCAGTTGTCCTTTGCCTATCACGTTTGGCCTTCCCTTAAATACAAACCTCTGCAGCTGAGTGGGTGCTGAATTCTCTTAACCTCTTGTTTCCTTGGCTTGCCTCAGACCTTGCTACTTGCTGGAGGTTAAACACGTGTGCCTTTGTAGGAATGGAAATTTACAGTGACATTTGATGGGGCTTGTGGTACTTGAGCTCCTGAAGAAAGGGCAGTGAGAGGGCAGAGGAACAAACAAGAGTCCTTGTGGTAAGAAAATTATGCAAATGGCAGAAAAATGCTACAAGTAGAGATGGACTATTAGAGGTTTGAAGCTTGTGTGAAATCATATTTATAGCATAAAAACAGGAGATGGAGATTTGTGACCAACTGATAGTGTTTGGAAGAAATTCCTCTCATAGTACATTTCTGTGTATTCTTACACATGCTGACTCTTCAAACACTGATCATGGAGGTAGCTTGACCACGGAGTGATTTTTAAACTGGTTAAACTAGCTGATTCAGCATGGGCTTCATTCTTAAACCTAGGGATTATCCCATTGCCATAACTGGGAGTGTACACAGTGTTTGAGAACAGATCACCCTACAGCGCTTGCTGGTTTAGGACACCATTAGCCCAGGAGACACAACATTACTGGTGTGCTGCTGAGCCCTGGCCTTCCTTCTGAAGCTGAGCTTAGGTTGTAAATTCCCAAAGGGAAGGCAGCGATGCCCATGATCACTGGTTCCTATGGTACTGAATCAAACCCAGCATCGGTGTGCTCTATAAATACCTCCGCATGGATCTGTATATAACATCTTTGCATGCAATATCTCTGTAGAGTTTTTTCTAAAAACTATTCAGAGGAAATAAGTCTTCAAATGATTTGAAGAGGATGTGACAGGCTCTTTCCTGTGCTTGGCTGGATCACATACAATGTGCTTAATTAACAGGTGCACAGTGAGAAGCTGCACTCAGCAGGCAGTGCTGGGTCGTGTTCAGAGTCCTGGACATTGGGTTTCTTTTGTAACATGGGATTTGAAAGGATCAGTGAGATACTGAGCATCTCTGTGCCTCTTTCATCTTCTTGTAAATTCTTGCCCCTGTGTAAGCACCCTTTTTAACTTTGCAGGTTTGTTTGTTTTTTTTTTTTCTGGGAGCAATGCCGACCTCATACCTGTTCTCTTCCTCCTTGTGCTGACAACACAGCTGAAAGCTTTGACTGGAGATGGAGTGTCTGTATTATAACTTCCTTGTTTGAGTCAAAAATGAGATCCAGCCTAGCTCTTGCCTTTTAATCTGTTGCGGGGCTGGGCTGGTGTTTGGTGACGCATTGAGCTAAGCTGACTGCAGCGAGTTAATAGAGAAGGCAAAAGGTGTTGAGCCCCTGCAGAATGGCTCAAGTACTTGCAATGCCTGACCTGTATCCTGGATAGTGAAAAAAAGATGATAAAGCTGCCTCACAAGAAATTGCAGAAATTTTTCCTTAAAAAGGTAAAGTGCTTTTTTTTGGTTTGCTTGCTTTAGTTGGGTTGGTGACAAAGTTTGATAATTGCATTGTTTATGTGCTCTCAGCCTTGTGATTTCTTTGCACTGAGATGCTTCGAACTGTTCTCTCAATGTAATGTTATTCTTGGCTTGGGGTCTGGGTCACAATTAATATCCATTAAAAGCAGACTTCAGCAGCATGCTACAGGGGTTAGTTTGACTACAGATACAGTTTACAGGTTCTTTCACCCTGTTGTGTTATGCTGGCTTTTAGCAGTGCTCCTTGACTTAGTGGCACTGTATATTCTGAATCTGCCGAGCAATTTAGTGCTAAGTTTTTGCGGTGTACAAAGCAGAATGCTGCTCATTGACTGGTTCTCATTTAAAAAAAGAGCTGTTATTAGGAGATATGCGTATATGTTATGTGTAAGCTGTATATTTGCACTCTGTTTTCAAATATATTCACAGAAATCACTGGAGATACAAATACATCTAATAGAAAACTGAATACTTTCAGGTAAAACTCCATTTAAAACTGAGTTTAAACTGAGTTTAAAACTATCTCTAGATCATATGTTTCTGTCAAGCGCTACCTAGCTAGGTATTGAATGCTGCGGTAATTAGCTATCTGAAATACCATTCTTTAATTTTAATGTCTGCATTATCTGGATCCTTTGTTGGCAACATATAAGCATTTATCCCATAGGCCATGAAAAAAAAAATACTGGGCTTTTTCCCTCCCCCTCCTTCTCATCTTGGCTACTCATAAACAGAGTTTATTAGTGGTTGATTAGAAGTGCAGTCTCTTTATTCTGTAAAGCATCTCAATTTTCACGCAGGGCATTTGCAGTTGTAGTCAGTTGGAATTTTGTATTTTCACCATGCGGTAGAATTTAACATATATGAGATTTCATGCTGATAGCTGCAATATGGTTCTTCAAAATAAAATATTCAACTTCTTTGTATACTAATTAAAGCAGTTTTAAAAGGGCACAAGGGAAGACAGTTGCATGTCAAAGCAAGTTGGATCTGGTACATGGTTCACTGATTTTTGGCACATTCACAGATGCAGATGGTTGGTTGTACCTCTTTCTCTGGAGTAAATTTTCAGTATTTAAATGTTGATATCACCATTGTGCTGTTGAACTATCCTTTTAGGGTTTCTTATGTTGACTGAGAAGAATTTTGCCATTTGCTGGTTTATATATGCCTTAATGCTGGCATACCTGATCAAATGGTAGTAATTCCATTGGGATATATTAACAACGGTGGATTTTTTTGTTATATTCTTGAATACAGGACTGAAAGCACCCAATCAGTTAAAGTGGATTAAAATGCAGGAGAGAAAACTTATGCTGGATTTTATTTTAATATAGTTGTTAGAAATTTATTTAATTGAGCTACTGGTCTGAAGTGACAAAGTGAAAGAGGGTACAACCAAGGTGGTGATAAGCATAAGTTAACATGAAATTAGCAGTAGGTTATTGGTAGTCTCAGGAGTCCCATAGCAACTTGTTCTCTCACAAAGATGTCTGTATGGTGCCACACAACAGAAATCATGTATCATTCATGTACTTATCTGTGTTGCTGGCTCCTGGTGTTTCTCTGGAGGCGGATGGAGTATTTTAAACAAACTGGTTTTATTTGTGATAATGTGCAGAAGAAAATGGTGGAAAACATCTGTAACCCTTCCAAGAGTTATGTACAGGTTCAGTTTGAAGAGGCCTTTTTCTAGATGCTAAGAAAGGGAGGCATTGCAGAACAAGTGGCTAGATCCTGCCCTACATTGTGTGCATATTTTGCACTCAAGCGAGTGCACGAATTTATTATGACTGAGTCAAGTTTCTGTCTGATGCTGTCATTTGAATCACAGGAAACAATAACCTATATCATCCTAGATTGCCTGAATATATCACAGCTAGTTAGTATAGAGAATTTTGCTTCCCTTCCTCTTTAATGAGGTTGTAGTGTTGTGGTTAAAAAAACAGTAATCCCCAATAACTGGAAGGTGAATTAGGTGAACTAAGTCTTTGAGTGGTGGCTGGGCAGAACTTACGAATATTTTTTGAGGGGGGTTGCTCTGATAAATAGGGAGTTCAGCTGATGATTTCTTTCTTTATTTGCTGTGGCCACTCTCATTGCAATATTTTTTTGAAGCAAGTTTTGAGAAGGACTCATAGCCCCCTTCTTCCTTTTGTGAATATATGCATCTACCTGATGGCTAGCCTACATGAATATTGTTTAGATGTTGATGCAATTAAGTTAAAAGGATATGCTTTTAATTTTACATATAAAAGAATGCCCCAAATTGACAGATTGGACCTAAGTACAGTCCTGTATTTTCTGGCAAAAAACTATCTACCGAAGAATGACATTGCATTTGATTATGGTAGTGAACATCTTCAGATGCTTACTCTTCAATATTGTATACTAAAGCAGCAGTCAAACACCTTATCAGATGTTACTCAGCTTGCTGTTTGTGTAGGCACCAGCAGCTCTTAGACAAGTGAATGATTCATCTTGAGTACACGAAGGGTGGTTTCAGAGTTGAGTCTTCAATGGCTATGTTGACAGCATGACTTTGGCCTGGAGAGTGACTGAAAAAGGACATGTTGTCTTTCAAGCTCTCAGAATCACACAGTGGTTCCTAAAAGAATTTTTTTCAGGACCAAAAAAATTAGTTGCTAAGAAAACATTTAACAATTTTGCCTACTGAACCTTGAAAGAAGTGTTGCCCTTCCAAAGAAAGGGCTGCTGCTTAACATGTGAGAGTAAATGTAAATTACATTTCTATGTAAACTTACCTGTGCTACTCAATTTCTTCTGAAAGCTTTGTCTGAAACAATCATGTAAAGACAGAGAGATGTTCCTCCTGTAGTGCTTTAACTAATTCTTGAATTAGCATGCTTTACAAAATTGGTATGCATAGAAAATACAGTATCACATAAATAGTTTGATTTAAGGAATGGATCTGAAAACAGTTGCTTGTAATAAACTATAATTCAGTAATTGAGTCAGCATGAAAATAAAAAGCTAGTGAAAAACATCTTGAATATCATTCTGACAGAAAAATAGGTTTTATTAAAAATGGGTAATTTAGAGTTTCACTGTTTAAGATTAAGATACAATGTTGCCTAATGAGAGAAGCACTTAAGGAAAACAAAGTAAGATGTCAGCTGATGCATTCTTTTACAAGGATCTGGTGCTGTAAATGCTGATTGAATGATTTATGGAGGTGCATATGTTCTTTGTAGCATTAAAAAGGAGGATCTTTAATTTTTTTCAGCATTGTGAAAAACAATTTGGTAATGACTGCAGTATTGGCAGAATATTGCTCTGTTGTAGCTTGTGATAAATGCCTCTGCCTTTTCTCCATTGCCACCAATAGAAGTTTCTGTCTTTAAGGAAGCTATGACTGAGTCACTGATGCAAAGGACAGCAGAATGAAAAGATATCTAGCACCAAAAGAATCTGACAGTGCAGACCTGTTAGATGTCTTTCTGTACATTCTCACATGGGAGAATCATACACATGGGCAAGGTATTTTGTGATTTTTGTTTCTGGTACTTGTTCATATTTTATGTAAAACAATGTTTCATACTATAAAATTAGATGTTTATCATATGCATGCTTTGCTGTTGTGTTCTCAAGGACCTAGTCAGCTTGAGTTGAGGGAGCTGCTCTATCGTGGTGATGCTGCCTGTCCATTTTGGGTGAGGGGCTTGAACCCTTCATAGTGGAAGGATTTTCAAAGGCTCTCCCCCCTCCTGCATGCACACCACCTGTATTATTTAGTGTCACAGTTCCTATCCCCGGTGATGACATTGTTCAGTACAGGGTCAGCTCGCAGGAATGCAGGGAATTCTAGTGGTGTTTAACTGACTCCTATCTTACCGTGGGACTATTGCAGGACTGTTGTGTTGAGGTAGTGAAACGTGTCTGATCTGGCAAATAGTTTTTTTTCTGTCATGACTGGGACAACGTTAGAGAAAAATGGGGATAGTACTTTCCAAATATGTTGGAAAGCATAGAAGGCATGAGAATTAACTTGGGGACCTGTTTCAAACAAGTGTGTGGGGTTTCTCTTACGCTTTTCTAAATAACCTATCAATAGGGATGTGTGTGTAGGGGGTTTCCTGTATCTGGTCCAGAGAAGGTACAGGTTGCCTCAGTTGTCAGCTGGAGGCAGCCTCCTTGGCTCAGGCTGTGAGGACCTAGGTGTTTGATTCATGAGGGCTTTGATTTGTCTATGAGGTTGGCACATCATGACCACTGTTGATATTGCTTTGTCTTATGAGTACATGCTAATGAATCTTCATTTTACTACTGTTAAGACTAAGATAGCCAAGCAAAATTACTTCAGCTTGGCAGTTGTAGGGATGCTTTTGAAGCCAGATACGGGAAAGGATTCCATCTGTCCCACTCTCAATGCCTCAGACTGTTAAGCTGCCAAGAGCTGTTGTAGTCAGCAAGGTTGCTGGGTGGGTTTTGAGGATGATTGTTGTTCTTGAGTATGAAGATCTGAGGCTAGTCAAATCAGGCATCTTCCCCCTCATGGTAAAGGGAAAAGAACAGGTTGAAGCTACACCGGGTCAGGGGTAGAGCTTGGGAAAAGCAGCCTTGTGTTGTGGCTGCAGCTGCTGGAGGACTTGAGGGATGGAACAGGTTGGAGAGTGCTCTGTTTGTCACTTCTGCATATATGAAGCAAGCTGCTGCCCTGTGATCCCTATCCTACCTTTTGCAGGAACATCCATCTGTCTCTCTCTGGGACTGTGGCAGGATTGGGCAGGAGGGAAGACTGTTTTGCCACATACACTGGCCTGTTTCTCTAGGCAGCTGCATGCTCTGATTATGCCTAGAGGTGTTTGACCCCAATGCTGTATTGTTTTCCAGCTGTAAAGTGGTGTTAAGGAATAACTGCAATCTTTTGACCATGCAATAGTAACTGTAAGTCCATAGATGTTTTTATGAGGAACTTTGCTGAAAGTTTTGCTCTAGGAAATATGTAATTATTTAAAATAATCTAGTTCCTTGGTTCCCAGAACAGATAATGGATAGGGCATGATCACTTGGAGCAAGAGATCACAGTATTACACAGAAATTGCTGTCAAACTAACTTTTGAAGCATCTGTTTTATGAGGAAAGAAGGAACAACTGGATGTTATTTCTGGTTGGGCTTTAAAAGGAAAAGCTGCAAGCAGGAACAGTTTAGTTCTCTTACTCCTGGTGAGACATTCCTGGTCATTTAAAAAGACTTGCCTACTTCTCTGTCAGAATACAAGCCTTGGACTTGTCTGTGTGGCACTGGCAGGAGTTAAAGCTCTATGAGTTTTTTTGGTTCATATGTTTTTGCAGCACTGAGTGACAGAAAATACAACTTTGTTTTGTTGGTAGTTTATTTTGAAGAGATGCAGGAGAAGCTTTCTGAAGTGTACAAGTCTCCTAAACTTCACAAGACTCTAAGAGGACAATTATGCCTTTGAACATGTTGTTCTTGTAGCTGAAGTACTTGTTCAGTTCTTAGTGTCAACAAAGAATGAAGCAGGCTGTTCACAAAAGAAGGAATTTCAAGTCAAGACAAAGAGTTGTAAAAGGAAAGCAATAAAATTCTGAGTTTAGCATGGCTACAGGTGTGTATTATAATACATATAATATATATAAATAGAACTAATATAAAGACAAATAGTATGTTAAAATGGCCTTCAGTCATGTATAAACACTACACATGCTTTTGCATGTTATAGCCAAAAAGTTGTATCCCTATATAAAAGGAATAATAAGATTGAATATAAAAGACTTCTGAATTCAAATAGTTTGATCACTTTCAAAATTACAATGGGAGCTAATCTTTATACTTCTATTCTGTCTTTTCCTCATGTTACAAGACCTGTACATATTTCTGCCGTTTGTATTTGTGTCAGTGTTCCGAAGGAGTGTTTCATTTGAGGGAAGAGAGGAAAGGTTTGTTTTTGAGCTAAGCAACATAGGTATTTTTCTTCTCCTCATCTTATTCTGAGAAACAGCTGACCTAGTCAAGCTTGAAAGTTTGCAAAAGAATTGAGCCTGAGGCAATCTTCTGGTGTGGAGAATGTCAGTCTAAGTAGACTTGAGTTGGTAGAAATAGAAGCAACTGAAGCATTCTGAATTCTTTGATAGAGATGCGTCAGTAAATTCAAGAGGAGGTGGTGCTTGTGGAGGCGTTCTGGGAGCCACAACTGAGGCCACAACTGGGAGCCACTGAGGGAGAATGCAATCCAGCCCTTGAGCACTGTCTTCACTCTTGCCTCCTCCCCCAAGCTGCATGTCTTGAGCAATGCCATGCTTAAATCTGTGACCACAGCTCAGAAATATCTACTTACACGTACCGCTAATATGCCAGTGAGACAGCTACTGCTGTCCATGGTTATGTAACTGTATTGCAAATGAAAATCAAGCCCAGTTTGAGAATTTGTATGTGGTGAATGTGCATGCGTCTGTGCAACCTGGGTGGAGGTGTGTTGGCATGTTGTTTGCTACACGTGATACAGCAATTATTTCTATAGGGTCTAGAAACAATAGAACAATAGGGGAGCACGCAGACAAGAAACTTCCTATTCTTGTACTTGAGGTGGAGGAAAAATAGGTTGCTTTTAAACTGGCACACTGGCCCTAATGAGGGGTTTGGATGGAATAGCAGTACTTATGTTCAACAGATTGATAAATAATATGAAAAACTCCCTGGACTTCTGATAAGAATTAAGGAAGTAAAATATCAGCTGTATTTTCCAAGTCCAAAGATTCGATGGGGCTGATCCATAGTTCTTAATGATAGCTTACTGCAGGCTTCCTTCTTCCCCCTCTTAAAAAAAAACCCAAACAGAGAAACAAGTGAAACAAATAAAAAGAAACCCTAAAACGTGACAGTGATACAGGAGGACCTGTGGAAATGCCAGCAAATTTCCATCTCTTAGATGTATCTGTGGTCCTCCTATAAAATTTCTTATGTGGAGCCTAACACTCTCTTAGTACTTTAATAAGCTTGTGATGTAGTGTGAGACAGACCTTGGTAGTGCTTTGAGAATGTACTGGTTTGGGCCAGGGAAAAGCCTGGAGATGCTAAATGCTACCAGGTGATCTCTGCATTCAGCCTGCCACAACTGCTCTCTGTTCCTTGCCTGCAGCACGGCTTGGGCTGCCTTTACCAGCCTGCTTCCTGCCTTGCTCTGCTCCACTGGGCATCTCTCCTGGCCATGACACACTATTGCCCCCCCTGGGAGTGCTGGGAAAGATTCTAGGGAGAGCAGGACCTCGATGTATGGGGGTGTGGAAGTGCTCTCAGTGGACAATGCTTCTGCCTCCCTGGCTGAGGATGAAGGACTGCTTCATCTGTCTTCTGAAGCTTATGTTTCACCAACACTCTCTCATGTTGGTAGGACTGGGAGGGCTGTGGAAAAGGGTCTTGCTGAGGAACCTCTCTGGGGCTCCAAGATGAGAAGAAGCACTGATGGGCTGAAGAACAGAATGGGGATTTTGACATTAACCTTTGTAAAATTGATGTGATTTTCCTTGCTATTGCTAGCCTAATATGCTAATAAATATGTCTTATAATTTAATTTATTTAAAAAAATGGTAGGTAAAGAGAGACTACCTGAAACACCACTGTAAGATTAAATGCAAGAAAATCAACAAAAGACAATTATGCATATTGTCACACCCTTATATACACTAAACCTTGCCTTACATAGGTGTGTATCAGATTAATATGATATGTTCCCCATCCCAAACCCTTCCTGCACAGTAGTGACATTCTCCCCTGGAGCACAGAACTGTAGTAATATCCTTGAAGACTATTTGCTAGAACTACTGTCTGAGGGCCTACTGCTGAGTGTGCAGAAAATACATGACTTCTCTTACGTGAAGCTTTCTAGTATTGTGCAGATTTTTGCACTGTACAGCAATTCCTTGAAACCTGCAGTCAAAAGTTAAAATTTGCGTGGAGATGTACGGTGTATTGCAGCTTTCTCTCCTGCTTGTTTTCTTATACATTTCTCTGTGCTTTATCAATATGCTTGGCATTGTGCAGTGTCTCTTAAAGAGATCGTGTGACTAATTCAATGTTAGTTCATTTAAGTTTTCTCTGAAGTACTTTTTCTTTTAGCTGGAGGCAAGCACAGGTGCTTTGAGCTCCAGGATCTTGCCACTGGCATTTGGGAAATACCTCAGGGCTTCAAATGTGTCCCTGTACTCTGTGTGCTGGGGCAAATGCTAGAGCAGTGTAAACTCTTTAAATAACATTTTTTCTGAGCTTCACAAAGAAGCTCCCTGTGTGGCTGCACTCTGCTGCCTGCTGCACACCCCCAAGGGCACTGACTAGTTAACTTTTACTGCAAATATACACAAAGATGGATGTGTATTTGTTTTTTAAAGCAAAATCAATACTGTTTTTACTGCTATGAATATGCTTTGAATCTCAAGTAAGAGAAATGTGCAAGGGGTGAGGAATTGGAAGTCTGAAAAGTGCTACTGCCTCTGTCTGCTCAGCTACCCAGTAGGATGAAATACCTCTGAGTCTGTGGTGGGTTGTAATTGCCTTCTGAAAGGATCTTCCACATACCTGTGTATAATATCAGATGAAAGCACAGAATTTAGGAAAGTATTGCATAAGACCTGTTCTTCTCCCCAGTATACTTGATTTTGGTGTGTTGAATAACAGGAAAATGTGATTTCTTGGAGCACATGATATGATGCCATTGTCAAGTGCACCCGTATTGTAGTCACTGGGTGTGTCTCTGGAAAACAGCTGACATACTTTCATATTAAGTTGACTTTATCCATACCTTTCATTATTTTTTGAAGATTTTTGTGAGCAGATATATGGCTTTCTATGAAGAGAAGCCTTTTTTGGTTTGTTTCTGTTAATGACTCTTAATTGTGGTTATGCTCAGGTCAGATACTGCAGCTTGTTGCAGACAATTCTGAGACCCAGTTCATAGCAGAAAATGCTGAACAGAATTTGGCATAACTGGTACCTTTTGCAGTGCGTTGGGCCTAATTCTGCACTTCTCATAGCACTTTTAAAATAGCCCTATGCCTTACAGGGCTGTTCCCCCTCTGTAGCTTCCATGGATACCAGGGCCAGAAGTAATAGCATTCCCTAGCTTGTAAGGATTGCTCTTCTGTAGTTTGGCTGAGCACTGTACATGCCCTAACTTCTGATGCACCCCCGAATTCTCCTGTTGCTGAGTAGTCCTACGCTGTCCACTTCCAAAACCCTTCACTGAGAATTAGTGAGGACTCGTGATGAAGAGGAATTTGAAAGGAGCATGGTGAAGGAGCAGAACTTCACATCAGGACAGGCACAGGCTTGGTGTTCAAGAACCTGACTCAGACTGGAGTAATCACCTTATTCCATGGGGCTTCTGAGTTTACAATGAAAATATGACACAGGAGTGGAACTTGTGTGCAAAGAATAGCTCAGCAGCTTTTCTTGGGACAAAGTCAGGATGAAATAATTGATGTACTTTCCTCCCACTTAGTTTGCACTTATTTATTTTTTTTTCTGTAGCCTGTTATATAATTAGAGCTTAATGTGTATACTGTGTTTATGTTGCCTTTCAGAAAAGCAAAATGTATTGTGGCTTGGAAACTCTTAGTAGAAAAGTCATGTTCAAATCACTGAGAAATCTTACAGCCCTGGAAGAGAAGTCTGAGGTAGAAAGTGATGTTTGTATGAAAGATACTTGAAATATAGAAACTACTCTCCAAAGCTGTAACTTTTAAGGAATTAGAGATTTTTTGATTCAGGGGAATGCACATTTCTGCATAAGTTTTGGCAGCACTGTTCATAGTGTTGTCATTAGTCAGTTCTTCTTTTCTGCACAGGTAGTATGCTAGATTCTTTGTTTTAACTAGACCTTGTGATGATAAATATCTGTTTCTTGTTCTGAAAATGAGAGCACTCCCCCAAATGACTTGATGATCAGTGGATTCAAACAGGTACTTTTCCCTGCATGGAAATTTGTCTGTCAGGGAATGTACCTGTAAATCCTTTGTGCACTCTTGTCATTCAAGTTATTTACCCTTTGTTAACCTGCAAAGCTCATGGTGTGTTTTAGAGAAGAGAAGGGATTAGCAGCTTCAGAAACAATTAATGATTACCTTGTGTGAGCAAGTTGTTTTCTTTCCAGAACCACCATTTCCTTTGCAGGTGTCTTCAAGAGCAGTTAGTAATGTGGTTTTGATTTTTTTTTTTTTTTCTTTTAATCCTCTTAAATGTATTGCTCTATTTCTTGGCTGACCTTTTGACATACTTTTTTCAAAGCTTTGGTCTATTATACTTCATATGTTTCTTTATGTCGATCTTCTTTAGCCAATGTTCTTCAGCTTTAGAAAACAATAAACTTCTAAGAGCAGAGTTCAGTAAAGTGAACTTACATTGATGCCAGGACTGTGTAAACATTCTCAGTTGTCTTTGAGCTCTTTTACTTGTTCTGCTTCCTCTGATAATTTTATTTTTAACTTTAAGGTTACAGTATCTGTGCTAATTCAAGGGTGATTGCAAATGATGAGTTTTATTACACGAAACCTTCAGAGCCACAGTACTCCACTTGTCACTGGCTATGACTTAACAACCCAGATCCATTCATGTTCCTTTTATTGACACGCCAGAAAATCCTTCATGAGTTTGTGCTTGATACAACATATTTGACCATTCCAATACCTTAGCCTTCTTATGTTGCACCTGAGAAGACTTTTCAAGCTACAGAACTATTCTAATGGAGGCTTCAGCTTTTTCTTTCTATTCTTGATGTTCATGCATTTCTTTAGCTCTCTTTGATTATACCTAGTTCTGTACATCCATTAGAAATGAACTGAATTTGTACCTTGATCTATACTGATAATAACAGGACTTGTTGGATAAACTGGGGCAGACTGCAGAGGGAAGAAGAGAAGGGACCACAACTGCTGCATGGTATTCAAGCATAATCACTTTGAACACCTGCACTTAAAAGTTAAGTATTCATATAACTAGATGTAAGCTAAATGAAGTGTGGAGGAAGAAAATGTGAACATATAGAAATTTAAAACCCAATCCTGCAGGCATTTTTTTATCTATTATATGCAAAATCATTTAAATACTACTTGTAGTTGTGGTGCAGCTGGATGCTTGCACCAAATTGCTAGTCCAGTGCAACTTCTGTTGAAATTTTTAACAGTGACTATGTCTGGTCATAATAGTTTGCAGCATGCCTGAAGGCTCGGGGCCTTAAATACCATTGGTGCCTTTGGACTCACCCAGAAATTTTGAAATGTACAAACAGTAGAGTAATGTTAAGTTCACCTTTTGTTTGTTTGTTTTTTAATAATATTTGTGGAAACCCAAAGGAAAGGCAAGGATCAAGATAGTGGGCTGCAAGTGAGAATATTTCGATGTCATTGCTAGCTTTGTTCTGTTATATCTTGGTTTAATGTTTCTGCAGCCTGGGCCACAACATCCTTAACTTTTAGCTTCTGGTGGTTGCGCTTTTATGAAATGAAACTTATGGACACTACTGTTAAAAAATAGTTCTTGTTGTTTTGAAGTGTTCCCCTTCTTCTCACCTTACTTTTTCAGGTATCTTCCCTAGCTAAAATTTGGGAATGCAGTGTAAGCAGCATCCTCCAAAATGTTTTCCATGTCAGGTCCTCTCAATGTTGTAAGGTTTAGTCTTGCATGTGTTCTGGTTGCTGAAGAGTTACTCTTTCGATGTGTGGCAAACACAGATTTTGTAGTATTCTTGTTTTGCCAAAAGATTTCTAAGCCCAAGCAACTTTCTCTTGAAATCATTCAGTACTAAAGCCTTCCTAGAAAGACAGGTAAAACTTGATTCCTTTTTGCTTAAGACATAGACTATTTTGGAAAACTTGTTTCTCTGACTTTAAGAAGAAACATCACTCCCAGAATGAATCTTAGGCACCTCAAACTACCAATGTTTTCATTTATTTCTTCTTAAGGAAAAGCTAGTGGCTGAACATGGAGATTTTTGTGTCAACTCTATTGCACCTTCTCCTTGGATTACACCCAAGGCATGCTGTTCTGAAAAATGGAACTCCCTATTCTTCACCGAAATGAGGTTTTAGCTTCTTCCTTTGCAGAATATTCAAGTTGTTTCTTGTCCCCTGGCATCATCCCTGAATTCTTTGCATTGATTTCCCATTTGTTTTGTTTGTATCCAGGATTCAGCACTGTTGCTAACAGCAGAGCACACATGCTGTGCACCTTCTGCTGCAAGCAGAAGTCATCCTTCCTTTTATTAGCTGTTTCAATACTCTGAATGCCATTTAGGCCAAGTTAATTTTTCTTAATCTTTTGCTGGTGTGATCTGTCTTTGCCTTTTTGCTTTAATTAGGGTGGTCTTCCAGTTAACTAACTGCATCCCCTTGAACATGGGTATCAAGTGTCTGCACAAGTATAATCCATTTATATTTCTACACAGGCAGCTGCATTTTCCTCTTGCCATACCAGTAGGTATTAGCACTGATGTTTCACCTTTTTTTTGTAGTTTTCCAGAGTGACGCAGTGTCTTCTTTCAGCAGTCATTGCTGACCTTCAGAAATTATATTTTAAAGGGTGAAACATGCAAGTATTTAGTTTTCAAACTCTCAGGAAGTAAAAGCAGCAATCTTGGCAGAAATCTCTTCTCAATGACTTCTGGTGCTACTATATAAAGGAAGGTATGAGTCATGCAATGAAGGTAGGTTCCTGTACATTTCCATGAAGACATAACTTGGGTTTTTTCTCACCTGTCTTAAGCTTGATGCAGGCTACCAAACTGGGTGAGTCTTAGAGGGAATATAAGCATATATATATACACACACCATGTTTTCTAGGAAGTAATAAATCTACACTTTAGTTGTGTGGGTGTAGAGGTAACTTACCTATTTCTTACTAGCAGTTTTGTCAGCTCAGCAGTGCCTAATTTAACCTAAAAAGTAAGTTTGAGCTGTTTCTTCATTTACAGCTCCCTCATGGGTATTATCTGCATTTAATCTCTCACTGGTCTCCTGCACCAAGCAGGGTAATGTTCCATCAAAAACACTAGAAATTATTAACATTGCATTTGTAACTGTGCTTATAAACTAGGATTCAGTATTTTATAACTTTTCTAGCTTTTTAGTACTGTGTGCTGTATTTGCAAGACTGTAGTAAATTCCAAAAGATACACTCAGCAGTGAGGAATGATAAGATGTGGCTGTGGGGTCAACGTTAGATCTCCAGTGATGCTCTGAATGGAAGTTGTGGGATTGGTCTTTGGCACAAGCTCCCACAGTAGGTACCTTAGGAAGACCTTTCCCTGGGGGGAAAGGCTGGGTTGGATGGTGTGAATTAAGTGTAAGATTGTTATTTTACTGGCTTTAATCCAGGATGCACCCTTTCTGAATTGAATTCATGATGACAGCTAAATAAGATTTGCAGCTTAGACCATATATTTTGTTTAATGTGAATTTCCTTGCCCCTTTTAATAAATTTGGGGGTTAATTACAATGTTTCAGCCTTTGACTAGAGTAAAGTCAATGCCCTGTGACATGTGCCTAAAAGAAAAATAGCTTTCTGGCCAAATGGAAGTGGAATTATTTTCTAAAGGAGATTATTTGCTTTCAGCTGTTCTCACAGGCTGGTGAAAGTTGTGCCATTCCTAAAGCAAATAGTGAAGCCCCTTTCAAGTAGGCACCAGGTCATGTTCAAAATTATATCTGAAAAGTCTGTGGGCTGGGGAGCTCATTAAGATCAGGAGTCGGAAGTTTGCAAGTGTGGTTTTTATTTTTGATTGCATTGAAATTAGGGATGTTTATTTAATCTTTAAAACATAAAGGGAAGTAGGCAGTGTTCAAGGAAGAGCAAATCTTAGTGTGTCTTTAATAGCCGTCTAATAAGACAGTAAGTCTTAAAATGGATTGGCAATACTTTACTGCACTCCAATGCTAGAATCCAATAGATCATATTAGTATAATCTATTAGAATATATTAGTATGAAGTTATCAAGGAACTACAATACATGTCATTAGCTTGAACTGTAGTTAGCTTTTTCTTCTTTTACCATCAAGTTTTATCTTGCAGTTTCTTGCTTTGCTCACAGATCTCAGGGTTCAGATATTCCTCAGCTCTGCTTTCAGAGAAGTAAATTAGTAGGAGTATGTATTATACAACATGATTTTTCCTCCCCACTTTTCTGGCTGTTGTAGTTAAATAACAAAGGAAAAGTGAATGGATTTTACTATGGCTTTTTACTTTGTTTAGAATTTGGACTTGCCTTGTCTGTTTTTTCTGTGCTACATTATTCATTCCCCTCCATTATACTGCACTACACTTCTCACTTCTGAAAAACTGCCACACAAAAAAACCTTACAGACGTCTTAATATGTGGGTTTTCCAAGTGACAATTTCTCTGCTGCTCCATTGCTTGATGTTGTTTAAAATGAGACTCTACAAGCCCGGTGATAGACTTGTATAAAAATCATTTCTGTGAAAGTTTTTCTCATCCCAAACTAGTTTAAAATTCTGTTTTATGTTATCTGCATTATAGATATATAAATATATTTGTGAGTCATTCAAGCTACCAAAATGGAAAATGAATCTAGATTTCAAAACAAAGCTCTTGCATGAGGTTACTCATTTGATGGAGCTCTTAGGGCATTAGCTGCAAGGTGTTGGTACTGTATTACTGTGGAAGGCTGATTGCAGGAAGCAGATAGTTCTGCTTCTTTATGACTGGATGTTGATAGGATCTTTCTCCCTTTTATTCTCCCTTCCCATTCTCCCTGCTTAGTATTCATAATGTTCTTCTCTTTCCTCAAGAGTAAAAGAAGCCCTGTTGAAAAAAAACCAGAAAATAACCTTCCTAGCTGCTTGCTCAAGTTATAAGCACTCTAAATCTGGAAAGTAAAGGTACATTTACACATCATTAATGACCAAGGTGACTGCTACAGACACTGGTGTTTCGCGTTTCCTTAAGCTTTTTAATAAAAAAGAAAATGAATGCATATTTAAGTTCAATCTCAAGGGAATTATTTCTGGAGCCTTTAGCAGAATGTGTTGCTGAGTTCTGAAAATCAAGGAGATCTTGCAGCTGTGTCTGCCCTTTGTCTTTTGTTGCTACCTCCTCAAAGAACAACTCCTTAACATGGGAAGGCATCCACTATATCTGTTGTCAGACTCTGGTGGTAGACAAAGTCATGTTGGTACAAGAACTAATCAAGCAGACAGGAACTTGACCAGAAACATCTAAAAATAATTTTTTGATGCTTCTTGCTTAGGGAATAGCAGTTGTTTTTGTTTAACAGGAAACACTTGAAGGTACAGGGCTGTGTAGGGTTAAATGAGCTATTCATGAAAGCATTAAAAAAGTGCAAGTGCATATCACTTTGAAGAGCTGTGAAATGCCATGGCCTTGTGTACCTATGTATGTATTCACAAGCAATACTGCGGGTGTGTTTATTGTATGCTGAAGATTCAACCTCTAGTATTGATTTGCCTGAATTACCTTGCAGGATGGAATTGTAAACATCTTCATTTCTTGGGGAAAGAACTAGCAACTCAAGTACGCTCGGGGGATAATAGGTAGTTGTGAAAACAACTTTCCCTCCATAGATGAAGAAAACATGTAGCAGTGGTGGGGCAGACAACAAAACAAACGTACACCCCCACCCCCAAATACCCAGCAAAACAAAAACAACAATTCCCCCCAAACAACAAAACACCCCCCTCCAAAAAAACCCCAAACCAAAACAATAATAACCCTCCCCCCCATCCCCAAACCAACAAAAACCCCAAACCCACTTAATGAACTTTGGAAGTTCCTTTATTTTCTGTGGAAGTCAAACAATTTTCTCATGCCTCAGTTTGTGTCAGAAGGCATCACTTCAATATATCAGGTTTTGGGGTAATAATAAGACTGCATTATTCATTGAGTGACACAAAACAACTGTAAAATAGGTGAAGATAGCAGTAAGAGACCTGTTGATTAAAAAGAAATTGCAGAGGAAACTGTGATAAATCTAAGCATAATTATTTTCTGTTTTGGTCTTAGCCTTTTTGTTTGATGCTGGAAGAGATGTTTTTTCTCCTCACCTTGAATGCTTTCTTTAACTTTACATCAAAGAGTTTTTAAAATAACCTTTTCCTACTAGAAGCCTCAGCTATGCTATCTTTTAGTATCAGACTGTAGTGAGAAAAACAAATTCAAGTGCAGAAAACAACCTGCTTGATTCAAAGAGAAGCCCTACAGATGGTTGTCCAGTTGTATTTGACCAATGAAGTAAATCCAGGCTAATAAAACCTATTATCTTCCCTAGCTGCTAAGCAGAGCTTACAGTGTCCTCCTACTACTGAATGTTTCTGAGGAGGCAAATATTCAACTACTGCAGTGATAAAGTTGCAAGTACCCAAGATGGGTGTGTATCTCAATCCTCACGTACGAATGTTCCACTAAAAACTTGATGACAATTACTGGTGTTTGTGCAGCTGGTGTTTGTCCAGCTTCTGTGTTGAAAATCTTAGAATTGAATCTCTGGCAAGTAGCAGTGGAAGAGGTGACAATATAGGCACCAACTTAAAATGGATATTCCATCTGAATATGAGGAAAAACTTTACTATGAGGGTGACAGAGCACTGGAACAGGCTTCCCAGAGAAGTTGTGGTCTCTTATTCTCTGGAGATACTCAAAACCCTCCTGGATGCCATACTCTGCAACCTGCTCTGGGTGAACCTGCTTTAGCAGCAGTTTGAAATAGATGGTCTCCAAAGGTTCCTTCCAATCCCAACCATTCCGTGATTCTGTAATATGGGACAGAGAGGTTAAGGCAAGGGGGACCAAACCTGTTATTTAGGCAGTGTAGTTACTTAATGTAAAAGAAAGTAAAGAAAACAGGTTAGGACTCTTCTAGAGTACCTTTTTCTCCTCTTGCCTGAGAAGTTGGTTCCTGAATTGAGTACCACTAGTCTGTATTGATGGACTTTGAACAAAAACCCCATAGTTAAATTAGTAAAGCATTTCCAGATTTTCTTTTTCACTCTATGTACACAAATTTGTAAGGAAGAAATGAAGTCCTTCCGTTATTTCATGCTCAGAATTCAAAATTTAAAGTTTTCTTTTAATATTTGTCAAAATTTTGCATGATCATGATGATAGGGAAATAAAATGTGAAAATATCAGAAAGTTGTTGAATGTTAGTGTTTTCAGGTAATCTTTTTTGCAGTAGAATATAGATTCAGTGTTGTTATAAAATCTCAATTTATAGCTACCATGGTGTGCCAGGTAACATCCAGAGGAAACTGAACATTCTCAAAAGATAACGTATCAAATTTAAAGGGAAGGCAGATGAAAGGCTGGGAAACCCCACCTCCTCCACTTCTAACAAACTGGGTGCAATTACTAATAAACCCCCAAAACAGGCTACTGAGAGTAGGACTGGGATTAGGATGGAGAAACCACATATCATATACCCTTTGTACAACTGCCTGTACCTCTGTTAACTTCTCATAAATCATTCTCACCAAGCACAGCAAAATAGAAAACCTGATTCATACCCCTGCTCTGCAAAAATTTCGTATCAGGGACAAGATCAGAGCAAGTTGTGGATAGGCAAACAACCCTAGGGACCAGAAAGGCATTAATACCTCAAACAAGCCTAAGGACTAAAAAGACATCAATACATCAAGCCAGAGAGGCATTATGAACTCAAGCAACATGATGACTACTTTACCCCAACACAAAATAAGTAAATTCAAACCTAAATGTAATTAGTATGGGTTTTTTACTTTCCTTTGAGCCCCGCATTGGGCACCACTAATTATTTGTGCTGGTTTGGGCAAATGTGGAAATATATCCTCTGAGAGAAGGCAGGTCACAACCAGCCTTCCCCCACCAGGTTCGGGGGAAAAAAAACTTTTTCCTCGAAGGAAAGTGAAAGAGATAAAAACAATTTATTTAACAAACACACAGGAAAGGGATACTAATGCTAAATAATAAAACCTCTTGCTGTGGAAGAGAAACCTGGAAAAATTTCAGAGTCCTTCTGTAGATCTCTCTCCCCCTCCTCGGAGCTGGGACAGGTGTGGTGGGCCCACCTCCAGGGCCTCCACCTTGGTGGAAGAAGTCTCACTGTGTTCTGATGTTGAAACCGTCCAGCAGAGAAAAAGGGAAAAAAATATCGAAGTCCCAAGAAAACAAAAGTTCAACTCTCTGTCTCTTGTGGGAGAAAAAGTAGCTGAAAGCTGGCTGGAAAGCAAGCAGGGTGCTTCCTCCTGCTCCTCTTGCCACAGCAGAATGCAGGGAGGTTTTATCAGTGTCCTTGAAAACAAAGTGCTTTGAAGAGTTCCCTTGGTTTTTCCTGTCCCCCATCTCAGGCTCCGTTTAAAGGCACTGAAAGGCACAAAATTAATTTCTAGGCGTAGAACAGTGGTATAGGATCATCATAAAGTCACCCCAAGACACGTGGAGAAAAGTAGGAGCAAATGTATAGTTATATACAGTTATAGTCCCTGAAGAAAACTTTACTCAGGCTCCTTTTGTGCCTTGGTAGCATCAGCCTTGTCATGACCATTTTACCAGCTGTCCTGTTAGACTCCAGCATGCTGGTTTCAGCTTCTGATCAAGGTAGATGGAGTTCTTGGGTCTGAAGCAGCGTGCTGCTTCTGGTATGCTGGGGGAAAAGTAATCTCTTGTTCATTTTCATGTTAACATCTGATCCAACTGCCTGTTCAGTATTAGCAGTAATGAAGAGTAGTAGCTTGTTATGCTGTGTGCGTGCGTGTATGGGAATATCAAAGCTGATCTGTGGTTTGGCTCTCTCTTTAGGAGAGAAGTTAAAAGAGCATAACAGATGTTCCCCGCAAACAGCTCCAAAGCTAGCAAGGCTGCATGAGCAACCAGTCTCGTGGACAGAAAAGGTGCAAAACGCAAACAGCCTGCTGAATGAGATATACCCAGCTCCTGGTTTTGTCCATTGTTTCCATGGCAGCATGGGGCACTGTGGCCTGATGCAGCTGAGCAAACTGTTCTCCTCAAACCCTGCTAAAGACTATCTTTCATGCTTGCCAGGGAGTGAAAGGGAGAAGCCTCCCTACTTGGGCTTGTTGGCAGCAGTGCTTCTCACAGATAGAGAAGCTAGTTTACAGAAATTAATTTATGGGCTGTTAGGGAGGAGGAGTAGGAGAAGACAGTGAAAACAAGGCAGAAGAGCCATCAGAGATGAAGGTGACTGACACTAAATGTCTGGTCAGAAAGACACAAGAGTGAGAAGAAAAGGTGGAAACACCTCAGCAACAGTCTTCAGAGGACTGAGCTGGGAAAAGAAGGCCAGGGTGACTCAAGGGGGATGGATATCTATTTTGGGGAAAATGAAAAGGAAAGGTAGGAGGGAGTGTCTGTAAACTGTTGGGAGGATCTGGCTCAGGTGGGGGCCATTCCTGCAGCCTTCTGACAGGGAGATCTCCTTTCTCAGGGACATATGACCAGGCAGGATGTGAATGGAGAAGGAAAGTGAATGCTTTTTATTGCTGTTGCTTTACAAGCTCCCAACCTGCGTCACTGTATAAGGATCTGTGTAAGTATATTTTTAATTAAGAATGTCAGTTTGGAATCCTACAAGCCGATTTGAGAACCCGTATTTACAGATGAGCAACTTTAATTTTCCTCTTACGTTCTCGATGAACAGCATATGAAGGCGGAAAGAAAAAGAGATGCTCTGTCTTGTAACTCAAAGTAACGTTATCAATGTGGGAAGAGTGCTCGTGCTGAAATTTCTAAGCTTCAAAGTGCTGTTAAACTGAGACTAACAAAATTAGAAATACCACATATTTTGGTAGGAAGTACATTTGGTGTTATTATTGTAACTTAATGTGTGATAAGATAAAATAACCAAGTGTGCCTACTTGAGAAGACTCTCCAAATAAAGCAGATTTTGACCTTTTATTGCTAGTGGAAGTTTATTCACCTTTGGAAATATGTAAATGAAATGCCAACTGAAAGTGACCTAGAGTGGTAGACAGTTACTTGGAGGTCAGCAATGGGATAATGTTTCACATTGACTGAATTGAATGAAGGATGAGCACAAAAACATACAAAATTTGCTAATTCCTTTTAAGCCCCCACTAATCTTTGTGATTGTGGATAATCCTTCAGGATGGCACCAAAATCAGTATGCGGACTGCAGTCATAAGCATGATGTTCAGCCTTCCAGCATTGCTTGTAGCCCACTAATGCTTTTAAGAAACTGCATTGCACATAACTTCTATTTGACCAAAATAGGAATTGTTCAAATTTAGAAGTGTCCCTATCATCCTCTTGTCCTCTGCTCTAGGTTTCTTCAGGAAGATTAGATTGGATGGTGTGAAGAAGACAAACACGTTTTTCCAAATCTAAAGGCACATGTTTGTTTAGGTTGTGTTTAATCAAGCATGGAGACATTGAAAGCAGGAAAGTTCCTGACTTGCTGGGGAAAAAAGCAAATTAACACCTGCATGTTTATCATATCTCTTTATAAGTTATGTTCTGGGGCTACTTACTTTGGGCTTAAGGTTCTTTACCCAAGCTACCAAAGATTAAGAATGCTCTCTCTAGTCAAAGGACCAATTGACCTAACATGGTTTCCTCCCATTCCTTCTGTTTTCTTTTCCATCCCTGCCACTTGGAAGTCTTTCTCAAGACAAGCAAGCTGAAAAATTGAAACCCTAATCTTAGAGGAAGAATCTATGCATCAGTTATGCCTAGACAAACTGCTCTTGTTATATGCATGTCATTCTTCCTTCACCAGTCTCTAGGTTGAATAGTGAGTACTGTTTCTAAAAGATGGAAATGTACTTCAGAGTAGTCTTGGATGTGTGACACAGGAAAATGAAGGGGTGTAGATATGGGGGAAAGTGTCTGTACAGTTAAAATATCATGTGCTTCATTAGGAATATAATTTATTTGAAAGGGTTTTTTTACAGTTTAGCTTCACAAGCTTTTATTTACTCTGTGCAGCACTGATTTCTGTGCAAACTGCTCCTTCTAAGCTTTAGCAGCACTGCCACTGCAACTTGTTCAGACAAACAGATGGTGTGCTATTAAATCCACCTGACTGTCTCATCAACAGGGACAGTAGGATGTTTTAGCTGCTTTTAGCAAGAGGGAAGAAAAATCCAGCATTGATATTAAAGCTAATAGATGCAGCATTGTTTATGACAACCCTGATAAGTGATAAGGGGAACTTTTGAAAGTCTTGCCTAGATTTTTCTTTTTTTCATTTAGGTAGTCCTTTATCTTCACTGTTTTTCTCTTGGTTTCATTCTGGACCTTTGATTGTTTCACCTTGAATATGTTACACTAGATGAAAATAAACCTTGTGCTTAAAGACCAAAGCTTTTATTCAAGTGAAAGGAATTGCTATCTGAATATGATATCAAGCTCGGTATGATATCTTAGAAAGGTTAAAAGCAGTACTTACAAAAAAAAAAAGGATTGTTCTTGTATGTATGAATAATTTGCAATGACTCATGCAGGTTACCAAATAACCTGACTCAAGGACTTTGTTACTGGCAAAAACTGATCTATGAGAAAAGGCCACAGCTATTAATCACTGCCCATTCTAGACTTGTCAAGAGAACTTAGTGGAAAGGTACAAGTGAAGAACAAAAAACCAACCCCCAAATTATTAGTCTACTTCGTCTTATCAAAACTGTAATATTAACTTGGCAAATATTGATTAGTTCCTGATTTTCCCCTTCTGTAAGTGGTGGTTGATATTTGGCTGGCAAGCAACTAGCCCTGCTGTAAGTTTTGATTAGCAGGGTTGAAGGGCTTTTGTTTTGGTTCCATTTTGTTTGCTGTGCTGGAGTTCAGTAGTATGGGGAGGAATGTTTGCGCAGCACACATTTCTTATGGTCTGAGAGCTTGGTCATGTTTTTATGTGAAACTAGTGATATAGGTTCCTCTTTCTAATAAATGATCACTGAGTTCTACAGCAGTGGAATGTAGAGCAAGAAACCACATGGAACAGATTTATAGGATTGTTTCATCTTTCAAAAACTAAGAATGAATGTGCTTCTTATATCTACATGTGTATCAATTATTTCTGTTTGGTAGCTCTCAAAACTGCTTTTTCTTTTATTTTTATTTAGATGATCCATACTTTCTCGTTCACAAAAAGATTCAAGTTTTATGATTCATTCTGAGCTAAGACATTTTTGGAGACCTATTGATGGGTGGCAATATGTGAAAATAAAGATCAAAAGCAAGTGTTGTGAAATGGAAGAAGGACAGTGGGAAGTGCTTAAGTTTCTATATTAAATAACTAAACCTCAGTTTTAATGGAAAAATTCCCACTACTTTCCCATGATTCTTAATACCTTTAATGGTGAGGCAGGGTGGAGGACTTTAAAAACTGGATGGTAAAATGCAATGCATATGAAAAATACAAAATGGTCTACAGAGATACTGTTAAAGGATATGGGCTCCAGAAGCAGAAAAATTATGGCCAGATATTCCTATAAATTTAGATATTCATGTTCAAAGTAATAGCTGGTGATAAAACAGAGTGTCAGAATATGACTCCAAACACATAGGATTGCAGCATTTTCAACCTCCTCCAAAGATCACCTCTCCATCCACTTCTTGCTTTTTTCCCCAGCAAGTCAGGAACTTTCCTGCTTTCAATGTCTCCATGCTTGATTAAACACAACCTAAACAAACATGTGCCTTTAGATTTGGAAAAACGTGTTTGTCTTCTTCACACCATCCAATCTAATCTTCCTGAAGAAACCTAGAGCAGAGGACAAGAGGATGATAGGGACACTTCTAAATTTGAATAACTTGCCTATTTTATTTTGCTGTTGAGGTTCATATACATAAAATGTCTTACAGTTCTCATCAGTGAAAGTTCTGACACTGTGCTAGTACAGGGCTGTGTTTTGGATTTCTGCTGAACGCAGGGTAATAATATTGAGATATTTTTGTTATTGCTGAGCAGGGCTTACACAGAGCCAAGGCCTTTTCTGCTTTTCCTACAGCCACACTGCTGAGGAAATTGGGGGTGAATGGGAAGTTGGGAGGAGACACAGCCAGGACAGGTGACCTAAATTGACCAAAGGGATGCTTTTACTCTTCCACTAGTGGGGGAGCAAGCGAGTGTCTGCATGGGGCTTGGCTGCTGGCTGAGGTTAAACCATGACACACACTTGTTTCTGTGTTTCTCCCATAGCCTGCTTCACCCTTAATTTTGCTTATTATTAGAACACTGTCTTCCTCTGTTGCTCTCCATTACCCTAGTTCTCTCCCAGTTGTGTGGTTGAGACTGTGGATAATACATGTCATTAACTCCCTGACCCTGGGCTTGTGATGTTCAGAGATGTTATTAAGGGTTTGAGGTATTAACAGTCAGAGATGATGACAAGCTTTCCAAGTAAGTGCTGACCTGATGTACAAGGTTAATGTAACTGTTTGATCTGCTTAATGATGACTGATAACGTTAAATATTTGCTGAGTAAACTTCCAGGAATCTAAACGGCTATTACAGAGAGCAGGTGAAATGTGTGCAAGGAAGCCTAATTTATGTAAGTTTAAGCAGATGGCCATGATAAATGGTCTTTTACTTGTTGAACTATTTACCAGTCGTTAGTTTTGGGCTTAATGTCAGATACTATTGTAAAAGACACTGTCTTCCTACCTGATTAATTTCTAGGCACTTACTCAGATAGTGTTAATAATAGATGCTACAGCTAAATCTTTGAAAGTAACTGTGTTCAAATCTTTTGGGTTTATATCCCTTTTTATGCAGTTCAAGACAAGTATTTAAAAAAATCAGCAGCTTCAGTGTAGTCCAAATTGCCAGACACTTACTCAAATACTTACATTCCTCTTTGGGATTGAAACATATTTTGTTTACGGTTGGAGAAGAGATTACAGTTCAGTTTCCTCTGAAGGAATATGCTATACATGCACCAAAATTGCTAGGTGATCTCAACCAGCGTGAGGTTTTGTGGCTAATGGTTAGGATTTGCTTCATGGCCCCATTACTGCTCTTAAATAAAACAGTACTGTAGGCATAGTGATGGGAGCAGATGAATGGGTGTTTTCTAATCTCAGGGAATTAATACTATGTTGTAATTAGTGCATCCCTGCCTTTCTTAGAAAGCAAATGATAGTTTGTTTGCTACATACTAATATGGGCAGAACTGTCCTATCATAACTTGTATGCCTTGGTCTCCTTTTCTTTGCAGCTAATTTGTATTGTGCAAAATGGAGCATGTGGATTGATGCCTGGCTTGTTCATGCACATAATGATATGAATTGTCTTGTTTATTCCCTGAATTCTCTTTATAGACTCATTTTGAAATAAGTTCCTCAGTTATTGATCAGAGTAGTTCATGAGGTGGTCGAAAATGCTATAATTTTCCATTTCAGAAATAGCAGTGCAGCAGTTGGAGTGAAAATGTTCTTGTATGTACAGTCTTCAGTTTGCATAAACCAAAAGCATGACACTGGTGCTCTGCCTCTGGGGATCTAGGCCATTAGAGAGATAATATGCAGTGAATAAAATTTGATTGAAGTGTGCTATAAGATTCACTTGTGAAAAAGATGTTATTTACATAATACTACAACCATGCAGAGCTGAAAGTATTGCTTAGGTAGACTGTTTTCTAAACAGAGTTACTAGCCAGCAAATGTAAAGTGTAAATTGTAGGGTTTTTTTATTTATAGCAAAAGAAAATGTTCTTTCAAGAGCCTCTTTTTTTCGTTGTTTGTTATTGAATTTTCTACCGGTTCATAATTTTATTTCCCAGCTTTGTGGATGTGATCTCACTTCCCATAGCAGTGATGAGAGAAGTTCCAGAAGAGCTGTCCCTTTCACCAGTTTTATAGGACTGAGGACTAGCTAAGAGCTTTGCATGGTTTTCTTTCCACTGTACCACCCCCCCCCCCCCAGCCCCCCACCCCAATAATTTCTTTCATTTGTGGAGGAAACTTTATTTCTGGAATTGCTATACTCTTCCTTTGCAAGGAATAAGTGCTTTGGAGCCTCATGCATTGCTTTTGGGAAATTGCAGCCTCCATGTCTGACTTTGATATTAGTTTTCCATTATTTTCTTTCAATTTTTTTTCTCAATCTCTGACAGCAGAGTATTGTGTGGAACATTCACTTTTATGTCCCTACTTGCTTAGGATGCACCTAGAAAAAAGTAGTGGTGCTTTTGTTATTTTGAAAACCCTTTCGCAGGGAACAACCTCCTTCAAAAACTTTATGCTATCAGAGTGCTGTGTAAACGGTGAGGAATATAATACTTGGCTAACAAAGGTATTTCACCTCTGGAGAAAAAGGTAGATTTGAAGTGCCAACAGTAGAGAGATTGTAGGAACAGGTAGGTACTGGTTTTCTGATTTGTGTTATTGGAATGAGCATGCATGATAATGAACATACATACACTTATTTTAAATAACCCAAACACCTGTATGTAGATTTTTTTTCTGGATATTCTCTTTATACACTTCAGCCTAATGCTCTGTGCTAAGTAAACCTTTCATGTGTGTATGATGAGATAATGCCACTGAGATGGGCTCAGAGCATGGTGCTAATAACACCAAGGTTGTGGGTTTGATCCTTGTATGGGCCATTCACTTAAGAGTTGGACTTGGTGATCTTTGTGGGTCCCTTCCAACTCAGAATATTCTATGACTGTGTTAATATAAATTTTCTCTTCTGCCTCATGCATTTGAAATATGCTGCACTGGCTCACTTAACTGTTCAGCCACCAGAAGAAACAGCTTTTCCCTGATGAGTGGAAAAAATTCTATACTGACCAGTGCTGAGATGTTGTTGATTCATTCATGGATTGATTGCTTGATTTGAACTCACTGTCTTCTATCACTATAGGTGCTCAGAATATAGTGATTTATTATCCATCACTACCAATTTTGAAGCTTTTCTTCTGCATTTTTTAATCATTTAAAATAGCAAATAAGAATTGCCATTCTTATTGCCATCCTAGAAGAATGTTTTGATAGAACTGTTAAAATAGGGACTGCATAAGGTCACAGAATTACATCTATTTTAAGTTCATTAAAAAGCAAAAGGTCATATATACAGAATACAGAAAATTGCAGCCAGGTTGTATTTGTATCTCCTCTTTTCTCCTTGGAAATTTGCACCAATTTGAAAGTCACTTTCTTTGTAAGACCGTGTCTTGGATAACTTTGTTAAACACTGTTTAAAACTGTATAGGTACTCTGGTGGGGTTTTATACGTATTTCCTCAAAATAGTGTAATATTTGTTTTGGTTTAAGTGTATTTTAACCTTCCATCAGAACACATACTGTACCAACATGGTTGAGATACCAACAGTGTATCTAATATATTTAACGGGTTCTTTGGACTTCAGTGTTTCACAGTTAATTTTCTTTCTTCAATTATACTACATCAATTTTATTGCCGCTTCATAAATAAACTGGGACTTTTATCTGTTTAAATATATAGCCATTTTGTTGAAATTAATTTTGCCTACAGACTTTCTTGATCACAAACCTTCATCTAATCTTTATTTTCTGTAAGCCAAAACACGTTTTTCGTAAAAGTAGCCTATATAATGCCCTTTATAGCTAACATACATCTATTGAACACATCAGAAAATTTTTAAGAAGGGAACTCAGTAGGAGTATAGAGTACTGTAATGTTAACTGGGTAGATTACTTGTGTGGCAGTGCTTTTTTTGAATGATTTCATGGAATACTTTAACTATGCAACTACAAAACTTTTTGAGGAAAACACTTGAGCAAAGCTAATGTCTTACTCTTTGAAGGGTGTTTGAGCATTGCTATTTGAATTTGCATGGCAAGCCATTAAATTGTTCCTTTTGTATGCTTCACCTATTGAAGTAACTGGTGTTTTCAGAACTTAATAATAATGTCTTTTTGTCAGGAAAAAAAGGTATATAAACAGTACAGTAATTTGTATATTGTCAGAGGGATTTCCTTCAGTATTATCCACAAACATGATAATATCCTGGGAAACGTAAAAAGGACCTATCAAGAAATCATAACTAATACCCATTATGCTAATTTTGTATCAGCTGATGTACCTGACAAAGCTAAAGAGTGTCTATGTTAAGCTGAGGATAATGAGGCCTCGCTTTTCTTGTTCTTTAAAAGTCTGGGTATGGTTATTTATTTTAATGTAATATGTATTTCTCACTTGCCAGCAGTTTTTATTTGAAGTTTAGGAACTGCAAATCTTATAGTGTTGAGCTCTTGGAGCCATTTTCCAAATGGTGGTTGATAGATATTTTTAAACTGAGTGCCAGTAATGACACACACCTATGATGATAAATGTTCTTTTATGGACGTGGGGTTTTCAAGGCAGGGACGCAGCAATCACCAAACACCTCCTTAAGTCTGTGCCACAACAGCTCTTGAGCACTGCTGTATCTAGTCTCGTTGTTACTTATTATAGCTTCCCTCTTTACAGGCCTCTTAATTGACATCACACACACCTGCTGTTGAAAGATTTCAGGTTTCCCTAACTTCCCCACCAGGAGAGCTGCATATATATTTTGTGACATGGGACGTTCTGTCCCTAAAATGAATGTGTGAAAGTACTTCTATAAGAATGCCTAGCAGTGCCCTTAGTAAATCAGCATATGCTATGGGCAGTCAACTGACCACTTGTTAGAAGCTGGGAAGTTCTGAAGAGGCTGGGGGCAGAAAGGTGCAGAGAGAAATCTTTGCATATTTGCCCTGTTTGTTATACTACTTCTCCCAGCAGGTTGTATGATCCACCTCCGAGGGAGATGCTGGCCAAATTGTTTTGACCCAAGATACCCTCTTGCTTTTATGCCTGTGTCATGTTTGTTAATCACATGTGGCTGCTTCACTGGGACCATTTTAAACACAAGCCTGAGGGAGATATAACTAATGCAGCCTTTTTGAATACCTTTTCATTAAGGTCACTGCTATTGCAATATAAGTTCACTGCTGTTAGGCATGGCTTTCTGTTCAGTGGGTGCTGTAGTGACCTGTTGCTTCAGAGTTGATTCTACGCTGAAGGGCAGCCAAGTTCTTTCTCTTCCTGTCTACCCTGCCTCCAGCCACCACGTTTTCCTCAGGCTGATGTGGCTTTTTTCTGATTCAAAATAGCATCAGACTTCTGTTTCTATGACAGAAATGCACCCACATAAGAAGTCTACATCCAGTAATTTCAACAGTAACCATTATGCAGACTTGTTTGTTTGCTGTAGCAGCTGTGTTTGAAGCCTTAGCTATCTGTATCCTACAGTCCTTAAGAAGGACTTCTTATTAGTTGTAAAATCATATCCATTATTAATTTCGGTTTAGTATTATCTGCTGTAAGGTAACTAGAAATTAATCCCTTCTCACTACCACTGTAATCCTTCCATTTACTCTGTAATAGATGCCTTTCAGACTAGTATTGCAGTGTAATTAGATTGGCACCATTTGTGAGTTTGAATCAGAAGTAATTGATGTTTACTCCATATGTTGTTTGATACTCTATTTTGGGCAAGCAATTTAAAAAGGCATTTCTGTCTGAGGATGCTATAGAAAGAAAGAAAGAAAAAAGGCAGCTTTCGTCACCTGTTCTCCTTACCCATTATGAATCTGTGCTGTTGGTCAGCAGGCTGTTCTGTACCAGAAATTTTTCAAATTGTTTTATGTGTATCCCTCTGTGAATTGTTTAGGCAAAGTTAAGCAATCTATCAACACATGCAAGGAGTTTGCTTCAGAAAACAAACCATAAATCTTTCTGCCTTATTCTCACTGCAATTTCACACAATGTTTGACAGTAGAAGTCATGTTCCTGTTTCTCTGTTCTGACTTAAAATCTGAGTTCAAACTCCATGTTTCAGTAGCAGCAGTTTTTGCTCTGAGAGGCCTCTTGGCTCTATTCACACTGCACCCACCAAAGCACTTGTGGGGCAGCTGGCATTTTCTAGAGCCTCACCTGTAAGTCCATGATCCAGGCAGGCAGTGTTCCCCCAGCCCATGCTGAGATCACCCATACATCCACCTGTCCTCACAGCAGTGCCTTGGTCCTCCTGGACAGCCTCCTACCGATGGCCTGCTTGGGTTTCTGGGAAATCAAAATGTGAGCAGGTATTTCCAACTTTCTGCAGGGTGACATGCAGCTGACTGGAATTGCAATTCCTGCATTGCCAGCTGTGTGGTTGTGTGCAGTAGGAGCAGGATCTCTGCTCTGTGAGCATGTGACAGTGTGAGGAATGGGATGGGATGGCTGGAAGTTCATAATATGTGACTAAACAGGCAGCTAGACATCTATTGTTTATTAAGCATATTTTAGGTAGACATACACTAATTCTGACTGCTTGTGAAGTGGAAAAAACACTCTATTAAAAACTTAATAGAGATTTGAAGGGTGGTCTGACAAGAATTTACCATTAAAAAAAAAAATCAAAACAACCTGAAACAATAGTACCATATTGTAAATATTTAAATACACTGATTACAACTTCAGGCGCTAATTTTGCACTCAAAACAATTGAAATAAATGGAGAAGAATGGTTCGTAAGTTCTAGGAACAAATGGAAATTACTGCCTGCCAGCATACCTGGGGCTATAGAGTATATCTATTTTGTCTAATGGAGACATGAAAGCCAGTATGATTCCAGACAGGTGTATCTGGGTTTCTGAAATCTCTCAACAGAGTTTAAACCAAAACCAGACCACCTTGTTCCTGTAGTCTGTTATGTGAATCTTCTGTGTATTTTCTCCCCATATTGTTTCTTCCCTGTCTCTAACCTTTTGTCTCTGACTTTGCTATTACAAGCTAAGGAATGAGTTTGTATCCTTTATTTTATTAAAGTGGCATTTCTGTCAGATATGTGTATAACAGTAATGGTGTTAGTAAAATGGTGATTTTAAGTGGTGCGATGTTTGCTTAGTAGTGCTAAGAACCATTGTTCTGCATCTTACCTTACCCAGGCTTACTCAGCAGATGTTCAGAGCTCACAAACTCATTTTTGCTATTCAGCTTCCAAAGATGGTGGATGGAAAACATTTACAGTTTTGAGTCAGAAACAGAGGTATTTAGCTCTTTACCTCAGTACTTACTCCTAATTAATGAGTTTTAGAGTGTTATCTTTAAAACCTCAGCAGCTAGAATTGTGCTAATGCATTAGAAATGTGACTTCATCTTTTTGAAGTAAAATATTTATTTGCACTTCTAGAAGAAGCTTTTTTCAAAGTCAGTGTGATTGGGTGTGGTGTAGCCTGAAAAGCTGGAAGACAAGTAAAAAGAGCACAATATCAATTTCAGAAGACTTGGTTGTTCTTGAGTGAGTCACATGACTTGTGGGAGACAAGCCTCCCCTTTTTGAATTTCAGTATTAAGCAGCTGAACAGGCTGAAGGCACGGGAAGTGGGGAGGGATTGGGGAGGGGGGGGAGCTGGACAAGGCTTTCCCATGTCCCTTGGAAGTGCAGGGGCTCAATCACTTTCTCCCTTCAGCCCTGTTACATGTCCAAGCCAAATGCTAGGAAGAAATAGCTATAGAACAGAGACTTCTTTTTCTGATTGATTCAGTAATATGAAATGGCATTATTGCAAATAAGGTAGCTGTTATCATCAATAAAATGTTGTAACAACAGAATATTGGTCCAGGACTGGGGTTGAAAAATAATGCTGGCAGTGTGTGTTGTTCCAAAGACATTGATAACCAATTCTTATTTTGCAACAGTTCAACAAATTTGTATCTTTATTTGTGGGAAAGATACTACCCTTTGCTAAACAACACCTCATGTTAGAAAAGGGAGACGTAATTTTGTTTTTAGTCCTTTGTTCATGTCATGTTTATGCGTCACAGCTTTCACTGTGCTAGGAGGTATCTGACATGATTCCGTTCTCAGTTTTTTAAAGAACATTGAGTTGCAGTATATTATTTGACCACTAAATGTCTCTGAAAACCATATAAAGTTCCATGAGCAATCAGTAAGTAAATCACAAGTGAGGAGCAGAAGACCCACACAATTCTATTGAGCTCCACAATTGTCACTGGTGACAGGCCCACAGCAAGTTATTGCAAATTATATGTCCTGTAACATAGCATATTCTGATAATTGGCCCATTTCTTCAAGTTATTCTCCTTCTTCCTACTTCAGGTATTTGCAGAGTGCCAGCCTGGAATCATCTACTGCACTGTGTCTGGTTCTTCCTGGGTTATCCTGGATATAGCTTGCAATTGTACTTAAAAGAAAATGTCCAGAATGAAGCTGGGCTTCCCTGAAACACTTCAGGGGACAGACACATTCTTTCCATGTCTTAGCAGTTTGTTGCTCTGTCTAGTAACTTTACCTCAAAAGGTTTTTTGCCTTGCTGGAAGTATGAAAGTGGTGGGATTCGGCTTCTGCTATTGTTTCTTGATGTATCTTTCTCATTTTAGGTACAAGTATATTGGAGGATCAAGCTTGTCCTTACAGTTATGAGACACCATCTTTAAAGAGCTCATTCTACTCAATTTATCAAAAAGGGAAAAAATGGTTCTTGGGATGTACTCTAACTGTTCTTTCATACCTTCTGCAAAAGATTTACATTCTGTTAGACATATGGAGACCAGACCTGGATCAGACCCATTTGCAGAAGTAAAATTCTCACTGCAGAGTAGTGACAGGAGCAAGAATATGGTGTTTTGAATTTTCTATTTAAATCTCCTTAGTCACATGATTTTTTTGTATGCAGTGGTGACTATTCTTTGGTAATCTGTTGTCTGTAGTACTACTCTATCCACTTGATTTTTGTGCTTCCCAGTCTCTAAACTTTCTCCTAAACTTCTCCACAGATGATCCAAAGTTTCTTGTTTCTTGAGATGTGTTTGTAGTAACCTGAGTATATTGTTTTTTATCTAGCAGTTATTAAGCACCTTGAAAGGCTTTTCACTAACATTTAGTCCTGAAGTGCTTAGCCCTAAAGAAGTGAGGGCGTTGGCGGATCGATGTTTGTCCCTGCTGGGTCCCTCATGGACACGCTCAGGCGGCGCTCTGCCAGCACCTGCACACGATGTCACCTTCACAGGTGGTTGTGCACAGCCGCTCACACCCACAGTCTGTGCATGAACCGGAGACAGAGAGGCGAGAGGGGCTCTCTGATTGCAATTCCGAGGTGTTTAATGGCAACTCCCTGAAGGGAACACAGGCAAGAACGAACAACTTGAAAGCTCGTGCCCGTTTTATCCCGAAAACTCCCAAAGGCGGGCAGAGCATCCAAAACCAATGGTCTGAGGGCTCGGGGGCAGAGGCAAGGTTGAATGACGGAACAGAGGCCAATGGGAAAAGGAATGGGAGGGGGAGAGGGCCAGTGACCAGCAGTATCTAGACAGAGGGAGAACTTTCTGGCATAGTGTTGTAAGGAGAGATCACTTTTAATGCAACTTGAGGGGCGTAAAGTGGACTTAGCCACTACAATACAGCCCCCCAGGTTTTCTTTAAATACCTTATCAAGTGTAATCTCCTTGTTTCAAGAGTGAAAGCTCTTCATTGGGAAGATGATGCTTAGTAGTGAAACTCAGGATCAGGACTTTGGTTTGGAGAGTAATACTATTATGATGTATGGACCTGGGCTGTCTGTCTCAAGTCTTCAGTTTACTTACAAGCACATGCATATCTGCTTCAGAAGGGTATTGAGACATTTTATACAGTGGTTTTAAAGGTCTTTGAAATCCTGTGAGAATGGCTCCTGTATTTGTTTATTTCTGACAATAACAGATTAGAAATTACTTTTTTCGTTATTTGAACTTTGGGCATTATTGAGCTGTTTTGTGTGAATTATTTAATTGCCTAAAGAATGATCTATAAAGTAATGAATAAAGAAGGAAAAAAATATCCTCAACGACAAAAAAAAAAATCTAAAGAAAATTGTTAAACATTGATAAAAGGCATGACTCATTGTGGTTAAAAACATAGTTGACATTTATTATTGAATTTTAGAATAGCAGTTTTTAGTGGAGGTGAGTTTGTTACCAAGTTTCCAACTCTTCATGTTTGTTGTGAGGGAAATATCTCTATTTTGGTTGTTTTCCCTGAAAAATCTCCTCATAACCAAGGCTTTTTACACAATGATTTTGTGACAGAAGCTTTCCTTGGGTCAAGGTAAGGAAATGTTTATGGGGGTAAATTTTTTATATTTGCACATTACATTAAGAAGGTGACAACCTTCTTGCTCTCTGCCTCTGCAAGAACACCGGCAGTGGGTGTTTTCTGGGGAAAGAATATGCTCCAGAGAAGCAAGGACCATGTTGCAATCATTAGAATGAAATAAATTAAATTATCAAAGCATTATTTGTACTGTGGTGTTGTGGTTTAGGAATGGTACTCCCCAATTCAGTGCTCACTCTGAGACTCTCCAAACCATGGTGCCACTTGCTCTCTCTTCTCACTGAGGTGGCATGGAGAGGAGAATCAGAGGCACAAAAAGGTGATGATCACAGGTTGGGATGAGAACAATTTACTGGAAACAGCAATGAGACAAGAAAATGAACAGTAACGGCAACAACATTGATAACAACATTGTACAAAAGAGAGAGTGAATTACATGTAAAAATGCTCACCACAGCACTCAACCTAACCCCCACCACAGCCCTGTTACCCTGACTTCTCCCTCCAGCTCAGAATTGGTGCCACCTGACCTCTCTCTCCAGGCACAGGTGTATGTGCAGGGGACACTTCCCTGCCTGTCCTGCTTCAGCAAAGCTTAAATGAAGAGAGGCTGCTTGTGCTGCTTGTGCTACCTGTTGCTGCTGAGCTGGCAGAAGTTTCAGCAGTTAGCAATTTCTTTATTTTGGATAATTTATACAACAGCTGCTGTCTGTCTGTCTGTCTATCTATCTCTCTATCTATCCCACTCATTACACAGGAGACTTTGGATGGAATATGCTGTTTAAAACCATTGCCAAAATAAGAATTGTGCAGAGTATTTAGTACTTGGTGTTGCATGAGTAATAGCACTGAACTAGGGATGTATAGAGCAATGCTCCCTGTAGCTCTTTTGATCCCTTAGAAATTGTTTACAATTCTCCAATAAGATGTATTTGCACGCAATTTTAGTTTGGTAATTTATAAAGCAAGCTGTAACTGACACAATCTAAGATCATAATAAGCTTGATTTTTGGTGCTGCCTCTTTCACAGTCTTTGTGATAAGATGATCACTGGTAAAAGTCCTGTACCTTTGCTTACCAAGAGATAAATTTTTGTAGTTTTGAGGAAGACACTTCTAGATGTGATCTTGAGGTGGGAAAAGAAGATGCTTCATTCACTATAAAGTTTGTAGCTTTACATGTTGTATGTTTCAAATTTATCAAAAGAATAAATTAATGAAGGCTTTAAGGGAATAGCTTCAGCTAATATTAAACATTTTTCCTGTCTTAAGTATTTTTGCTCTTTCCCTCTAAACATTTCCAAAAATATTTTGTATTTAGAAAGTACAGAAAAATTACTTCATAAAATGACTGTGATAATGGTGGAATTAGGCTAGGCACATTTGTATTATTTTAGATGCTTCAATCCCCTGTTACTTAGGCAGGTATCCCGTCCTTATCTCAATGTTACCCTGTTTTTATAGACCAATAATCCACAGGCAAATGGTGGTTTCTCAGTGTTGCACAAGGAGCTGGTGTCTGAGAGGGAATCGAATCCAGGCTTCTCAAAGTCTGAGCTTGATGCTATTCCTCCTACCATGGTAGGAAGAGCAAATTTAATATATTCTACCAAGACTAGAGAGACAGGGAAGAGTTGTTCTGTTTACATAAAATTCAGAAAAGAAAAGAACATCTGGGTTCTGCCTTCCTCTAGTGTTGGGAAGTTTAAGTTTTTCAGAGTTTTGTCTGTTTTTGGCATTTCTCTTGTTGAGCAGAGCTGGGCCCTTTCCAGACATATTGGGGGCAACTGAATGATATTGTGTAGCCTTTTTTTCTTCATTCTTTCCTTAAGAATATTTGAAAAAAATCTAGTGTTCCAGAACAAAGAGTGAGGATTTGCAGGAATTTGGAGCCTGTCAACATGTAAAATTCCTGTCACTGCTACTTTTGGCATAGTTTTGCCTAAGCAGCACAAAAAGATTTGCACATATTTGTTTTAAACATGTGGAAAACAATTCAGAAATTTGTGACTTGGCATTAGGACAGAGATCCATATTGGCTCAAAGATTTTAATCTTCATCTTAACAAAACATTGGATTTTGCTTTCATTCACTCTACTGTAAATCTTAACTCCATGGAAAGGTGTTGATTTATTTCAGAATTATACCAGTGTGACAGAGTAAAAGTTCCTTCATTAGTTTTGTCCAAAAGCAAAGGCTGAGTATCCAGGTAACTAAGTTGTTGTACTTAAAGAAGTAAATTATTCCCTATATTGTATTCTCCTCCCAAGAAAACCTTAGTAAGAGGTTGTTTTGTTTGCTTAAGATTTGTAAGGATTTGCAGCCAGCCTTGCCTGCCTGTAGCCAGCCTCTCTGTGTGAGCTGTGTGCCACTGCCTGTGGCTTATGCTGTGGAACTGATGCCCAAGTGGGTGATTTGGATGTCTGCACATTGGCCCAGTTCCTTCTTTGTTCTTGCTGTTACTTTTTCCCTTTGCTTATGCCAGAATTATCCTCTATGTTGGATATTGGCTCTCAGGTCTCTGGGAAGGGTCACCCTGAGGCACCTCCTTGCAAGCTGGTACCAAGTGTGGTTCATGGCAAGTACTGGAACAAGCCACGGAGAGACTTGGGTGCGAGGAATGAAGCAGGTCTGCAGCTGCTCTGCCCCTTTGCCCCTTCCTATCTCTCTGATCACTGACAAGATCAGAAGAGCAAATCCTGAATTTTGCATTTGGATTTATCCAAGGGAAGTGGATTCTTGCAGGATGTTCCTATTACCTTTTTATAACTCATCTTAGCACTATCTTTGCTTTTGTTAGCCAGGAATTTCTGAATGGTTTATCTGTATAAATGTGTCTAAACATTGCAGGCAGTGATTTTCCTCCTAGTTGTATAATAATCTTTGTTCAAACATTTTTAGTCCTTAGTTAAAAGCCTTTAAATTAATAACTTTAATAACTAATAATTGAAATAATGCTTGTGTGACTTAGTGTAAAGCACCTATTAGGCTCTTTTCTAGTGCACGGGAAAGGAAGAAAGTGCACCTCAGCTTTTCCTTGGGAAGGGTAAGAAAGGAAAATGCAAATGAAATTAAGCTAAGAAAATTTGAAGGTAAACATTGACAACATTTCTGTAAGTGATGCCTATAAACTTTTGCAATTACCTCCCAAGAAAAGTGCTACAGTTCATGCTGTTTGTTTCCTTTCAAAGCAAGCAGCAGAGAGGACAGATCTTCACTCTAGGAAACAAACTGCAGTTTAAATATGTGGCTTCTTACATTCATTGCTTTCTTTTAAGTCCTGACAGTGTACCTGTACTGTGTATGATACAGCATGAATCTGACAGCAGAAAGAGATGACAAGATTTAGAAAATCTCTTATTTTTTCCATGGTATAATGTTTTTATTTCCTTCAGGGCAGTAACTTGCTTCCTTCAATATAATTCTATTTATAACTTTGACACATCCGTTCCTCTTGCCTGTGAGGTGCTTTTACAAGATGAGTTACATAATAATTGCAGAGTGCCAGGGCTAGATGCTGCCACCAGCTGGGTGTGGATGGTGGCAAGGACAAGCAATCTGGATGAATAGCTGCTTTCTTGCCTTTTAGCCTGGTGCACAAATCCTGGGCAGTATTAATGGGAATGGAGGTCTCACTGCCTGACAAATCCTTAACTGTAATTCAGTTGGGATGGAGGGATTGGTGTTGCATCTTTCACTTTACATGATCAGTCTAGTAAAATTGTAGCTTAAACTAGAGATCATTGGATGAACCTGTTTGGCTGGGGGAGCAGCTCTGCCTAACAATCCTAACTAATTCCTATTTACCAGGAACAGTAGGGGAACTCCATTTTCACCAAAAATGAGTGCTCATGAAATAGTACTTCCATTTGTGAAAATTCAAGTTCTTTTCTAAGCCCTTACCTGTAAAGACTGAGCAAATATATTTCAATCATCTTTTTGGTATGCAAAGAGAAAATGAGGGTAACTACAGCGAGCAGAAGAATTGGTGTTAAGGCGTGTACAAAGCAGTTGTGCTTGCCATGAGTGAGCTTTTCAGGAAAGAACATTTGAAAGACTATGGGATTTTTTTTTTCCCCCCTATAAAGAAGAGAAGAAAACCAGCTCTTTAACAGTTTGTTAATCTTACCACTCCTGTTTTATATTGGAGGAATTTAGATGTAGGCTATCTAAGTATATGCAGTTGTCATTGGAAATCTATCAGTAGGAAAATATTGGTATTTTTAATTAAAAATGGTTTTCCTAACGATGACCATTTACCAATATACTGTACTGTAAGTGAATAATTGAAGAGTACAGAAATAAATATATCTTGTGGATTTAAGTGAGGAGTTTTATGACATTATGACTGTGTTTTAGTTCGTGTGATTTTATAAGCTGAAGCGTAACTTCATACATCTTATATTGGGAAAAGATACTCAGCTGTTTCTTAACTTGGGCAGCTGAAGGAAATGAAGTTTTTCCAAAGCCCTGAATAAACATCTGTCCTGAGTATGCAAGTATTTGATGAAGCAAAGCCACATAAAATGTGAATAACAATGCCTCATTAGCTATCATTTGTTTCTGTTCGATTTTGTCATTGCAGTCTGTTTCAGTTCACAGATTAGCATGCCAGTGGCCTTTTACTGCATTCATTTCAATTTTTTCAGGGAGCAATAGCCAGCTGATTGGGAGGTCTCAGACCAGATGGCAAGAAACCTGGAACCTGATTCTGATTCTGCTTACATAAGGAGAAACAAGAAATAATGTTTATACAAGTGAAACTTCATGTAGAATAAAATAATTTCTCAGGCAGCAGTATGAAAACCATAGTGTTTTCCCTAGTCTCCAGAAAGTCTCACAAAGTTAGACTTTCAAATTTATTCATTTTGAATTATATTCACATGCATTTTAAATTTCCAAGTGATCTCAACCTTTCAATACTTCAGTTAATGATCTGAGATGAATCTTACCCTGCTGTAACTCCATTGAAGTTGGTAGACTTAAACTCAGAATTTGATTGGCTCCTAAATTTTAATTTGTTTTAGTCTTTCTAGCTCAATGTAAAACAAATTCCCGCAGAATTGACATGTTACACATATTTATATTTTCTTTTAAAATGAGCTTTAGTTATAATCTAATCTGGATTTTAAGTGTATTGGTTTTGTTTTCTGTTCTGTTTTTATTCTATTCCTTTGTCTAGAGGTATTTGTCCTAATGATAGTTAGGCATTATGTGATTTCTTGGAAGGCAAAAAGTCTCAAAAGCCATAATTAAGCATAATTAATTAATGTAGCATTCATTCTTCGTAGTGGTGAAAGTGCTATCAAAGGCTTTGGGAGTGATCAGTGTATCTGCTCAAAACAAAGATTTTTTTTTTTTTTTTTTTTCTGTTTTTAAGATTTGGGAGCTTCAAGCATTATCTCAAGGTAGTAGCTGCTAATCCAGATATGAATTAAAAGGAGCTTCAATTCAACATATGCATCAAAAATTGTTCTATGAATTAGTTTTGCAACATCATAATTATATTGTACCTTTTAAGTGTGTAAACAAACTGGTGAGAGATTAACCAGTTATATGTGTTTCCAGCATCTTGATGCTGATTTCTGTGAAGGGTAGAGTAGCTGAGGTGAGGGAAGATCCTGTAACATCTTTATATTGTTTGAAATGCCCAACCACAGAGACAGGCAAAACTTGTGTACCCCACCTGAGTTACAGCCAGTGCAGCGCGTCTGGGTAATGTCAATTTTTTGGGAATGCTCAGTAAATCCCTCTGTTTGTTGAGAAGAGTACTGGGGAAAAAAAAGACAGATGAGACATTTTATCCCACTGAGAGCTTCTCCTATGAACCGTTCTCTTAAAGGGTTTCCATTGGTCTGAACTTACTTACCCTAGTATATGTTTCTTGTCTTCCTTTTACTTTTAGTCTGTAAAAGGAACTGCCTGGCCAATAATCTTGCTATTTAAGAGTGACTTGGAAGATCACGGGTGTGTTGTGTTGACACTGAGTCAGCAGTTGTCTCGCTGTACATATGTCAGAATGACTGAGGCTTCGGCAGGCAGCCAAAAGCCATTTGTAACATATTTCTTCACGGAACTCTGCCATGGTAGGAAAGAGTTGGTAGGCTGTAATTGCCAGACTCCCAGTTTGTGAAATACATCTTCAGTGTCTTTTAACTCTGGCCTTTCATAGTAATTTTTGTTCAGCTTTGTGTACAAAATCCAATTATTGGTGATTTAATTAAATGATAAAGATATAAAGCAACACTGAGAGACTTGGTGAGAATGAAGTCTCGAGTAGGTCTGCCCTGAGCAGATGTAACTTGCAGTGTGTACAGAGAGCTTATGCATGCCATAGGCACCTCTCCATGAGGGCACCTGGCAGTTCTCTGGGAGCACAGGCAGACAGGTCTCACCAGGAAACAATTATTCTGTTCATGAGTGTTTTAGCAGCTTGTTTTGACCTACAGTGGAAGGAGGCAGAGACATACAGAAATGTTTATCAAAAGCATCTGAATGGAGAAAGCACTTGATGCAGAGCAGGCATCAAGTAAGAACCTGGCTCCTCCCATAGTCCAGGTAAGTAGGAGTCACAGCCTTCTATCTGTTCTGGAAGAACTCACCTTACAGAAAATAGTAGTTGGTAAAATTGTCCCCAGTTTGAATGGTGCCAGAAAAACTGGAGATACTCTGCCCCTGCTTTCAAACTGCAGTGCAATTAATTTTGAATGAACTCAGAGATAAAAAAAGACAATTTAAAATTTTGTCAAATTCCATTTGAATCACAAAAAGACACCAGAAGGAAGTAATTTTATTGTTTAAAGCCAAAACTTTCAAAAGGTTGGGGTTAAAAATACAAACTTGTCATTTTTTGAAGACTTGTGACTATGTGGTCTGATACTGCATTTAATTACACGGTCACTAAATTCTTCTTTTGGAAGTGTGTTGTTGATTGAATGGAATTTAGAGTGTTCAGTTAATTGGTGTATGTTGTTTTTTTCATCCTCTTTAAACACATTTGAGGGGTTGAACATACTACCTGTTTGTGTTATCTGCTCTGAAGACTATGCTCATTTCTTTCAGGTGCATTTTTCTATTGTGCAGTTAGAATGTGGAGTGCTTTAGCAAAAACACAGTTGTGAGATAAATGGGGCTGTTTTTCAGCTTGAATAAAGGGAAACTATGGCATAGATATGAAAATGAATGTATTCTGGAAAAAAAAATAATGAATTATCTGAACCATTTAAATTAAAACTTACCTACAGAAGTCCTGTGGCAGGAAACTGAGTGTTTGGAAGGGATCTTCACATGGCAGTGTTTGCTAGTTAAAATGGGCTGAAATAAACTCACATAGAGGAAGCATCATTCCTAATACAAGCAAATGCTGTAGCCCTGCCTTATAAGAGCAGTAGACCTGCTTGTTGATGCTTTTAACATATACCATTTTTCATTCAGCATTTCCTTCCCTATTTTGTTTGTATATTTTGTCTAAGGAATAGTTAGAGTAATATAGGAATTCTATTTAGGCAAAAAGCACCAAACCCCAAACATCAGTGTGGGGGTATGGCAGTGATGGCTCATGAATCATATATGTCAGCTTATGCAGTACATAGTGGAGACACTTTGAGGCCCTCTTTAATAGCACACCTTTATAACAGGGGTCTAGTGAGTGACCAGTGTTGTAAGCCATGTTGCACTAAGTTTTTAACATGGAGATGGAACACAAGTTGATAACAGGGTTATGCTATGCTGTTTGCAATATCTGTTGTATTTTGCCTTGAATCACAGCAGACCTGTTGCTCTGCTGCTTTTTATGCTTTTTCAGCTTTGAAGACAAGAGATACCAAAAATGTATTGGTTCATTTGGCTGAATTAAACGTGTAATATATACAAGAGCTAAACTAGTCCTAGCAACCACATCAAAACCTTTAATTCTTCTAGTCTTTTAAGGTGGTGAGATGAACATGGTGTAGGGCCTAAGGAGATGGCATTTGGTCTGTGATCCCATTGTTTGAACTCTGACAAATCTGTTCACAAGAAATGCAAGAGGGTTGGTACTGAAAAAGGTTGTCACATGTCCCAGAATACTTTTAGGTGTTGCTGGAGGTGTTACTCCTCAAAGGTGTTTGCAATAACAACTCAGGACTAAATGCTTCAGTTCTTCCCCCCAAGAACAGAGGCTGTTTACAGTGGTGCCACAGTCAAGCCCTCTTTGGGTGAACTACTAGGACTGCAGTTCATTTTCCTCTAATTTACAAAGACTTGCAGTGGTTTGTTTCATGAAGCTCTGTGGGAAGAAGGACGTTGGAGTTGGCCCACATAAGCACATGCAAGTAACCTCGTTATGGTTTACAGGGGAGTCTGTGGCAGAGCAGCAAGTTGAATTTGGGCCTTCTGAGGAAAACTATAGAGTACTGCCCATAGAAACAGCCTAGTTTTACCAGACTAATCTGGAGACAGACCTCCTCCAAAGTGTTTATTTCTGATTGTCAGTGGTAGAGAAATGGTAAAAATTAGAGCACACCCCTTAACAGAAGATATTCAAGCATTCAGTGTCTCCATGGCACGTGCCATTTCTGACTCACCAATGTCATTAGGAAAATGCATTATCAGAAAGTAGCTGAGTCTTTTTCCTGAGCAGCTGAATAAACTGCTTTCTTGAGGCAAATATTGTTGTACTATGGATGGAAATCTTTATCACAGTTTAGTCTGGGGCTTAAAGATATTTCTTGCCTTCCTTTCCTCTTCCCCTCTCCCCATCTGCTCCAATTCTGCCTCTTACCAAAAAGCTTCAGTGAAACAAAATAAGTGAGATAATTGGTCTTTGGAAGCTGGAGTGTGTATGAGAGCACAGGCGATTTTTTGCAGTTGGTCAGCATAGAGCAGACCATATCTGCAAATCAGTAATGAAAGGGCAAGGTGTTTCAAACATTCTGGCACTCATATTCCTGCCAATAACCTATTTTTCCTCTGTTTGAAAGAGCTACTAGTTAATGGCCATTCTTCCTTTTTGGCACAAATACTTATTGATTTGTTTCTTCATGCAGTCCATCTGTGGATTTGATGAATGCAGAAGGGAACATGGGAGACCATCATTTAGCAACCTTTAGTATGAGAGGATACAGGGTTGCTGGAAAGGCTGGGGAATTACTAAGCAGCAGGATCAAACACCTTTGGCAGTCCTTGACACCCAGTGTCTTCTGAATATACCATTTAGCCTGTCTCCAGCTAGCTTACCTGTCTCAACAACTTGCCCTGACAACCAAAGCTGGCGCCTTGCACACATCATGACTCTGTGGAAGTGGGCAGAGCAAGCAGCCTGCTAGATTTGGTGCTTTTACTCACAGTGGACTTCAATGTCACTGGTTTTGCTCCCTTGAATTTTGAGATGGGTCTGGGTCTTCAGAGCTGGAAATGAATATCAGCTTGCTTTCCTGGAACAGTTGGAATATCATTCAATGGGATGTCTGTTATTTTTCTAGAGACCCATATGCCTGAGAGCTCTATATTACCAATTAAGCCACAATGCTCTCTTTTTCAATTTCCTCTGATTGGTGAGAGGTGATTTTTTTTTTTTTTTGTACTTGTTAGCATTTATTTTGTTTTGTTTTCTTCCTTTCTTTGTAATTATCTGTATTCCTTGTTGAATTTGACTGTGTCAACTTGTTTGCAGTTATCTGGATAAAGATGGAAGGTTGATTATTTTTAAATCATTGCAAATTATCTGTGTTCCAGTTCATTCATTGACTGGGATTGTAATAGGGAGGAAAAACCAGAAAAATCCAGAGTGCAGTAGTATGAAAGGTGGGGAAGATTCCCACACCCACTGTTTTAGTTGGCATCAAAGTAACACATATGGACACCTGGATCTCCTCTACTCAGAAAAGGGACAGTACAAAATTGTTACCAAAAGAGGCTCCAGGCCTACAACTGCTTAGAGAAAATCCCCTCTGCTAGGAAGATATTTTTGTCCCTTGCCCTTGGTGTTACATCTCAGCAGCCTTTAATAGCACAATATGGGTTTGTGTTCTTTCCACTATTCTTGTTAGGCTTTTCCTATACTATAGAAAAATACTGATTTATTTCTCATATTTTTGTTTAGTCTTTCCAATTTATTTTTCATTTAGCAAGTTTTGATTAGATTAGATTACTTTTTTTTTTTTTGAGCATAATTCTTTAGCCCAAAAAACCCAAAATGGCCACAGCGTGAAGTCCCTGTTCATCACTCACCCCAATCCAGGCTCTTCAAGGTGGGTGGTGTCTGCTCATTTTCTTCAAAAGTTAGTCTCATATATCTCTTCCATACTTGCCCACTTGTCTGCGTTGGTGTGCCAGGGAGTAGATGTTTTAAATTGGCAGGCTGTATTAGAGGGTTTTCCCTGCAGAGGTCTTCACAGCTCCCTCCCCCAAAGAGTCTTTTGCAAAGGTGCTGCTGATGTTCCAGTAAAGCTGTTTTCCTTGTGGTCCTTCATGGGGATGTAGGAGTGAGCACCAAGGAGCTGTGCAGAGCTAATTTGATTGCGAATGGCAGCAAATCTGTGGCAACAGAGAAACAGAAGCAGGAATGGGAATTACTCGGACTGCTGAGAGGACTTGAGAGGAAGGAGAGACCTGATAAAAGTCTTAGAACTGTTTACCAGTTTCAATATTTCAGGAACCCAAATAATGATGGTTGGTTGTTTCTTTCTTATTCTGGGATAAATACAAACATGTGTAGCTTCAACTGCAGTTGAAGTAGTGAGGAACTACTCAGGCAAATAATTAAAAATGCACACCAAATAAAAGCATTCAAAACAGACAGCTGTCTTCCCTTCTGAGGAATTTTGAATGAGTCTCACTTGTCCAGGATTACTTGCCATGAATAAGGGACAGGTAATGGAGAATAGCAAAAATATTCATGAGGTTACTTGCTTGATGTGTTATTAGAAAAAAGAAGGTAAAGTGGAGAACTAGACATGAAATTAAAAAGGAGGACATAAAATTCTACATCAAATAACTTTTTAATAAAATAGTATTTGAAAAATGCTATTAGAGGAATGGGTAAAGCTTTGAGCTGTTGAAAGGATCAGACAAGTAGTTTCTGAGTTTCTATTATGGCTATCAATCCAGGAAAGTCAAGACCACATCAGATAACTCATAAAACTTCATGGACTCAGAGTAAGGGAAACATTCTTTATTATTATGTGTACAGAGTTTTAGTAATGATAAAATATTAATAATCTGTGTATATCAAATCTATGTTATTTGAATCCTTTTTACTTTGCTTTCTTTATTTTGTTATGAGGCAGGATGCAAATATTAGTTTTATAGAGAAGGAGATGAGTTGAAGTGAAAACAGGTTCCAACCAGGTAGATCAGTCTTGGGATGGGAACACACTGTGCTGAGTTGCCCACACAGTGCTGCCAACGTATATGAGTCATGAGTACCAATGCCACTTCCATTTATAGATTCCTTAGGAACAGAGGCAGCTATAAATGCCATTGAGTGGCAATTTTTTAGAAGAAGGTTTGGACTCAAAATGTTGAGCTCCACAGAACTAATTAAATCAACAGAAGATGTCCAAAGTAATTCCCCTTTGAGAAATTACTGAAGTTGTCAAATACAGCTCCCATCCTCTAGGGAAGTGCCAAGGCTTCAATAGTTGCTTTTGCCCCCAGCACACTCAAGCCATCAGAAATGTTCACGTAAGACATTAGCAATGAAATATGAAGTTTAGAATATCAATATTTTGAAGAACAAACTTCTTGAAACAAAATGTTTGATTCTTATTTTTCTAAGGGAAAATTCCAAAATTTTAACAGCAAATTACATCAGGTTCACGTTCTGAAAATTCCCAGGCTAAAAAGTTGCTCAGTTACAGTTCTTTCATCTATTAAGGTGGTCATAGATTGAAAGAGTAGGGTACGTTGAGCTATATGCATGTACTATATGTGGAGTACAAATTGTGAATAACCATGTAGTGTAACACACTTTCACAAGTTGAGAACACCGTGCATAACGCGCATTTATTAACTTAATACTTACATACTTCATATATATGCATATATTTTAGGTAAATTAATTTACATTTCCACACACCAAGTATTTATTGAGAAACCAAGGAACAAAAGGAATAGGAGTTCCAGATTCCTTTTCCATTATTTTATGGAAAGAATGGTCTTCATGGCCTATATAATTCAAACTGCAAAACATCCACTGCAGATGAAGCCTTTGCACCTGAAATAATTATCAGACACTCCAATGGGGTATTTGTTGTTTCTATTGTTTCTATTTAGATGAATATTCTTCTTGTTCTTCATTCCACAGTAAAAAAGAATTTAGGGAATGCTACTGTTCATACCCATATACACGTGTGCATATCCATATGTATATTTTTATAGTTATATCTATATCTAGGATTGTTTCTCAACATCAAAATTTATCACTTCGCAACAGAGGAAGTTTCTGGCATCCAGATGGGAGCACCTACCCTGGCAGAGCACACACACAATGTCACGTATTTAAGTCCTGTGGATGTAGTTCAGGCTGAGAACTTGAAATTGTCGCTTGTGTCCTATATGAATGCCTTAACCTTGAGGCAATTTTTGGGATGTTACAATTTCCATCTCTCTTGTGAAAACAGTTCTGCTTTATGTAAGTAATTAAAATACTAATTGAATCTGGATCTTTCACAACTTGAGATAAGTCCCATAACCAGTGGGCTTAGAAAAACAGCCTAGTTAGCCCTGTGAATGTGTAATTAGTTATACAAGATGAGGTTACTCCAGTAGAATAATTGAGAGCAGCTCACCTGAGAATAGCAGAGAAGCTGGTAATTAGTGCACTCACCTAGTCTATAGGAGAGCCACTCATTCCTGGTATGACTTAGCCTGTGCTGGGATTTGAAGTATGGCATCTAGGATTTCCAGTGAGGCTGTGTCTGGTTAAATTGTGGGAGAATGCTTGTCTAGATTTTCGCAAGAATTTTCAGATGGTTTGGAATTTCTCTGGATGAAGAGAAAAAGAGATCCTTAAATTTTTTTTTTTTTTGTAGCAGAAGAGTTTCTTCCTGTGTAGCTCTATTAAGATAAACAGCACAAGAAATTAAAAAGCTTTAAAAGTATCAGCAATGATTCCTGAAATACTAATTTTTTAATATTATAATTTATAATAATACATAATAAAAGTGACTCCTGATGCTGATAGGAAAAGTAGACAATGATGTTTGCATTGGCTTGTATTTGTGTCTTGACTTCTCATAGTGTTTACACGTTTTTCTTTCTCATGAGTTATGGAAAAGCCTTAGCACTGTGTTTATAATAGATTCTGCATATAGCAGTTCCTTTGGGAAAACAAAACTCAAATACCTAGGAAATGTTGCAACCTATCTTGCCTTTCATAGGATGTGACAAACTTCCTCTTCACACAGTATGTGGTGTCTGCCTGCAGTCCTGCTGGCACTCTCTGCAAACAGGTCCCAGACACTTCTGATATGGGCTGTTCCCTTCCACATGTTCTCTCCCCACCAGGATGGATCAGTGAAGAGTATTAGCAAAACATTGTGGAATAGCTTGTGCTGCCCAAATTCTTGACTGCATTTGCTCCTTGGAATGAAGGGAAAACTCCTCTCCAAAACAGACTGAGGCTGTGTACAACATATGCAGTAACAACCCGAGCACCAAAATATATTAGCTCCTTACAGTTCTTTGACAGAACACAGCCTCACAGAAAGTCTTTTTGCCCTCTCTAAAGGCGCACTATTTGCGCAACCAAACAATCTGTAATGCCTTACAAAATAAGAGGGTGAGTGCTCGTGCAGTTAATTGCTGGCTTGGGAATTTAGTAGATAATATAATCCTGCTTATGCAAAATTGTGCTTTAGTAGTCCAATAATTTAAATTGCTGAATGTATCTATAAAACTGATCTGTTCTATTACCTGCTTTGGTTGTCTGAGAGTAGTTTGGCTCCATAATTTGTATGAAGGAATGGATACAATGAGTCTGATTTAAGTTTCTGTTATAATGTGTTGCATGTTAAATCTGCAAATGGTTGCTGTCCTTAACTGCAAACTCTCTTGGGTCTGTGGTCTCCTCTTTTAAATTTTTTTAATTGAAAACTCCATTGAGTCACCTGGTGCCAGTGAATCATCCGAAAATGTGCTCTGTTTCTCTCACGTAAGCAAAGATGTGATGCTGTGCCAGACTTGACTGGAGCAGCCTTCTGACTACCACAGAGAAATAGTAGATGGTTCCTTCTGCGACAGCCGCTTAGCACTTCTTGGCAATTCCTTTTGGCACTCAGAGGCAAACATTACTGAAGAATCCTCGTTCTGCTTAACTGCTCTATCTGATGTTCAGTAGTGGGAAGCACTAAAGCGAAGCCTAGATCCACTGCAGTGGGTAGATTGATGTTCAGTGGTAAGGTAAACTATTATTTTTATAGTAACTCTGAGATGTCTGATGCCGTGTGTCAATGTCCTCATTTTGAGATATTTTGAAGGTTGGGATGCAAATTCTTTGTACTTTTGCACCTGTGGGCCAGTCAGGAGACCAAACAGTTTCTCCGGTGCCACGGTCCCATAATTTTCTCTTTGTCAATTAAGTGAAAATGCACCTTTCATCCTGTTTTATTGTTCTAGCTCTCTTTGGCACTTGCTTTCATACTTCAGGCTATCACTTGACATTCTTAAAGCAGGTACGAATGTCATCTGTCACTTCTTCCTTGTTAGGCTTTAATATTTTATGTTCATATGCTCAGCCTATGAAGCCTGACACTTTTTCTATCCAAAGGATTCTGGACTTCTCCCATGAGGTTTTTAAGTTCATCTTTTATCAAACCTAGTTTTAGAGCACTGTGACTTTGTTTTGGGCAGGGAGAACAGATCTAATAATGTGACTAAAATTTTTTTATTAGTATAAATTTTGATTCGCGCTTCTACTTTTATTCTCCTCGCTAAACTCTTATGAAGTTTGTCAAAGCCTCTTTCTGACCTTGGTTTGCATTGCATGAATTGCAGGAGAATTTAATCATCATCACACAGTCTACTTCCTTAAAGACAACATGATACATATGTAATGATGTTCCTTTATCTGCTGTGGAGCTGGTTTGAAATAATTAATAGGCATGGGTTTTGGCTTCCTTGTCAATAAAGTGACCAATATGTTTTGCTGTGTCTGCTAATAACTGGTCTGTTTCTTCCACTTGGGAAATGAAATGAAAGTCACCCAAATGTGACTTTTGTCTGTGAAACTTCTCAGTTGCTCACTGGGCTAATTTTGTTGCACCCCGGTCATGACCAGTATTAACGATAACAGGGATATTATACATTCTTGGTCTTGTTCCAGTTATGATTACAAACAACCGGACTTCCTGACAGCACAATTGCTATCACAAGCTTTTTGAAAATCTCTAATATTTTTCATGAATGGTGCTTGTCAGTTTATGTTAGCTGTATAAAATGAGAACAGCCACTTGACACTTGGCTTAAAATCTGCTTGGTGTTTTCTGGCCTGGAAGTATACTTGCTTCTAAACAGGTCGTAGAAGGAAATTGCTCTTGATTTTTATTTCCCCTGCTCTCTGGTGTGGAGAATAATAGAGGGTTTTGCTAGATGTTGAAGCTGACAATGCTACCATTATCTGAAATGCCTGCTCTGTGTCTTTCCACAGTTCCATTGGTGTGTTTTGTACTTTCCATCTTCTTAAAAGCATGAGATGCTTGTTTAGCAAATGCTCTCTATTAAATGTTTCCATTTTTTATTTACTCAGTTTTCTCATTTCTCACACTTTAAAGTTTTTAAATCTATGTAGGTCTGCCAGAAGATCTGTATTGCCAAATCTAGTCCATCATTTAGGCTTGATGGTTGAAGACAATGTAAGTGTATTCTGATTGTTAATTTTCATTTGAACTTGTTATTTGTTGAGAATTTTTCTGCTCACATGTTGCACAGGAGTGCTGATTCAAAAAGCACCCATTGGCTGTTTAGTTTTTTTTTTTTTTTGGAATCATTTGCCCTTTTAATCTATATCTCTTTAGAGTTTTTGTCACCTGCTTTTGGTTTGCTTTTTTTATTTTTCCCCTCCGATATTCTTATTATCTAGACTTGCTGCTACTAAATTAACAATAGAAATGTATTCCTTCCTTTTTGGTTTAATTCTCTTTGGAAAAGTCTTTCTCCTTTTCTACTTGTACTATGAATAATTGTGGTTATCACAAGATGCCTAAATCTTCAAGGAAGTTTTTACCTTTCAGGCTTACAGCTATGAACTGTAAATTTGAAGTAATTTTTTGAGATTCTTGTCTTTCATTTTCACTTTAGCCATATAATGGTTATTGTTGCATCCTGTATTTGCTTTTTTATGTGTGTAAATATTCTCTGAAGGACTGTAAAATTTACTTTAAATGAAGTAATTTATATGTATCTAGTTGTACACGAATTACAATATTGCTTTCTATTTTCTTGCAAGAAAATAGGGACAGGCTTGTGAATTTTCCTTGTGGAAGCCACATAGTTTTCTGTGAGAAAAATATTTTGATAACCAAATTAAAGGCAGCTTGAACTAAGAATATCCGTACCACCTTGGAGGTACCAGCTCTGTTGTCATGAGGAAAATAGACTTCAGTGTTGATGATGGTGAAATTCATTTCAACTTTTTTGTGAAGTGAATTCCTTAAGTATTCAAGTGATAAGCATTTGGAAGTAAAATCTCTTTCTTCAGTGCTGTGCTGGAAAGGTTTTGTTCATGCTGTATAACTGAATGTTAGTTTAAACTATTGTGCCAGAGTGTGTTCATATTGCAGTTCTCAAATGCCATTACAAAATTCAGTTGGTTCCTTGCTTTTTCTGGCAATATTACTAGTGATTTAAGGTGCTTAATTTCACATTAAGGCAACTGACTTCTGTTCCTCCCTGATACCCAGTATTCAATTTCACTGCAAAGAATTTGCAAGGATAGACACTCCTGTTCTAACAGCAAGGCAAGGTCGAAGAATTCTTATGCTCCAGCACCAATTAAAGTCCATGCAAGGATGCTTAGTTATTTTAGAGAGAGACCTATTTTGAAAATCAATTAACTGCTGTCATCTTAACTCACCAACCTACTGATGCTCCCTCTAGTTCACTGCCTGAGGGAAAAATAGTAAAAAAGAACATAGTGTTTCTACTGGAAGCTATAGTAGTTTGACTCTTTCACATGTGCGTCTTCATTATACCTGAGCTATGTTGCATTATGATTTTTGAAATTTTTATATTTAAATATAAATGGTGTGCCACTGTTACTAGCAATTCACCCACAGTGGCAGTGAAAATGCACAGGCCTCCAGTTCCTACAGGCACTTGCAGTGATAGATCAGCTTAAGTCAGCTCAGAGAAATTCACTGGATTCTGAAAACAGCTGCCAGAGCTAACAAGCCTCAAGTGCTCATTCTGACAGTCTGGATACATACAGTGCTGAGCTGCTGTTAGCTGTGGTGAGGATGCCTTTCTATAGATAAGGCTGTATGTGGGTCAGTTTTGAATACTCAAAATCCAATTAAGACTGAGGGCTTTCAATTTGCCCTTCAGCTACCATGAGGATAAAATAATCTCATTTTTGCAAAAAAAATCTTATTATAAATGTTTGTCTTGGTATTGTCTGTGAAAGACAATTTTTTATAGCAAACTGTACCTTCCTCATCCTGCTCACAAGCAAAAATTAATGTCACTGCAAAACTGGGCTTTGCATGCTTAGAGGAAACACACTTACTTGGCAATATGATCAATTAAATAAAAGCAAAAAAAACCCAAACAACAAAATTTGGTAGTAAATATTTTAGGGTGGATTTTATCTGTCCAGACTGCTCAGGCAGTCACATACAAATTTAGTATACATATAGATGGGAGCCAATTGAAAAACATGAAAATTTGCTGTTTTATTGTTCCTTTTATTATTGCAAGCCCTAAATACACAATCCTTAGCCTGCTTAACTTTTGTATTTTCCCATTATGTATGCATCCACAACATGCTGAATGCAAATGCTCAGTAAAAAGCTATAGTAATACAGTGTACTCCAGCAGTAATGTCCTTTTTGGTCTTTTGAAAGCCTCTTGATGCAGTCGGTTCTCGTTTTTTTTCAAGATTTTCAAAATTACAAGAATTCCTCTCTCAGAGACAAATTGGAGAATCCAAGCCACATGAAAACTTTCCCCTTATCTGTGGGTGAATATTATTACAATCCAGCAAGCTTAAGATTGAATTTAGTCACATAAAAAAAACCCCAAAAAACCACTTAAGAATTTCTCTGGTTATTAGAATAGCTCATAAATGGATTCAGAAACTTGATTTATCTAAAAATCCAATATAGAAGAGGGGAGTTGTATTTCCATTTGTCTTTGTCGATCAAAGTTGCCTACTATGGCCAATTGAAATGTTTTACATTCAATAAAATGAGTATGAGTGTCAGCATTTGCAGCATTTCCTACACTTCACTTTAGGTGAATGAAACAGCAAATGTTACAGTAATTTGGCTGAGTTGTCCACGACAAAGTGCTCACTGCACTGACTGATCCATGGTTAGGACTTCCAGGTACTGTGTGATAAAATAGTAATATGCCAGTTTCAGGCAAGGTTAAATCCTGACTGTACAGATAACTTTCCTTTCCATGCTGGATGTTAGTGGTAATCCAGTTCCACTGGTGGTTACCTGACAACTAAAATGAGGGAAAACCTCTGATGAAATGAGAATGGGAACAACTGAGAAATTAGGTGGACTTCTGATTCATTAGTTAATTCTTTTTTTATGCAGTTATCAGGATTATTTTTTTCTCCTTTAATAGAATGAACTTAAGATATGAAGCTAATACAATTATGCCTTCAGGGATAAATTATGTGAAAATCTTGCAAATCACTCCTAATGCTTCAGACAGTATGACTAGAGATTTTCCCTTGAGAGGGTTATGGTTTAAAATTGTGCATTTGGTGAAAGTTCTGCAGTGGAAGAATCTTGTTGAGTTCATGTATGGATAACAGAAGAGCCACAGAGTTTTTAGGACTTGAGAACAGATTGTTATTACTTGAAATCTGGAACTGTCTGTCAGAGGCTCCTTATAAAGTTTAGTAGACAGAATAGCAGCAAGAGGATCCTTTTAATAAGGAAGAAATGTTTGGAAAGTGAGGAAAAGCAGTGAATTAAATGGTAGGCTTTCTCAGTGTAGGGAGCTTACTACTGAGACCTGTGCTATTTATAAATAATGTATAAAGGAGAGACAAGGAAAACAATGAATTTGGTGGTACTGTATCACTGAGGATAAAGAGAAGGGTTGGTAATGAAGTGGCAGGACCTTCATGTGCAATAAAATGGCAGATGCTATTGAGCACAGATAAATGTAAACTGTTGCATATGTGAAAAGAATAATACCAGTTTTATGTGCACAGTGATTGGTCCTGGGTTGACTCTTGCCACTCAGGGAAAAAATGTGCTGGAATTATTCCCCAGTTCCATGAAGATGTCAGCACAGCGCTTGGTGGCGATGCAAAACACAACACACTACTAGAAATTATCAGAGAAAAGCAAAGAACAAAATGTCTTTGCACCATTGTAGGATAGTATGGTACACCAGCGTCTCAAATAATGTCTGGATCTCTGGTCCTCCTACATCTCAGAAAAGGATGGTACAGAAATGAGAACAGCACAAAGACAGGCCATTAGGGTAATCAAAGATGTTTCCTGTGAGGAACAACTGAATAATCCGAAACTCTTGGCGTGAAAAGCATACCACTGAGGGAAATGAGACAGAAACATACAGAATCATGGTGCTGGGACAAGGTTAACAGAGGCTGGCCAATTTGTCTCCTACTGCAAGGGCATGGGGCTGCTGGATGACAGTAGTGAGGGCTTCTTTAGATCACTGAAATAAGCTACTGGTTTTTTGTCTTGTGTAATTAAGCTGTGGAACTCCTTGCTACCAGGAGCTAATAGTGTATGTGGGTTCAAATGGGGCTGTACAAACTAATGGCATAAGAAATTCTAACTGGCTCTTGAACGTAAACTAATCTTGGCTCAGGAATTCCCTGACCCATAGCAAAGTACAAGAAGGATATTCAGGAAATATCAGAACACTCATGCCATGTCCTCTTGCTTTTTTGACTACTGCTACAGCCTGTTGTTGGAGATGAAATACTTGTCTCTGTGGGTCTTTGGTCTGAGCCAGTGTGTTTTGTTCCAAGGCTGATAAATCCCTTGCTTCCATCTTCAGTGTGTCTTGCTCCAGATGTAGCATGCTTCTCCAAGACTCCTAATCCATTTTTACATCTATATATACTATATATATTAAATGCACATTAATATAATATAATATAATATATATATTAAATGCCCATCTATTTACTAGGGGCACTTAATATCAGTCATCATAGGACAGATTACCAAGGGGTCCTATTTTGCCTGCAGCAAAAGCTTAGCAAAGTTAAGATGTTTCTGAGAAAACATTAAGGGCCAAAAAAAGGATGTCTTTGGATGCTCAGTTCACCAGAAAACATTCAATCACCTACCTCCCTAGGAGTTTGTAAAACCCAGCAGCTTGTATCCTGATAAAGGGCAGGAAGGTAAACTGGGTAGTAACACTGCCATGGGTGCCTGTAGGATGTCTGGGAGCTGAAGCAGAGCAGCAGTGCCGTGTAGCCAGCAGTATCTTTTGGGTGACCACCTGCATCAGTGCTTCATCATGGGACTGACTAGTACTACATTTTAGGCAGTTTACATTTGTAACAATGTCCTTTAGTACAGCTGTAGAAAATCCCTGAAGCCATAAATCTACCTGTTCTGTATTGCTCAGAGTTACCTGATGGTAACTATTCCATCTACTGTTTCTTCTTACTGTGAAAATCTGAACGTAATGTTTGAAGCATAAACTGGAAGTCTAGTCAAAAGAGAGAAACTGCAGGGTTTACAGGTAAAGGAGAAAAAGAGAACATTTCTCTGGTTCACCAGTTCTGGCCAGTCAAATTTTCAACAGTTCTGCAATATGTAGTAGAATTATTGCCACATAGTGTATTTGAAGCTGAAAGCCCTGACTGGGAGTACATGATTGGTTGCACAACTATTCAGGTTGCTCTCTCTAGAGTTACTCCTGATTTGCTGGAAGGAGAACCGAATCATGCCCAAAATACTTACTTTTGTTTATGTGGAAACTTCACAGAACTGTTCCTTGGAAAACATTTCCCTATCTTTCCCATCTACAACCAGACTTGAAACTGTAGACACTGTACAACTCTTTTGTGGTGTAATCCTCTTCCATTTTTATATCTTCCTTCATTTTTCTATCAATGTCAGTTTTGCTCAGGGTATTTCTAAGCCTGATCAGACAGAGTGTAGTTAGGGTGGAAAATTACTTAAAATAAGGTGCTGGTATTTATTCTTTCCCCAGCCTGTGCTTTACTGGTGACACACTGCATTGCTGCTGAATTCCCTACGTTTTGTGTGCAAATATTAACCAAGCATCTGACCCATTTGTTTCTACAAAAGTAAAACTGTTGATCCAGTATCCTGGCCAGATTTCAACCTGGGTAATTAGATACTTCTCTCCATAAGTTACCTACTGACTTTTATTTCAATGGATGACTGTGTTCAGCCTGTTGTATTTCAAGCCCTTTTAGATTCCATTTTTGGTGTTCAGTTGTCCTCTGTTACTTGAAAATACCTTCACTTTGAATTCTGTGGCAATCCATTAAAATATTTTCTCTCTTGACACACAGTGCACATTGAAACCTTCAGGGAGGGAACGTACTTCTATGTGTCACTTTATTATTATCATCTCAATTACTATTATATAACAGAAAATATGAGCATATTTCAAGTTAAAACCAAAGTGAAAGAGCAGAGGACAAACACCAAGAAGAACAAAATGTTTTTGTAATAAAAACCCTCAAAACTATAATAATTGAATATTAAAACTTTTCAGAATGTCTTAATACACAGAGTAAAAGAATTGTAGCAGCAGTTTTCTAAACAAAAAATATTTACTTTTATTCATTTTTTTCCTTTTTGTTTTTACACTATTCCACTCTCATCCTTGTACTCTTGGCCCTGAGGAGAAGAGTAGATTCCACAGAGATTTTTGCCAATTGCCAGTTAGATAATTTCCTTTTTTTCAGAAAGTCATATCTTTCCTTTAGTTTGCACAGTTAGAAAAACAGGAAATGGTCTCTACTTCCAAAATCCTTGTCGTTGTTCTTCATTAAATTTGCAGTTTGTCTGCTTTCAAAGTGGGTACGCTTCCTATCAGGCAATAGTCATCATGGCAAGTCTACAGTGTTCAAGGGCTGTTATCTGTTATGTGGAATTAATGACTCTTATCTCTCATATTTTTAGCAGATTTTGTTGTTTCTGTAGCAAAATATCTGTCTACAATAGCATGTGTATATCTAAAAATACATATCGGTAAAGATGAACAAGTAACAATGTGAAATGAGTATTTATTTTTACCTCATCTTTAATTACCAGCCTAAGGTGCCCTAGGATACTGTGTACCTTCACTTTGTCTAAAGTGTATTTCTCCACTTTTTCATCTGCTCTTGCGCTTTCTGCTTCTGCAATTTGTTCTAGTCTTATGCTGATTCACTCATGCACCTCAAGTGTTGATGGTCTAGACCTATTGGTTTCATGATGTATTTAAGGACTAAACTTTTATTCTAGGCATCAATCTCTTTTGGGAGAAACATCACCTGTCTGCAAAAACCTTTGAGTTATCTGTCTGTATCTAAAAAAATCACCAGTTATTTCTTTCTCTATCAAGAGATCATAGAATGGTTTGGGTTGGAAGGGACCTTTAAAGGTCATCTACTTCCAGACCCCTGCAAAAAGCAGGGACATCTTCAATTAGATCATGTTTTTCAGAGCCACATTCAACTTGACCTTGAATGTTTCCAGGGATGGGGCATCCACCACGTCTCTGGGCAAACCTCTTCCAGTGTTTTGCCACCATCATTGTAAAAAACTCCTTTCTTATGTCATCTGAATTTACCCTCTTTTGGTTTAAAACAAGTACCCCTTGTCCTACTGCAACGGGCCGTGATAGAAAGTTTGTCCCTATATTTCTTATAAGCCTCCTTTAGGTATTGAAAGGCCACAATGAGGTCTTCCAGAGCCTTCTCTTTCCGGGCTGAACACCCCTAGATCTCTTAGCCTGTTTTCATAAGAAAAATGTTCCATCCATCATTTTTCTGGCCTTCCTTTGGACCCACTCCAATAGGTCCGTGTTGTTCCTGTGCTGACTCCAAAGCTGGTCGCAGTACTCCAGGTGGAGTCTCACAAAAGCCAAGTAGAGTGGGGAGAACTGGTTCCCTCCAGCTGCCAATCAAGCCTTTTATGATGCAGCCCAGGACATGGCTTTCTGAGTCACAAGCACACAATGTCAGCTCATGTTCAGCTTTTCATTCACTGGTACCCAGAAGTTCTTCTCAGCAGAGCTGCTCTCAAACAAACCCTTTCTTCCTCAGCCTGTATTGATGCTGGGAGTTGCCCTGACCCAGATGCTGGACTCTTCACTCGGCCTTGTTGAACCTGTGGAGATTCCCATGAGCTCCTGAACTTGTCCAGGTCTCTCTGGATGGCATCTGATTCTCCAGGCTTGTCAACTCTATCACTCAGCTTCGTGATTTAGAGCAACAAGCATTGAAAGTGCATGAGGAGCAACCAGTGCATGATAGGAAAAGAATAGGTGAGATTCCTTTGTGCTGTGTAGAATTTGTGATCTACTTCTCCACTTACAACCTGCTTTCAGTTGCTGTTAATATGATCACTAAGCTTTAGCATTTTATGCCAGCATTCTCCAGGCTGTTCTTTAGAAGAACCAAGTGTATCAATGCTGACCCTCAACCGTAGCTTTTTGCTGAATGTTGTTCTGGGACTACTCAGTCTGTCACTGAGCTTGGTGAGCATTTTATGGTTTCCCTGCATAGAACAAAAGAGTAAGGCAATTATTCACATTCCTTTTGGCAGGTTAATTTACATTAAATGAATGTTGGATGGTACCTTCTGGGCACATTTTACGTGACTTGATGGTAGTTCAAATTCACTGCCTTGAGGCACTCATCATGACCTAGCATAAGCAAGGGTGTATGACTCAAGGAACGTGTTGGCTGCCATCTGTCCTGGCTGGTGCGTGCTTTCAGATGTGTCCCCTAAGGCTAAGCAAAAGAATAAAGCATCTGGGAAGGTTTTGCCCAGTTTTAAATGCCCTCTGTTGTCTAGGCATGACTTAATCTTTTGAGCGTTAATTTATTATGCAAAAAGAGTTAAACATCTGTGGTTAAGATTCACTGGAATTCATGTGTTGTCTATAAACTTGTTTGAAATAGTAGTGCCTTAGTTTGAAGTTGTTATTCTCGGTAATTTTCTGTGAAGAAGGAATTGACCAGTCCAGTTGATTTACAGTTGCATGAATGTTTCTGTACAGTTTTACCCCTACACTCTTGAAGCAAACCGTCTGTCAGCACGATTTACATGAGAGATCTGCTTCCCCTCTGAGCCGCTCGTATATTGAGAGAACAGTGCCATTGCTGCAGTTTGCTTTGTACTGCTTTTCAGGGTCTGACCACAGCTCACAGAAACTTGCTATCATGTGTAGCTGTGCATGCCTGTTATTCATCAGAGCATTCTTCCTAGTTCCCAGTGATTTCCACTGCCTGTCTTCCCTTTCATTTACCTGTGATACCATGTACTCAGCTTGTAGAGAATTTGAAGCCAAAAATAAAAGTAGTGTATATGCTGGATTGAGTGAAACCTGAGCTCCTAGCCTTTCTGGGAAGATCTATATTTAGAATTGTAATAATTTGTCAGCTTCGACACTTAAGCAGCACTGACAGTTACTGTCTGAGGTACTAAATTATTTGATTTCTCAAAATGGGAGCAAGAGTACAAATCTCTATGGTACACTTTGTGAATACTGACTGACATTTTATTGGCAATTACTATGTGTTCTGTAAAACTGATTTGTACTGGTACTTTTTGTTTTCTCTGGGAATGAAATATTCATTTCCTGCCATTGTAGTTACCAATTCATGGGTGGGACATCACTATTTGGTACTGACAAGACCAGTAAAGTGCAGAAACATTTTGGGTCACTGCACTTACAGATTTTCCTCTTGCAGGTAATTTCCCTCAGTTTGTGAGGATTTGTAAAAAGAGGCTTTGCCAGCCTTAGGGTACTGTAGACCTGGTTCTTTCTGTCCCTTGGTCCTTCCATGTGCGCTCTTCTATGAATTACTTTTCTGTGCAGGGAATAATCTGTGTAGCAGTAGGTGTGATTAAAGGGGCAATGCAGACCAAACTTAGGGTGATGTTGTCTTGCCCTGAGAATTATTTAGGTGTCCATGCTTTCAGGTGCTTAATTGAAATTATGAACTGTCTCCAGAGTTATTCTTAAAATAGCTGCTCTTGTTGAACGGACATCTAGACAACAGTGACTGCTGCTGCTGTTTCTCTGCTCTTCCTCAGACAGCTTTTTCTCACTACTGAGTATCTTTTTTATTTTCTTCTTCTCTACATATGTATTTCATATGCTTCCACACATTTTTTTGCAGAATCTAAGGGCAGGAAAATTGTTTTGCAAGGGGAAAGCTCAACTGTTACTCATTTTGAGCTGTAACAAGTACTGTAAAGTATGTTTCCAGGTTTTACAAAGAGTCTTCAATTTACAAACCACTTGTATAAATATGGACGACTTTCCCAACATTTTTTTTTTTTTTTTTAATTCTAATTTAAGTTTTGCTTTCCTGAATACTGAAGATAGTGGAATGACAGAATTAACTACAGGAAGAGCCATGAACAAATACTGCAGTCCATTAATATTGCATTGACTCTGAGATGCAAGTTTAAAGAGTCCCTTGTGATGTTATTTTGTAAACAGTGCTAGTGTAAACCAGGTTTAGGAAATGACTACTGTTGCTTAATGGCTTTCCAGCAAAATTAAGTGCTCTTTCACCCAGAAAAACAAATTCATAGCAACTGGAAATTTAAAATGGCTTTTATTTATATGATTTGTACCGTTGTCAAAGCAGAATTTTTTAAACATTTAATGACCCAAGCAGTCATAATTTGATGTAAAATATTCCAACCTCATGTTATTGACATAATTGGCAAAATATTTTAAAAAGTCTTACTCTTGAAAAGTCTGTTCTGACATGCCTAAGTACTCCCCATTAATTTAACAATATTTACCAGGTCTGATACACATCTTCTTCCCTAATATCTCTCTATTACCATACCAATGAGTTTTGCCTTGTTTTTGTACATTTTAATTCTCTGACAGTTATTTCTTAGTTGTTAACATATAAAGAGGAAGGTAAAATAGAATTGCTGTAATCTCATTTAATTCTTTGTGTTAACTTTTGCTTTTGGAACAGCAAGTAAGGGCTGCCCTGGTCCAGAGAGAAGGTGTTTTCAGGGACTTGCTACCCTATGCATTTCCCTGGGGCTTCTCAGCAGCTGCAGGGCTGTGGCAGTTTTGGTGGGTAACAACAGTCAGAGGACAGTCAGAAGTGAGGCGGTTTATAGCTTTGCCCTGAGAATTTAACCCATAGCAGCAGCAGCAGCTCATGCTTTTGTCAGAGATGGTTTTTCCAAGGACTTGGGGGAGAGGGTGATGTGTGCTCTTCTCCTCAGGTATTGCCTAGGGGCTGCTTAGCTGTTTCTCCAGTAACAGTTGGAGATGCTCTCCAAGAGATGGTGACCTATTTCCGCTGTTGATATTACCATGTCCCACAGCCGTAGGGAGGAGGAGAGAAGATCCAGCAGGCAGGAATTGTGCAGCAAGATTGATTTATTTAATTATTTTAAAAACTCTTTTATAGACTTTTTTCTTCATAGTCTAATGTGACAAATGATCAGCCACCCCTTGGGGTGATTGGCTAAAATCCTAAAACATCCATTGTCAAAATGTTTTGCTACTGTACCATAAACATAGTTCTACAAGGTTGCAGGTGTTCTTAGTTTACAGAACTTCTGCTATTACCTTCCATGAGAGAGAAAAGTATCCCACAGTTTAGAAGAAGCAGGAAAATTCCTTGCTAACAGCATTTTTGTATCCACAATGACCCAGCCCTCCTATGTCACCAGCATGTCATAAAAATGTTGCAGAAAAAGTACTGAACTAAATAGTACTGTTACTGGGGCCTGGATATTTTTTTAAGCAATTTAGTTTGCACAAGCATAGAATAATAATTGCAGTTAAAGCAAAAGAATAGTATTACAGATGTGCCATGCTGAACCTGTGTCACAGGCTCTGCTAGCTGTGCCTGTGCCACTGTCCCTGTGTAAAACTTCATCAGCCACCTTGCTTCTGAGGAAGCAATGATCAGGAGATTGTTGGTTCTTTACATACTATCTCTGATGCCATCCTAACTGCAGAAACTTCCCTTATTAAAAACACCCCATACCTGCCAAAACTATTTAAAAATGTGTATAGCTTGATATCTAGTAGATGTGTATGTGTCTAGGTACCTAGTATTTCTCTTGAAGAAAACAGCAACAGCAGAACAATTATGTCTGGTTAACAGCTGGGATTCCTTCTGCAGCTTGTGCGATAGCTGTGACTTTGCACACCAAAAGAAGCAATCTGCTGCTCCTGCTAATCCTTTCAGCCTCTCCTGAGTAATTCTGGGGCTATGTAGCCTGAGTTCATCAATGTTAACATGAAATCAAATATTTTTCAGAGTATTAAAAGCATTGTTTATAATAAAAGTCCCATAATTCCCTTCTTAGTCTGTTTTGAGTGTGCTAGCAGATGGAAGGCTCTCCACACAGGCCGTGCTGGGAGAACACCATCTGCTTAGCTGGGCCACCATCCCTGTGCCTCACTTGCCAATCTGGTTCTGAAGCGTGGTCTGAAAACACTTAGCTTTTTGTCTCCCTTTTGTGGATCCTGTTGCAACTGTTATGTTTGGGTCTTTTTCTCCTGCATCTACAGATCACAGCTCTGTGCACTTGTTGTCATATGCCCTTAGCAATGATGACAGTTGTGACTCCCTAGTAGTTTTCAGGATATCCTCTCCCAGGACACATAATACTCCTAGTAGAGCCAAGCAGTTTTGAGACTTTTCAAGCTAGTATAGCCTGTATAAAGTTGAAAAATTATTATATTCCTAGTCTGGCTATTTGGTTTTCTAACATGAAAATGTGATGGAGGTAAAGAGTGTTAGCAGCAAAATCTGAAGTATATATGCAAACAATTTGCTATTTTATTTCTGAAATGTAAAAATATACATTAAACTGGCATTATATTACCCTACTGGTGGCACAAGAAAACATCATAATGGATACCTGCTTAGAGGAATTCCATGTCTTAGAGGTATCATGCTGTGTCCTAAGAAAATCTTTAGAGATACACTACTTTTCTCACCACATCTACCAAATGGGACATGAATATTAGTTTCGTTTTCCAAGACATTCATTAAACAGCATAAATATTAAAATGTATCGACAAATTGAATCACCCAGTAACACTCATATCATTGTATGTTTTCATTTCTTTGCTCTAGAGCAAAGCAGGGCAGCAGTAAAACTGCAACAAACTGCTGAGATTCAGTTTCTGGCAAATGACCTTGCAGGGATGCATATTCATTAATCTGCCAGGACTATGATCCATATCCCTCTTCCTCCTGTGTTGATTGGGCTCACCTAATTACATCAGCTGTCACCCCATTCCTGGTGACATCACAGGATGACCTGACCTAAGCCCTGTTCTTGAAGCAGGTAAGTAAAATGAGCAGAAAAGAGCAGCAACTTGAAAAAGACAAGCTAGCAGAGATCCTTCAGCTTCTGTCTCTTTTCAGGAGTGTCATTTCAGAATGTTTATGGAAGAGACAGTGCTCAATTAATAGCTCCGTGGGATTTTTTTGGGCTGTTTTGGTTTTTAGAAAGGCAACAGGAAAACAATACCAATCTTCTCCTATTTAAATGGCCTTCCACTGTCTCCAGCCTCCTTCCTAGGATGCCTGCCTAATTTTCCTCAGTACCACCAGATGCAGTGTATATGACTTTGGCAGTGTTCTCTGACGTATCAAGGTGGCCTAAAGATTGCAGCCTAATGCCGTGCCGACCTCCATGGTGTATTCTTGTTGCTTTTCCCCAGGCGTGAGGAGGGTTGCACAGGGTCTGCTGGACAGGCTGCATCCTCAGGAAAGCCTGTACTTACTTTCTCAGATGTAGTGTCCAACAAATGTGTGCCAGCAGTTAGGTTGGAAAATTCTCATTTTATTCAAAGGAAAAGGCAGACTGCACCTTCAGAAGTAGTCAAGGGAGTAGTAATTTTGACCTGAATTCAAAGTGTACTGTTTTCTTTTCCACAGTGTAGACAGGCTCCCAGAAAGGATTCTTCCTTTCTGTGAAAACTATGGAAAACACTTCAAGCCTTCTATTTAGCCAGTCCTGGTCCTTTTCCGGCTCACCTATGCTGGGGCAGAATGGCAACACCTCACTATGAGCTTCTCTCTACCTTGAATTGACCCAGCCTGGATGAAGCACATGCCAGAGAATAAAGGGGCATCTGGAAAACTCTGGTTTGTTCTGTGTCAGTTTATAGGCAGGAGAAGCCAACAAGGTGGTATTTACAGGGTGCAAATTTCTATTTGCCTTTCTTACAGATTTCTTTCCATGCTCAGAAACAAACAAGGATTTATAAATGCATCTTAAAATTTCTATTAGAATAAAATGTGTAGCTACAAATGCATGTTTATGTTCAAGCAAAATTCTATGTCCATAATTTTATACTCTTGCCTTGTTCTAGGGTATTGATTGGTTTTTAATTGCATAACTTTCTAGTTGGTATCTCTTGTACTTAAATGAATAGTAGAAGCTTTAATTATTTGGATTGCTAGAGTTAACTATTTGAATTATTTTTTAATGGGAAGATGCATAACTGAATAGCAAATATTCTAGTAGGAAAACATATGTTGTAATGATATACAGGGACTCCAAGTAACCAAAAATCTGCTGGTTCAGGATAGGATTTTTTCATATTATCTTTCTTTTGAAGACAACTGCTTTCTCCTGAAAATTGTTAAAATTTATGCCCCCAACCCCAGCAACTTTCCAAACCTCACTCAGCTGGAGAATAGGAGCTTGACTGTCTTTGCAGCCCACCTTTTCTTCATGAATTTTTTGGTGGTTGGTTCTGAAAATTATTGCTCTTGTTCTCATATGTCCGTATTTAGAGTAAAAATTCTTGAAAATTAATTTTCTAACCAAAGTCAGGAAGAATTATTTAAAATGTATTCAATCTGTACAGTGGATTTATAAGTTGATTTTGGGTACATACATCAGGGTTTAGAGGGAAGATAGTTAAATGCTTGTAGGTATATCTAGATTACCAGCCATGCAAGATCCCTTTTGCGCTGCTTAAAATCGAAAAGTAAGTCTTGGGAACATTGATTTAATCTTTTTCAATCTGAAACAAACATCATTGTTCAGTGTCAAAAATAAAAAAAACCTAAAATTGCTACTACATTCGTAAATAGTGCATCTCTAGTAGAGAGTTTATTATATGAGAGCCTGTCTTCATTTACAGTTTCATGAATAAACTAGTTGGCAGAGTGAGAGGTCTGCAATGCAGGCACCATGTTTTCTTTTGTATTTAGTCACAAGACTGTGCATTTACTTCTAAGCTCCATAAATTGTTCTGGGACTCTGCCAGTCAATTGCAATTAGGGCGCGTCAGACCAGTGAGCTCTCATGGTCCTCAGCTGGGTCAGCCACTTCCATTAGTGCCTATTCCAGAGCACGCTGTGCTCTCATCTGTGGCTCGCCACAGACAGGGCCATTGCTGGGAACCACAGCATGACCCACTTAGAAAATTATTCCTCCCACTTCTCAAGCAGAAAATCTTCACAATGTGGTTCATGACCTCCAGACTGAATTTTTATGTTCTATAATTTGACTCAGAGTCAGAGAAGAAAACACATGGAGTAATCACTTCATGCCACGATTCACAATATGGAATTCACTTGAAACTCTCTAGACAGATGATTTTAAAATGCCTTTTCAGTATGTATTTAATAGTAATTCAGTATGTATTTAACTTAATTCCTTTATTGACTGTTTTACTTTTGACTAAGAGATCAGAGTCCTTGAAGCAAATACTGGTTTAAGCTATTTTTTTTTTTTTTTGTCATATTAGAAACAATAAGGAAAGGACAGGTCTAAAATTGTCAAATTGTAGTTTGTTCTCAAATTTCCTCTTGCTTGGGATAGGAGCTGATTTGATTACATATCAAAATGAAATTTAAGGATATTGGATGCTGTCTGCTAGCTCACACTTCTTCCATTTTGACCAGCTACAAAGATCTTATTATAGCTCCTGGCTGCATGTTACATTTTAGTGTAATAAGTACTACAGCATTTTACAACATCTTGGTTACCTGTTACACACTCTACTCTTAGTTTGTAGTCTCTGGCCCCTGAACTTCTTCATACAGATTGAAAATATTTCTAATAACAGTGTAAGGTCAGCTGGTTAGTACTGGGGCTGCGCTGGTTTTGCTGAACAAGCTGAATCCCATGGTGAGAAGAAATTACACAAAACAAGTAATGTCAAATCTCTGATTCCCTGTGACCCATTACAAGCTGTAGCTAGTCCTATCATGAACAAGGCTGTGGGGTCCCAAGGAGCCTGTAAAATATTCCTGGATCTCTGCCAGATATGTAATAGGTGCTGTCTGGACTTTGACCATCTGCAGATTTTTTTTTTTTAAGATGTTACTAGGTCATACATAGTGCCTGACCCAGCCATGTTCTGCAGTAACTGTTTCTAACAGTAGAAACCTTTATGTTTTTGAGTTAGGTGGGCATTATTCTCTTTAAGTTGCATTGAGGAGAAAAGGGGATATCAAGCAAACTGAAGCAGTTTTTCCAGTTTCAGGTTCTGCCTCCTGATTTGCAGAGAGGATTGCTCTGAGGGTCATGAGCATGACCCTCGTGAAGTCATAAGTGTTTCCAAACTGCTGGTGTTTGGGCAATTTATTTTCACTTCTAACCATTGTTTCTGTGGGGGTCATCACAAGCACCTTCCTCCTTCTCCTCATCCAGTGGCTCTGCAATGCTGCCACTGCTGATTCAATTCACTGCTCCATTTTTTAATCTGACAAAATATGCAAACTGCTGTATTTTTCATTTAGTGACCAGTACTAAATAAACATGACTGAGCTGGGGTACAAATGACAAATTTGAAGTTAGCATGTTGTATACCACATGTTGATGGATGTTAATGAGCTCCCTGTTCTCCTAGCCTTGTCACCTCTGATTCAGTCATTAAATGACAAGGCTCCAAAAAATAAAATAAATCCAGAGTACCAGAAATTTGTTTTGTGCCATCAGAGAAGATTAATCTCTATCCATCTTTGGAAGAAAATAAACTCAATTTTTTTATTTGTCTTATAGGGGATGAAATTACAACAGGTGGTATTTTCAGGGCAAGGAGGGGCAGATTCTCTTGCCTGGAGCTGATGTCTGGGAACAGAGCTTGTGTAGGACCTAGTGCCCTCTGGGGGTTCATGGCGATTGTGGTACTGCCCCTTGTCCTGTGTACTTGCTGCTTCCTGCCCTTGTGGCACTTCAGAGGGGGGAGTAGGCTGTGTGGTTTGCTCTTTGAAGTTGAGGTGATACAGGTAGGTCATGCTAATGGTGGGAGCGATCCAAGTCTTTTTTCTTTGTCTCGTATGTTCTGGGACTGTCTCTGCTTCAACACAGTTTACCGGAGTTCAAGTGACCAAAGACAGGACCTGGAAGCAGAGGCTGGCAGCAGGGGCCATGTCTGTCAGCAGCCTGGGCAGCTGTGAGCACGGTTTAAAAAGAGAGAAGCCCCTTTCCATGTCCTGGTGCCCCTGTTGGGGTCTGGCCTTCACATCTCATCATCTGCAACGACACAGGCAAACATGCCACTAAACTCTTTGTTTTCCAGTCACTGTTGACCTTGTACTAAAGACTTAGATGAGGCCAAGGCTTTCTGTGCTTTGCCTTAGCCCAAAATTCAGTGTTTTCTGGAAAGCTTGAGCTAAGTCACACAGTTGGTCAAAGTATTATTTTTCTTGCTTTAGTTCGATTTTCCCTGTGAGTCAGTTTAAATACAAAGTGCATTATTAGCAGCCCATATTAACACTGTTTGTGACTAATACATTATTTAGGATGAAGATGAGTAAATGATTGTGCATTCCCTGTACAAATTATAACCGAAGTGTATTAGATTATTTCCTTGTTTTAAGAGTTTTGATTACTATGAGATAATGATGTCTTAACACTATGAAAAAACCCTAAGTAATATGTAAAATAAGTTATATTTATTTTATATCCCTCTGATAGATACTAGACATAATGTAGAACATAGCCCAAAGTAAAAATTCTCATTCAGTGGTAGGAATTTAATTTCACATAATTTTTCAAGGTCACACTAGCTCTTTCACTTGTGATTTTAAAAAAATAAATGGGGGTGAGCTCATAAAATCATATTGAATTCATATATAGAAGTTTTATGTATAAGTTGGAAGAATATATAAAGCAATTGTAGTGTTTTAAAGATGCTATCATTCTTTACTAGTATTCATAATCAAAATAGGGGGGTATCTTCAAAACGTTGTGTTCAAATTCAAAATTCAGCCTTTATGGTGTGCTTGTTTTAGATTTGAATCTATTGATGCGTAGTGTCCACATATCTTTTTACTTTGTTACATGTCTGCAGCTAATCAATAACTTAAAATTTGGCTCTGTTGCATTTTTTATACTTCCTCTTTGATATCTTGAAACTTTTGAGAAACACATTATGCAGTCTCTCATAACTCCTCAGGAAGGCTTCTCCACTAGATCTGTGAATAATTAGGGAAGATACCAAAATTAAGACTTTTTTTCAAAGACAAGTTCTCTCTTAAAACTGTAAACCTTTGCTGTTGGTATTGAGCAGTTATTTCATTTCAAAGCAGTGTGTGCTCATATGCACATGTACATGCGTGTCTCAAAGACACAGGTGCTTTCAAAGGCACAGATGGCAGCTAAGCAGTTCAGTCTTTCTTGGCCCAACCTAGGACCAAATGTTCTGTCACAGCTGTGGGAATTAATAACGTAGCAGGAAAACTGATCAAATGTTATAAATGAGTCAGTTTTTGTTTGCAGGAGTCAAGTAAAAAAGAGAAATGTCTTTGTGAGTGCTGGGACTTCCTTGATTTGAACTGGCCCTTTACCTTCCTTTTGGTGGTTTGGAGGAGGTACAGGTTGCTGCAAACTGTAGCTCTGTCCACTTTAAGGTATCTTTCTTCCAATGGGGCAGGTCAAGGGAAGTTTTAGTTGAAGGGCAATGGTTTGATTGATTATAATGTTCTGCCCTGTGTTATTTCAATGAAGAGAAATTTCATATAGGAGTGTGAATTTGCTCAGCTGTAGGGGATGTCATCTATATCACCCTTCCTTGAAGATTAACCATGGCTAATGCATGTAAAGTGCTTTGATTAGGGAAGGGGCTAAACTTGGAAGGTGCTAAAAAGCACTTTGTGATGGATGTGGCAAGTCAGTTTCATGAAGGCACTTACAGACCAACTTCCCTGAACATCACACACCTCATTGCCATTGCATGCAAATATCTTCTGCATGAAAATTGAGGTGCAAGGGGGAGTAAGTGCAGTTCAGGATCACTTCCTAAATCTGCAAGTAGGGAAGCACATAAATCTGAGAGATCTGGTGACAGGGGACTGAGTACTAACCCTGTTTTGATTCTGAACATCTCTGTAATTGCATAGCTGCCTTTTCAGATGATGTGTGTATAATTCTGCTGTGTCATCTGCATAGCGGTTTAGGGAATTAGAAATAGATTACAGTATTACAGGACTCAGTCCTGCAAAGATTTACGTGGAACATTTTGCTCTCTTTCATTATGGGGTCATCTATGTCATTCTGTAGGAACAAAATTTACGTTTGTTTTTCTTACTAGGACACTATTGCAGGAACAATAGTGAAGAGTATAAAAAAGAGGCTTAATAACCAGTCCTAAAGTTTTGTTTCTGAGAAAAACAGGCTTAAGTACTATATTCTGAAATGAAGTTTTATATTCTGATATTCTGTGTAAGCATATTTTTACTCCTCACTCTCTTTAAAATGTCTGTTTTATTCTTTCTTTTTCTTTTTTTCCAAATGAAAACTAAAACCTGCAGTTTCATTCTGGAGCAGAAATCAGTAGCCCAAATTTTAACAACCCAGAAGTTATCCACCCATCCAGTTAATTCTTCCCTGAAACCCTTCCTAATCTTCCCTGTTCTCCTGCTCTCTCTCTGAGATTCCTGAAGAAAAATAAAAAGCAATACTGTCTCAGGGGCTAATAGAAAATCTGCTCTCCTGAATGTTTCTCTAGCAGAAAGTCCAAGTGGATTTGCTGCTGGGTAGCTCCTGAAAGCTGTAGCATTGAGAAGAAATCAGTTTGACCTCCTGGGCGGGTGCTAATACTTGTTGGGATTAGCAATTTAGTAAAATGAAACTAATATTTGAAGATGCCTGTACTGCTTACAATTACCTCGCCGACGAGAAGTACATAAATCACATGGGAAATCCTTATGTGATTTTTTTTCTGTGGTCCGTTTGGATTTTTTTTTTTTCATGAAAATGCTTAAAACTGTAAGGAAGCTTGAACCTTTGCATAGAGACTTGCTGGTTGTATTGGCTTCCAGGAGGATTCTTTAGCTTCTGGACACCAGCATAATTTATCCTGCATGCCGTATCTTTTTGGACTCTACAAGTTTATGCCCTGTTTTCTGAGCTGGGAATATGCCTTCCCCCATGGTTCTTTGTCAGTTAAGTCCAGTGATTCGCATATGTCAGACTTCTGTGGCTTATAAGGGAGAGGGAAAAAGGCTTCAGATGGAAATTGTCATTTCAATGGAGGAAATTTTTAGAAGACACTGCCTTTGGTACAGAATTAAAGCATTGCTTTAATTGAAAGTCTCATTAAATTTGAGAACAATGAAAACCTGAGCAGAAGTGACATCGCTTTTACTCGCTTTCTGGCTGCAGCAGACCTTTGGGGATTGCAGGGGAAAGAGGTGTACTTGTGCATGGATTTCCATGTAGTGACAATAACATGAAATTAATGTGTGTTGGTCATTCAGAAAAAAAATGAGTAACGTTACTGCTCCCCTGCTCCCCTTGCTGGTATGTTGATTCACATTCTGTGAACGTGAACAATGCCGTCCACTGCACTAGCTGATTTAAATTTAGGGTGGACTGTTCACAAAGTTATCTACTTAGCATAACTCTGCCCAGCTGGCAGCATACTCAGAGTGCAGAATATAAAGCTAATTCTGCTTGTGCATGCTTTTGAGTCATTCAGCCTAGTAGATTCCAGTAGTGTTCCGAGCTCTTTATAGAGCCAATTAGTGTTAGTGAAAAGTGAAAGCTTCAAAACTTAGGAATTTGTCCTTGAAAAATTGTTAACATTATGTGAATGCTTAACAGTATCACCCAAGTAGTAAGTGTGGCAGCTGTACATTGGTTTAATTAAGTTTTTCAGGCCAGGTGCAAAAACAAAGTATCAAAAGCTCATATATTTTAATGAGTAAATCTTCTTCTAATCTTGTGTTTACCAGTCCTGTGGGCTGAAATTAAAGGCTAACCTTTCTTTATTCTGGATTCTGTCTGATCCCCTCCTTGTTTAATTTGGACATGTCTATTTTACACATTCAGCTGTTGCTATTGGATAACATGTGGCTGCACATACTCGGTGTCTGTCATATCCATATCACTGGGCAGAAGCTCCTATTAAAGGAGGAGTCCTTAATTCATGGATCCTTCACAAAACAGAGACTTCTGTGGAGGCAGTAGCAGTAAAGTCTTTGATATGACAGAGAATGAGGGCTCCACTGACATCCAGCTTTCCCTTTGGAAAAATATAGTTATATAAGGGGAAAGGATGATGCTGATGGTTTGAAAAATTGTGCTTAGAGGCAAAGCAAGTAATAACTGGTAAATGTGTGTGTGTCATGTTATCTGTTGTTTAATTATTGCTGTGGGAAGACTCATTACAAAGTAAGTGAGCGGCATATTACCTACACCCAGGAAAGAGTATGGAACAGATAATACGGACAAAAGTAAAACAGGGTTTCTCAAAAGGAATTTTAAACAAAACACTAATCAAAATAAGCTTTGAAATTAAGTGTTACCATGCCATCTCATTGTCTAGGTATGAGAGATACTATTTATCACATAGAGGATTTTTTCTTGCTTTTTCTGGCCTTTTTCAAACCTAAATCCTTCTGAGAATTGAAACTTTAGTGCCTGGATTGTTAAGAAAGTCCCACAGGAACTGTCATGAGCTGAATGCTGTGATGAGTCTAGCATGTCAGCTACAGAGTGATGCTGACACAGTGGAGGTCATGTGTATGTATGTTATATGAGGAGGTCATACGCTAAAAAGACAAGAAAATAACAGTCCTGCAAAAGGTAATTCTTTCAGGAGTTTATGTTAAGAATCTTTTTAGTGTGTCCTGACAAACCTCTGTGAGCTGACAGAAGCAGTGACATAGGAAATCTTAAATACCCTGTTGAACAATAGAGTACTCATGTATAATGATCTCTTGTGGTAGATTTAGTATTCTTCATTCATTCTTTTTTTGTCTCATGAAGAGATCAGGAAACTAAAAATATTATTTTGGAACTCCATCTTTACTTGAAATTTTTATAGACTGAAATGTAAGGTACTTACTACCACTTATTTTCTCGCATGAAAGTTTATTGCATCTGAAACAAATTTTGGAAAATGGTTTATAATGAAGCTGAATCATCACTTGCACAAATTTTTTTTTAATATAAATTGCATCTGTTGGAAAAATGTTTTTTAAGGGGCTGTGCATAAAGACATAATGATTTTTGAGATTTGAATGTTTCTTGGCCACCTAAACTTTTCACTGCAAAAGGAAAGTCTTCAGTTGAAGCTATAACAAACTTCCAGTGATAAATGAAAAATACAGTGATGATTGTGCTGGTTATTGAGCATTAGGCGTGCTTGAAAGCTGAGTATAGCTTACACTCAAAGAAGTATGCTTTCATTGTCTTAGGTTTCCCTGAATTATATTCAATTGGCTGTTACCTTATGTTAAAGAGAGGTTTTCTTTAATTTGGGATCTGGTAAAACTCAGATCAATGAATAAGACAAAAAAGCATTTGAAAGCATAATCAACCGCTATTCTTGTGAGTGGAAAAAAAAAAGATAAGCTCACGCTGTTAAATGTAACATCTTATTATTAGATATACAATGAAACCAGCTATATGAAATGCAAATTGTTGAAACATGCAGTTATTCAATAATCTGTAACTGTTTTCTCGTATTTGAAATAATTAAAGGTTCTGATTTCTTTATCTGTGCTTTTCCGCATTGTCTTTGATTAGTTGTTTCTATATATTATGAAATGTTGTCTTTTCTCAAATTAGGTTGCAGTAATTACTGATTTTTGTACTGTTATTTGTACATTACACAAGCACCTAATATGTGCCTAATGCTTATATAGAGACTATGCATCCTCTCTGAAGAGCTGACTGTAAAAAGGCCTTGATCCTGGGAACACTGAATGATGCAGGTATCTTTTGGCAGACGACCTGACCAAAGTACTACTTGCGTGTATTTCACGCTGTTGAATTAAGTTAAAAAAAGCTGGTATGTCTTGCCATGAGTCCTAAATGAGAAGTAAAAAGGCTAAATATTTGCATTTGTGTTATGTGTACTCTCTTTTCTGTCCACGTAATTTAATCCAAGATGTAAATCTGCATGTGTTCCGGGGGGAGGGGAGTTGTGCTGTTTGATTTTTGTTGGTCGGTTGGTTTGGTTTGGAGTTGGTTTTTTGGTTTTGTTTGTTTGGGGTTTTTTGCATACCCTACTGGATGTGAGGACTGAGAGGGATTTGGTTTGGGGCTTTCATTGTTCCAGTTTTTCATCTGTTAGTGCATTTCTTTTTCCCTAATAACTCACAACATTGAATCCTGCAAATCTATGTAATGGTAAGAAATCTTAGGGAATTTTGTGGTGAACTTTCAGAATGCGTAATGCCTTTGTTGGATGCAAGTTGTCCTTCTCCATCCCTTCTTTTCTAAAGAGGGGAAGAGGTGTTGTGTCATTGCCTGTATCAATTAGTAAATTAATAGCTTCTCATCAAGTGTTTTGAATGCAGTAATTACTGTCACTTCAGGTCATATTTCACATCTTGGCAACCCTGCAGTTCAGTAATGCTTTGAAGCTACCTGGGGTCACAGAAAGAGACATGGTGACAGAATGGATAAAAGAGGTTGCCGTTGTTGCTGATCTGTGTGCTTACAGGTGCTCTGGATCTCCACTGTGCATAAGCACAGTGCACCCACAGCGAATTGTGTGACTGGTTTGAGCTCCTGTGTGCACACACTGTGCATAGGCACATGTGTGTATTTACCATGGGAAATCCGAGACAGAAGTGTGGTAGCCCCAGCCTTCCTGCCCTAAGTCAGCACTGGCATCATCAAGGCCATGGAACTGCTGGCATTATCCATGAGGCTCTCCTGTGTGCTGCTGGCTGCACAGGCTGGCCTGCCTTGCCTGTGGAAAGCTTGGGATAGACCTCTGACAGCTCTGAAACAAAACACGGTGTTTTTGTCAGTGATGAGAATAACTATTTTAATTCAGAAGGGCCCTGACTTCAAGTAAAACATGCTGAAAAGGTAAGGTCCTGTTTAGCAGAGCAGTTAAACCCACCCCATGGCCAGCTGTCCTGGAAGGGCACAGACTTACCATTCTGCTCCTTCATGCTCCTAGCATCTCCTTTTGCTTTGGTACTGAAACTCATCCAGATCCTCGGGGGTCAGTTCAGAGGAGCTAAACCAGCAGAAAATGTGTGTGGAGTATCTCCTCTGTTCCTTGGACCAATTCGTTGTAAGTTCCCCAGCAAAAGGCAAGAGAAAGTGTTAAGGAAAAGGAAGAGGGAAGGTGACAGAATGTGGGAATCCCTTTTTCAGTAGCAATGAGTCATTACAATGTCAGACTGTACCACTGCAATGATCATAACTAAAGCAGGGGATGCCCATCAGTGTAGCAGATGGTGTTCTGTGATGAGGCATGGAGATGTAAAGGGATAATCCTGTATTTAAAATGAACCTAGTTTTCTGTTCATAACTCTATCACAGGCTTGCTGAGAGGCCTTGAGCAAGCAGCTTCCCACCTCATTGCCTATTTCTCTAATTAAAGTGATGATCATATTGCCTTCTTATTGACAGCTGCTATTCAGGTGCTTATATGTCCTCTGGTAGGGAAGATTATGAAAGTAAAACTATAAAGTGCAGCACTCTAAATATGGAAAATTAGTAAAAGATGCTAATTTTCTGTACTTCAGTATTGCTTGGACCTACAGGCTTAAAAAAAAAAAAAAAGGAGCTTTCTTTTAATTAAAATTAAAGCTTCATTACTCCTGAGTACATAAGAGCTCAATATGAAAATATCATTGCTATTCAGAACTACCATAATCTATTGCAAGTCATCTGTGAATCATCTCTAATTAACAAGGTGCTCTATTACAGGGCATTTTGAATAATGGCAGGCTATTCTTTGCAACCCTCTAAGCTAAAGCCTATTAGCTTTTCATTAGCTCAATTACTTTTAATATTCCGGAAAAACTGTGGGGTTTGCCTGACAAAAAACTCCAAAAAGCAAAGTTGCCATTGGAAAACAAGGGCATGAAGTTTGCCTCCCAGCTCTCCAAGAAGGATATGCAGATTCCTTTAAATACCTAGAAATCAAAGTTGACACGAAGTTTTTGTGAAATCTTGATGTATGAGCCGTAGACCCACTGTTTATTTTCAGGTGGTATCATCAGAAGGTGGGCTAGGTTTAAGAAGCAAGTACAAGTAGTGAAGAAAGGCAAAGAATCTATGTTTCAAGTTGAGAGCAAAGATGTGCAACATACCACTTCCAGTGTGACTTCGTGAATTCCCTAAAAGTCAACTTACTGTATCTGATAATAGGTGGGGGAGGAAAGAAAAATATATATGTGCTTTCTACATCTAGAAATTTTAAATAGTAAATTTGAGCCACTAATAGCAGGTTGTCTACACAGCCAATGCATATTGTCTTTAGCAGCAAACTGTCTCAGATCATGAGAAAAATTCAAACCTAGCTTAACATGAATTCAACAATCAACATGTCATGTGTACCTGCTGATTTGGGGATAAGAGAGTGGGAAGTATACTTATAGAAGTGTTTGTGAGGAAAGTATTTACCATGAGGGGTAAAGGGTCTGACCTGCTTAGGCAATGACCCTTTGATCACTGGAGGCTTAAGGCAGCTGCACACCTGCTGTGACCTGTTTGGTAGCTGCCAGCTTCAGGTGTAGGTACGTACGTATGTTGTTCTTGTGTTTTCCAAACTATGTTTGCCAAATCCTCATAGTATTGTTCACAAATGTTTTCAGAGATTTTCTGAAACTTTACAGGAAATTTTACAAATGTCTCTTTTGACTGCCATGTCGTGCATATTTTTTCAGAAATACCATTTTAACCAGCTCTGACTCAGAGTGCTCTACTGAGCCACTGGCTTTGAAACTTCAAAGTTTTAAGAGCGATTTAAAAATTGTATATTTGTCTAAGAAATATTAGATGGTATTATTTATCCTGCAATTGCTTAGCTTCATTCTATTTCAAATAAAAATCCCCAGGAAGTATCCAAACAAAACTCAAATGAGGGTTAGGGGAAGATTCAGATTATGCATTAGTGGTTGAGAGGGGGAAATTTCTCACAGCTATGTTGGAGCTGTGGCCAAAACAAACATTACTATGTTCTAAGCTAATAGTATGCTGAAAACATATGGTTATTTATCAGGGGAAGAAAACAGAATCATAGAATGGTTTGGGTTGGAAGGCACCTTAAAAATCATATCATTCCAGCCCCCTGCCATGGGCAGGAGTGCCACTCACTAGATCAGGCCCCGAGGGACCCATCCAACCTGGCGTTGGACGCTTGCAGGGATGAGGGAACCACTTCTGTGGGCAAGCCCTTCCTGTGTCTCATCACCCTCTGAGTAAAGAATTTCCTCCTAACATCTAACCTAAATAGCTCCTCTTAATTTAAAACTATTTCCCTTTGTCCTATCACTATCTGCTTATGTGAAAAGTTACTCCTTTTATCATCAGCTCTCTTTAGGTACTGGAAGGCTGCTGTAAGGTCTCCCCAGAGTCTTCTCTTCTCCAGGCTGAACAAACCCAGTTCTCTCAGCCTTTGTAGGACAGCTGCTTTAGACCTCTGATTCACTTAGTGGCCCTCCTCTGGACTTACTCCATTTCCATTCTTATGCTGGAGGATCCAAAGAGGGGGTCAGAGAGCTTTCTGTCTTATTCCATTGAGTACACGACAGGTTTAGGAGTCCCAGTTAGAGTATTCCACCAAGGAAGTCCGGCTAAGTTTCCTGCTTAATTTGCAGGGCAAAGTGAACTAAAAATTTGAAATAGTAATGGAAAAATTGAAGAAAATCCTAAAGTATTTCTTGTGATGAAGAACTACCAATTGAGGCTACTACTGAGGCTCCAATAAAAGCTCCTCTGTTCATGACATCTACAAGGAGGATAGACGTGATCAAGTCTAGGACAGGGCTGTGTATTGGGACACAAGCAAGGAGAGATGGTTGAGTGAGGGGAGGCCAAAATCTCATTCTCATTTAGCATAGCTAAGTCAAAACGGGGAGGAGATATGATTATCCTTTAAAAAACAATCTGCCTGGAAAGATGCTAGAATAAGAGCAAAAGATTTTAGCTGTGGTGCCTCTAAGGTAGGCACTAGAGTGAATAGGAAGGTGAGTTTCTAAACAGCCTCCTGATGAGACCAACAAGTAGTGAAAACTTAAATAACTGTCTGATGATTTTGTGATGGCATTAAAACAACTTCATAAGAATTCAAGAATGTTGTGTGTTGAATGGCTGCCTGTGGTTACATCCGTGTTGCATTTGATAGTGGTTCTCAAATTCACTGAGCAATGTGCATCAAACACATCCCAGCTGTACAGTTCAGGTCATGCCATTTGCACTCACACAGGTGTCTCAGGCCTGTAGCCCCCAACTGGAACTCAAATTCTGGACATGTGCTAGCATACATACTACAAACCTACAGAGATTTGTAAGAGGTGCACACTTGTGTGTGCAGTTATATGGTTCTAGGAGAACAAAGAGTTGCCTAACAGGGAAAGTATTAGCAGCCATAGAAGATTAAAACAGATAAGTGCCAGAAAATACTGTTCAGAAAATCAATTAAAGTGGTGCCAATTAACACCACTGGAACTTGCAGTCTTAGCTGTACTACACTCCCAGTTGTTAGTCTTCTGCACTAAAGTGGAGCCCAGTCAGTTCTGGTAGGGTTCTTGGCTTTAAACAGCCCTCTGAATTTCTGCAGTGCAGCTATAGGTTACTCTCTCACACATTTTGGGATCTTTTTCCTTTTAAACAATCCAAGAACCTTTTATAGATTCAACTTTTTGGAAAGCACATAATCTCAAAGCATGATTCCAAGTTTTGTATTTTTTTAGCTAATTCACTTTGGCTAGTTTTATAATAAAGAAAAATACTTTAGGACATTTTAAAATGTCCCTTCTATACCAGCACTGTTACCTTAACCTTCACTGTGATCAAAAGGATAGTTTGACGTGGCCTGCTCAGTGATTCCAGTTCTGCCAGGCCAGGCAGCTGCAGTGTGCCAGTTTTGTACCTGGGAAGCCAGGAGTTTTGTTGGCATAACCCATTCCTGCCAATTATGGGATGGCATAACCCAACCCTCCTGCCAATGGAGGAGGCAGAGCCACCTCACAAGCACACAGATTTCTGACCCCACCACTGGAAAAAATATTGAGTAGGCACAGATATTTGTTTAGTGAATCAGATGAGGGACCTGAACTGGTTTAAAATTAGCATTCTGGGTTGGTTTCTGGCCCAGTTTTAATTTGGACCAGTTCTCCAGTGTGGTTCATTCTGTGGCTATGGAAATACTTGTGCCAGCAGAGAGGAAGAAGGAAATGATGGCCTGGAGATGGCAGAGTGAGGCCACAAGTGAGGGCTTATGCCAGGACTAATGATATTCCTCTAATGAGCCAAGATCTTTTTGTCTAAAATACAACAAACCTCTACACAGCCTCCAAACCCACGTTTATGTCTATGAGAAGCAGGTGGCTTTAGCTCCATTCCTCCTTCCCATGAAGAACTTGTTTCAGTTCTTGTTTCCCAACATCTCTTATGGCTGCATCCATCTTACAGCAGGTTAGCTGGGCCAGGGCAGCTGTACTTTCTTTTTCAGTGAAATCATAGAATCATTTAGGTTGGAAAAGACCTCTAAGAACATTGAGCCTAATCATTAACCTGGTCATTAGCCTAATCATTAGCCTAATCATTAACCTAATCATTAACCTAATCATTAGCCAAGTCCACTACTAAACCATGTCCCTATATGCCACATTTGCACATCTTCTAAATACTTTAAGGGATGGTGATTCAACCATTTCTCTTGGCAACTTGTTCCCATGCTTGAAAACACTTTTTATGAGGAAATTTTTCTTAATACCAATCTGAACCTCCCCTGGCAGAGACTGAGGTCATTTCCTATTGTCCTATTGCTAGTTGCCTGTGAAAAGAGACCATACAACCTCCTTTCTTCAGATAGTTGTAGAGAGCAGTAAAATCTCTCTTGAACCTCCTTTTCTCCAGGCTAAACATCCCCAGCTCCCTCAGCTAGCCCTCACAGGACTTGTGCTCCTGACCCTTCTCCAGCTCTGTTGCCCTTCTTTGGACTCACTCCAGCACCTCCATGTCCTTGCCCAAAACAACACAGGTTTTGAGGTGCAGCCTCACCAGGGCTGAGTATAAAGCACTGTCCTCATCCTGCTGGTCACCCTGTTCTTTATACAAGCTAGGATGCCATTGCCCTTCTTGGCCACCTGGGCACATGCTGGCTTATGTCCAGCTGGCTGTCCAGCAGCACCCCTACGTCCTTTTCCACCGGGCAACTTTCCAACCATTTGCCCCAAAGCCTGTAACACTGAGGCAGATCAACACTCCCACCTGACTTGCTGCAAACTTGATGGGTATGCACTCAAACCCCTCATCCAGATCATCAATAAAGACATTAAACAGAATTAGGCCCAATACTGAGACGTGGAGACACCAATGGTGACCAGACACCAACTGGATACTTCAGCTCTGATGTTTCCCATGTATCACTATGACTCCAGAATCCAATAGATTTTAAAGCTTCGTATGCTAGAAGACACACAATAATACTTCAAAGCTCAGTTATGCTGCTAAAAGCATTTTTGTCTATCTTTATATTACCAGTCTAAGTGTTACTACATGACAGGTATAGCCCCCTGAATATCCCTTTATGATTTGTTCTCTCTCATATTTCTTCTTGCATGTTTTTGGATCTTCTGAAGCCCAGAGACGTGCCATAAAACAGTCCCTAAAAATCAACTTTTTTAGTTGTTATTTTTATTATTTCAATTTTCTTGAGTTAAGAGGAGTGAGTCATGCATTTGAAGAGAAGACCTGGGGAACAGGAAGTACGAATAGACGGACTCTGGAGTGAAAGAAGGGACTAAATATATAAATATTAAGAACATAGTAAAATCACAGTGATAAATAACACATTTTTCAGTCCCCAAGGCATACAGTAGGAAGGCTCTGCTGTGCCTTTTTGAAATGCTCCTTGCTTGCAGTTCCTAAGCATCCCAGCTAGAGCAAGATGCCCATGAAGAGCTCTTTGGAAGCTGCAAAAACTCTCTTTTGTCTGTGAAGATGGGAAGGGAGAACCTTGTTACAAGTCTGTGTAGTAGCTGCATTATTTGTTCCTCATATCTGACAAATACATCCATTTTCTCCTTTGTGAGTTGAAGTGAAAAAAAAATCTCAGTCTCCTAATTCTGTCTGTCTCCTAAATCTGTAGATGTTCTGTCCCACATCACTATGCATGGTAAGATTTCATATCAGATGCTAAAGGGAGCATCAGAATATGAAATCAGATCCCAGTAGCATGTTAGGGCAAAGGTGTCACATTTCAGTGAACGTATATGGCGTGAATCACACACTGTACACTGCAAGCTTTATGAATGAGATGACTGCTTTGTGATATTAACAGAAGTTTATGGTTCAAAGGCAAGTGGTTCTTACAGAATTTTTCATTGGTTCAAAAAAAAATATTGGAGTCAAATATCAGCATTGCTGCTGAAGTGACGAATTTAATATTCGTGTTGTATGTTAAAAGACGTTTCATTTTGTTTGAAGAATGTCACTGTATTTAGGTAGACAATATCATTTGGGAGGAGATTTGTAACATCTTGGCCACAACTGTACATTTTCTTCATAGCACACTAAGTAGGACAGCAGAAGTTCTGTAGGATTTTAATCTGTACACTGAAGTGTATGAATAAGTATTTGAACTTTTATTAAATAGCATAGCTTACCTTATGATCGAATTAATTGCGCATTTTAATCTCTAGTTGATAAAAACAAAACTGCAAGTATTGTGTTGTGCATATGGGGAAATAGATGTTTGTTTCATTTGTGTTATACACATAGTGTTGCTTATTTCTCTGTATGTCTCACGTTAGAGTTATGTTTTGAAAAGATATATGAAATTCGTAGAAAGATGTCAAATTGGTTTAATATGATGAGTTGCCTTTTTTTTTGTCCATTATGTTAATCAAGTATTTGGACATTAATCCACATGTGCTCTTTAATTTCACATATTTGTTAGATGAGTAGGAAGACATACACAAGATGTTGAAATTTCTTGCAGATATTTGTTGAAGCATCAGCCAGGAAGACTCACCTCCAGTGTGGGCAGGCTCAGTTACACAGAAAGAACCTCATGCACTTCCTGCTGCCTGGTGACTTAGGTGAGAGAAGTGACACGACACTTAAGAGAAGGTGACACTTTGTGTATCTGAAATTAAATAAGGAAAAGGTCATCTGACATACTAAATGTATCTTGTGACAACAATCAGTCCTAAATAGAAACATTTTATGGCTTGTCTTTCTTGCCTTTACTGAAGATGCTTCCACTGTGGTGCCTGTCTCTGGACCCACATGGTCCTTGTGGTAAGGAGAGCACTGTTGTTCACCCATGTCCTTGGACAGCTATTGGATGGAGGCCACTTTACTCTGATCCCAAGTGAGCTGCCTACACATACACCTCTACAGCTGAATGCTGCTGTGAGGTTACAGATAAGCAGCCCAGGGCATGTGGGTCTTTTCAAAGCAGCTCTAAAACTCATCATGCTTCGTGATGCCACAAACTTTAGAGGAAACGCTGACATAGTATTTGGCTAGTACTATTCCCACATCCTTCGCAGCTTCTGGTGTTGTGAAATACTGATGAAAATTTCTTTAGCTTTACTATATAAAGTGCATGGAAGATGAGTTGAATATTGATTTTAATTTGTCAGCAGTAAAATAGGACTTTGGACTATTGTTCTGGATGAATTAAGAAATCATTATGTGTCTTTATGAATACCAAATGGAACCTAACTAACTTTTTGAGGGTTAAAACGATTTTGTATTTTTTTTTTTTTTCCGTTTCACACTTCCTATGTTGCTGCATTAGACAGAGAATTTAGACCTTTTTTCTCTGACTGTTTCTTCAACTTCTATTTCAAAAACAGGCAGGGATAGATGTGCCTGTAATCTGGAGTTAAGTACTGCCACTACATTAATTTAAAGCAGTCCTTCAAAAATTGTCTAAAGAGCCGTACAAGTCCAACAAGAAGGAAACTAATGCTAAAGATTTCAAAAGGGATTACTGATTTCTTTATTTATGAATCTCATTTTTGTTGTGTCTAACATGGGGTAGGTGTTCGTACAACCTTAAGCCAAATTTTCAGTGAGTGTTAGGTGTGTAATATATTTTGAAAATATTCTGTATGTCATTTGTCTTGCTAGATGTAATACCTACCAAGGTAAATTTGCACGTCCCATTGGTTTTTATTTTGACATTGCTCACAGTTAATCTGTTTCTGTAAATAAATCTAGCAAATATGTGACAGCCTTCAGCTAAAATTTTGGCTGTGAACACATAATATCAATCATTGTGTTTTCTCTGAAAGAGGTCTTATGCAGTGGCAGAATACTCCAGCCCCATTTTATGGAAGGAGATTTGAAGCAGAGTTTTTTCTCTGCACTGAAGTGCAGGTGCAAACCTTTTAGGGTCCTGAGTTTACATACCCACCTGTCAGAGTGCACTCGGTCTCCTTTCAGGCTAAAAATATCAGGAGGCATTCTCTTCAGTGGGGACAGGAGATGCCATTTGGGAAGAATAAGAGAAAAACCATGCAATCCGTGCCCCTATTTGATAGAGGATCCAGGATGTGGCTGGATTTTTTACATGCCCTGGAGCTAGACATAGCTAGGGAGTTTGAGGTTCTTCAAGGTCATACAAATAGTTTCAGATGTGGAAGAAGGATATTAATTCAGGTCACTCAGTTCAACTAAATATGATGCTTTTTGTACAGCTAGTTAACTTTTGTACCTCATGTGTGTGGTTTTATTATATAATTGAAGAAAAAATTTTACCTAAAATTGGTGCTTTCCTGGATAAATTTGCAAACCCCATTATCCACTTTTCTGTTTCTCAGGGTTTCAATGTCAGACAGTGATCTGGCTTTTCTGCTTACTGCAGTGTAAGCTTGCTCTGTCGATGATTATTAGAAGTAGAAATGGGGGCTCCAGTAAATGTTCCATGCTCTATTTCTCCTGTTAGGTGTAGGATATCTTTCAGAGCCTATTAAAGGAAAATTGCTTATTAGCAGATTTCTAACAAATGTCTCTTTTGATATTGTTCATGGCTAGTCTGAATAAACAGTAAACATATGCTGTGCATAATGAAATTCTTCCATCCAATTTTCTATTGTATAATGTTAGCTCAAAGTGATATTCATAAATATTCATGTGATAAGACTGTTCATACTTCAGTTAATAAGTAGCATCCTTCCTTCCAGAAAACTTCTAGTCCTTTATAGGAGAAAAGTATGATTTTCTGATTGTCCAAAGGAAAGAAAGAAAAATTCTGTCTTCAGCAATCTCCATCATGTTGGAGTAGAAGCTTATGTTACATAAAGGAGATGGGATTTTTGGGTTCTTTGTCTTATATTTCATATCTAAGCTAACAAAATCCAGCAAGACCAGTATATAGTATCAGCCAAGAAAGTAAAATGCTCAGTGACATCACTAAAAAGCAAAAAAAGAAAATTGAGGCTGGTACTCTTTTATGCAGATTGCTAGAGATCTTAATCTCCATCCTAAAAGTAGTCCAGAGCTGACTGACGTGCGTGTGGCTGGGAAGCTGTTGCATGTTCCTCTGAGTCTGTAAGAAGCAAAGCACATATGAGAGCAGTCAATACAGCAGCTGTGACACTTGCCAATCTGATGTTCAAGCACTAACACAAGATGCTTTTTTGAGAATTAAAATGTCTGTCATCTAGTGAAAACTCAATCAAATATTGTTCTCTTGTTCTGGAACTATAATTTCTGCAGCACTCCCGGGTCTCCCTGCACAAATAAGAACAAGCCATATGTCCTCATAGTGTGGCTCATTTGGTTGTCTGAAAGTACCACTATAATCATGGTGGATGCTTAGGAGGGATTGAGGAAGATTTTTAGGCAACTGAACCAAGGAGACCTCAATGGCCTGAAGTTGTGTCAGGGGAGATTTAGCTTGTATATTAGGAAAAGGATCTTCACCCAGGGAGTGATTGGGCACTGGAACAGGCTCCCCAGGGAAGGGGTCACAGCACCAGCCTGACAGAGTTCAAGAAGCATTTGGACAGTGCTCTCAGGCACATGGTGGGATTCTTGGGGCTGTCACATACAGGGCCAGGAGTTAGACTCAATAATCCCTGTGGATTACTTTCAACTCAGGATATATGATTTTTCTGCACCAGCTGGGCATAGAGGTGGTTCACTCTCTTAGTGCTGCTGTGTAATTTTTTTTTTAATCTTACTGTTGATGTAGTCTATTGAAAACCCTTCAGAACTTTTGTCTCCATCTAAGCAACTTGCATCCCTGCAAAATACCGATTTCACATCTATCAAGAACTTATTTTGATGCCCATTTTTAGGAATATTTTAAGGTGTTGAATAGAATCCACTCATATCACCATATTGAGCAAAACAGGTCTTTTTAAAGTCATTCTGTCCTGTGGTTGCTGCACTTCTATTTATACTAGTTACTTTTCATATAATTGCCAGTGTGTTGGATGATGCTTTTAGCAACAAGGGAATTACCTATATGTGGGTATAAGAAGTATTCTGCTTTTGCCCAGAGGCCTTGAGGTTACAAGTGCAAGATTAAACAGATATTGTAGGGCTGTTATGTTTCTCTTGGGATTAGAGGAGCCTGTGTCCTGCCAGTACATCAGTTAGACAAGATGTATGACTTTGCTTTCTCCTTCCTTCTGAGCAGTGATTTTAATTTGCAAGATGGCTGAAGGGGCCTGCACCTCCACTGGAATAATACATATATGAAAAGGATCAAAATTACTGAAGCTTGTGATACACAGCTAGGAGGTGAGAGAAAGGGAAAAAGCGTTTTCTTTCCTGCCTATTCTCTTATATCCCCATCCAGCCAACATTGTTGATCACTTGTCACTGCCGGTGAGAAGAATGTCTGAGATGGCAAGTCACTGCCTGTATTCTGCAGTGCTGGCAGGGCAGTGCACCTTTATAAAAGAGAAAACTCCAGTGAAGTGTAGGCTAAATAGGACAAGGTACTTAATTAGGTACAGTGGCTGGAAGGGCTGACCCACATGGGTACATTGGTGCAATGAGAGCAAAGCCCAAGCACTTCTTTGGGCAAAGCCCATCCTATCTTATTGAAAGAAACATCAATAAGAAAAATATCCACCTCACGTATTCACTGAGGAAACAGAAGCCATATGGCAATTTGTCCAGCATTGAAGATGAGGAAACAGCAATCATTGGAAGAGTCATATACAATCTAACCACCGGAGGGAAAGTGTTCCTTATTCAGCTGATTGGTGTCTCTTAGAAACATCTGCTCTTGCTCTTGAGTTTCTTTAATGAGAGCATAAATGGCACTGTGTAATTCACCTTTTCTGTAGCATTGTCCCTTGGGCCTGTATTGTGGGAGTCTCATTTTCCTTTTCTCTGCATGTTTTGTTCTGATAATCTTATTTGTTCTGTTTGTGGTGTCTCTGCTTCTGATGCTGTCTTATTTCTCTCTGGATTTTTTTCTGGCTTTCTGATGGATTTACTGAGGAAGGATCAGTAATACTGATTGCATTTGCAAGGAATTCATAGTTTTATCAATTCACAGTTTTTACTTTTGCAGTGACCACTAAATTTACTCAAGTAGCAGAGTCATTATGGGTTTGCTCATAAATTGTTGATTCACATAAAAAAAAATAGAAGGAATGATTTCAACATACAGCCTGATGTTTTGTGTAATACAGAAATATAGAATTTCTCTTGGTAATTGTATCATCCAGCTTGTGGTAGATATCTTGGACTTGCATGTTCTATCATTTAGAAATTGATGATTCATCTGGGACTAGCTACTGGCATCCTTCTCACTTGGGTGCTGTTCATGTTGTTTTGCTGCCCCATGTTAATTTTCTAAGTCTGGGTCCTTCAGTCTGTTACTGCTCTTGGTATGGTCCATCTGTACACACAAGGAAAGGACCGTTGGCTTTCATTAGATATTAATTGGGAATTCTGCATTTATCTTTTAAAAATTCAAACTGGGCTATGTAATATCTAATTTTGGTGATTCCTGCTGGAGGGCTTGTCTTGAATCCTGTCTATGAGCTTTTTTGTTTGAGGGTTTTTTAAAGCCTGTTTCCAGCTGAAGCAAACTTTATTTTGCTATTAAGCTCACTGGGAGAAGGGGTACCCATGCTATTGTATTTATTTATTTTGTTTTACAGCATATATGATTCTAGTTTTAAAAAGCATATTTAAGAACACAGATGAGTATTACTGGTTGATGCCAATGTGTCATATGTCCCCTCCATCATTTTTGTTGTTTATTATTGTCTTAAACAGAGACATTGGGGGATTTTTTTCTCCATCAAGTTCCTCAGCAGTTAAAATTGCTCAGAGAAGATAAATAATTTAAAGACATTAATTTCTAAGTGCAGTTAATATTTCACACTGTAGATTGATCTGACAGTAATATGTTTATAAATGTTATGCTGAATGTTCCAATTTAATATTTTCTTTTCAGCTTGCACCTTTTTATTAGAATCACTGCGAAAAGTAGTTATTGTCTGACTTATGTGAAAGTTTGAGTTAATGTTTTTGATGTCTCATTTGTTTTTCTGAAGCAAAGTTAAGTTCAATGTCTTGCAGCATGCCATGTGGAACTGTAGTAGAATTTTTTTTTTTTTACATATCTATCCCTATACTTTAATTTTGCATGCACATGTATTTTGATTTATTTCTGTATTTGTATTTTTTAATGTACATTTTTGCATCTCAGTTGCTTTTGCTTTTTTGGAGTTGGAATATATTCTGCAATATCTCTGCTGCCCAGTAGAGCAAAGGTGGTTGGTTGTCCTTCTGTATTTAATCTCTAATCACCTGTCTGAAAGCAGAGTAAGAAAACAAGAACAGCATGCCTATTTCCATGCCTTAGTATCTTGTCAGGGGTGTAAGAGAGTTACTTCCTATCCTTGGGCACTGTGTTCAGTGTTATAGTCTAAACTTTAGCGTACAAGGCTAGTTTTTGCTCTGATTTGCATGATTAATTGCCAATTCATTGTGATGGATTGTTTTAAAAATTTTATTTGTTTTTGTGTTAAAGAGCAGAATTCTGAATGTAATAAGCATACCTGATAGTTAGGTATTAAATCATAGCCCATATAGTTTTATTGGAAGTTTATTCCAGCACAGGCTCATTTAATGATGACGGCACGTCCCTGTATGTGAAATCACCACCAGCATAATGAGAATGGAAGGTTGTGATAAATCTGTCGGTGTAAATAGCAACAGGCACTCATATACTTCATATTATTACACACAGCCTGTGTATTCAAAGCTGGGAAATGATCACCTCCTCTGCATTAATACAGATGTCAGTGACCAGGGATGTATCTGTGATGGGAAGGGTACAGGAACCTTACCCTGAGCTTGTCTGGTTGCTATTTAGGGCTCAAGTGGCTTACACAGGTGGGAATGTGTGAGGCTGCCAAAAGCATTTGCCAGTACAAAGCCTAGTCTAGCTTGTGTCAGGACACCTCTTTGCCAGGGAAAAGGCAGGACAGAAGAAGTAGCAGCAGCAGCTGTGTGGTGCATCAGGACAGGTGAGGGGAGGTCAAGTAATCAGCTGAGTGCCTGAGGCCTTTGTGACACTGCAGATTTTACTGCAACAAGGTTGTGAGGAGACACAAAACTTGACTGGAGAGGCTGCATCAGCAAGTAATTTTGGTATTGACCAACTAAATTGCCTTTTAGCCTGTTCATTGTTTTGCCTGTGTATAGATGTACCTATACATACCTGAGGTTTTCTTCTTGGACACTTGCCTCTGCTCCAGGATCTTTATCTGGGGAGACAACAGAACTGTAATGGCAAAGGGCTCCTAGGCTTGGCATGGCTTGCACTGGGGTAGCACTGTGAAAGCAACCTCCTAAGGTACTTCTGTTGCAAACCAAGAAAATTGGAGAAGCAATCAGAAGGTGCGCTGAGAAGGGGAAAGGAAAAAGCAGAGTGTCACTGTGCAACAGTTACCTTAGTCTGGGATAGCACTGGGGACCAGGCACAGGAGAGTCAGGCTCTATGAAATTGCAGAGCCCAGCACTCTATGGTAGCTTTTCCAATCTAGTCTCCTTTTTAATGAAACCATAAATGCCAAAATATTCTTTTTGATTTTTTTTTTTCCCCTGTTAATACTTTTCTGGGTACATATAGACCATGGTGAGCTTTAGACAGAAGAATGGGACCGAGAACCTGAGAACAAAGCAGATAGTGACAGGCATTGCTAGCCCAGGTAGTTCACAGCACAGCCCAGATATGCAATTAAAGCAAAATGCACCTCTCTTTTAGAGCAGATGGACTTGAGAGGTGTTGTCATTTAACCTCCAAGTTTTCTCAGGCTGTAGTGATGTCTGCTCTCCCTCAGCTCATTTATCTAAGTTGTTAATAAGTCATCAGAGTAATTCCCTTTTCATGTGAGGTTACGGGAGAAAGGCATGTCTGGGGGCTCCTTAGTAGTCAGAAAGGAAAGGCTGCCATAGAAAAGGAGTCTGAACTGTGTGCAATAGGCAGAGAAACCTCTTTGGTCTCTGGATCACACTGAGATTCATTAGTTTTTGGAGAAAAGCTGAAAAATGTGATTTTGTTGCGGGGAGGTGAGGGGTGCAGCTGTAAGTCTGCATGCTTGCCATGCAGCTCAAAATTAGAGCCTGTAAATAGATGTACATACTGAACCTCCTAGAAGGGCTGTAGCTCCCTGCTGTAGTACAATAAGAATAGTAATACTTACCATTTAGATTGTGCTTTCTATTTTCAGAGCTGTGCCAGTGTTATGTATTTTAATGTAAAGCGGGCGGGTGATTGTGAACAGGATGGTAAGCTTTCCAATTTCGGGGGCGGGGGGGGGGGGGGGGGGGGCAGTGTTATTTTGCATACTCCCCAGAATAAAAGGAGGTTCAAACCCTTCTATTCTGGCAGGGGGGGCACGACATCTTTCAGCTTTCTTCCAGGAGCGACTCTCACAGGGGAGCTGCTTTCTTCTCGGATCTGACCACCACAGCCCTCAGTAATTATAGCAGCGTCTGAATTCTGAGCTAAAAACAGAAGTACAGCATGTGCCTATTCCCCATGTGATTCAGAAAGCAGGAAATTGAAAGAGCCTGACTGAGAGGAGAGGGAGTGCAAAGCAATAGACACATCCAATATTTGTCTGAAACCTGCTACGCCTGGGACGCAGGAGCTGTCATCTGCCGGCGCTGATTCTGCGTGCAGCCAGAGCAGAGCCTGATTGGGCGTAGTGGGACCGAAGGCAAGGGGGCGAGGCGGCGGCCAGAGAGTTGGGCTCGCCGCACCGAAATGTAAACAGTGGGAAGCGAGAGCGAGCGCAGCGCCTTCATGCTCCGAAGGGCGGGCGGCCGGCTCCGGGCTCCCGCGGCTCCGGCAGCGCACCGCTGGCAGCTCTAGCTCTGCCCGGCTCGCCGAACACAGCCAGACACCTCGGAGGATCTCCTGCCTGTGGATATAAATAGGGGGCAATCGGGATGCGCTAGCTTTCTCCGCCGACGCCGCAGCTCCTTCGTGCTCCGCACCGCAGCTGGGACAGGGCGATGGACATGAACATGAAGAAGTTCACAGTGCGTCGCTTCTTCTCGGTCTACCTCCGCAAGAAGTCTCGGTCAAAGAGCTCGAGCCTAAGTAGATTTGAGGTAAAATTCGCCTTAACTTCGTTAAATGTAGCAAATGCTGTTAGGTGCAGGTAACAGAGGTACAAGAGAATGCCTGCTTTTACTGATGTGATAAGTAGTTAAAGGTGCTCTTTCCCTGGAGGTGATGATATTCGCACCTAATGTTCTTTGTTTCAGTGTAATTCAGGGCTTTTCCTCGGTAGTATTCAATACATTGCATAATATATTTAGTGTGTTGCCAAGAGTCCTTTTATCAGCCTTGCAGGGGAGGAGGAAGCTGGTTCAGGACATCATGAAGTTGTAGAAAATAATTACAGATCCACTTAAATTAGCACAAATGACACCATAGTTTGAAATAGCCTCATATTTTAGTCTTCCCCTGCACACATACCATTTTTTCTTAGTGCTAGATTTCCAAGTTATTAATCAATTTGCTAGTGCTTTTCATATATATGTGGTATGTTAGACAGGGATTCTCTTGCTTACTTAGCTATGGGTTCTCATGTTTGCACATATTTTTTGTATTTATCTTCTCTCCCATGCATCTCTCCTAGTATTCTTTTCATTTATTTCTTTTAGGAGAAGTTGTTCTTTAGGAGCTGGGGGGACAATGTCAAATTAAACCTTGAACGATTTAGCAGTGGGGGGAGATGAAGGCAGTTCAAGTAGGAGGTATTAGCAAATTGGAATGTGTGAATGGGTTAGAATCCGGATTCCTGCCTGTCTTCCTCAAACCATTGTTCTTCAGCCCTATATTTGGAGCTGTGAATAGTCGGCAGGATGTGAGATCAATTGAATAGATGTCAGTTATATTTATGTTTTTCACTATATCATTGCAGATGATCTGCAACCTCTGCATTAAAATAGAGGTATATGGGGCCTGATTCCTTTCTGTCTTACGTTTATTTTGTGCTGGTGTACTTCAATTGACCTCTGAGGAGTTACTCTGATTTGCACTGGTACTCCCAGGAGGAGGATTAGTCTTATGCTGTATGAATACATTTTAAAATGTTATTCCCTTAGTGTCCTATTTAAAGCACCAGGTAATTGTTTGAACATAAAGTTCTTCATGTGTCATTGCTTAAACAGGACACGCTGAAAAGCCTAGTTTTTGACCTGTGTGTTTTGTTGGTTTTTATTTTCTTTCCTAACTATTTAAAATCAACTTTCTTTAAAAATATATTACCTAATTTTATTTACATCATCAAATGGACATGTTATGCATTTATAACAAACTATTTAACTCCCGCCTTGCAACAGTCCTGTCCCAGTAGGACTGAGTTGAGCGGTGGGGATACCTTTCCTTTCCTGGTGTTTTAGTCACAATCACAAAGCTTAAGGTAGAATAAATGTTCCTTGTAACACGCTGTAAATTCTCTAAGCTCATGCTCCACCGAAGACAACAGGAAGTAGACCTGGAGTTACATGAAGGAGTTCTGAGACAAATGAGTGTCTTCACAGGCCACCAGTGTCACAATGGGATGTGAGGAGGGGAGCTGATTCGGAGAGAGCAGAGCTCCACCTGACCTCATAACTATTCATTTGACAGTGCCATAGTGGGAGAAACAGATTCCACCATACTAAATATTTAACTCACTGGATAATGTAGTGTGAATGACCAGTACGACTCAGCATTTGTATCAAGCTAGACTCTTGCTTCATTAAAAAAAAAAAAAAAAGGAAAAGGTCTTTGCAGTCCCTTTGACCATCAGTGTTAGATTTACTGGACTTTCTCAATAATTATGAAACTGTTTTCCCTTATGTGAGTTGTATTGTAATGATTATTTTCTGATTTTAAATAGTTTGCTTCAAGAAGCAACCTGATACATATCCTGTTGCACATGTAGCTTCACAGTATTTCATCCACTTCCCTCCTTTTTCCCCTGGCTTGTCAATAATGACCAACTTGATGCAAAGTGACTCAGTATTACAATGGAGTGGAGAACAGGGGCTATTCCAGCTATCAAGAAAAAATGATTCATAAAATCTGTTCTGCTATTTAAGCGTGAAAATCATCAGAGATGTTTCTTCTGGGTGCAGGGGGCGGGGAGAAACAGCCCATCATGAACATCAAGCCTCCTCTGTGGTTTTCATCCGTGAGTACTTCTGTGTATAAATTTGCTATGGCAGGCTAACAAGTGCTTGTCAGACAAACAGAAGGTGTAAGGAAGCCTGTTGGTAGATGGTTTTTTAGAAGTGAGAATATTTCTCATCCTAATAGGCAGATATTTTTTAAAGATGCAGTAAAAAGGTACATGTTGTTACATCATGGAATGAGTAAAAGTAAAATAAAGGAAAGAAATTTGGAGAAAAGACATTGCTTTGCTTAGTGTGTATTAGCTAATGTACCTGGCAGAAATTGTTTTGCACGATGTCATTTGAAATTTGAAAGGGAACTGTTTTTACTAGGTTGTGTGGGATTTTTCTTGTGTTCTTTTGGCAAGTTAGGAAGGAAGGTGGAAGGGTTTAAGATAGATACTCCTAGGCTCAAGCATTTAATATATTTAAAATACCACTATTAGAGTAGATTCAAAAATAATACAATATTAGTTCTTAATATAATGATTAATTACTTTTTCTACTGTGGTATTCTACACTTTAAATTCACTTGTAATGAGATCCATAGCTTACAGAGCCAGGATACAGATGCAGAAAAGGACTTAGCAGATCATAGCTAGTAACCTGACCTTTACTTAATTGTTTCAGATGCCAATGTCATTGCTATAGCTAAAACAAGAAGATCATCACCTTGTGTAAATAGCTGGGTTTCACACTTTTTCCTGCTAAAAGAGGCCGAGTGCACTCTGGTAAATGAGATGGTATTAGGGTTTCATTTCATCTTGCCTAAAATACATGCCCTTTTTATTATTCTGGAAAAACCTGGCTGAAATTTGAATTTATTTGGCTACAGTTTAGGGGTTTCAGTTTATATTATTTTTCAGTATGGTCCGCATTGCCCTTCATTTAAAAGGTATCTAGTGATGTAATTTTATTGAATGTGCAGAGCCAAGTTTTGCCCTTCTGCATGCACAGAGTTCTGATTGAAGTCAGCTGAAAATCCAGCAAAGTCAATGGGAACTGCATGTGTGCATCTGAGAAAAGGCTTTGTTTATGGTTCTTGCTGCGTGTTGATGAACATGAATGTGAAACCATCAGGATAAAGTATGCACAGTGTGGATCTGCTAAAGACTTTGAGACCTGGTGGAATGCATCTTATGGCAGTGAGCAATATCCCTTGATTTATAAACCAAAATTTAAATATGCCATTTGAATAAGCTAGGAAATACCTAAGCATGTAAAGAATTTGGTAATATTTATTCCAATGATGCAGGAGCCTTTTTTTTTTTTTCTTTTCTTGTGAGAAAATGAGCAATTAAAACATTGCCTTTTATTCTTTTTGGAGATGTTTCTGACTTTTGTACTCCTGATGTACTTTCAGTTCATTATTCTTACTCTTTAATTCTTCTAATTAGTTTTTAGTTTTACTGGTAATGATGAATCCAAATTATGTTTAATCTATGTATGGGGCTTAGAGCCTAGCAGAGTGCTGGCACATTAATTCAGAATTAATTTGGAGCCTGGTGTGCCTCGGCATGGTCAGTTTGAGAGGCAGGATCTCCTGTGGATGATTCAAGCGTGGATCCTCCTTTGATTCCAGCACTGGCATGTAGGAAATGGAAGTGAGCCTACCCAGGCTTGTAAGTAGTAGTGCAGAAGGACTGGCACTGGCTCTGTGATACTTTGTTATGAGAGAGTTTTGGTTCTAATCTTAGGCTCTGATTCTGATTTCCTACAGGCTAAAGTTACAGCAGCCTTAGGAAAGAGCCCAGAAAATGATGAGCCAGACTGCTCCTTTTCCACAGTGGGCTGGAGCAACACTTCACTTGCAAATGCTTGAGAATTCTTCTGCACTTGTATAAAGAACAGTTTGGCTCCTTATCAGCAGTATGTCCTTTATTTTTTTTTTATTATTTTTATAATTACCCACTTGGTAGAGGAATAGAGTCTTTCTGCCAAATGTTAGCCAGAATAAAGGCAAGTTAAAGAAGGGAGATGGGGGTTATCAGCCCAGGAACATCTCTGCAAGGTGCAAGTCCTGAGGCAGCTTTAGTTGTTTTTTTTCCCCCGTGGTAATGATCATCTTTGTGATGCGTGTTCTTGTTACAGCAGAAGTTACCGACACTATTGTAGTGTCTAACTTCCCCCAGCTGCAGGCAAGCCTTTTATGAGGAAATGCTGCAGTTCTTGTAGTCTTGCACAGCTTGCTGGGGGGGAAAGGAGGCAGGGAGGAGAGAGAGAGCAAGAGCAGGAGGAGTGTGTAGTCCCTCAGATAGGTCACTTGAGGAGCCAGGAAATCCGTTTTTCAGGCTCATTTTGACAACTTGCTGTGTCACTACAGATGGTTCAGACCTTTGTGCTTTGTGTTTCCCATTTGAAAAAAGGAAAATTATGATAAATATTCAAGTCCTTTGATACTATTCTACCTATTTACATTGGGTTTGGGGGCAGTACTCATATGTGTACACATTCATAATGAAGGAATTGCTCCCAATTCCCCAACTGCTTCTGACTTTATCCCAAATAAAGTCTCATGTGCCTTAGGCTTGATATGTGCTCCTTCCCACAAGCCTCAAATTAACTGCTGAGCTACATAAGGGAAAATTAAGCAGGTAGATGTAGGGATAACTTGTACACAGGAAAATCACAGAAAATTGGGACTGGGAGGCATCTAAAAACCGTTAATCTGGACTCCTCTTCCTCCTTAGGCAGCATCAGCTATATCTAAACTATTCCACCAAAGATGTTTTTCTGACCTCTTACTGAAAGCCCTCAGTGGTAAATGCCCATAACCTTTGTATGTGGTATATTTTGCATCATTGTCCTTAGCATCTGAGTATTTTCCTAATATCTAACACAAGTTTTCTTAACGTGATTTAAGCCTGTGTCTTCTTGTCCTCTCCATTGTAACTGTGAAAAGGAGATTGTTTCCTTTTCTTTGCAGCAGGATTTTTATGCATTTGAAAGCTGTTCAGGTCCCTTTCCTCAGTCTTTGTGGTAGGGTGGGAAAAATGTCTTTCCTCCTTTCTCAAAGTTAGGGACTTCCAGGAACAAGACCCTGGGCCAGTTATAGCAACCTTGTTAGGGAGTATCTCTTGCTTTTTTGGATGCTAATCGTCCCTTGTAAAAATCAATTATATTTCAAAGGCCCCTACCCTGCCAAAGACCAATCCAAATTGTCATTTTATGCTCCATTTCCACCATCTAAATGTCTGCATGATTCCTTGATCTGATGGTATTTGGCATCCAAGCCAGTGCTGACAGAGTTGATCCATGGGCTCTAATGTCAGATGAATTCTGACATACGTCACACAATTAAACACAGGCTCTATTCGCATAGCCAGGGTACATGAATGTTTGGACATGGAGCAGGGGCATGGGATCATCATCTAGCAGAAGAGGTCTTCATGTGGGTGTGGGATGGGTCCTGTCTGGTCAGCAGATGGGACACACACACGCCTACAAACTAATGATGGAATGACTGAAAGGGAGAGGGCAGCACCCCTCCACTCCCTGAGCCAGGTAATGCCCTGGTTCCCTGTGTGTGGAGCATCTGTGTGTGGGTGTGCAGGAGATGAAGAGGTGAACCTGAGGGACTGTTGGAACCTGCCTAGCATTTATTTGGAGTAATGTAGTTTTATGCAAGCGAAGAATGTGTAATTTTATTTTGAGTTTTAGCTCATAACATGATGTCCTGTCTGACCCTGTGGCACAAAATGTCTGTTCTCAGAGGGTTTAGCTCTCCTGCATGTATTTTTATTATCAGTAGCATTTGATTCATGCATTTTTCTGCTAGTCTCAGGTGAACCTGACTCCTTTGTGTGTACTTTCTGCATTTGTGTTGTCATAGATAACTGGAAGTATTTCTAAAGCAAGACAGAAATGAGAACAAAAACCCTCCTTAGGTTGATTTACCAGTTACTCAAGTACAAATACTTTCCATCTAGATATTTTCTAGTCATTTCCTTTTGTTCACTTAACAAGACTTACTGTCCCAGTTCAGCAAGGATTCCATAAAACTATTTTCTGTTAAGAAAGACTCCAAGTACTGCAGAGAAGGTCGGGTCTGCACACACGACACACTCTGTGTGTGTGTGTTACCACCAGCTCTTACAGGGTACAGTTTTGCTTTCTGGAGAACAAAAGTTGCAGGAAATGAAAAAGAATGATTGGATCACCAAATCTGCCTTGAAAATAGGTTTCTGACTGAGGGTGCATAAGGAAGCAAGTGATACATCTAATCAAGGTCCTTGCACGACAGCTACAATTCACACACAGGGAAGTTTGGGGTGCACATTCCCTCATTCAGTGTATAGATGGGGATGGGGTGGACACAGCATGGCTTTGGAAGACTTTGAAGGGAGCAGTTGTCCTTTGCTGTTCAATCTCTCTCACCAGTTTGAAATGTATCAGTATTTCAGCAGAGCTGCTTTTAGAGATGTGGGAGAACTTGCAGCTTTCTTCTAGCTGAGAGCCAGGACTTCAAGGGTACTGGAAGGGCAAACCTTTTAGAGCACAGAAGACAAAACCACAAAGTTTCTAATGAAGAAAATCTTTTCCTCAGATTACAGGATATTATTAGACATTCTGTAGCAGTGCACAGGCAAGAGGGGAAGATACAGTTTGCCAGCATGCCTTCAGGTGGTAATGATAATAATTGGCAAACTGCCGGTTAACTTGTTAAACCTTAACACATGAACTCATATAAAGTCCAGGTGTAATTCAAGTGTCAGGCCTCTTTCCTTCAGGGCCAAAACTGAGCATCTGTATGACTGGCAGAAGGCAGTGTATAGTTCTGCTTTCCAGAGTTGTTATGAATAAACTGAAGGCTTTGCAAAGCAGGGAGCTGAGTGGGTGGGTTTATCTATCAAATTCACCTTTCTTTGCTTTTGGTAGAAATTTCTGTTGTTTTTTTCCAGAGAGTAACAAAGAAAATCCTGCATCACTTCAACTTTGTTTTCTCTACTTTCACATTGCCAGCAACTACTGGACAGGTTCTGTGACTCTCAAAGATATCTTTGCCTTAAACTTCTGCATTGGCAGACCTCCGTGCCTGTCTTTCCTGTATCATACAACCTCTGTGACTAGAAAATGTCTGTGACAGCAATTAACATTGTAATTTCATTAATTGCAAAGCTATCTCTCTAAATATCGGAAACCCTGCTGGACCTGCTGCTAGCCTGCACAGTTGCTACTTTATTCCTGCATGCATTGCAATTATTACTAAAGAGCAATCTGAAAGCAAGGCTTTATGTTAGATTACTCCTGTGACAGTTCAAGACCAATTCATATCACTAGATTTGAATTTATTTAGTATTTAGTATGTGTGCAGATGTTAAATAGTACATACTTCAAAAGTTTTTTTTATAACATTTCATTATGTTGTAAAAACTTTAGAGATTTTTTCTGGCAAGTAAAATCACTAATTTTTATTCCAAAACAAACTGCTTAATATTCCTTTAATTAATTCAACACTATTAAGATAGCTAAAGCAAGATGTTTTCAAAATGCAAATGATTATCATGTGTTGGCATTTATGGCTGATTTCAAGCACATTGCAGTGCCTAAATTTGAAAGGTGGAGAAGATGATATATCTGTTCTTGTTTTTCAGATTCTTGTACTTGTGAGAGTTATCTTCTTTGTATGTGGCAACCAGTGAAATAGGCGTAAAAGGAGGGAAGGAAAGTGTGGTAATGTTAGCTCTTACTTCTGCATTCTGTCAACTTCTCTTCAACTTCTACTTCCAAAGAAGGACCACATGATTAGGCTTACTCAAGAAATATGAATCCACACAGGAAAATGCTGTGTGGTGTAGAGGCAGGAAAGCCCCCACTGAAGTAGGCATTAATTAATCCTTCTCAGTCTCTCCAGCTTTGTGAAGTTGTCCAGGCTTATGATGCCTGCCAGTCAGAGGTAATAATACTGTTTCATTTTCATTATTTATTCCTCTCTTGTTCATGGTGAAGTTTTAGCAATTGTAAGGCAGAAAATACATAAGGCTAATAAAGCAGAGGGAGGGGTTGAGAGGAGATTTTGCTTTCTCCTTTAAAAATTTTTAATGAGCATTTTCTTTAGTTTGGTGGCTAAATCAAGCCACTATGTCATAAGGATGAGCACTTGGGGGCATTTGCTCTGGTTTGAACTCTGTTGCGTGTACCATGCTAACTGCAAACTGATACGAAACAAAAAAGAATCACCCATGTTAGCAGACCTGGAGACAAACCAGTTCCCGAAGGCAGTTGCTGAGATTTGTTTTTTCCCCCCATGATATCAAGTTTTTATGCGTTTGCAGAATTGAAGAATCCATACTAAAAGCATACTTCAAGTTCACCTGCTTTTTCATTTCATACTTTTGTGGAAAAATTAATGTCCCATCATAATATACCAAGTGGCAATGCTGATAAAGGATGGTGGGCCGCAGAATTTACTCTGTCTGCAAAGTAAGTGTAGATAATATTTATTCACCTTCTTCCCTCTATTTCACCAGTACAATTATGGCAGCATCCAGATGTCTTCTTTTCCCTTCCTACGGCTGTTAATGCCATGGATGCTGTAGCATCCCTTCTTGCACATCAGAGAAACTCCATCTCTATTTGCTGTTCTCTGAAAGACTGTGTGATGAAAAAAAAAATCCTAATGGCATCTTTTGCCTGCTGGTATGAAATGAATTTCTGAAAGTCTTCTCTGCAACAGGGGTTTTGTATTCTAGTGAACCAATTTTTCATTTTTCCCAGACAGGAAAACCCATATGGGACATTAGAAGGAATGTTGTTAGTGATTCTGAGGATTGTCACTTCCAAAGGACAGAGATACCTTTTGTGATTATCTGCCACATGTTTTATCCCAACTGCCTTTTTGGAAATACTCTCTCCACACATCAGGATAAAGTTTACTCCTGGAGATGGGTATTCTGCTATGAAAGGGTGTAAGTTACCCATAGCAAGGGTAATTATGTTGATGGTACCAACTGCAGTTTTTCCCTTGCTTAGTTTCAAAGCATTTTCTCTCTCTCTAACACATTGCAAAAGAAGCCATAACATTAACTTGAGCAATGTCTGTATTGAAGGAAACTTTATAACAGGTAGACATTTGTGATGCTATGGGAGGAGTTGTTTCCTTGGAATTGTTAGGAAAGTTTTAAGGTTTTGACTTAGTATTTCTTTCTCATAACACGTGTCAAAGGAGTGAATTAAAGCTTTAATCTTTTCTACTGCAGGTGATCTGGGTCATTTCAGAAGCAGAGTTTTTTTGAAGAGCCTTATTTATGAAAATCAGATCAGTCCTTTGCTTCTGCTCTTGATCACTTGTTCTTCTATTGATCAGTTTAGGGTTTTCTTTTTGCTTCATCTTTGTGTTCATCTCTTCCTCCCTGTTGTTAACCACATGCACAACCATGGTAATTATAACCTATTCCCAGGGGAGGGGGGACTTACAAAACATTTAATGTGCTGTATGCACCACAGCCAAGAGAAAGTCTGCCCTTTTACCCTAGCTTTTAAATTCCTTTTGCTCGTCTGAAATTCGTGGGACTGAGAGAGAAATAAGAATAGAGCTCTCTCCATGGAGTACCACTATGGTCTACAAGCACTCATTTATCTTTCTGGTGATCAGAGAGCTGTTGTTGTCTGGGATTCTGTGTTATCTCTTCAGGGAGGCACATCAATTCCCCATTTTTCAGTTACTGAAGAGAAGAAATTAAGTTGTTTTGCCCTCCTGGGATATGATTCTTTACTCTTGTGTGCAGGCTTTTCTTCCCTCTTGTAGATAAAGGTTGAGGATTGGAATGTGCTGTGTGCTGGTTAGAATTGCGCAGCTGGACTGCGGAAATGCTGAGCTCCACGCTCATGGAAACTGTGCCCTCGAGACCAGGCTCTTGCCTCCTGGTGAATACTGAAACTCACTTTGCCTTCTCAGATGTTTCCCTTGTAAGGTAACAGTTCTGCTTTTTCCTTCTCCCTCACCCTATCATTCATCTGATTCAGCTTTTTTGCTTTATGCTTTAGACTCAAACAGTGCAATCGCTTGTTTTTGCTTTTCTTGTACTGCCTCTGTTTTGGTGCTTTCCACCCTCAGTTTACTGAGGTAACTGGGCAGTCATCAGTAAAAACAAAGCTTTGTTTGAAGAGGTGCTGATGCAGAGATGATACTCACCTCTGAGGCTGGGCAATGAATGGTCAGATAGCTCTGGAGCAAATCTCAAATGCAGTACTTACTACATATCTCAGAAATGTCCCCATCTCATATACTACAGTCCTTGCCTGTTTCTCTTCAAATGTCTCTGCATTCTGGCTTTCTGTAGTTTAAATGTCTTGTGATCATTTCTCCTTCAGGGAAAGCAGCAGCAAAAACTCTAAGGGAGTCTCCTTGCCTCACAGGCTCCTAAGTGTGTTGCTGAGGGTTTCATACCTATGACTCAGCTCTGCTTCCAATTGAGCACGAGCGTCTGTCTGTCTGGGATTTTAGCTTTATATAGTACCATTTTCACAGCACCTCTACTCTGACTTTAAACCACAGCTACTATGGCGTCTACAATATCTTAGAAAATAGTGAAGATATCAGCGTTAACATTTTGTGTTGTTTCACAACTTTTGTTCCTGTTTTGCCTCTGTGTTTTCACCCTCTATGTTTTCTTTTGAATCTTGATGAAAAAACCTCGAAGTGAAAATGACCATTGTCATTTCAGATATGTGAAATCACACAGAGTGTCATAGTTTCTGCTCAGTCATCATCCATTTCAATTTCCTGAAAGCAGTAAACTTATGTAGTTGTTTAACTTGGGATTTCCATGACAAACTAACCTGCATTAATTTAGTCATTTATGATAAAAAGATCTTCCATTCAAAGCACCTTACCCTTGTAGTTAACAGCTACTTCTGTTATATTTACAATGCCAAAAAGCCTAAACCAGTACAAGCCTACATGGTTCAAAGCACGTGAAAAGCAAATCAAATTGCTCTTTTTTCTTCCCTGGAACTGTAATGAGATCTGAATCAGAAGAAAACTTGTATTGCTTTTGTTGGGATACTTAACACAGTATCAGCCTGACATTGTTGTTGTTGCTAGAGCATCATTTCTTCCTCCTTTCCAAAACTTGAGATGTAGAAGAATGCTTTAACAACCTGCTCTAGGTAAACTTCCCTGGCTTCTCTGTCTTCTGGCTGATGGCCTCAGGTTGCAAACAAGGACTATGCAAAAAAAAAAAGAAGAAAATCTTGTAGTGTAATATTTAAGCACATCTTGTATTATTACCAACTTTTGGGCTAGCACAAAATTAGTGTTCTCATAACTGAATGTGTAAAAGAGGGTTAACCCCTGGCCAAGCCTGTGGATCTAAAATGCTAAATTTGATTGTGTTGGAGGGTAAAGTGCCCATGGCAATACATCTGGATCTGAAATCACAGTATTTTATCCATGTGGCCTCTAAAATATATTGAGATTGTCAAATTAGGAATCTCCCTTTTTCTCAGTGTAATTCAAACTCTGGCCTAACTGGATCTTAAAGAGTGTCTTGCTCTTTCTTCCTAAACTAAGAAGTGTTCAAGGCATATCTATTAAATAAAACCAGCAAAGTGAATCTTGAACTGCTGATGTTCCCAGCTAGTAGTGGATGAACAAGGTGTTCTGTTACTCCTGCAGGGATGCAAACCAAAATGTCAGGGTATTACACTGGTTTTCCTTTACTTTTTGGAAATGGTGATGTGTCAGTGTGCTGTGTGTCTGTCATGTAGTCATCTGTGGGAACAGAGGAAATTTACCAAAAAACATAGTTGTTGATTTGGATTCATTTTTAGCCTAGGTTCCTAAAAAAATGAGGCTTTATACATGCCCTGACATGCCTTTCTGCCCCTTGGCTTTGAAAGCATTGTCAAATTTAACAGAGGAAGGGGAAGAAAATAGTGTTCTTGAAGACATAATGTTTCTTGTAAGAATCATGAAAATAGGGGCCTAGAGAAAGGACAACACTGCTACTGCAAAATGAAGGAACAGGGAGTGGGAGCATATTCCTTAGCCACTAACGAAACCAAGCAGAGAGAGAGGTGGGAGAGGGGGGGACAGCTTGATAAGAAACAGGGATTCCTCATGCCACTCTATTCAGAACATTACTATATTTTGATGCCAGGAAGCAAAATAGGAATTCTTTTGTGAGACATGATTTGGATTTGCTGCAGAAACAAGTGTGTTAGTCTATTTACTTGCATAAATGTTTGGGCTTTGAAATACTGTAGCCTCCAACAATGATGTAATTTATCACAATACTGCTGTCTTTTACTAATATTTTTCCCTTACTATGAAGTAAGCAAACTCTTCTGTTTTAGCAATTCCTGCTTCTAATATAATGGGCAAGGCAGAAGAAGTAACTAGCAGTGCTGTTTTATCAAGGTTACTGAGGTGTTTTTGCTGTAAGGGGCAGGCAACATAGTATAATCCTGGTTGTTTTTCTCTTTGGAATCCAGTAATCATCTTTGTGTGGAAGTGTATTAAAAATATTTGTTTGGAGTCACTTAAAATGTGGTGTACCAAGGGGGAAAAAGAGGCATTTGACTATAATTTATGGAGTAAAAAACTCACAGAACTTAAGAAAAAAGGACTAATTTATCAGTAGAATTATTTTTAAAATCCTGTAGAAGTTAGTAGAAAGTGTAGGCTGACAAAGAAAGAGCTCATCAGAAAAATTATCATAGTGTAGTAACTCACAAGGTTTTAGAATCCTTGTTACAGAATTAGAATATCAGTGTTTGCTTGAAACACTGTCTTGCTAGCAAATTGTTGCTTTGATGACATGAATAATTAATTTCTTTGGATAAAAGTGGTTATTTAGACTGGTAAGAGAGGCTTTGCAGGTGCAATGAGGAGTCCTCAGGCAGGAATATTTGGAGTAAGGAAGTCTGGGAAGAATATTGGTGTTTACTGATGATTTCCTTGAAATAGTACATTGTAATAATTGCTGTAAAATTCTGTTGCATGTAACTATATACCATCATATTTTCATGCTAAACAGTCAAGTGGGTCAATCTACAGAATTTTGACATTTTCTGATGTTTGCAGGATGTGTAAATAGCAAAGCAAGATTTCTGCTTGGTGACACTGAAATGTCTTAACCAGGCCCTGACTACATAGCTGTGCCCCACAACCTGGAGTTAAAACTGACCACTTTGGCATGGTGTCCTTACTCTTAGCCTCTGAATTGTGATGAGAGGTCAGTGCATACAGGAGAGAAGGGGACGTGGGTGGGCACACGTAGCAAATGTTTTACACTAACCAGATTATACACATCTTTTTAACAGGCAGTCTGTTCTGTTGTTTGCAATAAAGGGAACATAAGCAAATAATGCCTAGTGGTATTCTGCTCTTTTTCAGGACAGTTTCTGAACAGGATTCAGATGATACTATTTATAAGGAATATGTTGTAATTACAGCCATATTTTGTGTGTGTATATGTGAGGCATTTACACGAATAATGCATTTAACAGTGTAAATACATATAGTATGGCAGTTCTTCCAGGGAAAATGCTACTAAGAGGATTAGAGTTTGATCTCATAATACCGTACACAACCTCTCATTGACTCCGAGTGGAGGATTGTTTAGTTCTGGCAATCACCAAACTGATCAGCAGCTTACGTTTGTGCTACTGACATTCTGTTTGAACTGAAATTGCTGCAAAGATAACTTTTTTTTTTTCATTCATAAGAATCTGTCCCCGAATTGATATTGTGCAACTTACTTAAAAAATGTTTTCTCCATTTCAGGGTTTAAACTCCTCTTAAAATGATTTTCAGGTTATAAATGAACAACTTCTGACCTTGTTCCGTCCCTTTTGTTCTCAGGGTTGAGCCATTTTTCTATATTGTCCCAACAGGTGTAGTTTTTTCCCTTTTTGTCTGTAAGAGGCTCTTCCTGTCCCTGAAAAGGGCTCCTAATGAAATCATCTTTTTCCCAGCTGCTTCAGATGCATCTTCTGTTCCACTGCTGAAGCCCATCCTGCAGACTAAGACACTTACCTCCCCTTGTTTAAATATCTTATAAACAACCATTCTTGCCACTAACTGAAGCAAACAAGCTCAGTGAACCATTTCATGCTGCAAACGTCCTTTCCTTGAAACTTCTGAGGTTTTTCTACTGCCTTCACTTCTACTCTGTAGCCCTTCTCTTTCTCATAGAATGGTAGGGTGGCTTGGCTCAGAAGGGTCCTTAAATGCTATCTTGTTCCTAGTTCCCTGCCATGGCCAGGAGCACCTTTCACTAGACCAGGTTGCTCAAAGCTGTATCCAACCTGATACTTAACACGTCCAGGGATGGGGCATGCACAACTTCTGTGGGCAGGCTGTTCCAGAGCCTCACCACCCTCACAATAAAGAACTTCTTCATAATATCTTACCAAAATCTAACCTCGTCCAGTTTGAGTCATTATCCCTTGTTCCTTCACCACATGTCCTCCCTTCTGGTGTTGTACCAAAGGCTGTGGACTCCCTTTGGCCAGGGAATGTCTGCTGGTCATGGAGGGCAGCTCATCATTCATATTTAAGTCCTAACCACATAGAGATGTTTTTGCCTTGGCACTGACATTTTTCTAATACACACTGTGCCTCATCTACTAGTGATACACGTGGCTTAAATATGAAATCACCAGTTGCATACGTCTTTGGTTTTTCAAATATCTGTGCTGCTTTACAAAGCCTTCCAGCTTTTCCTTTCATAGTTCATCATGCTAGGGAAGTGAATGATTTGCGCCCAAAACTCTCCCTGGGTTGCCAATGCATTTATTAGCATAATATTAAGGACTATCAGAGTTTTTTATTCTCTATGATAATCAAAACTATCTGCACAATTATAATGGTAAAACTCCAAAGCAAAATTCAGACATTTCTCTTGGTTCGAATAATAGATTTCTGTGTTCTCCACTGGGCTCCATTTTGTAATGATAAATAGCTCTCACTGGCAGAGAATACCCACAATATCAAGCTTCCCCAGGGTTAGTACACCTGTGGTTTATTTCACAACCAGTCCGTTCACAAGCTACTTATTTTTGCTAGAATCTTGAAGATGGGAAACACTCAATTTATTTGTTGTGCAGGTATCCCTCAGACCAAACAGACACTCCCTGGACACTGCACTGGTGTTCTTCACTGTGGCACCATGGTGAGCTCTTGTGCTCTTACCTGTCCTGATTCCAGTTGTGCTGCAGCCGCCTTCTAGAGAACCAGGTTTATCCTTACTACTCCTACACTAAAAGCATTTTGTTTCTGGACCAACCAACACTGAACTCTTCAGTAGTCTTGAAGTACATTTTTCCTAGAGCTTTTCTTCATGTATGCACTGTGAATTCATATTCAGGGTTCCTGGTAGTTTGAGCAAAGAGACAAATACTGTAAGGTTTCCAAACACAAAGGGTTTTATCTTATGGAGAAAAAAAAGTGCAGTGTCAGAATAAAGTTTGCATGTGTTTCCTTGCCTTTGTTTCTTCCCCTGTTTAGGTATTGTTGGGCTTTGATCAGGGTGCTCTAAGGGGATTTATGGATTTATATTCAGATCTCTGTATCTGATTAAAAGTTTTCTATCCTACCAGGTCCTGCACAGCTTCCCATCCCAGATACTCTGAAAGGATTTGTGCTCTGACCACATTGTTTCTCTTCCTGACTAGTCACATTCAACAATATCCCTCTCTGGAGGGGTGTATAAACAGGAAAACAACTAAATATAGATCACAGAGAGAGAAGGAATAGAATGCAACAGTGTGCATAAAGAGAAGGACTGCTTGCACAGATGGTGTAGGGCCTAGAGGAAATGTAGAGGGAGAGAGGGAGAGGCTTGAGAATGAGCATCAGGGATGGGGAAGAAAATTACCTGTGGCGTAAACTCTTTATGGGAGAAAGGAGGCAGACAGAACATCCCTCTGTTGCCTGGAAGAATCTGTGATGAACTGGGTTAGCATGATCAGAGAACAGAGACCAAACTAGACTTGGTATCTGGTTTCCTTCATGATTATCTGCTGCCTTGATTAGAAGCTGATCAGCAGAACAGTCTTGAATACTGCAGCCACCTCCTTGCAGGCAGCCTGCTTTGGTGGAGCAGAAGGTGGGGGAGGTCAGCCTTCATGTTAAACAGAGTATAAACATAATTTCATGGAATGGCACACCACAAGAAATTTAGGGAGGTGCTATTTCAGGCATCTCCCTGCCTTGGTCTCTTACATTTTTTTTTATTCTCTTATGTATTAACGCAAGTTGCTGACCCAGAGCAGTCTAACAGCCTCTGGTCAGCAGACTGGATTAGAGGAGAAAGAGGGACCTTACATGTCTTTCTTCTTAGTACAGCCCTTATCCTTCCTGCCCAAGCAGGTCGGATGTGACTGTGGCACATTGCTGTGTCCTTACACGCATCAGCAGGACCCATCTGTATTCCCAATTTCAGCAGGCATGAGTTGCTATAAGTACCTCTGTAAACTGGGAAAATGAAGTGCTCCTGTGGTAAATTATCCACTTTGCAGCAGTGGCAGCAGGAGGGAATGGGTGGCTGTGCTTTGGCAGACTGCAGACAATGCTTTGGTGTCTTGGCTCAAATCATGGAAAAAGAAGGGCTGACACTGGCACTCCAGGCTGTGGGCTAGGGCAGTGATGGGCAGATCTCTATCTGCACTGCTGCCTCTGACACAGGAGCAGTAATTTTCAAGGGAGATGGAGAAACATATTTGATTGGGAAGCAGAAACATATTTGATTGCCATCACTAAGTCTGCCAAACCCTGATGGTTGGAGCCTCGGTTCATTTTTGGAAGGATACACAGAGATCTGTGTAAATTAAGGCTGGATTCAAAACCTTCTGCTGCTTCTTTCTGTGCACAAATAGCTTCTCTTCGAATAATATGTTGTCTTCTCTTCGCCAGCATTCTTCCAACAGATCTGCACAGGCCAGACTGTTAGTCGCTGATGACCTTTTTTTGGAATTGATGGTTGTGTGGGGCTTTTTATATTGCCAAGCAATTTTATACTGTTTTGTTTTCTGTTCTATCTATAAGTCTGCAATTACTCATATTTCTTGTTTAGAAACACATTTGGAAAAAGAATTATAGTGACAGAAAATAGCCCATTTAAGTGTTAAAACCATTTTTCATTCTACCTTTTATTCTTGAAATGGGACATATGTTAATTTGAGGAAATTTTTTCTTGTTTGAGCAAGAATGAGGAAAAATAAGACCACTGTAGAAAAGCTTTAGGGGGTCTGTTTTTCTGGAAATTAAACAAACAGCAGATTTTATAATGTTCCAAAATGGGGAATAAGTCAGTTTGGTTTTTTGGTTTTTGCTTGGTGTTTTTTTTTTTTTATTTAACCAACTTCTTTAGAAGAATATTATTTGACAGTTAATTTTTTTTTTTACAAACCAAATATATCTGTATTAATGTTGTTGGATTTAAAGCACCAGAGAGCTAAGTCTGATACTCATCTGTTTGTGGAAATATGCATCATCTTTGAAGAGATGACACTGCTAGTATTTTGATGAGAAATGCTACCTATTATTGAGGAAGAGCCAGTAATTGCATTTATATTGCAGCAGAAAATTATGGGGAGTAAAATCAATGTATACCAGTTGTTCAATTGTCTTCAGAATGCTGCAGACTGACTCCATTCTGTACTCTCCTGCATGGCAAAATCTACTGTGTGTACCTGCACGGTTTTGGGTTTGTTTTGTTTTTTTTTTTTTTCAGACTGTCAGAAAAGGTACCTTACTATTTGAAAAGATGAGGCTGATTATAGCACAGTAATAAAATATGTCAAATCTTACCCTTTCTGTCCCCAGTAAGACCAAGGTGGCCCAGCAGAACCAGTGCAGAGAAGGCTGTGGAGTGCAGTACCCATCCAGTGTCCACTAGAAATATGCCATTGGTTCTTTAGAGCTGGGGGTCTGCTGCACACTCCAAATTATTCTGTGAGTTTTGTTCTTTTTCTTTCGACAAGGAGGTTCTCTAAGGTAGCCTTGGGATTGTTTTCTAAAGTAGAATTAACTGGCATTAGGTCTCATGTTGAAACTCTTTAATGGCAATACTTGCTACATACATCTAATCTAATGTTGGTTAGACAAGTAACTGTGAATTAACAATAAGGTAAATGGTTAAGAATCTGGGTTTTTATATGCCAAATAAAGGCTACTGTCAGTTATTGTTAATGGAGATCTGCATTTTTGTTGCTCTATGTATTATCTGTTATTCTAAAAGTATATAATATCTTGTGCAACATTAAACGTTCTATATTTGTGAGAAATTGTAATTCAAATGGGCAGTTGGATGGTGATGAGTTGAAGCCTTCAGTTTCTTTATTCAGCACATACAGAGAGCTGTAGATTCTCCATGGCCCCTGCCTCCTTTCTCCAGTTCTGCCACGCCATCAGCAGTCCTGCTGCAGTCTCTGGATGCACACAGGAGTGTGCGTGCAGATTAACACACACGCATACACACATGTGCCTGTCCTACCTTGTCCATGCTCCAGACAGCTCATTTCACAGATTCAAGCTTGGTCCCCACCTGGGGACCAGCAGCCACCAGAGCCTGACCCCTTTGGTCCATACCCTGAGCCTTGAGTATGTCTGAGAAGAGGCTGTGATGCCTTTCTGTTTGGGATGTTTTGCCACACCAGAGATGCAAGAGGAGCAATGGCCTTTCAATTCAGGTGAGGAGCCATTTCTGTGACTCTGGCTGCTCTCTGTGGGTAGCCACCAACAGGACATGGCTGTGCCAGATGCTTTGATTGTGAAGATAGAAAATGCCCTGTGGACTTGGTAAGTAAAGGATGTGATGGGGGAGCTGGCAGTGAAGAGCTGTAGCAGAAAGAGAGGAAGTTCAGCAAAACTCAGACCAAAGATGCAGTGCTCCAGAAGGGAGGAAGGCTCCCTTTGAACCATACTTAAAATGAGAGGAGAAGGGAGGAGAGAGGAATGTGGTAGAGCGAGGAGAGGGGGCACACTGAAATAGATGACAGACAAACAAGGGTGTGGAGATGATTGGAGTGAACACTTAACACAAGGCTGAGAAACTTGTCAGAAGCTTACAGAGTGTTGGATGTCTGGAAAAAGCAAAAACCTGTTTTGACTGTTTCAGCAGCTGTTCTTGCCAGCTGGTTTTGTACTCTGCAAGTCTCTCCCCCCTCCCCCTACGCCTTCCCCAAAGTGCACTATGGTGAATCACAGCTGGTAACTCCTCCAGCTGTAGATGCAGTTTGAGCAGAGGAAAGCTAATATCCTCCAGTGTTTCCAGCTTTTGGGTGGAAATCCTGTGAATGACAGACAATCTACAGGCTCCTGCTTCTCCTAGCATAACAAGGTCCAGCAAAGAACTTGCAGCTTGCACCTGCAGTATTACAGAGGAATGCAACAAAAATTTCCCTGAAAGAGGAAAGCAAACCCAACAGGAGGACTGTGGGTGGGCAAAGTTACATCTCTGTACCAGACAAAATTTCTTTTTCATGTTCACAGATAACAAAGCTAGGCCAGCAAAAGCTTGATGTTGCAGATCAGACCTTAAATACTAGTGACATAAGCCCAGCAAACTCAATTTCCCACTTTCAATGACGTGTTTTCCGAGTTAGATAGTGCTGTTCTGTGACATCTTCAGTAGAGCATCACAGGCAATCTGCCATTTAAAATTTTAAGGGCTTTGCTGAAAGAATAACCTGTTCTTTACAGCATTCACTGCATGTGCATGGGACTACAGTCATGGTCTGGAAAATATCACTATCATGATACCACTAGCTGACTATCCACCTGTATTTTTCTAGACTATGTTGTTATCATTTTGTAAAACAAAATACTTAAAATACTTCTGTAATACAAAAATACTTAAAATCTCACTTGTACTGTTCTTTTCACGTGGTTCATGTACTTGCATTCCCCAAAACTTGGATAATGAATCTAAGCCAACAGATCTGGGGTTGGTTTTATTTTGTTTTGTTTTGTTTTTCTTCAGATTCAAGAGTTTTCCTTGTGTTATTTTTTTTGAAAAAAATGGGCCCACAGACTGAAGGGCTCATTTGTCAATACATGGTCCATGCCAATTTTTAAAAGGATGCTGGGTTAATTTCTGTAGAGTATATGGGACTAGAGGGAAAAAATATTTATGTAGCTCCACTGTTACAAAGTGTTAAAGATATGCACACACACAAAAAAGTCCCACGTTTACTTCTTCAATAATTATTTCATTTATTGAAATTACCACCAAAGCTCTGAAAAGCAATGCTATTCCTTTCAGAGCTACTTCTACTGACTTTAAAATCTATTTTAATATAACTTCAGTTTATGATACGTTTAAGCAAGACCTTCAACATATAATTTTAATTCAAAGTGTAAATTTTAACATGCATTTTGAAGATCTAAGCCAAAATTACTTGCTGAGACCAGGCTGCATTTAACATTGAATATAAAAGTAGTACTTTAGAGTACAATGAAAGCTGAAGCTTAAGCTCACACATTACAAATTCACTCTGAGGCTTTCACTGAGGTTTGGACTAATATGATGGCCTTTGAGATCAAGTTTTCACCTGAAGGGAACTTTTTCCTACTTTTGTGTAGTACTGCAAACTGTATAAACCAGAAATAGCAAATTACAAATGCATGCTCCCAATCCTGTGTTTTCAATGGGATGCAAGGCAGTAAGCAGCTGATAGTAAATTGGACCATGTACTGAGTAACTTTTCCAATTTCAAGTCAGAAAAATGAGTTATTTTCAGTGTGCATGAGGTATGTGCAGATGATCAGTTTTCTCTTGGGATGGCAGGTTAAGGTGCAGTTGTTCACTGGTCTGGCCAGGGAAGAGATTGAGGGCTGCTGACATGTGAGTTCACTGCTGTGGGCAGTGTGGGCTGGGTTTTCCTAAACCTTCCCTAGTACTTCTAGCAAAATATGATTCTCTTCCTTTCAGCTCTACATCTGTAAGATCATGACATCTACAGTGTCATGTGAACTAAGAATTAATGTGGAAAAACAAATCTGTAACACACAGAATGCTTGTGTAGGCAAACAACTGCCCAGTTCTGAGGCTGTCCTGGGCGCTAGTTTTACCACCAGTTAATGTAAAAGCCTAATGCATCCTCTTCCTGGTAGTTTTGTCCCTTCTTTGTTGACAGGATGTGCTAAAAATAGTCTCCAGTCTATAGATATCTAAACAATGAAGCTACTGATACAATTTTGGGAGTGGGGATGTTGCCACGCACTATTTATTTACACTAAGCAGCAGCAGGAGGCAAAACTAGTTTCTGTGGATGTAGCTTAGTAATGATGTCTCCTGAGGTTAGAATATAATGTCTTCCTCAGTTTTGAAAGAATAGTTGAGATAGGGTAGAAATATACTTTTCCCCTGACAAGTGGAGCCGTTTGTTTTAAATTTCCATGGTAGTCTAGATTTATCTAGAAAATCTGAAGGATAACTGAGTTCCAGTGTGCAGAAATTAATGGAGTTTCAAGTTATGCTTTGGACAGCTATGGCTTTTCCAGTTATGGTGCCTGATTAAAAGGCTCTAATCTTAAGGAGTATGAATAAGGTTACCCTAGAATTAGGTGAGTTGTTCCTGGTTAATATTCTAAAATTAAGTAAGATAGAGATGAATACCTCTGCTCACCTTGAGGCAGAGAGTGAGATTCTGCCTTCTTAAATATGTTTCCCAGACCATCTCTGTTGAAGAAGTTTAAGCTCATTGCACTGAGCATGATCAAAGCTTGCAACCTCTATGCCAATGCCCCAAAAATGGCTACAACTGAAGTCTTTGGCCATTTCCCATCACTGCAGGTCAGTGGCTGTGGTATGTCAAGTCATTACTAAGAAGTGTACAGGGAGTGGGGGGCACATGGGAATGAAAGCTGTGACCTGCTGGACGGATGCGAGGAGTCCAGGCAGGACAGCAGAGTTACCAATCTGCAGCCATGGGCCAAACATAACCCATACTGAGCAGTTTATGAGAGAGGCAAATTGGTTTCTTTCCCCATTATACTATAAAAGTGGATATAATGCATGCTGGAATGTACAATCTAAACTGTATTTATGATGGCAAGTGGGAGATAGGAAACAGCAGTCTGTGATTGTGTAGTGCGATTTTCATGCTTATTATTAATGACATAGCCTGTTGCATACTAGGAAAAGAATGCAGATTTTACACCGCTGCATTTATCATACAAATCATAATCCCTAGACAAGTCCAGGCAAAGACTGCTAATATTTTTATGAATAATGCAAAACTATGTGTCTTAGTTGTGTCTGTCTCTCTACAAAGTAAATTTTCACTAGTTCAGGAAAGTGAATGAGCTTCCTCTTAAATAGCACTTGCTGACTCTCAGAAGGAAAAGGATTTGTTGGTCTGCACATCCTGTAGCTCTTCTCGCCGCCACCCGCTACTTTGTCCAAGGGTTATTTTGTTTTATTGTTATTGGAGGGGTTTTTTTGTTTTGATGTTTTTTGGTTGGGTTTGTTTGTTTGTTTTTTTGTTGAACTCAGACTATTTTTTCTGCTTTGTTTTTTTCCTTTGTTACCTTCCGAATGGTCCCCTGTGCTGAATTCATCACTGCTGATTTCTCTATATTTCTAGTCGGTCAAAAACATTTTCCCTCCTGCACGGAGGCACACAGCGTTAAGCCAAGGAGAGTGTCTATATGGCACACAAACTTCTTACCATCCATACCCATGAATCCCAGTGTTAGGCAAGAGAGGAAGGTATCTGAGAGTTTGTTTTAGGCACACAAGCAGTTGCAAACCATAAGCCTCCTCTTACCAGTTCTGCTCCCAAATTCATTTATGTCGTGAGGCTGAAGGGAGGCAGTGTTGCCCTGTGCCCCAAAGCCTACCTCTGGTCATGACTGTACACAGCTTGATGCCATGTCCCAAGACAGAGGCAGGAAATTTCAGGAACCTTCCTTGCCCAATGCAGTAGGCATACAGGCTGACCTTAAACGTCCTGGGTTTTCTTTTCAGGCAAGATAGTAGAAAAGTAATGCTGAAGAGTTTTTTTTAGCAATAAAACAGTAATCTGGATGTAAATGAGGCTGAATTTTGGAAGCAGCGTAAAAAAGGGAATTTTACAAGACATCTTGATGCTGGATCCCACTTTTCTCTCTTTCCTCCTCTAGTTGTTTAAGGGATTTCCTGCAGCATGTGTCAAAAACGTGCTTCTAAGCACTTGGCTGGTGAATTATTCCTTCATGTTGAAATGTGCCTGGAGTGTTTTACTCTTCTCCTATCATTAGGTAGAGTGGTGTTTCTGGGGAGTGGGTACAAATTGTGATGAATGGCTGACTTGAGAGAGTCTTATAGTGTGTCTTAGAGATGATCTCGTTCCACTTGACCTCATTGCCTCTGACAATGCCTTTTACAGCTCAGGCTTTTCATTCAGCCATACTTTACCTCTGATTCTCACGTGCTTTGCTGTGGTCTCTGTATGGATATGCAGTCGTGGAGTTCCCCTAAGGGATCATAAGGAAGGAATCCAAGTCATGGGCTACTTCATGCCTTCCACCCCAAGGGAAAGTACTCAATTCCTAGATCAAGTGACAAAAAATGCAATGAAAAGGACAGTAATTCCTATTGATAGGTTCCTGTGGTAGATAAAATTATCCGCCACTGTATCTAAATTTGTATACAGAACTGTGACTAATAAAAAAATCAGATGAACTAACTTAAAAAATATGTTTGGGAACATCTGAATTCTGAAATAGTCAGATATTACCTTCAAGCCTCAGCTTTTTTCTGTGTTACTGAAAAGAGAACTTTCCTCATTAATAATTGTCATGAATCATTGAATACAGGGATTTGCTTGGCAAATAAGTATTTATAGTCTTTTCATCAATAATAAGGCCCATTGTTTCCTACTGTGTTTTTTTCTTTTTTCCCTCTTGTCCTTTTTGGAGAACTGCAAGCAAGAAGAAACATCTTAATTGAATTTTTTCGGTGCCGTGTTACATCTGACTGCCTCACAGCGTCTTGGTTCCAATAAACATATGAGTAGTAGCACAGTCCAAAACTGCCATAACAGAATGCCATATTTTAAGACATCATTTGGGCAGCAGTCTGTGGAACAGACAATCAGAACTTGGGGTTTCAAAGAAAGAATGACCTTTAGGCAACCATGCCTATTGTTCTTGGAAGGAATTGGAGTGGGGAATGTAGCTATTCAAATAAGTTGGAAAGTGTAGGAGATTTTTACTCTTGCTATTTCCTTCCCATTCTTCATCCCTTTCTTGGCATTTTCACTCACTCCCGTCTTTGTGAAGCCTTTTACAACTGGAATTGCCATCTGTTTAGGAAAAACCCCAACTAAAATGGTGACCTCAAACAAACAATGGCTGCGTATGCAGATACTGGGTGCGCAGAAGCAGCATATTCAGTAAGTCCAGGACACAGGAGACTAGTACAAATGTGCAGACTGACTTGCATGAGCCCGGATTAGCAGGCTGAATCTTGTGTGCTGACCAAAAAAACAGCATGGCCAAGTGACACAGTGAGAGGAGGCCACCTGTGTGTCACTGTTAAAGCTCACACAAGTCAGTGGAAGTTGCCTGCACAGGGGCTGTTGTAATCCATGGGTAAATGTGTGGTTTAGAAAGCAAGCTTGTGATGTTGGGGGCTTTTTCACTGCCTTGCAAAATATCTGGCATTCAAAGGGCGCCGAAAAACTTTGCCAGCTACAGCAATGAGGTGGAACTGCCACTCAAGCCGTCCCACATTTCTGGAGATGATGGATGAACATCAGGACATTTTGAATTGACATGAATGTCCAGCAGAAGACAAGGAGGATGTTCAGTTGCTTTAAGTTGCCTTAACTCACATCAGCTGTTCCCAGAGGTCTAACCAAGCCTTATCAACAGTGACCATTTCCTTCAATTCTTGTAGGAATTTAGTGTGGGGTGGAAAATTCATGGCATCACAGCTTTGGAAACCAACAAATCATTTTGTTTATGAAGAGAAAAAACAAGCATCTCATTGCTATGTTACCATTGCCTTCTAATAGAAACAAGACAAGATAGTAATTCAGTTTTTATACCCAGTCATATTCCTGCTGATCATATGGCATGTGGTAGTAGTGTTTGACAGACACAAATTTACAGGGAATTCATTGCAGAGCATAAAAGTCCTCTCCACAGTTCAGTTTGTTTCTGATAACTACAATCTGTTGGCATTTTAATGAGTGATAAAATTAATATCACCAGTCAGTTTTGTAGGCTTGGCCTCTTCAGGTTGCAGTCTTGCTTTTCCCCACAAATGTATTTCTGTATACAGAGAGGGGGAGTTTGTTCTGAGCCTCAAAAATAGTCAGCAGCTGCAGCAGAAAAAAATTCCAAGTATTAAAACTGTTTCAGAGTTTTTTTCTAAATTTCTTTTTTTCTTCTATTTCCCTTCTTGTAAGTTGTTAATGTCCCCCCTCACCATGGTCTAGGGAAGAACCAGCTGCTTATGGTGAGCTGTGTGCAAACTACAAACAGAACGCTTCACACCTGGAGGCAGCTGCCCGTAAACATCTGGGGGGGTTCTTTTTTATTTTCCTTCTTTTTTTTCCTCCTTTTTTTTTTTTTTTTTTTTTTTTTTAATCTCCCTGACAGCTTGAAGGTACCATAATTTTATTTCAGAGGGTTCAGGATAGATAGCAGCTCATTAACAGTCTTCTTTTGAAGGCAAGTCATATGCTGCTGGTGACCTCTGTCACAACGCTTTTGTTCTTCATGACTACTGTCTGGGCTCGCTAATGAAATAAGGCCTTTGAAGGTTTATTCTGCACTGCTAGCAGTGCTTCTAAGGTGGCAGCAATTACAATCACAGAGCAACAGCAGCCAGAATGCAAAATTTGGGTTTGTTTTTCATCCTTTGTTAGTGCCTCTTTAATGAAGTAGTCAAGAGGGATTCCAAATGGTGAATAAGATTGTTGTATTTGGCATCAGGAGCCAAATTATTAAAAAAAAAAATAACCTAAAAGAAAGGAAAGAAAAAGAAATGTGCAAATACAGATCTTTTATGTGGGCAAGAGCAGTATGAAGGAACAACAGAAGCCAGTTGTGAGCCATTGGACAAGCACAGTCATAAAACTAGAGAGAGAAGGGCCCTCAGTTTCCTCTTGCGTCATTGGAATTCTTTATCTGCTTCATGGCACTGAAAAATAGTAAAAGGTCATGGAAAGAACGTATCTCAGCTGTTTCTCTGTTCCATAGATGAGAAGGATGAATGGGAGGTGCCCCCTTGGAACTGATGACTGAATTTGACTCATTGTATTTACTTAATTTTTTAAAATGTTGTTTTAGTGGTGATTTTAACAGTTTAACTTGAAGCATGCAGGGACTAGGGATAATCTGTCAGGATTGCTGAGCTGTGCCTCACCCTCTTGGTTCCCATAAGATTTTGGTGTGCTGAACACTTCTGGCTCTCATATATACCAAATTAGGCAGAATTGTGAAACTGTTTCTCAGTTCATTTTCTTTGTATTTATCAAATTTGTACTATAAAATCTTGCTTGAAGACTGTATCTGCCATTTCCTTTTATGGGACAATATACTATCACACTGTTTTCCACCAATTGATTTTCTATTGACTGCTTGCTTTCCTTGAGACTGGAAAATTAACTTGGATACACATGAAAGTAACATTTAAAAAAATAATACGTTTGTGCTTCAGTGGACAGGGAAAAAGGCTTTTTGTGAAATAACATAGAGTACCCTCTGAACATGTCTTTTACTAAATCCAAGGCCTTTGTTTTATTGCAACAAAGATGCAAATTTTACAATTGTTTTGCTCCCTATTTAAGGCTGCGGATGAGTATTTTATTGCAAGACCGTGATAAATATTTTCAAGCATATATAGCAGAAAGCACAGTGTGTTACCATGTTCTTGTAGTAGCTGGAGTCTCAAGAACGCTATAAATTATCAGCATAGGCCTGCACAATCCGGTATAGAGACAAGATTAATGACTCTGGCAAAGCATTGGCAATAACATGGTCCGTGCTTTTCAGGTCCCAAGCTGGAGTCTTTAGTTTATCTCCCTGTTATGTGAGGTACTTGTGTCCCTAATTGTCATGTAATTGTTCATAGAGTGATTTGGCACTCTGGTGTACTGTGAGTGACTGGAGTTATTTGTTTTTGTTCCAAAGTATGGATTTGAAATATGAGTGAATTGAAACGAGACTGGGAATTAGGCCCATATGCTGCAGATATTTCTGCAGATCTAACAGATGAGTAGGCATGCTTATATTTAATCATGTGCATAAATGTTTACATGAATAGTGCTTCAGTTTCTATTTTTAAAGAGAGGAGGAACTTTTAAATTGTTGTCTTTTCTTAATTCAATACACATACTACAAAATTTTAATAACTTTTCTTTATAGCTTCTTCAAAAATCTGTTTGTAACGCAAAGAGTCAGTTCAGATTTACTGCAGTATCAAAGGAACAAGAATGGAGCAATGAACGTTTTATAGTTCTAAATAAGTAGTGGACATACCAAAATTATCCAATATAATAATTTTGGTCAAATCTAAGTCAGAATTCGGGTGTATTTCAAGTAAGAAGAGTATACAGCATATACTTTTTCACTTCCTGAATGAAAGCTCTAAATACTTGCAAATACAGACACACAAGACACAGGTAAGTTGCTCCCTTGAACTTCAAATTATTGTAAATTGCTTTGAAAGATTCAATTTGGAACATCACAAATATGTGAATCTGGTGGACTGACCCTGGCTGGATGCCAGGTGCCCACCAAAGTTGCCCTATCACTCCTTCCTCAGCTGGACAGTGGAGAGAAAATATATTGAAAAAACCTTATGGGTCAAGATAGACAGAGTTTAATAAAAGCAGAAGCTGCTTGTAGCAGCAAAGGAAAACAAAAGATGTAGTCTCTATTTCCCATCAGTAAGCAGTGTCCAACCTCTTCCCCGGAAGCAGCACTGAAGCACATGTAGTGGTTGGTCTGGAAGACAAGTGTTGTGATAATGAGTACCCTGGGATCAAAGTCATAATTTCTCCTCTTCTGTGACTGTATTTGCTTTGTAGGAAGAATTGCATAGAGTAAGTAGCTAATTCCCTGCCTTCTTCCAATAGAAGTTGTCTTAAATATATGTCATTACTTGGATGAAGGAGGTCAACAGGTATGTTATTAAATAAACATACCAGTTTTTCATCATACTACATTAAATTGAGAAAATTGATGTAGTTTAAGCCTTCATAGCAGAACTGATCATGAGGATTCACTTACTCTGCTGGCTTGAATCAAATATGTATGTATAAATCATGCTCTAAACTTCATTTGTGGGCAGTCAAATATTAGTAAAATTTATTTGGTTTTAAACATTAGGTTTTAAATAGAGGAAGTTGACGGCATGATTTATTTTCCTACAAATCATTTTTCAAAGATATGAAAGATAAGGGAAACTGGCAGATTTGAAGTAGTAAAAGTATGAGTTACAATAAGCAGATGCATTGCCTAGAATTTACAGAGGACCCCCAGGAATTAGCTAACTCCATTGAAAATCCTGGCCACTGTATTTATATAAGCTATTGTATATTATATCAGCTTTTTTTCCCCCAGTGTGTCTTCTGACTCATCTTACTTCAAATAGTTCATGTGGTAATTCAGCAAAGACAATACATCACAGAGATTTTTTTCCTTCCAGTCTGCAGGATGATAATGACAATGTAGGGTTGGTTTGGGGGAAACATGCAAATTTGCAGATCTGTCTACAGAAGAGAGCAGAGCTGAGGTTGGCTGCAGGGAACAGTAAAAGTTATGTCTCCTGGATAAAACACACTTGGAAAAAAATGTCTGTTTCAGTATTTAAAAGAATAAAATTGAAATGTTTAGCCAATAGGAGATTGCCAGACAAATGAATCATATTTACTTCTGCTATCAGTCCATCTAAAGGAAGAGTGTGTGGCCAGAAAAAAGAAAGAGGACTTGGGTTGTTCCGTGATTTTATTTATCAAAAGACCGCTGAAGAACATGCCCAGATTCCGCTGTACTCTAATGAACTGCAGAAGACAGCAGAAGCAGTAGGCGAGAGAAAGCAAACAAGGGCAGAGAAGCAAGTTACAGGAATGAAAACTATTTTCAGAATCACATATCCAGTGAATGAGTTCAACTCACACAGGGACAGGGGAAAACTGAAGGGTAAAAAATCCTCTGGTTTTTTGTTGTTGATAACTGTGAAGGATATTTAATTTACCAGCATGTAATAGGACCACAATCTTGACATTTAAAGCATGCAATATAACACATATGTCTATCAGTTACATGTATAGCTTTTATACTTTGTTTTCATGTTCTGACTTTACTTGGAAGGCCTTCTTTTAATGAAATCTTTATGAAGAAGTAAAATCCGGATTAGAAATTACTGTCAGCCAAATGCAGGGAGTTAACCAGATGTCCAGCTACTGCAAGAGGCTTAGAGAAAACTACCTAGTGCGCCAACTTGGAGTTGAGGGGTTGGCCTTTTCTTTGTCTTCAAGTTTAAAAGCTGAAGCAGAATTTAATTGAAGTTACCTACTATAAATTAAAATAGTTCTATTCCTGCTGTGAAGCTTCTGTCAAAGTGTATGTTTACAATATCAAATTAAAATTACTAGTGTGTAAGTCATAAAATACATTAAACCTTATAATTGCCACTCTTTTCCCCCTTTCCCTAAGATGTAGAATCCGTCAAAAAAACCCTCTACTTGGAACTCAAATACATGGCTATATTTAAAGTATAGCTTACAGTTTCCTATGTTTTGGGGGGTTTTTAAGCAGTATTATTTCTGCTGGATTAAAGTGTGTACAGTCTTCTGAAAATCTTCAGGGCAGCAGAAATATAGGTAGTAGTCATAGTCAGTCAGTTTCAACATCACTTCTGAAGCTACAGTTCCAAAACCTATCCCCACATTCCTTTTTAATTTTTTTTCTTTTAACCTTTCTAGCTGTAGTTTTCTGCTGGGCCACATTTTGAGATACAGTGAGTAATTTTAACATAACAGAAGGCACATGTTATTTAAAACCAATTGAACTGTGGAAGTCATGACATTCAAGGCTTGAACTGCCTTAGTCTACACTGCCTGTTGGACCTATTGAAAAAGACTATGAGAATGTGTTTATGTATCATCCATACTTTGCTGTGATTTGCATTTCTCCAGAAAACAATGCTGGTGCAGTGAGCAGGGTGGGTTAAGGATCAGCCTAGAGTGGTGTGTTGTAACTGGGTGTAGTGTACCTGCTTCTAGCTCTTGTGAGCTTGAGAACTCCTAGCAAGTAATAATAGAGACTCCTGCGAACTTCAGCAAGCACTTGAATCAGACTATTTAGGCACCTGTTTAAAGATAGCTTTGACAGTAGGAGCAGTATCTCCATGTAGTTAGTTGTCAAATGTATTTTATATTTGCTTGGCTACGAGTGCAGCGTTGCATTACATATTGCATCCTCTCTCCCCACCTCCCCACACTCATGAGCAGTGGCAAGCTAAGTTATCTGTCAGACTGTAAAGTTATGACATTTTTGTGAAACGAGCTTGCTTAGAGGATGAAGCTGCTGCTTCACAAAACAAAGTATTTGAGTTCTTTATCATCAAAATACTGGATCAGTGTGTGGATTGACTTGCCAAATGCATTTGCAAGTATGCATCTCTCCCTAATAATTCAAGCCAGCCTGCTGTTGTTACCCTACTCACCTTTGCTTCCAAGTGTACAGGACAGCAAGTACATGCATATCTCTGCCAAGGCAGTGTTAGGTCTGAATAAAGGGATTGTCCTTGTAGAAATGTGTTGGTAGATAGCATACATCTGAGTGGTTTATTCACTCTACCTCAACATCATATTTGCAGCCACAGGGTGAAATGAAAGTTGCCTGAGAGCATTTTATGAACCTGTAGTTCCCCAGTTCAAGGTGGAAACCTTGGAACTAAGTCAGAGAGGGAGCTTGTCCATTCAGGAGCTCTGTATGACCCTCTTGATACAGATTAGATTTTGTTTGTATGAGATTTCTTTACAACAGAGGACTAAAGCAGAATTTAAGAGGTCAGCAGCATGTGTCTTCCATGAAAGCCAAAAGGAGTACACACTGGAGACTTCCAATGCCTTATATGTTGGGAGGGTTTATTTGGTTTTTTCCCCTCACTGTGAAACACAGTGCTTTACTTGGGTGTTAGTTCTTACAATGTCGTAGGGCTTTTCTGGCTTTCGGATCCAAGTACAATATTGCCACCTTTTTATATGTGCAAAGTGGTTCATGTATTAACTTCTTTATAATCATTCAGAAGTGAAATAAAACCAGTGTTTTGTCAACTGATTGTACTTGCTTCTGCGTTACCTTGGAGTAATGTAAAGCACTGAGGTATTACTATATATATATATGTGTATATATATATATATATATATATGATTATGGAGAAGGATCTAGAAACTAACAGATGCAGAGTGTAATGGCAAAAGTTAGGAAGTGTTTTGCATGTGGTATTTTAATTGCTTAGGTGGATTCCAGAAGTACCTAGTGAAGTACTTTGGTTAAGCTGTGAAGCCAAAGCAAACGAGATTGCCAGATAGAGTCCACCTTTTTAAATGCTTTTCAGGTGAAAATCAGCACAGCAGAAAGAACAAGGAGATTAAATACTATTCTTAGTTCTGCTAACCACTGAAAGAAAAAAAAAAATAGTGTTTTAGCCTCTGAGAACTACTTTCACCTTTAAAAGAAGGGGAGAAAAGCTCAATGAAGGGGATGCAGAATGACACTGGTTTTCTATTCACATATTGACGTTTTTTCCCATTAAATCAGGACCAAAAGCAGCACTTGGATCTTGATTTAAATCTGTATATGGGATTGGGAGAAAACAAACAAACAAAAAGATATTTAAGTAACATAAAGTTTGATGAAGGCCATTTGGGTTTTGGACCGTGAGGTTTTTATTTGAGAAAGGGGATGCGTAGGGTTGTGGGAGGAGGAGTAAAGAGTAGTTGACCCAGCAGTGACTGAAAGTAAGCTTCATGGTGTCACGTTAGCTAAGTATATTAGTAACAGCTGCTTTTCATGTATGCCAAACAGGATCCCTGACTATCAGCTATCGACTTTTCTAACAGGCATCTGGACTTCCAAACGTGATACACAGCAGCCCATTACTATTTTGAACAAGACCTCATATTTCTTCTTCTGGTGATATATGAGAAACTGCAGTTCTGGTGACCTCTAGGAGACCTGTATGACTTAAGCACCCAGGATCTCATTTCTTCCTTGATAATTGTTTTTCTGCTCCATATCTCCCTTGAAAATTGAAGGTATTAGCTTGTTTCAATCATGTGTGACAGTGGTACTCTACGCTCTGCATTAGAAATCAGTGGTGTGAAGCCAGCCTGGCCTGTCACATAGGAGAAGGTTCTAGGGGATGGAAAGTGGAGGGGTCTCAGAGTTCCTCCTTGGTAATTCCAATTAGTGATGAAGAACTTGCTGAAGTGGAACTTGTGTATACATTAGCTAAGTTTTTAGCATAGAGCATGTACAGCAGAGTAATACCAGCATACTTAAAGCAAGTAACTAACAGCAACCACTTGTATAAATACCATTCTTAGTCTGTGCTGAAGTAATGAGAGGAGATAAAGGAGTTGCAGCAAAACAGGGAAACGAGTAACTTTCCGGTGGTTGGCCCTCTTAAGGCAGCCAGTGAGCTCTCCTCTTGGGCCTAGACCCTACTTAGAGAAAAAAATTATGTTGACTCTGGCACAGATGTGTGTCTGTAGCTCTGGGAATAACTTGTCCCTGAGTGGCATAGAGGATTGCATTCAATTTTTATGAACCCTCATAAGGCCATTGTTCTCCAGTTTCTGATTGATTGTCTTTATGTAATAAGGGCAACTAATACAGACTTGTCAGAGTGACTGAGGAAGGTCAGCTGCCACTGGTTCAGTTTAATGTAAGCTGCTAAGGTTGCAGGATGAATTATGTTTTGTTTGCATGCTGCAAAAGGCACATTACTTAAGTGGGGTTTTTTTTCACTGATGCCTGATGACTTGTGTTTTCTTCCTCTAAATCTAATTCTGTTGTACAATAGCCCTAATCACAATTTAACTTAGGTTGGTGGATGTCCTCTGGCCACAATCTCTCTGTCAGTTATGGAAGGCTGATATAGAGTACATGTTTTCAAAGGTCCCTGATTAGGGGTTCTTGTGAGGAGGGGTGTCAATTTTCAGAGCAGGTAATCAGTCACAGCTCTGACTGAACAGGATCCATAAGTATTCAGCGTCTCAGAAAGCTGAGCCCAAGTTTTTTCTTGTGGGCACCTGATATTATCCATTATTTTCTTTGCCAGAGAATAGGGGTAGGAAGGTGAGAGACCATAGACTCTGCAGCAAAGTTGTCTAAGGCCAGCAGCTTAACTTTGTACAATCCCCAGATCAGCTGCATTATATTAATTAGAGGGTAATGCCAAACAGTGTTTTGGTGTGGGTGTGACAGTGGTGTCTGAATCACCTGTCTGGACTTCTGCAATAAAAAAGCTCCTCACTTCTGCCAGACTGCCTTGGTTGCAGACCCAGAGCCCATTGCATCAGCCCTCCACAAAACCTAAACAAAAAGTAAACAGTTCTGCAGGAAGTAAAATAATCTTGGGTGCATTCTTGTTCCCAGGCTAGAGTAGCAGAAGGAAGTACTGGCTGCAGTTAAGCTCAGATGAGATTCCCAAATGTTTTTTCATTGAGTCCTTTCTGTTCCTTCCCCTGCCCAGCCCCCCTGCACAGTTCAGTGAAGGCCCCCACACCAGCCCCAGAGCCTCCCAAAACTTCCACCTGTTCTGGACTTCCCCACTGATCCTAGTGTAAACCTATTCGTGGTCCTTGAGCCCCTGACCTCAGCCACTGTATGTCCCTCCCAAGTATTTCTGTCCACTGTTTCCTCTTCCTGTCCCAAATCCCTGTCCACCTACACCATCTTCCCAATGCTGACCTTCCTCTTGCATTCCTCTCCATCCTTATCTCCAGGTCCCTTGGGTCCTACACCCATCTTACCCCTCTGCTTTTTTGCTGCTGCTAATACTATGCTTTTGGTGGCCACTGCTGCACTGCTGTGGCCACTGTGAACCCTCTCTTGGCCATGTCCATTCTGGGCTTCTCTTTCAGAAGAAAACTCTGTCTCCTGCTGTGAGGCTGTAGAAAGCCCAACTGCACCCACCAAAATCATACAAGACAGAAGGCAGACGACTTAAAGGTTGGCTTTGCTTTCCATTTGCTCTGCTTCCTGTTCATTGTCCCTCAGAGAAGTTTGTTTGGTGGGCCAGTTGTGACTGTGGAACAGGTCATTCAATTCTTGAGGCTCTACAGCCGTCCCATAGGTCTCCCCAGTTTGTGAGTGCTCTTCATAGCCTGAGCCTTTCTACTTCAGCCTTAGTCTGCCTGTCCACTGGGCAAAGCCAGCCCTGGGCCCGAATTAGAGCAACACAGTCCTAATGTCTTTAAGGGAAGAGAATTCTTCCTAACTGAAATGCTTTTTTTTCCCTCGAGGAAAGGACTCTTGAAGGTAACTTTGCCTAGCTGTTCTTCACACCAGTAGTGAAAACAGCAGCTGTTCATGACTGGAGCACAGAGAGAGAATGGTTTGCTTTTTTCCCCTAATTATGACTACAAATGTCATAGTTTTGTGGGCGCCATTCAGCTGGTTTTAGCAGAAAATTACTCCAGATGTGGCAAAAAATACTGCCCATTGCAAGCAGTTCCTGTTTTCCAAGAGTGGCCAGAAAAATTTGCTTCTCCAAGTGCACAGGAATGGATTTCATTGCCTTCTCTGGTGATAGGCTGTTAGGCTTGAAAAAAGCATAATAACTTTGTCTTTTCATGCTTAAATATGTAGTTCTGAGGGTATTTTTGGTGATCACATTGAGTGTCCAACCCTCAGAGCAGAGATGTTGTCAGGGAAAGAGGCTTTTCTAGGTGGATGAAAAGAGAGTTCCTTGCAGAAGGCACGTTATTGTCTCATTTTTATAGCTGACTGGATCTTGATTCTCTTGTAATGTGAATTACTGTTATAATCTAAAACCTGCTGTTAGAGGTGGGTGCATGTTTTGGAGTAAGGTGGCACTCAAGTTGGCTTTTTCTCTAGGTCTGTTGCAAGAAGGATTTAGATTTACTGCAGTGTTGAATAGTGACTGGTACCCCAGGGTTTGGTGGAAAAAGGTTCTGGGAACCTTTTTGGGCTCTGACTGTACAGCATGGCTGCATTTTTTGTGACACCTAGTGACTACAGCATTTCTCTCTGGACTATTTCTATTATATAAACCTTTGGTGGCAGACCTGTTCACGCAGGTGAATAAAAAGTTTAACTGCATAAAAATGAATCATGAAATAGGTATTGCCTATGAATGGAACCTCTGTTAAAATAGCAGCATTGATAAATTCATGGATTGCTGCTTGCAAACAAAGCTCTGAAAAAAAAAATGCCTGAATTAAAGTACTGATGCATAATCCATGGGTGTTTTGTGTTAATTTTAGAATGAGAGGTGATGTGTTCTGTGCTGTCCTCCTTTACTCTGTAAATAATGTATGACATTGTGAAGAGAGATGTTAAGAACAAAACGTCTAACAACATGGAAGAGGTTATTGTATGGAAATTGGTGTAGTTTAGGTGGTGGGTCTGGGGTTCTGTGCTTGTTGCTGGGACCCACACTGAGAAATATATATATATATATATATATATATATATATATATATATATATATACATGTTCCTGCTGTAAGGCCTTTTTACATTTCCAGAGGAACATGATAAAACAGTGTAACAGTATCAGCTTTGAAGTAAAAACTTTCTCATAGACATTAATTTTCATTTATATCCTAAGCTCAAAGAAATAAAACAAAACAAAAAAAAAGCAATTGAATGTAGTAGAGGAGTTGAGAAACTGAGACGGGGAAAGGGAGAATTTATTTTAAAAAATCCCTTTGCCTTACAGCACTGCTCTCAACATCATCTCCATTCCAGTCTACGACCCTATCTGGTCTCAGAGACTGCTTCAGTGGAAACACTGTATTTTCAGCAATATTTCCCACCAGGCAGCTTTTTGTTTTGTGTTATTTTATATTTCTTCTGCCTGACATGAAATTTAAGTTATAATGCTGTTGGTAAATTTATTTTAAATTTTTCTTTGAAAATTAATATTCCTATTTGGTATTGTTGCATTCCTCTGTTCTGCCATCTGTAGCTTTTCTGTGCTGGCAAGATAGAGGCTGGCTAGAAAATCTAATTTAGGATTAGGGTCAGTTTCTAGCTAAATTTGACCTGCATGGCACTGAACACTTTAGGATTCATTGTTAATAAAAAAATCTATCAATTTTCTTTGCAGAATCAGGATGAACATTGTCCATCAGAGGATTAAATTATTTTAGCTAAAGAAGTTTGTAATAGAAACTTTGAAGCAAAAATTGAAGTGTTTTATGTATCCTCTATTTCTACAGGAATTAAAGAATTTTGCTGATAAAACCAGTAATTTTATTATTCAAAAAGGAAAAGATTGGATGTTGACAAGTTGATATGAAGTGATTAGTTTTACAGTTTTGCAAACCTATGTATAAAGATATTTAAAAGGTAGAAAACACCGTAAATGCAAGTCATATCAAGTACTCTGTCCAGTATTGTCTTTTCTCATTGCATAAAATCAACGCATTTCAGAAAATTGTTTTGTCATTTGATGTGACCATTGTTCTGTGGCAAGAAATGCAGTTTCTGCAGCATAGGGCCTCTTCTGCACATGTGACTGTGTGGTGTCTGTAGGTGTATGTACTGTTCTCAGTTTTACCTCTAATAGAATTAAGTGCCTTTGAAGCACAAGAGGAGATTTTAAATGAGACTTAATCTCATTATTTCCTTTTATCTGATCCTATCATTGCTTGTTGCCTACATAGTAGGAAAAGAAAAGCTCCCTGGAAATCTTGTTCTCAAGTGTGGAATTGGTGTGGAATTGGTGTGAAATCAATCTTCTCTTTAACAGGAGGCTGGCAGGGAGGGAATAGAGTGGATCACAGATCAGAAGCAGAGTGTACCAATATTTGGCTTTGGTTTGGGGTTCGTTTGTTGACTTTATTTGCTTTTCCCAAAGCTGCATGGGTAGAAGATTTCAGTTTTTTTATAATTCTTCTTAATTGTGTTGTTAATCTCTCCACTGTAATTTAAAGCTCTGGTTCCTTTGAAGTTACAAACCTCTGTTTTATTTATCCATCATGCCTGCTAAGGGTCAAACTATAGCAATTTTTGTGTGTTACTACATTCTCTAGTTGTGCTGAAGCCTACAGTGGAACAGAGATATTACTCAGCAAATGTCTGTGGCAACAGTGGGTTGTAATTGCTTAATCAGGCAAATGTACAGTAATTTAGCCAGTGAAATATTTTAGCCATCCTTGATTTAATTCTCTGCTGCATGAATTTGAATAGCACATAAAGAACTAAGGGGGAAATTGCATCACAAATTTATCAGAATGCTTCGTTAAACTGAGTTTAGATTTTCCTGATGATACAGCTGTAATAAACCGGTTTAAGTAGACTCTTTCCTCTAGGAATTCAAGCATAAGTCACTGTCTAAAAAATGTCATTAATTATTCACAGCAGGTTTCAGTCATTGCAGCACTTTGGTTCCTACTTAACAGGGTAATATCTTTCCATGTGTTTGTATTGCTAGAATTCACACTTTTTTTTTTCTGTAGGCAGGTAGAGCTGCAGATTTGCTGAATTTATATATTGTTATTTCCACCTTACATGTATAACCTGTGAAATACCTATAATCTGTTTAAGCAGTGGGTGTATTCTTTTATTCTAGAATATATTCGTGGTGTGTGGGGGGACAGGAGGAGAAATAAGAGGAGAAAAGTAGCATGATCCGTTTTAATTTAGCCACATTTTTGAATATAGTGAGCTCCAAGAAGTTTCTTTGTATGACAGAACAAGGTGTGAAATGAATGTGGAAGACAAGTGGAAATCCTCATGGAGAGCTTCCCTTCTAGGGGCACGTCTGCCTATGTAGTGGTTCTTTTCTACAGAACATACTCTTCTTTCCCCTTCTTGCAGTAGACAAGATGAGGCAGAACATAGGGTAGAAGGATATGGTTTCTCTACTGGTGCTGCTCCCATTTTTGCCAAAAGTGGTGTTTAGAGCTCAGGAACCTGCAAGCAAACCTTTCTGCTTCTGAGTCTGCTGCCTGCTGGGTTGGAGCACAGCTTGGGCAAAGGAGAATTGAGTGTGTTGTTAACTTCAAGGTATTTTAGAAGGTTTGAATATTTTCTAGCTATAAGGTGGCATGCAGAGATGATGGAGCTGCACCTGCCAACACGACTGCATTAGAGCTTCTCACATCACAGCAAAGTCCTACTCTCCTGAAGTGTAGCATTGCTACCTGGATCTAGTGGATAAAACATGACACTTTTATCTTTGTCACTTTTGCAGGGAAGTCACAGCAGAATTGAGACAGCTCAATTCACCAAACTCAGTGCCCCACACTTCAGGTGCCCTTTAGGGAGGTCCAAAGCACTGGGTTATGCATGGAGTCTGAACTCTGGGCGGGAAAGAAGAAATTGAGAACAGCTTTTTGATCTTAAGTTGCTAGAAGGTAACAATATTTTATGCTACTGGTTTTATGTTCCATAAAACGTATGTTCTGTAAAAATTTGTTACAAATTACTTACTGCAGAAATCAGTTACCCCAGAGTTGTATTCTCTTTCCCTTTCAGAGAGTATCCACCTTTCTCTGCCTGATGTTTCATCCTTATTCATGAGCATTAATGAAGCAGGTGTATAAAGTAATTTTATTTGCACAAGAAGTACCTGCCTATAGTATTCATAGTTCATTCCAGTGAGGAAGAGGCATTGAGGTAGACTGTTGAAAATTAAACCTGTTCTCTCTGCTTCTGGAAGGTGTAAATAGGTTTCAATATTAAACAGAAAAACCTGATTTCATCAGGTTGTAGCAGTAAACAGTGGCAGCAATCAACCTTGAGAAGCAATTAATTTATACAATAATTAGTAATCACTTTCCTTTATATGGAAATCACATCTGGAAATCAAAGGTTAGCAGCCTTTATCAAAGACAGAATGATCTGAATCTTGGTTCCAAAGACAACCTCCATGTCCCAGCTTCATCCAGCTAAAGTTTTCTGTAGCAGGTTTGCTGCCAGATACTGAGGCTGAGTGACAGCTCTTTATTAGCAGCAGAGCTGCAGATCCGCATCTTCTCAGTGTTTTCAGTCATGCTTTTGTTTATGCTTCAACTTTCTGCTATCTGTTTATTCCTGCCTGAGAGCATTTGTTTGTCTTTCTGGCAGGTCACAGGTAGATGGCTGGGGTTAGTTCACTGCATAGAGCGGGCCACTTTAGTGGTACAATTTTAGGATTTTGAAAGGTGTTTCAGTACTTGGAGCATGGGAGCTGAACTTTTTCAAATATCAATGTACATCTGTGAAACTTGACACATAAAATCCTGTTTAATGATTCATAATTACTGGGAGATTGTGATATTAATATATAGACAGTTATATAATGTTAGAATGTGTGCAGTTTTTATAGGGGAAAAACCCCAACTAGGTGCCTAGTAACAAGGCTTCATTCAACCTATACTGGATAAATTCAGGTCATATTTATTTTAGATTGACTTCCAGAATGGTGTCTCTTGGAGTGTTTCCAAAAGATAATCAATATATATGATGTGATAAACAGACTGTTTTTAAAATGAGCATGACCATTTTCCAGTTTCAGATTGGTCATGATAGGCAGATTATCAGCTCCCAGTGAACTCCTAAGCAAACTAAATAATGTAGCATAATAATGGGGGCAAATTCCTTTGATTGGGGCCTGGCAAAACACAAAGGGGGTGCCCAGGACACTTGATGGGAATAAGCAAGAAGTTGTCCAACCTTCCAGGTTCCTTGTAGGGACCTTCTCCTTTCCTGCTCCTCTCAGCTGTACTCTGAACAGGAGTTTGGGCAGGATTTTGCCTGCGGACAGAAGACAAATATAGACACAGAAGAGTCACTAGCTACATTGAATGGAGTGGAATTTTCCATCATTGTTATTGCTTATTGTACATATTGCCAGAATGAACAGCATCCCTGGCCAGGAGCCATGGTCCTCCACTCTGGTGCTCACAGGGGGCACACAAGATGACCCTACCCAGGGAACTTGTCAGGCACCCACAAGACAGTGGAAAACAAGGCAAGGCAGGCAGACAGTGGCAGGCGGGAGTAAAAGGAAACAATGAGAGAAAACTGAGCAACCTGAGAAGCAGCTTGCTCAGCTGCCAGTAACCCTAATGATGGACAGTTTTGATTTCCTTTTTACCTTTTTTTTTTTACTGTCTTATTTTTTTTCTTAACCATAAAGTAGGTGTTTGATATGCTTCTTATTTTTTACTAGTGAAATGTTAATCCTGTTAGTAAATCTTCCTCTGTGTCAATTCCTACTAAGTAAATTTTGACACTTTTCCAGAGCACAGTGCACATGATGGAAGAATGAAAATATTAGTCCGGATGTGGGGAAAACTTGCATACTTGACCTTAAGAATATGAATAAGAAGATGAAAACCTCAGTAAAAAAGGACATCTGGCATGTTCCAGTAGTTTTCTCAGGAAAGGGTAGATGATCAAGAATAGGCAAACAAATGTTTTCACACTCTGCATCCTAACATTTGCTCATCAGTGGCTTGCTTGAATATTTCGCAGTGTGTGTGATGCTCTTAAGGGCTGCCTCAGTTGCAGAAAAGCTTGAGGACTGTTCTGTTTTGCAAGTGATCTTCTTTCAGTTTTGACAACTTTTGAAAGTTGCACAGCATTTATGACAGCTGTAAGGAATGTCAGTAGTAAATACTGAGAACAAATTTTGGCATATTTGAGGAATTTCCTCTGGGAAGGGTAGCTGCCTGCTCTGGAATGTTTTATGCCAACGTTTGTGGATGAAAAAATGAGTCCAAGGATTGTTAAATGGTTAAGAGGCACCATACAGGTCTAAAAGGCAAAGAGTTCCCTTTCTCTTAATTTGAATCTCGACAAAAATTGTAGATTCAACTATAAAGATATTTATTCTGAAACCATGAGGAGTCTCATAGATCTTTGAATTTCTTTAAAATATTTCTGAAATGCTCAGTTGAAATTTTCAATGGTGAATTTTTATTTTATGTTAAAAATGATAGTGACCCATATGAATGATCCACAGATGTAACACTGTGGATTTTCCTATGAGATTCTGTTTCAGTTTCAATTAGAAATTCCTATTCAATGTATATTTGAGTATGCATGTCTTATTAAATAAAAAGAGACTTTCCAAGATGCTAAGGGCACTTGATCATGAACTTACAGATACTATTAGGGAAAGCATAGCGCTCAGTTCTAAAGTCTGAGGGAGTGATGTAAAAACATTATAATTTTCTAAAAATGAGAAATAAAACTTGCTCATAGCTTTCAGCTTCTAACACTGATGGGTACTGAGTGTGTAGGTGTGATTATCAGCATAATAAAAGTCCATTTCTATGTAAAAAGAAAAAAGAAAGTTACTTTGCCCTTGATGATAACACTGCTAGACATGAGTAATCTTTAGGGTTTTATTGAATTTATGAGCAATCATCTGAAGTAACTGCACAGAGCTTTTAAAATTCAGTAGAAGTTTTTAATTAGCTTTTTTAATAATTTTGGTCTTAAATTCAATTTCCTGTAGAGAAAGCTGATATAGAATTGGCATTTGTGTGTGATGTAACTGTTACTTTACCAAGAAGTTACCAAAATATTTAATCCTGCTAGGAATAAAGGTGGATCAGTTTGATGGTGGTTGACTGGAACAGATAAAGCCAGAGCATTACAGCATTGTGAATGCTGTGCCACTATACCTATAGTAAAATTTAGACAACAGTATTTTTCAGATGTGTGTTACACTTTGCTCTCTCCTTGTTTATTATTTTCTGCGTACTATAAAACTCATAGGAAAAATTAAGAGTTTGATTCTTCAGGAGCTCTACTGCATAGAAACCAGTGTTGTGCCAGATTCCTTCCTATAACTTCAAACCTTAATTCTCTGACAGTGCTGGAGTTTTCTTACTGTGGTGAGCCTCTCCTGTAAGCTGGACCATGGAGGACCTGCCTCTTGAGGCCTGGCTGGAGGGGATGGGGATTGGAGGGCTGTGTGTGTCTGACACAGCCTGGGGCTCCCGCAGCCAAGGCAGCCCCTGCTCATCTCCCACTCATCCCAGTTTGCCACAGCAGTGGGGAGGAGCTCAGGAGTTGTACCCAGCAACACAAGCTGGTTTGGTTCACTTTGCTGTCAAAATGCGTGTCCGGACTTTATTTACTTTGGGCCTGTGTGAGGCGTTGTGTAACTTTAATTTTGTTCTTTTTGCAGTGCTCAGACAGTGGCACTTCAGGCTGGATGAGACAGTGTCCTTAGCTGCCTTTATACATGGGTTTTAGGGCACTGCTTTATGTAACCCACTTAACGTTTTTTTTCCTTATACTGTTGCCAGATGGCACCCCTTGTATGTATTTGCCTTTTACAGCTCATTTAGCTTTCCTTGATGGGGGCTCTGCCTCTCTGCTCTGCTAGCAGGGCTTGCCCCCACCCGTCAGAGGGCAAACAGCTCAGAAAGGGATGGTCTGCTGGACTGGAGAAAGGGCAGCGGAGCACGGTCACACCAGTCCTGGCAGCCATTCCACAGCTCTGACCAGTCCATTCAGCTGGGAATGAGGAGGCTCTGAATCTTCTCCACACTGTCATGTTCAGACCTGAGCAGGAAACAGAGCTCCTGTGATTTCTTCAGTGGCTGTTGATGCGCATCATCTCTGTAGGAAAACCCTGTATGAGTTACTGAGCGCAATGACACAACAATGACACATCGTTTATTTTAAATAGGTGCATTGTCATGTGCAAGCTGCTGTCACAAAACTTTCCAAGAATTTGAATTTTACAGAGGACTTTAAGATTGTCCCTTTTAAAGTCTGTACCAGGTGCCTGTCCCCCTGCCCTCAGCTGGTAGGGTTGCTAAGTGAACACCCAGTTTCCCAGGACAAGTGTTCAGTGACTGGCACAATTCAAATGACTCCATCCCATCCCAGGCGTCTCCAGCAGCATGACCAGTCTGGTCTCTGCCAGGGAAAGTGGCTTTGTCAAGTCTTATTTTTCTAATTTGGGAATGAATTGGTCTGTACTTTGCTGTTTCCCTTGTACAGAGAGGTGCTATGAAATTACGCCATTTGAGGTAACAACAGGCCTGGTAGATTTGTGTATGTGTGTCTTCCATCTCAGCCATACCCATGTCTCCTTATTTTTACTGCTGATACCAAATTTAAGTTGCAACTACCTAGCCAAAATGATTTTCCATTCTGACATTTTTTTATTTAACTAGGGGAGTCACCAAATTAAAGTTTTTAAAGTCACCAAGTTATAGTGGTTTTAACAGTTTTCAAAGTTACTTTAATTTTACAAACAGAATTTTTGATTCAAAACTATATTATGCTTTTTGTACATGATTCTTTAATTGTTATCTTAGGATTTTCTTGAAAAACAACATCCTAGTTTTTTAAACTTACCTTCAAAGTAAGATAAAAGCAGAATTTTAAAACAGGAGAGAAAATGAGTTTTAATCTTTAAAAGATTTTTTTATAAAACCACAGCTCAAAAACTGTTCTCAAAACATACTTGATAAAAAAAAAATCTAGTTCTAGATTTATATATCTATATATATATCTCTCAAGTAACTTTTGTAATTAAATCCAAGATAGTTAAATAAAATTTCCAACAGATTCTTAGTTTAATACAATATTCTTTCCAATAAGTAGATGCTTCAAATCAAAAATGAAACAGGATGAAGTCTAGTAGATGTTAAAAAGTACTCTAACATTAAAGATGAGCTGGAGTTCCTCAAGAAAGAATGTCTTTATTTTAGCATTATCCAAGTAACTGGGCTAACTGGATGCCTCCAGCTCAAGTATTAAACATATGCACACTATTGGATTTGCAGGTAGTCCCAGACATTCGTGGAGAGGTGATTGTCATTAAGAGAAAAAGCTGTTACTGTGTAGATACTTTTGGTTTTCTTTCACTCATACTAAGTAGTCCCTTATTCTAGACCTGGCTAATCCCTAGAAATATGACACAATTTACATTTAGTGGCATTGCGGGCACTAATTTCACTGTTTATTTCCTGAATACTGGAGTTTACATTTTTGGAACTAGAGAAACCTATTTCACTCTGTGCTCTACTTATAAGATTAAAATACTTTTTCTATGCAAATACTGCCTTCCTCTAGGATTACTGTAATTGATGGCTCTGTCCATTGGATTTGTGGAAATGGCTATTTTCAGAAAGTCTCCAGGTAATGACTGTTCTCTGACTTGTTAATCTCTTCTCTTCTGATTATCTGAGCAGATGTTGCTTAACCCCCAAAATGGGTAGGACCATTAAGACCAACAAACCATGCAAGTCAGGGGAAAAATTTTAATAAAAACGTGGGGAAGTTTCAGTCAGTTAGCAAGAGAAATGAAGGCACAATGAAGACAGGGAAGGTAAAAACAAATTTTGAAATTGTATTTTTCATGTGAAAAACTTTCTGGAATGGCAGACTTTGGTTTTGAGTGAGTACTAGAGGTAGTTTCTGGACACAGAAGGAATTGTCCCCCCTTGTATGGTGGTCTGAGGCATGTGTGCTTCTCCGTGCTTCTTCAGTTTCCAAAGGATGACTACCTGCAGCTTGTCTTGGCTTTCCACATATGGGTGCTCTTGGGACCTCTGAAAAGAAACAATTTGGAGCTCTTCCAGAGAGACATGTTGGGCACACACTTGCCTCAGCAGAAATGGGACTGGGGAATTGAGGCAGTTGAGCCATCTAACAGTTCTAATGAGCCACTGTTTGATCTTTTGGAACCAGAATATTCTATGTGTGCAGGTAACCCCCTAAAACACACTGGACGCCCTCCCACCTAGTGAGCATGTGCTGAATCTAATTGGATTGACCTCTCTTGTGCCATTTCAGGCTGTGCCTGCAAGGGTGGGGTCAAGGTTATATAGAAAGGAGCTGTATGAAAATGTCCCAGGCTGTGCAAAACTGGCCTGGGCACTGCATTGCCAGCTCTGATGAGAGGGGTGAAGGAACTCAAAAGCTGTGTGCCCAGCATTCTCATAGAGTTCTGTAAGCAACAGCATGCTTTAAACAGCATGGTGTTTCAAGATGGGCCAGTTCATTTCCATTAACCTAAAAACAGCTTTTAGTGTAGTTTGTACTTTTGAACCTGAAGTAAGCATTAATACCTGCTGGTGCAAGCTCTGGAGATTTAGAAACATGAATTGTACAGACCATTAAATTAAAATTTAGCAATTACATCTGTGTTGCCTTATGATAGGGCTGGGGAATCAGGAAATTTGGACTCTGTTTCTGGTCCTGTCAAATTTGCTCTGTGACCATAGGCAAGCAGCTTAACCTCACAGCCTCTGAGGTTAATACTTACCCAACGTGCAGGGTTTTCTGAAGCTAGATTAATGTTTCTGTTGTTTCTTTGGCATCCTGCAATGGGTGATGTTCACAGTGCATATGCTGTTGATAATAACATTTAAAAAAAAAAAAAGAAATGTAAATTATTTTTTTATTTGTTACAGGTGAAAAATTGAGAACTCATAGCCCATATTTTAACATTTTGAAGAACGCTTCGTAGGATTTTATAGAAATAATTTCAGATAATCAAGCAAGTAAATTTACAGAACAGTTTTTTGTTTGGTTGGTTTTAGACATGTGATTAATCCTAGGTTTTTGATGACCCAGATTAGGTCATCACTGCAGTTACTTCAGCAATGCAGTAATACAGAAACTTTCCAATGGAAAATTATAGCAATGGATTCCCCGAGGAAATAAATGTACAAAGCAGCCCTTTCTATGACAGTCGAAAGGAAACCATCAATTTTTCATTGCTTCATAGATGCAGCTACAAATTGCAAAACTCATCTTCTCTCAGTGTAAGTGGTTTTGAGGCCTTTGGCATTAGTGGTCAGTGGAGTAAATCCTGTATGTGGATTGTTGAAATGTTTTTTCAATGGCAACAGAAACTCTCAAGGGAATTTAATTTCACTTTCACAGGGAGGGAAAGCAAAATGAGGGGGTGTTGCAGACTAATGCAGTGCTGGGCTGTTCCTCAGGCAGTTACCTGATGCATTTATAAACAAAGCTTTATATTCACCCTCCATAGTCAAGTGGTTCTGTTTGGGAAATCATTTTACACTGAATTACTGAAGGTTCTGAGTCTTTCATAAACCAGGTGAATCATGCAGCTTTTCATTTGGCTTTCAGCTGAATTAGTTTTGAATTCCTGGATTTGAAACAGCTCTGTATTATTGAAAGATTGTTGTATAGATTGCCGTGTCTACTGGCATCCTTTGCAAGGAGGTTGCAAATCTGGATGAAAACCTAAATTTTCTTAGTCATTTTATGTCTGAACATATAGGCTTAGGTTTTTGTTATTAAGTAATCATGTGTTCAGACCTGTATCCTTTTTGGAAAAGTTTCTTTAAATACCTAGGCCATTTTTAATTCAGGTTTTTTTAATGGTTGTTCTTTGCATAGCATTATATTCTATAACTGATCTTTTTCACACTGAGGAGTGCTAAAATATCAATGGATATGATGCTGGAGCTTCTCTGAGTGGGTTGGTGTATCAGGAGCACTGGGAATTTCCCCTTGCAGATTTTTGTGTCAGGGATACATGGTCCAAGCAACATGCCACCTTCTGAATACCAAAAGAGTTGGCATTTATGTTATTTCAGAGAAGATCTGCATTCTGAACCAAGATAAGCTGGTAAAATCCTGGGTTTTCATTCTGCTCCCTTTTACAACAAGAGGTGAAATAACACATTATCTGGTTGTTTAGACTGATGCAGTCAAGCATCCAGTAAAATAAAGGCCTAATTCTTCAAACATTTATGTCTTCATCAGTACAGTGAAGTCACGCTGTTGGAAATCCACAGTTAGGATCGAATAATTTACTATTTCTCAAATAGCTTTTAAAAACCAAGTGATGAATCTGCTCTTCATCTCTGACTTTTCTTCATGAAGTGATACTATTTATGTGTTTTGATGGTGCTCTAAAGTCTGTAGGAAGTTCTTTGATGGTTGAGCCAGTATTTTGTTAACAGGATGTTTCCATCTTCTTTTACTGCTTTAAACTTACCAAAAACAAATTTGGAAACTCTCCATGTTTATAAAGGAGATGACAGTGCTAGCTGATTAAAAGGGGCATAATTTGTTGCCCCACTTATCTCATGTTGTTGATTAGCTGCAACAGATATCAATGCCAAATTCACTTTTTATATGAGTAAATTTGGCACATATGCATGACATCACCATTAGCAGACTCTAACTGGCATTCTGCCACTGTGGAAAAGGAGAATTGTTTTCACTCAGTGTGCATCTTGTGTTCGCCATCTGTATCCTCTGTTTTTAGGGCCTGATCCTGCAAAACTATTACAAGAACAGTTAGTTATCCAACACCTACTTATGTTGCTGGTGATTACTTATGCCTATTAATGAAGAGAGGGGTTTTTAAGAGCTGGGGCTTATATTTGTGAGGTGGATTCTGAATATCTGTTACAAGTCTTGTAATGATCACCATTCGTTAATAGTATTCATTGTATTTACAGCCATCTGGAGACCATTGTGGGTTCTTGGAAAAAAACACAACAAAAGAGTCTAATATCAGATAGGACAAAACAAAAAAGAGGTAGCTGAAGGGTGGTAGGATACAAGTTAGTAACACATAAAGCGGCATCTGTTCTGATGTTTCTCTGCCCTTCCCAGGGAAGGATTTTCCAGATGTCTAACCTGAATTTTTCATGCTGTGATTAGGTTTATTGCCCCTGACTGTATCCATAGTATAAGTTAGGTTCGGTACATGTCTCCAGTCTTGCATAACTGACAAAATACTGCAGGTAGACATTATAACAGGCTTGGTTTAGGGCTTGTGTTTCCATGCACACATTAGATGGTGGAAAACAGCTTTTGTTTAGGCCAGAAGTATTATCCCCAAGTCCCAGAGTGGCCTGGGAGGGAGTTACAAGACCAAGTCTGAGAATCCCCCTTGAATCTGTCTGCAGTGTTCACACGGGCTGCAGAGCTGTTTCATGCCTCTGCTCAGAACTTCTGGGGCTTTTGTAATAGCCAAAGGGTTACCCTGCAGTGTTGAACAGTTGTGTGGCAGTGGTGGGCTGGGAGATTGTCAGCTTTGCTTACTGTGACTTGTCACCACCCAAACCCTTCCGTCATCGCTCGAGGCCTCGCTGCTGGAACGTGCCCCATGTGTTTTGCCTTACATCTCTCCTAGAGCTGTCCACAACTACAAAACAACCTGGCTCCTTTCATTACTGCTGCTTCTCTGGGGTGCTACACCTTGTGTGAACTGCCACCTCACTCACCTGTGGCTCGCTTTCAGGTTGGGATTCAAAAGACTCCTTACAACTTCCCAAGAGCTGAGCAGCTGGAGGCCTTTTTGAGGTAATACCTCTCCAGGTTCGGAGGGGCAGCAGCTCTGCTCATGTCCCCATTATGCCCTTCATGATGCTGGTGTGGATCCCAGGAATCTGCAGCTGCATCCTATCCAGGTTCCTGCCCAGTCCAACCCTACACTCCTCTTGGCACTCTCCCAGACTCAGCTTACCACCCAAATATTTGTGACAGGATGACTGGAAGGCAGGCAGGAGGTTTTCAGGTAGGGTGGGCAGTAATTTGGTTTGCTTGCTTGTTGATGAAGAAAACACTGTAAGGGATTATGCGCCTTTCATTGGTGACTTCTGAGGGAGAGAGATTCCCAAGTAGCTAACTTGGCTGATGGGCTCTGTTTAGTGTGTAATGGACTCCTGAAGTCTTCAGATGAGCTTTTGTTAAAAAAACACCCCAAAAGCAAAAACAAACTTCTGATTTTACTCCAGATAAAATGCAGCATATACATGTGGATATACATCATATATTTTTTCCTTGTTAATAATGGGAATAATGTTGTGCATTTTCTATAATACTTATTTGTGTTTGGTATACATCATGCTGGGTCAACTTGCAGAATGTGTACAAAAGACTGGTTCTATTTTCAGTACCCTTAACTGTGAGAAAAGTGGCTTAGATTCTTCTGCTCTCTGCAGTTCCAGGAATCTTAGTTATAACTGCTCCTAATCAACCCTCAGTGTCCTTAAAACTTACAGTTACAGCTTGTTGGCGTGAAAGTTGGTACTGAAATGAGAAGCTGATGTGAATTTTTTGCTTCTCTTTACTCTTAATCTCCAAATGAAGGCTATTTACACAGCAGTGTTATACGTCACCCAGCTTTACTTGCTACTTCATAGAACTGGAAGTTTAGATATTGCAACTATGCAGATTGTTTCAGTAACATAGTTTAATGCAAACTCATGACATCGGTGTGTGTCTTCACAAGCATAAGGAGTTCTGTGAAGATAAAAGATTTTGGTATTGACCTGTACGAAAAAGTTTCAGTTGTAAGTTCTGGATAAAATTCAAAGATAGCAGATGACAATTTACTCAGCCTTCATGGATAAAGAAACATTCTGAACCTTGAAAACAAATCAGAAAAAGCACAGTCCGAAAATAATGTTTTTTGGAAAACTGAGCTTTTAATGAAGAAAAATGGAACTCTGCTTTGGCATACCAGGACTCTGCTGTGTAGTCAGCAATAAAAAAAGATGGTTTTAAATGCAAATAAGTTTAAGAATACAAACAAAGCAAAATTTGTGGCAAATTCATAATCAGCTTTTCACTGTGTTTTACATTAAAGAGTTTTTTCCTTACAGTATTAGGTATTAAATTACAGAAACTTTACGTCCCGTGGTGTCTTGGAAACACTGTGGAATTGCTCTTTGTTTATGACAAAATGAGGAAAATGAATGAGCACTGGACTTGTGTATTTGATTAAACACTTCTTTAAAGTAACACTTTTTTTGTGGTTTCAGCTTTCCTCTTTGGCTTGTCATCTTCTGGTTGTGTTCTCTATTTTTCCTTTGTCCATAATATTAATTTCAGCTTCCTGTCGTTACTGGGTGATTGAATTACTTCACTTACCAATCAGTTGTCTTGCTATTGTTTATAAAACATCACTATAGTTACACGTGATACGGATATGGTTGGCTGGCTAGGGTTATAAAATAAGACTCACTCTTATAACTATAGGCTATAACATACTTGTGGGCACAATTGCCTAGGACTCCCTGAGAAGCACAATCAATGCCTTATCTGTAAAGGAAAGATAAGCTGTTTAGTGTCTTGTGTTCCATACATGATTACTGAATTCAACTGATTTTCAAATTTTTTTATGTAGCAAAAAATTGTTGGTGATTATACTGTTGTAACAGATTCTTTTTCAGAATGCTGTCTCCCAGCTGCATTAAGGATTTCACTAACATTGCAGCCCAGTGGAGCTAGCTGGGGATTTTGATATCCATAGCAGTGGGATAGCATCCACCATATGGAGCATCAAAAAAAAATTATTTTATTAGCTTGATGTTGAAAAAAATGAGTAAACCTGTGTAAAGTGTGGCATTGTATTTTGCCGTTCATTTCTCTCTGTTTGGGTTAGTAATGGAAGCTCTATCTGAAATGAATGTTAAAAGTTGAATAGGCAGAACTCATTTAATCTGTGTCCATTCACTTTTCTCTGAATGGGAGGTTAGTCTCTTCCAGGAGCCCCAGACAGCTCTGTGGCTGCTCTGAGCATAGGAACAATCTCACAGTTTACTGTACAGGGTAACTCCAGCTCATTGGGGATAAACTTGAGAAAGAGGTCGTGATGTTGCACTTACGAAGATCTTTATCTGTGCTCTGGTCTTTTTGTAGGTGCAGTTCTGTAATCACTTATGAGCAAACCTGTCCTTTCAGTAAGACAATAAATATAAATTCATCTTCTCTCTCCACCTTGTCCCTTTACAGTGTGCAGAAAACTGATTTTCAGTAAAGCCATTTGGATTATCTTTTTTTTAAAAAAACCCCAGACCAACAAAGCCTTTACCTGTTAAGATGCCATGTGAATTTGTTTTAACAGTTTTCAGCCAGAACAGAAAAATATTGAAATAGCTGCAGGTCAATGAAAACTACCTGGCAGGAACTTGGTAATCTCCATTTGACCTTTTTCTTGCTTGTGTATATGTTAAAAAAAATACTTGTAGAATGGAGGCTTAAGCAGTAAATATGCTCTCAAACTGGTATACTCAATACTTAGAAACCTAGAAAGCTTCTGCACAGAAATGGATTTAACAGAAAGAGCTCCTTTCCACTGCCTTCCTTCATCATCATCACATACCTTTGTTTTCAAAAAGGTTTTTGTGAATAAGATGGCTGAAGATATTAACCAGGACCACTTAATGTAAATGTCCCTTTACACAGCTGGGACAGAGTAAAAGAGCTGCAGGGCAGGTGAAAGCCATATCTCACAGTCTGCAGGAACATGGTGATGAGCGCTGCAGCTGGGCTCAGCTTAAGTTGTCTTGGCAGTTTTCTTACTGATGCCAGGTGATCTAATGAGTCAAATACTACAAGGATTGTGCAAATAAGTAAAATGTATTTGGAATTGAGAGACTGAAGAAACTTTTTTTTTCTCATATGTTTTAAAGTTTCTCCCAGTGTAAAAGTTTGGCATGATACCTGACACAGGGTTGTGGTTTTGCTTCCAGTTTCATGGCCAAGAGCCCTGGTTTCCCTGAGTTATGGTGGCAGATCATGGCAGCAGCCACACAGGGTAAGAATGTCCCTGCAGAAGGATATTGCAATGGTTTGTACAAGTATACATCAGGCCAGAAAAATGAAACTATGAGAGCACCGCACATTATCTGCTGGAGACAGTAGAAAATCCATTGTGAAAAAGGTGTATTGATCAAAAGCTGGCTTGTAAATATCCGGTATAATGCAGTGTGTGTCTTTGGAAAAGCACATATGCTCCATCTGATGTTGAAGGAGTCACTGAGGAATGAGGGAAGGAAGAATTAATATGTATCTGAACTAATTAGCATAGACTTCCTTTACAGTCAGCAGAAAGAGGCAAACTTGCTAAGTCCTGGTTTAGATTACTAGAGGCATACTGTTGTCTACAAGAAAGAAAAGCCTAAAAGCACCCATTTTTTTGTCAGCTGTACAGAAGTTTAGACAGCTAGCTCAGGCAGAGATGTGTATTTGGATGAATCCTACTCTGGAAATTACTTCAGACTTCAGTAGACTGTGGATCAGCTTTGACTAAAGTTTTACTGCTGTGAAGCTGTCATGATAAGTTCCTCAAGATCCCGGTCAGCTGAGAACCAACTAACTTACCACTGCCCCCTTTGTTACCACATTATCCATTGTAAATCTCTGCAGAACAGATTGGTGCCTCAGTTTGACCTCTTTGCAGTCTTCCAGTGTCGCAAAGGTGTTCTTTGCATCCAGATGGATTTTTTTGTGTTTTGTTTATTCTCATTCCCAAAACACACATCTTTTCAGTCAGTGTGTTTACATAATGTATGCTTCTGTTTAGTGTAGTAATTGTAAGCAATTATTCCCTTCACAGAAAGGAGGATGTGTGATAATTATTTAGCATGTTGTTCCTTGGAGAACGACTGTGTGAATCTTTGAGGGACTTGACCTAAACTAGAGGCTTTTGAGAGTTCAAAAAACCACAAAATGTAATGGGCCTTTTCCTGGGTCAGATTTTCAGTAGCCTGCAGAAACTCTGTTTAAACAGGTACTTGTGCATGGTAACAGTCCTTAGGCACTGAAATACAAATGTCTGCAAATAATGACCTGGGTCTTAGCCATGGTTGTAATAAAAGTATACAGCTGAAGAGATAAGTTTTACTATCCCTTGCTAAGTATTTGTCCATGAAACTGGAGCCAGCATGAGATGAGGTATTGTCAGGTACTTTGTGTAACTCTTTTTAAAATTTTATCTGTGTGTTTTTGTATAACTTAAAAAATGGAAGCTGGAGTGTATATAAATAAGCAGAGTCTGGATCCACTGCATTCATAATGTGTTTTGCTGGCCCATCTGAGTTACTGGAGAAGGCTGGATGCCCAAGGCCATTAACCAACTGTGCAGAAAAACACCCCTGGTCCCCATCACACTCTCACCCTTTCTTTTGGAAGCAGTTCTGAGTGTGCCAGGACTGCTTACCAGCTTCCCCATCAGATCACTCTAGTACATACATGCATGCCTGTACTCTCTCCTCATCCCAGAAGGATGGTTAGGTACTTATATTGGATTAAGCTGCTGCATAAAAGGGGCAAAAGTTGCATTTCAAGTTGTATAATATTGCAGTTCTTCTCTTGGTTTACTTCTCTATTGGCATAGGCACAAGCCAATTGCCCTTGACTTGTGTCCTTTTTGATACCTCCTTTTCTCTCTGCCCTCCACATCTTATTCCTCTGTCCATGTTGCTAAATTTGTCATATCATCTGTTAGAATTTCCCTTTTGCCATCTTCTCTCTGCCTCATTTAGCTGCATCAGCCTCTCTCCTTCAATGCCTTCACTGATGCTCTGTGTTGTGAACAGTAGCATTAAAACTAATTTGTATTTGCTTTGATTCTATAATGACCTCACATTAGTCTATTTCCCTATTAATACTCTGCCTGTAAAATGCCATTGAGATAATGAACCTCATTACAACACGTTTTTCCCTAACATCACCAGCAGGACTCCAGTATGTGAAGTACAAGCTGGTTGAACCCTTAGTGGATGCTTGATTTAATTAATGGGAGGACGCAAAATGTGCAAGCAAGCCAGTATTCCTCTTGGAGACAAAATGATAATTACCAAACCGTAGAAGTGATTTGTAAACAGCAGACGGGTATTTTTCCTAAACTGACTAATCCAGCACTTCAGTAATATGATTATCTCTTATTACAGCCTTTTGTGGACTCTGCCTCACATTTTGAGATGAAACCTGGTATTTTTCCTTTAGTATGCATATTAAAGATGATTCAGTTCTTTAAAATCACCATGCAAATGCCCCAGGGCTTTGTATTTTCTACTTCTGTGTTGTGGTGCCATTTACACTGCTGTGGTGAGCAGTGTTTTATTTGGATCGCGAAACAGTGAGGAAATGGTTCAAAATATGTTTTGCTTAAGCACTTTATCTTCCTAGTGCAGCTGGAGTTTTTATTTCACACTCAAATGCACTAGTAAAACACCAGGCACCTTTTTTTTCTAGTCTCTTTTTTTCTAGCTGTGAAGCAGCTGAGTACAGCAATAAGGGAATTGGAGTAATTTAGCAAGTATTTATATTTCTTGAATAGTATCCTTAACAGATAGACTTTTTTTCTGTCTTCTTTTTCAAGCCTAATATCAAAGTATCTGAGCACTTGGTATCTTTCCAGTGCCCAGTGCCTAACCATGCTAAAGAGGAAGATGGCCTTACCTGCATTTCACAGATGGGAAGTTGGGACATGGGGATGTGGGGGGTACCTGTATTCTGGAAATGCATGGAGCATGGGTTGCCATCACATTAGGACTGTCCCATTAGGGCTTTCCTGTGAGTGCTGATGTGCTGCAGCAGGTGCCAGGCAGCTCTGGTGAGTGGTTGCAGTGGTGGTGGGTGGGGGCATCCCTGAGAGGGTCTCTGGCAGGAGTCACCCAAGCCACTCACAGAGAGTTTGTGAGTAGTTCAGAGCAGAGTGCACAGGGAGCAGTACTGACCTGGGAGCCAGACTTGAGCTATGTTGTACTTCTGTTTTTCAATGCAATTATGTATATTGGCCCCTACCATTCGGAGTTGTAAAGGCCAATGCCACACCTGTAAGCTGTGCCACGTAGGATGTTGGTGAAAATGTTCCTGCTCTCATTTGTTGTAGGTTAGAGCAATGTGGCTAAGTTCTTTGTCCTTTAATGGTGTGACTCATTTTGAGACTGTTTTTGGTAAAGTTCACTAATGTATTTGAGTATTTGTAGAGAGCTGCTGTAGGAGTAAGGCTGGCCAACTGTTTGTATTTTTATTTTTTTTTGTGCCCAGATGGTTCTGCTTTTGTCTTTCTCTTTATAACCCCTCAATTTAATAGTTTTTTAGCCACTCTTTCTACTCACCACTCCTCATAAGCTCTTGCACTTTGCAAAAGAAATAACATAAAAATTAGAGTTACCCTGGCTGGTGATTTGAGTCTAGATCAGGAGTTGGTGTCTCCCTGTACTTAATGCGTATCGGCACTTGGGATGGGAAGATTGTTCTCCTCATGCAACTTTGCGGTCATAGTGTTACATATATTTGTCCTAGTCAGGGACTGAATCTGTAAAGACACTACAGTCATCAGATTAAGAGCACCAGACTTCAAGACTGATTGAATATTTCAATCTGAGCTAAAGGAGAATTCAGTTGTAGGCCACCTGATACCTCATGTATACTGGATACATTTCAGATAATTTGTCTATCCATTACTGCAGTATGTGAATTTCAAATTTTTCCTGTGTTAATTCTCATGGTATTCCCAAAGGATAGCAAAAAGCAGCTTTCTCTACTTTTCAGGTTGGGGAAGATGTAGAAAAAATGCCTAATTTATCAAGCTGTAAAGTCCTGATAAGTGGACTATTTCCAACGCCTTAGAGTATTTTTTTAATTGTCTAGATGTTTCAAGTGTATAAATTCTTTTGAAAAATATTCCCTTTCAATAGAAGTTTCATGGCATTTATCAGCAAACATCTCTCTTGTAATGTCATTAAAAATCTGGCCACAATACTTTTCTATTTAAGTGTTTTTCAAAATCATACAGCAAACGTGAATTCATCTCATGAATGCAACTATGGAAGCCCTCAGCTCAGCAGGTTATCTTAGGCTTTCTTCATAGTCATCAGACAGAAATGTGCACTTTTTAGGATGTGATTTCTTTTAAGGATCTGATCTCTTTTAGTCATGAAGTCCCTGCTTCTCTCTATTGACTTCAAAGTAAACCTAGTTCAAAATGTTTTCTCCCGTGCTATAAATGCTTGCATTTATTTAGGTGAATTCAGCCTTAAGTGATTCATCAAAGACATACAGGATGCCTTGTGGCACAAAAGATTTTACCCAAAGCTCCCAGATACTCAAACCTCTACCTCATGGACTTCACCAATCTATCCAGCAGATTGTATTCACTGCCTTTGCTCTCTGTGATTAATCTCTTCCCATTTAGTTTGTTGGACTTCAGCTGAACCCAAACTGTACACGCATGTATTAGGGAGAAGAAAATGAAAATGTAGGATAAAAAACTGGAGCTGGAGAGAGGTGTTAAAGAGAGCTTGTTACCCTTTCTAGAAAAAGGTCTGCTGAATTTAACAGCTGATTTCTACAGAACTTGCTCTTAAGGTTTTTTGTTTCCCAGTAAGTTTTGACATACTTGTTGGAATTCCATGTGAAGATAACACATTCTATTCACATTTGTGAAAGAAATCCCAATCTCTCTTAAAATTGTACTGTACTGTTTAACTCTATATGACCTTTCAAGAAGGTAGGTAAGCTTATGCTAGAAAGCCAAATACAGACCTGGCACAATGTCCAACGAATTCACTGTGAGTTCCACATGCTTCTTAAGGGCTCAGTATGTTCAATTCATTGTTGTTAAAGCAAATGTTTATTTGACAGCAGAGAACAAAGCAACCAGGCCCATTTATGGTATTATTGCTCAGTTTACATCTTTCCAGATGACAGCAGAGGCCAGAACTTGGATTATAACCCATTTAAAATGGGAGATTTCTTTCTCAACTTTTACCCCAGCTGCTGGAGACTGGCTAGGGAAGAGGCTAATGAAAATGCTCCTATACTTTCTTTTTAATGTAGATACTTGTCCTCAAAGAACTAAATGCAGGCCAGCAATTCACTTCCTGCCCTAGGCAGCATTTGAATAGCCTGTTATGTCTATGACACAAATTACTCTCGTATGGGTTGAGCCAGATTAGAAACTGTGAAACAGAGGTAGAAACCTGGCCTCATCTTTATCAGACGCATCCTGTCCTAACTATTCCCATATCACAGTTCTAAACATGCTTCCTTAATGAATCATATTATTTTGAAATGTGTTGCCTGTGATACTTGGTAGTTAAATAATTGTAATTTGGGTTTATGTTAGGTGGTAACCTGCCAAATGGGAAGATCGGTAACAAAATAAAGTCTGTATCCTGAGCATATGCTGTAGACAAATAATGATTATCTCAACAGTAAAATACTTTCTGAGTTATCATCATTTCTTATTTCCTCCTGCTACATTTTCATTGACTTCTTCATTGACCTCAGACCCTAAAGCATGCAAGCCTAAAGGCTGTAAAACTTGCACATCAAAAGTGTACATATTTTTATTGGAAAATGAAGTTTACCCTTCACAGCAATACCTGTATGTCAGTCTTGATCCTCTGCAATGGAGATGACCATGCAAGGAATAAAACTAGGAATCCTTTCTTACTGATTTTTCAAAACAATAATCATGTTATACTAGCACCATGGCTTTGTCCCATGTGACATGGTAGCATAAATTTTTCCACTGGTAAAAGTGACTGACTCTTGAATAATCTCCCCCCTCCTGATACTTCAGGAAGTCTTGATGAGGAAAGCTTTTTGTGTGTGGGTGAAATATGTCTGGCAGTTAAGGTGGTCTCTGCTTGATGACCTTAGCTCTGCTTGTTCAGAAACTAGTTGGGGAGCAGCCAGACAAGACTCCAAAAGGGGCTAAACTTGTCCATTTGCTAGGAGGTATTCTTTCCATAATGTTTGCTGAGAGGTTGTGGAACAGGTAAGATAGTAAATTGAAGAGTGGCTCTCCAGGAAGGCCTGCCCTTTTGTATGACTTTGTACTCCACTGCCAAATCCATACCCCTACACTTGATCCTACTCTGACATGTGACAGTGGGTCAGGAAGTATTATTGCAGTTAGAAGAGTTTTCTGTGGCTGCTCTCCAGCAGCCACTGAGCTTTAGTGCCTCTCTATCTCCAAGGCTGCATGAAGCAATCCTGGAATTGAGCTGAGATCAATGCTACAGGGAGCTGTTGCCTTCCAGAAGCACCAAAACAGATGTGTCTATGCTATCCACAGTCACAGGGCAAGAACAGAGGCTCTCTTCTCCCATGTCCCAGAGGAGAAGAGATCAAAATGGTCTTTGAATTCTAATAATGAGTTATTTTATGACCAAACCTTCTGCCAGCTTTGGGGGAAGCCTTTAAGTGAGTAATTCAGTAGAGAATCAGACCCGGAATAGGCCTTTCTTGTATTGAGATAGAGAAGCACTCTCCATTCCTCTTTTGTCCTTCCGGTTTTATTGCTCTCCCTCCTCTAGTCTATCCTGCTTGACCATGTGCTTTTTTCAAGCCACCAAGAACATCCATCTCACTTTTGTCACAAGATGATGGGTTTTGTGCAAACATAAATATTTAGAGAAGTTTACAAAAGATTAAGCTTCGTCCAGTCAAGCATTCCTGATGCAGTGTTGGGACAAGTTAGCAGGGAGCAAGAGCCTGGGCTGGTGTGCACAGCTGTTGCAAGATCAAACCGTGGAACATTCACTTTTGATTGCACTGACTTCACTGATCAAAACCATTTTTGAAGTTGGTCGGGTTTTTTTCCAGAGTGAAATCCTTTCCATCAAAACAGCTTCTTCAGTGTGCAGGCTTTGTCTGTATCGTGGTTCTCTTCACTCACATTTATTGTTGTTGTGCAAATTCCTGATGAATATATGGTGCGCTTCCTGGAACAGGGGAAAATAAATCCATATTAGACAAGTTTCTAGGTGCAACACAGAGCAAAAATAGTTGGGAGACCTGCCCACAATACTTGTGCTTTAACAGTTTGGGTTTCACTCTGATCATCAGTACCTGAGAAAAATTATGCCAGATTCCATATTAGCATAATACAGAGAGACTTCAAATGAGAAAATCCCATGTAAGTAAGAATGTAAATAAAGAATATAACACTGGTTGGTTGGTGTTGGGTTTTTTCCTAGTAAGGTAAAACAAACAAACAGAAGTTATCCCATAACTTATGCAGCCAGTAAGTAGTAAGAGTACAGAAATACATTCAAGGCAAATGGGTGCATGTGAGCAAACACTCCAAGCATGTATTTCCTTTAAGGAGCTGTGTCTGTCTTCAGTCTCAAGCGCTGCCCGTTTGGCTTTCTGATCCAGTGGGAAGTGAATTTGTCATACCATCTAAAATACTATCTACCTCTTGGACAGCTCACAAGTGACACCACTGTGGTGATGATGGATGAAAAAACAGCTGTCTGGCATGCTTTTCTTCAGTGCTGCTTTGCTGCTCCTTTCTAGAGGGGTGACCACAGGAAATCCACAGGAAATCCTACCTTCCTAGAAAAATATCCTGCTTCCTCCTAAGGATGCATGGATCAGCCAGCTCAACTGGACCGTGGGCAAATTGAAAGAGAATAATCTTTTGTAGGCAGTGGCTCAAGCTTCAGTGTTTGAGACACTGAAAACCACAGTGGACAAAAACCCAGCTGGTTGGTCTGATCAAGTGTTGGTGATATTTTGGGCAGGACTGTTAGACTAGATGACCCCCAGAAGCCTCTTCTAACCAATGTTTTTTATATTTTGATAACCAAAAATTTAACATGTTTTTTCTGTCTTTAAAATCCATGCTTCTCTGATAAACATTGCTAGGCCTTGTATTTGGTTTCATTTTTTGTAAATACTCTTCTTTTTTTTCCTGAGCTTTTAATTAAAGATGCATATAATTAAAGTACTGTTTTTATTGCATGTTATAAATTATTTATGCTATTCTATGGGAGTGCTAGAAATTTTTAAGCACTCTTCCAGCAAGCTGAATTTTCATCATTTTAATACTTTTAATATATTCCTGTAACTGAACACGTTTTATGAACCTAAAGAGGTTATATTAAATTTAGTAATACAATGAGAAATAACACTTAGGGTTGTAGGTCTGTTACTTTGATGAGTAATATGAATGGGCAAATTGAAACTCACTCATCATTTGAATTGCAAATGTAGCTGAAAGTGACTTCATAGTTCAGGCTGGAGTACAAAAAAATGGAAAAAAATGATATATTTAATATCAGAAAGTTATGCTATCTCACACAGCAATTAAAGCCAGAAGGGTGAAAAGAGAGATCTTTGCAGTTCTGTACTTAGAAATCCTTTAAATTTCTCTGTGAAAACCGTTCATTGGTTTCAAGCATTTCCTTTCAGGCAAACCTTAAACTACGGGAATTAGGATCAGAAAAATGAGTTGCTCTGAGATGATGATTCTTTTCCATGATTGTGGTAGCACAAATGAACTAGAGGAAACTTTCCAAACCAAGAAGAGGATATAGTCCCTATTCCAAAGCATATGAGTGTAAAGAGGCAGGGTAGGGAAGAGGAGGGATGAAACCACAATACAGAAAGAAATCTGGGTAATGCAAGCTGTGTATCTGACAAATTACAGCTGGTAAAAACTGACAGCAATTTTTCTGGAGGAGAAAAAAAATCAAATTTATTCTTATTTATCACAGAATGTGTTTTGCCAAATGTTTGGATTGGTTTTTTTTTTAATGCCTTTTCATTTTTAGGAAATTATTTATATTTTCTCGACATTAATTACTAAGTGTGGGAAATAAATGTTATATTTCTGGATCTTATAAGGATTTTTTGGGGGAAGAAAGGAAAATTGCAGGAAAATTGCACATAAAAAATGTTTGTGAGATTCCAGTTATTTCTTCTGGGTGCAGAAACATTCAGACATATCCCTAAATGAGTAATTCCCTTCGAACTGGGAAATGAAACAAAAGTTTTGTACTCAAAATCCATATTTTTGTTGTAGAGAAGTTAGAACAAGTAATTTGAAAAAAAACCCCAAAACCAAACAAACCAAAAAGCTCAAATGTAGGTGTACAAAACACGACAGAAATAAAAGGGTGTGTAAATGTTATCTTTCCTTATCATTGTGTCCTTGAGAAGTAGGTCCTTTCTTCCAGGTTTCTTTTCAGCTCAATGGCTTTCTGGGTTGCTGCAAACTCCGTGTCGTCCCTCTGGGTCTCACTTGACCCAATTGCTCTCTTTTTAGAGGAACATGCCAAAGTAACATGAAACAACTGAAACTAATGCCATATGTCACAGCTTGCACGATGAAGGTCCTAGTTCAACTGGTGTCTTTGAGGAATGGGCATCTATTGACAGAGGAGGTATTTTAACAAAAGAACCGGGACAAATCCAAAGCATATAAAGCTAATTCTTGCAAGCAATGAAGTTTGTGTCAGTCTTCTCCCACCACCCCCTCATTTTACATCTAACTATTAATTTGTTTTCTATTTAAAATCCTTACCAGCAGTAGCTTTCCAATTTTTGAGGTAACTAGGAAGAGGCTCTTTTAGCAATGTCTTTTCTTTATTGCTACTCATTAGAAGAATCGCTGCTTAAGACTAAGGAAGCTTTTTAAGATTGACTTAAATGATGATTTGGGGGGAAATTGAGAAAGTATGTGAAGACAAGTGTGATGGAGCCTCTGCAATGCAGATTTGAGTACATGCTACTCTGCTAGCAAGGTCTCTGATGGGCACCCCTAGCTCTGCAGTGTATTTTTTACTTCAGCTTGTATAATCTGTCTTTATCTAGTCATATTTTGAGGCTCAATAAACAGAACCACCAGGCCTGGATATCCTGACAGTTACCCTCCCCAGCTGGTAATCGACACGTAGAATATTTACACAAGCATTTGTTTCTGTTTTCAAAATTTGCTACATGATTGTAGCATCACAAAAGACAAGATTTTAATAAAAAATATGTTTCCTTAGGATAACAGCTCTGATTTGGGGATTTTGTTTTTTTTGTTTTTTTCCTCTGCAGGAAGAAGGTATCGTGAAGGAAATAGACATCAGTCATCATGTCAAGGAAGGTTTTGAAAAAGCAGATCCTTCTCAGTTTGAACTGTTGAAAGTATTAGGACAAGGTTCATATGGAAAGGTAATTTTTATTGTCACCTAATCACCCAGAACAACACTGAAAATATTGTGTCCTTTCTCTGAGTTCATTTCAAGTGCTGACATTGTGCATATATAAATTATATTGTAGAGGCAGATAAGGAAAGTCCTTCTCTCTTCATTTAAGTAACTCTTCTGTCTTTTAGCTGGATTCCTGGATATGAACCAGTTTAGGAAATAGTGCCTATGGCTCTGGACCTGGACTAATGAGTACAAGCAATTGTTAATAAGCATCACTGTTTACAAAACTAGACTCTCCTCCCTCTTTCTGACCTATCCGCCAGGGAGATGAGTGTGCCACTGGTGCTTAGTTGGAGGATGTGAATGTTCAAAGACTTAAAGAAGTTAGCTGCACAATTCCCACTTAGGGCAACCTCCAGCACATTTCCAAGTCCCAGAGTGCTGTTTAGCTCACACTCAGAGGCCTTGAGAGGGTCCTGGAGATAAACCCCAGTGCAGAATACAGTAATCATTATTGCAAGAGCATGGGGGAAAAAACCCTGCCTGTATGACCATATGCTAATTGGTGGAGAAATAACATTCTCCACCTATCTTAGGACACAGGATTTTCTTAATTCCAAAGACAGTTCTTCAGCAGGGCATGTTGATTGAAAACAAGAACAGGAAGGAAAGATAGAGAGAAAGAAGGAGGAGTCAATTCAGCCTTTAAGTCTTTCCATGGTTTAAATAAGCCATTGAAACCTTTGGAACAGTGAACCTATTGGAAACTAGGCATGGAAGTCCTTATAACTATATTATTCAGTGGAGTTTTAAAAACAGTATTTTCCAGTCACAACCTTAAGTTTTATTCCTAAAGGAAACTATATTTATCAACTATAAACTGTATTTATCACTCAAGAGTATTTGTCAACTTCCTGGTTATTCTAGAATTATATTGATATTAAATCTATTAGAAGTTCCCTGAGATGAGAGGTATCAAGAAAGTTAACATTTAATACCAAGCCTTGAGCTCAATAATTTCTTCAGAGCACAGTGTATTTCAGTTTTAAATATTAAATGAATAATTTAAAGCAAACATCTCAAAATTAGGTTTACTGTGTGACTCAGTGTAAGAAGGAGAAGAACAGGAGAAGGAAACATCTTTCACAAAAGTAACAGAGGCAGAATGGTCAGTTTTCATATTCAGGCAGTAAAGATTTTAGAAATGGTTCACTGGCTACCTTAGATTGTATTGATGTATTTTCAGTATTGTTTGAGTTGGCCTTCTAGCCTTAAGCATTTTATAAGCAAAATGCCTAGTCTCTGCAACCACTCCCCAAAAGGAGGTCCGATTTCTGGGGCATCAGGGTGCGTGTGGGCAGTGTACCTGTCTGGAGCTGCGTGTGATTACTTCCCATATGTTATGTGAGAAAGATCAGTAATTACCCCAGAGCAGCAAAGACACAGGGGAGAGAGGTCTGCTCCGTGTTTCTTATGCAGTCCCCAACCCTGTACATTTTCATCTCCGTGATATTTGAGCTAATGGTTCAAATCCATGCCTCTGGGGATGCAAACCATTAGGTTTTCAAGTTGTTCACGCAAGGCCTAAATAATTTCTCGCAGGATTAGAGATGATGTCTTTGGTGTTAGAGGGAGTGCCTCTAACACTCTTGTGCTGCAGAGCACTTGCTTTTTAGCTTTTTAGACCAGGTTTTGGATGATGCACCAATTGTTCCAGCTAAGGGAGTTTTGCTAGTTCAGGTGTTAATAACCTGAGGTGTTTGCAAACATATCAAACTAGAAAATTGAAAGTCATGCTCAGCCACATGCACATTCTCTTCTGGCAAACTGGTATAGTACAGCTAATATAACCTGTCAAGTAAGCATTTCAGGGCTACTTGGTGGTTTCAAGAACCTTTAAGAATAATCAGAAAGATGACATCATTTTTAAATACAATGCATTTTCATTTGTTCTGTTCCTTTCTGGCTTGGTGGTTATTTTGATGTCCTCTGAAAAAGAACACAGTGTTCTTGACTCATCTCTTTTGGAGGGAATGCAGGCAAATGCCCTATCCCATGCTACAGTGAACAGCTGACTAGTGACTAGTAATGTAAATTGATAATTTTGCTTATTACAGCAACATGGGTATTAAAGGCTTTGTAAGATTATATAGCAGACAAGATATTTCAAGAACTGCAGCCTGATATTTCTGCAGATGCAGCATGCTGTGCTGGTCTGTGTGCAGTGCTGCTGAAAACCATTACCTTAAGGGTTTGGGTTTTTGGTTTTTTTGGGTAAAGAGTCCATAAATGTTTTTAAAGAATAATAATACAGCTGAAAATCTAGCGTCTGGACAAGCTTACTTTTGACTTTCTCCTCCTTTCCAATCTAATACAAAAATTAAATCTTTTACTTGACATGGATAGAAAAATATCCCAACTTTCCTCTGTAAACTTCTAAATGAATTGACTTTCTGTTAATTCTGGAGCAGCTGAGCTTAATTTATCATGAATAGTAACAAAAACACTTCAGAAAATATTATGTTTTCCTGTTGCATCCAGTTTTCATCATTTTTTCCTACAGTTGTGAGCACTGGAGGTATTTGTATGTTCATCAGCCTAGGAAGCAGGAGCTGGGAGCAAGCAACGTGTGCCGAAGCTCGTCAGGTCAGGGCAGCTCAGCTGAGGAACTGTGTGTATCTCCTGTGCACAGGAAACATCTTGAGAGGGGAAAAAACCTATCAGATAATGTCATAGAAGTGTTGCAGCTGTGATGCTGTCAGATGTAAGAGTCCTGGTGAAGTTGTTCAGAGAGAATTTACCTTTTTGTTTTCCAGCTTCTGTACCTGCTTGATAAAAGTTGTTCTCCCTTCCCACAAACCTTTCCTCAAAGGGTTTTGAGAAAATCTAATCTGTTTACAGGTTGGAGTTTCTTTAGGAGGAAGAATCTTTCAACTTGCAAAAATTGTGCTAGAAACATACTTCCTCCTTCCTTTATTTTGGCTTTTTATATTTTAGGTTGAGACAGTTAACAAAGCTGTGTGGTTCCTGAACAGGCAATTAATAAAATAATTGCCATTGAATTTTTAATCCAACTAGACATTCATTAGTTACATAATTTCACTTATTCTTTGTTAATTCAGATATTAATAAGTATATGCTGTGTATGTGGGGACTATATTTTTATTTCCACATTTGGCTTTACTTGAGTTTCTGTCCAGTAACACAAGTGCTGAAATAAAAAAAAAAAAAAAGAAGACACACTGCTGCCTGGTACTTCTGACCTCAGCAGATAGAGTGTGTCCAGCTAAAAGATTTGTTTGTTTTATTTTCAAATATTAAAACACTGAAAGTCTTACAAAGACCAAACCTAACCACTGATTCCTTTGTTCACTACCCCTCCAGTGCTCAGGTGCACTCAGGGGCAGATCAGAAATATTTGCATGTAGTAAAACAAAAAGAGTACAACTTTAGCTACAAACTTTATTTTATTTTAATTAAAAATTTACACTTTCAGAAGATGAAGCATAGGAGACTGTAACAGGGAAAACTGTCTTTTTTATAATAACAACAGATTTTCAGCTGTATGAACTTTCTGCTTCAGCTGCATCTTAGGCAAGTTGCTAATCATGACTTATGGCATAAATGGCACCAAATTGATTTTTTTCTTTAATTTAATTGATGGCAATAATTTTAAGACACAGCACATTCCTAGACACAAATGAGACGTAATTTTTTTTTTCATGTAAAGCTGGTCAGAATAGGAAGAGATATGTGCACACTGATTCTAACTTTTCACCCATCTTTAACTGAATGTATAAGGTCAATTAATAATGTTGAAAATGGATTTTTTTGTGAGGTGGTAAAGGCTTAAAACTGAAAATCTCCAGAGCTAGCTCAACCAATTGCAGGTGAAACAGAGACGAAATGCTTTCAGCTAGTAATTTTCATTAGAATTCGTGAACTATAGTATCTATTTTCCTGTCAAATGCAGTAAGTCTTGTAAGTAGAAATTCAGTACTCATCTGTTCAAAACATTTGCTTTTTACAGGTATTTCTAGTCAGGAAGATAAAAGGATCTGATGCAGGCCAGCTTTATGCCATGAAGGTACTTAAGAAGGCAACTCTGAAAGGTAAGGATTGGGACAGTGGCTCCAGTCTCTATTTCTGTGCTACATAGTAATTTATTTTTCTTGCTGTTTTTTACATTGTTGCTGCCTTGCAGTATATGACTGCATAAACATGTCTCTGTCATCCTCCAAAATTCTGCCTCACTGTAAGTGAATGTTCTAAAAAGAACTTAAACCAAAATATGTTACCTATGCTGTGTGAGAGCAGGAAAGCAGAGATCTGCAGCTTCCCAGCTGCATGCTTTCTTTCTTTTCTTAGTGTTATTTTTAGGACTTCTGTTTGGTATATATCAATTTCTATTGAAGTGTCACTATCTTTCTGTTGCTGAAGTAAATAAGGATATTGCTGAAGTAAAACCTGGCTCCTGCTGGGCAGAATGGCCTTCCCAGCTGGTGCTTCTCACTGTGTGCCTTAAAAACCATGGGAACATGTTTTCAAGTGTGAGGACTCATTCTTAGATGGTTGAGATCATGCTGTTTCCTAGCTCATGGGCTGTAGGAGGCTAGGGCCAAATGAATGATGTTCAAAGCTGGTCATTCTCTTCTGGGGCCACAGCCTGCTACAGACAAAAAAGAAATTTCTAGTCAAGCCCAGGACTGAAAAGCAAAGAGAGTTAAGTTCAGTCTTAGTTGAAGTCCTTACTGGTTGACCCTCCACAGAGTAAGGAGGATGCAATCATCTTCTTGTTTCCCTGACCCAGCACTGTTTTGTTCTTTCCCTCAAAAGCCTGACACGTTTTGCAGATAAGGTGGAGACCATTCATTTTGTCTGGAGCAGATGTTTTGCTTTGTCTCAGACAGCATGGGTTTCTGCAATGCAGTGTCGTGTCTAAATTTTTGTCATAACACGAAGAGTAATTGTTAAGTGACCAGATAGTTCTGGTCACTTAAAAATCCAGATTTCTATAGCATGCCTTGCTTTTGGGGAACCAAAATACGAATAAAGCTACCAGTAATTGCAAGGTAGAGCTACTGCAGGTGGTGGCAAGCAGAGCCAGCACCTCTTCTGAGTAGTGGCCAAAATGGGGAACGGGCACACCAGGCATTTAGACAGTCCTTTCCCCTAAGAAAGCCTTTTCAGGGACATGTTAGCTTGAAGCAATGCTGGCATGCTTATCTTTTTGTTTGGAATCTAAATGAGAGTGTTTGTTCTAGCAGAACAGCCTAGTGTAAATAAACACTTAAATAGTATTGTGCCTAAGACATGTGAAGTAATAGGTCAGGCCTGTGTGCATAATGTGTATGACAGAGTGATTCTCTGACTTCTCAACCAACAGCAGGACCGTGAAATGCCCAAACTGAGCTGAACTCAATTGCCAGAGTCTTCCCCACGAGAGAAAGTCATCTCCTGATGGTGTCTGAGCAAGGTCTGTGTAACCCCTCAGACATCAGAATGTACCAGAAACTTATTTCTGTTTCTTTCAACAACCCAGAATTTTTTTACCAAAAGAAAAAACTGGGTATTCCCTCTTTTTCTGTAGAACTCTGAGAAGTGTTTAGCAGGAAGAGCTCTGGAGAGGGGGAGGGTTTCTTTTGCATCCCCAAACAGGATACCGTTACTTAATATTTGATAGCAAAATATGTAACATTAGATTCCACTGTAAAAGACCTGTATTGTGGCAGTATTTCAGGAAGTCTCAAAATTTAGATGGCGATTTTAAAGTACCCAAAGTGTTCTATCAGGTTCCTATTCTGTCAAGAGCAGGCACCTCTTTGCAGTTCTGTGGTTCTTTACAGCACAGAAAGGCTGTTTATTGTTTTACTCAAGTGTGGGCCACAAGATCCAAAAATCGAGGCTATTCTGTGATTTTGTTGGATTGTATCCCTTTCCCATTCAGACTACTTACCCCTCTGACTGCTAGCTCTGGATTTCCCATTAATCTCAAGATAACCAGCACAGGGGTAGGAGCTAATTTGTCCACACCACTTTCTACAAATAAGTTAAACCTGACAGCTGTTTAATTCAAAGTACAAAAATAAAGACAGAACCCCATTGGCACGGGGCAAGTGAGACAAGCAGCAAGGAGGATTGCTGTCGGTAAGCTTCCATGTAACTTTTGGCACAGAGATGATTTCTCTGACAGCTTAATTTCATCTTTTAAGTGAGAGTGCTGAATTGTTGCTGACTACCTACACTCAAAAAGGCTGGAAGTCACTCCAGTGTGAAGTATTTATTAGCACGTCAAGCAGTGGGAGCAAAGCTACAGGTATGTGTTAGCGCTGCATTCAGCATTTGCTGACAAAAGGCACGCTACGAGTTACATTTCAGAATGATTTTTCTTTCTGCACTCTGCACAAGTACCACATGGAGCAGGAAAGTCAGAGCTCTCTGTGCCAATGCCGCTGACTTGGCCAGACAGCCCTAAATGTTACTGCAGTTAATTTCTTGAGTGAAACAAGTTTGCAAAGTATGTAAATGGGAAGTCAGAGAGAAAATAAAAGAAGATGGGATAGAAAAGCTGGTTTCTTTTCTGGATTAGTCTGAAGAAATAAAACCTGGATAAATAAGACTCCTTCAGGAGTGGTGGTACTTGCTCTGAAGAACAACCATAATAGGTCCTGTTGAGGGGTTTAGTATCCTGGGAGCCTGACTGTGGCTGTGGCTGGCTGGTAATGTTTAGGAAGAAGCAGAAGTACAAAATGGTGCTTTCTCCAGTGAGTCTGCTGCCTCCTGTCCCTTTCCAGGGTAGTTGCCCCTTGTTAGCATGATTCGAACTTCACCAACAGCAAAGGTTAGTTATAAGAAGGGTACAGCAAGCAGCAGCAGAACTCTTCAAGCGTTTACAGTTCAAAAATTGTTTTTGATACAAAAGAGACTTTGTAGATCAATCACATGTGTAGATTTCAGCTTGAAAAAGATCTGTTAATCAGCAGACCTTTCCTGTTGTGAAGGGAAAATTAGGCTCTAAACTCTTTCCAGTTTAGACTGTAAAAGTTTGCAGAGGCACATGCTGTACACATGAATTTTTGTGAAAATGAAATTAATCTTAAGCTCATGAAGGTTTATTTTAAACATAGAGATATCGGAATAAGCAGCTGTAACAGCATGGATCCTTGAAAGTGAAAAAGCCACTGTTAATTTTTGTTGTAGATGAGAGCATCACACATACGTTTCTTTCCTTTCTGCCTCATTTCCCTTTTTGGGAGCTTGTGTGTATCTGATTTTAAAGCAGAAAGCTCTCTGAAGAAACTAGTTAAGTGTTTCATTCTAATTATTGACTTTAAGAAAACCTCGTTCAAAATGTTTAAGGATGTTATGTGTGGTAGGTGCTAGATACGGAATACATCAGCTTGAAGGCTGCATGTATGTGTAACTCTAAGTTATCTATCTTTCAAATGCTGTATATTAAACTACAGTGCCTTAATAGCTTAATTTGAAAATATAAATCCTTTTGGGGCATCTAGGTGCTCAAAGATATTTAGGCATTTAAATACCTTCCAGGAGTGACACTTTTGCCTTTCAGAATGCCATTAAATAATACACTTAAAATACAATCTTAAAATGTTGCTTTCATGTCTTTGTTATACTGTACTTTTTCTTTAAAGTCAGATTTTTAGATAGAAAGTTGAAAGATAATAAATCTTATCTATATGTTTAAAAGCTTACAGAGATATATCAGCAAATCTCTACTGCCCACTCTGAATACATTGTAAATCTGAGGGAACCAGAAATAGACCAGGGAGTGTTTATTCTGTGTGTATGTGTGTCTGGTATTCACCAGCAAAGTTGGAACAGAGGGCCATGACAAGCTAATTGTTTTGATTCATTCAGTATTTCTCTTGAGGTGTCTCAGGCTCCATCAGCTTTACTGAATGTGCTTCAGGATTCCATGATCAAGAGTTGTTCAGATTGGTTATGGTGTAAGCCTCATTAAACACCCATGAAATGCCCATAAATCCCCAGCAGGTTGCTGTGCCAGAATCTAAGGGAGCTTGAAAATCAAAGACCCATTCCTCCAGCAGCCGTGCAATCTGAGAGAAAGCGGCATGAAGCTTTAATTCACTGCCATAATGCTTATGAATTTTATAAATATTACAGTGATGAGGTAGCAAGGGTTATGTGATGGATCATGAGGACACTGTTTGCAGCTGCCCATCTGGTTGGCAATGGGCTGTGTAAGTCTTGGCACTGGAAGCCATTTGACCCTGAGAATGCAATCTACCTTTTTCTTCTTAAGGGGTTTAGAAATGATAATCTGTTTAGAAATTATAAGCTTTGCATCTTATGATCCCCTCAGTTTAAGCCAGCAGGCTTAAGTGTTTGGTGATGTGTGATGGTTATAGGTGCAGTAGGCCATGAGAGCAGCTTTAGTGACTCACTGAGAGCTTGAGTGTTCTCAGGGATCGATGATGTTAAATATACCCTAAATTGAACTAACTTAGATGTCACCAGGTGAAGTGTGATTTCTATCTAAACCACTGATAAAATTGTAGTAGTGGTTTCCCTGATTGGACACCAACCAAAATGGCTCCTTCTGTTTTCCTCTGTATGTGACTCAGTTTCCCTGTAACGACTGCGATGTTTAGATATCAGATACAGAAGTCCAGTGGTTTCCCTCTGGTTTGAAGGGAATAAAACTCCAACAAAATGAGAAACTGTAGACAATATTAACCTATAAAGCAGGACTCAGAGTCTTCACCTCAGGTAAAACTAACTCTGTTGTTGAGGTTTTCAAGGTGTCTTTTTCTATTTTGTTCAGTCCTTGTGTTTGGTGAGAGGCCCTGGTACTCATCCAAGTTCACTATTTAAATTTTGGTTTATTATCTTTTCTTAAAGTATTCTGCTATATTTTTTATGTCTTCTTAGGCCTCTTATTACCTGCTTCTGAAAATTTCACCAGGGAAGTCCTCTCCACAGGACAGTCCAGACCCCACAGCAGAGGTACCCTTGCCCTGCAGTTTGGAGGAAAGGTTGCGTGCTCTGCATCCTTGGAGCTGCTGCTTATGCACGGCTTCTTTAGTCTGAGAATTGTAACCCTCCAAATGTCAGGTCTCTGAGCTCAAAAACCCACCCATTGCTGGACCTGAAAGTGCCCTTAAAGATCCAGCTGAGACATAGACTCACCCCTCTCCACCAATAGCCATACACTAATTTTTCAGTCTTGGAAGGAAATAGCAACTTCTGTGTGCACAAACACTAAAATATTTCGTTCCTCTGTATATTTCCCAGTGGTTCTAAAATGCAAAGATCAGCCTAGTCAGTACATGCTGAACCAGGCAGCAGTGCTCTTGGGTCACCATCTGGACCTGGCCCATTCACATGCACATTTTGTCTGGGGTAGGAGTAAAGAAGTGCTGCAGAACGTGCCAAGCTTCCTAACAGTTTAGGAGAAAATTGGATTCAGTAGCGTTCACCTGAGGAAGCAGAGCTTTCTTTCCTCTGGGGGAGTTTTGAAAATGAAACCAAGAAGGTCTTCAACAACCAGTGCTTGGGCTGTGTTTTTACAGTGGCTTTGCAAAGTTACTTGCATCAGACCACCTTTTCCTTCCTCCCCTAAAAAGTCAGCTTGCCTAGGGCTTGCTTTCTGAAGGAGGAAAGGGTACAGTATGCAAGAGAGAGCTCACTTACACTGATTCTAATGGGCTGTGGAGAATAAGGTGTTTTTGTATTATAAGGAAAATGACCTGTGTTTAGGCAACTCATTATGTGTCAGTAAATATTATAGAAAGTCCTAGCCTGCATATACGGCAGACTGGACAGGTCAAAAAACAGCAAAAAGCCTTTCTGGAAGTTTGTTTTTATAGTATTTGCTGAAGTGTCTGTTGAGATTGTAGCTTCTGGGTTAGATACTTAATACTCCTTAGTGATTCTGTACAGTGTTTGGGTTCAGATTTGGATGAGAAGGGAAAACTTTTGCATATAAATATAAACAGAACACGCATCACTTAAAGATTTCATTATCTGTTTTATTCAAACCATGTGGGAGTTTGCATTCTATGAAGTCCTGATTAAATTATAGTGCCTTCACAATGCCAAGTGCATTGTGAAGATTCTGTTAGGAGGCAAAAAAATTCCCACTGCTAAGACATTAAAGAAATGAACACTGGATATTAAAATGCTCTCTGTTTTGTAGCAAGGGAACATTTTGGCTCATTTGTTTTTACACAAAAACCTGTTGTTCCTTATGGAGATTTCCTAAGTGCAAAAGAAAATTCATCTTTCTCTTTGTGAAAATGTTGGCTGTTGAGTTCTGTATAGGGCTCAGAGAGGGGTGGCGAAGTTGGTGAAGGGTCTGGAGCACAAGTCCTATGAGGAGTGGCTGAGGGAGGTGGGGTTGTTTAGCCCGGAGAAAAGGAGGTTCAGGGGTGACCTTATCACTCTCTACAACCGCCTGAAAGGTAGTGAGGGGTTGGCCTCTTCCCAGCAACTAGTGATAGGATGAGAGGACAGTCTTAATCTGCACTTGAGGGGGTTTGGGTTTGACATGAGGAAGAATCTCTTCACAGAAAAACACTGGATGTGGCACTGAGTGCCATGGTCTAGTTGACAAGGTGGTGTTCAGTCATAGGCTGGACTCTGTGATCTCAGAGGTCTTTTCCAACCTGATTGATTCTGTGATTCTGTTCAAACTGCTGCTCAGGTTGCTGAACAGCAGGCTCTTCCTGTTGTCCGAAGCAGGGCAGAATTAAGTCGTCTTTGCCTAAATATAGGTAAAAAATTAAAATCAACTTCCCTCTCTTTCTCTTTGTCATCCAAACAGACTGATTCACATAGGAACACACACTTCTGTGCTTGTCATTTCTGCTGCAGGTAAATGCAGCAATATTGCCCAGTCCTTTCCTGTCCACACATTTCTTCCAGTGTAACTCTGCTGTTACAATAATACCAAATTATAGCTCCCTGCATAATTGTATGTTCATTTGGAAAGCAGCTTCAGCCACTTAGTATGCTGCTGCCTGAAATAGCTTTGTTTTATTCTCCCCAAAGAGCACACAGGACAGGACTCACAACCAAACTCCAGCTTTCTTCATGAGCAGTTCAGCAGCAGAAACTGTGGAGGGAGCCCTAGCATCCAACAGCATTGGTGCTTGGGTTTGACGGAGCTTTTGAAGGAACTCTTCCAGTCATCTCCCTTTGCTGTGCCTGGGTTTGCCAAGCACACAGGCAAAGTTCCCTCCTGATGAAACTCACTCAGGAGCCCACCCAGTGCCCTCCAGCCTCTCATGGCCATTCAGGTCATGGCCCCAAAGTGCGACAAAAAGTGTGAGGCCACCTCGGGTCCCAGCACCCACCCCACTGTTGTTTGCTATTGATTGGAACCACACTGCTTATTAGTGCACCCACAGGTTTATGCCAAAGTTTCAGACTTTGTTATGAAGATATGGAGTGCACCTGTATTCACATTTTTCACAAGGCATACCACAGAACTGTCTTAAATTTTTCAATTTTTTGCTAGGCTAAAGCGCCCCCGCCCTTGACTTCTAATCCTTGAGCAGTTCCATGGGCTTTAGCAGCATCTGAATGTTGCATTATTCAGGTTTTCCTGTGATGACTCTCGAGAGAGCACAAAGGTGATTGAAATCTGAAGTCAAAGAAAGCGCTGAAAAAACCTGCTGAATTCTTTGGCAGAAAATATATGTTCTTTACCTGTGATCAAATTATACAAGCTTGTTCTAAGTGTTTGTTAAGTCGCTCTTCTGTCAGTAAAATACATAAAGAGTGACTTTTTAAAATATAAAAACCTCCAGCAGCTCATGCAGGTTGCATTTGAAATGCCCCCTGGCTATTCCAGGCACTAAAGGAATGGTAGCTGGGGTTTTTTTTTTGGGAATGAATAGTTCATCATACTCATGGCTGTTCTGATAGTAGAAAGCAATTTTTCAAATCATCTTATAATTTTCAGTCAATTTGCCATCTGCCTCTTTAAAGCTTCAATTGATCCTGTGTACTTGCCATGGTGAATAAGTAGCAATGGAGACACTTGAAACTGCAGCTCCTGTAGGTACCACTGTTAAAAGGTTTTCAGACCCAAAATCATCCTTCAAACTATGCATCGAAGACTTGATCAAGAGTTTCACTATGGCTTGCTTTCCCTTGGATTATTCTTTTTATCATATTCATTGCATTGTATATCTAATGACAGATATTTGCAGTTACTCCCAAATTGGTTATGGTTTTACAGAAAAGACCACATTTAACATTTTTTATTGTCGAGTAGAAGATTGATGTTAATTGCTTTTGCTTTAGATTTAGGAATGGAGAGACTACACGGACACTTGTTCCGAAGGAACAAGTGAAATGTTTATCCTGTTTGAAAATGTGATGCAATTCCATTTTGTCCATGGGAAAACTCCTTTTACCAGGAAAGGACTGAGAGGTACAATGGCCTTTGTGAGCCCTCACACCCCTCATCAACACTATCTGGAAAGCAGAGAGAGGAGAAAAAAAACACAGTTTAGTTTAATTGGAACAGCTCTATGAAGAATGACAGGAAGCTTCAGCTAAAACAATGAGTCCAAATTGAGACTGTCACTGCTGGTCATGTACAGTGCTCTGCCTGGGCTAAGAACGTGAGAGTGAGGACTAGCTGATCTTCAGGACAGTCACAGAGGCTCAGTCATTCTGCTCTGGAAACCTAGCTTGTGTCCTTGCCTGGATCTGTGCCAAGTAAGCCCACTGGTGTGGTACTCTGGGAGGGTACCCTGTGCCTTGCACTGCTACTGAGGCATCATCTGGAAGGCACCTGATGAAGTCCCATGGCCCACCTCTGACATAGGGGGGTACAGTGATGCTTTTGTGTCATTCTTCACAGAGTGAGGAGTGCCTAACTTGTTCTTAGACTGTCTCTATCACTCTGTTGTTACAAAATGCTTCCTAGCATCTGTCCAGTATCTGCCTGGCCACAGCTGATGCTGTTAATTCATCTCCTCTCCATCAACAACAGTTTCCTCTTTGCGGTTTTCTCCCACATCTTGAAGTTTGTTAGTTTAACTTCTGTCTTCTGTAGTCTGAGAATCTTTTATGTTCCTTTCCTTCTTCAGGGTTCATTTTTCCTAGATACTCATTTGTTCTAGTTTGAAAACAAACCAGTGGGAGGCACCAAGTCAGAATAACAATTTAATGGGGAAATTAAAGAAAAGGAAGAAAAAAAAAAAAAAGAAGAGAACACTGGTTCAAACTGACAGAGTCAAGATACAACCTGACTCCCTCTTGTAGCAGTCTGGTAGAATGGTGGCTGCAGTCCTCTGAAGCAGTGATCCTGTAGAAAAAGGGGCCGCTCTTCCTCAGGAGGTCCAGTGGTAGCTATGTAGCTCCTGTCCTCTGGAAATCCAGTGGGAAGGATTGTCTCTGGTGTTCAGCATCTCAGATTATATCCATGATGGGATGCTTGGTTCCTCCCTCTGGGTGGAGCATCTCACAATGGGATAATGAGTCATGAGGCCAAGTGTTGATTAGGCTCATTAACAGAAGATAGTCCAGAGGGAGTTATCTATGAGTCATGGGCAGGACAATGATGGGCAATTAACAGAAAGATAGTCTGGGGGGAGGAGGCAAGGAAACACTGCCCCACCTGATTTCAACAGCTCATGAGGGTGGTGATAGAATACACTGCAACCCAGGACATCATTTTAGAAGATGTAGTTATACACCAGGTAAGCGAGAGGTGACGTTATCTGCTCTGGCTGTATGTCCTACCTCTCAGGTCCCCTGTGAGTGCTTTGTTATGACAGAGTAGTAGAGCTACCCCTGCTCTACCACAAAGATTATTGAAAATTCAAGGGGTGTAATTGAACTGATAGAAATGTCTTGCTGCAAAGACAGCAGAGTGGTCATATTGTCGACATGTTGAACGTTTGTTCCTTTGGAAAATCCCATTCAGAGAAAGTTCCTTGAACAAGCCAGCCCTTGGGTAGATGGTTTTGTAAAATGGTGTGATTCTTGGGATGTCCTGTGCAAGGCCAGGAGTTGGTCTCGATGATCCTGATAGGTCCCTTCCAACTCAGCATATTCTATGAGTCCATGATTCTGTGAGGATTTCTGGAAGGTGGTTGCCTGCAGCTGTCAACCTCCACTGCCCCTCTCCCATGTGTTTAGTTTAAGAATTAAGCACATTATCAGTGGACAGGATGTACCCAGGCTAGTTGGGCTTTAACAGTGACAACAAAATACTGGTTACTGGTTTATCTTCCCTGCTGCCTTTTTTCTTCTGCCTCTCTGGCTGGTGTCTGATAAGCCAAATGGAAATCTTCATGTGAAGATCTACTTTTCTGATTTTTTTTTTGTCTTAGTCTTGAGGCTTGAAATTTTTTGTGTTTTGTTTGTCTTGCACTGTCTTGAAGGAGCTTTGTAGGCTTTGTGTTTGCTCTGAATGCTTCTAATTTTATGAAGCCCACTGCCAAAAGAGAGAAGCTGTTGCTGGCAACCCATCGAGTCAGCCGTGCAGCACATGAATGAACTCTGAAAGTCTTTTAATCCTGCCTGATGTCCAAGAGCTTGCTGTTGGTACCACAAGGCTGCGAATTACGGGAAGAAAAAAATTGGTCTTTTGGCAAATACAGGCTCAGATGCTTTTAGTCTTCATCTCCTTTGAATTATATCAGGTAGTCTGTTCTTTCATGAACAGGCTGTGTCTGGCATAGGAGCTGGTACCTCAGTTTAGGAATTACAAAACTTTGGCTGTGCTCACGTTTCCGCTGCCAGCCTGCTGCGTGAGCACAAACCAGCTACCCTTACTGCTGCTCCTCTGCTCAATCTCCATATCTGTAATGCCAACCTAATTATGCCTGCTCTTCAGCAGTGTTCACTGCCCTTTGGAGGAGTAATACTCAGATATTCATGGAGATGTTATTAACACCCCTCCCCAAGTAAGTGCAACCTACTGCATTATGGCATGTAATGGCTAAAGATTCCAAATGAAGAAATTGTTAGGAAATGTCTCTTCTGTATAATGCATTGATTATTTGAAATAATCAGAACTATAAATCAGTTCTGCTTTTGAATAAATTTATAGCAAATATAAATTTGTATTTATATAAAATATAAAATATATATATATTTATTTATATAAATTTATAGTGGAAAGCTAAACTGAAAATAAAATAGCTAAATATCCCTGGGATTTTTAACCTCCCTGATGGACTCTGCAAGTCTTTGGCTGTGGTACAAATCCATTATCTATATGACAAGCATTTGTTTGTTCTGTTCACTGAATAAGTTGGATCATTTGTAACATCCAGTATAATTGCCATTTAACCAAGTTCAGCTGCCTGCAACTGCAGTGCATTTATAGTTGGTTGGAAACCAAATTCGTAAGCATTCTCTGGGAGTTGCATCCAACTGCTTTTATTGGTTCCCATAACACAGCAGAAAAATCTTACTTCCTTTCAAGCATGAGGACAGATTAACAGTGAGGTCAACGCTGTCACTTGATGCCATTTTAATTCAGAGTGACAGCAGAGGATAGGGGTCAGTTGTACTGGTGATGGTTTTCCTCACAGCACTGCAGTTGGATTGCTTGTAAACCTTCACCAAACAGCTGGCTAGCAACTGCTGTTCACAACTGCTCTGGGAGGTGTGCTAGCACTTAGCTGGTCCTCTGTAAAAGTTAGATGGCACAACGTGTGAGACTACCATCTGGGATCTGTTGAAACAGAAGCAAAATTATTCTCTGTTTTCACACTCTTCCTGTCGGTCACACATGTCAGTTTCAGCTTCCTCGTGGCTGTGGCATTTGCTCCAAGATGGAGGTTTTGATGATGTTTGAAGAGAGACCAGCAGTCAGCATCAATGACAGCCTCTCCTTTCCATTTTCTCTACATTTTCTATCTGCATGTGATAGTAATTGAAACACTCAAAAGGTTTCCATGGCACAGTAATTTAACTGACATTTTCTCAGCAGCAGTAGATAATTCTTGTAAATATGGGCAAAGCCTGAGTTGATCAGACAATTGTACTATGTCCCTGGTCGTTGTTTGGGCTATGACATAGTTGCCTTTGAGTGGGAATTGTCTTCATCAACAGCATAAACTCAGAATAAACTTTTCTGCTGAAAGGGAGCCTACATTTCCTCTTTTTCTGTTTTGCTTGTCTCCTTCTATTTATATTCCCTTCTTTCATTTTATTTTGATAAATAAGTATTTGTCCTACATTTTGATATCCTTTAAATATTTATCTTCTATATAGGTTTTGTCAATGCTTATCTGTTCCAATTTGGTTTCATTGTGGATATAATAAGCTCTGCAATGTAAAATGTCAATGTCATACAGCTAGGTACTATCTTGACCTTTGTATATTATAATAAGAAAGAAATATTTTCAAGTGTACATTTAGAAGTATTGGTTTGTATTTTTGTTTTTACATGGTATTCCCTGCATTTGGGTTACCTTTACCACCTATTTCTGTCTCTTTAAAAATTTTCCTCATAAAGGGAAAAGAATGGGGTTGTTCCCCCTCTCTTGTTTTGTTGAGGAGACCAGCCAGTGGTCAACAGCTCCAGTGAGCCCCTAGGATGAGATTTCTGTGCAGAAGACAGTTTCTTAAGCAACAGATTTTGACCTTGGTACCAAGGAAAAAAGGACACACTTCCTAGACCATCCCACTAAATGCACAGCCTTCATTTAGTTGCCTTTCCAACCTACTGAAATCTGGACACCCTCTTGTCCAGAAACCCCACAGCTGAGTCCTCAGGTGAGATGATGCCCTGCAGATTCCCAAGGGCCACTTTCTAGGGCAGAGGAAAGCTACCATCCCCTGAGTCAGCAGGCCTGGTGTGTGTGGAGCCAAGGGAAAGGCAGTAGGAAAGGCAACGCCTCAGTGGAGGTCCAGCAAGAGAGAGGGCCACAAATCATGGGCAGCAATTGCTCCAGGTGTCATTTTGAGGGAAGGCCTGAGCTTAGTGGCGGATGGGAGACAGGGCCAGAACTAATCTTCTCTGCAACTTGAGGAAGCAGGTGATAGCTGTCTGCCAGTCTGTCCAGAACGTCCCACCTCCTCCCACCTCTTTCTGCTTGGGACTGCAGAGGGGGCAGCGAGGGAGTAGGGATACTCAGCTCCCATGTGGGCAGAGGGGGTGCTCGGTCAGCAGTAGAGCTGTTCAGCCCTGTAGCCGGTGCAAAGAGTGGAAGGAATTTTACATGTGTCTAAGTGTGAGACTGATGGAGCAAAAACAAGGTGCCCAAGATGTAAGACTTGACTGTGCTGGATGAGATTTGCCAATGTCATAGGACTCCTTACATGCATCTTCATTAGAAATATGTGAGAACCCTGCCATGCCGTTATCACAGATGTGTGTTTAATTTGCTATAGAGAGTTTACCATGTGAGAGGTTTTCGGAGAGCTTTTTCACAAGCAGCACAAAGCAAGCAAATTCCAAAGCAAAGTTTTGAGGAAGGACAGTTTGCACTGTGTGTGTGAGGAGTATGATTTGCTAGCAGGCACTGGAAGTACTGTCACAGGGCTGGTGGTCGCAGGGCTGGGTGGCCCCAGAGGGGCTGCATTACCCCTGTGCCTTACCCACAGCTTTCACCTGTGGGGTAATAGTCTTAGACATCAAAGTTTCTTGATAAGGCTGTCTGAGACTGCAGAATTAAAAGCACTGTGTGGAAACTAAACTGCTCATGGTTATTCTTCACAGGGTTTTCAAGTTCACTCCCAGTATGAATTTTTGGTTTCTGATACTTTTTTCACTTTGCTGGAATGTTCTGATATAATGCTATGGGCATTAATCCTGCTACAAATGCTGTGTTTCAGACAGCCGTCCAAACACTTGTGCATAATAATAAAATCTAGATTTTTATTTTTTAAGATGTCCTTCGTTGAGGTGGAGTCACTGCAGCAAAGTAGCACATAGTGAAAAATGCAGTCTCATTCCCCTGCAGTCAGGGCAGGCTGGTGTCTTACTAAATAGCTATTTAACTTTTTCTGTTCAGTTTTGTTTTAAAATGTGTCAGTAAGAAGGTTCCAATCCCAGCCCATTACTCTGCTCTGTAGGGGTTCATGTGATTACAGTTTGTCCAACGTAGCCTATATTTCCTCTTTGTCTGTTTCACTTACCTCCTCTATTTATATTAATTTCTTTCCTTTTATTTTGATAAATAAGTCTTCTTTTTCCTTCATGTTTATATCCTTTAAATATTTATCTGCTCTCCTCCTGTTTCCCTGTAGTCATTGCTTAGTACCGTTTATGTTTAGCTTTTGGCAGTTACTCAGTAACATAGGGAAAAAACCCAAGATTTCCTTTTTGGTTAGGTATTCTTTTAGATCTCAAGCAGCTACGTATATTTTCAGAACTGTATATAGGGACTGAGATGTAGATGGTGAGATCCTATTAATGTCAACAGCGGTTTTACTATTGACTGTTTTAGGGCCATGATTTCACCCAGAAATTCTCTGAACTTAGTCATATCTTCCACAACGCTCCCTATACGGTAGTGGAGTCCAGGCTGAAAACCAATTCACAATTATTTGAGGACTGTGTTTCTCTTCAAAGGAGAAAACAATAAATCAGCCTTTTTTTGTTGTTGTTGTTTTCCGTGTGACCAAGGCTTGCTGATTGCAAAGCTTTAATGAACGTCTTGATAACGATGAAAGACTGGGCTTTTTCTTATGCTCTGATTTAGGAAATGACCTTGCTTTGACTTCACACCCTGCTTGCTGATGGGACTGGAGGCTTCTTCAGTGACAGACAGCCGTCTCACAGATGCTTTTCACTTTTATGAGGCAAACACATCAGCAGAGCTATATTAAGTATGTCTGCATCACATGTCAGGTCCTGGGCAGAGCAGAAATTTGCTTTGTCTGAATGTTGACAATAAACACCACAATTTTACTGAACAATTTAAATTCTGAATTCCTGTCTGTTTTGTGTGCAGGTAGCATGGAGGGCTAGGTTACGGATAACCTGATAAACCTCATCCTATGTGGTTTACAAATAGAAACTGTCTCAGAGCTTTCTATCTCCTAAATGAAGTGTGTCCTCAGTGTTGGATAAGCGAGGATAAGCCACTATCCCAGCTTCCTCAGTGATGCCTTAAATATACTAGTTATTTGTTTCAGAAACCAAAATGTTTGCAATCCAGTATCTGAAACGCTCATCCAAAAAATGATGTTAGAACAAGTAAGTTTGTACTGGCTCTGTGTTTACCACATCCAAGCAGCCTAATGGAAGGAGTGTTTAGAGTGAGAAGTCGGCATAGTGAAGTTGTGGTCAGGACAGCTTAGGGAGAATGTTAACATTTGCCTCCTGTCCTTTGACCAAACCCATCCAAACCCTCCCATCTGAGAAGTGCACCTCTCACTGTCCAGCCACTGCCTCACGTTACCCATATCAGAACTAAGCTGGTAAACTCCAATTAGGACAATTGCAAAAACATTACCTCATAACTTTGTATGTTTACCCTAAACCTGGAAGATATAGGGGTTCTCTTCTAAAACTTCCTGGTGGGGTTTTTTATTATTCCATCTTCTGACTTTATGTTACAACTGATAAAGAAAAGATTGAATTTCTGATAAGAGTGTCTATCCACAGGAACAAGGCTGCTGAGGGAAATTTTGCTTGACAAAATATCAGTATTAAGGATTTCAGCAGAATTATTTGGTTTGATTGTGTACATTTGAAAAAATATTTTATAGTTGTACATTATAATTAGTGTTAAGAAAGAGGAGATTAAAAAAAAATAAAACCCTTAACAAAGAGTACTTTGATGCAGCCAAAACAATTTTTCTCAATTTAATTTTGGCAAAACTTGCTGAATTTAAGCTTTTTGTTCCAGTTTAGAGAAAAAAAAAACCCACCGCAAAAACATCTTTGAAAATATTCAAAATTACAAGTTTCAAACAGGTCTACAGAAAACATTTACTAGGATTACTTCAGCCTGTGACTAAAACTGCCCTGGTGGCAAATGACAGCATCCCAGAACATACATTCTACACAGAGAGGAAATACCACGTTTCCTCTCCTTCCAGGAATTCTCACTTAATATTTTATAAAAGATTATTGGTCTCATCCTTAAACATCTGAACTGGACCAGGCAGAAGGTTTCATACCATGCCATTAAGCAAAATAGTAGGGGCTCATGTAACAAAAGAGAAGGGACTTGGGTGGGCTTTAAATCACTCTCACACAGGGGCACTTTGCCCTGAGTTGGTGTGCCAAGAACTCCTTGGGAAGATCCTGCACCACCCTCACCCCCTTTCACCTCTGCCAGGCTTTGTAAGTGAATCAGTAATTGCTCAAAGATTGTGAAGGAGAGGAAATGCCCCTTTCAGTACAACTGGGTGTTTAGACCTGGTAAACAAAGGGAGCATTTTTTTTTTTTTTCCTGTAGAAGGCTGGCATAAGAGGGAATATCTTTGCATTTTCACCCCTGAGCCAGTGTTCACTCCGCATACTTTTCAAACATAAAAGCTGTATTTTTGCCTTTGATGATATGTTGCAGAAAGTATTTGTGATGAATACCAAAGCACAGACAGCTTTCACACTTCCAGAGTAAAGTGATGCATAAACTTTATTCAGCCCTCCCTGAAAAAGCCCCAAAACAGGTGTGTTTTCAGAGCAAAGAGCAGCAGTGGTTGATTAAACCATGCTGGGCTTCAAGCTTAAAAGGCAAGCAGTGAAACTCATTACCCTGAGAGTCCCAGCAGTTCCTGGATGTCTGGATCATCTCCATGTCAAGCAGGACAAGAAAAAAATAACTGCTTCATTGCTTCTGTTGGCTTAGCAACATCTCAATAGCAAAACACAAGGCAGACACTCATTTGATGCTGGAATGCTCCATGGATAGGAAATAGGAATCTTGGTGCTGCCTCTTTGCAGCTGCATGTGAGTTAGCCAGCACTGCAGCAGGGCAGGAGCTGCAAGGGAAAAAGAGTGTCCCAGGAGATACAAGAGAAGTTTGATGGAAAAAGTTCATCCCTCTTTAGACTGTGTTTAAGAGTAGGACTGAGGACTATATGTCCTGGTCATCTTTCCTTTATTGGTTTCTTGCAGGCTGGAACTAAATTTGAAATACCTGTTTTGTGTGGGGAGAAAAGGCCAACTGTCCCATAAATGTTTTAAACAAATTTTCTTTATTGCAAAACTATATGAAACCAGTTTCTTCCTTCAGGTCATCATAATTTCCAGAGCTACTGATGAATAGTGTTTACTGGGACCTCTGGATTCTAAGGCCAGCCCTCTTACTCATTTGTCATTTTGAAATTATGCCTATTCCTAGAGCATAGGTAATTACTGCCTGTCAGTAAGAATTAGTACTGAAAGTGTTGTTATTGCCTGCAGTAGTAGTAATAATAATAAAAAATAGTTACAACTCTGTTCAACTGAAGCAAATGGAATATAGGAGCATGTTGCACTCAAATTCAAGAAACAAATACTTTATTGATGATTTCACAGGATATCACATCCACTAAGGTAAATAAATTTAAATCAAACATATGCTTTACATAAAAACAAAAAAGTTCCAGGTGCAACTCTGCAGAGGTGTTGAAGACTTTCAGTTTTGCACAAGTTGTGAACAGATGTATTTCCAGCTGTAGGGTTTGGACTTTTAGAGGAAGTTCCCTTCCAGCAGATGGCCGCTTTTCTTTTCTCTTCATCAAGCTGTTTAATGACTCTGGTTTCAATGAATTTAGTTAGAACTGATTTATGCGATTGTGAGGGGTGTAGGTCTGACTTTGCTGGTGATGTACATCACCACAGGATTTGGCTTACTGGATGCCATTTCACATCCTCAGCTCACAGACCTCAGTGGGGAATGGTTTCACCTGGGAGCTATGCATAAGCACATCTGTGGATGTTCAGTTGGTCCAGTTCTACTTAAAAATACACAAAAATTGAAATTTCACCTCTGCATAAGGACATGAGATTTATGTGACCATCTGGCTGGTTTGTCAGTCAGTACTTCTCTAATGATGGGGTTGAACCCAGCAGCTAATTTCAGCCAAAAATCTAAAACACACTTAATCTCCTGCAGCATCTGTGGATTTTTTCAGTCAAGAAGAGAGATACGAATTGATGTCCCAGTGAGGAAACAGCAGGAGGTCACAGCTGCTGGAGGCTCCATCGGGTAGGGAGGAGGCAACTGTGCAGCACCCTCAGCTCACCAGGCTGTTCCCTACTGGGCAAGGGTATGAGGAAAACATGAGAAGAGCTCAGATTACTGCTCTGAGGATTTCTTTTCAGCTGAGTTCTTATGTCCTAGAAGCCATGTTTGCTCCTGACAAGTCCCATGTGATTTTTTTTTTTTTTAAATAACATCAGACTTCAGCACTCTGTTCTTTAATTCTCTCTGTTAGAAAATTGAGCAGAGGTAGTTCAGAGGGATATTGCAAGATTTAATTAACTTTTACAAACAGAGAGAATAATGAATAGGTGATAAAGACTATAAATGGAAGTTCAATACTAAAGTGTAGTATTGATTTAGAGACATCTGTCATTTCGAATCTCAACATCGGAGCATCAAGGCTACTTTAAAATACAAACAAGCAAAGGGAAGTCTTTGATTTCTTTAAAGCTAGATGTGTTGTTTCATGTAAAAAGGAAAAAAAAGGGAGGGGAGAGGGTTGGAGGTAAAATGACCTGCTTCAGACCCTGGGCTCCTAAAACCCAGTCTACATTCTTACTGATTTTTCAAAGTGCCTTTCTACAAAGAAGCGTCTCCTGCTCTGTAGGTCTGGATTTTTACCTTTGCTGCAGCAGTGTAGGGCTGAGTGGTAAAACTCTGGTATAATGGCTCTTTCTCCATCTCTAAAAGGTTCCATATTTCCGGCCACAGAGGATCTTTCTGTCAGAAGAATACCATTCACAACATTATATGCATTTCAAAAGAAAAGCACATGAAGTCCCCATGTGGCATTACTGGTATACGTCTACATTCAATGTGTCAACAGGACACTTTTCTGTTTTTTCTTTGTGTTGTAATAATGCTCCGCTGATGAAGGTGCAACATGAAAGGCTGCTCTTTAGAGGATTTGAGTTTAGTACTGTGTGGAACAAAACCACAGTAATGCAAATAGTACTTCCAAGCAGAACCATTGAAGTGAGACTATGATCACTTTTAGATAGCCTGTATTTCTCCATATCTCAGGTAATTAGGCACCCCACAAGTACTTTGCCTGTGGGGTCCTGGGCTGGCCCAGGCTGTATGAGGACAGCAGGGCCCAGACAGGGACAATCTGAGGTGCTGCTGAGCTGCTCCAGCTTCATGAGCCTGATTTCTGCTCCCAAAAGACAGGTTTTCAAAAAGGAAGTGTAGCCCCATAGTGCAGGTTATGAGTGGTTACAGGGCCATGACTGGAGAATGAGATGTGTTCTGTGGTGATATCACCTTATCTATAATTTTGGTGTGCCTCCTGTGTGCATGTGGGGAGAAGGGTGACTTGGCACCCTGGCAGGTCCACACCCTGGAACCCCCACAGCAGCAAGCAGGGCACAAGGCACGGGGCTTTGGCAAAGCACTGGGCTGCACAGCTGGGCCTTTCCTTGTTGAGAGGTTAAAATGATGGGTGGAGGAGGATGTGCTGCTGTTCTGACAGCCTCTTCTCACACCTGTGCAGTGCAAATGCAGGTAGGCGCTTTCTTTGGCTACCTAACCAGGCTTAATGGGAAATGTCCCATGTAGAGTGCCCAGCAATGCCCACATATCCAACAGGAATTCCCACCTGGGATCATCACTGATGGACAGCACACAAAACGGTCTGTCTTCACAGAGGTTAAGCATTTTGTGAGTGTATGATGCGTGATTTTTACTTGTGGGATAAGATTACAACTCCGCAATTCCCTTTGTTTTGAATTTATCTACAAGGTTGCTTAGGTTGAATGAGCTAGTAAAGCTTACGTCAGTACTGGCCTAAGTAAAGCATCAAAATAGCAAGAAATCCAAGTATGTCACCAGTGCTATTTAAGGTTTTCAGATCAGCTGCTTTGGACCTATTTCTGTGCATCAATTTTTGAAGTACAGCAATAGACGGAGGTTTTGTTATGATATGTTCCTTCCTTGGGTGCTGAGAGTACTCAGCTTCTGTGCAGCTCCACAACACATGCCTCCAATGACAGAATCTGACTGACATCTCAGGCTTTGCTACCTAAAATAGTTTCATAATATCTCTTGTAGATGCTTTTGTCTGAAAAGTGTATTGGCATTGTGAAAAGACAGAAGAAAATATCAATACTTTTAATAAAATAGTGATTGAGAAATGGATCTTTAGAATCAAAATTTGATTACATGGGGACTTGAATCCTCAGTGTCTGAATATTCTGCTGAATGGCTTTGGTATGAAATCTTCAGCACTAATTTTGTTTAGCTTGAACTCAGCTCACCTCTGAAATTATGATTTCCCTTTCTCTCTATTAATCTCAACCAAAAAAAGTATTTTTCTCACTGCTGTCACACAATAAACTTATCTCTACATATAAAAAGAATCATGTACTATTTTTATTTGGAATTTTTATTTATTACTGATTTCTTGGGTGGCTTATTGGAAGTTTTGAATATTTTATATATACATCATTTCCAGAAAGTGCTATTCAGTGATACGTCATAGACGCTGCTAGCATCAGCAAAATACAATAAATTAATTTGCGTGACATTAGTCTGACTTGCTCTGGGACTGGTACATTCTGTTTCATCTTAAATGAAGTAAAGTTATTAATTTTGTGTAGTTTTCATTTTCACATTAGCATTCTCTTCTGTGAAGTGTAATTGCCTTCCTGTTATTTGTAATACTGTAGTCATTTTAGTTAGGGCAGTTCACCATAGAGAGAGGCTCAGGGCCTTCCTGGAGAATTTACTACACAGACCAGACAGTCAGAAACAGAGGACACGAGTGGTCTGATTTGCTTAAGGTTATATAAGACATCAGCAGAGTGAGAATCAGGATCCAGTTTGCCAAACCTTATTCCAGTACTGTATCCAGCGACCATGCTGCCTCTTAGTATGTCACTGTTCTTATTGTTCTTTCTTTATAGTTCGGGATCGGGTACGATCTAAAATGGAGAGAGATATTTTGGCAGAAGTCAACCATCCTTTCATAGTCAAGCTTCATTATGGTAACTATAATAAAATATAATTTGTGCTTTTTCTTAAATTGGTTGGGGAATTGTGACTAGATGTGTTAAACTTTCGTACAGATACCCTCTGCCTACTTACGACTCTTTCTAACAAAGTCATAGAGGCTACCTGTGTGAAATTCTTCATTTATGCTAAAGGAGAAATTCAGTATTTGTAAGTTTTATCCATTCCTCCATCAAAATAAATTTGTCATAAAGTCTGATGTTGTAGGTAGTGCTGGTGGGGTAACTGGTGAGTTTACGTATGCCAACCCTTTACCCACTGTAAGGTATCATTTAGAAAGACAGAGGATTTAAATAAAAGCTGGTTTTAATAATCAGTACCAGTCTAAATTTGCATATGCGTGTACATGAATGTGGTGTCTTGCTGGAGCTGCCTCCTGCCCTGCCAGCCCCATTATTACTGTAACAGGTGTTCTGAGGACATTTGGGTGTGTGGGCTCTCCTCTCACACAAGCATGGGAATGGCTCTCGGTGACTCCAGATACCTTGTGGAGTGGGAAACACTGTTAATTCGTAGGTGCTTAGCACAGAAATGAAGGTATTAGTAATGCACTGTTGTCTCTCAACTGACACTACTTTTCCCCATAATCTAAGCTCAATTGCTAAGTTCTAGACAGAAATAATTTTTTTTTTTTGGTTCTCAAAGTTTTAAAATGACAGTGAAGCAATGGCATGAATGATATACTGCTAGTCAACAGGGCTTACTTGTTGGGGACTTTAGCTTGATTCAAACTTCCAACATCTCCTTCCTTTTCTAATGCAGCATTTCAAACAGAGGGAAAGTTGTATCTAATACTAGATTTCCTACGGGGAGGGGACCTTTTCACCAGACTCTCCAAAGAGGTAAGCTGATCGATCTTCAACTCAGACATTAAAGACTGTCTTGGATTTTCAGAACTCAGATTGAGTTGGTGGGAATGAAAAATGGCCTTGGGAATAGTCCTATAGATATGTAATAGAGCTATCTCATTTTGCATGGTTATGTGGGTTCTTAATAACTGTATTTGAATTATGCTATAGGTAATGCAGCAGATACCATGTAGGCATCACTGCCAGAGAAAACTGCACCACTGCTAAGCCGTTCCCGTAGCAAAGTAGCCCCAGACTCATTGTTTTCAAAATAAGTCTTGGATGTGATGAGAAACGGTCTGAGTAATCAATCCCCAATGCATTTTGCCCTTGGGATGAGCACAGAACCACTGGAAAAACACACACACTGCCAGCAAAGGGAAGAGATGGCTGTGGGTCAGGGCCAGCCCCTGCAGCTGCTGGGAGCAGGTCAAGGGCCATGCGCCACCCTGGGAATGGGAGATTGACTATCACAGCCCTCACCTGCCCTCCTTCTGCCTGCCAGGAGTAGCTGCTGCTTCCATACCCTCCCCAGGCTCTCATCTCTCCCCTGTCCTCTGCACGCCATGTCCCTGGAGAGGGACTGCTGCAGGCAGGAGACATCCCAAACCTGAGCCTCACTGGTGCCCATACAGAGCAGCCACAGTAGGTTTTCCAGGGTCATTTGGGTCTCTTCTGTATCTCCAAACCTCTGTGAGCCAGCAGTCCCAGAGATGTCCTTGCAGAAGTGCAGGAGGCTCCAGTGAGGCAGGATGGCTGCCCTGCAGTTGTCTGTGCCCTGGTCTTCTCTGTCACCAACACGATGTCCCCAGCCCTTGGTACTTCCCAGGTTGTGGGGACAGGGGTGTGGGCAACCACTTACCACACAGTCTTTAAAGACAGGGACCTTTCAAATGCCATCTTGAGGGGAAGCTCTGTTGCTCTTCTTGGGTTTGGGGAGCTACTGATGGACTGAAAAAGCAGTGAAAACAGTATTTTCAGTCAAAAGTTCCCTAGCTTTTTTTCCCCTCCCCATTCAGTTCCTGATTCAGCGACATGCTGCAGGCTGCTGTGTGCAGTGTAGCTTGGGACCCCAAGTATTTGCTTTTAAGGCTTGCTTGCTAATGCTAGACATTGGTAAGAAGTTAATTACACCGCTGAGTAATGATTCTTGTATAAATATTCAGTTCCTGGTATAGCAGTTACTTTTAATATGAGGGAAAAGATTTTAAAAATTTAAACTTAAAATATCCTTCTGCTATTGTCATGAGACCAAGCTTCATTAGCGAGGCAGTGCTGCTGTCTCAGCAAGGGCCTCTCCAGTTTCATGGAAGAAGACAGAAAATGTGGCTCTTGCCTAAGAGGGCAGGTCCCTGTTCTGCACAGCCAGTGTACTCAAAAGTGGAGGATAACAGCTCAGACTTTGTACTTCTTTAAAGCTTCATGTTTTCCCCAAAGCTTTTCCAGGGCAATTCACTGACTTCTCTGCTGTGTACCATCAGGAGCAAGTCCTCTTAAGCTGACAGTAAAAACATACTTCTCTTTTTTCAGTGTTTGCAGCTCACCTTGTCTGCCTATACTTTGCAGCTGTTTAGGGGCCAGAAGTTCTGGGATAACTTGAACTGTCTGCAATTTGTTATAATAGATTTGGTTGAAAGGTATTGATTTCAGTGGACTTTCAGTCAGATCCCATATACATACATTGCATGCATGCATGCAAAGCTTGCCTATTTCTTGCTCTTTTTGAGACATCTGACATTAACTAGGTGTATATGTGTAGATTAGATTTTTCCTTGATTCCATTGATTTAATTTCTTGCCTACATTATTTATTTTAAACTTTATAAATAATTTAAGTTTATTTTGAAAATTAATGCAATTTTTGCATTCAGTGCAATTAAATTTTTAGAGTTTTTGCTTGTGTATTTATTTATTATTTTCCTTGTGTTTTTATTTCTAGCCTTTGCAGTAAAATTCTTAATTAAATTATGTGACATCTGTTCTCTGAATCATCTCTTTTTTTTCCCTCAGCTGTCTGGAACTTCTCAAAGCACTCAGATATTTTGGCTACCCCTTTCTGGGAGCAGAGACTTAATTTTAAAATTAAGCTCTGCAACTTCTACTATAGAATTTGCATTTACATATGACAAGTAAATTTGTATTGAGCTGACTTATTTTGCTTCTGTCATGCATAATATTCACACTTGTGTATCCGATATATCAGCTTATTTTTCTGCATTATTATCTCTGTGCATATTGAAATTTAATTAAAGAGAACGTCTGAAATACAGTGGAAGTAGAACCGGAGGGGTTTCCTGCCATCTGAGTTTTTCAGAGCTTATTGGTTTTTTGATTACAGAAGCTTCTTCACCTAAAACACAGCTTTCAGTGTTAGCAGTATCCATATCAGCTACAGAAAAAGCTGTCTTCAGCTGGCACCTCATCAGGCCCTGGGTGTTAAACAAGACGTCACTGCTTAGGGCATCTGCACTGAGATTGCTTCAACCTCCAAGGCAGAAGGTTTTAAATTGATCTGGGTTTCTTCATTCCATGTATTCTGCTCAGATTTGGAAGTATTTCACTTCGAAAAAAAGGTTTCCATTTCATGGGAAGCTGGTAACCAAATGCCAAGATTGTAGCAAGTTAAGGGCTATGAAAGCAATATAGGCTGCACTGAATGTGTTTAATTTTGCCGTTCATTTCCAAAGGCTAAGGAGTTATAATTTATTCCTATTATTGTGACATAATGTCATCTAAACAGATCAAACAGACAAATGGGAGCAGCATATTTTAAGGAACAGAGGCACTCAACAGACAAGACTTGTTTTATAAGGAAAATCTGGTAAGAATTGTTAATGTAAGTTCAGACAAATTATGGAAAATTGAACCTGATATGATGGTTCTTCCAGCATTCCCAGGTTAGACAGTTCCTTCCCAAGTCTGTTTAAGGCAAGCCAGCCCTCCACTGTCCAATAAATAGATGTGGTCTTCTCTTCCTTCTCTTCCTTCTTTCTAGGTGATGTTTACAGAAGAGGATGTCAAGTTCTACTTAGCTGAGCTGGCCTTGGCATTAGACCACCTCCATGGTCTTGGAATTATTTACAGGGATCTAAAACCAGAAAAGTAAGTTAACAAGGAAAAGTGAACTGAAACATAAATACATGAACTTTTAGGCTGCTTCTGCTCCTTGTCATGCTACTAAATGAGAAGGTGCTAGGGGCTCTGCTTTCCTTCTTGTTTGTGAGACTCTACATGAGACCTGCACTAAGAGCAGTAGGGTTTTCCTATCATACCATTTTAGTGTGAGGCCAAATATTTTGACTGTGCTCCAGTATGATGGGACATCTGTGTGCCTGGACTTCAGTTTTATGAATGAATTCAGTAAAGAATTCAGATCCCTGTGTCTTGAACTTCACTGGCACTGTTCTCTGTTTGCAGCATTTAATCTGGCCTTCCCCTTGATGCAGTGTAAACCATTCAAAGCAACTCCACCTCCAGCTCATATGGAATATGTCGTGGCACCATTCAGTTTTACTGTAGCCATTAAATGAGCATGTCTGAAAACTTGTTTGCCTATTAACTCATGAGAGACATGATAATCAGGATTTTTAAAATACTTGTATTAACTGTGAAAAATATTTTCCAAAATATTTGTTCTCACTTATATTTGCAGCTATTTTTCACTTGTAGTGTGGTCCTAATTTTCCTTTCTCTTTTTTATTTGCAATACATCAGTAGAGCAAATGACACCCTCAGTGCTATCACTGGGAGTGACATGATACTGTTTTTATTCTATGCCCTTTGCCTGGTGCTTTGCTGGCATCTGCTGTGATGACTTGAATAAATCAGGCTGCAACATTTCAAAGTTCCTTTTTAATGTAATGTTCACCAGCATTTATAAAAGGTAACCACTGAGGGCAGTCTGTTTGGCAATTGCTTACACTTTCAAAGTCTAACAGCACAGCAGCATTTTCAAACTGAAACATTTGATGTGCATTTGATGTGCATTTTCACATCAAACTAAAAATAAGCAGCTGTTCCTTTAAAATTGAGTGTATTGCTTTCACTCTCATGGACAAAACATGAGACCAAAAGTGATGGAATGTGGACTTTGTAGGTGAGAAGTTGAGGGGGAGGAGACTGTTTATCTCCATTACAGTTCTATGTGATTTAAATTTTAAATTCAATTTTATGTTTTGGTGAGAAAAATAATAGTAGTAGCAGTCCTATGCTAATTCAACAGATATACATAACAAGAGCTCTCAGTCTTTTGGGCTAGAGGGTTTTTTGCAGTTGACCAAATTTTCCAATCTTGCCCATTTATGCAACCAAAGCTGGAAACCAGAGTCTTCGGCAAATATGGGAAGTCATCCTGAAAATTGAAAAACTGGAGGGAGAAAAGCACCATTTTGTTCCTGATATGAAATGCAGGTAGGCAGTGGTCGCACCCCAGCTGCCACAGCCATGGCAGCTCTCTCATTGTCTGCCAGCAGCTCCTTGATTTCAGCTTCATTCTGAATTGCTGTTTTATCCATTCAGCATCAACAAACATGTACACAATAGAATAACTCCAGTTACAGGTTTTCAGTTTTAAACTTTGATTTTAGTGAGCATTAGTATGCCTCATGCACACTGCTTTTCTTTCTGATGTTAGATGAGGCTGATCTTTGAGAGAATACATGATAAATGAATCTGCTATTAGAAGGTATCCAGACATGAGCTTGTATATTCAGATATAAGCCACAATGCTGTTACATTTATAGGCACAGACTGTAATTTTTTGCTTTAGAAGAAGTTAGAAACCAAGGAGAAAATTAAGTGTATGTCAAAACTGTTCATTGTGTTTGAGATACTGAGAACTGGATTTTTCAGAGTTCTTAGCAGGAAGTGTCACTTAGCATCTCAAAAAACATCTCTCAATGACTCCAGTTGCAAGTGAGAGCACTTCATATTTCTGCAGACCAAGCTGCAGTGCTTCAAACTGGGATCAGTGAATCGAGAAATTAGAGCTCATCTAAGGAAGGGAGGTGTCACTGATTTGTCATTGTCACATAGAAGCATGTTGAAAAGGTACAGATGGAATGCAGTTTTCTCTGTATTTTTGTCTGAGACCAGCCATCCCTTTCACTGTACTGCTCTGCTAAAATCCGTCCCTGAGTGTTACCAGTTTGCCGAGACAAGATTTCTCTGGCAGAAAATAGAAAGTATCATCACATAACTGAAGACCTTTATACAGTGAGATCACTGTGTAAAGTTAAGGTGGAAGCCCTCACTCTTGCATTCTCTAACTTCTGTATATATGGTTTGTGGTCTTTGAGGTACAGTTAAATGGATTAACTGTAATACAGTTTCATTTGGATGCAATTGACATAGTATAAAATTAGTTTACATGAATATAACTGTTGTGTAGGAAAGGAAATGACCCAGGAGTTTCATACCTGGAGATAAAGCAAGGCCTCTGATTGAAAACCATATCCTCTAAAAATAGCTCTGTAAGTGTAAAGCCTATGTGTAGTCACACCTAGGACAGCAGAGCATGACAGCCTATGACTGCGCTGGAACTTTAGGTTTACGTTAAAGAAATAGATACAGCAGAATAAAAATATTATTCTCAAGGGAAAAAAAAAAAGCTAAATTTTTGAATTATGTCTGGGAAAGAATAACTTTCTAAATAAGACAATAAAAGAAAATTAGGACTATCCCAGGATGTTCTCATCTTCCCCTTTCCCCCTGGCTGGATCAAATTTATCAAGACCATTACAGGCGTGTTGCTAACCTAGGTTTAAGACAGCTGTGGAGACCCCGTGGTCTCCATAGGAGGCCTCTTGGCAGTGCTCCACCAGTTGTTCATCTACAATGTTGCTCCTAATAGCTAGTTTGAAATGTCTTTGCTGCCACTGCATGCCACTGCTCCTTGGCTTGCTCTCCTAGATGCTCCAACTTGCTTATTCTGCTCTCAGCAGCAGCCTCAGGTAATAGTGAGAACATCCTTGTCCTTAGACCCTTTTCTGTACCCTGAACAATCCAGCTACTGAATTCTTCACTAGTTAGTCTTTATAGGTGTTCAATCATTCTCATTCCTCCCCTTTGGTTTCCTTTGATTCCTCTCACCTTTGAAGTGCAATGTGCAGAATCACACACACTCATCTTCAGGAGAGGCATTGCCAGCATGATTACAGCACAAGGTCTGCTCTGTCACATTTGCAGAACTGGAGATAAATTAATTAGTTTATAATTTCCCAATTCTCTCTCTCTCTCTTCCCCCTTTATTAAAGATAGATGCTGCATTTGACCTTTCATTGTTCAATGCTTTTGCTGTTCTTGAGAAGTTCCCAAAAGTAATTTGCTGATAGGTTTGAGTTTGCATGTCAGCTCTCTAAGTATGCTAAAATAAGAATTAAAATAGTATATGTAAAAAAACACCAAACTTAGAAAATAGTTCGAACCACTTGGAAGAACTCTCAGTACATTAAAATTTAAGGTTCAGCTTTTACTTTTTAAGATTCCCTGAGCAAAAATCCATGTTAACAACTCAAAGTTATGAGTTAATTTCAAGTGCAACTGGGAGTTGTTCTCAAGTCAGCTGTACTTATTTCAAAAAGACAAGTAATTGAGCTTTCTGGTTAAAATCTTGTTTAGAACAAGAAGATACTTCTCTTGAATTGTTGCAGACAAATTCTTCTCCTTGAGTTGTCTTGGTGATTTCAGTGGCATCCCTCGTGGGACAAGGTATTGTTCAGTCACACTGAGAGCCACTGAGTTCCTTACATGGTGAGGCATGATTTTACTTAAGAACTGCACAATCAAGCTATTAAATATGGTAAATATACCAAAATAGATAAATGGGTACTTATTATAAAGTAGTATGTGATGCATATGTTATTTCTTATGCTGTGATTTAAGGGTATGAGTGACTTAGAAATAACTCTACCATCTGAAAATGGATAGACTAATATTATTATTTATCTTTACCATTTCTCTTTTCAGGAGCCTAGATGCACCTTGAGTGCTGGCATAGGGGCTTAGGTTCACAAGGAGTGGTATTAAGACCCTCAGTTGTGTATACAAGGGACAGCTCATATGTCTAACAGTTTTATAACAACATCTGAGATGTTGAACTATACTCTAAAAAACACGAACAGCAATTTTTAATGCAACGTGTTCCAAACCATGACGATTTATGAATGTAACTGCCCTGTGTAGAGAGGGGAGATCTGAGAATCAGTAAAAGACAAAGGGTTATGGTGGAAAGCTTCCACTGATGTTAACAGTCCCTTTTTGACTTCATGTTGTCAATGAAGCTACAGCAGAGATGAGTTTGTATTCAGCAGGGTGAGATAGCATGGGGTCATGTGAGATAGGTATGGGGTCATGCAAACACTGAATGTCACAAAACACTGACAATTTGTGAGAAGCTTCATCTCTTTAGTAGATATTTGACTATTCATCTGGTACTTTCATAACAAAACGTGCAATGAAATAAAACATTGTTCATAAAGTCTCGGGTCTTATTTCCAACCTGAAAATTTGGCTACAGTTTCTGAAAAACATAGTGTGGGTTGAATCTTCTGCAAAACTGCTCTCACTTAGAAAGAAACTTATCCCCAAAAAAACCCCATGAAACCAAACAAACCAACCCCAGAGTTCCAGCTATATTAGATTTGGCAGAACTTCACATTGATTTGGGAATTTGGAGCTCAGAGTGAAGCCCAAAAGACATGTCTAAAAACCAAAAATAAAGAAAGAGAGAAATGGGAGAGAATTGTTCAGGCCTTGACTTAAGACATAATATAAAACAATGCCAACAACCCATAGTGAAAGCTTTTTATCCCTGTGATGAAGTCGCAGCAGTACTGTTGATACGGAGTTTGCAGTCCTTGCTGTACTGTGAGGCCTCTCCTGTAACTCGGAGTATGTCATTCCACTGCTACTAATTTAGCTCCAGCCTCTAGCATGGAGATTTCCAGCCTTTATTTTCTCAAGGCATACTTTCAAACTGAGGTCAGTGAAAGCAGTTTGAATGTTCGTGGGATGATCCTGATGCAAAAATGCTCAGTCATAGAATAATAGAATATCCCCACGACAACCCTAAGAGTCACACCATGTGCCTGAGAGCATTGTCCAAACACTTCTTGAGCTCTGTCAGGCTGGTGCTGTTCCAGTGCTGTTCTAGTGCTAAACCAACCTCTGGGTGAAGAACTTTTTCCTAATATCCAACCTAAACCTCAGGCCCATCACCAGTCACCACAGAGAAGAGATCAGTGCCTGCCCCTCCTCTTCCCCTCTTCAGAAAGCTGTAGGCTACAATGTGGTCTCCCCTTAGTCTCTTCTTCTCTAAGAGACACCCTTGTTTTGTGGCATTTTTTGTTCCAAGCCTATGTGTGGTTCACTTATTTATGGTGTTGGTATATTTTTCACCTAATAACTGTTATTACTGCCTTGAGGAGAACGTTGACGATGACAGTATCCTGTAAAAGCACTCAAGCCTTAGACTGAACAAATAAAATGAAAAGAACTCCTACCTGAAGGTTATCACTCAGTGAGACTGTAACCTAGTTTAGCATTTAAAATTAGTCTACTTTTCATGGCTTTTATAATTTCAAAACATTAATTTAAATGAAAGATTATTCTCAAGCCTGAATCATATTAAGAACTTCTGATTCTTTTTTCCCTTCCACAGAATAAAACTGTCTTATTGCAGAGTAATGTATGCTGTAAACCATAGCTAAAGTAATTGTGATTGTCACAATAGAAATTCTACTATGGACATTGTAGGATAAAAAGGAACTGTAAAGTGATGAAGATAAAAAGAGAGTACAGAGAATGATCAGATAGTAAGTTTGCTTCTACAGTCACACTGGAGAAAACTATTTGTCTGTTATTGTAATTTGCATTCTTAGAAGCAGGTACTTTGTTCTTTGCTTCTTAATTTCACTCTAAGATAATTCAGTGCAACAGTTGCCTTTTTTTTCCTATTAGCATATTGTTTTCTTTTTATGTGAAATATAATCTTCAGTTAATAACTGTAGCGTTATTTGTGCTGCCAGATGGCAAGTGTGGAAACATCCAGATGTCCAAAGGGTGCTGCAAGGGGCCACAGAGGCTGCCAGCAGCTGAGGGCATGGTAGAAGGGTGGTTAGGGAACATGAGATGGCAGAGGGAATTGTAGCTCATGTTTTGGGGGATATAGGTTACGCATCCATTGGAAGCCAGGATCTATTAATTTTGCTGCTTATTCAAACATTCAGTGTGAGAAAGAGTTACTGTATGTTTCTGACTCAACCTCCATCAGTATTATCAGTCTGATAGCTGTGTTGGTGTTGCCTCCATCCCTTTAATGAGGGTAACGTGTGGACCCTCTAACCAGAGCAAAGGTATGGGAAATGTACATCATATACATACAGAAGCAGCATGGATTTTTAATACGAAATTATGAAATTTAAAATCCATTAAATATAAAATCAGTGTTTCTGGGGAAATTTCCACAACCTTTGAATTGCATTGTAATTCACAGGGGCTTGCTGGGTGTGGGGCAAATTTTTGGGTGATTTCTATGAGCTCTAGTCCTCCTGCTATTTTTCCAGATCCAGGTCTGTGGAGTTCGTACATTCATGCTCACTTCCACACTGGCAGGTGTTTCATTCTGTTCTCTTCTGAAGCACAGGTTTAGGGGTCGCAGTCACAAAAATACATTTAAATATGCCTGTTATAGACTAGTACTTGAAAATTATGTGTTCAAGAAAGCTGTGGAGAAAGAATAAAGGTAAGATGCTTTTATCGAGAAGAAAAGGCTTTAATTACTGGATGCATAGTACTGACTTAGTTGCTGCCCTTTGAGGAATTGCACAACAGCTTTTTCTAAACACATAAATGAGTGACAGAAGAGCATCTTTTTTCAATTATGTTTCTTTTCACAACTTTTCACAAAAGTATAGCCTATTACATTTGGTTCACTTCTGTCCTATTTTCTTCCTGAATAATTAAAGTGATTCTCTAAGAGAAGAGGAATATAGACATAGCTGGCACCATGACAGATCATTTGGAAAAGAGAAATGTACTAAGTCTAACTAGTACTGAATACTTCCTTCATTACTATGCCAGTTTTTATTTACCAAAATCATTATTTTTCAAATTCAGTGTCCCCTCCTTTCCACAAAAACTAGCACTGCTTTTTGTGAGCTACAGAAATGTTGGAGTGCCTTTGTGAGGAGAAAATATGTTGGCAGGTGGCAAATGTGGGAATACTTGAATTTGGCTTCCAGGCTGAATTTTCATCTGTGCTCTGGACAGAAAAAATAAGCAGAGGTTGACATCCATGCAGTTAGGCTATGACTAGTCACTGCACTCTATGATGACTTTTATTACTTCAGCATGAACCTTTGGACTTAATTTTAGGTCCCGTGAGTCCAAGCCCTGATTATTTGTGTGATTGCCCTTTATTATGACAAGAACAGGAAACCTCTAGCTCCTTCTCCTGCTGGAAGCATATACTCGGCAGTTTTTGGCTTTAAGCACTCTGTTCTTTCTGAGCTCTGCTTGCATGCCCACCTTGACCATCCTATGGAGCAAGGAGGAGGCTCTTCATGGAACTGCCTCAGGCTGTGCATGCCTCAGACATGAGATTAAACAAACCTCTTATATTTTTTTTTCTTTCTGGAGCCACAGAATCCACTAAGGTTTTGTTTACATAAGTTTTTGAATCTTGCTGTCTGAGTTTTTGAGACAAAACTTCAGGAGGAAACACTCCAGAGTGAGTGTCTCCTCCGAAGGGAAAAGGGCCTCCCCTTTTCCTCCGTCAATGAGACAAATGGGTCACAAGAAGTGAAAGTGGGAAAAAGAAACCAAACTATTTATTAACACACAAACAAAACAGGGTAGAAAAGGATTTTAAAAACCCTCAAAATACAACAAATTCTCAGAGAGGGAACAGACACCTGGGCTCGACCAGCTGGGGCCACCCCCGCAGGCTCCCCAGACCAGCGAGGAGGGAAGGGAGGCAGTGAGTCAAGGGAAAGGAAAGAGAAAAAAGACCAAGGAAAAAACCAACAGAACCTTTTCCCAGCTAGCTGGAACACAAAGGAAACCAAAAAGCAGCACAGTGCTCCCGGCGCGCTCCCTGCCGAGCCCCTGAAGCCCTTGGGCTGAACCGTTCATCGCCCCCTCAGGTCCGTGGCTCCGGCCCCAGCCCTGGGTCCATCCTAAAGGCCCAGCGTCCTTGGGCATTGAGCAGATGGGTAAGGAATAAAGCGGCTTCATAACGTCACCCCAGGACACTTGCATATCTCCATACCTGACTTAAATATTTTATATTTGTGGTTTTTAACTGCACTCTGTGCCTGGTTAATGAATCAATGTTTCCTTTTTGCTTTATAGCATTCTTCTTGATGAAGAGGGTCACATTAAGATAACAGGTATGTGAGGAACAGAAAACTTCGTGCCTATAAGCTGATTTTTTTTTTTTCTGCAGTATATTCCATGCATCCTGGTCTTTTGTTGGAAGGAGTTTGCTTACAAAAACTAGAAGCCAGAAGAGTTTGAGTGTTGGGCTTCTCTGTCAATTTGTCGAACCCCCGTGCTACACAGCATATGGAGAACATAGCATTTTCTTGGTAAAATTGTGCTCTTGACTGATGTGAAGCAGGCAGGTTTGGCTGCCTACAACTGTGTATGGAAGGATGCTTCCAATATGAGTATTTAATCCAGGCAGAGGATGGCTGGAAAGACATCCCTTTGCCACTCTGAAGGTGCTGTGTACCCAGCCTTTTCACTGGTGTAATCTGGGTTTATTATTCCTAGTACTTTGGTTATCTGCACAAGAATCCTCACTAGCATTGCCTTCACCAAACCTGAACTGTGTATTTCTGCTTATTTAAGCTCCTTTCTGCCTTGGGCCCGAACCTCATTCTGAACAGAGAAAATGATATGCCTACTTTCAGAGTGTATTACAGGTGCCAGCCAGGCACTCCACATAGGCAGGGCTCCAGCACATATGTGCCTGCGGCCTCTTTCTGCACACCGACAGAAGGGCACTTCTCCAGCTGGTTGGTGTGTTTTGTTCAAACAGTTTAAGTGAGCAAAAGCATTAGTAATAATTTTTAGAGACCTGACAAGTCTTTTTTTCTTCAATTTATGTAGATTTTGGTCTGAGTAAAGAAGCCATTGACCATGACAAGAGAGCGTACTCATTCTGCGGGACAATAGAGTACATGGCCCCAGAGGTGGTCAACCGGCGAGGACACACGCAGAGTGCCGACTGGTGGTCCTTTGGCGTGCTCATGGTAATACAAAAATTGTGCTGCTTTGTTGGAGGGGTGGCTGTAGGAGGGATTTTATCCCTCAGATAAAAATTGCACTATCAGGGAAGTTTTTTCCTCAAGCCAGCCTTCTAAAATTACATCTTTAGATGCTAACGTGCACCCCTCCAGCCTCTTCAGTCTGTGTTCTGTTGTTGCTGATGAAGATCAAGAAGTTGATTTGTGACACTGATTCTTTTAAAAGCTGTATGAACACTGTAGGTTTTTGGAAGCGGATATTTGCAGCATTGTTTTATCAAGGATCGTGCTGTCCCTTGAGCCCAGACACCAGGCATTTGTTACTCTCACGGGGATTTGTTTGGGTAGCAGAGGTGGTGCTGCTCTCTCCCAAAGTGTGCAGGCTTCTACCCAAGTGCTTGGGGCGTGGCCACCACCGGGCAGCTGTGGCTCACAGGGCACCTCACTGTGATTGTCACAGCTTCCCTGCAGCACCAGGGCAGAAGCAGAAATTGGCAATGTGCTCTTCTCATATGGTACTCTTTCCTGTGGTATGGAGGCTATGTTTGGTAGCTATATATTATACTATGTACCAAAATCTATAGAATATGTTTAAATTTTGTTTACTCAAAGCGGACAGCTGGTGCCACAAGAGGAAGTATAGGAAACAATGTGAAAATTTGGGTGGGGGAGGGCCTATATCCTTGATCTAGCAGGTTGGCAGCAGTTAATCTACATAAATATTGTAATTGATTGCCTGAATTATAAAAGGAGTGGAACATCCTTATCTCCTGTGGCCACAAATCCATTTATGGATGATCAGCACTTCTGAACTATATACATTTATTCATGAAAATCAATAGGTTATGTCTCAAAGAATAAATCTATCTTTAAGTTTTTTATTACATATTTAGTTTTGGAGGATAGCTGTGTCTGCTCACTCTCTCTCCCATTAAATGATGGTGCATTTGGTGTATAGATTGTTTTTCTTTCACCAGCTAATAAACTCTTAATAAACCAGACTGCTTCCTTCCTGGGTTATGTTAGCATTTCTTTCTTTCTTTCCATTGCTCTTTTCAACCCTCCCCTAAGAATTCAGCATATTAGAATTAGAAAAGATAAGAATCCTTATAAAAGGAGATGAATTAAAGAAAGTAAAACCCTTTAAACTCCAAGCTAATGCTTTTAGCCTTTAAGGGTTACCAGACATCTTAGAGAAAAATAAGTCAATCAGTTCAACCTTTTTCCATTTTCAACATTTAACTGGTTGGGACAGAAAAATGTGTATTTCCAGACATCAAACGTGTGGGAGGATTTTCTAGTGTTGTCTTTCACTCTGCTCTTTTCTCCTTGTTTTCCTTGTTCTGTCACTTGTATGTTCTATTAGGAAAGCTGTTTTTCTGTCAATCTGAAAATAATTAAATGGTATTCAAATGATTTATTAGCATTTCTTCCTAAGCACTTGGCAGTATGATGTAAAATACACAAAGAAAGTGTGCCAGTTGATGAAATATGCATAGATTGAAAGAAACTGTATGTGATAGTGTAATTTTCACATCTAAAATTCTAATCAAAAAAGGGAACATATTAGGCAGATAGTTGTAACATGGCCTGTATCCTCCTCATCATCAGAGCAACCATACACTCACTTGTCTGTTCTGTTCTGTTCTGTGAAGGGGGATTAATGCTTCTGTATGAAGGGTCGGGTTGTGCTGGCAGCTTCTTGCCAACCTGCATTGACCGTAGCACAGGCTAGAATCAAACTGAGTGATCCTTGCAGACTCCTTAAATGTGGCATGTTACGATTATTAATAGTGAATCAAACTTGCCTGAAAATGACTGAATTCTGGTCTTATTTATTAATTATGTTATTAATTATTTCATTATTATTATTCACCAGGAGTTTCACTGTCAACAACAGAAAAATGTCATTTACTGCCACCTAGGTCTTTGACACAGGCCACACAACTGAAACTGTTACCTGCTCTGTTTGTTTGCTGCTCCATTTATTTGAACTGTTTTATGGTATCTTACTGTGTGTCAACAGGTATTGATGCCTTGGAGTGGCTACCTGGAAACAGAGTCTAGACAAGATTAAGAGAATAAAAGCGGGTATTTATTGAGGGCCTTCAGTAGGTACACCTTGGGCAGTCAAAAAGCCTCCGAGGGGCTCCACCCAAGATGGACACTGGGTCACAGGTTTTTCACACTTTTATAAGTTTGGTCCAGTTGCACATCAGGGTTAATTCTCCAATTACAATTTCAGGTAATGAAGTCATTACCCCAAGTTTGTTCCCCCTCCCCGGAGGCTCAGTTTACATATCTCAGGGCCTGGGACAGCAAGGTGTCCTTGAGTCCAGGCCCAGAGAGGGTTTGTTGTGTCTAACCAGAATGGGAGAATACTAGCTAGCAGGCTAGGGAGTTTTAGAGTTACAGACTAAAGCAGTACAGGACCTGAAAAATATAAGAGCTAAGTCCTAAGGCATCAGTGTAGTTATACACATCTTGAAATTCGCCCTTTCCAGCATTGCAGAAGACAGCCCCTGCTTCTCATGAAATATGTGGTGATGACTGCTGAAACCCAACTATAATTTGTGCTGGTGAATTTATGCAGTTTATCATGACTAGACAGTTTTCGTTTTTTGCCTTTCTGTATCTTACTGCTTTGGAGATTTTGGATAGGATATACTCTGTAAAAGCTTTGCATTGAGAGATCTTCATGAACAAGTGTTTGGCCTAAATTGTTAAACAGTTGGATACGTAAATAATACCTTTTCAGCTCCACTGCAAGAGTCTTGATGCCTACACTACCATCTCTGAAGCCCAGCTAAACTGGTCTGCATGATCTAACATGTACAAATCTCTTGGAAGGCCTCACAAAGCAGTGCTTTTGTAGTTCATCCTACCAGCTGATTTACAAGGTCACAGACCTTATGAAAGCTTTTATCTCTTTCAGTTCAGGAAAAAAAACACTGTATACCTTTGAGAATCATGTGAGCAGAGAGGGGAATATAATTAGAGAAATGGCTTTGATGACTTGGTAGGCAGTCCCAAACCGGAAGAAATGTATTCATATGTGTCAGCAAGTAGTGAAGTTTCAGAAGAAAAGAAGATGTCCCTTTGGTATCCAAACTATTCAGCTCTGTACTAATTTTGTATTAACTACACAGTGGCATTGGAAAAATCAATACAAGACATCAAAGCATTACAATGTTCTTTTATAAAATCCCATCATAACACTTGTTCTATTCCTGGTGCAAGAGATGGTGTTCATGAACATCATTTTGAATGTTTGTGCTTGCACTGTGTGAAGGGATTCAGCCCTTTGCAAGCGCAAATTCATTATGTTTCACATTCAGATAATAATGAAAAGTATTCAATGCATTTTGCAAATTATTAAACTGACAGTTCTCAGATACCTGAAAAATGACTGGAAGTGGAGAGGAGAACCTGGCCATTCTGATGAGTGTCTCTCTCTTTGAAAACTGAGTGGTATCAAGTCTCTTTGTCACTGTGAGTTTTATCCTGTGCTCACTTGGGCTGAAGTCGTTTGCACAGCCTGCTCTTCTTCCATCAATTAGGAAGATTCATATGGTAGTTACCTAGGCTGAGGATTTTTTCTCATTCCTTATCTTCCCCAATGACCCTCCAAGGTCACTTCTTGAATCCATTTCCTCAGGAAATGTGGCACTCTTTTCCAAGGTCTTCCCCCATGTGTGTCTTCTGGGAAGTGCTCGTGTTTTGCCTACTGAAATGGGAGACTGCCCTGAAAACTAGAGAAAGGAAGCACTGCGTAGTATATTGAGACCTCAGCAGGGGCTGGACTGTGTGACTCCATTAAGCTTAATTCTGTGGTTTTCTAAATAGGCAGCTGAACTGGAGCAAAGAGTATTTGACTTTCTTGCACTTTCTTTGGTACAGAAAGGAAGTCAAGGTTGGAGGGAGGTACAGACTTCTGAAGTACTGTGAGCAGAAGATTGCCCTCCAAAACACCCAGGAAGTGAATCAGTGGGAAGGAAGGTGCAAACAGATGGTTTATACAGATGGGGAAGTGGAGAGAATATAAATTGAGTCTCCCAGCAAAACTATAGGGAGTGCTTTAATAGACAAAAATACTGCAGAGTTCATTCACCCCTAGGCTCAGCTTCTTGTCAAACTGCTGTGACCCATACAGCTCTCTGTTTATGTGCAAGAGTGTAAGCAGCATGTTCTCACATCTGTTTTCATATTCAGATTTAGCAAGAGTTTCGATTTTTTGAAAAAGTAAGCAGGAGGACAGGTCATTGCGCAGTGAGGTGATAGCTTTAACTGATGAGATGAACTATTTCAATTTTTGTTTTCATTCTTGTTCTTTCATTTTTAACCTTCAACACATTTAGTCAGGACTGTAATTGAGAAACTAATGCTTTCTTATAGATGCTGCTTAGCTGAGTTCATTGAAGTAAAAAGCTCTGGTATACTTAACTTACGTAGCTGCCTTTCACTTTAAATACTGATATTAAGGGTTTTTCTTCTGGACCTGAATTAATTTCAACATTAGGCCTGTGCAATTGGAGAACATGGGGTAACAAAGTGCTGGCCATTACAGCAGCACAGTAAATATTCCCTACAGCCTCTGGGACAGTCATTCTCCCTGCTCCCTCCTACAACTTAAATTTCTTCCAAGTTCCTTCCTTCTGGTTTCCGTCCTTTGCAGCCATGGTGCATTTGCAGGTATTCCTGGGATATTGGGGTGGGTGGGAGCTACAGTCCCTTCCCACATAGTCTCTGACCAAGCAGTTGCTTGGTATCTTCCATATCTGTATTATCTGCATCAGCAGTGTCAAGCCCATTTATGCCAGTATAAATGAGACATAGCAGCCACTGCGGTGCCGCTAAATTAGATTTATTGTAACAACAAAGTTACATGAGCAAGTGTAAGTGAACATTAGGTACTTACCATGAGCATAAATGCTCTAGAAATCATGAGGAGGGTTTGGTACAATCTGTACCATTGCTGCTGCTGCCCTGGGAAGCAGTGTTCTCTGCCCCTCATTCCCAGTATATCTCAACACTTTAATCAGGACTAAGGCTCTAATAGGTCAGAATTACTTTGAAAATGGTATTTAAGCTCCAGTGTCATCTATGCAGGTTTAAAAATTCTCCTCCATTATGTTTCTTTGTAGAAGACAAGCTGCTTTTCTACAGCTCTACCAGGCAGCTCTTTTCTTGCCTCTCCTAACCCAAGCAGAAGTTAATACATTTGTTTTTTCCAAATCTTGTTTATATTTGTCAGCCATATACATTTTTTAAAGTGTTTTTTTTTTTTCTTTCTACTATGGATTTTAGTGCCTTGAGGTAATTTGTTACTAATGAAGATTAATCCTTCAATTAGCTATATTCAGTTAGTTATCTGGCTTCTAAACGCCTCCTCTGCCCTTCTCCCAAAATTAGCATAGCAGTTTCACCATTAGTTTTCTTCTGTCTTCTGTATTTTTCTTATGGTATATCTGTATTTAATCTGGGCAAAAGGAAGAGTCAGGCTGTGGGGCAATCTGACACAAGTTTTGGTAATGAAAGGATTCTTCTTAGCACAAAGAGCTTTCTGGGAGCACTGTGGTTTCTTGTAGGATAAGGTGCAAAAACTACATAAAGCTTGAAGAGTCTTTCCTGCCTTAACAGGTATTTAATTATAGAAATGAGTATTAATTATTAAATTGATTCATTAATCTAATTAATTAGATTATTATAGTAGAAGAGATCCGAAGCCTGAGTGACAGACATAAACAAGTAACAGTTCACCTTACCCTCAATGGATACTGTTCTCCTCTGTGTCCAAGCTGGTTTATGTTCTTGGTGTCTTTATATTTGGTGATCCACAGCCTTCAACCTCCCTTAGTCAGAAAATGCAGCTGCCACTCCATAAAACACCATGGGCAAGATCTATGTGAAAGACCTGGTATTGAATCCAAGCTAGGCAAGCTTCTTTGGTTGGGGTTTTGTTGGTTTTTTTTCCTTCTTACAGATGTGAAATTCCTGTCAAATTTACTGATAGCACTAATCTGTCTCAAAGGAACCATATCTGATTGATGTTTCAACACATGAATTAGGTAAATAATTGATGATGATTGTTGAATTTGCTTTGACATTTGGGTTCAGTTAAATGTGACACTTGTGAGATTCATCACTGAGTACAGCCAGAGGAACCAAAGCAAGAGAGAAAAGGCACACTCAAAAGCCTTGAGAATGTGTGGTTTAGGCTTGTTTCTCCTGCAACATACAGTAGAGGCATCTCTAAGCGGTGCAAATACACAATCAAAAAGGTGGTTTAGGACTCAGCCTAAAAAGATGGGGAGTGGCATTGTTGAATCCATTTTCCTTGCATGGTAGTCCATGCCAAACACCTAAGAACAGCTATACCCATGCAGGCTAAGGGTCCCTCCACCCAAATAACTCATTTCCAGCATTGGTCATAAAACAGGTGCTGGAGGAAACAGCATATGTGACACTTCTTCCCACACATACCAAAACTTGACAACAAGTATCAGTGTAAACAGTCTGTAACACATCTCTGGAATGGAACAATCATCCAGACTTGCTGTGCCATTTCTTTTCTGAAGCACAGCTTGTTGGATCATTTCTTTTCCTCACGTTTTCAGTCATGCTGGAAATAGAAGATGGATGTGGTGTCTTTCAGCCACGCAGACCATCCCAGTGCACATTTGATTTACCATTTTGTTGCTACTCCACAGTTTGAGATGCTGACGGGATCATTACCCTTCCAGGGAAAAGACAGAAAGGAGACAATGGCACTCATTCTCAAGTGAGTATCAAAACTGCTTTCGTTCTTCTAATTGTGAGTTAACTCTACCCTCTGGAGACTCCATAGGGCCCAAGTATGGGAAGGGTAGACAGTAATAAAGTGCATAATGAACTTTCCAAAGCTATGCAAGGCATGAATTTAGTAAGGCACACATAGCTGATGCCTGTGTTTAACTCTAAAATTGCCTTCAGAATAAATACTAGGAAGTGAATTACTGAGAGGGCCTTACAAAAGAAATTTATCTTACTTGTGATAATGTCAGTATCTGCAAAATGCAGGAAAGTCAGATTTCTGCAGGACATCTTATATTTTGTTGCCAAGTTTCAAATATTTTCCTTTGCAATGTCCCATTCATTTGATGTTAAATGCAGACAAAAGTACTTGAAGCTTAGCCTTGCTCAGTATTATGGGTTTTTTTGTAGCAGTGAATGGCCAAGAGAAAAGTTTTATTCTCTTTAAATAGTATGCAGTTTAGTATATGTTTTTCCATTGTTTCATTGTTTAAATTCCTCTTGATTCCCAATTTTATTCCAGCAAACTAAAAAAGTGAAAAAATTCTGTAGGAAAATACCTATTTAGGTTGCAAAATTTTTATGAGATTCATTAGATCTGCTGTGCCTCTAAGTCAGTGGTAAAACCTTCCTTAAATTCCGTAGAATAAGATCAGCTTCTCTGTATTGCACTATGCTTAGGCAGCCTTTGGTCACTGATTTCGTGTGTCTGCCCATCCTGACTACTACAATTCCACTGTTTCAGCCACAGTGGGATGGAAAAAAAGTTTGAAAAATCTATTTTCTTTTCAAGTGTTGTGTTCTTTCAGAGCCAAACTGGGAATGCCACAGTTCTTGAGCATAGAAGCCCAGAGCCTGCTGCGAGCCCTCTTCAAAAGGAACCCCTCCAACAGATTGGGTACGTGTGCATTTGATCAGGGCATTTGGTGTGTGCTCCCTGCCTTGTCTGGTGGTGGTCGTTGCTCTCAGCTCATCTTTTCTGATGGTTATCCTCTTCATTAGGTGGCATTTGGCACTTCTTCCCAGGCACAGTGAACCTTCAGCATCACTAGAGAAATTTGTAAGGAGCACAGGCAAAGCACTGAAATCTAAAACACGTTATTAATTTGTATTTCATTTTTTTGGTAATGAGGGTGTGTAAACCGCCAGCTTTTATGAATGATTTAAGATAACTGCTGTGTATGATAGTATAGGGGACTGAGAAACAAGTGAATCTGTGTAATTTAGCTGCAAATCTGAGGTTTCATCTCTCCCATTCTCAAATGCATTTCAGTCCTGTCTCAGTAGCTCGGTGCAGTCTTACAGTAGACTTTATTCTCTATTACCCAAATACAGCATCTTCTTTTTACTGATGTGTCTTCACCCTTTGTTAATAATCCTGTTTAGATTGTGATAAAGTATATATTGAATAATGTATCTTATGTCGTCTGACCTTTGTTTATGGGTTTTATTAACAAATTAATTGCATTTGATGAGGTCATGGACAATGCCTATGGCATGATTTCCACTGCAAATTTTGTTGTTGTTCTCCACAGGGATGAGGGGACAACCCAATCAAGCACAGTGCTGGGTGGCAGTGGGGAGCCAGTCCTGCAGCATGCTGCTCTGGCCCCTCTCCTACCAGGGGAATCCCACAGGGCCCCCAGAGGAAATGCCCTTCCATTGGTTTTACCTTTCGATCCACATGGTCACTCTTGTAGTCTGATATACTGTAGACATGAGAGTAGAAAAACACATTTTCTTACCAGGTTTCAATTACTCTCAAGCAATTTGTTTGACACTAGAAAAAAATAGAGTATTGGGATTTCTAGGTTTAATCTCTGTTCAGAAAAACTGGGTGCTGCACCAAATACGAACTTTTTCCCACTCCCTACCTCTGTTTCTTTCTGCTGTTTCCCCCCCTTCCTCCATCTCTAGGTTTTATTCTGCTGTGCTCATTTTGTGCCTTCTCACAAGTTGCTATCCATCCAAAATGGAGCTCCAGTCAAGACAGTGGGAGTCTCTGGATACCAGTCCTTAAATAAAAAGCTACTCACTAAAACTTAGTTTGAGCCATAACAATTCTAGCCCTCATATGTTAATAATGAGGAATTGCTAGGGGTCGAGGTTTTAAAACCTGAGGTTTATTGAAATACTGGGAAGGCTTGGAGGAAAATAAAAAAAGAAAGAATGAAATTATTTTTAACACAAACATCCAAGGAAATAAAATATAAAAGTGTAACAGAGAAAGAGATCTTAACATTTCAGGGATAATGGTGGAAAGCTCCTGAAGGCACTCTGTTTTAACTGATTGAGATCAGCACAAAGGAAGATGGAAAGGGACCTGTTGATAACAGAAGAAGAAAAGCTTGAATAGTTGGCCTAAATACTGAACAGAAGTCAGTAGATAAAAGGACTGCTTCAGCCTTGTGAATTTTAGCTTTTTCTGGGAAAGGAATAATAATATTTTAAAAAAAAGTAGGCTTAGACATCCAGTTTTGAAAAATCTTTGGAAAATTAATGAAGCATGCTAAAACAAATGGACTATATTATGGATCAAACACTTGTTTTCAGCCATTGTTTCATAAATTTGCAAATCTGGAAATTTCGTTTAGTTCCAAAATCCAATTTTAAACATTGACAAGATAAAAGGCACTTCTTGCCATTTGATTTTGGTATCTTAACAAACAGAAGTAAAGATTGATGATGTATTCTGAAATTTTGTTTTGAAGATTTGGATTATCAATGGAAGAAATATTAGGGTTGAAGCAAGTTTGACAAGACTGAGAAGAAATTTAGTGATCTGGTTTACTTGCTTCTATTTTTAAGTCTGATGCCCGTATTAATATTGGTGACAAATCTTTAAGGAATGGAAAGTCTTCCTTTGCTATCCCTGGTTTTGGGGACTGTCTGTTCTTTTCTGAGCCTATTTGCTGTACAAATAATCTGCATAGCACTGCTTTGGTAGTATTGCTCTAAGTACAACAAATTTCAGATTATGGATAAGCATAATTTTAAATTCTTAAACTAACTGAATACCCAGGCAAATAAGGAGTAAGCACTCAGAAGTAAAGCTTTATGATGAAGGTGTTAGTTCATTACATTGTCTGGAACTTAGGCAAGGGACATGCCCTAAGGCCTGGATCTGCTCAGGTAAATAAAATATTTATTATTTAAAATGATTATTTTAAAAATACATATTAAAATGTATTTTATATTAAAAACATATTATTTAACAAACTCCCTGCGCTGCTGAGCAGTATAAAGTGTCCAGAGTCCTTATAATTGAGAAGCTTGGCCAAGAAAGTTTAAAATAAAAGCATATGCCAGTAGGGTCAGAGTAAAAGCCAAGGAAATCATTACTGTTTTCTTAATCCCATATTCTCAGGGAAGATACATTCTGCTTTTTCACATAGAAAACTTTGGGGTTTTGCTTTATAAAATGATGAATTTAAACAAAAAACAACTTTCCCCTTTGTTAGAGCAACTGTAAAGATTTCTTGTAAACCTTAGAAAAGTACTTCAAAAAGTCTAGCCCACTAAAAAGATTCTGAAGCTGTGGAGACACTAAAATTTAATTATCTGAAACTAAAATTCTGGAAACTCTTCCTGATGAATTTGAATATCCAAGTAATCAACTTTCAAATTTCATAGATCTCCTTTCTTGCCCTTAATATTTCAAGGCTCGTGTTGTCCATAATGATTCAATAATCAAAACCAATTAAAAATAGAACATTCTACTCTTACTCTTTACAGGCACTTTTATTACAGGCATAAAACTTAGATAATTAAGTTCTCACTTACTAATATGAGGCTGCTTTTATATAAATGCTTGCACTCTATAATGTGTTTAAACTGGCAGTTTGATCTGAAAGAATTATTTATCTTTTCAGACCCTCATGGAACTAGATGGCACGTAAGAATATTTGCAGGCAATAGGTTTGGTAGTGCTGATTATTCTTGACTGATAGGTCTTATTGCTGAATTGATGTTGAAATGAAGTTAAAAACCCAAACTCACCAGAAACCTTGGGGAAGGTGAAAGGTTTGTGGTCATGCAGTGTGCTGTTTGCTGAATACCCATCTCTATGCCAAGAAATGTCCATCTCCATGAAGCAGGCCTTTCCAGTCATGACCTCTGTAGTGCTTTTCTTTTCTCCATGAAAGCACATCTCTTTTCAGTTCCCCTGTAGATTTGCAGATGGTAGATGAATGACTGAAACATGCTGAGCAAATCCAGGGAGACTCCAGCATAAGCACGGATGCTAATGTCTCCCATGGACTTTTACAGCGGGATCAGGGCTGTCCTTCTGGCTCCCAGAGCTGTTCCTGAATGCACCCTGGAGGAGGGCCACTTCCCTCCTCCAGCTGAGGAGAGCACCAGGCCACATGCTGCTGCCTGCAGCCACAGCACACAATCCAAGGAGGAGTTGTGGGCTACACCAGCAGGTCTCATGGCACAGAAGGTCAGGGAATAAAAACTGCAGGAAGTGCTAAACCTTCTCCATAGCATAAAATCAGTTGCTAAGAATTGGAAGTCATCCACTCTTTGCAAAATTAGGCTATTACCATCCTAAATTTCTTTAATATATTAAGCCCTTGCACTTAACAATATATTCCTTCTGTGCTGGAGCTGAGGTGGCCCCAACTGGGAAATGAAAATTTTTCAAACAAATGCCTGCCTTAACTACATGCTTGCATTTCTTACTGAACACTGCAGCCCTCCACTAAAAGAAGTAGCTGTGGGTGGACTTTTTTCTTGGTTCTTATTTCTGTGGGTTTCTGGAAAAAGGAACAACAACAGTAGCAAAAAGTGTGGCTTTCAAATAGACGGTCTGAAAAAAAGCATGCCATTCCCGACACACAATGATGTATCCATTAGCCTAAGCAGGAGGGAAAGAGAAGTAGTGCGGAAGGGATGGAGTGGAGAAAACTGAATGCATTAGCAATTTTCCTCAGTCTAGGATATGCTACTAGTGTCTTACAGTGTCTGAGCACTTATCCCAGTCCTGCAAAAATCAATCTGGCACTTGGGTTTCGTCCTGATGTGGTAAAGAGCATTTACTGCGCATTGCAGTTTCCAATCACCACCACTGACTCAAAGCATTTTTCACAGGTATTTCTTTTCTGAAGATTTGCTTAATGTAATTCTCTTCAGAGTAACTCTGTTGGTTTTGTGTTTCTGTTGGCATTGCTAAAATCAGAATGAAACTGCCAAGGGAATCTTGCAGACTTCAGACTGTGCATTGAACAAAAATATGCTACGGAAATCATAGAAGAAGTCTTTTTCTAAGACTTACTATTTTCTTGTTCTGTACCCATGGGCCATAAACAACTGCCATGGGGCATGTAAGAACAGGATAAACATATGTGTTGCTTCACCCAAATTTTCTCCTATTCCTTCTTTAAGGTCAAGCAAGGGATTTTTTGAAACTCTTGTGGTTTGTCGATGAAGTAATCTTCAACAGATTTCTTTTCAACAGATTTTCCTGGCCTCCCCATGGACCCATATAAGTATTTTACACCACGTCATCCTTTCCAAGTAATTCCACATCACACAACTGTCTGTTTCCTGAGGAAACATCTCCAGGTTCTTCTGAACCTGATTCCTGCTAGCATCGTTTAGTGATCTATTGTATACATCTTTGGTCATCTGTTTCCAGGATGAAAAGTCCGGACCTACTCAGTTATTCCATAACATTCCTCATTCATTCCATAAGCTTCCGTGTTGACCATCTTTGATTTTTCCTAACTTTAATAAGTATACCCTTTTACAGGGGGAGTGTCAGCTACAATCCATACTCCAGTTGCAGGAATGCAACAGACTTATATGGTGACAGTGCAATGATATTGTCCCTTTTGTCCTCTTTCTTTTTCCAAGGTTTGATTTCATGTTGTGTTTGCCTAGAAATGTCTGTCTGTCATAACCCACAGGCTCCTCAGTGGGGCTGATCACCTCTGAGCACATGATTTTGTATGGCAGGCTAGGATTCTTTACCCTCATGTGCATTGCTTGTGTTTGCCCATAGTGAAAGATTAATGGGATGGGGAATTAATCAGATCATCCCTCTTTGCTGTTTTCCAGCAGGCCTCACAGACAATTCTGCATGTTATGTTTACAAAGTGTTTGCTTTCCGTATCCTTTCATCAGTGAATGTTAAGCAGGCTGTAGGAAGCAGTTCCTGATCATTGCATTTTGACAAACATCAATAATGGTCTTGTACACAAGGAGAGCAGACATCACATTTTCCAAAAGCTTCCGTTGGCAAGGCCTTTGTAAAGCTGCTTGTAATGTTATCTTCCTGAAGTACAAGTACTGCATACATAAAAAACTCTGAGGTGCTGAGTGCCTCTTGCAAGGTGCGCAGGAATCTCAAATCCTTTTGGGAATTAAGGATGCTCAGCATGCTTGTAAAGAAGTAGGATGGGTCCCCTTCAGGAACTGATTCCAGAATTGCAGTGCAAAGCCTTTGCTTCCAGATTTTAATTTTCCTTGAAATGAAAATGAGAAGTGCTATTAATAAGGTCAAATCAACCCCAAAAATGGCATTCTAGATCCTCTCTGACAGTTCTTTAATTATTTCTGAGTACCTGTTTGGTTCTCTGATAGCACTGAAGCAAATAAATTGAGCTAAAGGAATAAAAACGTCAATCTTCAGTGAAAACATAAGGCAAAAGTAATGAAGGAATTAGATTCACTACCAGATCTCAGAAGACTTTCCCTAAATTTCCTACAGTAATGTAACAGAAATTTAATAGTGAAGGGAACATAACATAACACTGAGAGTGATGATTTTGGTACTCACAGGAATTTGAAGACAGTATTTGAAGACGGGGAACCTAAAACCCTGGCTTCCCTCAAATCATTTGGAGGCTTTTGGTATTTTGAGTCTATACTTGCCTGTAGTGCAGCTTTCTGTGCCTGTGGAGAACAGTAGCTAATCAAGGTTTGAAAGCCAGTGTGGATAGAAGAGCTGCCACTGGTGGAGCCTTGCCAGAGTATCGGCATATCCTGGGGCCTTTCCTGACCTTGCTGGGGCATGCACTCTGCTGTGGCTAAAATCCCGTCTCATGCAAAACCTTGGCAGCAGCCTCAATTAGAAAAAAGTAAAAGACCCTTGGGATCAAACTGTCATTAATGAAGTGCCTTTGTCTGTTTATGGGAGTTTATACTGCAGTGGCAGTTGCACCATGCAGTATTTCTTGACTAGAAGAAACGTTTAGATGGGGGCTCTCACTCTGTCAGAAGAAAAGCGGGGATGGGGAGGGAGACTGGAGAAGAAAGGTTATGCTGCTCTCTTATAAGCATGACTTCATTTTGATTCTTTCCTTCTCTTCTCAGGTGCTGGATTTGATGGAGTGGAAGAAATTAAACGTCACCCTTTCTTTGTTACTATAGACTGGAATGTAAGTGGAGCAGCATTCTTTTTCCTTAGCTGCTACATTTTTTGAAGATGAACTGCTATGCTTAGGAATAGGATTACGTTCTCTGACATTGAGAGCCTAACTTCAACACAGAGGAGTTAGAGCCTTCTCAGTGGGTGCCTATGTCCCTCTTGCATGCTTGTTAGCATCAGTGCTCAAAATTGGAACAGTTGATTAAATTAAATATGATTCAAGTAAGACATGTCAGATGTGATTAACAGAATGGTAAACAAGGATTTATTTTATTGCTAACAGCTAGAGCTCATAAAGGTGGTGGTACAGCTTATCTGAGTATTTGATTTAGACTCGTAAGAGGTTAAATCTCACATTTTCAGCATCGTATTTTTTCAGATTGACTTGTTCTTAGACAAACCTGGCGGAAAACATTTTTCATTCTTGATCTGGACATCTGCCAGTGCATCAGAGCTCCTGTTATCCACATCCTTTAGCATTTTCTAGTTTAATTTTATCCAGCCTATGTTATGATATTGTTGTGTCTCTTCAGTATTTAATGCATTCACTCATGAATGCTAGTACAATCAGTAACATTGATGTGAGTCTTACAATAAATTCTGGTAAAACTGCATGAATCTGTGTTACAGAGCCGTTCTCAAACTGCTGCTCAGGACTTTGCAGTAAAGCTAATTCTTCTGTGAGAGAACATTTTGTGGTGCCCAGGTAGCCTTTGAAAGGCCCACAAACCCATTTATTTTGGTAAAACTCCTTAGGAATATCTAATTTTATTTGCATGTTGAAGAGTTGTCATGATTCATAAACACATTAAAATATAATCAATGGAAGTGGATTTTGAGACTTTCCTATATAGTCAAGCTGACTTTTAGTCCCAGTACATATGTTCTCGAGTCCAGAGTCTCTTTCCTCTTTTGCTTCTTACTAACCATGAGATTCTGTATGAAGACTTTATATTTATGAAAACAATAAGTGAAAATAAAAAAATAGAGAATCCAAAAGACATGGGTTGTTGATTATGATTATGATTATTTAAAAATAATATTAATATAAATAAAAATAATATTATTTTCTATATTCCTCAGATATCTCCACAGTCCTCAGCTTTGCAATCAACATATAGGTCAGATGAATATGTCTTGATATAATAAGAAGCACTGGAACAGTGAGAGGGTTTTTCTTCTTTCTGTGTTTGCTAGTGGAGCAGCTCACTAACTCATCATAAATAAATGAGGCTCTGCATCTTGGAAAGGTTTTTGGAAAAGTCAATTCTGTCCCAGGAGAATATTCAAGACCACCTTCTGTCATGATAATTGGTGATTGCTTCAAGCTCCGTTCTTTAGGGAACAATTTCATGCCTGTCCTAAGGAAACTCTACAGTCCTCCATCATTTGAAAAAGCTCTTTTGGACAGGGAAATATCTACCACAAAGAAGATAGGTGTGCTTGAACGTGCCTTGGAGCTAGAGAGGAAGGTGGATTTAATTGCCCTTTGATGTGTTATCCAGCCCTCTAACACTGCTGTGAAATATAGCTGTAAAAATCCATTTTATTTCAACATAATTAGTGCTTTTTGCACTTTCTTGGAGACAGATCATTATTATACCGATCAGCTATCATCTTTGTAATATATTTCTTCATTTTATCCTAATTTTGCAATCACTCATGGAGATCTTGGGAGGCTTATCTTGTTCCAGCAGCTACAGTATTGGACATATTTCAGAGCAGTGTGAGCCAGCGTGGCCCTGAGCTGAAGCCAGGACTTTGACTCTCAATGATCATCCAACCAGTTGTTAACGTGTTCTCCATAGACAGAAACAGAACAGGGTCAGAGAACAGAAATGGATCAGACATAGATATTTAGCACTGGTCTCTGTACAGTTGCAGGAAAAGACTCCCTGGTGCCCTCATTTTGCTCTCCCATAATGTATACTGAATCTCCCACATCAGTTTGCAGACAGTCATCAAACAGCACTGCTGAGATGGGACAGAAATGTTGATTTACTTTATGCCTTGGTAATATAAAGACCTCAGAGAGCAAGAGGCAAGCTCTTTTGGAGAACTTCTGTGCTACCTTGGCAGCTATGATAGACAGGGCTGCTGTGACTGACAGCTCAGAAAATTTCAGCAACTGTAGTAAAACAATTCTCCACCAAAAGCCCCCTTATCATGAAGGGTAAGAATGGGTTAGTGTCTGCTAGAAATGCAGTGTGAAACAGGTTTGATTTTAAGCATGATTTTTCCTACACGAGTGACATGATAACCAGGAACAAAGCACCAAATTTCATCACCTAATTTTAAAGAGAGATTCAAAACAGAAATGAGTTAGCTTCTTCCTTCTAAGTCATGTGTGAAGTCTTGATGTTGCAGTGATATTAGAGTTGCAGACAGAACTGTGTGACTCGGGCTTTCATTTCACAGTATTTTCAGAGCTGTTCCCTTGGGTTTTGGATTGGAGCTGGTTATTTTCTCTGTCACTGAAGTGTTTACCTGTTGGGGCAGTAATCAAACATACACAACCAGATATAATGTCTGGTTTAGATGAACACAGCAAACACAGTGGAAACAGCATACACAGTGTGGGAATGGCCCCTGTCACAATGGTGCAGTTGCTGCTGCCAAGCGCAGCGTGCTGGTACCGTGTGACCACTGCATGCAGAGGCAGTAAGGGCAATCCTGGAAAACATGAGTGTGGCCAGGGAACCCTCCTCATCCCAGCCTTTCCCAGAAGCCACTCCCATGTTCCAGAGTGCCATTCTTCAGCAAAATCTCCAGCCACCTTAGGTTTAACTTCTGGCTAACTCCTCTGCTACATGAACTGTGGACAATCTGACACAGGATTTTTATGCCCAGACTTAAATTGTGGCATGAGACTCTGTAAGACTCACATTTTTACAGCTGTTGCCCTGTAACAAAGCCTTAAGTTCCCACTTTCCAGAGTGAAAAATAGCTGGAGGTTTCTGAAAGTATCAGTCTTGCTGCTCTGAGGCATTTAGTAGGGCACCATGACACAAATTCAGTAGATCTGTTGTTAAATGGATGGACTGTCTTTCATGATCAAGGCTGGAATGCTCAGGAAAGAGATTAGATGTCCAGCTCCTTGACAGTTTTACCTGCTTATTAACCTTGCACCTTCTTTTCTTCTTAAGCAGACCCAAAATGAGTTGACCTCAGATAATTTCAGTCATTGGTTCTGAGAAAGCACAGCCTGGTTCCTGATATTTTACCACTGTTTCTTCTTCCCAGGTCATGCATAATGAATTTCTGGCTTTTCATTGAAAATGAGAAATGAAATCCCTTTTTGCAGACTGCTGTCAGAGGAGTGGGCTATAAACAGTAGTTTTTGTTTAGATGACAGGCTAAATTGGAACTAGAGCAAATGACATGCTGGAAAACGAATTGTCAAATACAGCTGAGGAAAAGAGTGGGAAGAAAGTGGATTCCAGGTCTTTTTCCTTTAATATTAATCAGAGATTAAACTAAACTGAAAATGTGAATTATTTAATTGCAGATTTTAGCAACAGCAAAAATTAATTCCTGAGGTCTGAATTCTGCTAGCTCTTCTATCATTTGCAGGCAATAACATTGAGTCATTAATCTAGGAGAGGACAAGCATTTTAGAATGTAGCTCATCCTTTTGTCTGCTTATTGGATTTTCTATGACAGGTATATGTATCAAGGGAGTTTATTCTCACACTACAAGTGCATCACTGTGGAGGGTAGCATCTTTCTAGAAAGTGTCTAAGGAATAATTCAATTCTTCATCAAAGAAACTCAGTTGAGGAAATGACTAAATAGTTTTTAATGAAATTAAACCATTTTCCTTTTTCTGGTATTTGCCAGGCACATGTACAGAGCATTTACATCTCTGGGTTTTTAGGAGTGTGTTTTTTTAAAGATGATGAAAAATTAACTACTTATAAATAAGAAGAGAAAGAAACACAATGTTGCAGCATTTTATTACTAGTCTCTCTTTTGTATTACTTAAGTTCCAGCTGAGGAGATGTTCATCTGAAGATTATATTAGGGATCTGGCAACATATTTTAAGAAAAGGCCAGTGGCACCTGGATGAAAATTAGTTATTTCAAATAAAAATGTTTTTGTCTGAAATCAGAAAGAAAGTCAATAGAAGCTCATAGTTTCTCAAACTGCAATAGAAATGGTTTCTGGTTAATTCATAGGTAATTATTATCAAAGTCTCAGGAGGATGTGAGGGGTTGATAAGTAGTCAGAGGCATGGATATGTATCGAGGTGTGAATATCTACATCAGTGTTTTCACACCCTGGAGTCCATCTCCCTCGTTCTGTGGATTATGCACTCCCTCAGCACAGCCTTTGGATCCGACAACACTGTGTGATATGCAGTGATTCCTGTCAGTCACATTTTTCTGTGCTAAATCAATGCTGCGGCCAGTTTTAAAAAAATGGTGATGGGATGTGGGAGCTTATCCGTTACTGGGAAAGAGAAATAAATAATATTCTCAATAAAACATTAAGGGCTAAGGAGTGCAATTCTCCTTTATGGATGTGGAAACAATGTGGAAGAAAAAAAAATCTTAAGCTTCTTATACCTGTGCAAAATAGCAAATATATAATGATCCTAAGTACCCAGCCTGAAATTTAAATGCTCCAGTTAGCACTACCATATCCAAAGTCTCTTTTTGAATGCCTAATAAGAAGCCCTAAAACAAAAATTTGAATATCAGAACTGGAATTTGGACTGGGAAAACTGGGACCCTGTTCCCATTTAAACAGATGATGGAACTCACAGTAACTTTTGCATATGGTGCTAAGACTACCATGACTTAGAAAGTACATAACTGCTTAAACTTTACCAGAAGTTATGGCCAGCCTGATAGAAATGGTCAAAGGCAAGATTTGAAATTTAACTTGCTGTCATTTCCCACTCTGGTTGGTTTCTGTCAGAGGAGGTCAGAGTCAAGATACGTTATCCCTGAATAGTTTGGGCACCATGGTAAGAGATAATATATTAATACATTTCCTTAAACTAGAAATATTCTTGAAAGAAGAGGGATCTCAAATCCTCCAAGAGATTCCCTCTCTATGTGTATACAAAGCAATGGCTGTGATTTGTACTATTTTCTTAGATCAGCTTGTGTCCCACTGAGTTTTGCAGTATACAGGATGCAGGTTTCTAAAGGGAGAGGCTGTTCTGTCTGCAGCAGGCTTTTGTGTTTAACTCTGCTGGGCTGCCCTGTGGTTTAGTCATTTGGCTTTGGTTGTAATGGTTCACTCAGAGAATTGGAGCCAGTGTGGGATGAAAAAGTCCACAGATGATACTACTCTGCTTTTCCTGGTCCTCAATGGTTTCATTTAGTTACCCTATTCAAGAGCTTGGGGAAAAAAGATGTTTTAGGCACTTTACCTTTTGCTGTTCTGGCGTCTTAATTTTTGCTGTTCTGTTGTCTCATTTTTATCACAAGTGAGTAAGGAAATGGAAAAGGGAGTCATTGGGGTTGTGCTCAAAGGAGTGCCTTTCACTCACACAAGCAACTTCTTCGTTTCCATTCCCTCCCAGAAAGTGAATTTGTGATTATACATCTTTAGGTGGTGTGTGACTCATGCTGAATCTTAAATCCCTCCCTAGCAGTGGAGGATGTGGGTTAGGGATTCAAAATACAAATGTAGCTCCAGCAGCACTTAAGAAACTACAGATGGGGGAAGGAATTAAGAGGCCAGAGAGAATATGGTTACGATAATGAAAAGAGAGTGCAATTCTTGAATGATGTACAGCTCTGAAACATTTTCCAATTTTTGGACCTCACAGGATGAGCTGTGCAGTTGTTTCGGGGAGGAAGCATGTGCATGTGACATATTTCTTTCTACAGTGGAAGAACTGCAGTTCTGAAATAAGACAAATAAAGGGAAGCTGGAAGCAAATAGCTTTCTCAAGGTGAAATGCTAGGAACTGAAAAAGCTTTAGTAGGTGCTGAGTTCTCTTTTAAAGTTCTGTGCAGACAGAAAAAGATGTATGTTAATTACTAGGTTGATACTCTTCAGCTGATGAGTGACACTTCCTGCTTAAGATTGCAATTGGCTTTTAATTATTTGGAAGACTGGCTTTCCATTGTGGCTCACAGCAGTTATTCATCTCCTTTCCTCTCCGAAGATATGGAGCAGTTTTACGCAAGCAGGAACTTTTTATGGTGAAATGGCCATTAATTATTGCAGTCATTTCCAACCTCACTGTTTCACTTTCCCAGGGAATAATAATTCAACCACAAATATATCCTTTATGTTAAGGCTAATACTATGCTACAGAATTTTCTGCTTCAAGAACCTTTATTTATCAATGCAAAATCAAATTCAAATTATGGTGATGTGTATATATCCTAGGTTTGACCACATGCTTTGTATTACAGAAGTTAATTCACCACAAAACGCACAGTTAAAAAGACTCTTCCTGCACGCAAGGAGCTGGACAAGCATTTAGTAATCTCCATTAAATATTTTGAAAAATCAGCTCATTAGGAAGTTTTTTAAGAGCTAACCTAAAAATATGTATTGCAAACAGTCATAAAGTTGAACTCTCCAGTTCTTATCTTGACTTGAAAGTTTGGATTAAATGTTACATTTATGCTCAGACATGTTAATTGTGGGGAACTGTCTGTGCCAACTAATTCAGCTCTTTGAAACCTGAGAACAAAAGCATTGCTAGAAAGGAAATGCAGTCTAGGGACTGCAACATGGGGCAGGGAGTCAAACTGGAGCTCTGTTCCCCGTGCTGCTATCAGCATGATGTTCAGTTTTGGCCATTTCAGGCAGAGATGGTGCAAAGATGGCTGAAATCATTAGGGCTCTTTCCATTAACCTCTGTAGGCTTTGGATCAGATCCAGACATCCTGCACCTCAGTGTGTGTGTGTGTGTGTGTGTGTGTGTATGAATGCTTGCAAAGGAGCATGGTGTAGAAATTTCTTAAAGATCTCTGAGAATGAGTAAACAAGCCACAAAGTCCCTTGCAATAAAGGTAGGATGCATTAGGATGAACTTATGGTGCCTGTTACTTAGGTGATCCCCTACATGACCCCTCAGTCACCAGCAGAAACTCACACACCGAGCAGTACTTACCTGTTACAGACCTTCCTCTCTTCCTTATGTTTTACCTTGGTTTTGCTCCTCAGTTCAAGCCACATGTAGAGCTTCAGTGTGATTCCCCACCCATTCCCAGTGCTTTCTCCCTAGCATCTTTTGATGGGAATTTCATGTAATCACCAGCTGTAAACCCCCTTCCTTTTTACCAGGTATGCTAAAAGAACAAGTCTCTTTTTTAGGTTGTAAGGACCAGGCAGCCAAGCCTGTTGCTCAGCTCAGTCTGACAGCATGTCAAACATTGCTGGTTCTTGACAAATAATAAATGCTAAAACACTCATGGCTTCCTAGCAGTTCTTTGTGCTGACTGCCATTGCTGCTCTGCTGAAGTCACCCTGTTTCCTGGTCTTACCATTGCACACTCCAGTCCTGCCCTTAGACCAGTGAATTTCCAGATGCCCCAGCTGGAATACTGTTCCATTCTATGGGCTAAATTTTTGCCAGGATCATTTGTGTTTATATTCAGGATTCCAGTAGCTAAATCTGCAGAGACCATGCAGAGCACAGATTTTAAGCCAACCTGTCAAGCAGGAGCCAGAACCATGGATACATCATCCTTTTCTGTCAGTCCAGCAAGGACAGCATGGAGCTGAGAGAGGACACCCTAAAGGAAGCAGGGGAGTCTACCTGCAGATGCTGAGGGTGTAAACGTTGATGTTGATTGTGATCTGTTCTTCTCCTTGTAGAAACTCTACAGAAAAGAAATCAAGCCTCCTTTCAAGCCCGCAGTGGGGCGGCCAGAAGACACCTTTCATTTTGATCCAGAGTTCACGTCTCGGACCCCCACAGGTTAGTAAGGTGGCACATGGGTAAATACATCTTTTCAGTTAGTGAATTCATTCTTCCTTCCCCTCCCTATTCCAACACAGTCTAAAAGTCTGATCATCTGTGGCATTACAGGGTTTTGCCATATCCAGCAGGAAGCAAAGACTGTTTTTGCTTTTCCAACAAAAGAAGCTCATAAGTATTTCATCAGCTTCACATTAACTTGTCTTCAGGAAGGACAGATTTCACATTTTTAAAAGCAAAAATAACTATTGCTTTCCTATTTTATTACTCATCATTGCTTACACTAGCTGAATTTAACTATTTTAAGTTACCTCGGCTTCAAAGAACTTTGCATCTCTGCAAGTTAGTATGTAATTATATATTGCATAGATGTTTTAATTATGACGTCCCACAGACTATGGACTGTTGGAAGTTAATGTGCGGTTAAAAGCAATGAAGAATCTTGAAGTTCTCAGGTCAGCAGAGTTATGCCAACAGGAAATTTCGCCCACAATATTTAGAAAACGCTTGCAGAGAGAATGTTGTTCCTGTAACTTCTATTTCCTAATAGAAATACCACACTTTTTACTCTATATACATATGAAGGTGACTGTTGCACAAAACTCAATCTTTCCACTCTTTTAAGTGGAAAGCAAGAATATCAATAATGTCAGAGTGGTAATCCCATTTATTTTGTTGCCTCCTGCTAGACATGGATAAGTTACGTTACATTTCTGCCTGTGATATTCCTGTAAGTAATAAGTACCTATTTATGCTTTCTAAAGTGTAAGAATTGAATTAGTTGTTGTTTGTAAAACACTTTGAAGATGGTAAGCTCTATAAATATCATGTAGTATTGTTGAAATAACCAAGTATAAGCTTCAACCCTCAAATTGCCCCAGAACTGTTGTAGTGAGAGGGAAAGATCTGAGCTTGCATTATGAAAATGCCTACATTGTAACACGTGAATCAGAGCTGAGATTTCCAGCAGTTTTTGTTCAGGCTTATGACCTACACTATTTTTTCTTAAAACTAGCCCAAACTTTTATTCAAAGCCTGGCTCAAACTTCCTTTCACGAGGTTTGAAATAATGGTATCTACTTCAAATCTTTTGCCAGTCAGTTCCTATTTTTTTTTTTTTTCTGCAAGGTTGTGCTGACTTTTGCAAGCTATAAAAATACTAATTCTTTTTTTTCAAATGGAACATCCCCACCTGTCTCCAGTATATTTTGGTCATGTTCTGATATTCCTATTCCACTGCATAGAAGCATGATCTTTGGTAACTAGACATCTCACCCATCTGATTTTAGCTTTAATTTAGATTTCAGAGGAACTAATTTCTCTGAAATATTGGAGACTGCAAGTGAGTCTGGTCTTGAGAGATGTGTAGTCTGGTGCTGCCATGGGAAGTTCCACTGATGTGCAAAGAAGCATCAAGAGTTTGGATTGCTTTGGAAGCTCACACTTCATTCGTTTTCGTAATGCCTGGGGCTATATTTTACACTCTGCATGTTACTGCTGTTGCCTAACTAAATTTGTTATTTTGTACAAGACACTGACTTGGAAGATTTGTTTTGGGGTGGTGGCTGGGCTGGGGAGATGGCCTGCCTCAATTCTGCTTTGGGCTACCATGGGTAGTGTCCTGAGAATCAAACCATGCCTTTTCAAAATAGGTGTAATTGGAAGTGTGAATCCATTTGCACTTCCAGAGTGATGGAAAAGCCCTGGCAGAATGGAAGAATATTTTGCAGCCCCTGACTGTTGACTGGTTGGGTCAACCAGGATGAGGGAGAGCATCACAGATGTGTTCAATACTGGCTCACACTGCTGATGGAACAGAACAATAACCTCTTTATTTTGTGGATTTTCTATCATGACATAGACCCCAAACAAAATAACCATGTTACTGTGAACATCCTCAGATAGAAAGCAGTGTAATAATTCCTGCTTCATGATCATGCAGTTGTGTTTTAATGAAGCTGCCAGAAAGACACTACCAAGCAGGGGATACAACAACATACAGTCATTTTACACTGTATTTATGAATGAGTTCTCCTGCCTGGAGGCAGGTTTATGTCAAAGTTTTGGATCCAGTAAATCTTGTCAGTCTAGTGATTTGCTGTACCTCAGAAACTTCCTTTACCTTGGAGGTTGAAACAGCCTTCTGTGGATTCTTAACCTCAGATCTAAGTGTGCCAGAGATGTGGTTTCTGGCACTGACAGATCATTTATGTGGGTATAGTTTCACATCACTTTTTCTCAGAGATTTGTCCAAGTTGGAGTTGATTTTTCTGGCCACTTGCTTCCTGAATTCACCACTGTGGACCCACATCTCATTTGTGGTGACTCAGCTCCTTACAGGGAGCTGGAGGCTGAAGCAATCTAGGTTAGAAATGGTGATTTGAACATGGATCAGACACCAAGATCATTCTCGTGACCCAATTTAGATTTCAGTCCACAATTGTTTGTACTGTTGCAATTGATGGGACAGCAGGCTGTAACCAGCAGGAATATTTTAGACTGACTTTACTGCTGAGAAAAAAGTATGTAAAATTTCACCTGAAGTATCTAAATACCCTGCTTTGCAAATATGATGTTTCCCAGCCCCAGTGAAACAGGATGAAGGAAATTACTTAAGAGTTATGAAGTCTTTGAAAACCCTTAAACTTAGGTGCTCTAGTGGAACAAAGTATTACGACTTTTTCACAGGAGGAAAGATAACCATTATACAAGATTGGTGCTTGTAAGTGGATCTAATTCAGACATATGAAATGATTCTGATTTATAGGGCCTAGAAGAATGATTTAGGTTTCTGAGCTGTCAGTCAGCTAACATGATTTAAACATAATTTTGCACTTAACAAAAGTGTTTTAATGGGTAAATCAGTTGTTGGCGATGAATATGTAATAGTGAACACTAAATCATCAATAGTTCTTCTGCAGTATTTGCTCAAGCGATTGGCAGTGAGTTATGAAGGAACAGTTATTTTTAAATAGAGCTGACCTACCACTTCAGTTTTAGAGCTGGATCACAGCTTTTCTGAAGTTCAGAAGTGTTCAGATGTGAATTATTGTCATTCCTTCTCTTAAAAGAAACATTCTTTCCTCTTAATTAATCCCTCTTGTAAAAATCACTGTTATATATATGCCATGGTAGAAAGTATCCAGTGATGCAAGAGATCTGGTGTGATTCATCCATGTATTTTTGAGGAGAGTGCCCATCAAAAACACTGAGATAAGCAAAAAGCCCACGTCATTTTACTGAAAGACAGTCTCCTCCATCTGAACTCTTACTTGCTGGGCAGTAAGAACAGACTGACTCCTGACTCTGACTCCTGTCAAAGCTGAGGAAGCTTTGTGATGAGAAACAGAATTAGCTGCCGTCTCAGTTTGTTTATTCCCAAGCAGATCTATTGGTTTTACCAAATTCTGACTTCAGTTCCTCTATTCATTTGACCAGTAGATTTATACAGGGAGTGTGCACACTAAGAAGTACACATTCTCACGTATCTTCAGGGCCTCAAGCAGGTGAGTCAGATATAAGGCTCAGCGGGGATGAATTTTCTTTAGATAACTGGGTATTTATACACTTTTCTACAAGGAAATAGCTTTCTAAAGAAAGTTTAGCTGTAACTTTGTCATGGTAAATCACATGGTGCATTGGAGGAAATGTGAAGAGAAAAGGAGAAAAAAAAAAAACCAACCCAATCCCCTCTCCCCCCCCCAAAAAAAAAAAAGGTTGGCAAATTTTACTACTATAGGTTTTATAATACCCAGCCAGTTACCAAGGAATGGTTTACAAAGTGATTCTTCTTGCTTAGGAAAATACCTGGGATAAAACATACATAGGGGAGAAAGATCTCTTTAAACCTTTCAAGAATTTTAAGTGAAGCACAGCTCTTCTCGTTTCATCATGCTGCTTCTCTCACTGAGCAGTGCTGCAGGTATGAAGAATTGCTTTCTGGTTATTTCATTCCAAAGGTAGAATAATTCAGGATTTTTTGAACTTCAGTGATTCCTTCCCTCCTTTTGCCATGTCAGGGGAAAGAATGGGGAGAAAATGTCCATGAAAGTTAGTTAAAACAGTCCTAGTTGTTTTGTTCACCTGAGGACAAGTCAGCCACTGCCTTTCTTGGAGTAGGTCCCAGCTCCTAAAGCTGCTCCAGAAGATTCCTATAAGGCTGCAAACCACCACTACTGGAGTATTGTGCTTTTACATTGGTTTCATATCTTCCTGGTATTCTCCTGACCCAGCATGACAGCATGACACTTCAGTCTTTGTAATTTCTGTAGTCAAGTCGTGCTGCAGAGGACAGGTATAGCAGCCTGTAGCTTTCTTCCACTCCCTGGAGAACCTCTGCTGAGCCCTGCAGGGTGCCCTGCCCCTGTCTCTCTCCTGTCTCTCCAAGCTTCTCTGCCCTGTGCCTTCTCTCTCTCTGTGCACAGGTAGTACTTTGCCTAAGAATGAACATGCACTGTGAAAAAATCCCTGTATCCAAGAAGAGACATCCTTGCAAAAATCCCCCGGCATTGTTCAAATCCAGAGGAAAAGAATGGAGAAGGCGCACCAAAGCCTTGATATTCCCGTGTGTCTGCCAGTTTATCAGATCTGCTGTTGACTGGCAGGGGTGGCTTTGTCTGTTGTGGTGCCATGCTATTGCATTTTTGTTCTTTTGTGCAGCTCATGAGGCTATTTTCTTCCCTTCTTCTACAGATTCCCCAGGTGTTCCTCCAAGTGCCAATGCTCATCATCTTTTCAGAGGATTCAGCTTTGTTGCCTCTAACTTGGTGCAGGAGCCTGCACAGCAAGATGTGCACAAAATCACTGTTCACCCAATTGTGCAGGTACTGATGCTGGTTACATTTCACATCTGATGTGCAGATACGTATGTGCATAGTGTATTTAAGCTGCCTAATGTTCTCACTGGTATTTCACAGCTACCTAGTGTAGGAAGGAGGTGTTTTACATGCAGCATGTAGGTGGTGGAAAACGAGAATTTTTTCCCAAAGGCTTTTATGTATAAAATGTTCCTCACCACCTTTGCAAAGGAAATAGGAGCTGCACTTTGTCCCAACTAAAATGAAAAGTACTTCTCAATACCTGAAACAGGATTCCAGTTTTGCATGCAGGGTGGGTAATGAAGTGTTTTTTCACTGAATGCATGTCATTCTCAACAGTTTTGTCTTGGATTATATGACACAGTCTGTGCTGGCAAAGGGGTTTGATGGACTACAGCTACAGGCTCCCAGAGATACAGAGCCCAAGCTCCTGGGTGTAAGAGGCCACCCTACTCCTGTTGCTAGTGCACAAAAACCTGGGTGTACTCACCTAAACCAGGGTGGATTGATGGGGGAACATGCCAGACACTTGGTTCTTTTCTGCCATTACCCTAAAAAAATACATCCAGCTGTACTTTAAACCAGAAATAAATTGCTACAAAAGGTTCAATACATCAGAGGAAAAGCGAATGACGAGAAAGAACTGAGCTGCTTAAAGATGCAGCCAGTATTCTCACTAGGGAAAAGCCCCTTTTCTTACCCACAGCCACAGGTATACATGCCTCAAGGAGGGAGACCCTGCCTATGGTTTTCGTAGGTTTTCATCTCTGTTTTAATTATTTACAGTGGAATATGTCATACTCTTAAAGATGCTCTTATGCAACAGTAAGTGAAATGTTACCCAAGCAATTACATCCCAGAAATGTTATATATATTTCTGTGATTTAATTTGTAAAAATATATTAAATACTAACACATGCATGTCTTATGATTTAGCAGGTTCTGTGTGGACTTTGCTAGCAAGGTTACATTTTTAGACAGAGGATTCTTGGAGGATTTTTAGAGGTGCTGGTCATTTCTTGAGTCCTGGGATGGAATTTGCAGCAAAGCCTCAGATTTGGGATTCACCATTGAACCAGTCTACCTGCCCAGACATTTTCCAAATATGAATTAAGGACTTAAAATAGTAACTTCTCTCTCACAGAGAAACCACAGATAAACATATTCTAGACAGGACCTCCAGTGATCTGGAGGTGCTCCCATATATGGGGTATCTCTCTTGAAGACTGTGAAGCTATTAATATTTTATAAGTTATCTGCCCCTCAGTTTATATTGTCAAGATATGTGGGTTTGTCAGGAGATTTGGCCCCACAGTTTTCTATGAATTTCTAATAGATAGTGATTTTCTGCATTCCAAAAGTAGTTTAGAAAATCACTGTGGTTTTGCCGCTATTTCTACATGGACAGCTCCATCTTATGGACTGGAAAAAGGTAAAAAGGGAAGAGACACGCTTATTTGTTTAAGTAAAGGGCTTCATGATTTTTTAACTGGACTTAGAAAAGCTGCTAAGGACAAGAGAGTTCTGTGAAGGAGAGATCAAGCACCTCCATCAAGAGGAGGCTAGCCTTTGCTTTTACATACCCATGTCCTGATTACCTTGTTTCTTTTGTCTTTCCCTATAGCAGTTACATGGGAACAACATTCATTTTACTGATGGATACGAGATCAAGGAGGACATAGGAATTGGCTCCTATTCAGTGTGCAAGAGATGTGTTCATAAAGCTACAGAAACAGAGTTTGCAGTGAAGGTAAGAAAGCCTCTGGTAAATGCCAGAAATGCAGCTGAGACTGCTCTGCCAGCCTGGGCAGCAGTGGAGTCACTGGATTTTTTGTTGGCTTATTTCTTGTTGCTGGGTGTTGCTTGGGACTTTTTCTGTTTTTTAAGATGGCAGGTTTCATGATAAGTTTTATTTTTTTTCACACTTCAGTCTCGCCACATAGAATTCCTCAGTGGAAAAAACCTTTACTGTCTTGCATGGAAATCCTGTTAATCACTTCAGCCGTGCTCCTTGCAAACTGAATAAGATTTACATATCCTACACTGAATCATCATAATTTTAAAAAATCACATATAAAATTATTGCAAAGTTGAATCATGATTTATTCTTCTTTCTCAAGTTGTTTAGATCTGACTTTTTTGTTGTAATTAGACAGATTTTTCAGTGAAGACCATGACCACATACAAAAATTCAGATTTCTTTTTTTTCTTCTTACATTCAAAACAAATGCTATCAAAATGAGCAAGTCGATCTTCAGCCGAAATTTAAAATATTGATTTAGGTGGGCATTAAAGACAAGTCAGTGAACTTCAGACTTGGTCAAACAGCAGTGCATAAAACAGAGTCACCTCAGCCACTGAGGCCAGGAAGCAGCTAAGATGAGGGAACCTTTTCCTACAGGGAAGAACTTCAGTAGAACTACTTTGCAAGGCCATGCTCAGAGCACTGTCATAATCTCTATTCAGTGCTACTGAATGAGCAGCATGCAGCCATTTCAGCGGGCAGTACAGACCAGGGTATGTGGCAAGTGGTTGTGAGATTGCAGCTCAGAGGAAGAGTTCCAAAAGTGCACTTTCCTTTAAGGAAAAGTGTAGCAATGAAAACACTCATATGTTAGAACAGTATTTCATGTTTTTGTTCTTGTACCAAGAAGGGACAAGATTAGATTATAACAAGGAATTTGAGAAGATAGGGGAAGTTAGGTCAGATCCTTTCACTCTGCAGCATCTCATGGGAACAGATTGCAGTTCGTAGAGAAGTGTATTTACCAAACTTGCACTAAATGAGGGCATCTAGCCAACTGCCACTCTACTTTAGTTATTTTAAAATTTTAGAAAAGAGATGTAAATTTTGCTAATAAATGAGATTGTGTCTTTGCTATTCAGTGAGATGATGAGACCTTAAGGAAGTGATCCAAACTGCAGTTCATGAGATAAATTACCTCCAGACAGCCAATAGAATAAGATTAAATATTTTATTTAGTCTTACTTTCCACTGCTAGACTGATGACAATGCAGTATCTGTGAAAATCCATGAAAATTTTCATGTTTCCTCATGGTGGCCACAAAAATCTGGAAAACACTATTAACCTACAATCTGTTGATGTTACTGTTCAAACAATGGTTGATTTCTCTGCGCTACACCATAATCAGGAACATAGACTTACCAGCAGATCTGTGGGCTTGCAAATGAATATGCTACTATTTTTATTTCTAGTGAATGAAAAAATCTGGTTTTTTCAGTGCCCAGGTAATTTGTCAACAGATGGCATTATGTTATAGTAGGTATGAGTTCTGTATAATTTAAATACATCCATGATGAACAAAATGTATGCTAAATTAAAGTAATAACTTTAATAATTCATTTATATCAAGTATTGTGGACAGATTTATCAGTGTAATACAGCCACTGGGAAACCAAAATAGAAAAACTTCATCCCTCGAAGAAGTCTGCATGCCCAAATCTGACAGGGTCCAGCATGCTCAGCAGCTGGGTGTTTGGGGTACCTCAGAGGATCCAGAAAAAAGCCAAGGCATGGAGACACTCAAAACTCCAGAAGAGTTCAGCACTGTGGTTTAGCACTAGGTTTATGCTCTTTCCCGTTTTTTTAATATTTTCTCTTTTTACTTCTTCCTCCACTTCTTACAACTCTTTTCGTGTCATGTAAATATGTCTTGATTTTGACTGCCAGTGTAGGCAACATGTGCAGCATCTCAGTTTCTGACACAGTGTGAGTCAAATGTGTAGCACAGATCTGGGGTTGGAGACAGTTGGTGGGTTTCTGTTTGTTCTCTTTCCAGCACATTTAGTGCTGCATCTTTGACTATTACTCCTACCAATATATTAATTTTACTTTTCTTTCAATTTTATTGTAATTTCATAATAAGATTATATCATTTTGTTGTCAGAGTAGCTCGCTTTCAAAAAAATTGCACAATGCCACCCATTTCAAGTAATTAGATAGCACAGGAGTCGCAGCAGATATTATCATAATTATATATCAGTCCCTTCTGACATGCATCCTTTAACTCCCTCTATAAAAATCACTGTAATTAGGCTCTTTTCATTTGTGTTAGTAAGTATAATTTTCCCAGTGTTTTCAAGTACCTAACATTCACAGGAAAAAGTATCTGCAGTGATAGTTTGTGTGATAGGCAGCAGCCCCACTTGCCTTGCACCACCTCATTAAAAGCTCCCTCTTTCAGATGAACTGCCAACACATCAGAGAATAGCATCCTGTCTCCCCCAGGGGAGACTGGTGGGAGGGAAGGAGTTAGGGAAATTACGTGGTGGCATCACTGCGGGAAGACACACATCATGTCACTGTGGAAGTAAATAATCCTTCAATGCAGACTGCCACTCACCTTATTTACTATTATTGTGTGGTGTCTTACTGAGACAGGAAATTACCTGGCCAGAGTAACTTGAGTCAGAGCTACAGTCAGAAAAGCAAAACCTTTCCTAGCCCAGAAGGAGAATATATTTATTAAAATGGAAAATCATCCCTTTTCCTTTTGATGGCCATCTGCTACTAATTGGGGGGCATCTTGTAGAAATAATTAGATGTATAGCAGTGCAAAGAAGTTCTTTGCTGGTGTTGTAAAAGCATCTGAACAGATCTGGAATTTCACTCTTTTCAGAGCTCATTGAGACTAGGCACGTTGCTCACTGAGGAGCTTTTGGAATTTTCCCCAGACACCTCTCAGCACCTGTAGGCAGCTGTACTGCCTTTGTAAATCCAGTCCTGGAGCCTGCTGAAGAAGAGAATTTTCTTGCAACCTATTCCCTCTTCTTCTGTGTCATCTGTAAAAATGAAATGCTAATAATAAACTCTAAAGCTATTTTAGACATGCCCTCAGGCTCCTAAGTGCAGTATTTCAGAATTCAGACATATCTCCACTTCTGAGAGCATTTCACTACTATGCTAGAGAAAAAACCCTGTAGACAGTCAGATTTCCTGCCAGCTGAGTCTACTCTGAAACTAATAGGCACCTATCTAGGTCAGTGCAGGTAGATGTTGGTTTAGCAAGTCCATGTGTCATATTCTACTGCACGTACATACTCTGAGGAGCTTTTAAAATTTTACTCTTAACTTTCCTTCCACCTCATTCTCTGGTGAAAAAAAGTAAAAAGTTCTGAAACACAAGTAAGTATTTGTTAATTTTTCTGAATCACAGAATGTTCTAAGTTGGATGCTTCATAAGACTCTGGTAGAAAGAAGATAGACGGGAAAACAAGTGTTTCTCTGATGGACCTCTATTGTGTTACAGATTCTTCTGCTATGATATTGATCATCTTGACTACAGCAGGCTTAATGATTTTCAATAGCAAAGAGAACTGGCATTGTCATAGTCACATACTTCACATGGGTGTATATGGTGAGGTCAGGAGCAAAGGAAAATCAGATCGAAGTATTAAGGCACATCAGTATCTATAGAAAATAAGTTAATTAAGTAAAAGAAGGATGCTAGAGGAGACAGGAGGGGTTTCTGTGGGTGGAAGAAAGTTTGCAATGGAAGCCTAAACAGATTAAGAGCTCTTGTTTGGAGTTCAGAGCTCTTGGTGAATCAGATTTTGCAAAACCTGCCAGACATGTGATGCAATTAGCATATTCCAAATGTTTTTCTTTACTTAAAACTATTGCACAGCTTTCAAGCTTGGAGCGCTAATGAAGCTTTCAAGCTGGATTTTTGGATCTGCTTCTTACTGACACCAGATTAAGTAAGTTAGAAAAGGATTTGATTTCATCTCCCTGTTTCTGAAAGTTTATCTATTTAGATTGACACCTGACCCCCAGGAGAGATTACTGGTAGATAATAGCCAAGTAGAAATTTCTGCTGCTGGGCCAGTTGTACCCCCAGTCCTGCCCCAGACATTGCAGAGGTGGGTGGCTTAGGTGCCAGATTCAACAGCTTGATATCAACCGCCTTCGTCTCCAGGTCAAAAGAATATCCAACTGGTTAAGTCTTGTGGGTTTTTAGTCCCTTCATGCTGTTAGAGACAGGGCAAACAACTAGGTAAAAACACAGGATAAATATTTTTTCCTCCTTTGAAGAAGAAACAGATAGTAGAGATCAACCCAGTTGACAAGTCCAATTTTGCAGATGCCAATATTACAGTGGAATTTGGATCTTGAAACACATGTGAATCTCATGAGTTTTTCCTATCTCTGTAATGTACTAACCAGCTGTTTGGCTCCAGATGTTCCACAGTTCTGAGCAAAGCCAAAGTTTGCATCTATGTCTTCTACTGGGATACAAGTTAGTTTATGCTAGAGTCCGAGTAAATCGTACAGCTCATGTATCATTCTGGTAATTGCAAAGCACTGAAAGCACATCTATCTAGCATGTTTTGGTATGTGCAGACTGGAGAGAAGGCGCATTTTAATTAGCTACAAAAATTCAATACCAGCAGAGAGGTGATGTCAACATGCTGTCAATAAACAGAGATCATGAGAGCTAGTGTTAGCAGGCCTGTGTAATCAAACTGGTTGTATACGTCTATTTATTTGTAGTAACAGTGAGTGACATAGTCACTAAAATCCATCTAAATTCCGGAGTTTATTCATAATTTCCTTAAACTTCATTTTCCTCTTCCATTGATGTTCCCAGTCTTGATTTGGTTGTTTTGAGGTGGTTAGTGTAAGTAGATAAAATTGCACAGTAATCTGAAGGCAGGAGGTTCCACAGTAGTATTTAGTGGCTCTACATTTTCTCCTTAGCCTGTACTATGGTTAGGTCAGGAGTTTGGTGCTGAATACAGTAAAGAAAATAGGAATCTTATTTAGTGAAATAAAAAAAACAGTCCAAACATCATTAAATCTCCTTGAAAGTTAAGGTGTCTGTAGATCTAGAGAGATTTGCTTAAAATTGTCTCTCCTTAACCATAGAAAGTCGCTGAAGTGAAAGAGGTAGTGAAAATTTCAGGGAAGGCTCTGTATCAATTCTTGTCTGTTTGGGAGGTACCTAGTGTCTGCTGGAAAATGGATAAATATATCAGTATTTAAATAGGCAGGTCAATGGAAAGTTTGCTGACTGACCTCAGATTTCTTGGCCCTGAGTCTGCCAGCTTGTCAAACCAGCTGCTTGTCATCTACTGCTTGTCCAGCCTTTTCCTCCCTCTGCCTGCACCAGAACATGGTACAGGGGTCAGGCCCCAGGGTATGTGCAGCAATCTCCAGGTCAGAACCACTGGTAATGCATCCCCTTTAAATTTAGCTTTGAAATTTAGCAGAAGTTCCTGCTGGTGGAGCAGAGCACTATCAGGACTCTGAAAGAGAGAGGATGGGCTGAATGGGCATGGATCAGATGCTGAGGTGCTGTCTCAGTTCTCGTTCAGTCCCTAGTAATGCAAGCCCCCCTTGACTTTGCTGGGTGGATGTCACAGTCAGGTTTGTATGGGTAAGGGTAGGCCTCTGTCACATCTTGCACTTGGGGAAAAAATCGCATCAGGAAGAATATAATGTTATATAAAAGGACCTCATTATCGAACCTGTTAGCCAAGTGAAGGGAAATAAGAATGTCAGCCATGCTTCTGGAAGCCCCTAACTGTCCTTGCTCTTCCCCAAGATGGCTTATCAAATTATCTGTGAAGAGCAAATTTTTTGCCTCTGCAAGATCATACTAACAATTCTGAAAGATACTTTCTAGTATTTTATTGAGAAAGTGTCTCTGACTGCAATCTTCCCAAAATTTTTCATTACTATTTGCTTTCCTTCTCTGAATATGTAATGCAACTGCTCAGTGTTTTCAAATAATTCATAGGATGGAAATACAAATATTTGAATGCCACCACCAGACAAGCATTTCATAAATATGTTGCTAGTGTATTTACAGTTTTATTAATAAAATTCTTATGCAGACCTATAGATTTCTATCTTACTAACATGTTTGCATATAAATGAGTTTTTTCTTGTAGTACCTGAGTAGGAATACTGAACTCTATGAGATCATGCGCTCTTTTGATATCCATGGTTTAAGATAGAATATAAGCAAATTAGAGAAAATCTGTAACAGAAAATATGCAAGAATTGCAAGGCAAGCTCTACCAAGAGAGCTACAGATACGTGTGATGTAAGACAGACAAGAGCCCAGAGGAATGCAATCAAAATCTATAAATATCTCTAAGGTGATATAAATGATGGATGACAACCATTTGGCTGCTAAAGACAGCAAAGGAAGACAGAATGTCTTGAAGCTAAAAAAGGGATTTTCAGGGGAAAAAAAAAGTCTGATTGTGAGAGCAGTTGGTAAAGCAGACTCTTCAAGGAGATGACCTAGACATCTTCCCCCTCACATGCCAAGAAGTTGGGTTTCTCATATTAGTGGAAATGCAGCCTTACAAAATGCAGGGTCAGAGGTACAAGATCCCTTCTTACCTTGATAGACTGCAGAGAACACTTACCAGGTTCTCCCATGGAATTTGGTTTATAAAGCTGGGCATCAGGAAATAATGTGGCCCAGACACCTAAGTAAAAGATGGTTTTGAGTGTCTGAAGCACACGCAAGCTTCTTGGCAGTGGTGCACCGGATTCTGTAGCCTACAGAGTGCCATGTAGGAGATACAGGCTTCAAAGCAGATTTAAGCACAAATCTTTGTCCTTCTTTGAATTGGCATAGGGAGGGTTGTTTTCCAGAGCGCTCTGCAAAGAAACCAGAATTAATAGCCCTAATAAGGGCTAGTTACCATACTAAGAGAGGTTATGAACAGCATGGAGGGTGTCCTCTAGATGTGATGGAAAGAGAAAATGATTTACAGGACAATGGATGAAGCATCAAAGGGTGATAGATTATTATTGTCTATGAGGATCTTATGTCTGATCTGTGACAGTCTTTTTGAAGGCTATTTCGGTTTTCCCACTTCAAAAACTTTTATCAAAGGACCTAACTTCCACGCTGGACCAGAGCAGTTCCGTACATTCACCATAATAGGAGGCAACATAGCATATTTTATATGGCATCCTCATTTTTTAAGATTTGGGGTTTCTGAAATACCAGCAAAAACTTCAACGAGTCTCACTTTTCTATTGTTTTGATTTGAGTTCAGATAGGAGTTGGACTCAATGATCCTGATGGGGTCAGGATTTTTGGGCTGAATGGGGTCAAAGCATTGCTTAAGTCTTAACAAAATAATCAGAGAGGGCAGGTAGAAATACAGAAACATGTGCAGGTCACCTCTTAATCTCAGCTTTGAAGCAAATATTAAATGTGTAGTGGTTGTACATCTCTGGTTTAAGGATTCCTGCAGCCTCTCTCCCACTTCATCACAAAGCTCACAGTGTCTCTTTCCTTGGCATGGCTGAACCTCTGAAGAATGTGAGATTATGGTATTTCTCGCTGCTAACTAGATCTTTTCTGAGACCTAGGATCAGGCAGCAGCTTTTCTACAGCTTAATAATATGATGTTTCTCTTTGATAGTTTTCTTGCCAAATACCGAAAGTATTTTGGACAGAATGTGGTCCTTTGTGCCTCTGTTTCTCTTTTGGGGACATTCAAACTATGCTTCTTGTATTTGTCTTCCGTACTGACGTAATAATTTTCCCCTTTTGTAAATTCTGAATATGATACACTGTTTTCCATCCCTGAAGCTTTTTGTAGAAGAAGGTGGGAGCAGCACTGCAGTTTCTTGATGGACTGAAAACTCATCAGTCTGATCCAAGGACAATGTGCTGAGCAGAGCAGACTGAAACAGTGCAGAGCCTTTCCCACCAAGCTATTCTGCCTCCAAAACTGAAGACTTCTCCCTAAAATGAGCTTTTCTGTTTCATGGGTGCTATTGAAATAAATTTGTTACTGTTTCTGCTCTGCTTGGAAAATGTCTGCTACCCAATAAGTGCTAATTAACAAGAACAGTTAATTAACAGTTCCAGCTGACAGCTTAGGAGCGCTAAGTCAGCAAACAGTGTCAGCAAGTGGGCATGCTCTGTGTGCAGAAGTGTTTAATGTCTCACCTGCACAGCTTGATTGGATGGGCAGTCCTTATTTCAGAAAAGTATTGCTAATTAGGCCTGTTTCTTCTAATAGTAATTTCTCTATTTTCCTGAAAGATTTAAACATGGATGGAGGGAATGAATTTCTGGAGCTAATCAAAACTAATAGCACAGCAAATAGTCCCTCAGAAACTATGAGGCTTGGAAAAGTTCTCCTTGGAGACATCTTAACTGTAAAATTATACCATGTTCTTTTAAATAATATTAGCCTTTCTGCAGTGATTTTCATCCAGCTTGAGTTATTTGACCTCAAAAAAGGAACCAAATTAAAACAGATGCTTGGCATGAATAGAGCTTATTTTTAGAAGGAAATATTACTGAAATGGAAACCTGTACGTTTTCCAGCAGCACAGAATTGCAGGAAACTCTCTCTGTGATACTTTCTTTGGAATTAGTATTGTAGATGAAACTGTCAGGTTGAAATCTCTGTGTGCTGTCACACCTCCTTTTTTCAGAAGAGAAGCAAATCCCACCTATAGTCACTTCCACTAGTGGTGCCCTGAATTTTCAAATACATCACAGTGTAGATATAATGTGCAAAGGGACACAAAATTAATTCTCCCTTTGCTCATCCCTCACGTCTCAGAAAAGTGAAGGATTTTTACAGGGACTATCACATCACACTATGTAATGAGTCTTTTCTTAAAGGAAATTAACCCATGCTTACTCTCCAAACAGACTATAGAAAAAAACATTATAGAACAGAAAATAAAGCAGCTTTTTAAAGTGTATAGAACTCTCTTCCTCCTCCATGCTTTTTTCACAAAGCCATTAGAAGTTCCCTAGTATTGGTCAAAAGGAGCTTTACGTCATCTCACTGCCTAAACACACTGGCAGCCTCAGCTGTGGCTGTACAAGTTGTGACAGTGCCCAGGTGTCTGCCCTACCTTCTGCTGGACTTTATGTTGCTGGAGAAGCAGACTGGGACTTGTACCAGTAGCTCAGCTGCCTCAGTTCACACTCTGGTATCTCAGTTTCAGCTTCCAGGAAAGGTCACTTGGGGCAGCTGAAGACAGAGCAGAGGCTTATCCCATTTGGGACTGGGGGGAAAAAGAGCTATGGCTTATGCCTCTGCAGCATGACTCAACAAAACTCCTAATTCAAAGCTTCTCAACCTACTTTTTATCTATTCCCGTGCTGCAAGGGTGTGCCTTCAATGCTTCCCCGTGTTTGTGGGTTTTGTTGTGGAATGAATCTATAAAATAAAATGGAGAATTTTTGCTGCAGTCCATTGTTGTGGCACACACCATGGTGTTAAGGGTTAAAACACTGTGACAGTCGTGGGTGCATTCAGCTTCCGCAGGAAGGAAGGTGGCTACAATCACCCATTTCAGTTGACATGATCAGACAGCTTTTGAGTCTTGTCTCACTTAAAGAGAAAAATCAAGTCAGAGCCAAGCAAATGTTTTAATACAGTCTTGTTTGGTCATTAAAGATGCACAAAGTCCTTTCTCCCCGCCACAGAAAGACCCAACAGAGCAGTTTCCAGAGCTAGTTTCTGGCTAGCTCCAGCTTAACCTGTCCAGAGCCCCGTCCTTTCCCTCAGGTTCATATCACTGCTCTTCCCATCATCTCATGTTTCTTTTCTGTCCTCTTTCTCGCTCTCTTGCTTTTCTCTCACCTTTTCTTTTAGGCTGTTCACTTTCCAGACAGCAAAGGCAGTTAAACCGTCTCCTCCCACCTCTTGCCTTTTTCCAATCTCACAACTGTAGTGATGGAGAACTCCATGTGAGAAACACAGCCATTCTCCCTTCTTCTTGTGCACAGTCGTTCAGGTTAATTTCAGTGTTTGAAAAGGCAATTTGTATTAGCAGGGCTGGTTCAGGGAAAGCAGATTAGGGAGTGCTCACACGTGCTGTTTCTTTGGCAGGGCTGTAAAGGCTGTAAGTCCCAGCTGGTGGGTGGTATCAAACAGCTGAAGGCTCCAACATCTGCTAGTGGCATAACTAGGTCCAGAAGAAGAGATTTATCTACACAGCTGGAAACATGCAAATACCTTCACAAAAAGGCAACAAGCAAATATATATATATACTGTCTATTTAGTTGCTGTGCCAATTTCAGCAAGGCTTTACCCACACAGAATTTTACTGATACTCTCTTTTATACTCATCAGTCTGCTCTGGCAAGGCTAAAGCCATTGAAAACCCATTAGTAAAAGATAATTGGATGATTTTTTCCATGCAGAAGACTTGTAGAAGGACTTGTAAAAACTGGACAGATGTGTTAATTGGGATTTTGAAAATATTCCGTCCTGATCCTTTCTTTGTTAATAGAGAAAGTGTTCAGTATTGTCCTTTAAAGGAGCTTGACTGACTTTAAAATATCATGAGGTTATTACCTTAAATCCCATTGAGGAAAGAAAAGGCACCTTTTTCTGTCAGTCACACAAAGGATGTGATAGTCAAGGAACAAACAAGTGCCCTATCAGAACAAAGAACACTATTGAGTGTGCTGAGCCCATTTTACTCTGGAATTGTTTCATACACTGTTTGACACAGATGCATTTCTGAACAATCCCTGGGTGTCCAATGCACAGAGAAAAGTCTGTTTACCTTATGCTCAGCTTCTTTCTCTTCTGAAGGGCAATAGGAGACCCTCGTGTGTCACAGCTCTTCTCTGCCCAGGTACGGTGGAGCTCACACTGTATTTTCAGTAAAGTTACTTATGCATTATGGTGGCTTTTTGACTTGGTCTTCTTCACCACACATCTAAAGAGAGAAATAGAAAAGCAGCATCATTACCTATTACTCAGATTCTCAGGACTAGTAGCTGAGATCTTCCCTTAATTCTGTGAGTTCTAGAGAGTGAACATTCAACATTTTAGTTGAATTCAGCATTTTAGTTGAATGAAATCAGAATGAGTTTCCTAAAGGAAAGACATATTCCTTGCACAGGAAGAGCTGCTGGAGGTTCATGTACTGTCACAGAGAGGAACAGAGAAGAGTCTGTATTCATGCAAAACACAGTGTCTTAGAGGAAACAGGGACTGGGGTGGCAAATACTGGTTTTTACCACAGGAAATTCTGGGTGCATTTAACAACACAGCAAAAAACTCTCTGAAAGGATTGTAAAGCACTGCACGGGCTGCCCAGGGAAATGGTGAAGTCACCATCCTTGGAGGCATTTAAGAGACATGTAGATACAGCACTTGGGGACATGGTTTAGTGGTGGATTTGGCAATGCTGGGTTACTTATTTGACTTAATGATCTCAAGAGATCTTTTCCAACCTCAATGATTCTATGACTTCGTCAAAAGGAAGATCTGGAAGACTGGGTATCACAGCAGAGCTCTGGGGCATATTTAATGAACTGCTGTGGCCATTGCCACATATGAATAAAGAAACTTTGCATACTGCAGCCAGTCTGAACTGCAGAGAGATTTCTGCTGCAGCTGCAGCAGACACCTCCTCTGCTGCTTAATCAGTCATGGGCCAAGGGTAAGTCACAGGCACGCTGAAGAGAGGCACTGTCAGGGTGACAGACTCTTGCTGTGGAAGAAAAAAATTGTTCTGGTCTGTCCAGTCAAACTACCCAGGGACTGAGAGGAATTTGGCAGGTCCATTCATAGCTCTGACAGTGATTTGTGGCGTGGTTTTGGGTAGCTTGTCTGTCCACCTAATCACTGTATTGCAGGTTGCACACACATTAAAACAAAAGGCGTGCATATTTAGGGGGACTGTCTTGCTGTTTGTATTTACATTGCATATTGTGAGTTAGAAGCATTAAAAGTCATCTACTGCTGTTACTGCTACATCGGTAGCAGAGTGCTTCAGGTTATGTTGGTTTCGGTTTTGTCAATAGCTGAGACTATTTTTGGGTTGGACTTTTTTAGGCCATGTATATGCATTTATAGTCCTGCATTATTAATAGTTGCTTAAAATTTTCCACAGCTCTGGATATTTCCTTCCACGGGGAGCTGCAACAGAAAAGGAATCTGGAATGTATAGCTTGCTACAGTAACACAGTGATAGTGGTACTTCACACGGGTGGCAATACTTGCCACAGGAGGTTCTGCTGGTTTGTGCAAGGCAGGCAGATGCTAACAGGGGCACATGTGAGTTACTCCAGTAACTCGATAAGAGGTATATTAGTTTAGCCAAGGAAGTGACCCTGAGGATCTTTTTGTATGTTAGAGTTACTGTTTGAGTGAGACATATTCAGTCACTGTGGTTGTATTCCTGAGGAGTCAGTTGGTCAGGACTTCATTGGATTCTTGGTAATCTCTCAACTAAACTGGGAGAACAGCAGCAGAATTATTTTTTTTCATTCACCTGTTCTTGTGGTTTTCCTTTATTTATTCAAATGTGGACAACAACAATCTACCTGCATTGGCTGCCTTTTGCACTTTGATTTGTCACACGTCTTTTAATCCAACACCAAATCACTGACATGGCATCAAATCCATACCTGAGCCATGGACAACTACTGACCATCATTATCACTGCACATACATGCCAGTCATGATGACTATGAAACCTCTGATATATATGCAGTAATGCATTATTATAGCTAATGCATAAGATTCTACTCATGTACTTGAATTTGTATCACCATAATTAAACCATGAAAAATGCATGCATTTTATAAAAAAGCAGGCAGGCATTTATCTTCATTAGCAAAAGAGGTTTTTAAAAAGCTGTCTTTACCCTGATAACACCATCATTTTAAATCTGTGCTCTGTGCCTAGTTCTTGGAGAGAACTAACCCCATTTAAGTTTGGAAGCCTTGAAATCCAAGGCGATAATGGAATTACGATTTTCTGAAAATGCCACCCATTCCACTTCGGTAAATGTGTTACTCAAAAGTACTGCTGTTGTTTTCTAGTAATAAGAAATAGAGCTGAAATAGTGTACTCCTAATGAGTTTCCAGTAGAATGAGTCTTTTGCCATTTCCTGGGCAGTTGCTTTTGAGATTCCAAAATTGCAGAGACTTCCCTTAAGATTATTTTTTGTTTCATATTGATCATTTAAATCTGCAAAGTGAGAAACATTAATCAATGCACTCAACTGGACAAATGACTAAAGCTCTTTGACTGACATCCCAAGTACAGGTAACAGAATCACTGAGGAGAAGTCAGTGCTCTCCTCATAGCTGGCTTTCCATGCAGTGATGCTCTCTAAGCACCAGGTGTCATGTTTTTCTAAGACTGGCTGCTACAAAACTAAAAAGTTTGCATGTCTTACTATACTTTCTGATAAGGCAAAAGATGCTGACTACATGAAAGTGATCTATAAAGCAGATTTCTTTCCAGTTTAGGAATGGGTGGGGAGTTTGGTTACATGGCCAAATGCAATCTGTGGTCACTCTGTTGTTCAGTACAACAGCTTGGCCCAAAGAGCCAAGTGATTGCCCATAGCTTCAATTCAAATCTCCCCTGACAGAAATGTCTATACATTTTTTATTTCTGACAAATACATATGACAATTAGTTTTTATTAATTTATCAGCATATATACAAGCATGTGCCAATATTATGATTACATCAATTTTTTATGTCAAAGAGAACATTTTAAAACTACTATTATTTTAAAACTCTCAAGGTTGTTTGATTTCTAAATGACACTTCCTGTAACTGCCATTATTTATGGGTAAACAGAACTGTAGGCATCAAAAAGAGGACCTACACCTCCAGAATCTAAACTAATTATTGCTCCATCTGGCTTTGGCAGACAGTCAGCATGGCTCTCATTTGCACGTCCTCTCCTAGAATAATGATTACTAGAGGAATTTTGAATATTAAATTGTTTAAACTGTAGGAATTGGTTGGTTTATGCTTAGTGCTGCAAACCAGTATTTGACTGCACTGTGCTTCATTTATTCCAGATAATTGATAAGAGCAAGAGAGACCCTTCTGAAGAAATTGAGATACTTTTGCGATATGGACAGCATCCAAACATCATTACTCTTAAAGATGTGAGTAGTCTTTGAGCACTTCAGCATTAAATGATTTTCATCTTATAGTCAGGCTTACTTATTAGTCCATGTCTGGAAAATTCTTCAGTTGAAGGTCAGAGCTAAAACCAGACCCATTGAAATCAAAGAGAAAAACATGACTTAACAAATTACTGGATAGCATTTGGAAAGACTGCTCAGGTTACGCATTCTCCAGTTACTGTCTAACAAACCATAAATAAACCAAAGGGGCACAGTGCTGGAGAACAACAAAATGGGTTTGGGTTGGCAGCACTATTTAAAAGGGGATCTCCCTAGCTGGGTGTTTTGGGACACTGCTGAACACACACAGTGGTGCTGCTGGACAGGGAGATGATCTTTCACAAGCAGCAGCCATTCCCATGCAGCCTGTGAGGTCTGCTTTGTTGGGGAGAGGAGAGCTCACAGAGTCACTGCGACAGTGTTTTAATGCCAGGGACTATTTACCTTCTACTCAAGCAGCCTGAGAAGTCATTAAGGTATTTTTCTTCATCATTTCATATGAAAAATAGCCTTCACTTTGCTTAAATGGAGTAATGGTCTTTAGTCAGAGATGTTTTAATTTTGCTGTCTGAAGTCTCACCTAAGATAGTCCACACCGTGTCAGATTCAGAGTTTACAGAACAAAATCCTGCTTGTGTCAGTGGCCAGTGTATTATGGTTTAGACCTTAGTGAATTTTATAAAAATCTGCTGATCACGTGCTCTCAGGAAAGTCTTACCTAATTCCTAAGTGTTAAAGAGTATCCCAAAATCTGTGCAAAATAAGGTTTTATATTCCTTTCCAGAAACATTTAGCATTGATGACTATAACACTGCCTATTATTTGCAGTCCAGATAAAGGATGATGACATGAAAATGGTTGTCCTCCAATTTAAATGACAATTTACCAATTGCCATTGACATTGAATGTGTCTTGTACCTGATATGAACAATTTTCACCAGAATTGCAAATATAAACTATATAATATCATTCGATGCAAGTGTTGGCCAACAGTATAATACAGTTCTTCAGCTGATCTTGAGTCAAAGGGAAATATTGATATTTGAAATGGCAAATGTTACCCTGTGGAAGTGGAAAGAGAGAACACTACTGAGAAGAATGATTGGGTGAGAGCCAGCAGACATTTGAAGCTGTGTGGAGTGGTGCTGTTTTTAACAGCTGAGCCTGCTCTGCTGCCATGATAGCAGACCAGGAAAGCTACATTTCTGTGTGGACAAATCAGCAAGCTGCTACAGACACAAGAAAACAGTGATGACTTAAGTCATTTTATAAAGTTTTCTTTTTTGTTGTTAGGCATAATAAGCACATTTCCCACACATTTGCTGACACTTTCTTCTTGCAACATCTCACACAAGCAAGCCAACACTGTGATTAAAGGACCAACCTTTACCAAGTTAATGGGTCTAAAGCATGTATTTATGGTATGGCTGTTCCAGGTCTATGATGATGGGAAATTCGTGTACCTGGTGATGGAGCTGATGCGGGGAGGCGAGCTGCTGGACCGCATTCTTCGGCAGAAGTGTTTCTCAGAGCGGGAGGCCAGCGCTGTGCTGTGCACCATCACCAGGACTGTGGACTACCTGCACTCTCAGGGCGTAAGCACTGCTTTTTTGGCTTAGCTGCATCAACCTCCTTAAAATACAACTATGTTTAGAAATAATTTAGAAAGAGAAAATAGTTGTGATTTTGCTTCTCTGAAATGTTAATATGTTCCCCTCCCCCCAAAAAACTTTCTCCATATTTATAATTACATCTGGTTTGTGAAATAGGGTCATAGGCTTTTTATCCATTTTCCACTGATCTGAAGCATGTCAAAGTAGTATTTTCTTTCCCACACTACAGTGACTTTCAAGTTCATGTACCTTCTTGAGATAGTAGTTGTATACTTTTTATCACAATCATTATTGCAGGACCTGAACTTTTAGCAACATTTCAAATAGGGTGGCTGAATCAGCAGATAGGTAGAAAATCAAATGCTCAGCTCTCCAAATGAAGTGGCATTTTGAGGAGCTGAGGGGAAAGACTTCTGACATGCTGTTAAAATCTGACTTTTAAAGTCTAAGCTCTTTATATACAACAGTTTGAAAATCTCTCCTTTTCTGCATTTCAGGGACAAGCAGTTTGGATAACTAGTCAAATATTTGCTGCTTTTCCTGCTTCATGGTTAAAACAAAGTGCATTTTGTGCATTGGCTTCTCTGCTTTTATGGGAATTTTCAGTCTTGCTATAACAAATAAAAGCTGTTTTCCTGCCACTGAAATGCAGCATGTCTCGTAAAACACACAGTCACATGAAGTTCTGTGAATACATTTTGAAATTAAGAAAAAAATTAATCCCTCCTTTCAGGTGTGAGTCGCTCACATGGACAGTCACAAGAAAACCCTTACACACTTTCCTCCTATGATGTGATTTCTTCTTCACCTTTCAGCTGAGTATTCAGGGCCATCAAGCTCCAGGAGACTCTACCACCAAGATGTTTGTACAACAGCTGACTTTGACCACCCTCAGGAAGTTGCCTCCCCTTAAAGCAGCAGCCACCTTCTTAATACACCAGCAGAGGCTGTCAAACATTTTATTTCTCATTTTAACAGACTTTAACTTTTTTTTTTTTCCTTCATTTGTCCAAGGCTTTTAAGCAAGTTTTTTTCCAAACTTAAATATTTTCAGCGTGAGCTCTTGACCTACCTCAACCAGCAGACCAAGAGTACCAGCCAAGCCTGAGTGCTCCCTGACCTCCTCTTCTCACTCGTTTCTCACTCTTCTTTCTTAAGGTGGTGCACCGAGATCTCAAGCCAAGTAATATCCTCTACATGGATGAGTCAGGAAACCCAGACTCCATCAGGATCTGTGACTTTGGGTTTGCCAAGCAACTGAGAGCGGAGAACGGGCTGCTCATGACTCCCTGCTACACAGCCAACTTTGTTGCTCCTGAGGTAGGATCACATTTCAAAGCCTTCAATATTAAGTGTGTCCTGGGAAGCAGTCCTTTCTCCCTTGCTGCCTTTACAGGACGGGCAAGGCAGAAACCAGGCTACTGGCACTCAAACAGCCTTTATTACCATAACTTTCCTATTCCTGGTCCTGTCACAGCAGTTGTTTTTCTCCTGACAGAAGCTGGTGTCTGTCTTGGACTGGTGCACACTATACTTTGGCTCATTACTGGGATACATATCTTTTTTTTCTAGCTGCTTCAAATCGGAGTGCTTTCCCTCTGGTGCACTGCATCAGAACAGGATTAAGGCTTAAGAGGGAAATCTGGTGTCAGGTTGCCCAGAGACATTGTGGAGTCTCCTTCTCTGGAGATTTCCAAAAGCCATCTGGACACAATGCTGAGTGCTCTAGGGCACCCTGCTTGAGCATGGAGGTTGAACTATATGACCCTTCCATCCTTAACCATTCCATGATTCTGTGATAAGACTGAAAAGAAAAATCCTTGCATGAAATCCTTACTGTGCTGAAATCAGTGAGAGCTGTATTGTTGACTTCACTGAGGTAAAAAAACATCTCTCATCTTGGGCTTTCCTAGTACCAATCCCCCCTATTCTGGGAGATGTAGGAAAGGCTTTCTCATTTTTACAGACAAGGCAATGGAGGAGGACCAAACAGTTTGTCCTGAGCTCAGGGAGAGGTGGCTCTGCATCACTGGCAAGTGCTGCTCCTTTCAGGCAGCCCTGTGGGAGTGGGCTTGGGTCATACAGCTGTTTCATGGCTTGGGCTCTTTGCTGTATTTGACCCATGAGATGTTCGTATCTGCTTCCAATCAATGAAGGAGCAAGAAGTTAATTTCTCGGGTAATTGCCTGTTTCTTGGAGTGATGAAAATCAAAAATTTTAGTACTTGCAATACACTACTTCAAATGTGTGTCTTCCTTTGCTTGTTTTGGTCCTTATAAGAAAAACAAAAAGCTATTGTCTTTCAATACTTCATCCATTCTCTACTATCAAATACCAGTGTCTCTCGGTATAATCTAGCAATCTGTTTTTCTCCCTAAGCTAACCAAGCTATATCCATCTGTGTGGTATGTGGCTGGGAAGAGAAAAATAGGATGATCTTTCTGTACAAGGTCCTTTCATGATACCAAAAGTTACAGGAATCACAGCCTTCCTGCATCAGAAGGAGAATTTGTTATACTGAGACTATTGCTGGGCCAGTATAAATTCACAACAGATTTTTCTTCAGCAAAAAAAATCTTCTATTGCCAAGATAGATTGGTTGGGGTTTTTAATTGCTGTTTGGTTAGGCTTCCATTTTAGAAATGGGAATGAGCTGTTCAAAATTTATCGAAGTACATTGGAAAAGTTGTGTGGCACCACAGCCATTCAATTTCTAAACCACAAAAATAATCATGTTTGCAAGATTTGATGCACTCAGATTTCCTGCAAGGTACAAGATGCTTAAAATAGGTGTAGTTATTTTTCAAGATTGGCTATTTTGTATAGTTTCTGTAATCACAAACATTTCCAGTTTCAGATCAGACTCTTCTGATTTGAACTGAAAGCAGGAATCACACTCCCAGTCATTTCTGATGAGTAATACAGGTCCTGCTAATGCAGGAGACATTGGAGATTAATTGAAACATTACCAGAACTGGCAGGGAGCTTGCATAAAGCCTTAAGTGCTTTTACATTTTACCTGTGATATAATGCTGCCCTCCAGCCTAGACTTGACTTTCATGCTCCCTGTCTGAGTCCGATGGCAACGTCTGCCACATGATCAGGAAAATAACTAAGAAGGCAGAAAGTCAGCTGAGCTGGTGACAAAGACGGTAGTGACCAAAGAAGGAGGACATATTTGCCCCCTTGGATCTCGCTTTATTTTGGAAACAGTTAATTTGCGTTTTAGGTGATAGCAAGAGCAAAGATGAAAGCTATCTGAAAGAGGCACGCTGCCACCTAGTGCAAGTCGTGCTGCATGCGAAGAGGAAGGAGCCAGGCTGTTGTACTACTGATGCAGTAGGGTGCTCTTGGATAAAGTAAAAATATTTTATTCTGTAGTTTTCCTACAAAATTTGTGAAGAACTATTGCTTTGTCATTTGAAATTATGAGGGTTTTTTATTATCTTGTGTACCCATTCACATCCCTGCTTGTCACAACTGAGAAAAAACTGTATTTGTAACAGTGTTAACCCAGTAAGTCAAAGCCTATAAAAATAAAAGGGGGTTGGATAAATACCTGAGCCATTATCAGAATTGGATGAACCCAAGGTATCATTATGTCCAGGATACACCTCCACAATGTCCTGCTATGGTGTGGCAGTAAGAACCAGTTCGTGCCTCTGTTTCAGGTCCCACTAAGTTCTCAAAGTGACTTAAACTCCTTAATCAGTGGTAAATTTTTTTTGGCATCCATTACAGGAGGACAGCACTGCAACTTTTGCAAAGCTCTCTCCCTGATTGATCTGTTGCTAAGACACATGCCTGTTACTGTTCCATAGCATCTCCTGCCCAGATCAAACACCAGTCTTTTTGGCCAAGGTTTCCCACACTTTCTCCCATCAGCTCAGTGTTCTCTTTTAAAACACAGACCTGCTGGAGACATTTTCAAATAGCAGTGACACTAACTGATAACTCACTGGGTCCTGTTGCTATCTGTGGACTGAAGTTACTATTGATAAAAAGGTGTTTGCCAGCAAAGCTTTCCCTAGGTACTGGCACAGAGTGAGTGTCCCTGTTATCTAGCAGTGCACCTGCAAACGGAATGATAACACACAGCGACACCTCGCCATCACTTTGGGGTTGTGTAACCACTCGCTTATTAACCTGCTCCACTAAGTATCATCACTGCCCCATTTTTCTGTCACTTACCTTGGGCTTGATTGTCCTTGGTTATCGGAGGAAAACAGAGAAGGAGTGAAAATGTAACTGTTCAAAAGTCAGTGAGAATGACCACAACAAAAGATAAATGTTGGCTATTCAGTCTCACAGGTGAAGGAAGAAGCAGCTGAGTTTGTCATATACCAAAGAAGTTTTTCCCATAAAAACTAACATTAATAGAGGGAGAATGAATGCAGGCACTAAAGAAATGGAAATAAATAAATCAGCCAGAAAGCCTATATATTATGTACAGGAGAGAGAGGCAGAAGCATGATTTTGCCAGCTTTGTCAACAGGAGGAACTATGGCTTTTTCCTGGTTTTGTTGCTGTGGGAGATTTTTTGGTTTGTTGGGGTTTTTTCCAGGTAGCAAATGTTCACTCAGCAGCACACCTGGCAGATGGTTGCTTTGCCACTCATCATTTATAAAATCTGTCGAGGCAACAATTTCTCAAACTGTTTTTCCTTAGCAGAGTTTGGTGATAGACTTCATAGTTTCTGTGATAGACTTCAGCTACTTAAATCGCTCCTGGGTAATAAGGCTGCAGGTGAGAGAAAGACTTGCTGAATTTGTACATTCTTTTCTCATGTGCTTTGCAAAAAGATCTACCAGTCTATCTGAAGAGGACAAAACTATCCTTGTGTAAAAGAACTGAATAAAGAGAGGGCAGTTTGCTTTTGTGGGAAGATCTGGAGGTGGTCCCTGAGCTTAGTTGGTGACTTCACTTCCACTTGGACCTGCACTGACCCAAACAGGCATTTCTGCTAGTGTGCACTAGCACAAATGAAATCTGGACATTACCCTTACTGCTATGCCTTACCATGTGTCGGTATTGAACTTACTGGTCAGATCTCTGCTGACTACCACAGGTCTTGTTTGCCCCACAGGAGAAGGGGGTCAAGTTTTAGCCTGCTATCTGTTAATTCCAGTCTAAATGTGGCCACTTTTCTTTACACAGAAGTAAGAGAAGCCTTTTAGCTTTCTTTGCAGTTGTCATGTCCTTAGTCTGACATTAGATATGCTTCAGTGTGCATCCATTTGCTGTATCAAGTCCAAACTGAGCTCAATTGGAACACTTATTAACGTCATTTAGCCCTATGATGCATCCACGGTGTTGTTGGTAACTTTTATGTTAGGAGGATATGTTTCAAAGTATTAGTGAGCTTGTATTTCTATGAAGCATTTTAAAACACTGAAATACTGCTCTGCTTTGCTGCATGTTGGATGGTTAGAGGAGCTCCCAGACTTCCCAGGTCCACCAGGCTGCACCCATCTCTCTCACTGAAAAGGGGAAAGATGTGCTGAGTTTGAACACTAACCAGATCCTTCCAGCCTGGGCTTCACCTTGCTCCGTAGCACTACTGGAGTTTTTGATTTCAAGGCAGCCACCTGTTCAAGGCAGATATGCAGCTAAGCCCTGGGAATGTCAGCAGACACAACCACTAATCAGTGCTGTTTGTAGATCAGAAGCTCAAAATTCAGGAATGCAGATTAACTTATTTCCATCTCTCTCGTTCCTTCCCACAGGTCCTTAAACGCCAAGGTTATGATGCAGCCTGTGACATTTGGAGCTTGGGGATCCTGCTGTACACCATGTTGGCAGGGTGAGTGACGAGGTTCTCCTAGAGCAGCAGTCTCCAGTGGGCTCAGCACTGTAGCACTGATGAAGCCTGAAAGGAGTCACAGATAAGGATTCTGGCCTCCTTAAGAAGTGTGTTCAGTTGTTAAAAGCAAGAAAATAGATGTCAAGACCTAGAATTAGAAAACGTTTTTTTTAGAATGCATAAATAGCTTTGACACTTGACAAATTGTTTAGGTTTTTAACAGAAAGTGCGTGTATGCACTGAGACCTAGACTCCTAGAGGGTTCACTCACCACTTAAGCAGTGGGAAAGTTTTCCATTGGGAGAGGTGCATAGGAGTATGAAGAGCCACATCACGTTCACCTTATGTGTGGAAGAATGTTAATTCATTCTATTGATACATGTATTCTCCTCAGCTTCATTATTCTTCATTTGATACTGTTATTGAAGTGTCTGAGCACCTTTGAAAGCTAAAAAAACCCCACCCAGACATAGTTTTCAGATGCTATTTGAAAAACATGATTCAGAAAGTAAACTAAGAGATCAGCAAGAATAGCAACAGGTAGCAGAAACTTTTGAGAGGTACTTGGCAAAAATACCCCTACCAGTGTGTTGGCTAAAGTGAAATACTAACACAGGAAGATGCAGGGAAAGACACAGATTGAAATAAGCAGTGAAGGATAGGAGTAAGACGTGCTGAGATGATTGGGAAACAAAGTGTGCAAACCCAATCTAGAGTTATCAGGCCCCTGCATTTCATTTCTCAGAGTGTAGTATGTGCACATTTATCACACCTAAGCGCAGTTTGCAGCTTTTCAGTGATCTCTCTAAACTGTTTTATCTGCTTCATGATCATTCAGCTGTGACAGGAAGCTTGGATTCATTCCTAGGTTTTATATAGAAAACAAAAAGTTGGACTCTGACTTTCTGTTATTTGCATCTCTTGCCTTGTGGATTATAGAAAAGGTGCCAGGGGTCTCTATCTCATCTGTTTTAATCTTGATTACAAATGTGTTCAAGGTCACCTGAAATATATTGAGACTTTCTGGGGAAGTCTCCCAGTCTGCTAGGATCTCCAAGAACCTTTTCCTATTTGGCTGCTGCCCTAGACTGCTACACAGCTGGAATTAGTAAATTAAAATTAACACATTACCCACAGTTACATTTGTTCAGTTGAAAATGTTTCTTTATTAAATATGAAGAAAAAAGTCCAGATATATTTGAATCAGAAATACAAATAGCACAACTTAGTGGATATTAAATTTACTGACAGGTGCTAGTAACCTGTATTTCACTTTTCCTGAACTTATCAGAGAAAATAATAGTAACAAAATCAGTTGAGGAATGCTTTTTTTGGTGCCAGAACTGCATTTATGAATGGTCTTGTTCTTCCTCATTAGAGGAGATTAGTAGGAACTGACAGGTATTTACATCCAGGAATTTTTTTCTCCTTCTATCATCACTATGAGCAGAGGGGGCTCAGACAGCCAGGACTAGAGCACAGGCCAGGATCCTGTTACTGGAGCTAGTGACAGACCTCAGAGTTTTTGCCAGTCCTTAACTCCTACTGCATCCCTCCTGATGGCTATAGATTGGAATAGCATTACATATCTCTTTGGGCTGAACTGCTATGAAGTCTGAAATGTTATTGAAAATGAGAAAATACAACATGAGGAATTGAATTTTTTACCAGAAATAGGGTGGGATAGGAAGCTGTGGCCAACCCAACTATCTAACAATCTAAAAACCACTCTGGCAAGTTCTCAGAAAAGACAGATTGAAGGAAAAATATAAAAATCCGAAATACCTACTTCTAAATCTACACAGCTGTTCAAGATTGCAGAGTAAAATTTGGCCTGGTAGATTTTAGTCAGCTGCAAAAACCTTTTCTCTTGTTACTTTCTGAAGACAAAAAGTGTACCCTCTGCATGTGACACTGATTTTGTAAAGCTGGGCGCATGTTACTGGTCATTTCTGACTGGCTAGACAAGGAAGTAACCTATTGCAGGTCATTTCTTTTGCCCAACTGACTTGTACATTATGGTTAATGAAGCAATGCAAAATAGATTAGAAAGGGTTCTTCTTTTCTTTTCCTTTTTTTCTCTTTCAGATTGTAATTTTTCTCCTTCATAATTTTTATCCTTTCTTGCCATTACCAAGGTACTGGTATTGCCAATAAAGGTGTTGGCAATAAAGCAGACTTAAGGTAAAAACCTGACTATTTTTACAAAGAATATGTCATTCCTAAAAAATTGTAACAGAACAAAAATTTAAAAAATAATTAAAGAATCAGTCTTTTCCTCTACAGATCAATATGAGGAACCACCAGCCTGTACAGTTTGAGTGAAAATGAAGCATCAGTATCAGTGGTACATTCTGGAACCAAATTCCTGTTGTAATTAGTGGCAGTTAATACTAGAACCTAGAAATCATGTACTTGCAAATTACATAGGTTTTTTTCTCTTTCTCTCGCTTTTTATTTTTTTTTATAATAGATTCACTCCTTTTGCAAATGGACCGGATGACACCCCAGAGGAGATTCTGGCCAGGATTGGCAGTGGCAAATATGCTCTTACAGGAGGAAACTGGGATTCAGTATCTGATACTGCAAAGGTCAGTGAAACCCTTTCTCAGATTTTCTCTTGAGATTTAAATACCATGGAATGGGTTTTTTTGCTGCAACTGCACTTTTAAAAGAAGTGTAGGTTTGTCAATGTCACAGATGTATAGTCAATACATGAATCACCTCTTTGCTTCTCAGTTAGCCAGGAGCAGGCAGTTTTAATTCTGCACAGTTCACAGTTTAGGCTGCCCATCAATCACAAAGCATGGAAACCCCAGCAGAAAAAAATCATCTGGTGCTGAGATCTTTAGGCATGAAGCTGTGCACTAGTCTGTGACCAGGTAAATGGGCAGGAAATTTGCAAGCTTCCAGTTGCCCAGCATTAATCAGAAGCTTTGACAGGATTTAAAGATTCTTGCAAGAGATTTCATTTTTAGCAAATGTTACTAACCAGTGGAGTAACACTGATACATTCCACCACAAAACTGCAAGCAATCCTACTGACATATTAATCTTGCTACCAGAACCTAGGAGCCTCACAGTGGATTTTTTTATCAGCTGTCCAGTTTTGAAATTAAAATGTTTAGATGTTGTAGAACTAACCAAACTGAACTTTAGTTACCTGAGTGTTAGGTTTCTATTCTAAGTTCCTCTTGTAAGCATGCTTCCAGGTCATCGAGGAGATGCCTCCAGATGGCATCCTCTCCCTAGGTATTCATCACTCCTACAAGGTCATCAGTAAATAACACTCATTTGATCAGATGAATACCCTCCGCATTATGTTTTGACTGGATTATGAGCTGAGAGTCGAACATTACACTTAAAAGTTTTGAAGATAAGACCTGACACTTACAGAATATAAAGCCTGTCTCAAGTGTATCACTCTCTCCATTGGACATGCTAACTGTGATACTGCCAACAGGAAGATCTTAGTAAAACCAGCCCTGCTATTAATTACTTTTTCCCCTTGTACTGTTTTCTTCCTTTTCAACCCAGGACATTGTGTCTAAGATGCTTCATGTAGACCCTCATCAGCGCCTCACAGCAGTCCAAGTCCTGAGACATCCATGGATAGTGAACAGGGAGTACCTGTCTCAAAACCAACTTAGCAGACAGGATGTTCACCTGGTGAAGGTACCTCCTACACCCTTCCCTCTTCCTTCCTTGCAGAATGAGCTGTCATTTGTGTAAATAGTCTGGAAAGTGATAGAGGAGTTGGGAAGATTATTTGCCACAACAGCTAAATTTAATATGGCACTGTATTAAGAGCAAAGATTTTTGACTGAAACCTGCTCAGTATTTTTAACTTCAGGCAGCATTGTAATAATCTGGTGGTACATACTGCTCTTCACCACTTTGAATCTGAGACACTCTGGCTGTCTGCCAGCCTAAATGGTATAATTTCATGGAAATTGTGCATGAATGACAGTTTTTGCAGGAGACTGAATAGGGGAAGGGAAAAGCATCAAAGAACTGAATTTCAGCTCAAAGTTTTCTCCTTCTCTATTTTCCAGGGTGCAATGGCAGCCACTTACTTTGCTTTAAACCGAGCACCTCAGGCACCAAGGCTGGAGCCTGTATTGTCCTCCAATCTGGCTCAGCGGCGAGGCATGAAAAGACTTACCTCTACCAGATTGTAGCAGTACCCCCAAAAGGCCTCCTTGAAAACCCACAGCTTATTATTTGAGAAATTCATCTTCACTTGGCTAGCAGAACTTTTTTGAACAACCTGCACATGAAATTGCCAGAACTAGCAGAAGCCCACGTATGGCAAAGTTCTCATTCACCACATCTTTTTTGTTACATTCCAGCCAGGGTCCTGAGTTTAACAACTTCACAAAGATGTGCCAGTTTTGCCGGTAGCTCTGTTTCTTTACTGAGATAAAGCCAAACAAAATAGGTGAGCTCCATCCTTCCCACCCTAGGAAATCTATTTTTGAGTCTGTAAGATGTTCCATGGGAACAGTTTTCATTTTGTTTCTCAAGAAAAGCACTTTTTGCTACAAAGAACGCAGTTGGGTTTGAATGCTGTTCCAGCATGTGTGATGATGAAGTGACTTGGCTGGTCACCAGTAGACATCTACTGATCTCCACTCACCCCAGGAAGAGTGAAGGCTGCAGAGACACATGAATAATACCTTATTTGAAACAAGTGCTATACAGCATGAGGGAGAGAGAGCTGCTGGTGGTGGAAATACCTTCTATTTTTGAGGAATATTTTGCACTTTGCCCCTGCCTTCTCTGGAATGAAGCTAGCATCTCTCGAGGAGAGTGTGCCACCAGCTCTGACTTGCTCAAAAGTCTCAGAGAGCAGAAAACCTCTGAGAACCTGGTCTTCTGAGGAAAAGAATGGGTCTTATGAGACTGTGAGAAGGCATTCATGTAAAGCAGTGTGAGTAGGAGCGTGTGGATCAGGCAAGAGAAATGTGTCTCATCTTGGCCAGCAAGCAGGTCTGGGAGGACTAGGTGAGGGGGCTGGGGAACCAAACGAGGCAGGGAAAGGTATGAGTGGCTTTGAGGACAGCAGGCAAAACTACCCAAAGGCAACTAGTGTAAAAGTTGCTGGGGGGCAAACTGGGACTCTCTCAAAACAGGGGACAGTACCTCTTCAGTGACTGGTGCAGAAGACAGTGGGTGGCTGGGCTGCCCAGGAGCCTAGTGGGTTGATGCAGCCATCCTCCCACACCATCACCCAGTCTGCTCACTGAGAGCAGTTCTGGCAGGCCAGAGTGCCATCTCGGAGCAAGAGAGGCCATTTCCAGTCACTGCTCCCTGCCCTCCCCTGGCTGTTCACCCAAATCTGCCTCCGTCACCCAACATTTCATGTCCCTGCCTGGGTGTTCTGCTCTAGCAGAGCTAAATTCCCCATGCCATGTGTGTGCAGAGAGTACCCACTTCTGAAGAGTTCAGCCAACTCTGTTACAAGCTTTAATAATAATAAATTATGAGGAGAAATGGGAGGATGCTCTGCTTTTATATTTATATGAATATGTACATGTGTATTTATATACATATAAAACAAAAATTCTGTGCCCTAATACCTGGATTTTCCAGGTCCAGGGAAAGAAAACTTTTGTTGAAATGGTCTCTGCAAAATGGACTTTTTTCTCATTCCCTGGTTTCAAAGAAAGAAAGCAAGGTTTGTGGTGCTGGATGTGAACTATTTTTTTATTCTTTTTCTTACCCATCTTGGCTTATGGTGGTCACAAGCTGACCGGGATTCTTCTTTGTACTGCTTTTGTTAATTTTTATTTTCTGAGTGAATTTTGTCACCTCAGATGCTTCGTGGGAAAATCTACTGTGCTGTGTTGGCTTTTTTCTGTTGTGACAGGGGAAAAAAAAAAGAAAAATGTGAACATGGAGCTTCCTATGCTAGACATGGTAATTTTTGCTTGCTGGGTAGTTTGTGCATCTTGGTGCTGAACTGGAATTACCAGGTCACTGCCTCAGAGTGTCCAAGGGGTTTCATTTGCTATAGTAATATTCTTCCTAAAAGTAGCTCTGCTTCAATGTTGACTGAAGTTTGTTTGTTTGCATTAGTCTATTTTTAAATTTAAATTTATTCTTAATAATTTAAACTTATATTTAATGTTCAAGTTTATGTGCTGTGCACAGAGAATCACTGCAAAGCAGCTCTCCTTGAAGCCCTTCTCTTTTCTAAAATGAACAATGCTGTGAAACTTCACACAGAGGCTGAATCAGCTGGGACTGATGAGTGCAAACGTGCAGGTGGGTGTTCATGGTTGTGCACACAGCAGCCCATATTCTCTCCTCTGGCTAAGCTTTGCTGCCTTTAGAATTTTCTGCTTGTTAGAAGTTAAGTCTCGCGTGTTTCTGCTTACATCACGCTGCAAGGATATCCACTGACAGGGATATCCTGGCTGGTGCAGAATAGCTCTGGCCAGGCCTTGGTTCTCTTGAAGTCACTTCTGTCCTGGAAGAAGGCAAGGTGGCCATAAGGATGCAAAGGGCAACCTGGAAGGAAGGCTGGATTTTGTGGGGTCCCAGCTGCTATGTGCTGTTTTAACAAAATGTATTTTTAGTGGTCAGAGTAATTGTATTGTATTGTATATGGGCAGAAAAAGTGTTGCAAATATTATGTACAGTTTTTGTCTCCCTCTGAGATTTCCTGGTCATCTTGCATTGGTACAGTTTGCTTTCTCTCACAACCACTGGAAAAAGTCTAATTCCCTCTAGATATAGTCAGTCTTAATTCTTTGAGCATTTTTCCCCAACTGAATATTATTTTAGGCCAAGCTTACAGGATGTTGCTCTTCCCAAAGTTTAATGGTTTTAATCTCTTCCTGACTTACCTTTTTCTGATCCACCAGCTATTATCATAGAGACACATACAGACTCATACATCTTAATGCTATTAATTACTGTATAAGCCTATAAATAACTATAAGCCCATACATATAGTGGGCTTTGTTTATTAAGGTTTTGTTGCCAGTGCATCCAGATGTGTGCACATATGTGTCTATATGTAAATACATGCACAAAAATAGGGACAGAATTGTAGTCAGCGGCTGAGGTGATAGCCTTGAAAGTTTTGTCTGCAGTGTTCTTTGAAATCTGTCATTGATATTGGTAGTGATTACTCTGGGTGTAGAAAAAAAGGCTGTGCCCATCCATGGAGGAAATTGTCCCATTCAGCCTCCCCTCTGTCTCTGATGTGCATCCTGTGCACTTCCAAAGGCAGATCAGTCTCTCTTCTGCAGTCTTGCCATGGGAAGTGCCCTTCTGAGGGTTTTCTGATCTGTTCCAGTCAAGTGAACCAAATTAAACCATTTCCACTGTCCCAGCTCACTTGGACTGAAATACAAGAGCCTCCATCAGCAAATCCAAGGGAGGCAGAAAGGGAGGAATATGCCACTGGCAGTCATTATTTCAGACTCATAGCACCCACCACTTCCCCTGGCCCAGCTGGATCCAGGAGAGGATGCTAGGCTGTGGCCTAATTACTGCAATGGCTGCTTTTATACCAGCATCTCCTTTCTAGACTCCTGGCCATGGTATAGCTCAGCAATAGCACTTTTTTTTCTAGGAGAAAATAGAAAAAGGCTTAGCCTCTCTCTTTATATAACCTTAAGAGACTTTTATTAAATGTTATGTTTAACTCCTGAATGTCTAAAAATCTCTTTGAATTAGAACATACCATCTTGCAAGTTTTTGATCCATAAAGTGACCTAGTGCCTTAGGCTATTACAAATATTATAGTTACATTCTTAACCATCAGGCTGCACAATGCAATGATTGTCCAAGGCATACCACAGTGTACCTGTCACAGACATAGTCAGCTCATCCAGAGACCCACTTCAAAATCAGTCACAGAATGGTTAGGGTTGGAAGGGACCTCTGGAGCCCATCTAGTCCAGCCCCCCTGCTAAAGAAGGTTCACTTAGAGCAGGTAGCACAGGACCATATCTGTGCAGGTTTTGTTGTTCAGCTCAGTAGAGAAGTGTCTGCCCAGCAGGGGGGAGGCATTTCCCCACATGTTGCAGAGCTGGACCCCGCCTCTGCAGCTCCAGAACTCTGAAGAAGTCAAAGGGCTCTGAAGAAGAATATCATGGGAAGTGTTACCCCAGTTCCTACACAGCACCACAGCTTGTGTACATTGCAGAGGTGTGGGAGATGCTGCTCAAAGGGAGGGCTGACCACTGCCACAGCCCCTCATGAATTTTCCCTTGTTTAAAATCTGTTTAATTTTTTCTAAGCAAGTTTTAACAGCAGATAGCATTTATAAAGCCTAACTATTTCAGCAAATGACAAGTGACACAGACACACTGTAATTAATCTTTACATTTGAAAAAGAAGTCTATATGAGAATAGGTTCTGGTTTGTTTCTCCACAAAATAATCTTCTTCAGCTCCCTGAGAGCTCAGGATGCTGGGGATAGTCCAAGCACAGAGAGCTGAGTGAAGCACATCTTGTGTGACATGATGTCATGACATCACATGTCACACTCTTACAAAATACAGATTGTGTGTCCCTGTGCTTCATCTAACCCTGGATATAATACTGGGCTCTCTTTTCAGCCAGACCCTTTCAGCTCTCCCTAGCAACTTGTACCCAGCTTTGGTACCTCCAGATGCATCCAAACCTTGGTCAAGTATGCAATTGCTGTGTGTCTGTGATAGGAATTATGACAGGGTTTGGAACATCCACTAGGCCATAGATGGCACAAAGGTTTCTCATGCTGTTGGTCTGCTGAACTTACCCCAGCATATGCAAGTGCTGACACTAAAAACGGCAGGCAGTCACTTTCTCTTGATTTCAGCTGCTCATCTGTCCTTTCCCACCTCCCTTAGCCAGGTCACCATGGGGCAAAGTAAATGTTTGTGCGTCAGAACAAATGGCTGGAGACAGCTGGAGGGCAACAGAATCAGTTTAGCCAACAGTGTTGTCAACACACTGGAGTGGCTACAAGTTCAGTGTCCCCTCTGTCCCTCTGTCTCTGAGTTATGCTGAGCAGAGCCCAGCTGTGGCTCAGAGTCAGGGCTGTAAATGATGTGATGTTTGTCCAGCAGCAGGTTCCCAGTGCCAAGCCCTGTGCATGGAGAGTGGGACAAGTCCAGGTTACTGAAAATCGGCCAAAAGTTCATATAAACTCCCTGTAACCAGAAGGGCCACAGATGGCATGTCAGGGGGAAATAATGTTAACTGCATGTATTTTTGCCACTGATAACTTAATAAGAATGGTAGAAAACCCCCAGGGTTTGTTTTTAAATCATCCATTTTTACAGAGGAAATTCTTGATTTTGAGGCATGCTACAGCTTTCTCGATCACTAGGAATAAGGCAGTCAAACACAGAAAATACAGCAGATTCCTATAGCAGAAAATATATCGTAGCTTTCACTGGAAAATTATTTTCAGTCAGGTGTTTTGAAGCCTTCTCTTAGGATGTGTGTATCAGAAATGCCAAAGCAAATATTTATAAGCAAAGTTCTCTTGTTGAACATTCAGAGATGACACTTTTAAGCAAGAGTCACATAAGCTCCAGGTTTCCATGTCTGAATCCTAAAAGACAGGCAACAGACACAACCCTTCAGATATTCCTTACATTAAAATAAAAGGCCTAAAATAATGTTAATAAGATGCTTTAGTATAGTTTATTTAAAAAAAATAAAGTGTACAAGCCCATTTTTCTTTTCTCTTTTGAGGTATGCATCATTTTCCTTTAGAAGTGTATATTCTTACCTCCTAGCTGACCCTGATCCTGAAATCTTGTGTTGCCTGAAAATACTGCAGCTAACCTGCTTCTGGTACCTCAATTCCTGTCTGAACACAGTCCCACACTCCTCCTTCCATGTCTGTCCACAGCAGACACATCCAACAATTGCGCACCCTCTCCTATTCTGAAAGTCAGCAAAAACATGAGAATTTAAACTCAGAAGATGAAGTGAAGTTAAAAGTACGTTCTCAGTGTGTACAGAATTAAAACTCATAGTATTCAGGTGAAGGGTGGATTGAAGCCTATGCAGAACAAAAATGTTACAGAGTAAATAAAGTTACAGTAAGTCTTAGAGCCAAATTTTAGCTAAATCTCGTTTAGCTAGATTTTTGTGAACCTAGATCTTGCATTTCCAGATGCAGCTAGGTGACAACACATGTATGTCAGCCAGCATCTGATCATTCATGTCATCACAAGGCTTGTACATGAAAATATTTTGCAGCTGGAAGTTTAGAGTCTAAAAATAAGAATTTGGCCCTTTTTGTCATCCTCTGTTCTGAAAACCACGATGTTCAGTGTTGAACTGTTCAACCACTGCTTCTTGCTTTGGTATACATAGTTACAGAGTCAACTTGTACTCCATTATGTCTCCTAAATGGATGTTATGGACATACTTTTCAGAGATGCTGTAGCCTGAAAGGAAAATGAGGAAAATGCACACCCTCTGATAAAGGCAAATTTTGAAAGGAAAGACTGGAAATACGCATTTGAAGTGCAGAAAATGAAAACCAGTTGCTAAAAGATTGTTTCTGATTTGCTATTCAGAGCCAAATCTTGCTGCCTTCGCTCCTGTGTTAATTCCTGAATCCATATGCACCTTCAATGACTCTAGTGGGAGAGCTTGGAGTCGAGTCCTCTTTCCTGTCACAGTAGTGGAGTCTGGCCATTAGGTGATGATGTGTGTAAGGGATTTACTTGGTAGTATTAAGTGAATTTGACAAAATATGAACCATGATCTAGCACTTTGTTTACAGGCTCCATATTCATGTTTACAAAATGATGATTTCTGAGGCTCACGCTTTTTATGTTTCCTGTATGAAAAGGGCAGCCAGTGTACAGATACTTGTTATGTTTACCAGCGTTTCTGAATAGATTTTTTTTATAGTACATGGTTTTATGAAGTGTAATATTTTTATAGCAGAATGATGATCTGACTTTCTATATTGTTACCTACAATCGTTTGCAAACAAGCTCTTTGCTCCCTTTTTTCTGTGCACTGTATCCCATGTTGCTGCTGCTAATGTTGCTGGCCTCAGCTGCTGCTGTCCCACCATGATGTGGGCTGACGGTATTGTGAAACTGTGCAAACTAACTTCAAAGAGCTGTGATTGTGCTGAAGGGCTGGCTGCATGCTGGATTCCTCCTGGCAGGAGGGATGGGGAGCTGTACCCTACCAAGGCAAGAGTTTATTGTGGATGGCCCCCAAGGAGAGGCCTCAGTGCTCACCTTTGTCTGTGTTCTGCCATTTTGGTTTGGCATGCCCATCCTTTCCTTTCTTTATAAAGAAATAAAAAGAAAAGAAAAACAAAAAGGATCCTGCTTGTTTTTGCGTAATTCATTTCCAGTCCCCAAGTACTGGTCATGTTTGAATGCCATGTGTTGGTCACATTAAAAGCACACAGTTACTATTCAAATTATACCTGGAACTGTTATCTTTGTGCAGCCTCAATACTCAAACCTCTGCTTTGGGAAGCAACAAGTAAGTCTTAAACGCCCATCAGTCAGACAGTTCACCCACTAGACAAATTTAGGATTTCAGTGCCAGACAAATGAGTGCTTTCACACAAGCTGCCTTAGCATGAATTTTCCTTGCCCCCTTGAGATCTTCCAAGGTACCATTCCTCTGGAAACTGCTAGTTGCTGGCAAGCAGCCTGCATAGCCTTTTCTGCTTGCTGGACTTACTAGTGACCACAAAAGCAAAATCAACCCCTCCTACTTTGAGGGATTGGTTCTGCTTTCCTTGCATTACCACATCTGAGCCTGCACACAGTTACACCAGTGTTCATGTCTGGATTGTCATCAGACCTGGCAGTATCACAAAGGTGGTGAGTCTGGCTCAGGTTCCCTGCAGGAGCAGCATGTGATTTAGGTCCAAGCAAGCATAACCAAGCAAACTTGGACTTCAGGAATGTTATTAGTAGGATTTCTGCTCTGACTGTAGGCAGTCTCTCTTTTCTCCTACCAGCTGCTCCTGTCCTACTCCCACTTCTGTCCTTCCTTTCTTTTCTCTGTTCATGAAAGAAAATTTCTGCTCCTTTAGTCCTCATAATCCTCAATCATTGGGACATGCATGTCCCTCCCCATCCTCTTCCTCTGCCCCCCAGCACCTACCATGAGCTATTCCACCTTTCTCTTACCAATTTTCTGCCCCACAGGTCCGTCATGTGGTTTTTATAGCCTCTTCTGGTGGGCAGGCCAGTGAGTCCAGTACACCTGTCTTTATAGGCCCAGTGGTTGAAAAAGGAGACTTCTCTCGAGGACCATAATCATAACCAAGAACATCCAAACAGGAAAACTGAAGAGAAAAAAACCCAAAAAACAACAAATCCAGGCTTTCTCTTCCATTCCCTCTTCTAATTCCTCTTGTAATATGACCATGATCAGGAATGAGCCAAGTTCAGCCACTGTTGAACATATATTAACTTTTCAGAGGACCTGGTTAGGAAGCCATGGGTCACACCAGGCCCTGGGCAGGCAGATGAAGTCTTTGCCTCCAGTGCTAGAAAATTAATAAATGAGATGTCTGAGAGAAAGGCTTTCCCACAATATACTCAAGTGCCTGGTCAAGACAGTCCTTTTAGGAAATCTGCATTGACAACCATGTTAAACCTCTGCACTTAATGAGAAAGTAAGCATGCTTTTTTTCCCCCTGTATGGAGAGGTACGCATTTGTTTAAAATTTTAAAAAACTCAAAACAGTAGCCCACAACTCCACTCTGACTTGTAATTTTGCTCTTTAGTCAACATTCATTTCTTTCTTGTATCTTTCCCCTCCTTTATCTCATCCCAGTTTGCTTCACTCCCTTTCCTTATCCCACAAGGAGATACCATGAGAATTGTCCTGGGGCTCAGATAGTCCTGTTATATGCCTGAATAACATCATGTTCAAGGGCAGCACAGCTGCTGGCTTGAGCATCTCGGACACTACAGCAAGGCAAACAAGAGGCAGTAACAATAACAGCTAATGTCTGAAGATCACAAGAAGCAAAGATTTTGCATTAAAAGCTGCGAAGAAGAGCTGAAGACAAGGATTTTAGGCTATGTCCAGCTTTTCAGGTTACTCACAGATAACTTTAGTGAATTGACTGTTAAAGATGCCATACTCCGACTCTCTGGAGACAAGAAGGAAGAAAGGATTATCTGTCCATTCATCTAGATGGACAGGAGCTCTTTGGTTGTTTTCTAAACAACCAAAGCTGGCCTGAGATCAATTCCATTTTTTCTCAAGGATATTAGTTTATTAAGAGGCTGGTGACTCACCATCTGTGGTAAGCCTGTGCATTGTTTTGGCTTGGCACGCTCCTGCCTAATTGATTCTTCCTGTCCTTCAGGGTCTGTGGTCACCAGTAAAAACATCTGCAGCTGTAAAGTGTAACACTTTCCCTACTGTAGAATTTTGCAACTTCGATTTTAATGATAATCTCCTTGCTAAGGCATGCAAAGGAAGATTCAGTGATTTGTAGTGCATTTACCCAGACTTTCTAATTGTCACATTACTGTCTGGGCTCTTGTCTCTATTGTAAATTCTGTTATAATCAGTTATTTGCTTTACTCATCCATTTTTTTATTTCACCTGTCGGTACTAAAACAACTTACCCTTTAGGAACATCTGCTGTTACAATGGGGCTTAAACACAGAGAACAGAAACAACCTGCCCTTCACTTCAGAGCAGTGACAAGAGTGACCCATCAGCTTTTAGAAACTCTTGGCAGTGCTGACTTTTTCCTATCTGGTCTCACTTCAACCCCCAGCCTGCTGCCATCAGTTACACTCTTGAGTAGCGCTGCACATCAGTTACAGGGCTGCAGTCTTGGGATCTGTGGACTAATACATGCAGGTACAGATTTTGTCCAGGAATGAGAAACATGCTCCTTGATGTGTTGATGGGTGGGAATAAAGTGGAATACACAGCTGAGATGTAGGCATGCCTTTGGCCCAGCCAAAAGAAATGCTTATTCAGTTAAGCAAAAGTGAGGATTATTTATTCTAGAATTCAGATGCAAATTGTTATTACTCTCCCAAGCCCAGGAATGACAGCAGCTTTATGAGAAGCTCATGTCACATATCCAACATGCACACAACTTGCACAATTTCCAGTTCCAAGAAGTCTCCCAAGTGACTTCATGTTCTTGTACCATCATATGGTCTATTAGGAAAAGTACAGTGTTTGTCTTTGAACCAGGGTGTGTTGTATATTATTATGTCCACCAACACATTCAAAAATCATTGTTCAATGACCTTTAAACTCGGTGTATTTTTCTACTGTTTAATAACCATTCAAGTCAAGAATACCCTCATTGTGATGCAATCAACACCTAGAACCTCAGCCTAAGACAGGCTGAGTGACTCCCTTAGTCACAGAATCTTTCTTCCAGGTTATGTTTCATTAAATATAATGCCTAACTGGGGAAGATCCATTGCAATTTGCCCTATCTTATGCTTAAATGCCAGTCTTCTCAGTCATATCATCAACAAGCACTTGATTCTCTTAAAAATCAATCTGTAAGAATTAAAAAAAATACCTCACCATTGTAACTGGAAGCTTCATCCCTGGCTTCTAAAGGAAAGTGGAAGAAGAGATTAGGCAGTATATGTTAACGGTAAGAAAATATCATGCAAACCCCACCATTCAGGCCACAAGTGTCATTTTTAAAATGGCACCAACTAATATAACTTTAATATATTTAAATGATCCAGAGTTCAGATGCAGGGACAAAAAAAACTCAAAATGCCTGCCATGGAGATTATTAAAGACCCTGATCTGTTCCGCTTAGCTTGCAGATGGCTGAGAGGTGACTTGATTAATGTCTACAAGAATCTTCACAGGCAGAAAAATCACATGTTCTAGAAGCACAGAGAGACAGACTGGAGCACAAAACCAGGCAAATTTCTGGGTGCAAAATTCATGCAGCCGCAGAATGGAAATAAGGTAACTGTAGTTTCAAAAGTGAGGCTGTTATTCATTGGAATAAAACATCAAAAGAGAAAAGGATTTTGTGATTCCCTTTGTGTCACTTTTAGTAGTATCCCTTAGCAGACAAAAGGTTAGTGCAGAAGCAAGTGGATGACTTCAAAGGCCTGCAGTAATCTGGAAATCTATTTTAAATGCTGTGATGGTCTCTCTGGGCCTCAAATATGACATGCATTCATATCACCCTAGCACGAGCAGTTGGCAGTGAATGAGCAGATCAGGACTGATGGATGAACTCCAAAGATTAATTCAAAGATTTTTAAGCCACAAACAACTGGAACAATCAACTTTCTCTGTTTAAATCTGTATCTTTACTATGGTACACATGGAGAATATTTGCTGTCTTTTGACAATATAGAACATCACTCTGAAATTTTGTGCTGTTTATGACTACCTAAAAATGTTGTTTTAGGACAACCTCTTCCACACAGTTGGTGCAGTATCGGTAAAACCTGTAACAAGACCAGGCAAATGGTGTTCCCCAAACATAGTAAAAAACTCACTGCCTTAAAATCCAAATAAATTACTATAGCATTAATAGCACGCTAATCCTGTGAACCACAGGAGGGCCTTAAAGAAATAGACGTCAAACATGAGTGAAACTTTTGCGAACAAAGAGATAAATAAGGCTTTAATCTCAAATAAGATCTCCAATTATAACTAAGCTTTTAAAAGAAAGTGAAAATTAGACCACAAAATCTTGAATTTTTACATTACCAAGGCCTAGAGCTGAGTGGCGACTAATGAACTGACTGGCTCTATGCAGCTTCTGACATCTATGAGATGTACACTGAGAGAGAGAGGCTGCAAAATTCTAATCACAGAAACCTGGAGGTTAAGGAAAAAAAAAAGGTTAAAAAAATGAAGGAAGGAAGAAGGGAAATAAGTTATCAAATAACAAGTGTAAATGCTGTTCCTAATAATGTGTAGCAACTGTTGAAGAAGTTGGTTCTCAAGGGAAAACACTACCCCACTCCTCAGCTTCAAGATGGTGAATAAATATTAGCAATTCCCAGAAGAACTATTTTAGGTAAACCTAAACATTAAGGATTACATCTAGTGAGGCTTTTTCCATCTCTGACAAACACCGCTGTAGCAGCCTTCTTGAGGAATGATGTGGCAGAAATTTGTGCAGAGCAGCCACTCAGTATGGAAGTGCTGCATAGCAACCCCTGTCAGGGCACCCTCCTGCAAAGTGACAGTCCCTCTTTTAGTCCAAAGAACATTAAATAAGCCTACACTGCTGGAAGCTTGCATCATGCTCCCAGGAGGTGGTTGTGTGGGTTTGACCAACACCAGCCTAAGGAAGGAGCTGATGGGGTTCCCTGCTCTGATCTGCAGCATCCTTAGCAAGCACTGGGATCACAGCGTTTCCTTCCACTTGATGTCTGCTCCCACTGCCTCCTCCTGAGCTTTCAGAGAAGAGAAGGAACTGGTTTCAGCAGGTTATAAAAATGTACTTCTGCACAGACTTCAAGAGGGACTTTCTGAGCAAGAAAGCAACCCCAAAGTCACAGAGGGGGGTCACAGTAAGGGCATTGATCGACTCCACGTATCTTTTTGGTTTGGTTTTGTTGAGCTTCCTGCCACTTGTGAAAGGTTTGGCTTCCACTCTGTAAGGGCTAACACTCCCCCTGTGTGCAGGGCAGACACTACTGTCCAGCCCAGGTGCCCAGGATCAGTAGCTTTTGGATATAATATTTAATTTATAAGGCCTTAGGTGTGAAAAACAAGATATCTCTTGTAAAAAACAAGATAGTCCTTGTGAACTGAAGCTGTAGCATCACCAGCTAATATTAATGTTTATTGGAAAGATCAATACCCATATAAAGATTAACTCAGATGTCTGTGGGACAAAACATTTCAAATCTTTCTAATAAGAAAAGATCCAGTGTACATAGTTTGGAGGTTGTCTGTAACCACCCAACTCAATTTGGCACATGCACATTTGGGTACATGAGTAAAATGCATCCATTCTTCAACTGAATATTTAATCTTTTTTTTTTTGCCTGTTAGGCCTTCTGCAAACCTAAATGTCTCTGTGTCAAGTCCTGAATGACTGTAGAAATCCACTATGACCTATTGTATATTTCACTTTGATCCCAGTAGCTTTGGAAAGGACTTTGGCATGTTTACCTTCAAGTTACTCATCGTGTATGCTTGTGGTTTGTTTATACACTGTAGCCTACTGAAATTTCCCCCTTTTCTTTTAGTTAAAGAAATAGGCCAAAGGTGATTTCAGGGTCCCTATCTGGATACACATCACCAATTCAAAGACCTTTGGCTTCCTCTAGTAAGTCAGGGACATCTTAGATACCATCTTGCTCTTGCATTTCTCCAGTGAGCGAGAGAAATCTCAGTCCATCGAGACAAAAACTGACCCTAAGTTTAACACTAACTAGGATACTGTAATTAGACTGAAGTGAGCCCTGGTGTAATCATGCATTTCTGTCTCAAATGTGATAATCTACTTTTTTTTTTTCCCCCTAGAATAAGTCTACCAATATTTATGTTCAAAGTTTTCCAGTGGCAGTAGTTTACGTGGTTGTTCTTTAACTGGGGAAGGGCTGAAAGAGGAGAAAAGCACAGAACTGTACTTTTCTATCAGGAATTATCCCCTGCTCCTGGCCATCCTCCAGCCTCCCTTAGGTTTTTTAGGCTGAGGAGAACGAAGGTACCAGGAAAGAGCATAAGGTCAGTGAATTTATTAGTGGCGAACCATGCCAGAAACCTGTATTTTTTATCATGTTCTACTGCATTTATACTAGATACAGCTCAATAAAGACCCATGAGTCCTGAGGAAAAGATTACATAACTAAAATGACTGTCATTACTTACCAGTGTCTATCAACTTTGACACCTCGCTTTCTGCCATCAGTCAGAACTCTGACTTTACCCTTTTCCTTATAATCAGTGGGACGTTTGTATTGGTTAAAGCACTTTAAAAAGGACATACAAAGCTTGGGAGAAAATCAGTGTCTAACGCTCTTCACGAAGCGCAAGTGTTCCAGAACACACTTTGCTAGGCAGTACTGGAGAAAGCAAATCTCCTCACAACTTACTTGAGAAGCTCATGTCACATCATTGATAGTCCTTCCTCAGAAACTGGAAGTAGTTTTTAAAAATAGAACAGAAGAGTATTTCTACATTGGGTTTTTGGGGTTTTTTTTTGTTTTGGTTTGGTTTGGTTTTTTGTTTTTGTTTTTGGTTTTTTTTTTTTGAATGCTGTTGGATTTATTCCCAAGGCATGTTTTCCAGGATGAGGAAACCAACTCTGCTTTGCAGCGTGGTTTGACAACTGCTAGGAGGTACAGCCTGCAGAGCAAGCATCACCAGCCCTCCCATTCTGCTCCTCTGGACACGATAATTACAGAAATGAAGTGATTATGTCATTTAACTCTTAACAGAAGTTTCCCCAGCTGAGTAAAGGATGTGAATTTTCAAGGCAGTTTTACACAAAAAGGCTCTCTTACCCCAGCTGACCTGATTTGGCAGTATAAAGTACAGAGTGCACCTGACTGAATAAGCAAGCCTCATCCCTTCCTTCCCAAACACAAGATAATCTTCCACAATTGCTTCAGGGATACCAGTAATGCAGTGGTGTGGTACTGAAAAACAACAGTTTGGTGCTTCTTCTCACAGGGAAGTATACACATGACTATTAGAAATGGCCATTTATTGTAACAACTTCTTTACTTAGGAAAAGCGAATTTTATAAGTTAAAAAACAAATACAGTTTTAAAGGTCCATTTATTGAATGTGTAGCCCAGTACCTGTATCCACATTGCCAATTGCAAGTATAAATAACTTGTGAATAAACCCATTAATTAGTTTTTCCCCCCATGTTTAAAACCTAATTTCTTCTAAATAACCCTAGAAATATAGCTTTATGTTTAAAAATATAATCTATCTATATTTAATTTGAAGCAATATTATATATGAGTAAATTGCAAGATGAACTTCAGCCCAGAAAATTACTTTAAAACACTTAGTATCAGCCTTCTTGACAGTAAAACACACATCAATATAGCCATCACTATTACACATATTTCAGCAGGAAGCTGGCATAAGAAATTTCAGCTTCAATTTTATCTGTCTCTTTTACCATGTGTGACTAATTGAGGACTCAAAGCAGTCTCATCATATAAAGGCCCCATCCTCCAGCTGCCTGAAAGCTCTGCTGTACTCATGAAGGGTGCCTCCTTTATCTACAGCTGGTTGACTTCTAGGAAAAAAATTCTCTGCCCTTAAGAACAGTTGTGCTGTAAGTTTAAACAGGGGAAGATACTGTTTGGAGGATTTGTTTGTTTGGGGTTGGTTTGGGGTTTTTCCCACCCCTCACACAAGGTTTAATGCTGGCAGTCAGCTCAGCAGTGAGGAGCTGCCCCACCCTTGAGCAGCGGCCCCCAGGCTGCTTCTCAGGCACCAAGAAAAGGAACAGCTTCACTACAAACCCAGCTGCTTCTCTGCCAGACTGCTGTACTTTGCTTCCCCTTGTCTGTTCAGCTTTTCACAGCACAGGACTAGCTGTTTTCTGTGCACACGTGATACAGACCAGAGCCTAGAGTTTGTGTGGTCTCTACCTACAGTTTATAATAACAGGAATAACTATGCTAATAAAAGCTTCAAGTGTTCAGCCCCACCCAACTGAAATCTAATGATGACAGACAGGCCCTTTTGCATGTAAGGCAGGGGAAAGCAGTGATAATTGCAACAACTGCCTGAAATGCTTGTCTTCTATGCTGACTTTATACTTTCATTTTACACTGTTATAGGTAGCACCCTTGCTTTAGTTCCGGCTGCCCAGCTGTTGCTTGGCTTGCCTACAATCATTGTTAATCACAATAGCAGCTAATTTGCCAATATTTATGTCTTGGTGATCGAATTTTTTTTCCAGATCTGTCCTGCATCTTTTCTACTTTTCACTTCTTGACTTGGTCCATTGCAATGCCTACATCATAGTGTTCTTTTGGCCATTCATAGAGCAGGGTCTTTTCCTAGTAGTTTTGTAATTACACCATTGTGTTATTTGCAAGGCCTCAGCTGGAAATGTATGTTTTATTTTGCTGTTTGGTCCTACTCCAGATCCTACTGGAACTGCAGATGATGAAATGCCTCTAGCTCCATAATGTACTAATTTATCCTACTTGATCAGGTTTTACACAGAAACTGTGGATCTCTCAAATGATATATGCTGATTTTGTGCAATAGTGTGCTCCACCGTCAGTCACAGTGAGAACTCTTATCTCTAGAAGCTGTAGCCGTATTTTTCAGCACTACGGATTTCTGAATTTCAAGAACTGTTTTTTAAAATGAGGTATAGCTGCTTCTTGAGTTATTTAGTTGTTAAGCATTTATTTCAGTTTTCTTTAGACTAATACTGAAGTCATATTTCTACTAGGATGCCTTCACAAACATGTCAGCACTGAGCATGCATTTTACAGACGTTATTCATTATTTCTATAACACAGACTCCCTCTTGGCATTCTCAGGTGTTCGCTCTACTCAGTTACTGCTGTGTACTCCACTTGGAATAAAACTGCTCATGCCAGCATGTAGCGATAATGTATCCGTAATCAAAGATGCAAAGACAAATGCAAGTGTCACATCAAGCTGTGCTCCCGCTTGGCTCAGTTTGAGATTGCACCTGATTAAATGTCATAGTGGCTCTAGTCAATCTGGTCTACCTACCATGTGATTTCTGCCCACTTCAATGAACAGGTATTTCGTTACAAGGTCTAGGAAGACTGTCCAAGCAATGTATCTTTTCTTCATGTTTTTCTGCAACTTTGGAGCTACCACAGCAGGGAAGTATTAACTCCTTCAGTCCTGAAGTCACAGGTTCTTGAACAACTTGTTTAACGGTCGTTCCCTTGTTTGTCAAGCAACATTCCAAATAGTGGCTTTTTGCAATTCTTTTCACAGATGGGAAAGGGCACCACTGTTTTGCCCCAGAGATATTTGTTAAGAATTGCATCAGATACATCCTTTAGGGCTGATTTTATTGTCAAGCTGAACTACTGCATAGCATTAGTAGATTGCTCTGCAATGTCCATTTTTGCCAGGCAGGTAGAACACTCCTCTTTCCCACATGCGACCATGCATGTGCCTGCAAAGGCATGTCAAGAGGAAGACAGGAGATGCCTGAAAAGGAGAAATATTGCAGGCTGCTTTACTCAGCAGCTGGATCCGCATCCACTGAGGTCAAGAAGTACTAATTCCTGAGATGCAGTTCTAGGATGAGGAGAACAGGAAGAGCCATATGTCTCCTGCAGCTAGGAGGATTGCCCCTGTCACCTCCACACCCAGAAATGGGGGATGGGATATGGAGACTCTCTTCTGAGGGAGACACAGTATTCATTTGCTTAACAGACCAATCATCCAACAGCTCACCTCCTCACAGAGGGCAAAACTTAAGATACTACCAAAAATTATTAAAGCTCATCCAGCCCTGGTCCCTTATGTATGTGTTCTTGTGGGCAAAACCACCATCCCTGGGTGTACTAGCACTGAAGACTCGTGGAGCCAACAATGCTCCAGCCAGGAATGCTCTCCTCCATACCCCCAGCCACAGGCTGTGAGCACAGACGTGTGCTGGCAGCAAGGGATGATGAGCTGCAGAACTGCTGTCTACAGAAAGCCTCTGTTAGTATTCCATGTAGAGTAACAGCTGGACAACCATAGAGTCCATCAGCTAAAAACCTGGAAGGGAATTCAGGCACACCAGCTTTCAAATCCAGTGAGGAAAAGCTGTAGCTTAATGACCAAAAGTAGCAAAAGTCAGTAAGCAAGCTAAAAATGTAGTGACCTGGCCAAAGGCTGAGGGAAAATAAGAAGAATAACTGGACAGCCTAATAAACTTCAGAAGTATCTCCTTGCAAAGGTCAGAAGTACAAGGCTAATGAGAAACAAAAGAAAGCAATGAGAATGTCAGGAAGAAATTCCAGGAAGTGGCAGGCAGGGTATTTGTGAAGATAATCTAAGGGATAAAAGATTGCATGGGACCTGTCTGTTTGAAAACCAAACCAAGCTACAGTTACTTGTTCTGTTTAGAAGAGACACGGGAGCCACCCTTGGACATACATGGCTTGTCTTATTCACACAGTGACCTAAAAATCAAAAGGGAACAAGTAAACAGCCAAAAGGACATATGAGTAGATGAAAGTAAAGAAATGGTGTCAGCTTGCAGATAACAGAATCAGAAAGGTTAAGCTATGAAATCAGTTTCAACTATCATGGGACATAAAAGACAATTAAAGGAGTTTGATAAAAGCATTAGAAATTACAATAAGACAAAGGCAGTTGCAGTCATTAAATAATGCAGAAAGAGTCCATGACAGATAAAAGCAGAAGTGTGGTAATAATAACCCAAAATAGGTATGAATTTAGCATGAAAAAAAATAAAAAGAAGCATAGTTCAGACTAGGAAAAAAACCAGGTGGAATATATTTTAGAAAAAAAATGCGTGGCAAAACCTAATGAAACTTTCTCTGAAGTCCACCAGGCCCTCACAGAAGCAATTTGACATGAACAGTTTGAGATGATCGGTGATTTTTCTCCAGGTCATGGAAGGACAGAGCAGTCCTGCACTGGAGAAGAGAACATGTCTGAAGAGAAAGGGTTCACAAAAACTCAGCAAATTGTAAGTCAAATAGCCTAATTTTGACATTAAAAAAAACCAAACTAAACCAAACCAAATAACACCATGAAGAAAAACCTGCTACAATAATTTACTAAACTACCAGCTAATGTTCACTCAGGGAACGACATGCTCAAAAGTACACCTAACATGAACTTGTCAAGAGAAACTCATATCAAATCCAGTCTAATTTTTCTGTTGAACAGGCTGAAAGGGGGAAAAGAAAAGCTATGGATACATTAAGGGGATCTTTTGTATGGTTTTTGATATCCTTACAAAAAGCCTAAAAACCGTATGCAAATAAAAGCACTATGAATACATACGGAACAAAAGCAAACTCCAAATCCTTGCTAGCTGGTTTTGTTGTGTAACTGGTAGAGCCTGTCATGTGGGACTGCTTTCTTCTGGACACGTTTCAGGTTAATGATTTTTCCATTAACTAGTTAAAAAAAAAAAACAACCAAACAGTGAGACACTCTCAAAATGGGAGAAGAGTACTGCACTGCTGGTAAGGCTTTGAGTGAGACATGGTGACTCTTGGCTATGCCTTAAGAAAGCTGTAAACACAAATGGAGTAGGCAAAAGGTTAAGAAATGTAATAGGCACAACCTGTGAGAAAAGGTTAAAAGAACTTGTTTACTCCGGGAAGAAAGACTAAAGAACAATGTTCCCAATGAAGACACATTATTTTTTTGCTCCCTACATGGAGTTAAGAAAAAAAATTTACAAATTTTCAGTAAAGGAGAATAAGACTACATTTTTAGCCTTACAATGTACAGCTAAAAATTAGTTCTATAACTGTAGTTGTAATATTAAGGACTGAGCCTGGCCATCTAAGATATTTGGAATCACATCAGAATTTTGTTTGAACATACAGAACTGATTTCCACAGACCTTCCTTCTGTCAGTGCATGTCGAATCAACTGGAATAAATGATTCCTTGAGACCTCATTTAGATTCACATTACTGCTTTTAAATTGGAGTCTAAGTAGTCCATAGAAATATGCTGGGCTACATTTTGGCTTTTAAAATGCAATATACCAAGGGGATTAAAATTCTTCCACTCACACAGCAAAGTGGGGCTTTGTTGTCGGGTGTCAGATCATATGCTGAATATATATAGAAAAAGGAGAGATTAGCCAATGCTTTTCCTCAAACCTGCTGCCCTCTTAAGCAAGTAATGTGGGGTGAGAAGGGTGAAGAGAGGTTTTCTGTTGGGGCTTTTTTATACAGTTTTTGAGGGGGTTGGGTTTGGTGTGTGTGTGTTTTGTGGGTTTTTGTGGGGGTTTTTTTGTTGGGTTTTTTGTGGTTCTTTTTTGTTTTTGTTTTTTGTAGGGTTTTTTTTTTTTTTAGTTTTTTGTTTGGTTTTTTTTTAACCTGAGATCCTGCAGGGAAGAGGGAAACAGAAGGAAACAAAGCAGCCATGGTGTCCAGGGCTTCTTGCAGAGTGTAGCTGTGCCCCAGGCTGCACTCTCAGCCCCACTCTGGACTGTAAAAACTGAGGCTGCAAGTCTTTGAAAAGCAGGGGAGATAAACATCCATTTTCACTATCTCTAGTGCACTGAGCAAAGATAAAAGAATTTGGTTTTATGGCCCATATTTTCTAGAGACAGTATTAGCAAGGTCAGAGTTTATCTTCCCTTCTACGTAACTAACCTCTGCTCAGGTATGAAATAGAAAGTGCTGGTGAAAGATGGGATCTGAGACCATTCCAATTAAAATTACTGAGGTAATTATCACAGAATCACAGGATAGCTGGGCTTGAAAGGGACCTCTTGAAATCATCGAGTCCAGCTCCCCTGCCAAGGCAGGGTCACCCAGAGCAGGTGACACAGGGACGCGTACAGATGGGTTTGGAATGTTTCCAGACAGGGAGACTCCACGACCTCCCCGCTCAGTCCCTCCCAGCGCTCTGCCGCCCCGCCGCTCTAACCGAGCCCCTCCCGCCCCCGTTCCCTCCTCACGCCCCACTCGCGCCGCTGGGGGCGGGGCCCCATCCCGCGAGGGGCGGCGCGCCCAATGGGAAGCCACCTGCTGCCGCCCCGCAGCCAATCGCGGCTCGGGGAGCCCCCGCGCGACGCTGCCCCGCGGGCTGCGGAGGAACGCCGGCGGCTCGGCCCACGGCGACCCCTCCCCGCCGCGCTTTGCGACGCTTCCCCCCCCCCCCCCCTCCGCGTTGCTTTACGGCCCCCTGCTTTTCCCCCTGCCCGCGACCGTCTCCCCGGGCCGGGCGCGCGCGGGGGGCGGGGCCGCCGCGGCCAATGGGCGGCGAGAGCGCCGCGGGGACGGGGCGGGGGCGCGCGCGCGGTGCCGTAAAGCGGCCGGCGGGCGGCGCGCGGGGCAGTTGTCACCGGCGGCGGTAGCGGCGGCATCGCGGCGTGAGGCGGCCGGGCCAGGCGGGCGCTCCCTTCCCCACTGCCGCCGAGACGCCATGGCGGCGGCGCTGGGCCGCAAGGCCGCGGATTATCTGCGCAGCAAGGAGTTCAGGGACTACCTGATGAGGTGAGCGCGGCACGGGGGGCGTCGTCGCCGCGCCCACCGCCCCGCCCGGGCGGGCGGCAGGAACCAGTGTCCCGTCCCCGAACCCCGCAGCCTTGGGGCGCCCGGGACGGGTAGGACGGCTGGCACGGGTTGACCCCTGGCGAGCTCGCCCTCGCCGGCGGCTGGGTGGGGGGAGAAGGAAGCGAGGAGCCGGCCCGGAGGTGTCGTGGTCTTGTCGCTCCCCTTGTCTCGCGTGTCGTCACCTCGGCCCGAGGAGCGGTCGGGGCTGTCACTGTCCCGCCCCGGCCCGGGCAAACCGGCTTTGACCTTGAAGTGACGCGGCGCGCTTTGAAGCTGCCGCGGCAGCTGCGCCCCTCCGTGACCTTCCCCTCCCGGCTGTGACAGCCGCGAGTGCCGCCCCGCCGCCGGCAGGGGCTCGCTGCGACAGAGGTGGCAGCGGGCACAGGAGCCCGGGACCAGGACGGTCTGACTGCTGCCTGCCCCAGGGGCAGAAAGAACTTTGCCCTGCTATGGGCAGAAGCGAGCTTGATCACGGATGCAGTCTGAAGATCAGTTATTTGAATCTCTGAGTACGTGTAAGTAGGTACCTCTTTTCAGAGGCTCGTTAGAGCTCCACTGTCGTGGAATGTGGCTTAAGTCACCTCCCAGACAGCTCAGTGCTGGTGTCAAGCTTTGTCCTGCGTGCTGTGGTAAGGCATATGGCACTCTAGACTGAAACGACAAGACTGCGTTAAGGAACAGTTTTGGCATACTTAAATCTGGTTGAACCACTGTGCAGGAGTAGTCTCAAGTAGGCAGGCTGAAGTTTCTCTGGCTGATAGGCTGTTTGACAAAACTAACTAAATAAAAATGGTCTCTTCTAATAAAGGTGGTTGAGCAACCTTTCACTATAGCTGTTGCTTGCTATTTTACCTACATCTATTGTAACTGGTGTTTGATGTTGAGCAAGCATGTAGGAGGACATCTGCTTATCTGAGAAATGTAATCTTCGTTAAAGTAGCAGGAGGTGGTGTAAGCCTGTGTGGACGAGGGATTATAAAATAAAGGCTCAATAAAGCCTTAAACTTCAGGAGGATAGACTAAGATTAGATACTAGGAAGAAATGCTTTACTGCGAGGATGGTGAGGCACTGGAAAGTTTGCCCCCAATGAGGTTATGGACCCCCATCCCTGGAAGTGTTCACATCCAGGCTGGATGAAGCTTTGAGCAACCTGGTTAAGTGGAAGGTGTCCCTGCCCATAGCAGAAGGATTGGAACTCGATGATCCTTAAGGTTTTTTCCAACTCAAACCATTCTGTGATTCTAAGCAGAGGGTTCGTTTGACATTCACAAAATCAAGATCCACAGAAACAGTGGGACAAAACTACAAGAAGGAAGAGAACAACCTTGAAGCAAAACAAAAAGTCCCGATTAGGCTTCTGTGATTCCTTTTGAAAGTCTTGAGGATGTCATGTAAGCTCGATAGATGCATATTAGTGTTAACATTTAGTTAATTGTAACAGAATTCATGTGAAGCATGTAAATGGCCATTAAAACAGTAATCTGCTTCATAATTGGAAAAACAAACATCCAGGTGAAATAACAGCTGCTTCCTAATGCCACCACAGTTACTGGAAGTATCTTTCCTCACCCAAGACTGAGAAGGTTTTTTAAAAAAAAACTTTCAGATGTATTTCATCTAGTCTTCAAACAAGCTGTATATATGACTGTATTGCAATAAAAAGAGCATTCCACAGGTTTCTACCATTGTGGATGGAATGTGTTTTGCCTTGCTATATACAAACGTACCTGCTTCATTTGTACTTCTGTTATTGGGTGTGTCATGAAGGGCTAAAGTCAATTGCTCCATCTGCTCTGGCCTTTCAGCATTGTTTCGTGCTTACTAGGAGGTAAGTGTCTAAGTTATTGGCTTTATGTTGCATTTAAAATTTAAATAGCTGTCAGTAAAAGGCTTGTCTGTCTTCTCCATAGAAGAAATGGAGAGTTATCTCTTTGCATTTCTTCCTGAAGGTGATTTCTTTCCCAGACTATAGGACTCTATCCTGAAAAAAAGTCCATTCTTTTTCTCTTTGCTCATAGAGCAAAAGTGTCCTTAAGGCTCTGAGACTATGGTGTCTGTTCTAAAAACCAGCATCGAATCACTGCAGGGAATCAAGGCTTTATAAACGTGAATTTTCTTTGTCAGAATTAATGAATTAAGATACTGTTAGGGATACCAGTGTTAGACTTTAGATTACTTGACCCTCAACAGAATAAATGAAGTTACCCAAAGTGGTGGATTAAGTGCTCTGTTATTATGGCTTGGGGCAATCAAAACTTGCAGACATCTGTTGGAATAAGTAGCTTCAATTTCAGCTTCATAACCTGCAAACATGAAAGCAAGCCTAATGAATCCATGTCGCTTTGCTCAGGTGAACATATCTGGCTTTAGAATTGCTTTATGGTGTCATAGGTTAGCTTTTGGATCTTGCACAAAGAAACAGGAGAAACTGCTTTCAAAACTATCATTACAAATTATTTTTTCTGCCAGTTTCTTATTGACTTTTCTCTAGTGGTGATTAATAGGGATCTGAATGACTGTAAATCATACAAAAATTTACCCTATGTCTTAATGCTTCAAAATGAGCTGTAGGTCTACTTTTCTTGCTTCTTGTAAAATGCAGCAGTAATGTTAATTTAAAACTAGCTGGTTAGCATATTAAAGCATGGTAGCTCTGTGTATTGTGAACCTGAAGTTGCATTTTTTCCTAAGATTCTAAAAATGGCAGCTATCACTGATGTCATATTATCTAAGCCACTAATAGACAGCTGCATCCTCTTACTTCCTATTGTATTGATTTAAAATGTCTTCTGAAAAACATCCAATAAATCAACTTTCTTCCTCTTTTAAGAGAGGAGACATCATTCTAGACAAGCTGTCACTTTCTCGTGGTAGAAGCCTGAATTGCTTTTGTCATATAATGAATTCCAAGGACTCCAAAAATCTCCTGGCAATAGAAAAACAAGCATGGAGATTGCAGTCTGCTGGGGCACTATCTGAAATCTCTCTTCCTGATCAGTAATGCAAATGTAGTGACTCCGTTAATATAGAGGGCTTTAAAATAGCCATAGTTCATTCCCTGGAAAGCCTGAGCACTTAAATTGATATGAGCTGTCTAAGAACTTTCTTTAATTCAAACAAACTTAAGAGGAGTTCTCTTCAGTAATAGAACTAGAATTAGCTGGTCTTCAGTTCTCTTTAGTAAATCTTTAAACGTGAAGACATAACTTTAAAATAAAAAGTCCTCTGTGATCTGTGCTAGAAACTGAAGGACACAGCACCTGCTTGTCTTGTGTGCCCTGAGAACTGAACAATCTGCCCTTTTGGAGAAGGGTAGTGCCCTTTCCACTTAAGGGGTGGCAGTATGGGGAAAACAAATAGTGACAGTCCACCTATATTTGCAGAATGGTATCTAGCCTATTAATATTCTTATTGTCAGAATGAGGAAAATATGTGCAGAAATTTTAGAAAACGAAATCTTTCCCACTATAGCCTTTTTGGAATGAACTTAGTACTGATACAAGGTATTGAACAGCCCTGGGTTCCTCTTGTGACATCTAGACATTTAAACAGAAAGCTGACACTTGGAGACTGAATGAATAAATCCAACAGTTGTTATCCACAGTTCTGAAAACACTAGTACAATGTTTCCTTTGTCAAGGGACTGAATGTAGTTCTTGAAGTCCTTGGAAACTACTAATTTGGAATGGAGTAATTTCAGAAATAGATGCATGCACATGGTGAAGTATCCTCACTATTGGATATGGTGCATTTGTTGCAACTCGCTTGGGTGCTGGATGCCTGTTTCCTGTAAGAGTCTATATGCCCTTGATTTACCCTCTTCTAGAAGTATAATAACTATTCCACTCCCATGTGATTGTAAGGACAACCTTACAAGACCTTAGCCAGAGCTGCCTACTCTGTTATAGTAGTATCAGTTTGATTCTATTTTAGGCTTTCTCTTCCCTGGAAACAACTTGCACTTCAAAAATTAAGGCTGACTTCTATTGGTGCAAAAATGTGGTGCCAGGAGACACATCTGAACTTGTTTAGTTAGGGTTTTATGAAAAAGTTTAAGTGTACACTTGTCTTGTGAACTTCAGTTGACTCTTGCTGTCGATCAGTTAAACAGAAAACAAAAACCAAGTGGTTTGACTAGTCAAGGGCATGCTAACAAAGCACCTTCAACCAACTGTGACTTGTAGCAAAGACTCACTGAAATGCAGATCCTGTGTGATTTCCTAGGTAGACCTGACTGTTTCCTTACCATAGCTATTTATAAAATGGTGATCTATGAACATGGAAATCAGTGTGAGGGAAGCGATAGTTACAAAGTGTTCGACAGCTCAGAGCACTGCTAGGCTTTCTATTAGCCTACCTATTTCTCATAAGAAATGCCTTCTTTTAAGTCATAATTCAGAACTAAGTCTTATCAGTATCTTTGTTAGAAAGAGAGTGTTTAAGAGTTCTGAAACAAAAGCTTAGTAACAATCTTACATGTATGCTGTAGTCTAGCTTTTATGCATAGATCATTGTTATTACATAAACTGGTACCTAGATGATCACTTAAATGAACCCCATACTTGACTGAAGTGTAATTGCATATATCACTGAGAATGTGTTATAGCTCATGTTTGGTACAGCCACAGTTGGCCCGAACTTAGTGACAGGATCTGGTACTCTTTGATTTGACCTACTTACAGAGGTACACAGAGAATTCCAAGTGACTTCAAAGCTTTCACTGAAGAATTCTAGTTGTTTAGCTTTGTCATGACAAAGCTAGATGTCTTTCGGCATCTTTTAAACTAGTTGGGGTGGGTTCTTGGGTGCTGTGAAGGGTTGAATGTCTCCCACTGACCCTAATGGGATTTTATGTAGCTGGGAAAAGGAGAGCAGCAAACACTTTTTACAGTGACAGCTCTTGTGGGAAATGGGATTTTTTTTAACATTAATACACTGATCAAAGTTGATGCCATGACAGCTTCCTGACTTCTGCCTATCTTCTATTTATGGTACACTTCTGTCTGTGTAATTATGAAACAAGCTAACGTGGGTTTTTGTCTTCTTTCTTTCATGTGCTTTTTGAATGGAAAACGATGGTGCACTTGAACAGTACGGTAAGAAGAGGGAGGGGATTTCTGACTTCACGTTCTTCCTGGCTTCAGTAACTTGCTGTCTTTTTCCCTTAGTACTGTTATGACTTTGTTTGCAACTGAAAAGCATACTGCAAACCTCCAGGAGTGATGCACGAGGAATATTTAATTGCAAGTCTGAGGTTAAGGTGACCAAATGTTAGCTCCTTCAGAATATCTTAAATTAAAGGGGCTTCATTTTTTCCATACTTTTTGCTAAGGAGATCAGAGCAGTTTGAAACCATTCTTCTACATAACAGCAATACTGGTACATAACCAAACTACCTGGCTTATCTTTAATGGCCTTTAACCCAGACAATAAATGTACAAAATAACTCACACTACACTTTTCTGTCCCGGAGCCTTTCAGTTTGCTTCTGGAACTGGAAGTGGGTGTTTTATGCCTGTTGTACTGTGAATCATGATGTTACGAAAGATTTGTTCTTTTCCCAAGACAAAAGACAAACTGTATAGGTGTAGTTAAATTCTTGTGTGTGGAGACTTCAAAGGGCTACCTGCCTGGTGGCACTTACAGTCTGATAACCATCTCAAGTGAGAAGGTTCCAAAATAAAACTCCTTGGCAGCAGAGAAAAGTTACTGCTGCAGTACTTTTGTGAACTGAGGATTCTTCAGCTTACACGGCCTGAATTCGAATGGTTCATAATCTATAGTGTATTATTTCCCTATGTTCTAATGGCAGTTGATTAAGTAAAAATGTCCAGTTGATTTAATTTACAGAAGTGTCACTCAGATTCTTAAAAGCTGTAAAGATTTCATAGATTCAAAAAAAACAAGCTTATTTTTCATAAACTACAGTTGTTCAAATGAGACCCCTGAAATGACTAAAACCATCCCCAAATACAGGTAGTGTCTCTCCACTTAAAGTTTGCTTTGGTGTGGTGATGCTTACACAAGGTGTCTTGCGTTCTCACTGTGCAAGTAGTCATGGTTGTGACTAGTTGTTTCTGGTCCTCTTATTGTCCTTTAAAACTATTTAAATAGCTCCATTAAAACCTCCAAATCAACATCTTGTGTCCTGCTGAATTCTGTGAATGTTCGTGTTCTGTTGCTACATATCTTGTGTTTAAGTGGTATTGTAGATACACAGAGGTACAGTGTGAATACCATGTAGTCATGCAACTCTTCCCCGTTATGCCATGTTGCCTCTGATGTGCTTGAGAGGCTTTAACCATTAAAGATGTCAATTTTCCTACCAGTAGGAATATAGCAAAGAAATGCTTTTATTCTGTTCTTCAGAATACTGTTGTTGTAAATCTGAATTTGGAGAAATACTGTATTGTCTTGCATATTGTACTAAAGCTGAACTATCAAAACTGTGTGTGTAACTAAAACTCACTTCTTTCAATTTTTTTAGCTAAGTTTCGTGTATTGCAACCACAGGAATGAAGTGTGGCTTTTAGTCTGTCTGTAGTGTTATAGCAAGACTGGCAAGAGTATCTTAGAATTAAATTGCAAGAAATTTAAATACCCGCTGAGAATTCCAAATTGTTAAACACATTACAGTTACAGAAAGTGTCAGAAGAATGGATATAGTTGGTATCTGCAAAGCTTTTTCTTGCAAGGTGCATCTCTTTTGTCATAATCTGGCCAAGTTACTTTTGAGAATGAACTTCTATTTACAAGAAGCTGATGCAAATACTGTGTGCATGTTCTGTGCAAAGGATTCTGGTGAAGCCTTGTTGCTTACACTAGTAATGAAAATTGAACTTGTGATACAATTTTTCTCAGTTCAGAGTCTTTTATATAATACCCATCAAAATAAACTCTTGTCAGCTTTTCTGACTTGATTCTTTCCACTTCTTGTCGCTCTTTTTTCTGTTTGTGTACACACCTGTTGCTAACTGCTCTCCTCTGACCTTCATTGAATCACTGAGTTTTAAGTAATCACTAAGTTGTTTCAGCAATTGCAGATGAAGCTCAGGGTAACAGTTTGCTTTGCTTGCTGGCCCTGCTCTTTCAAAGAGAGGGTGTAAGGACGCACAAGAAGATGCTTGCTGAGCATTTCTTCATCTTCTGCATAACACAAAACCAATTTCAATTCTTCACTTCATCAAGTCCTTACATTTTCACTATATTTTTGAGGAGTCTTATTTGAAAGAGAGAAATGCTAATTCTATGCACAGAAGTGAACTGTAAATCTAAAGTTATTATATGACAATGCAAATCAGATGCTTAATGACTGCTGGGCTGTAATTACACAAAATTCTATTTCAATGGCTTTACAGTAGTTCCTCTCCAGTCTGAAAGAAGATCCAGAGTAGGTTCCTGTACCTTTCCTTCTGAAGAGTAGATCCCACTAAAAGAAAGGTTTAGTTTTTCTCTCTTACATTAAAAATAGTCTCTGTCTTTTCTTGGAATTTCACCCATAACCCTGTCCTCTAGCTTTGTGTGTCTAAGAAAAAACTGTAAGACTACTGCAGGAGATCTTTGTTTCTGTTTAACTTTTATTTTTGTTTTCCCTCTTCACAGCACTTTTGGGGACCAGTTGCCAACTGGGGTCTTCCTGTTGCTGCTTTTAATGACATGAAGAAATCGCCAGAAATTATTAGTGGCCGAATGACATTTGGTAAGACCTGAGACACACTTCTTGTTAGTAAACTGACTCCAGAACACAGTTTTAGTCTTTTAAGCAATGATATATTATTAGTTGTCTGCAAACTTGTGATCAAAGCAGATGTAGATATTTGATATCTTGTTACATAACTTCAGAGGCCACTTAAATTGAAGTACTGAAAAACTGCAGGGCTCTTTTTTGGAAAGCTTCCCACTAATTTGGGAGGGGAGAGTGAGGCAGGTCTTGAACCTTAGCAGTTTTCGAGACCAGACTGTCTCCTGACGTATAACTCTTGTTATCTTGCACTACTGCAGACACTTGTTCAAAATGTATCTCTTTACCCAGTTTTATTCTTTCTATAAAGAACAATGATACTTTGTGGTTAGTGTGAGATTTGAATATTTATCAACACTGACTACTTGAAGAAATGGTAAGGCTTGGTCAGCAGGGTCCAAGAAGCAGCAAAGACTTAACTCCTTGCAAAGTAGTTGTCTGAGAGACTATTGTGACTCTTAATGAGAAATTATTTTTAAATGAGAAGTTATTTTTAAATGCATAAGCAATATTTTTCCACCTTTCTTTGGAACATGTATAGTTTTTGCCTCTATATTCAAATTCTTTTCTAGGACTAGAAATCTAGTAGCTTTAATTTATTAGCTTAACTTTGGCATTATGTCTCTTCCTTAATTCACTTAATAACTTAATTCAGAGTAATTCTTCTTCCTACAAGCACAATACCTTTGGCTTAAGGAATTTTATAGCCTCATCATCATTAGGCTCTGCTTAGAGTAATTCAGTCCCTGAATCAGCTTCCTTGAGACAGAAGACTAGTTTAGATAGTCTCCAGTACAGCAAAGCTGTTTGGCAGATAGTGTTTTGGTGGCAGCTACCCAGCTCAGCAGTTGAGATGCTTTTTTAAATTTTTGCAGGTATATATAGTTTGGTGTGTGTACAGAACCCAAGAAATTAAAAAAGAGTATTTGTAGTTTTAAAAAGGCTGTTTTCCTTGAACTATTAATTTACCAATTTTTTTTCTTTAAGCCTGTCAGAAGTTTACAAAACTAGTGAATTCTTGGGTTGTAGTTTCCTGTATTTAAATTTAATTATGGTAGGAGAGTAGATCAGAGTAGTTTCTCATCTTTCTGGAAAGCAGGTAACAAAGGTTCATGTTTCTGAATGTTCATGGTTTCCTGGGCATCGAAAACTCCTGATCTTAAAGTCCATTTTAAAATGTTCCCAGAAAGAACTGTATTAAGTGGTTAGTGTCTTTAAAAATACTTCATCTTGGAAATTGTCAGAATAATTGTATAGGACAGACCATTTATCCTTGGGATAAACTCTTTATTTCCTGGCTGAGATACTTTAGATAATAAACTAAAAAGACTTCTGTTGCATCACAGGATAGTGTATGAGCAAAATGAATTCTTATGGAAGGCTGCAGCCATGTAGATTTTCTTGTGTAGCAGAAATGAGCACTGTTTGTGTTTCCTTGCATTAGATCCTCACACTGGACATGTTTGTAGGGCTGTTGGAAAACTCAAAAGCAGCAACAAATGTTCTACCTGTCCTTACATTGTACTAGTAGGAAAATTATGATTCAACAAAACGCAGATATTTACAATCTCTTAACAAGATCTATCATCTTTTGCAGCACTATGTTGTTACTCCTTGACTTTCATGAGATTTGCCTATAAAGTGCAGCCAAGGAACTGGCTTCTTTTTGCATGCCACTTCACTAATGAAGTTGCACAACTTATTCAAGGAGGACGACTGATCAAATACAGGCAAGTTACATTTTAAAATGGGGAAGTCATAAACTGATGGCTCTTGGAATACTCTGCTAGTGATTTTTAACTGTGGTGCAAAGCTCTGCATGGTTTCTGAACTTGTTTTAACTTCATTACCTTTTGCAAACCTGTTAACAAGCTTGTTTTCAGTAGCAGAACTTTTTACCTTGCACCTCCATTGAACCTTCTGAGGTCTGCACACAGAAAAGGCAGGAAGCCCTTATGGTCAGCAGTGAGTGTAGACAGGGCCTTCAGCAGCTGCTGGCTATTTCTGGGGTGGTTTCGTGCATTCTATTGGTTAGTCTGCATGTGTCCATCTTGGCAACTAATTGCTGAGATGGAAACATCCATAAAACTGTGAAGGAGTTGTACCTGGGAAAGGGAAGTCACACAAAACCTATCAGAGCTGACTGTTCTATACATGAGGTAGGGCCAAGTGAGTGTGCCTGGGGAACAGACTACAATCAGTCTCACACCTTCATTGTGTAGCAAGTAGTGCAGATGCTGCCCCAAGCAATCCTGATGAATCAGGATTATGGCTTTTCTCTTTTCTGCTCCAAGAAATTTGTGTGGAGCAATAGGAGGATTAAACCTACTGAACTATAAATTAAAAAATGAGACTCTACAAAACTGCAACTGGACTTGTCTCTGCATAAATCACTGACCAATGTCCTTCATTCATAAAGTTCTAATGTAAGTTCAGAGTTTTTTAATAGCAATTGTAGTTCAGTATTCACTCTTACAAAAGCTGTTTTTTCTTTTGGCAGGCTGGAGAAACACAACTAAAAATATAACTTGAAATAAGCCAGGGAATGTATTCATCCTGAATTACAACCAAGAAGACATGCCATCTACAGTTGCTGTGACAATTAGTGGGGATGAAACAGAAACACCTATTAGGAATATGACCATACCAAGAATTCTTCTAATAATTTTTCTATCTTGCCTTTTAAAAAGTACTATTCAGCAATGTAAACCATTACATTTAAAGTCTTGCTGCCTTACTGATGTTTAATAACCACCCCTTTAATAAAAAGTTAGCCACCCAAATAACAAACAATATTTGAAAACCAACTTTTTTATGTAACAGTCTACAAAAGGGGCCCATGATGGTTTGACAAAACTAATTTTAAAATCAACATGAACAGAGGTCAGTAAACAGAACTGTAGGCGTTATCATTGTTTATGTATTAACATGTTCTTAAAAGCCATTTAACTTGAGTGCATTCATTCCTATTCTATCTCTTTTTTTCTAACTTAAGCAGTGGCTTGTAATTTACAAGAACAAATGTGTAGGTAGGCCGCCTGGAAGTGAGCAGCCATCCCTCTTCCCTCACTGCATGTCTTGTCTCAGTAAAGAGACTTCATTAACATCCATTTTTATGTTGCACACTCTTTAAAGAAGGCTTGGAAAAACAAAAGCATAGCACTGAATGAAGGAAGGCAACAAAGTTTGATACTCTTCTTTAAGAAGTTCTAAATAGATTTTATTTTTTTCCTACTGTTTGAGTTATTCTAGATGTATGTAATTCTTACACAGGCAAAAACTAAACTTGTTTGGAGTCTAAGATCTGAAAGACATAAAGTGCCTTTCAGTAGTTTTTGACTTCATTGTGAGAGTGGTTTTCCTGCATGATCTGCCTGAAAGTTACATTGCTGTAAAGATAAAAGGCAAAGAATGTGAGAATGTATGTTACAGATTTTTTTTCAGTGCAGCGTTTTTGAACAATAAACATGTTCCACATGGCAATAAAACTCTTGAACACTTGGAAAAGTTTTGTTTTTCATACTCTTATAACCGACCCAAAAGTGAAATCTTATTATGGAGTGTCACTTTATTACTGTAACAGCATGAAGCAAAAACAGGCTGAAAAAATAAATGGTATGTATGGAATTTAGGTAAGTGTCCTCTGGATCGTAATACCTAAAACTTCTTCCCTCTAGCAGGAAAGAGAGTGTGTGGGTACTTAGACTGAGTAGTCCTGCTGTAATAGGCAGGGTTCAATTCAGAGCTCTCATTATGCAACTAAGTCAATATTACATATTGTCTTCTAGCAATTAGAGCAAGTCTTAATTGACCATCTTCTAATTCTACTGCAATGGCAACATTTTTTGATGGGCATACAAGAGGCTAAGAGAGCACATCTGCTGGATGGGTAAAGCTGGTACTTGACTGCTGCTTCTTGCTTTAGAAAAGTTACTGCATAAAGCTGCCCCTTCAATACTGCTCTCTTGTCACAAAAGTAGTCACTCCCCCTCTCTCCCTATCTCCTGGAATAGAAGCACTGTTAGACTTTTGTACAAATGAGTAGTGAGGCACAAGCACATAAGGACAGCTGATTATCTTGGCACCCTTATAGTTTATTACGTCTGGAGAGAGAAAAATAAGCTACAACTGAGTTTGAGCTTTGTAGGTGTGAAATGTGTTACACTGCTTTTGGGTGAAGCTTGCATTACAGGCTGCACTCTACTCTCACCTGCTTTGATCACTGTTCATTAGCTCCTGCTTGTCTTTGCTTCTCTACCCAGAGAATACCATTTGCAAGAGTTACTTCTCTCATTTTCCTGGTAGCTGCACCATACTTATGTATTTCTTTCTACCTTTCTCCTCCTTTCTTCCCCTTGTCCATTTACTGTGACAAGGCTCAAATTCTTTCATACTGGACTAGAACAAGAGTGAATTGCAGCTGGAAAGTGGGCTCTAATTGGCTTTGATTAGATTTTTAAACCAGTGATGCTTCCTGCAGCCCATACAGACTTTAAAAAGGGGAAGGGGTGGCAGTAAAGCATTTTTCATGGGACTTGAAGGGACAGTGCCCTGTTTGGGGTGGGAAATTCAGCCTGGGCTGGATTGCCAGAGCCTGTCGGTCTGCCTAGTGACAAAAATAGTTTATATGGGCAGAGTGCCACCAAGTGGCTTGGGGCCTGTGTGAGTCAAAGCATTATTTATCAAGCCATTTACATACCATTTCTTTGTTTAAAGCTGCTAGGAGCAAGGGGGTTATTGGAATATTATAAGGAGTTCTTGCAATAAATAATTGTATGATTAGTCTGCACCCTCCACCTCTGGCACAAAACACTGAAATACACTGGCATATGGCTGTTTTGGGATGGGGCTGCTTGGGATAATCCAAAAAGGGGAACAGTAGCTTAAAGAAGAATGGCGATTTTGTATTTTTGAGTTTGAATACCTTATTGGCACTAATGGCTTCCTTTTTTTTTTCTTATTCCCCTCAGGTATCACTGGATGAAATAATGGGGCGATGTGAGTTTCACTGGTTAATTATAAGTTGGAGCTCAGTATTTGCATTTGATTTATAAGATTATAGGGCTTGTCTGTACTTGCCATTATTCTGAAATACCTACTTGGTTTTAATTTCACAGCTTGGTTTAATAACAACTTTCATCTGTAGGATATGTCCTGGTACTAGAAGCATGTGCTGCTCTGCTCCCAGCCACTGTTCTGTGTGTACTGCTTCTGTTCCACCACAGTAGGAATGGGAACCACACGGCCTTTCCTCTCTTGCTGCAGTGGTTACTGCTGTAGCAACAGCTGCTGTCTGCTTTCATGTCTTCAGACAGAAAAGAATTTCTCACCTTTCTGAGCAAGTCCTGCTACACTGCTGGTAAGGAATGCAACACCCTTAGGAATTCAAGGGGGAAGACAGTACCAGCTAAGCTCTTGGTCTGTCTGTCTTTCCCCTGTTCTCCCCAGTTTGAGCTGGAGATATCTTGACTGACTTTTTAAAAGGATGACTTAAGACTGTAACTATGGCATCAAAGTAGCTCACAATCTCTTCTGCTACTGCAAGACTCAGTGTCCTTGATCTGGAAGCTTGATGACTTATGATTCACACGTGGAAATCATTTAGTAGCATAGTAATTAACGGACAGAAATCATAATTGTGTGGTCAGAAGAGAAGGAATTGCAAGGATTCTTTAATGAGTGTAGTAACACCTACTGATAGTGAATTTTGTTCAATCTCATACAACTGTCTCATGGTTTATAATCATTTCAGCCAATGCTGCTATGTATGGGTGCTGGTTTTTGGGTTTTGGGGGTTTTTTTGTTTGATTTTTTTGGTTCTTTTTTGGTTTTGGTTTGGTTTGTTTTGTTTTTTTTTTCTTCTAAGACTTCTATATAAAATCAATGTTCCCCACTCTAAACCAGCAGAAAAATCTCTTGGCCAGAGTGCTACCAATACAGCCTTCCAGCTCTCAGAGAAAACACACTCTTAGTAAAATGTAGTTCTTCACAGGACTGAGGGTTACCTTTTATTCTCCATGCAAAGCACAATGGTGTCATCTGAGCAAGGACAGCACAGCAGAGAACTGGGGGAGGGGGGGTGGGGGGCAGGAAGTCTCAGTAAGTTTAAAGACAGGAAAGGCAGTAAAAAAAAAGTTTTCTCCTTGCGTCCAAGACAGGTTTTGATATGGAAATAAAGTACTTAGAAAATACAGTCCTAGATTAGAACTAACGAATCTTACAACTACTCCAGTGTTTTCCCTGAGTTCTTGCATGAATGCTGATACAAACTGTATTATGGTCCAACCAATATGTAGAGCATCAAATTATCAAAAGAATTTACTTCAGCTGTGTTTCCAGTGTATGTGAATCTGTATTACACTGCTACAGGTGCAGACAGAGGTTATATCTTTACATGCCAGTAATAAGAATGTGAAGGCAGTCAAAAAGAGCAGGAATAAAAAGATGAGATAGACAAGTAATAAAAAAACCTCTTAGAGTGATATGTTCATATCATTTAGTCCAAAGCCCTTAATTAATACAGTGTGTTTCTTCATGCTCATGTGACAGACATGAAAATTAGCAGTAGAATATAAAGCAGTAATACAGGAAATATTCACAAGCACAGTTACCAGCTCTCTTAGGTTTTCAGCCTGTGTCTCACAGGGTACATTGATCCTGTCTGCATTTGGGGAAGAACAGTCCTCACTGCCTGGTGCAATATGTCTGCAGTTCTGCTTCTACAGAGCTGGAGTATTTCTGTTGCCAACTTACACAAAGGCTAAAAAGTTTATTCTGATTGAGCAAGACATTGCTGCAAGTTTTACTATCTCTATAAAGTGGAAAAGCAATCAGTCTGGTATTTAAAATTAGGCAATTTCTTTATTAAATTAATTGTGGAGAAGTCTGTTTCTCCCCACCCAATCCTTTTCTGCCTTTGCAGATCTAATACCTAATCCCAGTGCATTGCATTTAGTCACTGTGGTAACCACTTAAAAATAACCAATGTCCATGGAATCAATTCAATAGCAGCCAGAAAGCAGAAATACCAGGTTTTTGGATAACCTGCTCTGAGTGTCATCACTGAGGTCCTGCTCCGTCAAGATCATCACCTTTGTTTATCATATGGCTTAAGCCTGACCATGATACTGCTCTCTTTTTTTCCTGCTTTTCATCCTTTTCCCTTTCTTCCCACCTTCTTTAACAGCAGGTTTCAAGTAACTATGGCAACAAGGCTAGGAATTTTCCACTTATTCGTTTCGTCTGAAATCTGGGTCATGTCTTTCTCATTAAGTGAAACTTGTATGGGGATAACTGGTCCAAACTCAGCCTTTGGTGCAAGAGAAGGCAATGTCGGTTATGGCAGCACTTACATGGTGGCTGTATTTGGTCCACTGTGTTAGAAAAATGTAAAGGTACAAAGTAAGCCACTTAAAATTTTGAAAGTATTTAATAATTTTGAAAACATTTAGTACATAACTTACTCAAGGGAGAACCATTGCTGTAACTTGCTCTAAGTAATATTGATTTATAGGCTGATGGGAGTAATTTCATATCGTGTTTCTTGTCCTAAGGTTTGTATTAACTAAAGGGATGCCTTCTCGGAGTCATGTAAATGATACCAATAGCCTCTTTCAAGAGGAAATGTGGTAGTGTGAAATCTTAAAGGTGTCTCCTGACAGGACAAGATATTAGTCCTCTTTAATCTGTCACTGCATCAGGTTGCAGTCTGACTGGATCTGAGATCACAGTTTAAGGACAGGAAGATCTCCAGATTTTAACTTGTTTCAGTGCCAAGGGAGTAGCAAGATTATCTCAAATGTTCCTGTCTTACAGATTCGGATATACCATGTCTCCTTGCACCTAGGATGACTTAAAATCCTAAAACAATTGCTGCATTTGTTCATGGGGAAGCCATGCAAAGCAACAACTAGAAGGTATTTTTGTACACGCTTGATGCTATGGGTCACCTGGAAGCAAAGCACAAAGCCAGCAGTGTGATCAGTAACCTATATATTACTTTGTGTTTCTTATACTGTAACGCGATAAACATCAGCCTCAGCTCTCAGCTGGATTATTGTTAGTAACAGGAACGGCTTCAAAGATTTGGCAGGGTCTCCAGTAGTCTATCAGTTGACCAAGCGTCTGCACTACCTGATCTGAGTGCATGATGCCACACAGAGTTGAGCTCATAAGGCTGTTTGGTACTTCCTTGCTTGTGTTCTTTTGGCCACAGTGAGCCAATAAAGACTATTCCCTTTCCCTCCAAAGCTTTGCAGTAGCTCACAGTGTTCCTGTGAATCATAAACACACCTGCCAAGCACACCGGGAAATAGCTCATCTGTAGCTGGTTTTTGTATGCCTCAGCTTTCTACACCAGAGACCTGTGAGTGAGGTTACTTTGTGTTACTAGAGAAGCGATGACTGGATCTGGAAAGGTTTGAGTCACAGCAGAAACAATTACCATGAAGCTGGATGAAGCTGCCACGTGGCCTGTGACTTAGGCTGATCTGCAGGAGGGGTCAGACAAATCAGAAAAGATGGGTTTCCTGAACTGAAGCATAAGAAAGGGAATACATTTTTCAGCTTTTGCTTCCTTGTTCCCTGCTTTTGGATCACCTCTACCTGTTACTGTCAGCAATGCAGGCTTGTTGGAAGATGTTTATAGCTGCATTTTCAGGAGCAGAGGATCTTTTCAAAAGCTATGAAAGGCTTTTCCCCACTGTTAAGCTCGCTTCCCTTCAGATGGCTTCAGAAGCTGCTGCTTTGTGTGATGTATTTGCTCCATACAGCAGAACTGAGGTGGAGTCTTACCAAGTGGAACAGGCAAGTCCCCAAAGCAGGTCTATGTTTTGTTTTCTACTCTGCTCCCAGTAGGTCTCTGTAAGATCATTTGTTTAACATTCCTTATAACCCCTGACTAACCTTTCAGCAGTATTCATTCAAATATCCCGTTTCCAAAGGTAAAAAGTGCGAAGGTGGGGAGGGGCAGGTCATTAGAGCCCTACATGTGACAGAGCAATCACAGGACTGTTACTTTTGTGGAATAAGTGTTTACAGGTTTACAGCTGTTAGAGCTACAAGACTGAAGGGTACAGACACTGCTCTATGTACATTAAAAGTATGCCACCAACTGCATCAATTCAGTAAGTTGGCTGAATTCACATATTTTTCAGGAAGACAACATTACTTCGCAGATTTTCTAGTTAGCTTTGAATTTAGATGCAGATACATGCAAACCAGTAAGGTCAAGAATCAATGAAACTTGTAAGCAAACCGCACCATTCCTTATGAATAGAGAAACTGAGGCTTGCAAATCCGTAACACTGTCATCATAAAACCAGAAATTAGCTCCAGAGGTGGTAGGTTTGTGATCTAAAGGCATAATGATACTTCGTACCAGCTATTTTGACTTGTGTTAGCAAAAGAATTTGAGCTTTTTAGAAAATAAGAGTAATTTTTTGATCCTGCTGCCTTATCAGCTGAAGATCATCAGCACAGAAACACTGAATATCATAGGCCTTCCAAACTGCCTCTTTTTCCTGGCAAGGTAATGACTGTCTCATGGTATTCCCTGATAGTACAGAGAATTAAGAATTTCTGTTGAGCAGGGAAACTAGGAAAAGTACATTTGGTGTGACTATGACAACCTGCTGCTCAAGAAAATAGCAGGGAAACAAAAACCACCTCTTGCCTTGCTCAGGAGTGAAACAGCTGTGGGTTCCAGGCTGGCTGCAGAGCCCAGGCAGCTGCAGGCAGGAAGATGGGACAGCAGTAGGATGCAAGCTGGACACCCCACACTGCCCGAGTGTGCACTGCTCTTCTCTGCTTTCTCTGTGCACTTGTTCATGCAGAAACAAAAGAACAGCTTCAGCTTGCTCTCTGCCAGGTGCTTTCCTGCCTGTACTCCCTGTACAACCAGAAAGCCACCAGTAATCCAAGGCACAGCCAACAACTCCTGCTTAAAGTCACACAGACCAGAAGGCTAGACTCAGATTTAAATTGTCTGCATCTATCCATATCTATCTATAAATTGGGAGGGGAAAAAACACCCAAAGAGTACTTTCTTGTTTTTATATTTTGCTCTCATATATGCTTTGGAATTAAAACACTTCTGTAACAAATAATTTTGTTACAATTCTGGGGCCTACTAAGAAAGATGATTTGTGCACACTCAGATATACCCTCATATACCCTGTCCATTCTTTCTCCCGTTTCTCCTCCCCTGCTTGCAGGGTCATGGTTATATTGTTCCCTTATACACTGTCCTCCCTGCTCAGGTCCTCACAAGGTACGGGCAATGCTGCCTGCCTCAGGTGACATTTTGCCATGTCTGCAAGTGTTTCTCCCATTATTAATTTTAGCCTTGACCTAAAGCTTCCTGAGATGCCAATGGCCTGTCATCAGGTTGGAAAGGTATAGTTTGTGTCCAAATGCTTCACCTAAAAGCCAAGGTAGAAGGCACATAGGAAACTTCCTAAGTGTGTGTGGGGAGGGGAGGAGGGTGGGAAGGGAAGGTTTCTGTCCTAAGAGCCTCACGGGGTGCTCTGCTGCCCGGGCTTTTATCAAGTTTCATTCACACAGCAGCAGGTTACCCAGCCATTATCACTCATCTTCCTCTTCTGCCCCAGCCTACGCTGCTGCCTGCTGTCACTTTGCAAGCACCTGGACCCCTTCCCCCAGCCACCAGCCTCATTCCCCCCCCAAATGACCCAGGCCAGTGCTGAGGTGTTCGTCCAAAGGCCGGTCAAACAGCAGAGACACACATGCAGAACAGCCCCAGGAGGCACAGAGTCAGCGTCTAAACAGAGCAGGACAGGGAAGACTTACATGGAATGACCAGGCTTGAAGAGAGTGGATGGAGGATGGGATGTCGCTGGGAACGAGCAGGCAAAGCCAAGACACAGCACCGCGTGATGGCCTCTGCCATACCCCTTCCTCCAGGGGCAGAGGCTAACAGACCACACAGCGCCACACTGCAAGTCTCTGGAAAAAGGTGTTTACACTTAATGCCATTTCTCTGTACCCCACCCATTCTAGCTGGGAGAACACCTGGCTTGCTCCCAAGTGGGTGCTGGAGACCTCAGGCACCCCCAGCTGAAGGAGGGCCGAGGCTGTTCGCGCTGGGGCTCGCAGTGTGCCTGCCGGCTGACAGTGAGTGACCAAACGCTCGGCCCGCCTGCACCGTGCCCGTGGAACAGCCAGGCCAAGCTGGACACCGCCGGCTGGTCGGAACCACGCTGTGCTCCAGGGTCATCCTAGAGCACACGGCACAGGATTGCATCCCGATGGTTCTTGAAGACCTTCAGTGAGGGAAACTACACAACCCCTCGGGACAATCTTCCACTGCTAGGTCAACTGCATAGTAAAGAACTTCTTCCTCGTATCCAGGTGGGACTTCCTGTGCATCAGTTGAAGAGCCAGGCTCTGCTCGGTGGTGCCAAGCACTAGGACCAGAGGCAATGGGCAGAAACTGATGCTCGGGAAGTTCCACCTGAACATGAGGTGCCCCAGCGTGTCCTAATGCGGTTTTACCGGAGCCCTGCGCACCCACGGTGCTGTGTTCTGTGTTCAGCGCGCTCATGAGAATCACGCTGCTGTGCGAAAGCCGATTCTGCGGGCGACGATGAAGCCGGGGTCAGGCTGAAAAAGCCATTCTTCCTCCCGGGTGCCTCCAGCAAGGGCTACACCGGGACCCCCTCGCCCCACCCGCGCACTCGGCTGGGCGGCGGGGCCAGCGCCGCCCCACGGCGACCCTGGGGAGCGGCCCGGAGTGCGCAGGCGCGGCCCCGCCACCGCCTCGGGGCGCGCGTCACTTCCCGGTTGGGCCGGCGGCCCGCGGTGGAGCGCGGCCCCGTCCCGCCCCATCCCGCCCCATCCCGACCCCCGGCGCGGCCCTGCGCAGGGAGGGCCGGCATGGAGAAGCTGCGGCGGGTGCTGGCCGGGCAGGACGACGAGGAGCAGGGACTGACGGCGCAGGTACGGCTCGGCGGGAGCCCGCTCTCCCTCCCCCTCCCCGGCGTGGTGTGCGCGGGGGTCGAGCGGCGCTGGAGCCTCCCCGCGCCGGCCCCGTCCCCATCCCGGTGTCCGTGGCTCGGGCGCTTCCGTGTTCCCCACCCTGCCTTCCTTCGTCCCCGGCCTGCGCACATACACACCCCGCTTCCTGGTGCCTGCCCGACCGGGGCAGAGATGGGCAGGCGAAGGAGGGACCAAAGTTTGCGGCGTGCGCCGTGGGACGAGGGTTGTGGGCAGCAGGCCCTGCCCGGAGGATGGGTTTTGGCGAATTCCTGGTGTGTGAAGCTTTTGGCTGTGTTGGTGACTTGGGGTCCTTTGGTTTCTGCGAAGTTTTCTTGTGCTTAGGCAGGGAATTCGGACCGCATAACACACTGCTCCCTTCCAACCCTACTGATTCTGCGATTCAGTGTAAATTGCTTCTCCATTCCCCTATGCCCTTAAATTTGCAAAAGCAAGGGTTTTCTTTAGACGTTTTATGTACATTCTGCTGAAGTTACTTTTTGCCCCTTACTCCTTAAGTGTGGTTTAATTTTTCTGTTTCGTTCCCACTGTCTTCCTCATCGTCAGGGTTTTTTTTTTGTTTCGTTTTTACTGTGTTTGAAGACCATGCATTCCTGAGAATTAATCTCTAGGTTGAAATAAAGCTGCGCATGCTTACAAAGAACCATTCATTCCCTCTGCTCCCTCTCAATTCATGTGACTGCAGGTCAAAGTGCCCTACATCAAGGAATATCTTGATACTGCTCGCTACTTAGAGGGTGCTGGAGCGTGGTGGAGGAGGTTGGAACGTAGCTGGGATCTGAGCTGCAGCTCACAAACCTTGGTGAACCAGCACAGCCTGAGCACAGCTGGCATAATATTAGTTCTAGCAGCTTGCTGCTGATACGCATCACTTAGTTTTGCGCTGAGTTGCTGTTGGTCTTCAAGGTTCATGAGTTTGGCTTCTCTGCCACAGCAAAGCAGCTAAATTGTGTCCACTGATTCTGGAAGCAGTGTAGAATCCGTGCCCTTTCACTCCAGAACTGGCTGCCAGCATTTTGGAGGTATGCTTCACCTGGTATTCTCAGGATTATCAAGGAAATACTTACATTTCTGCTAATCTCAGTTCAGTTCCAAGAGAATTATTCTGCCATCACCAGGCACATTTCATGTGAGGCACATGTAATAGTTGTTTTAAGGTGGCAATCAGTAGATAAATGCCTACATAGTTAATGCTTTTATATTTGAGGTGTATTTCCTTAGGAGATAACTGAGCTAAGAATGTGCTAATTTGTTAAACGTCAGTAATTAAACTATATATGATTTCACTATTGCATGTAATGATACCGTTATAGCCAGAAAAGACTTTAAATAAGAAAAATCTGCCTATACTTAAAACCTATCCAGTACCTGATAGAAGAAGACTTATAAATGTGTCTTTGGTGCAGTGCAAAGTAGCTTCATGCTGAGATGAACCAGAGAGCTCTTTAAAATAAATAAATACCCCTTGACTTAAGAAAAAAGTCCAGTGTTTAGGTCAGGCAATTTTTCAGCTGTATTTTTCTCTCAAGGTAGCAATGTGTTTGTAGAACCGTGGAAATCAAGCCTCTTTTTTAGAGAGGAAGTTCATACGCGACGTTCACTAAAGCTGGAGCTGACTGGTGCTGACTATTTTTAAAGTGTGTGCATTAGAGCAAGAAAGTCTGTGCACCCATGCAGAGAGGAACACTTGGTAAGAGGTAGGGCTGTGAAAGAACATGTGAGGGTATGCACTGTGTGTAAAATCTTGAGCGGTTTTAATGATCTCTCTGGAGACAAGTCATGTGTTTGGTTGAAAACAATGCTCCTCTCTTTGGAGTATCTGATAGTTGTGTAATAGCCATCATATGGTTCAAGTCCGTAGATATATCTGTATTCTATCCCTTGATTTTTTGCAGAACCATTATCATGAAGTCAGTAGTCATTCCTGCTAAGTAGAAGACAAGTCTGTAATGAAATAACTCTGTGATGATTCAGTGAAGTCTTTTTGTACTTTCTAAACTCTTCAGCTGTTGTTTCTTGCTGCAATTAGATCCATTATTCTAAATATATATATAAAAAAATTAAAGGAATTCATTACCAAAAAGATCAATAATAAATAGTAAGTGTAGCAGTGTTATGATGTTTTCAGGGCAGCCTTATGCTGTTTAGTTTTATCAACACCAAAACTAATATAAAATCAGTCCGTGTGACACACTGGATGTTGCGTGACAGTTGACAGCTGTTTAAAGCACTCGACAAGATTTCAACAAAGAGAAATAGAACAGGTATTTATAATATTTTCATAAGAAAATGTATATTACATTTCCTGTATTTTACTCTCAAGTGCTGATAGAAATACAAATAAGGAGGCCTGTTAGGGAAAGATGAAAATATATCTCTATAAATATTTTTTTCCTTATGGCTTAGAAACTCAATTCTGAAAATTTACTCAGTGTCTCTTTGAATTTTCTCCATTACTTGCATATTTACCATTGAGAAAAGGTGTAATTGTTAGCTTCTAGAATAGTAAAACAAAGTGGTTATGTTTCTCTGTTTGCCTGCATGGAAAGCTGTTATAAGATCATTAATATGTGGGGGAAGCCTAGGTGAATGTTCAGAGCCACAATAAATATTTTTCATCAAAAGCAGCCTTGTGGATTATCATTCATATTGTTTGTTGTGTGTCCATTGCAAACTGTTCAGCAATGATGCTGTTACTGGCACTTCCAACTTGTGTATCAGAGTATTGCAAGACTGTTCCTTATGTTTCAGAAAGTCCCCTTTCCAGATTCCAGTCACTTATTTTATATAGTATTTGCTTGAAATATCCTGTGAATAAAAAGCTTTGCTTCTTGCCCAGGAATTTGGCATTAAAGTTTAGCACTAAAAAACTAAGGATTTCCTTTTGTTGATTTCAGTTTAATTTTTCTTTTTCTTGTTAGAAACAAGCTGATAAGCCATATAGGAAGAAGGGTATGTTTTGCAGGAACTCCCTTGCCACCACTACTGTGTAGTCCTCCACATGAACTACAGATGTGGAACATGCCTGGTAATTTTTTCAGTCTCCTAAATAAAAGCTTTTGCTAATGCAAATATCATAGACTGCAGTGCCAGCTCTTTTTGTCTGAAATCTGGGATTAGCTGTATAATTTATGTCAGACACGCACAAAAAAATCTTTATTACCTTTACGTTGTTTCCTGCTTTTTTTGCAAGGGTAGTTTAGATGTTCTTTTTCTTAGGGTTCATAGTCCCTAAGAACCTAAGTTGTTACTTCAGGGTGTCTCATGGCCGCTAGTATAGGAATTACTGCCTGCAGCATGTGTGGCAGGATATGTGCAGTGTCAGGTCTTCAGCTTCTGGAGTGAGCCTGGCATTTTAGCACAAGCTGTGGTTTACTCAGTTGAACTGTGTATCTGTAACTCAACTTTTGCAGCAAGGTGCTTCACTGCAGGGTTGAAACAGGTGTCTTGGAAAGGTAATGAGTCCCATTGCTTCCATGAAACCCAAAAGGTATAAGTTGTAGATAGGAAGGGACCCACAAGGACCATCGAGTCCGGTTCCTGGCCCTGCCCAGCACCATCCCCAAGAGGCACAGCACCATCCCTAAGAGTCACACCATGTGCCTGAGAGCATTGTCCAAATGCTTCTTGAACTCTGTCAGGCTGGTGCTCTGATCACTGCCCTGGGGAGCCTGTTCCAGTGCCCAGCCACCCTCTGGGTGAAGAACTTTTACCTGATATCCAGCCTAAACCTCCTGTAACAGTTTCTGCTGTTCCCTCGGGTCCTGTCTGGTCACCACAAAGAAGAGATCAGTGTCTTCCCCCTCTGCTTCCCCTCATAAGGAAGCTGTAGACTACAATAAGGTCTCCCTCAGTCCCCTTAGGTATCAGGGACTAAGAAAATGCATTACCAGATCCCCAGTTTTGGGATTTCAAACATTGCATTAAATAGGTTCAGCTTGACAATATGAATGGTGACATCACCTGGAATGGTTGGAGGATGAGCCTTCATTTTCTTCCTGTAGTTCATGTGGATATATTGTCAATCGAAGTTTTTAAGAGTTAAATCCATAAAATATATCTAACTTTTTGGGGTCTGTGTCATTTTTTTGCTCCAAGCCTTTGTGTGGTTCTCTTAGTTCTTATGCTGGTTTTTTTTTTTGGTTTGTTTTTATTTTTTCACCTCTTAACTGTTAGGGATTTAAATGAAGATAAAGCTGTTTTCAAATGTGTTTGAAGAATGAAATATCCTGGTAGTCACTTCAGGAGCACAGTCAGATATTAAGATTAGAAGAGCAGTAAGTGGCAGCAATGAGCCTGATGCACCTGAATAAGTTATTGGTCTTCATCCTCTCCCTGTTTTCTAGGCAATCTGAAATGTGTGTGTTGGGTTTACTGATAGTATGGCATATCTACATTTCTGAACATGGATGGAAAGAATTTTTACTCTTTTTTTGTGTTTGCGTGCTTATGATTAGTTGCATGAATAGGTGTAACTAAAGGCATGATTGAAATGGGTATCTTCAGCTGTGTCCTACCAGCTATTCCTACTCTTAAATGCGCAGGCATTCAGGACTATGACTGTCAAATATGATTTAAAATACTAAGCCATTGTTCAGTTACTGTTTTTGTCTGTTTCTTTAATGCACACATAAGGATAAAGTGTCGGCCTAACAAGGTAAGCTGCATCTTCTGAGCTCTGAGAAGTTCTGTCATCACAGCACCTTTATGTGAGCGTGTGTGCAGCACTTTTTTATTAAACTAGATAAGAGTTTCTTCATTTGTAGAGATGTGAAATTGTTCTAAGCAGTAACAGATTTCCTTGGTTCATTGACCACTGCCTGAAAGAGAAATTTCTCAAGAGATAAGAAGAAATACCATATTCATTGGCTGGGAAAGGCCTATCATGTATATTTGGTTAATAAGACTTGATTAAAATACCTGTTGACTCGATAACAAGAGAGCATATTTGCCTGTGACATCTGAACAAGTAGGAAAGTTGGTTTTTTAAAGTAATTTTATGTAAGCTGAAGCAACACTTCACTTAATAGGCCGGTTTAGAATAGAAAGTACATTTAATTGTAGTGACTGGGAGTAAACTGAAATTCGTTGTTCTTACAGCATGGGTGGAGATGAGCTGAGGACATCTAACAAATCACTTCTGCTGAAAGGAGCCTTTCTGCCAGATACATGGCCCTGCCTCTTTCCTTACATCACCCCTGCTGCTTTTCTGACAGCTTGCAGGGCTGGCTTGGCTCCTTAGCAAGGTCATCAGAATAGAAGGAACACTAATTCTGTTCTCTTGTCATGAGTTGTGTCAGGTAGCTCAGCTCATTATGTTCTGGAGTCACTCTGGAGAAGCAGGAAGTGAAATATTCCCGTTCAGCAAGTTATCCTAGTCTGGTGAGACAAGCTGTGTTGATCTGCCTATACCCTTACCCTGTAAGGAGCAGTAATTGCAGTTGTAATGCTTGCAGTGGATACTGGCATTAATATGTACAAGGGATCCTCTTAGTAACAGGAAAAGGTGGTAATGTCTATAGGAACCTACAGTTTTGCACAAATAGATTAATTCCTCTGCAGATTGCTAGGAGTTCCACTCATTCTTTTGATTTGGTACAATTCTGACTATTTTCAATTGTGTGGTAATAAGAAAATCTGTTGGAAAGTGAAGCAGCAATTGCTTGCATGCCAGGATATGCCTTTATGGATTTTGTCTTTTTTCTTTGTTTGTAAATATGTTTCCATGTGTTCCAGATTGATAATATAATTTTGTAATATGAAAGAATTAATACACAAGCGACTGTTAAGCAAGGTAAAATAATTATTTCCAGCTAAAAAATTATTTTGTTTGAAATTCAGGAGTTTGGTGGTAAAGAAAAAAAATGTCCTTCAGATTGTTCAAAACTGGGTTTGTAATGCCTCTTTTTCCTCTCCTTCTATTAAGGTCCTTGATGCCTCAACACTCAGCTTTGGTACTCGAGTCAGATGGTTTGGCATATGCTTTGTTGCTGGCATTTTGTGTTCTTTTCTTGTAAGTAAAGTTATTTTTTTCCTTGTGTTTTATTACTGTTCTACAGCTGAACCTCATTCATATTCCTACTTTCTATGTGATTCTGTGTTTGCTTTATCCTGTATTCTAAATTTTGTATGCATTTATTTAAGTGGACATTAAATGTATAATTGACTGTTGATCTCTAAATTATGATTTTGGCTATTTTTCTTCCAACTACAGAAGAGAGCATTTTTATTGTAGCATAATACATTTTCTTACTAAAAGGCTTGAACACTGACAAAATATACCCTATTTTTGTAATTTGTGTATTAGGAAAGAGGTGTGTACCCATTTTACTTTTATTCTCTCTAATAAAGGGATAAAAGAGGGGGGAAGCTTGAAAGGGTTTTAAAAGCTGAAGAAACCACATGTGTAGCATGTCACACTCAACAAATCAAGGTGATGATTGTGTTTGTGTGTTGACACTTGAAAAACCTGCTGCACTCCTTCTGGTTTTACATTCAGCAAATCATTTGTTCATTCCTGAACTTTAGGGGCTGGCAGGAGTCTCCAGCCTGCAGTTAAGAGTTAAGATCTCTTAATTGCTTGGGTCTGTCAAAATCGGGCACAAGTAACTTGCACTAGAAAGCAGTTTTTCAGCTGCATGGAAATTCCCAGAAGAAGGTGAAAAAAACATGGGGGAAGTCCTCCCTCTTTTCCTTCCTCCCCCTTATCTCTCCCCTTCCTGTCCTCCCTCTGTCTTTCTTCCTCTTTTCCTTTTACCACAGATTTCCACTGAAATTGCAATTGAGTAGAATACAGTTGCTTTTTTGTTTGGTTGGGCTTTTTCAGGACAGTGTGCAGATCACAGTTTGTTTTGCTTCTAGTTGAGGCTCTATTTAGGCTCTGACAGGCTGAGAATGTTGGGTCTGTACAGCCTGTAGAACAGAAGGTTGTATGGAGACCTCATAGGAGCCTTCCAGTATCTAAAGGAGACCTACAGGGAAGCCCGGAAGGGGCTCTTCATCAGGAGCCGTAGTGATAGGACAAGGGATAACAGGTACAAATTGAAAACAGGAAAATTTAAGTTAGATATATGGAAGAAATTGTTTATTGTGAGGCAGTAGAACAGGTTGTCCGGAGAAGCTGTGGATGCCCCATCCCTGGCAATGTTCAAAGCCAGGCTGAATGGGGCTGTGAGCCGCCTGGTCTAGTGGGAGGTGCCCCTGCCCATGGCAGTGGTGGTTGGATCTAGGTGATCTTTAAGGTCCCTTCCAGACCAAACCATGCTATGATTCCTTTTCTCCCTGATCATCATAGGTAGCTGTGATCAGCAGAAGGCTTTGGATTTTTTTAAGTTTAGTGGAGGGAAGAGATATCTGGAAGTAAGAGCTCTGAAATGTTTCTATTCAGCCTCAGTGTGTATTTAGACTGCAAGTCCAAATGGTTGATGGGAGGAGAAAGGAGATGGTGAATATTAGTGCAGCTTTATGACATTTTATCTTGTGTGCAGAGGTGTAGGATGTACAGTGGGGCATTGTAACAAAAGCAAAAGTGTTGTGAATAGAATATGAACAGTAAACAAACATTGCCTAGTTGTAAAAATATCTGGAACTACAGTAAACCAACACATTGTCTGCCAGCAGGTGGCAATAGAAGTGTGCTGGGTAGTGACAGCTGCAACTCTGAGAGCAGTGTGCTCTGCTAGTATATGTCAGAATGATGCTCTTTGCAGTATGAAGTTGTATTTATAGACTATAAAAATCTAAGTAAATTGACTTAACTGATTGCAGACATACCAATAACCTGTCTTTTATAGGGAACAGCATTGCTATGGCTCCCAAAGGGGATCAAACTTTTTGCAGTGTTCTACACCCTGGGAAATATTGCTGCACTAGCCAGGTATGATTTCTTAGTTATTGTTATTAGAAAAGTACCCTCCTTTTCAGCTACATTTCCATTTGCTTTTATTCTAGAGTGCTGTCTATGTCGCATATAAACAACATTGTTTCATATTGAAATGCTAATAACAAAAACTTGTTTGTTTTACAGTTTTGTTGTATATCAGTTATCTTACATGCCTCTTTGCAGACACATCACAACTGCTATCTAAAGTATGAGTAACAAATTGCTAGCTGAATTTTTTTTACTTTTTACAGCTAAATCCTTCTGCCAGGTATGTAAGTACTTCAGCTTCAGGAGCAAACTGGTAGTCTGCCCACTGTGTGGATTCTTTGTTACTGGAAGGAGCTTTTTGTTTTTAACAGAGAGATCATCCTGTTTCCAAGAAAACTCTTTCAAAAAGGAAACGTTCAGGAAATCCTTGTTTTGACTGTAAGGCTGAAGGCAGAATCTAAAATTGGTTCGTAGTGTATTTTTAAACTCTCTGTTTGGTTCTTTGAAGTGTTTCACATAACAGTCCTGAAATAATTTGCAGAAGAGGGCCTCTTAAAATTGAAAACTTTCCTTTCACAGTTTGAAAGACGCATAAGAAACAACTTAATGTCCATAAGGTATTTTCAGTTTCTGTTTGTCCTCCTCTTACTGTCTTAGAGTAGTTGAGGCATGGTCATGGGACTCAAACCCCACGGAGTGTGGTCTTGACTTTCATGGACTCTATGACTTCACTCAAGTGACTTAATTCTTGAGTCGAAGCATTGTTAATCTGTTGAAACTCAGGTAATATGACATAAGCGTTAGAGAAACATGCAAGTGTACTGCTTTTCCTCAACAAATTTGTTAGGAGACAATAATTTCTGTACTGACATTGAGTCTCAGTTGTGGAACTATTCCATCTCATACTAAAACAAGACAAAAAGTTGATAGTGGAGATAGGCAAGGCTAAGTGTTGGCCTTTCTCTCCCTTATCTTATTCTTTATTCTTTGTTGTTGGTTTGGAGTAAGGTTTTTTGGTTGTGTTGTTTTTACCTGGTACTTTGAGTGTGTTTTCACTTCTTAAAATTAAATGAGCATTTTAGAAACTTACTACTAATCGAGTCTAATTGAGTTAAGAGGAAAGTTTTTACAGACTAGTATTCCTTTTAGGAGAATGCTGAAAAACTTTAGTCTGGACTCCAGCTAAGATTAGAAGAGAAAAGAGGCCCCTTTTTCCTTCAGTAGTCCTTTGAGATATAAACAACAGGCAAGTGTGCTCTAAGAACAGTAGGAGATGACAATGAAGTCCCAAATTGACAAGCAGATTTAAACTTTTCTAGGCTCGTTTGCAAGTCTGTATTTAAACCAAAGATGCAAACTCTTACTGGCCTGTTCAGTCCCCTCTAGCTTGTTTTTACTGTCATTTTCTAACCATGCACATGAAAACAATGGTACTTACTTGATTATCCTCAGGGATGATGAGTGTATCTCCTACAGAATGTGGTGTGTCTAAAAGAATTATTCTGTTTAACTGGAGGGTGTCTAGAATTTTTTCCCAGCCTTTCTTTCTGCTCCTATGGAATCTCTTCTCATCTCTGGAGAAACTCTTGTGGTGTCGGTCTTCTCAATGCCAATCAGATTACAAACAATGCATTTTGCTTTCTGTATTTTTTCTGCTTATTTCCTGTGGCCTAAACTTAACTGCTTTTTACCACCGTATTTTCTTCATCTGTATTCTTCTACTAGCTAACTGATATTTTCTCCTAGTTCTTCACATCCGCTTTTTTTTTTGTCTTAATTTAATTTTATGGCCCAGCAGACAAGATGAAAAAATACTGAGAAAAATTTAGTTTGGATTGTAGTTAATTCAAAACTTTTCTTTTCCTATCGAATTGTGAAAACTTTTTTCCATTTAATATGGACATTTGAGGTCTGTCTACATAAGATTAAAAAAAAGTGAAGGAGATACATGTGCAAAGTTGCTGGTAGGAGAACATCTGGATGTGGAAGATAGAGCTCTATTTACTGCCTGGAATGTGGATTCCCATATTTCTTCTATCTTAGGAGGCTTATTATTGGTTTCAGGAGGAAACTCTATCAAACTGTTCCCTGCTTCATTTCATATAAAACTGAATGACTAGAAAAGGAGTTAAACTAGGTTTTCTGCTCTGCAGTAAAGCATTCAGACTACCACAAGATTACAGGCATTTTAACTCATTAAATTGTTGTGTTTTCTACAAAGCAGAATGACAAGGAAGAGACTCATCTCAAATATTTGAGCCAGAGAATTACTCCTGAGGTTGTGAAATCTTAGTTCAGATGGCATTTCTTTGCATGAGAAGGTACAGCATGTGGTGTTGCTGATGGTTTTCATTCTCCCTTCAAGTTAACTACTTAACTACTACTGTAGTTAAGAGTAGAAAAAAGTAGGAAGATTAATACAAACTACTGAACTTTTTCCTGCCTTTTTGCTTGCTGAGTTTGACTAAAAGAGGTAGAGCTTCCCTGTAATCTTGATTGTAGCTACTTGCATTCTGCCTGAGTAAAAAAAATCTCTTGGGAACCAAGAATTTTCTACAGCAGGTTGGTCTTTGTAATCTTGACATTATTTTGGCAAGTCAGTTGTTATAAATAACAGCTTCAACAAAAAATTCACTAGACTTCAACTTGATAACCCTCTGCTATACTTATAGCAAAATGTTTTGTTTTGGTAATGTAAAATGCTCTAACCACTATATTTGCTCCCATTATCTTTCCTCAAATCTTGGATATGATCTCATTTACTTCTGCAGTTGAGTTTTCTCATCTTTTTTTTTTTCTATGTATTTTGGTGCTTGCCATCTTAAAATAACAATCAAAACATCTTTGACTACCCACCCATCTCTAAATTCATGTAGAGCTACTTATAGTCATTGTTTAATCTCCTCCTATTTTGTGTCTCTTAATATGATTTAAATTTAACTATAACTGCACTGCTTCCTTAATTGTCTTTATTTATAAATGGCATTCAGCACCATCAAACAGATTATTAGTGGAAATGTTTTTCTTCTTATTCAGTGAAAGAGTTCATGAAAACTGATTTGCTTCTATGCTCTTCTGTTATTTCTTAAGTATATCCTTGTCACACTCTCTATCCTCTCTTATCTCAACCAATATAAGTGTCCTTGTATTTGCCTGTTACTTTTTTTTACTATGGTAATATTTTGGAAAGAATTTCGTGACCAAGGGTGACTCATAAACTGTTTCCAGGGCTAAATTCATGGAGTATTTCACCTTCTGTTCTAGTGAATCTCTGTTGCTAAGCACTGAAATATCTTTTTTTAAAGTCTTTGTAGTCATCTATCTGTTGGAAAACTGGTTAATTACCTACTGTCTTTTAGAAAGAGTTATTTGAAAGTGATTTACAATTTGTTTTGGTTTTTTTCTCCTATTAGTACGTGTTTCCTGATGGGACCACTGAAGCAACTGAAAGCAATGTTTGATCCAAAACGATTAGTAGCTACAATTGTGATGTTGGTAAATATACTGGTTTTGTTTCCTTTTATTAAAAAAATATATTTTCCATTAGCCTCAAAGCTAAACTTAATGCTTTTCTAAAGGGAGATTACTTCTCAGTCTACCTCTTCATTCTGTTAAGAAATGACCGTTGAACTGTTTAGCTTTGTATGTCACAAAGAGCATCTACCTCCTTTCTTTGAATGTGTGTGTTTTTGTTGTTTATGATTTTTAAATTAATCATTTGGAGTAAAATGTTCTTTACTAAATATTTCTTAGTAAATGCTAATACCAGGTTAATTATTTTTAATTTATTTTCTAAAATATTTTCTTCAAGAACAAGGTGAGAGATTTTTTTAGCTACTGTGAAAAGTCAATGGTCCCTAATTGTAGCTTGACAGTTGTTTGTTGGCTGCAGCTTGGTCTGTAAAGGTCAGTGGTTCAGAATCTTCAAAGCAATGAAGAAAATTAATTTATTTCCCCAAAGTCTGGGAGGCCACATGTTCAGCTTTGAGATGCTCCATTGTGACATCCCTGGCTCCTTTACTTCCATGACCATCATTTCTTCTTCCAGGAGGATGGAAAAAAACCTTCTCTCCAATATCAGAATTCCTATCCCAAAGGTCTATATTAGGTAGTTAAAACAACTTTGTCCCCTTGCTCCTTCTCTGTTTTATACTTTCCTCTCTTGTTCCTACTGATTTGTTTCAACTTTTAATTTTGAAGTGTAGTTGGCTTTCCTATTCTCCCTATCGTATAATTTGTTTTTCTAGTTGATTAGTGGGTAAGAATGTCTTCATAAATTCTTCTGGATGGCTGTCATATGGGGGTTGTATGTTCTTCCTCTCACACACCCACATTAAAAAAAAAGTTATAATCTCGTTTAAGAAGCTTACATTTGCCCATATCTTTTGGGGAAGTCACTTGGTCATTGCTTAGACTCCCAGCTTTGTTCAAGAGGTTTGTTTTGTTTTGTTTTAGTGGTGGTTTTTTTGTTGTTCTGTCATTATTTACAACTCATACCAAGTTACAAGTCCCAGGAAGTTAATGTTTTGTAGGCCTGAATTAAAATTGTGCAAGAATATCTCCAGTTCTCATAGAGTCTGTATTTGCTGAGCATGAATTCTCCAACAGTTTACAGCTGTGGGCTTTTTCCAGTGAAACTGAGAGCCTAAGCCAGACACTTAAAACAGCAGGCACAAAAATCATTTTGCTCTGATGATCCTGTCATCCACCATGCTCAGACATGGTGACAAAGAAAAGAACTCGCTTTGAAGGCTGTAAAAACAAGACACATCAGGGAAATGGAAAGAGAACAGAGCAGAGCAAACATCACAGACCTACCTGTGCAGACCAGACTACCAACAAAGTCAGGAAAAGAGAATGAAAGGTTTCATCTAATGGTGAACATGAACATTGGATGAGAGCTAAGGCTTTTAGTATGGAAATTTCAGTAAAACAGAGAAGAACTGGAAAATTAAAAGTTTTGAAAACTTTGGATGAATTTGGCTGTTTTAATCCCCATCATAACACAAAACTAGAATTGTAGGCAGTTGAGGAGTCACAAACATGTTTGGAAAATTTCCAAAGAGTCTGTTATTTTTATTCCTTTCAATAAAACACCAACAAATTTTTTTTCAAGCGAAAATTAACTTGTAGTTTTGTTCTATTTTCTACTATGTGTAATGACAAATAGAGGAAGCCAGATAAGATTTAGTGGAAAAGTTCTAACTGATGGTTAAACTTGCAAAATGGTGTGATTATTTGGCATAGTAAACCATATCTTAGTAATGTTCCATCCAAAGTGTTAAAGCACTTTGAACGAAGCTTCCTGTGAGCTTTTTTCATTGTACCTGAGGCAGCTGCTCCCTAGCAGACTCTTCATTACTGTCAGAAGATGAAAAAGCACTGGCAGATGAGGCATAGCCTGTATTTGCCAGATACAGTAATTGAGAATGGTTGTTTTTAATAAGGGGTTGTTCCTAGCGGTGCACACATATTTCTTGTGAGAGACAGGTGTTACAAATACTAGGTTAAAATGATAGTATGTACTGGAATAACAGAGTAGCAGTTACCAGACTATTTGATTCCTTTCAATAAAGCTTTATCATCTAAGCCCACCTCTTAACAGAACCAACACATAAGGGTGCACACACCAGGCTATACTCCTTCTGATTCCTGAGGTCAGCTCCTGACTTGTCTTTCTTCTAAGACTTGTCCTAGCCCTTCTGGCCATGAATACCTCATACCTTGCTTTGAAAAACACCACTTTACATGGAGTTCATCATATAGTCACTGTACAACAGCCTTTGGCTCTGCTTGTTTCATAAGTTAATTTTCAAATGCTGATTGCCCACCGAAAACATGGAATCAGTTACTGTACTTGCTTTGTTGTTTATTTGTAGTATTCATCCTTTTTTTTTTTCTCTCCTCACCCCAGCTTTGCCTAATATTGACTCTGTGTGCTGTATTCTGGGTAAGTGAGAGTACTTTTCTCCTCTAAAAAGCAATCTAACTTCATTAGTACATTAATTGTATTGTAGCTTTAAGATACAGTTCAGTTGTGGAGGAAAGGTGAGCTCGTTGTGTGTGGTGATTTTGTTGTTGGCTGTGGTTGAGCTTAGGTGGAGTGATGAGCCTGCTGGCTGTAAAGCAAGTGCATCCTTCCACCTGCATGTGATATAGATGAGTATGCAAAATCTAGAGCATCAGGTTCAGTCTGCAGACCTCTAGAATTAAAACTAAAGAAAAGCAAGTTAAAATACTGTTTCAGTGGTGCATACTTTTGTCAGAAAATATCAGAGAGTGTGTAGTCATCTTTAGAAGCCATGGATACAGAGTATTAAGCTGGTTAAGACAACAGAAAAAACCCAGAAGTATCTTCAAACATCTTGGTTGAAAACTGTCTGTAGTTACATTCTGTAGAAGTAATTATGTCACTGGAATGAACTTCCATATTTGCAGAAGTACAGTGATGTGAGTGAGTGTTAACACTGGTGTTGTTAGGTGTTTTCAAAGCTAGAAAAGGTTTTCATAGCATGATGCTAATGGAGTGGTGGATAAAATTAATGGAGAGTTGTTGGGAAAGAACAAATTCAGAGAAGGAAATGTAGGCATTGTCAGTTAACTCAATTTTTGATTGAACAGACTGTGCCAATTGTTTACAGTATAGACTGGAGTGGTGCAAAATGAACTAACTTGCAGTATTTGCTTTATTTTTACTTAGTGGAACAAAAAAGGTTTGGCGATGTTATTCTGCATATTGCAGTTCTTGGCAATGACCTGGTAAGATTCTTAAAATTCCTTTTAATTTCTTCTCTCTGCCCCTACACCCGCATGATTATAAACCTATATATATGATTCACATATAAGTGTGCCCAAATGCTAGCCTCAATCTGTTTTTCTCAGCTAGGTTGTGTAACTCCAGCAAAATCTATATTCAATCGTCTTGCAAAAATGGTAATTTGAAGTATATTCTGCAATGTGTGAACTTATCTGAAGCCATACGAAAGGAATATATATGCAAAAAAATTTTCATGCTTTTTCTGTGTTGTGAAAGTAACAGTATAATCTCCTCTTTTTTGAATTCTAACTAATTTTTCATTTTTGAAGTGAAAGAAACTGAAAAACATTTTCCTAGGGTACGTCCTGCCCTGGGAATATACAGTGGCACTGGGTAAAGAGTGGGTGGATGTGAGAGGGTGAATTTAGTGCAGCAGGTACTGTGATGACCATGAGTGTGCTCAGGGGCTGGGTTTGGCAGTGTGTGGGTGCAGCCAGGTGAATGCTTGCAAGCCTGGCAGAAGTTCTGGCAGTTACTGCTTTCTCCTCAGAGATACACGCTTTGTGTCCTTGTCTCAGGTGAATTACTTGGTGCTAGCTCTCAGGCAACCCAAGGTGACCACAATTCTTGTTTGACCTTGCCCTGAATACACAGTCTATACTGCACGTGGGTCTGAGGACAAGGAACCATTTGTTCAGGACAGGGACTGCTGGGCATGGTGCTGCTAGATAGAGGGAAGACCGCTAGCTCAGACTGTGCTGCACGTGTTTGCAGCAGACAGGTCACATTTGTTGAGAGTCCTAGGGTTTGATCAGGCTGGGCATGAGAACAGAACACTGCCTGGAGGCTTGTGAGAAGCAGTTTTCAGAGAATAATAGATTTGTCAGCTGTCTGAGTGTCAGAATTGTGGAATATTATTTAAACTACAGCATGTATCTGTATTTAGTTACATATGTAATACGATTAGATGTATGTTTGCGTAGTAATTTAGATTGTCTTTTAAACTGGAAAAATAAATCTCTGTTCCTTTTGGATTTGGCAATATTAAGTCAGGGGGGGTTTTTTTAAGTTCATGTGCAATAGAAGTTAGGAACTACATAAAAAAAAGAGAAGAAGAAAACCCAACCAAACAAGGAAAAAGTAAACTACCAAGTCCTTGTCAATATGTTTAGTTCTTGTCCAAACATGTCGTCTTTTCTCAGATAAGCATTAAATTGAATAGGTAACCTTGTTTAAAATTTTGTTACAACAGATTGCTTTTATTAATGCTGTGCTAAAGTGAAATAATTTGGTTCTAGGAAAGACTTGAACGCTCTGAAAATATACTTTTTTTCCTCTTTTTTTCAGGTATAGTCTGTCTTACATTCCTTTTGCAAGGTGAGTCTGCATAATAATTTCCATCTTAACAAAAGTCAGCTACCTTTATGCTGGCAGGAGGGGAAATACTTTATGTGTCTGGAAAAATATAACATCCTCCCTTTCTTTTAATTTTTAGAAAATGGCATAGTGGAACTTTAAAGTCATGCTTAATATAAGCTTTAAATAGAAGTACAATACATAGTAATTCTGTGTAATAAATTTCTCTCTAGTTTCCATCACTGGAAATATATCAAAGTTTTGTTTGAATTCTTCAATGATTTAGCAATATAATGATGCAATAGTGACTTTTCTGTAACTAAAATTAAAGGTAGCTTATGGATCTGAGGTCCTAGTTAAAAGCAAACAAACAACATACTGGCAGCTTCTGTTCCTATTTCCAAATTCCTCCATCATTTTTAGAAGGGGCAAAAGCAATGCTTTGTCTTTATTTTCATTCTGGCAAGCTTCTCTCTTCCCTTTCATTCTTGTGTGTACAAAAAGGGAATGAAAGCAGACCAAACACATAGTGAAAACACATGCAAGTAATCAAATGTAAGAATCTGTTTTTTCTGTGATTCATGTAAAATGCTGTTTGGTCTTTCCAGAAGTGTTTGGTTGTTTTTTTTTTTTTGAAAGAATTAAGCACTTCAATGTAATGAGGTTTTCTGTAGTAGAAGTGTGGGGAAAAAAAATTCAAAGTATTGTCTACCTGTTTCAGGTGGTATTTTCCTGTAGCATTGCCAAAACACCTGTACTATGTTTTTTTAAAGCTTCAGATTTAATCTAGGAAGGATTTTTTTCAAAGATAGTAGTTGATAATTACAGTGAATAAAAGAACTGAACTCAGGCTTCAAACCGTCGTTTTGCTATTTCTGACAACTCAGGCTGACCCAGTCAAAAGTAGTATTCTGAATTCTTGTGGCCAGGAGACAGTCTCAGTAGGTTCATTCCTTTTTTTTCTCTTTTTTTTTTTTTTTAATGGTCTGCTCTGTAGAGAAAGCACATTGAGCTTCTGGTCTCTCTGACATTTTCTTCCGTACCAACAGTACTTCTAAGTTCTGGGGAGAAAAACATGAGGTTATATGCACCAGTTAATTTCTTTGGGTTTATCTATCTATTAGATTTTAAGAGCCAAAGAACTGAATTTATATAGACTGGTTTTGGTAACACTGTGATTTCTTTAGGGATTACTGAGTTATTTGTTTATGTGGAGTGGTATCATAAATATGTTGTATAGGCTGCCTTTCTTATGGGAACAATGATTTAAACCGTGCTGAGTGCCAGAGAATAGTATTATGTCATTGTTTGAAGTATGCATTTCTCTTGATTTCAAAAAATTACCACTCCTTGGTTTAACTCCATTCATGGTTTGCTCTTCAGAACAATTTACTTGTTCGTGGGTTTGTTGGGGTGGAGGTTGTTGGTTTCTGTTTGTTTTCTTTAGTCAATGGTAGCTCTCCAGTTGGCCTGGCAACAAAAAGCCCCACCAAACCAGACCCAAATGAAAACAACAACAAATGCAACAAAACCAAAATGCATACAGCTAAGTGACTTTAAGGAGTGATGATAGTATGTTTCTTCTTTTTTTGAAACTGACTAGCAACAGAATACAAATTCCACTCCTTAGTAAGTTGTTACTTTTCTGGGAAAAGTTAAAATAAAGGAGACTAAAGTGAGTGATCTGAGTGTAACAATCAGAGAACAGAAAACAGTTTATTGTTGATTAAAAAAAACAACCCTCCAGATCTTCCAAACCTTAGGGCTGAATCAGCTCTCTCCATCCTGCACTGTCAGTGCACACTTTAACCCTTCAGCCTGTGCTTTATCCAACTCCGATGTGGCTTGGAGTCCTGGCAGCTGTGCCTTGCTGTGGATTGGGCGCTCCTCAGCTGTGTCCTTGCTGGGCAGCCCTTGCGCAGTCGGGCTCTGCCCTTTGCTCAGCCTCCCTTGTGCTGCAGAGCAGTTCCCAGCACTGTGTCTGCATTTCAGCATGGGCTGCAATGCAAACAGCCTGGAAGAACCTCGGTACAGACCGGGCTGGAGCCTGGGCTTTAGCTGGTTTGGTAGAGCCATTCACACACAGATCCTGCATGTGATAAACTATTGCTATCTGTCTTTAGTTTCTGCCATATTTATAATTGTAAATAGTTAATGGTTTAGATGTATACAAACAAAATAACAAATATCCTCACTGACTTTTTTTTTCTTTTTTCTTTTTTAAAGGGATGCTGTGATTAAATGCTTCTCATCCTGTCTAGGGTAAATTAAAACCTGGAACCACTATCCGCTTTAAAAGGCAACTTTTGTCCTCTGTAAATTTTGCTCAGAGAACTCTACTTTTCCACTTCTGAAATACCCGGTAGCAATTTAGTATTTTCCTTGCCTTTTGCACTTGGGAGATTAAATAATTTTTACTAGAAACAGATTTTAACATAAATTTCGAGAATTATTTGTGTTTACCCTGGAACTTCCAGGCTTTTTTTTTTTTTTAACAAAAAAAGTACATTTAAATACTTTATGCAGAGTAGTCGTAACACTACTTTGTATCCAGTAACGGTTTATTCCCCAGTGGAGGTAAGTCACTAAGGTCTGGGTATGCATAAAGATTTCATTTACAGTTCTGTCTAAAATTTGCAGTGTGCCATTGATGTTTGTATATTATCCATTGTATGCTTTTCCAAAGAGAGAGTTTTATAAACGTTGTAAAGATTTGGAAAGTTGTAATTAACTGCTCCTTTGAAATGCCTATACATGTGCCTTATGGAAAGAACTTAATGAGACTGTGAAAGGTATGTTTAAAACCTGTTGGATTTTATTAAAAAGTTGTATTTTAAATGATTTAAAAAAAAAAACTTTCATACCTAAATACTTTTTACTAAAAGAACTTATGGCTAATGTATAAATGAGACTTTTGAAATAAATTCATTTTAAAAGTGCCTAATACATTTTTATTTAGGAATCAGCTATAGAGAGCTGAAAATTTCAGCATTACACTTGAATAAATATGAAAGCATAAAAAGGGGGATATGTATATTACTATATCCAAATTTGCTGCATAAATTTGCAGAAGTGACTTTAAAGGTTCTTTGTTTTTAGTATTTAGACAAACTGTTCATTCTGACTTACTCTGGTAATAGATTGAAGTGTAGGACTCTAATGCTTTGTCTGGCTTCAGTAAGAGGTTCTTATTTCTAATTTTTTCAACTAAGAACTATCCAGTTATTCTGGAGCAAAGTTAAATCTTTAATGTTTGATGGTTGATACTATATTGCAGGAGGGTTTTTTTTTGCACAGGATGGATGTGCTTAATTATGTATGTTCAAAACTGAGTTGGTTTGGATTTTTTTTTCTGTTAATCCACAAATATAGAAGAAGGAATGGCTTTGAAAGACGTGATCTGCAGTGTCAGGAAGGGGAAAACCCCAGTCTTTTTAGTATTGAGGGTTCAGGCTAAAGAGACAAATTGAGGTACAGTATGTTCCTGTTCAGTCTCAATGTATGTTGCAAAACATAGCAACCACTTTTGAGGAAGCTGTGTACAGGGTGATTGCATTATTTTGCAGCTAGACTTCCAACTAAGCCACACCTTTTAACTAATTAGTAACAATAAATTGCCAGGGAGGCATTGTCCCTGCTGGTCATAAGGGGCCAGGTAGTCCTGGCCCCACAGCAGGCTCTTGGGCTCACTAATGCTGTGGGATGTAGTGACAGCTGTTCCAGCTCTGCCCACAGCCCCTGAGTGCTGGGGCACCCTTGGGTGAAATTTTAGTTCCTTTTAGTTTTCAGCTTGCTTTGAAGATGAAGTAGGATGTGCTTAGGCGGTGGTGGATGTTGTCCCGAAAGTGACTGCCCCTTCCGTATTTGCTGTTGCTGATCTCAGCTGATCCTGGGGAGATCCCATACCACTGGTGCTTCAGGGCCAGGCCTTCGTTTGCTCCAGAGCTGGTTTTGCCCATCTGGTGGTACACAATCACTTTCACTGTAGTCTTTAATTAGAATGGCATTGGTTATTCAAAAATTTTAAATTTATTTATCCACTATGGTAAATGATGAAATTACCATTCATCTGTTAACACTTAGGTCACCAGGAGAGAATGGGTTGAAGAGCCGAAAGTTCCATGTACTGCTATGCTTTTATATGCACTTTGGTCTGTTAGTTACATCATGTGCCTTCTTATTTGTTTTTTTTCTCTCCTAAACATTTAAGGATTTACTTCCTCCATCGATACAGAGCACACAGTCTTGTGTTGTTTTGTCTGTATCTTTTGTTCCTTCACATCCTGTCTTTGTTTACTGTGTCTGAGTATTCCAAGAGCTCACAGCTGGGGAATCTTCACAGTATAGTAGTAATACCCATTATGGTAGTGTGGAACGATAGGTGTGAAAATCTCAGACCCTGTGGATTGCATACATGCTGCCCATCTTTTGATAAAGTTTTGGTATTCTAGTTAAAACAGTACTTTGAAGTAAATGCTGCAGGAATTATATGCTGTGGCTTCTAAGACTAAATTTTGGAGTGGTGGTAATAATCTTGGATCCATCGGAAATATATGTTTACTTATTACTGCTCCATGAAACCTCTCCAAACCTCTGTTGTTGGCTAGGGTACTTGAAAAGGTAGGAAATTGCTGCCTCGTACATCACAAAAAACTAAACCCCAAACAAACAAAACACAAACCCCCCAAAATAAAACAAAAAACCCAAACAAAAACCCCAACAAAACCAAAATAAAAACCCAATGGGGGATGTGCTTTACCTCTGTCCCAGAAGGCATTGAGGCTAGAAAGATCTCTGGATTTTGCTCTTCATTACCAAGCCAGGCACCCCTTGTCCACAAAGTCTGAGTCGGCCCTAGGTCTGACTGTGTCTGTCTCTTGTCCTGTCTGCCTGCCCTTATTCACGATATTTCAAGGAGCTCAAGGTATCATTCATGTTTTTAAGATGGCAAGAGAATTTAACACAATTTTAAAATACTGCCTTTTCACGCTTGGACGCTTGAAGACTTCGAGATGAATTTAGAGCCTGTTTGCCTTCGGGGCATGAGCCCCGCCATACCCTTCTTTACTTCGGCTCTGCTGTGGGCCGGGCGGGAGAGGACCGGGAAAAGGCGCCGGAGTAGCGCCGCATCGCGCCCGACCAGTGCGGCTCATTCGGGAGGGCGGCCGTCCCGGCACGACCCCCGTCCCCGCCCGCATACCCACCCCGCGCTGGGGAAGGGTGTTCCCGGGGCGGGCGAAGGGCGGGAAGGGGGACGGGTTATCGAGAGAGAAAATCGGCGGCTGTCGGCGCGGAGCGAGCTCGCATTCCGCGCCGGCGGCTGGGGCTGCTCGTCCGCCTCTCGCCATGGGGCTGCAGCCCCGGCGCGCCGCGGGGCCCTGCCCGCCCGCGGGGAGAAGCGCCGCCCTGCCCGGAGCGCGCTCCGCGCCTCCCTGGGCGCGCAGCGACGAGCCGGAGGGAACTCCCGGGCGCCCCGCCACCCTGCCGCCCCTCCTGCCAGCCATCCTGCCGGCCCCCTCCTCTTCCCCCGCTGCCGCCCGGGCACAGCCCAAGAAGCCGCCGGCGACCGCCTCGGCCCCCAAGAAGGCAGCGCCTCGGCCCGCAGAGGAGAAGGGGGCGAGGAAGGCGCGGGGGGCGCCCCCGGAGCGGCCGGGCCCCCTCTCCAGCTCCTGGCCTTGCTCGTCCCTGCAGCGGCCGCCGCCGCGGAGACCGCCGGCCGAGCGGGCGGCGCGGCCCCAGCCCACCCCGCCGCAGCCGCGGGGGCGCCCGGGGGCGCCGGGGGCGGGCAGCCGCTCCTGCGAGAGCCTCGGCGGGGCGCCGGGGGAGGCGGCGGGGCGCTTCTCGCTGAGCCTGCCTCCGGAGGCCATCCGGGTGCTGCAGCGCCGCAGCCTGGAGCGGCAGCGGGGGCAGCCCGCACCCTCCCCCGCCGGCAGAGCCGCCCCGGCCCGGCGCGGCGACCTGCGCGCTCTGCTGAAGGTTTCGCTGCTCAACGACCGGCACCGCTACGATGACGAGGAGTACGAGGAGGAGGAGGCGGGGGCCGCGGCGGACGAGGGTCTGGTGCGGAAATGCACCGAGTGGCTGCGCGGCGTGGAGAGCGCGGCCGGCCGCGACCACCCCGAACGTCTGGAGACGCTGCCGCACTTGGGCACCCTCTGAGCCCCGCCAGGACCGGGGAGCGGCACGGCTGGGGCTAGAGGAGCTGTCGGACCGGGGGGAGGTGGGGCCGCCATCCGCGATGTCGTGTTCCGTGTGCTGTTGTCGGCGCCAGAGCAGCGGAGCCCCTGGCCCGGAGCCGATCCTCGGGGCGCCGCCGCCGCCGCCGGGGCGAGGGACAAAGGAGCGGCGTCGGCCTCCGCCCGCCGGTGCCCGGGTGCTGGGAGGGAGGGCACCGGCTGTGGGCGTCCTGCCTCCACCCTCGCGGTTTTTCTAAAGATTTCTGACTACTTTATAGAATGTGCGTAATGGTTTTGTATATTTGTATATAAAAGTTCATTTTTATTTATTTGAATAAAGGACTCTTGTGTTGCGGTAGCCTTTGCGCCTTGATAGCTTCGCGTTGGGCCGTCCCAGCCTGGCGGTGTCCCTATCTCGGTGTCCACAAGGTAAGGATGGCGGGCTGGTCACCGTGCGAAGAGCCTGTGCCGTTCACACGTTTGCTCCTCGGAACAGTCGCCGACATCTCGGCTGCGGGGAGAACGCAGAGCCGCGGATTCGGCGAGGCGGCGCAGGCAGGGTACCGGGCGGGCGGGGGCCAGCCCGTCGCTGCCGGGGCAGATGGCAGCAGTGCCGGCCACCGCGCCAGCGGGGAGCAGCCCTCCCGGGGAGAGACAGGGACAACGGGAGGAGGATGGGGCAGTGCGGGCGGCCGCGGCGTGGGCAGAGGTTGCTCCGGTCCCCTGTGCCGGGGAACCGGAGACGAGCGGCTGGGTCTTGGCGATTTCATCCCCGCCCAGGCAGTAATTCAGATACATCCGATCCTTCGAGCTGCTGTCAATGTACGAGGTGGAATAGGAAGGAAGGAGGGAGGGAGCTCAGAGCAGCATCCTTTGTCAGCGTTCCCCGGCCTCCCATCCCCGGGACCCGCTGCAGCCTTCCCTGCTCCGGGCTATGGCCATGTCTGGTGCTCCTTAGAGCTCTGTGTGTTGGGAGAGGCGAGGAGGGGACGGGAGAGGCCAAGTGTACAAAAATTACGGGCGGAAAGGGAAGGGTAAGTCTTTATCAGGCTTAGTGTCTCGGCCACCTACTGTTGCTCTTGTATTGTTGTTATCCAGCTTCTCAGAACAACAGTCAGACCTAAGCGTTTACTGTGATTCTGTAAGTATTTTGCAAATTAATGTTTGAACATGTATGAACACATTAAGTTGAATTTACTTAGTGGAGTAAAAGTTTAGTGCCACAAATTGGGGATTATAGATTTCACTAAGATGTCAGTTGTTTACACCAAATGATGTCTGTGCTGGCTATTCCATTACATCATGTGAGATAAACCTAGTATAGTAGTTGCACGATGTAGCGATGTGCTGCATTTTGTTTTGCTCCATGTTTGTTCAAGTGCTTTTTTCATTTTTTTCACCTGAAACTTAAGTAATGACAGGGGAGAGGGTTTGAGAAAATATTTATTTATTAAATGCATTGGTACTGCCATTGAAAAAAAAAATGAACCAATATAAGGCAATTGTGAAATAGATATGCTCAAAGGTCAGAGACAAAAGCATGGGGCATGAAAATTTATGGAGACTAATTCTATTTCATTTAAGCAAATGTAGAGTCATTTGTAGTGATAGCTATAAAACACAAGCATTTTCATATCATTTTAGCTGAGTTTGCATGTAGTTCTGTCACATCACCAGTTTTCATTAACATCTTCAAGCAAATTTGCCTCAACAATTCCAAATTTCCTGCCAAATTCAATATATGCTGGATTGATGTCAGACCCACTTTTTGTTGTTGTTTTTCCATCTTCTAACAATGATGGAAATGATAGTATTTGAGCTGTTAGCTGAGTTTTCCTTTTGTTTCTCTTTTGGGAATGTGAGTTTATAAATGAGCATCCTGGCCTCTTAATGTTATTCCTTAAACTGCTCCACGGTTTCATATTAACTACAATCAGTATGTCCAGTTGCAATGAAAAAGTGATTCACTCATTGGGGGCTGAAGTATGTTAAAGCTTACTTGTGAGGCTGAAAGCTGCTTTGTTCAGAGTCTGAAGTGTGGCAAAAAATTCAGTAAATTTGAATGCACAGCTGCAGCAAATGCAGTGTGAACTGGGGGTAAGAGGGGTTGGCATTGAAGGGCTGCCAATTCCGAAAAAGAAAGAACCTGCCCCTAGAATGAAGAATTTGAGAACTTGGGAATTGCCTGGATAGATTCTATTTATTTATTTATTTATTTATTTATTTCTCCTAAAGAATTTATTTGAACAAAGCTGATCATGCAGCTAAGATCTTTTATGTTAGGTAAGTCATTGTCCATGGTAACTGGAAGTGGGCCTGAGATGGCCTCATCCTAAAATGTGGTTATGCAGTCCTGATTTTAGGCTGGATGCTAAGAGCCACTGGACTCCCTGGAGTCATATAACTACTGTCTGCTTGTAATAGTATCTCCTTCACTAAATGGTAACATCAAGATTTGTTGTTTTCAGTATTGTCCCCTTTCTGCTCTCTTTGAATGAGGAATTATGCCCTTAGTGTTCTGAATACGTTCAGCTGAAATGCCCAGAAATCTTACAAGTGGTAGGAGAACAGACAGAGGAGGTTACTTCCTACAAACCAGCAGTAGTAGCTTCTGTTCCTTTTGCATGTTGCTTACCTCTCAGTATTTTTTCAGTTTAAAAGAAAACTCTTGGATTCCAGTATCTAAAAATTGTAGCTAAACATAATAAAACTGCTTATTTAATTCATTAATATGTGTTATAATAGACAATTGAGCCCAGTAGCAGGTTTCAAAAGACAAAAATGCCTGTGGAAATTCAGAAAGTGGTGAAAACCCTCAAATAAGTCATTGCATTTGTCTTAGTGCAGAATAGCTACTGCTGTCTAAGATCCATTATTTAATTATGTGTCAGTAGGCATCATACAATAAATTAATCACTCTTCCTTTCCTTGATGAGAGAGCAAAAGCCTTATGAAGTGTTGAGAACCAAAACTTCCTATCCCACTGATCCCCAGTCAGCCTGAGCCTTCCTCCATCTCACACACATGGGTTTAAGACAGGTTGTGGCTGGCATGACTGGCAAATTCAAGTGGGATGCTTTTCTGTCCTTCTGCTGCATCTGTGCTCAGTCAAGGTGAGAGAGCTTTCCCCAGACAGGTAAGGCCACTGCCAGCTCTCCCCAGTTCTCAGCCTGTGGAGCTGCACCCTAGTGTATTGGCATAAGTAAGAGCCTTTCTGGTTCTGTACTGGTGAACAAATCAGATGTCTTCAGGAACACTTTTCAGGTGGCATTGATCTGATTTTGCCATAAGAACCAATAATCAGCCTGGAAGTCACTACATTTGCTTTTTACAGTATATTAGCCATCTTCAAAATGCCTCAGCCTAAGCCTCCCACTCATAACCCTTTTAGTTGTTGAGAGTTAGGAGCAGCTGGTGCTGTGAATGCTTAAAATAATCAATAATTCCTTTGGGGTAGATAGCTTCTTCCTCCAAGCATGTCAGCATGATTTACAGTGGAAAAAAAACCCCAAGCAACACATATTCTGTGTCTTTTTTTTTTTTTTAAGGTAGCTGATAAATAGTGTTGCCTTCCTGCTGCTCCTGAGCAAGGCTGAGAGGCCAGACACAGGTGAAGCCTGTGTTTTTCTAACTGAACAACCTCAGCCCTGTGCATCACTGAGTTTGCTCTTGGGTTCTAGCCCAACTCTCGGCTTTCTCACGCCACTGACACAGTACCATTTTTTTTGTTTCAAAGCTGAGTGGGGAGCATGTTATTGCCCAGCTTTTATCTTCTTTTGCGATCTTCCTCACCAGAATGCTTGTAAAGCCCTGACAAACAGTATTCCCTGAGCTGTTGTCAAACATCCCCACCATCTCACACCCTTCCCAGCTGTGCCTAAGGGATCTGACACACAGCTGGGTGAGTGCATCAGTTTGGGGGCTGCTGCCCTGAGAGGACTAGTGGGGTAGTGTCTGTCTCGATCACAACTGCCCTTTCGGTTGGGGGGGCTCTTTCTTTGGTTTTGTGGGTTGTTTTTGTGAGGTAAAGGCACATTCTGTTTTCTCTCCTAATCAAAGCCTCTTCCCATTGGTGGTTTTGCGAAGAGAGGAAGAGATTTTTGAGAAGGTTTGGCTTTGGCACTTGCTGGAAGAGAAGTCACCAAGAAAAATGTGAACGTTTCTTTTGCCTTCCCAGGGAGGAAGGCCTGCAGCAATAGTCTCTGGAAATAGTACTGGTAATTTGTTATTCACAGGTGTTCTTGCTTCTTCTCAGACCATGGGGAAAAAGCTGTGAGCCTCACTGAATGAATGCCTGCAGCTGAATGGCCCTTGCCTGGATCTCACCCAGCTGCAGGACCAAGCCAGCAAAGGGATGTGGTATGAGTTAGGAGCTACTTCCAGAGAAAGAAGCTGGTTCCCAGTGATAAGAGTAAGTTGGGTGTATAGATACATAGATATATAGTGAGGTAATGAAGTCTTTTAGTCCCTTTTATTTTTATTGAAAGAGCTGTTACAGGTTATGTTTGAAGGACATTATTTTAAAGCAATTTTTTCCCTTCTTAGTAACATATAATGAGGGATTGAGAGTTCTGGAATGACTTAAAGATTTCTTTTTTTTTTTTTTTTTTTTTTTTAATATATATAAAACTGAAGATACCGAAAGCATGTAGTCTGTGTTTTGCAGTCAGCTGTCTTGAGTTAATGACTGTCCTGGTTTCAGTTGAGATATTTTCTTCTCAGTACAGCGCTGTGTTCTGATTCAGCATGAGAATAATGCTGATAACACACTGCACTGAAAGCTTTTGGTTTTTGCTAAGTTGTGTTCATCCTAAATCAAGATCTTTTTTTGTGTCTCGTGCTCTGCTATCGAGAAGGTACACAAAAGGAAAACTGGGAAGGAGTGTAGCTAGGAGAGGTGACCTGAACTGGCCAAAGAGATGTTTTCATACCCTAAAACATCATGCCCAGTATATAAACTGGGAGAGCTACTGGGAAGGGGAGTCGATCTAGGTTTAGGGATGGAGTCTGGCATTGGTCAGTGGGTGTGTGAGCAATTGCATTGTGCATCTCCTGTTTGGTTCGCTTTGTTTTATCATTATTACTATATTTTACTTTGTTTTAGTTATTTAACTCTTCTTATGTCAACCTACAAGTTCTACTGTTGATTGTCCTCCCCATTCCACTGGTGGGGGCGGGGAAGGTGGTGAGTGAGTGGCTGCTGTGGTGCTTAATTGCCAGCTGCACGACAGTGACATTAGGTCATTCTTATTGTGAAGGCTCGCATTTTGGGTGGAAGTGTTAGGTGTAATAAAACTGCTGAGATTTCTACACCCCAAATTAGCTTTACTTTTTGGTTAAATGAACTGTTCAGGAAGGGTCAACTGATGTTCAGCTCTCAGTACACTGACTAGAAGGAATGTAATGCTTCCATTATCTTTCCTCTCACCATCTGAGTGCTGGTAAAAGCTGAGCTTTGAATGTAAAGGAAAAAAAGGTTCCTAATTAAACATAAAAATAAATTAGCACTGAAGCTATTACCTTCTTAACAATTAGCACAGGAGAGAGAAAACTGTAGCAAATTCTGGTATTCCAAATTTTTTTTTTTAACATTCTCTTGGCTGCCACAGTTCCACCCGCCAGCATGGTGCCAGCATGGTCCCAACAGCCGGGCAGGTGTGTCACGCAGCGAGGGGCTGAAAAATGAATCACAGCGTTCACTTTGCCAGGGAGCTTTCAGAATAGCAAAACCCGAGTGGGAAGAGCACTAAGCGACCAAACTTTAAATGCTTTAAATTAAAACTAACAGAGGTTATTTAGGACTAGGATAGAAATAGGAGCAAATAAAAGCAAAACTCTGCAGAAGAGGCTTCTCGGTGCGTGAAGCACCTGGGAGCAATTGTTAAGGGAAAAGCTGATGGGCGGGGGGGAACGTCGGAACGGGGGTGTCCCGAGGCGGGGCTGTGCCGCTCTCCTGGGACAGCTGCGCCCGGGGGCCGCATCGCCTGCTCCCCCTGCAGCGGCCCGGCCGGGAAACAGGGAGTAGTCCTCAGTAAGAACGTGTGGTTTTACTTTTCTCTCTTGGCTTTTTGTGAGAAGTTTTTGTTTGTTTTAACACAATCCATGCAGTAATTATGGCTGTGTTCTTTCAAAGCATTTTATTTGCTTAGTGCCTAGTATGTGAAGCTCTTAACAGAGATCCAGCCATTTTAATACATGCTCATATAATACAGTCCTCCCTGTGTTTTTCTCCTGCAGCAACCACTGTAACTCCTCATATAGCTCCTGAGAATGAGCTAAACCTTTCTCCCTTTCTCAACCTTACCCCTGAAGTGCAAAGTTTCAAAGCAAACAGAAGAGCCAACAGTTGAATAAATGTTTTTGTGAGGCTGTTGTGTGGGGCTGTGTGTCACTGGGATTTATTATTTTACCGCCATGTGAAGTGCTGAACAGATACTGAAAGTGAATTGAAAGCCTCTATCCAAGTGGTCTGTCTTACATGTCCATGTCCCTTCCCTATATCAGTTTGCAATGCCTGAAATCTCTTCATGGGACAGGCACAAACACTCTGCACAACCATCATCAAACGGGAACGTGGATGCCCTGGTACTTGTTATGAGGGTATTTTGTACTGCTTGCTGTTTTCAACCACGTGATCTACGGACAATGGATATTTTTCAATTCATATTAGTCACTGAGCTTCTTTAGCTTTGAGGAAAATGTATGTAGACTTCACACAGGTTATTTTAGTATAAATAATTTGGCTTGGCAGGTGTATCTGAAGGATAGTGCACAAGATGTCATTAGCAAACGATTCCTTTAAATTACAAATACATGGAAAACACTAATCTATTCTATTCGATCTTATGGCTTCTTATTTTTTCCTAGTGAGGCTACAAAAACCCATTTTGTCAAAATGGGAAATAGTCTGACTCAGATACTCTTAACTATCACCATGATATCTTTAATTTAAAGTGGCATAATTGCAGGGGGCAATTACTGTGAAACAGCAAATATTGAATTTGTATTGATGCTTACAATGCCTTTTGGACTGGTTTTTGGTTCCTGGCATGTTGGGAAAGTTTACTGTGCAAGATATGTTATTCATGTGCCTATTGGTAAACTGATTATGGGTCATACTGACAGTTTACTGCTGGGGTGTCTTCTTTTTTCTTTTTCTGGAGTCCTTATGGAATGTGTGCCAGTATATTTCTTCTCTCAGCTGCCTGAGATAAAAATCTTGCAATTTATGGATTATTTGGAATATGCAGGTTACATCCAAGAGTTTAATGAAATTTCCGAAAGAGTAAACCAATGGCCCATAGGCTTAAATGGTAATCAGGAATCTCTGCCTCCACTGGAAAGGTATTTTAAAAATGCTGAAAGCCAGAAGAACATACATTGAGAATGTGGAGCTGTCAAAACTATAGACTGGCGCAAAGGAGAAAGAAAAAATGGGTTGTCTAGGGCAGTACTGAAGTGTCAGTAGAACCAGGGACTACAAAAAATTATTTGCTAAATGGTGCTCTCCTCTGAATGAGCAACTGGAGTGTATCATTATAGAAATCCTAAACATACATTTCTTGAGTTTGAAGAGCTGATTTTTTAGGGGAAAATTGTTCCATGATTTTTTTTTTTTCCTTTTTGATGAATCTGAAAAGAAATTTGGAGGCAGTAGCTTTGTCTCGAACCTCTGGCGGATGAATTCAGATTGTAAGCAGAACAAAAGGAGCTCAGCAAACTGCTTGTCGCCACCTTGTGCCACCACTGGCTGATCCCCAGCTGTGGTAGAGCTCCTGCCTTGGCTCAGCTGACTGAGCTGCTTAACATGCCTGCTTCCCAAACCATCACATCCCATGAGCTGGAAACCTTTCCTCGTCTGGTGTGCTTTGACTGATACAAACAGGGAGAGCTTCCACAAGGGGTGGAGTCAAGAGATGCAAATGAGATGTTTTGCTATAAATCTTGAGGGGAGTTAGAGCAGAGGGCTTAAACCACTGCTGGTTAGAAGCAAATGAATAGGGATGAGGTGGTGTTAATAGTCATGCAGGAGCCTGTTTCTGTTACCTCTTGGATGGTGTCACATGAAAAATGGGATTTCATTGCAGCTGACACAGACAAATGTGTCTACATTGACTGGTTTAGTTGTTTTCAGGGGAAACAGCAAGTTGAGTGAGTGATCCTTGCTCTCACCATTCTCTGGGTACAGCTAAAGAGCAAAGGGGTTCAGCTTTGCTTGAGAAACAAGCAGAGTGGGTCACTAAGGCTTTTTTCCAAGGTTGTTTTTTTTCATGAAAAAAAAGAAAACACTTTGTTTGCAAGAAAATATCTGAAGGTCTTTGGTGTTTATATCTCATTCACAGACCTGTAATTTATTCTCAGTTAATATAACAACAAAGTTAATAAAATAACCTTTGTTTTGATTCTCTGAATGATTCACCATCCCTCTTTGTGGCTGTTTTGTTCAAAATTAAAGGAGGGGAGGGGAAAGTGAGTATATTCTAGGTACAAAGGGAGAAGATAAAAGCATCGGTCTGTTTCTGTAGCTCCTATGTAATATTGCCATAGTAACGAGGAGCTGACTGTGGCTGTTCATCACTGAATCCTGGGGTAAAGCAGACATTCTTCTTATTCAAAGGAATATTAGTAAAATACAGATTTTTAAGGTGTCAATAAAGAACTAGGAAAAAAATTATCTGCCTTACATAGCACACTCTGTAAGCTAATAATAAAGTGCCACTTTGAAAGAAGACAGGGCAATTAAGGCATTTAGCAAACATCTATAATGCTGTAAATCAGAGCGTTTTTTCTTCCACACAAAGCCATGCTGAGGTGTGATGTGCAGTCACAGATGATGTATTTTGACATCAAATGTGCATGAGATGAGCAGCTCTCTCTTTTCTTCTGCCTAGTACATTTCTGGCATGGCAGTTGGCTGTGGCTATTGCCAAGTATTTGTACTGCAGCATCAACTGGCCATGCTCTAATCCAGATTAAAGTATAAGTGGGTAAAGTATTTTATGTATTTAGAACTGCACATTGTCTCCTAGAGCCTGGTGCTATTTTTTAACCATTAAGCCACTTCAAGAGGGGATTAAATTCTGTTCCAGGTGTGTGCATCAGGTAAATATCTATATTTTTGAAATTTCAGTGAAAAGAGAAATGGTTCAATTGCTCTTGGGAAAAATTTGGGAAGGATAAAAATGTGCACTGATTTTGGTGCACAATTACTAACATAACTTATGGTTACTGTTGTAACTTCTCTGTGCTTTACAGCAAGAATTTGACATTTAAATTGTTGTAGTTCTGTGTCCAATGGCAGCCTTTTTTTTCTAAGCCTTCTGTATTCGGTCAAATGATTGATTAAACAGGATGTTTCTTTGTTACTCTGCACACACTTTCAAAGGTCTTATTAAATTGAAAGTTGCTGCTTCTGGTTTTCTTTTCTGAAGGCTTTTTCAGTCTGAAGCATGTGTAAAATGAGGGTTTGAAGCATGGAGCAGAACTTTTCTAGCAGCCACGGCTGCCTTCTGGGATCAGGAGGTCAGAAGTGGCTGCAGGAACAGATTTTCCTCCACCACAAGAGTTCTCTGCCAGCCTCTCACGCCTCTGGTCAGGGTTACAACAAGGACAAGAGCTCGAGGCAGCAGCTCTGGGGAAAGATGCTGGTGCAACAGCCTGGCTCTGACCTGAATCTGTATCATTTTCCCGGGGATCCAGTGCTCAGATGCCCGGGAAAATGATACAGATTCAGGTCAGAACCAGGCTGAATGGATGGAAAGACTCAGCCAGGAGGAGCAATAGCTGGAGGCTATCACTGTTGGAGCTTGCAGAAGAGGAGACTGAGCTGAGAATGCTGGCAAATCCCTGTGAAATATCAAAGTAAATGGATGTCCCAACTCCTCCTGTGATTTGACTCAGGTAGCAGGTGACAAAGTGGCTCCACAAACAGAGCCACTTTATTCACTCAGCTCTGTCCTGGCAGGAGGAAGACTGGCATTCACTTTTTCCTCTTTGAAAAAAGCATTCCAGAATGTCACACACACCTGCACACTGTGGTTGTGGGGCCAAGCACACTAAAGTTAAGTATGAAGGAGTTCATCCATCCCCCTTTATTTATGTGCTCATACAGCCTTTTTATAAGTGATTTCAACATCACTTACTGCTTAGGCTTTGCTCTTCCTTGTGCAGCCTGGTTGTATTTCTAGGAGTTTGTTATGCCTTACCATGATGGGTTTTACACAGCTCCCTGCACTGGCCACTGGAAAATGCCAGAACCTGCCTAATTATGCAGCCTATTGGGCTGCACGTTGACATGTTCTGGTTGGTGTTGACTGTGTTGCCTGGTGAAAGGCTGGCAAACCCAAGCTTTCAACTCCTGAGCATACTAATGGGGTCTTTCTTGTGTTTCATCTGCCAGGGAGCCTGTGTGTGGGAAGGGAGTAAATAGAGATCATGTAACTTGGTCTCTTTCCACAGTTCGAACAGTTGCCTGAATGGTATTTTTATTGCTTGGCTATGAGTAGTAAATACTTTTTTTTTTTCCTGTGTAACGGTGTCCTATCTGACTTGTGGAGCTCCAGTTTCAAAAACAGCTCTTAGGGTTTCAAGGGCAGCTTTGTGTGTGTGGGAAACTGTGCATTCGTGAGGAGATAGGACACAAGGATTTGGAAGAGGGAAAATTTGTTTGTGGATTACTGTTTCTTGACAGACAACTGTAGTTAAAAGAAAAAGCTGATAGTTTTAGGTGCAAATGAAATGCAGGATTTGTTTCTACCTCAAGGTTCATGTCCTTGTCTTAGGGAAGACTTCTTGCTTTGTGGGTGTCCTCTTTGCCTTGTCTAGTAGGCTCAGAAGAGAAGTTAAATATTCTCCCTCAGTGTTGTCAACAGCCTGGTTGTTATGTTGCTCTCCTGAGAGGTGAGGGAATGTGGGTGTGAACTCCTTTATGCAGAGGGCATGAGTGCAGTGACCACTACTAGCATGTTACTCAAATTTTGCCATTTTGTAGGAGAGTTTTCACCATTGGAGAGACGACAGTGAAATGTTTCTGCTTGTAAAAGAATCCAACTCCTATAGATAGTAACAAATTAATAGCTAAGTCACTACAAAAATGTTGATGCAACATCTGAGTGCAGATTTGAGAAATATTTTTCTTGGGTACTTCTTTTTTACTTTAAGGGTTTTAAAATTATCTCCTCCCCGCCTCTGAAGCCAGAGTATGAAAAAAGTCAATGCTCCTGTGAGAGGGCAGATCTTCAGCCCTTAAGGCCCAGGCTCTTTTGGATTTTGGTGTCTGGCTTGGACTTGTGAATGCTGTTCTGTGAGCTGAATACCTCAGCAGGATGGGGCAGTGCCAAGTGTTGCCTCACTGCAACTACATCTGTCTTTTGACTGCTGTGGATTCAGGCCCTTCTCTTAATTTATATGTGTTGTGATGCAGGTGCTGTTGCACAACAAAAACCTTTTTGTGAGGGGGAAAATGATAAAGTACTGAGGTTGGGACTATGATGTACACTCTCTGTGGGTCTTTGTTTAAATTCTTTAGAAAAAGTAGGCAATGCATAATCTAACAGAAGGATGAAGCAATGTTGACACAAAGAAGTGTGGGTTCAACACAGTATCTTATGTGCAGCCAGCAATTAATCCAACAAGTTAAGAATGTTAGCACACAGGCAGATTTGAACTTGGATTTAATAGTACATTTACAGTGACTTCTCAGCAGTTGTGTTCACTTGGAGTAAGATTTGGGTCACACACAAAGGAAACACGGGTATGCCCGCATGGATCCTTGTGGGTCCCTTACAACTCAGCATATTCTATGATTTTGTCTTTGATTATTCATCTGCTGAATACTTTTTCTGCCTTCCCTTGTGTACATGCCAGGATGCTGCACACTGTAACTCACCCTTGTGTGAGGCCAGCCTTGTATTACTCATGTTGTTTCCTCTTCTTTCAACAACCACCTGTTGATTTATTCCTTGGCCTTCTCAAGGCTGAATTACCCTTGACAGGTGCTGCAGGAGGGATGGAAACTCATGGTATGAGATATACTGCATTAAAAGTCTGAAGCTTTGCAAGCAGAGAGTTGCATGGCTTAAAAGGAGTCTCAGACTGTCCTGTATCAGAAAGTTTTCTCACAGTGGTTTAATTACTTCTTTGTTTCTTTCCACACTTTTGCTGTGCTATCTTCAAGCCCCTTTGATGTTGGATCAGAACTAAACTTCAGACCTCTGTTGGTAGGGAAGAGGTGAACAGCCACTGACTCACAATAATGCCTCTTCACCTAGGCTTATCTGTATGTCTGTTCTGTGTGTTCACTGTGGACTAAAGCTGTGAGCTCAGCTCCAGGGAGCTTACTGAATTGTCTCAGAGTGGTGCTGCTGGGAAGCTCTCTGTGGAAAGAGGCAAATGGGATGTCACCAGGGAGCTGCTGCAAGATGGAGCGGGGGAGGGGAAAATAGAAAAATAAGGTTGATGTGAAGAGGAGTAGACAGGAGCTTAGGGACATGGCACAACAACAAAATACCTCAGTCTGTGGCATGGTTCCATTTCTCTCTTATAAATCTTGCACTGCAGACACAATTCTCAGTAGCATCATCTTGCCCCTAGAGAACACGAGCACCAGCACCATCTGTCAGCCTTGTCCTCTCTGAGGCGGGAGAGCGCTGTGCTGTTTGCTGGTACGTCGGGTGCACATCTGAAACCAAAGCATAATCAGAGCCTTTTCCCCCTGCTGCTTTTGACAGAATTGTAAAGGTTTGCTTTGTTTCTCTGCTCAGGATCCTTCAAATATTGGATTTAACAATGAGAGGAGAACTGGCATGGGTGCCATTACTGCTACTGATTTTAAGTTTCTCTCTTTAGCCCTCTCACTTACAAAACACTGTCAGTGCCATAAGGTATTATTGCTGTGGTTCTTTTCCCCAGGCAATGTTGCTGCCTCATAGTTGGAGGGTGAGGGCTGCCAGGTGGGTGCCAAGGCTGCCTTCCACTGTTCTCCACACAGTGAGTGCCTGCAGGCCTTTCTGCAGGTGGGAACCACCAGATTAATGCATGTTTGCTCGTGTCCTTGGTAGCAAAGGATTACTTGCAATGAAAGCAGTATTCTTCCCACTGTGAGCAATGTGCCTCCTGAGCAGTGCTTTGGTGTTTAACCAGTGAGATGGATTTTACAACTAAGCTGGAGGAGGAAGTAGTGGCACTTTACGCTTGTGTTTTGTTGTGTTTTTTTCTTTTAACCAAGCTTCTTTTTATGTATCAGTCATTTTTATTGTACTGTCGTTTTGCTTGTTGTCACATCTGTCTCATTTTACTGCTTATTAGATACACATTAGATATTCACTGGCTTTCAAAATCAATCACTGGCATTCTTGAGATTTCATAGCAGCAAATTGTACTACAAAGAGAGGGAAAAGTGATGTCATGCAGGAATAATGTCAGTAATGCCAGGTATTTCTGTTAGATGGCAACTATTTTTTTTGCAGTTGTTGGTCTCCTGCAAACAAGAAAGATGTGGTCAGACTTCATCTCAAATAGCACTTGGTAGGGGCAAGTGAATGTGTGTGTTAACTGTTCTGTGTTGCCTCTTGACCTCTGGTGAGGGAGCTTGTGCCACCTCAGAAGCATCGCCACAAGAGCTATGGCTTGTATGATTTGGATTGAGAGGATGCTTTCTGTAAGGTCTGTTTCTTGGAATGGCACTTAGAAACTTGGTGAGCCCAGAAAGGTATCAGGCTTAGTCAGAGTTGGATGCTGAGCATTTGATAGTCTAGAATAAACCAAAAAACCCCAACATGTTGCAGATAGAATATGATAAATAACATAAGATTTTTCTGTATCTGGTACATGAATACTTTAGTTCCTCAAGCCAGATCTGAGGTCATGGGCCAGTGCAGGACAAAGAGCTGGTCTGTTTTATGTTCCTGCCACTAAAAACCCATTCCAACCCAGACCTTGAAAATCAGAGCACTTCAGGTGCTTATCCTGAACCTGCATGTTTTTCTTGCCTGGAATACCTGCCATTTCCTAAAGCTTAGAGAGGGTATGACAGATACCTTCTTCTGTCAGGCAGTGCAGCTCTTCCAGAGTAGTCTAATTTTAGTGAGACATTAATGAAACTTCTTTTAAAACTCTGTGGGTTTCTTTTGTTTGTTCATGGGTTTTTTTGATCTGTACTCGTAAGAATTGCTTTGATTCTTTGATATCCCAATAAAATTCTGGGTGTTTTTAAATGTGCAAGAGACACTCAACCAATTGATATAGTTTACTTCTTTGTATCTAAACTTTGAGCAAGTCTTGCACACCTGTGAGCCACCAGAGCCGTTGTTCTGCCACAGGTCATCCCTCCAGACCTCCAGGTTTGTCCGTGTCCTGCAGGTCACGAGTCACAGCTGCATACCTGCTATGGATGTTCCTGATACATTAATTGCATCACACATGGAACAAGAAACCTTGCATTTCAGAAGGGTTTATAGGTTGTTTATGACATTTTTGTGGTTTGCTGGTGCAACCTGTAGGATTTTGGCTGTCCAATTATGTTTTCTACAGCAGAAGATTGTGTCTGCTGAGTGTTAACTTGTCAATAAGGATGCACAACTTCCACTCCAGTTTACTGGAGGTGTCTGAGAACCAGATGCATGTTCTTGGTGTTTAAGTGTTTATATGTAGTGTGGGTAAGTGTGTTATGGCCAGCCATATTCTAGCTTCATTCTTGGTTTGAATGATATATTGGCAAAGACAACCCAGAAAGAATCCATTGCCACAATTGCACAGCTTCTCTTTTTTGGCACCAATTTATCTGAGTACAGAATAACCACAGAAGGGGACTATCAAAGATGGCAGAGAGGATAAATGTCAAACCAGCATTTACTGAGGAAGATGAAGAAGATGTGATGAAACAGGCCCTAATGGATCAGGTAATGTCCTTATGGAAGGCTACCTGGTAACAGACAGCACTGAATTTCAGGACTTATGATCAAGTTGCAAGGAAATCATTCAGTTGCCCAAGGGCTGGTGTTCCCTTTTTAGTACCCAATAGAGTTTCTGTATTGGTGGAGCACCTTGGTTTAACTGGTAAGAGAATGGATCCTGACACAGTTGTGGTTACTCTACAGGCATCTTTCATGAATTTGTTTATTTTTATTCTTTGTTTATGTCTGTGTGGGCAAGAGCAAAAATTGATTATATAGCCTAAAATGCTGAAGGCGGTCTTCAAAAAAACCTCCCACATACCAAGGGAAATTAGATTTTTAGGTGTGGTGTTTTGCTGTCACTGTGCTGCAGTGCCCATTGTTTTCATCAGCTACCAGGGGAGAGAGTCTGTACAGGGAGGCGGGCAAGGAGTTCTTTGGCAATTTTCAGTATAGAGTATTCCCCTGTGCATCAAATGGGAGTCCACCCTGGTTAGCCTAGACATTAGAGGGGTGATATTCAACAGTATTTGCATAATGGCTTATGAAAATATGTGCTATGTTGGAAGACTCTTTTCAAAAAAGCTTTTGTAGGCACTGTTGTGGGATACTCTCAATATTTTCTTACTGCTCTAGTGTTTTCTGCATTAGGGTGCAGTTTGATGCAGCTGGGTCTCAGCTCATGCCTTCCTGATAACTGAAAGAGGTTTGTTTTTACTTCAGGAACCATCATGTCACTTGCAGGACAGTGCATGCACTAGTGTGACAGCTGTAATTCTGTGGTGCCAGAGACAGTAATTGTACACAGCTGGAAAGACACCTTGTGTTCAAACTTGTTAGCAGAGCCTGTTGAGATGGACATGGGCCAATGGTTGCAAACTGAAGGAGGGTCAATTTAGATTAGATATAGGAGGAATTCTTTTACAAAGAGGGTGGTGAAACACTGGAACATATTGCCCAGAGAAGTGGTGGATGTCCCATCCCTGGAAACATTCCAGGTCAGGCTGGACTGGACTCTGAGCAACCTGAGCTAGTTGAAGACATCCCTCCTCATAGCAGTGGGCTTGGACAAAGTGTCCTTTAAAGGTCCCTCCCAACCCGGACCATTCTATGATTCTACAATTCCACTGGTAGTTTGAATGTACTTTTCTTTCAGAAGGTTGGATCTTATGGCTTTTCTTTTCCTCCTTTTACTGTATCTTTGGCCATACATCACTGTTTGGCATATTCTGCAGCAGAAATGGCTTCTCTGTGCATTAAGGCATCCAAACTCCTGGGGCTCGGGCATTTATATGGAAACAAGCCTCTCCCAAAGCCCCTGCGTGGACTGCAGGGCCCGGGCAGGCAGCGGGCCCAAGGACACTCAGGTCAACGTTGCCATCTACTGGGGCTCTTCAGGAGTTGCCAGTTGCCAACAGCTGGCAAATCCTGCATTCCTGCGCTTGTAGTCTGGGGGTGGAAATTGTGCGGATATTGGTGTGCATATGCCAGCAGCTAAAAAATACAAGCCTCCCTCCCAGGTCCGTTTAAGATGAGCTTAGAGAAAAGAGGCTTCCAGAAGCTGGGGAAGGAAAAGGGTCCTTGGACTAAATCTGCTGTTGCCTTCTCCTTTCCCCAGGAAAAAAGCCACCACTGCTGTGGACATTTGCTTCAAGCGGTTACTACTGCCCTGTACTTTATGATACTTGTGAAGTATTCTGTAAAAGGTGGTTTTGCTCACATTCATTGCTCTGTGCCCTAAATGTCTCAGTTGCCAATTTAGCCAACCCATACTTGCATCAAATAGAAGTGTTAGTATGTTTGTGCCCCTAATTGGTCCCTAGCGCTCTGAGGGAAGTTAAGCATCATCTTCTTTGTTGCATTAATTAAATTAGTTTAACTGTATAATGCAGGTAGATTTCTTAGGTGTATATCAAAGACTAGTCTGTCTCTTCCGTTTTAAAGATAAACACAATAAAACACGTATGTGAAATGACATTTCAAAGGGCTTATTATTTAAACAGTTTGAACTTGCTAAACAGCTTGAGCTCCTTTAGCTTTTCCTTTTATTTTCCATCTATCCAAGATGGAGATATAAATATATATATATATTTAAAAGATGAAAATACACGTTTTTAACAATAAAAAAAAAAATCTGCCAAGTGTAAATTAGTTAGCGAGACTTCCCCTTTCTCCCAACCACTCACGTGCCACCTTAAAATGTAATAGGATCTCTACAGGCAGAGAAATGCTGTTTATGGTCCTGGGACTTGCTGAATAAGGAAGTTCAAAAGCAGAGAATTCAGATCTCAGTCTCTGATTTTAGCATCACTGAAAATCTTGAACAGCAAAAGGAGAAAAAAGTGTGAAGTTGAGGAGCGGGAGGATGTTGGAAGAGGGGGTAGCCAATATTTATGTATGAAATTCTTTGAATTACAAGAAGAAATTTTTTCTAAGAAAGATTTTATTTATATTTTCCTCTGAGAACTTTCTTGGTGCAGGAAAGGATTTTCTTTCTCCAATTCAGCTACAACAGACCACTTGGTACTGAGGGCTAGGACTATTAAGGTGCAACTTCAGCATAGATGCATATACTTTTCAATAATTCATGCATTATCATAGTAACTCGAAGGTTTAAAAGCAGAAAAGAACGACTGCACAAAAAGCACAATAAAAACAAAATAAATCAGGTGAAAGGAAGGCTGTTTGTAACAGTAACTACAAGAGAAATTGTTTTTTCCAATGATAGGTGCAAAACCTGAGATATTAAACCCACTTTTCTAGTTATACAGTCACTGAAAAAACCTAGTAAGAAATGTGATTTGTTTTGTTTTCTTGTTTTTCTTTGGTATATGCAGAAATTCCCAAATAAATAATATAAATAAAATAAGATCTTTTAGTAACAGACAGAATTAAATTGCTGTCCCTAGAAACTGCAGACAACCCAGCAATCTCCAAACAGTTTTTATAGCTTGCAATTCACCAAACGCCAATTGTGGAAATCTCCTTCCTGTCTGTCACTCAGGTTGCTAACAGTGACATCCTTTTATGGACTCTTACCCTTTGCAGTTGCTATTTGGGTTTTTTTGTTTGGTTTTTTTTTCCCCTCAGAAGAGGAGAAAGCCTTCCAAAACTTTCTTGGGTTTTGCCATATTTTCAGGAAACACTGGGGAACAATCCTGCCTAGAGTGAAATAACACATTTAGTTTGGTGACTTGCCAGTCCCCAAAATCCCTGTGGATATCAATATCTAAATGTTAGGAGATTTTGTACAAGTTTTGTAGGTTTGGTCTGTCAGCTTGGCTGTCCAACAGCTTTGCTACATGGTAAGAATTCTCCCCCATATTTGAATCAAAGTTTTTGCTCCTGATGGTGTTATTTTGTTTAGCTATGGATTTCCACATGCTGTCTTGGACTGTTATTGGCCTGCTTGTGATTATGTTTTTACACAATGTTGTTAAGCTGGCTTGCTGACAGGAATATAGTCAGAGCTGTGAGCTGAATTCTGTTCCTTTACTAATAACTAGTCTGCAGGCAGAGAGACTTCTCATCCTCTCCGCTCTCTCATGTGCTGAGGCTTCTGTCAGCTTGAGGATTTTGTGATGAGGTGCCCCACTGCCTCTTAGCAAAGCTTTCCCTGGAGTATCCTCCTTTCTTTACACTATTTATTCCTCCAGCAGGGTCAGTGAAGACATGAACGTGTTGGTCTCTGGAACAGATGCCACAAATCAGTCTAGCACTTCTTTCTAATTTTAATGGAGATGAGCTACTCGTTGTAATTTCTTGAATCTCTCATTTAGGATGTAGAGAGACCATAAATCTTAAAGCAACCAACATTCCCAGATCCCACACTTTGAAGTGAATGGGAGCTCCTGGGTCATCAGCACTTTTCGGAAACAAGCTGCTTAACTAGGTGTCCGAAGCCATTACAGTCTTTTCTTTTTTTCTTTCCGAGAACTTTGGTCTCAATATTTGAGGGAATATACAACAAAAAGTTTGCACAGTGGGAGCAACAACAAAAAGGTTGCACAGTGTGAGCAAACTCAGTGAACAGCCTCAGGCAAAGCTGTTGGATACTGTAGTATCCAAACTCAGCAATCCTGAGTGCCCTGCCAAGAGTTTGGCTTGAAGATTACATTACATTTATTATTAGATTTTGTTTTGTGGGAGGGATTTGGGGTGGTTTTTGTTGCTTTCAACACTGTTATTAAAAAAAACCAAAACAAAACCAAGAAAACCTAACCCAAATATCAGTCTTGCTGTGTTGTTGTTTTTTTTTTTTTTTTTTGGTTGGTTGGTTGGTTTTTTGGGTTTTTGCCCTTTTTTTGGGGCGGGGGGGGGGGGTGTGTGTTCTTTTAGTTGGTTTGGTTATTGTTTGTATGTGTTTCTTTAAGTTTCTGTACTTTTCATTCCGTATCTTACATCTTCTCCTTTGAAAACTTACTTGGATATGGTGTGGGATAGTCTGAACAATTGCTATAAACATCTGCTAAAAGATGTTTCTCTGTGGAGTATAACATAGCTAAATGTATGCAATATATTATTATGTTCTTATTCTTGCTTCCTCCTCTTTGTCTTTAGTTGAAAATTCAGTTTAACTCCATAGTGTCTATAGATGAAAGAGTTAATCAAGCTGTGTGCTGTTACTTGAATTGGAGACTGTTTTTAAAGAATAAGTACAATTTTTCCAGTACATAAACTATGTAGGCAATATACTGAAACATAGATGAAAAAACAGACCAATTTCTGGAAAATCCTTGCAAGTCAGTTTGGAAAGAAGGGGAAGAAACATGAAGGTAGTCCTATGGCTTATCATCCATTAATGGATCATATCTTGGCACAAGTGTTTACATTTACCTCAGGTAAACTCTTCAGCCTGTGTTGGCTGACTTTTGAGGGTTGACTCATCCTGGCAGCAGCCTTCAGCAGCCTGGCTTCTTGTAGTAGCCCATGTGGTGTGGGACTCATGTTTTAATGGCACAGCTACACTTCTGTGACAGCACTTTTGTGGTGATCTCAATGATCTCATTGTGGGCAGGTGCTTGTATTTTGTATTGGGGAGTTATTCTGTCCAAATAATCTTGTACTGGGAGCACAGTGGCACAGTAGTCTGGGGGGCTCACAGGTGCCCAAGCACTGCAAAGAAGTAGGTAAGAGCTGAACTGCCCTAGTGGAGGAGGTGAGGGGCATTCCCTGTGCTGGAAGTGTGGTGCTCTGCTATTGCTTGTAATGCTGCAGCATTATTTGTGTGTTGGGTCTTTGACAGGCTGAAACAGAGCCATCAGCAGTCTGAGTTCCCCCTTTGTATCCACATGATCTGGAGCTTTACTAAGTGGAGGACCCATGCTGGAGCAGCCTGTTCCTGAAGGACTGTGCCATGGATCCATGCTGAAGCAGTTCATGAAGAACTGCTGCCCATGAGAAGGGCTTACCTTGGAGGAGTTAGTGGAGGACTGTGTCCTGTGGAAGGGACCATGCTGGAGCAGGGGAAGAGTGTGAGGGGCCCTCCCCATAAGGAGGAAGAATTGGAAGAAACAACATGTGATGAACTGACCACAGCCCCCACTCCCCAACCAGAAGTAAAGTTAAGCCCAGGAAGAATAGGGGGGTGGGGGAAAGGTGTTTTTAAGATTTGGTTCTATCTGTCATTATCCTACTCTGATCTGACTGGTAAAAAAGTTTAACTCATTTCCCCAAACAAGTCTGTTTTTCCATGACAGTGGGAGAATCTCTCCGTGTCTTTATTTTGACCCATTGCTGTATTTTCTCTACCCTGTCCAGTAGAGGAGGAAAGTGATAGAGTGGCTTTTGTGGGCATCTGGTCTCCAACCAGGGTCAAACCACCTTACAGCCTGAGGACTCTGGAAAAAAAAAATTAAGCAAACCAAAACAGATAAACAATTCTTCAGATATGTTGTCTGATCTCTCTTATGCTTTGTTTTTCCCCAGTTCACAGGATGTCTGTTGCTGCTCCTGTCTTCAGACAAGCCTAGTCCCGACAGAGGGAGAATTGAAAAATCAAAGGAAAGACAGTCAGTGTAGGGCTAGAGAGAGAAAGTTCATTGCCTCTCACTGGCAGCCTTATAGTGGTCAGTAAAACATGTTTAACATCTGTGGGATATAGTAAGACAATTGAATAGATTTAGGATTTGGTTTTCTGTTTGAATGCTAGATTGAAATGTGAATGGTTGTCACAGAAAAAAATATTACATTTGTGGGTTTCACTTATCCACTACTCTGACAAGGGAAAAATATACTTCCATGATGTAGGTGAAAGCAAGATTACTGTTGTAAACCTAAATAGCCCCAGATCAAACAAGCTAAGTTGTTGTATCTTGGGGTTTCCTTTCTTTTTTATTTTTTTCTTTTCTTTTCTTCTTTCTTTCTTTCTTTCTTCTTTCTTTTTTATTTATTTATTCTTTATCCTAGAAAGAAATTACAGTTGCCAGTACTGCTCCCAGACCCTTTGAGATTCTTCTTCTGGGATGCTAAACTTTGTTTCCACTGCTGGAAAAGGATTTGGAAAATGAACAGTTAGCCAACTTGCATTGTCCTGAGGTGCTGTGAAGTGAATTTGCCAAGGTTAGTTTCCTTGCTGACTTCATCATGTTGATCTCAGGGTAAATCAGCATCTCATCTTCCTAAAAGTAATGGGTTTTTATTACCTTGAGGTGGGCTTTGTATGTGGTTTATGCTGAGAGGGTTCTCCTGCTCTACAAACCAGTCCTGAGGGGGCTGATGGAGGGAGGAAGATGATGGTGAAGATGGCTTGCTTAGGTGTCAAAACTGGTGAGAGGCTGCAGAGCAGGACTCCGGTTCGGGCTACTGATGGTAGGATACACACAGTGTCCCTGAGGAGGTTTCTCAAATTTCCATAACGGAATTGTTGTAACCATTCTGATATTTGGGGCCCTGAAAGCAATGATCAAAATTAACTTGTGTTTGCACAGAAGTGCTGTCATTTCAGTTTTGATTGCAGGGTTGGCCATCACCTACAGATAATGCATGTTCAAATATCTTAGACCCTTCCCAAAAAGCATTCAGTGGATTCAGTTACTGCTAAAGTGATTGCTAGCAGCTGCCGCATGTCAGAATTTGAACTGAGCCTGTCAAGGTTGACATGAATGTTTGGTAAGCCACTGGAAGAAAGCTGGCTTGATTTTACACATGTAGGAAGCTCTTAGGCAGAGTGTCATAAATGCTGTATGGATTTCAAGGATAGTGCTTGAACCAGGAAGACAAAATGGCTTTGGAGCATTGTCTGAATGGCACCTGAAGTGATGCAGGACAGCTGCCCAAGGACTGCATGCACGTGTGCCCTTCACATCTCACAGCCTGCAGTACAGAATGCGACCAGTAGCTAATTTATATGTGTTTTCTGTGTTACAGCAGCATGTTTATGTGCATGTATCTATGTGCAGGCCACATAACAATAAATAGATTGAGCTCTGGTTTATGGCTTGTCCTCTTTGTGAAGATTTAAATGTTCCTCTTTTGGCCCTGGCTCTTTAGGTCCTGCGGCTAGGAAACTAAAATAGATTTGCAAGGTGTAATAAAAGTTGCTATTTTTTCAGTGTCACTGTAGCTGGATACACAACCATCAGGGCACAGCCGTCAAGACACTGTGACGGTCCCCTAGACCTCCTCCCTCTGTACGAGAATCTGGTGCCTGAAGCTCTGAACCTTCCTACCTGTCTTCTCAAGGCTGGATTTCCAGCTTTGAGAGGGGGTGAGAGACTCATGTCCAGAGCAGAGATCATGTGAGCAGGTGAGATTTATAGATGAGCATCCTTGTGCACACTGTTGTGCCATGGTGGCTGCAGTTGTGTGAGTGAGGAACAGCCCCCTTGGAGCAGCGCAGGTGCCTCATTTCAGAATTACCTGGATTACTTTTATGAGAGCCCTTTGAAGTCAGTTGCACAGGCACGAGGACATTTTGAACCATTTGCAATGCAGGCATGAGACATCTTTGGGTGGCACTTTGCTTCTGCTCTTTTCATCCTCTTGAGGAGAAGGTCAAGTGAACAGATGAAACTCCCTGTGTACAAATGACAGTAAAGGGAAGGGGAGTCCCATTTAGTCAACTTTTAAATTAATAATCTACCCTGTAATTTCAGAACTATACTAATTTATTTCACATTAAAAATAGAAAGGCCACAAGAATTTCTTCAAGCTGACAGAGAAGAGCAACTGATGAGTGACAGTTGTCCATTTTTTTTGTTGACTGCTGAAGTCATTGTCAGTAGACCCTTAAGCTGACAGAAATAATTTTGAAGATGAGAATCTTCCCAGGATAGGAGAAGATATTTGACAAAATTCTACTAGTAGCTGTATACATACATGCTGGTCAATTGACCAGAGGGAAAATATAAATATATTGAAAAATATCTATCTATATCTATCTATATATTTTTTTTAAATGTAAAATGCTCAACCCATATAACATTTTTTAAAACAGCAACAGAACTTCTTGTTATGATGTTTTTAAGTTTCATCAAAGCAACAGTTAATAAAAGGGAGAAGCTTCTGTGTCAACAGGCTAAGAACAATCCCACTTTTCCAGAATTTTTATTTCGAATTAAAATGAAAATCACTTGTGCATTGTGGGGTTTTTTTAGTTGTTGGTTTTTAAATTTTTTAAAATTCCATTTTGCATGTGCTGTTCAAGCAAAAGGCCTTTTTTAGTGTCTGGTGATGAAAAATTTGTCCTAATCTATTTTTGTTGTTCAAGAAATAGCTGAAATGGTGAAAACAAAATTTGTTTGGGGGAGAAGGTATATGGAAGCCTTTCTTGAGTGTGTGGTTAAATTAATTTTTAGGATGTGGCATTAGATATACTAGGTGTAATTTCTGGATTATTTGTTTAATGGTAAATACAAATTAGGATAAATACATGGTTGAGATTATTCTTGCCTAATACTTTTTATTATTCATTGTATCACTTTTATAAATTTTTCAGCATTGTTTTAAAAAGATTTAACTTCAAAATATCTCTGCAGTTTACGGCTAGATAGAATCTCTCTCCAAGTTTTCTATGGGGTACAGCAAGCTGTTTAAATAAATGCTGCCAATTTCTGTGCTTTTGGTACCAGGATTGTTTTCATGACCTAGTAATTTACGAGGGTTTGCAAATGAGCGGCCTCATTTTGCATGTAGGGTTACCAGTGAAGAGCAAAACCTGCTCCTAGTAAGTCTCAAAGGCTTGGATTCTATTTCGATCTTTTGAAGGTTTAACTTTAACTGAGAAACATTACAACAAAAATAACAGCCTACCTTTGCATGACATTTTCATTTGAACTTGTAATTAAAAAATATGTGGTCTGATTTACCCCCTGTGGGAGAGGGAAATAAATCTCCTGCTTAAGACAGCTATTATATCTGGTGCCACATATCGGGTTGTCTCTACAGGTCCCTGTCAAAGTGGAGTTGTAGGCTTATTAGCATCCTATTAATATGTGCATAAAATGTAGTCTGTGTCTGAGCCCAAATACACAAGCTGGGAAATCAAAGAGAAATCCTTCACACCTTTTGCTGGCTTCATCCTGAACTTTTATTTAGCTTAAAACAACTTCCTTAAGAGAATTTCCTCTTCTAAAGGAAACACTTTTCTCCATACTTAACAGGGGAATACTGCATTGAATTATTTTTGGAGTGACACAGTCACCTTTGGGAGAGAATTGCTTTAATCATGACATATACATAATTTTGTCTTGTGTAAGGTATCAATCAATTCGAAAAGTATTGACCCATCTGTGGTTTTTTTTTTTCCTTTGCAGGTGAAGGTTAGGGAAATGTTGAGCAGAGAGTATTTTCCCTTGTATTTTATCAAAATCTTATTAAGAAAGGGCTGCAAAGGCTGCTCTGTGTTACACATTTTGTTTATATGAACAATAGGAGGATACTTGTTTCTGAGTACTTTAGGGCTTTATGTATACTACAAAATTACCTCAAACTTGGGTTGGTTTTATACTGACCTGGATATTGCAGTGGAAAAACCTTGACTTTAACAGTCATTGTAATTTAGAATTCCATTTGTTTAGCTTATGTCAGTAAGAAGTGGATTTAGAATGAATAATTATAATTCACTATTAAACTGAAATAAGAGGTTTGTACAAGTTTAAAATTCCATGTTTAGTTTAAGTGAGAGCTGAGAGTTGCAGGTGTGGAAGGAATAGGATAGATCCTTGCATGCAATGTTTTTTTCTGGTGCCTAGCCTCAAATGTGCCTCATGAACTGTTAGGAATCATTTAAAAAAATTAGGAAATTCTGCTGAAGCTTGAGAGTTAAGAAAAACTTCATTTGGTAAAGGAAGTTAAAGTGCTTTTAAAATCAAACCAGTTATGTTCTTTAAATAAATCTAATTTGACAGTTCAAACAGTTTCCAACAGCTTTATGTTGTTCAAACCATCAAAGTCTATTTTTAGATTTTGTTCTTCAAGATTTTTTTTTTCGAAAGTATTTTTCCCCTTTATTTTCCTGACCTGTAGCTTCCAGTGAAAGTGTTCCCTGAATTGCCTGCAGCTACTGTCCTGCAGAACCAGCAGCCTCCAGGCAAGCTCTTCCCACACTCGTGTGCCAATAGGTCTGGAAAAGTTGCTGTATCCAATTACTAAGTTGTCATAACAATTTGTAAAAGTATGTTAGTGCTTCTTTTTACAGGAGTGCCTCTCACGTTATTGCTCAGGGCTTCCACAGCATTATTTCCCATTATATGTTTATGTCAAATAAGCACATGGAGGACTGGAAAGTGCAGACTTCCTTTACCTGGGCCTGCACACACAAATGGTTGAACTTTTGTAGCTTTGTCAGCTGTGTCATGTGGGCCTCGAAGCCTAAAAAAGAACAACAGCTCAAGTTCTCTTCTAGTATCTTAAGCTTGTTTAACCTGTGTTTTCCACAGTGAGTTACATACATGGATTTAACGTATACATGGAAATTAAATTAAAAAAACTAAAACCAACAGTTTTTTTTCTGCCCAAGATCTACCTGTGAGGGAGACTACATTTGTAGAAATTAATAGTTCAGCTCAGCTCTTTTGTTGTAAAGGCCTGTAGATGTCTAATTGCACTCGTGTTCATTTGCGGGCATGTCTTCATGGCCATGCTGTGCCCTGGAGTATTCTGGGTATACAGCAGGAAAACAGCAATGGTGGTGAAAATAAGCACATTTAACTAAGTGCTGACAAACTTTAAATCAGTTTTATTCCAACCATTTTAAACTGGAAGTGCTTGAGATACATTAAAATACTACTATTAATATTTATGTAGCAAAAGACTTTAGAGCTAATTACCTCAGACCTACTTTGAAGTGAGCCTCCAGCTGCTCCCCTTTGGCACTTGGAGGCTCACATCATGAAGTGGGGCTGAGGATGGATGGATGGATGGTGGATGGATGGACATGCTTTGCCCTGTGTGTGCCAGCTGCCAGTGGGTGTTTTGGTCCACAGTTCCAGAGGTAGCTCAAAGTAAGAAAAACTTGGGCGGGTGCTGGGTCCTCAGCACTGACTTTCATTCTGCAGGTTCAGCTTCCTCTATTCTGTGCCGTGCTAATGTGGATGTGGACAGAGATGTGCTCCCAGATCCTGCTCGTTTCATTAATCTTAATGTGTCCATAATGCATCTTATGAGGTGTGAAACTCTTGGTCCTCTTGAGTCATTTGTACTGATGTAGTCTGTAAAACTGTATTGGGACTTAAAATCTTTAGCTTGGGTATGCAATTCATTGGTATATTAGCAGATAATCACTCATTTTTAATCTTAACAGCTATTTATTTTGAGCAAATAAAATAAAAATAACCTAAAGACTGTAGGCCTGGTTATGCTAGTCTGTATTAAAAAATGAAAGTGTGTAGGACTAAAGGATGGTAATTTTGGAATTCTTCTCAGATGCTTTCTGCAGAAGAAGAAAATTTGGAGAATACTGAAGAGGAAGAGGGGAAAAGTAACTGCAGGGAGAACTGAGAGCTGGATGCTGATCCAATGGAGGACCCACATCAGTTTCTTTGTTGGATATAGCAGGTGTTATGAGAAAACCCCCATAAAGTACATCTGCAGTGAAGCAATGCATCTAAAGACACGCTTTAATGCTTCAAATTTGCCACCTTTGTGAACTCAAATCTCACAGTTGCTCTGTGTGGGAATGTACAAGTGAGATGGGTTATGGAGAGTGGAAGCAAGTGGCTGTGTCCAACGTAGCCACTGCTTTGCTCCTCTCACTGCCTGCAGAAGCCCAGGCTTTGGCTGTCTGTGAGCTAGCGTGGCTGGAAACCAGGGCTGTAAAACTGTAGTGTGTGACCTGATGATCTCCGTGGTGTCTCCTGGTGTTTCTGTTTTATGGTCCTTTCACACCTCTCCAGCCTTCCCAGTGCCTGCATTACTGGAATGCAGCACCAGACTCTGGGATGAGACAGGTGAAATGGTTGTAAAGTAACCAGGAAATGAAAGTTCCCCTCCTCACCCATTTTGGATTTCCATGGGATTGTTAGCGTGACAGGGTTATAGTTATATTTAAAGGAACACAACATGTGAATCACTGTATGTAGGCTGGCATTTCAGTTGTGACTGTGACAGTTGCTTTTCAACACCTGAATATCAATTTAGTCTTGGTAGATATCTCTGAATCTTTTCACCCAGCCACAGCAATGCAGAGAAATGCAGATCTCACATCTACATTTTACCTGCTTTGTGGCATTGGGCTCTGACTTCTAGAATTTAGAGCCACTTTTAAGCAGATGCTCACTTAATCATGACTTTATGCTTTCTCCTCATTTTTTAAATAATTGACATGAGAAGGGAAAATCCTAAAGGGGATGACAGTAGCAAATAAACTGAGAAAAACAGTAAATGCAATGTCTGCCCCTTTCTCAACCTATTTCTGAGTTTAGTCTATTCAGGGCTTGTGAAGTAGCACATTGTTTTTTCCATGCAGGGAGAAACTGTGACTGAAGATTATATATGTTACTATTGCCTGAATTTTTCAATTTCTTGAAGAGTTAGCCTTGCAAGAATGGCTGGTGTGAATCTCATCAAAGCAGAAAATATTTTTCCCTATATAATGTAACTATTAGCGGTTTAAAAGAACTTGCAAACAGTGCCCAGTTGGGCTGAGCAGGTTTTTGTTCTGAGATATTTGCCTGTGTGGAACGTCCTGCATTTATAGGCAGTAAATGGTAGCACATACTTAACTGGCATGGAGAAAAAGAAATAGTGCCACTGGTTTCAGTAATGCAGGAGGCACCGTGGAGAGATTCTATTAACGAGAGCTGTTCTCACTGTTTGCATGGATGTTGTGCAAAACTGAAAGGGAACCTTGAACTCCTGAAGAACAGCAGATGTGGAAAAACTGTTGTCTCTAATTGACACTGTGGTGTCAGGTGAATGGAAGCAGTGAGCTAAACAAGTTTCTTCTCTGGGTTAAATTTCATTTCTGATCTCAGGAGTGATGACATGTTCCCACCTTTCCTCTTTGGCAGCGCTGACAGATCTGTCCTTTACTTGGTAACATGTTCCCACTAAATGTTTCAAGTTTTTTATATATCTCTGTCATATTTAAATGGCTAACAGGTTTGCAACAGTTTCTTAATATTCAGAAAGTGAACCTCATTTTCTTGGGAAAATAGAAGAGCATGAACTTTACTTCTTTATGAAAACACATAAAACTTCCACAAATCTCTAATAGATATAGTGACCTACAGTTTGAATGATCAAGAGTGTAAGATGATTTTTTTGCACAGGAAATTTATATTTTGACTTTCTTTGTAAGCTAAATATAATGGGAATTTTCACAAGTGTGTGAATCTTTATAATCCTCCCTAATCTTGTATCATGGGATTCCTCTCAACATTAACTGCTAAAAGTTAAGTATCTCTCCTAAGGGAGTAATCTAGGAAGCAATTCCTCACCCTCCCCCAGCAGATACCATGCCAAGGATTCATCTCACCTGTTTTACTCACCTATCCTAGAATGGGATAAATGGCAATCTGGAGACACTTATCTCTCTTGCTTGACTACAGAAGGAGCCTAGATGACTGGCTTGGATGAACCACCTGATTTCTAGGTGGCTGTAGAGCAGGGACACTACCTCTTTTGGCCTTAGAGTATAAGATGTAGTTTTCAAAGATATATTCTTAGTGCTGAAAGGGTTGCTTATATATATGCACTCAGTTGTATGCTGTATACTATGCAAATAGTAACACCTTTCTTGTTAGCTAGTGTTTTGTGTATGGATTTGTGTACACTTAGATGATCAGTATTTAGGTGTATTATTCTGTGTCCCAAATTTCTTTCTGAGAAGTATCAAGACAAAACTGAAATGCATGTATGCAGGTAAGTTACACAGGCACAACTTCTTCCTTCCCACAGAGGAATGGGGAAAGCTCACATTGTAATGGGTGAAACTCCCCAGCAGTTTGGTACCTGGGAAAGGCCAGTTTAGGCTAATTTCAAATGGAATAAATAAACCTCATTCTGAAAATCCTGCAAATGTCCACATCAGTTGTATCCTTTTAGCTTTGGAGGAGAATGTTTGAGTTTACATATATTCATGGAGCAGCACATCAGCAGAGTCCACTCAATTGAGTTATTTGATCTGTGGAAATGGGCAAACTGGTTTGGCTTCCTGTACTCAGGCTTCCTCACATGTCATTTTCTGTATTGCTGAGGAATATCAGTACCTCAATCATTTCACTCACTTCTGTCACACAGTGCTCCTGTCCCAGCATGCCAGGAAACAGTGATGTGGAGTCTTCTGCTCTCGGTTTCCTGCTGAGCCAAGAGGAGCAAGACAGGTATTGAATTTCTCTACCTTGGTGGCCACATGGTCTCCTTGAAGTGCTGAGCTGCAAAGCAGCAGCAGTGAGGAGTCAGGGCTGGTGCAGAACTCAGTGGTTCCTAGACATTTCCCATGACATGAGAACTGGACAGGTGAGCTCTGGGTACACACAGGATTTGTGGGTTTTCTGTCAATTATCTTTCTGGGTTCTAGGCTGCCAATATCTGGGCATGATAAGGACACTCCTATACCCCACACCTGTATGACAGTACTGAGACACATGACACAAGGCTTAAAGTATATATCTGGTTATTCCTCAAAACCCATTGGATAGGTGTTCTGGGAACTCTGCAGTAGAGTTTATCCCTCTGTCACACAGGATTTTCAATGCTTGTTGTGGGGGCTGTTGTATGCAGAGGCTGCACAACTCTGTCATGCTGCTGGAGGAGCAGGAGTTAGGAGCTTCAGTGAGAACTGTCAGCAGAGGCAGTGGAGGAAGCAAAGAGGTGGGTAACTGGGCACACCTTTGCCAGTGGGGATTTAACATTTAGTGCAGTTGGAAAGTAACTTACTCATTTGCTGATGTTTGCTTTGATTTTATTGAAATGGTAAAAAACAGTGGAAAAAATTATTAAAAATGAAGGAAAATCAAAGAGAAACAGGAGGGCACTGAATTAGCACAGGTTTGGTTTGTTTTCCTTGTAATGCCAAAAGCATCAAGAAACTACCAAACATCAGCTGATGATGTTTGGGTTAACTTTCATCTAGCAGTGATGGTAGAAATGGCACAGGAGAGCACCCTGGCTGTGTATGGTTGTAAGACAAAGGTTGATTTAGTGGAGTTGAGTGGGTTGTTTCACCCATATTGTTTTATATCATGACACTCACTAAGAAGATCTCTCAGTTCTCTGGGCTGGACTCTGACTTTCCTCTGCTTTTTGCAGCGCCATAATGCCACAAAAGTACTTTTTCATTTCAGAAAAACAGTTACAAGCTGGTAAAATCTTGGTTTGTCAGATTGCAACCTGCTTTGTTATTTTTTATCTTACAGTCTCAATGTAAAAGTGAGAATCTTATTCTGTGTCATGTTTCAATAAAACTTTGTACTTGCTCAGGGAAGAAGTAAGGCACAATCTATAAGTGACTTTAAAAGGCTTGGGTAATTTATTGAGGTTTCTTGGATAGCAGTTACAAAGTATCTTACAATTGACATAAGGATTTCGAAACTGTGTATTTTGTGCAATGTTTTTGGATGAAGTAGAACATGTTTTTTGGTCTTTTTTAATTCTTGAAGACCTTGACTTAATTTTGAGAACAATGTGCTTTTCACTCTGTTCTACTGGAAAATCTGCGATTTGAAAAAAAATAATGTCCCCATTGCAAAAATCTGAGAATTCACATATATTTTCTCAGTGAGCCCATTTGCCTGACGTCAGCTATTGTGTTATGCATTCTCCTCGAAAAGCAAAGTTGAAAAGGAGTGAGAGAGAGAGACAAAGAGAAAAAGGATCACAGTATCTCAATTTTATTTTCTTTCCTGAAGAGTATTCTCTTTGGACAGACAGTAATTGTAGTTTCTAATGACACAAACTTGAAGGGAAACAGAAGAAGACTACAAACAGGTTTATGGGCCTATCAGCAGGTATATGTGGCTACAAATTGCAGAGTAAATGAAACAGCCTGTTGTTTCCTAAGCCTGAGTTTGTGAGTGTTATGCCAAAGTATTTGAGGAGGAGCTAGAGCACCAGGCAGTGTAAAGGATACCTGCTGGGCCCTAATTGGTGCCCACTGTTGTTAATGGCTTCCTGTGGCTGAATGTTTACTTGTCATTTGTTTTGTGCTTTGTTTCCCAGCTACTGGAAGGAAAAAAAAATACTGACTAAAACTTTATTTTGCTTTTAAGTGGACATCCCTGGACATAACTGCCTCGCTACAAATTGTCCCATAACATGAAGTACCTTGAGACTATTCCTTAGCCCTCTTAGGCTTCTAAAGTTACATTTTCTTTGAATATTGCTTTTTAATTTGAAAAATCAACCAATTTTTTTGCAATATATGTTAATTATATATAATATATAATACATTATATATTTTATGCAATATATATTTGTTATCTATTAGATAACTAAGAAAATTATTCAATAGAAATGTCTGGGGCTTTGTCAACTGCAGGACTGCATGGTTGAACATTTAAAAAACACTACAGATAATACCAGTCTCTTTTTAAGGGTCTGTTTTCCTAAAGTGTTCATTTCTCTCATAAATCTCAGTTTTTGTGGGTTACCTGTGAATGGTCTGTTGAAGAGGAAGAGGAATGAAACCTTGCATGCTCAGAACTTCCGTACAGAAGAGTACCCTTTCTGCATGTGACACAGCTGCTGTCTGGTTTAGAGGTATTTTTTTTTTCTTCTAATCCAAACGGACTAAAAGAAAACTATCCAGGTCAGTGTCTCAGACCCTTTGCTTATCCTGTTCTTGGTTTCTCTAACAGAGCCTGTTAGTATCAGCTGTGATGTGAACACTTTCCTGCTGGGAAAAAGGAGTGAAACTGTTATTTTTAACTAGGACAGTGAAGAGTTTGTGGTGAATAACCATGTACACACATTACTGATGAAGAAGGAATTAGAACTAGTAAAAACATCCTAATCCTATAATCTTAAATCATCTGCTTCTCCTTCCCTGGGTTGTGGAGCTGGGATTTCTTTTGAGTGGTGTCAAGGGAAATTTAGTTCCAGTAATCCTAGGGAAAAACACAGACTTCAGAGAAAAAATACCTCGATCTCAATTTACCAACTAATTATGACTCTAAGGATGTTTAGGTATTTTTCCTCTGTTCATAGGGGTGTGCAATTTGATATACAGAAACATAATATGGTTGCAAAGAACTGAATCAGTCTGTGATAAGGCTGTGTTTGAGAGCCAGTTCTATAGCAGGCTTCAGACAGCGTTTGAGATGCCCTCAGAGGCAGACCAGACAATGTGGGAGAAGCTTTCATTGAAGTGCAGAGCATTTTGTCTGGGGACATACATCTAATTCCTTGATTCCCACTGACTGTCGTTTCAGCTCTGTTTCACACACGTATCTCTTCCATATGCGTTGGCTCATACACCTTTGCAGGTGCGCTGTCCACAGAGTATTATCTCATGTTGTTTTGTGTTACCACTCTAGATAACACTGTCTGGAGCTCTACTTTGTCAGGCATGCAGTTTGGAAGCTACTTAGATCTGAAGGAAATTACTTTACACAGTGTAGAAGACCAGGATTTAGGCATGGAGTTCCAAATATTTAATCTGTGCTGACCTTGGTACTGGAGAGAGGGGGAAGGAAGATGGGTTCAAACTTGTCCTTAACATGTAGCCAGGCAGATTTTCTACTTTGCAGGCTGATCTCAGGAAAAGCACATCTAACTAATGTGGGAGCCCTTTTCTGTAATTCCTGACGGATCTTGATCAGTAAGAAAAAAGAGCTGCTTTCCTCTGAGTAGAAAGATGGTGATCAGAAAACAGCAGAGAGAGGAATAAATACATTTGTTTATTCAAGGGGAAGCTTAGTATATTTTAGGGTATTCTCAGTCCTAATTATATCTCTAGAATATCTTCTAAGATTTAACAAGGTATTTGTTATCTTTGATTTCTTCTTGGTTTTGAGTATTAAATAATTTAATATTTTTATATCATCTTTCTCAGAACGGAAGACTAAAGAATAAACTACAGGACCAATGGGACTGTGAAGACTTTTGGCTGCTGTTTCTACTGGGCTGTAATAGTTAACAACCCAAAAGAAAACCTGAGCATATAAAATCAAAAAGTTGTGTTACTTACACGCATGGTCATATCTGAGTATTTAGGTAGTTTAGTTGGGGGAGGAGGGGAAGGAAGCCCCACACCAAAACTGATGGCAAAAAGTTGACAGCAAGAAGGCAGCAAGAAAAGAAGCCAGATCTTTAAGTGTTGTAGGAGTGTGTAACCCATTAGCATCAATGGATCAGTGCTCATTTGTGTCACCTGAGAATCAAGCCCAGTAATGTGGTGTTGTCCCTTTGGTGCAATTCTTCTATCACAGTTATTTCTGCTTGTTAAACCAAAAGCATCCCAGTCTCTAGAAAAAGGAAAACTGAACTACAATTTGAATAGACATATGAAATGCTAAAATCCAAAGCAATCTCTCAATTATTTAAATAGAAAAGAAGCCTCTATGCCAGAATATGTAGACAGTCCGATTAATTTGCCCAACATGCGAACAAGTGGTTTTCATGACTGACTGTACTACAGCATGATTATTCAAGTACATTATTCTTTTGGCTAACAGAGGGTGAAAAGGGACCACAGAAAGTTAGAGAAGAGAAATATTAATTATTCAGACAGTGTTTCTAGGCTAGGGAAGATCTGTGTCAGATTCAGGCACCTGCTGCTTCTGCTAATGGGGAAGCCAAAGAGCTAAAGAAAGAATTTTGATCAAGGTATTCAAGTTTTTGACATTCCACACAGAAGCTAAGCAGCATGAAGGCAAGGAGAATGTTTGAGGGTGCGTAAGCTGAAGAATGACGCAGAGATAAGGAGGGTGCAAATGCTTAGAAGAAGCTTCATTGGTGTTTGCCCCAATCTTCTTGGCAGAACACCTTCCCTTCCAGCTCATTGTGTCCCCACGCAAAGGTGCTGTAAACTGAAAATGCAAAAAGAACAGGTTTAAAGGATGGTGATGAAGAATACTTGAAAAGACTCAGCAGCACACCCAGTTTTAATGACATTAATCAAAGGGATTAATTCTGACATCTGAAAACTGTTTTGGTAAAAAAACTCTTTTCATATAAGTTAGCAATGAAAAATGCTTGGCTAAAATAGCAGCAGGATATGAAGGAAATAAAAATATCTCCCATTTTTCTTCAGGCCCCTTCTCACCTCCTTGCCTCAAAGACACTTGTTTCCCCTCTTTGTGTACAGTTCCCCAGCTGTGCCCTGCGAGATGAGCTGGGGTGGGCCGCGTTCCTCACACCTCTGTGTGATGCACGCATCACTCTCCCAGTGTGCCAGACTTAGCAGTATTTCTTGGGCCAGACTGTCAGGTTGCTGAGGATAAGTGAGGGTTTAATTTGCAGTTTGCATTCTTTTCCTGAGTAGAACATGCTTTGGAGAGAAGTCAAAAGCAGTGGTATGATTATGAACTCAATGGTTCCATCCATCTATCTTTTCATAAAGTCAGTTCTGTCCTGAAGGTATTTCACATGTTGGGCCTACTAAGCTCATTTATATTGCAAGGGACAAAAATAACATCTTTTTCTACAGCAATGAAAAATATGGTGACCCTTGCTCTCTTCTAATCTTAAATCCAGATATTTTTATTGTGCACAGGTATACCTGTGGTCGTTTTGTGCTTGAATTAACCTGTTCTGAGCATATAAGTTGCTATATAAATTGTAGTGTTTGTTACATTAATTTTTTATTTAATGTCTTTTACAAAATTTAGAGCCTATTTACCAAAGGATAACCTGGACAATGAAACAGTCTGAAAGAAAAATGAAGTAGTATGTTTTTTGTTGGGGGGGGGGAGAGGGGAGGAATTACAGAATAGGAAACTAGGACTTTACCCTGTATATTTGACAATATGGCCTTGTATTTGTAAATACAAGAAGTGTATTACATGACCCCTAACCTTTGAACAACTTGGAAAAACCTAGCATTGGTGAATTCTGGCAATATTACTACAAGTTAAAGAAGTAGTTGTATAAATGAGAAGTGGTCTATCCAGTCTTCTACGACCATTTTGCAGTAAAAGACAATGAGATTTTAAAATTATTTCTCTTCTTTTGTTTTCCCACTTTTTTTCCCCATAATTCTACTTATGGAACAGGAATCAGAAGTGAATTTTTCTTTCAAAGAAGATTATTTGGCTTGAAAGAAAAAAGAAGAAGAAGAAAATGGCTAGGGAAAGTTTTGAGATGAAACTTTAACCACCTTTTGGTTTAATTTTAATATACCTTTCTTGGTTTCCTTAACATGAGACAGGTGTTCTTAAGTGATACTCCATTTGATGTTGTGACATGATGCAGCTTTTCTCCTCTTCTCAGAAGGGCTTACACCAAACACTCAAGTAACTGATCATCAGAACCACTTTTTCCCTATCTCCAGACTTCTTGTGTATTCATCACATACACAATGTAACATCATCAGCAATTTTAACGTGGAAAGGATTTGTCTCCTCCCTATCACTCACCCATTATATGTGGGTTGCTTTCTGGTTTGACTGAAGAGAGAAGCTACAAGTTTTGGCCCCATGCCAGTGGTGGCAGAGCTGCAGTGCTCCCACACTTGTCCAGTGTCCTCATCTCCAGTGGTGAAGCGTGGGCTTGCCAATGCCCAGCTGTTCCTTGGACAGCTTCAGCTGGGTCCCGTGCAGCTGATGTCATTGCTGAGGCTGCACTTTCTTCCTGTGGCAAGGATGCAGGTGACAAGCTAGATTTGAGTTAAAGGATTTAAGGTGTAAGGCTGAGGCTTTTAAGCTGGCTTCTAATGTGAGAGGAAGAGATGACTGATTTGGTAAGACTAATGCTTTTCTTTTGATCAGAAGAGGGCTCCAGCCTCCTGTCCAGCTTAAGACCCAGTCTCTCTACTCCCAGAAATTTGCTGTGTGGAACTCTACAGTACATAATGTGGAGCTCTTGCCTTTGGCCCACAGTACACTGGATGATACCAAATGGTATCTCTTGGCTGTAGGCTGGAAAAGGGCTTGGATAAGCAAATTTCACTCTGCTTTCTCTCTTTGCACCTGACAGCTACAGTCTCCAAGCTGGAGCCAGGAGTAGCTTGCAGTGAACCCCCCTGATGGGAGGACATCCTACACAGAGGAGGGGGACTCAGGCCTGCTTCATGCTTTTGTGTAGGCTGACAGGAAGGCTTGGCCCCCATGTTGCACTAAACCAGATTTATTCCATTGCCATTAAAAGCATGTTAATTTCCACCTTTACTGTCTGGGCAGACATTGTCTCTATAAATTTCATCCATTCTTAAAATTACTTTTCCACAGAATTCAGCCACCAGCTGATGTCTTTAGGAGGATTTAGATTAACAGTTGCACAGTGTGCAGAGCTGGAAAGGAGAGCATGAAAGAAAGTTGGAACTACCCCATTAACAGAGCAAAAGTGAAAACACACAAGTATAATAGTTCTTATTCTTTATTTAAGATAAAACCCACATGTGAACTACTGCCTCGACTGGATTAGCTGCCAGGAAGCCAAGTCACGCACCCAGAGAAAGTCCTGGGTGACTTCCCTCTGTGACAGCACCCTGGTCCCACCAGTGTGAGTGACAGCAGAAAACAGGTCCCAAATGCGGGTGGTGAGAAAGCAGGCTCTCTCAGCTTCTGGAAAGAGCTTTATTTGCAGCCACTTTTAGGTGACCCTCTGTAATTGTTTCCAAAGGAAGGGAGGGTTGGCTGGGGTGTCACCAAACCGTGAGGGGGCCTGGATGGCCTTTCATCCTGCCCCAGGCCAAGGGTGGCCACACAGACCCTGTTTGCCTGACCCAAGGCAAATATGCCTTGGCTCAGTGCTTGTTTCTGTGTGCTTGGCTGAGGCTGAAGTGATTGTTCACAAACAGGTGAGAGAAAAGTAAAGCGGAGAAATGAAGGAGCAGCCTTTAATGCATGAAAAGGGGAAAAGGCCACTTGCAAATGACTTGAAAACCCCTGAGCCTTTCAGGCTATAATACTGGCAGGACGAAAAGATGAGCAAATGAAGAGCAGTAGAGGTATTTTTAGAACAGGTATACCCAATGGAAAATAGAAGTTCAGGCCATGAGTTGGTTGCAATAAGTTGGCTCCTTTTGGCATGTCCAGCCTGGAGCAGCTTAGTTATAGTGCCAGGAGTGGAGTAGGGAAGGAAAAGCAAGACAGGAATACGGCACATGTGCAGATTGGCTTCGGGATACTGGTTTTCCTTCCTCCAAGTATTTTGCCTTTTAGGAATATATTTCTAGTCACACAAGGAGCTGCAAATACTTATGATACTAAGCCACTCTATAGTGGTAACCTGTGCAATGCAAGTGCAGCCACCTGGGTGCAAGTCTAGGGAGAATCAGGCCCAGAAACTTTTGTTTTTCTCTATGAAATGCAAATGGCATTCAATCAAAGGCCTGCTCACATACTGGCACTAATTTAAATGTATCTCTGTTTTTTAACTGATACGGGCAGTTGATGTGGGTTTTACATAGACATTGCCTAGAGCATTTCCTTGTTTTGTATTGTTGCCCATCAGGGTTACAGAGATATACTCAACCCCTGTATTAATATTTGCTTGGATGCTTAGGTGCTTATGCTCACAGTGCAAATTTCCATAAATATTAGTGACATTGCATTTTTCTTTATTTCTCTGCTTCCATCATACAAAGACAGGCAAGACTTCTTTCTGTTTTCATTTGATTGAGTTGTTCTCTTCAACTTTGTTTAAATGAGAATCCTCAGCCTCGTGAAGTTAAAAAAAAAAATTATTTAAAATAATTTTTCTCTCCAGTTCTTGTTCTCCAGCTCTAGTTTACAGAAAGACCAACTTCTTGTTATTCTGAGAAAAGAGAATTATAGTGGGATTGCTGCAGGGAGCAGCCCTAGACTAGAGGAGGACCAGATCCAGAGCTCACATTTCAGTACTTCTCTTGAGTGTTAAAATAGAAGACAGAATAGAATAGTTCAGCTGGAAAGGACCTACAGTGGTAACCTAATTCAATTGTCTATCAGTGTGAACCAAAAAAAAAAAATCCATATGCAAAATATTTTACAAAAAAGCTGTAATACTTGCAAATTTGTCCCAAATATCTATTAAAAAACAATTACAAGGTAGATAAGGAGATGTTTTCTTTTTTCTTGGACGACACCAGTAAGTCTAATGAACTCTGGAAGTGAATGACATTTGGCCGAACAGCAAGAAAACAGATTGCTTTTTCAGATGTTACTTACACTTGGAACACTGTTTATGTCTAAGCAGAATTGTATGTATTTAACAGCTGAAAGTTGGAGTTTTAATAAAATCCATCTCAGGCATAGAAGTGCCATCTGTAATCTTGGTTTGGGTAAAGACGCCGACATTCTTGGAGACTGAAACGTGCCAGACAGTCCTGTTGAGGAGAACAGTGGCTGTGGTGCTCTGGGAAGGGCTGCTGGTCGGCAGCTTGCATTGGTCTGAAGGTAAGAGAGTTTCCTGGCATGGGCACCAGCTGCTTCATGCTGCTCAGCTTTTGTGCTAGAAAGCTTCCCTTGGCACGCCTGATTTACTGGTGTTGGCAGAGCATCAGCGGCCCCTAAGAAATGGTTTGTGGGTCTGGCATGTGAAGAAATCAATGAAAATGCTGAGAGCAAACAGGTGTGTCTTGGCTTTCTGAAATGGCAGAGTGTCCTGCATCAGTAGCATCCGTTTCACTCCTTCCTTCATTTCATGCCTCTCAAAAAATAGATCTGAAACGTAAAGATGACAGTTTAAATATAATGATTGTTGCCTCTTTCATTGAAACTATTTTAACTGAAAGTAAGCTGAAGGAACTAAAAGTGTAAGTATATTGTGTAAATCTGTAAATTAATAATTTTTTCACTCTCACTCTTATTCTAAGGAAATGAGGTGTGTTTGTAGTTCTGTTGCCTCCCCCTCTTTCTGCCCTTGCCTCTGGGCACACTGGACGGTTTTGTATCAAGGCTCCAAAGAGGTTTGTGATAACTGATATCTGGGAACAGGAGTGGGAGTCAGGCACAAATCTGAACAGGAGATTTTCAATACAAGGCCAAGTTACTTTTTAAAATATCATTTTGAGAACATGTTCATCATTGGCACTGCAAAAAGCCAGCAAGCAAGAGCTTTTACCCAGCTTTGGCATAGAACTTAGGGATAATGGGGCAGGAATTGAAAATTCAGTGGTACAGGAAGGGAAGTCACAGAGGAGCTAGATCAACAATTTTTGTTACTGCTGCTGCATTTTATTTTTAATGTAATTAAAGTTCCTGTGATTACCTTACTATATCTAAGTGCAACAGGTCCTGGGAGTGTAATGCATTTATATCATTCTGTTCATCACTGACTGTCTTTTTGGTCCAAAAAGACAGGAACAGTGAAGAACTGCAGAAGAAAGTATTCGTAGTAGATCAAGATGGCCAAGATATGGAGAAGCATGTTGTCTGGATTTATTTCTTTTATTGTGGAGAAAAGTTTGAAAGGTAGGAAATATTCCAGAACTGGTAGGTACAAAAAATAGGTATTAAAAGTAGGTATTGAAAATTGAAGTTTTAGAAATGGTAAGAATTTTGCTGCTAACAGCAATGGAGAAGAGGAAATAACATAAAAAGGAAATAACATAAAAAGAAAAAGACAAGCTGCTCAGTAATATCTGCAAAGTTTAGTTTTAAACAAATAGTCATCCTTCCAGGGCAGCAGATCAGAAGTGTTATTAAATGTGTAGTGCTAAACTGAGGGAGATCACTTTGGTATTGAGATGTAGATTTGTGAGCCATTTACCTAAAGGTAATAGTTATATCAGTGTGAAGAGGAGAGGCTCCCTGAGGATAAGATACAGAAGATGACACCTAGGATAGAGCTTTGAAGAGCTTTCACAGACAGAACAAGAGATAGTGGAGAATGGGGAGCCACTCCAGGGTGATGGGAAATCCATATATATGCTGGGCTGCAATGGAACATAGAGAGGGATTTGTTAGGACTGGGGGGCATTAGAAGTGCCCACAGTCTGCTCCTTGCAGCCTGGATCAAACTTATGACTGTTTGAGCTTGCATGTTAAAATAAACTGGGTATCCCTTCCTTACAGAATAGACATAAATCCAAAAGTAGGGGCCAAAGCTAAGGTAAGTTTTAAAGGAGAAAAAGGGTGACAAGGAAGGGTCAGAGTCAGGAAGGAGAAATTTAGTGCAGACTGTCATAGAGCTGAGAGGGGACAAAACTGAGTGAGGTGCATGTGGTGTTCAGCACAGCAGAGGAAGAGGACAAAGGAAGGGGCCAGGATGGGTCAGGGAGGAGGTGCTGATTGTGTGTAGGAACATGAGGCTTCAGAGGGATGAAGCAAAAGTTTAAATACCAAGGAGGGCCTGGGACCCGGGGTTTTGTGTGTCTGGTGACTGCTACAGTACTTGAATGTTAGAAAGTGAAGAATATGACTCCCCTCTTTTCCCTCCACATTAGCTTCTAATAACAACAAAATAAATCCCCAAACTGGTCCACCTCATGCTTCAGCCAGCCTTTCTTTCCCAGAGCAGTACCACTTTATGTATGCCCAGTGCCTCTTGTCCTGAAAGAGACCCTGGCCTTTCCTCCTCCCAGGCATGAATGAAGCACACCTGCCTTAGGAGAAATGGGTCTGTGGGTGGTGGGGCGTGGTCCCCAGTGCAGGGAAAGGAGGAGAGACTGCACCTCCTGATGTGGAGTTTTGAGGAACTGCATGTTCTGAGGACCCACACCAAAATTCTTTCACATTTTGGTAAAGAAAGTTAATGAAAGCAGCTGCTGATAGGCAAGAAATTTTCATCAGTCATATAAACAAAATTCCTTCTCTTTCCAGTCCACCTTCCACTGGCATCCATAACTCCCAAACCAGAACCTCCTGAACACCAGCTGCTCCTGTTTTAACTCTAGACACAGCAGCTGAGATTAACGTGAAATTCTGCTTTCTGAAGTTATAAGTATTAACATTAATTTCATTTGAAAGTTACTGTTAACTGTAGCAGCAAATAGAATTGGATATGGAGCTGGAGATGCCAGAGAATCTAGGTAAAAATCAGGTACTGTATATTATTTCTAGGAAAGAGAAGCAGGTGTATAAGATAAATCTCTAAAAATAGAGTTTGGGGTTTAAGAATGAAAAATCATTGTTTGATTAGAACATATAAGGCAGTTAATCCTTTATTATTTCATATTTCAGCAAAGACTTGTTTTTCCCTGTATCAGAGACAAGGCATGGATTTGAAATTAATTTTTATCCTTCACTAGGACATTAATGTGTTCTTAATAAAGTTACTCGAGGGGGACCCCACTGCAGTGGTTTTCTGGTTATGAAGCATGTGGGTTATGGATGGGAAACCATCTATGTGGAAACTGCTGCAAATGGTATATTGTGGTATATTGTGGATAGACAGACAACTCTTCTGACAGAGGCTTTTCCTTTCACACACTTGGTAATTCTAAGGAATAAGCTTCTTTACACAGAGTGGCTACAGGTAAATAATCTGAATAGCTGTTCTGTAAGACTGTCCCTCAGGAAATTATTTCAAATGAAACATTTCCAGTTATCTCTGGAGCGAAACTTGATGATCAGGAAAACATCTAGAGTTCTTAAGCACATATTCTTTCATGAGTGGAGTAGTCTCAGATATGCTATTGGTGGTCTCTTGACATCCCAGTGGGGGTGATTGATGTGTAGAATGATCTGTGTCAGTTCATTTTTAGCAGCATAGATAAGGGAGGCTGGAAGCAACACAGCCTTCATGCTTTTCAGCAAAGTCACAGTGAAAGTCTGGACCACAGTATCACTTCTTTCTCTGAAAATCTGGGGTTGTTCAGCCATGTAGTTTACAAATAATAATGGCTTAGGTTGCATGCCAGTGTGACCAGGGAGTTTAATATTTAATCTCACAGGTGTCTGTGGTGTGCCCTTGAAGCTGTGTCACTGAGACAGATACCTGCCTGTGGGAATTGGAAGTGCTCTTCAGGAACTGTGATGCCTTGTGCTGACAAGTCCTTGGTGAGTGTGAACTCTCACTGTTTTTTTCATCAAGGTGGCTGCTGGGGGAGCATGTCAGCTGTGCCAAAGAACAAATCCTATTTTATTTTAAAATGTGCTTAGAATGTAACATGTGAGCAGGGGTGTTTCAATGTTCACATATATATTGGTCAATGTGAAATCTCTTGTAAGTCCAGTGTATAAAATGTGTAATTTATGTTACATGTAGTTCCACAGAGGTTATTACTGTTATCGTAGTGTACACAAGTTAGAGATACTGCAATATATAGTTTGCTCTCTAAGAGGGTTGCAGGTGTGTTTGGCTGAGGATAGACATTGCAGACCTGTTTTCTATCACCTTGCTCTTGTGTTGTCATTTATATCAGTGCAAGTAGGTGTAAACTGTGGCTAATTCAGGGAGGTGGCAATAACTGCCCAAAGTGCGGAGACTCAGATTTTGTATCTGTTATAGTGGGTATTGCATTGCGAAATATATTTCCTGTTAATTTCTCTTCTAGAGCACATTTCAAAAAATAAATACCTCCATTTGGGGGAAAGATGTGGTGGTGTGTGTTTCATTGGTTGGGTGTTTTGTGTGTTCTTTCTTTTTTTTTTCCTAACAGAAGACCATACGGAGTTGCTTTATCAAAACTTTTTTGAAAATTTCAAAAATAGTGCTGAAGTCATATGGATAAAGGACATTTAAATGAACAGTTATTAAAAGTTGTTAAGGACTTTTTAATTCCTTCTTGAAAGCATTATCAGTTCTGTCTGACATGGACCTAAGATCCACACATTCCATTGTGAAAATATCCCTAATGATGTGCTAGTTCTCAAGGATGTATCAGAGTGCTGCAGCTAACACCCGATAACACTGCTCACTCCAGTGCTGGCACACTTTGCCTGATGGGTGCAAAATCTCTCCTGAAACAAATTTGAGGCAAGAAGTCAGGATCTGCATTGACTTGCAGGACCATGCAGCAGGCAGCAAAAAAATCGATTCTCACTGAGTCAGGAGGCTAGGTTGAATGACTGATCCTTTCCCTCTTTGGATGTCTTCTTTTCCCCCTTGTTTTCTTCATGCAGGAAATGCAAGTGTTACTTGTCTTACAAGCACTTATCAATTTTTTATTTTTTAGACTCTAATAGTTATGCATTGTGGTGAAGTTTTCCTTTTTATTTCTTCTCCCCAGGACTGAAATTTAAGCAGAGCTCCTATGTTTAATACATTAAGAAAGACTAGGGGAGTTATAATGAGCATCTTTGCTCTGAGACTTACCCTTAAATTTTATTTTATCAAAATTAATGTTAATCTGAAAAAGAACTACGGCATGCACACACCTGTAGAGGTTGCTGGAAATAACTCCCTTTCTTTGCTTAACTTGTTTGCAGGCTGTGCAAGGTTTCTGCAGAAGGAGAGCTACAAGGACTTTGTTGTTTGCAAAGTACAACATATAGCTAACCTCTGGCACCAGGTCCAGGAGGCTGGTCTGCTGCCTTCTCTCTTTGCTCAGCTGGCCTCCTGCCTAATCTGCCTGCTGTAACTGGGATGTTTACAGTTACTTTCCCTCTCAGTAGCAGTTTGTGTTGAATTGTGTGGGCAGAAAGACACAGACAAGATTGTTTGTAGGCTTCTTTAATTAGACCAGCTGCAAAAAGGAGATGGTCTCTGAGGGACATAAGCTCTTCTCCAGGCTAAGACTAATAATCTTGTAGTTTGAAGAATGCTAACTAAGCTTCAAAGGGTGTTTCCTCCCTGATATCTCTTCATCTAATCCTATTCATTACATTTTAAGGCCAGGAGGGTGTAACTGATTATTGACCCTGCTCCTGTTCAAGGGTCCATTGTATTTCATCCAGTTGTCACACGGGGCAGTGACTGGTATTTGGCCAAAGCAGATAGTCCAGAGAGGTGTTCAGCTTTGATAATGACCATGGCTGTTACCATTTGTAAGTGCTCTTGGTTAAGTACTCAAGTGAAGCAGGATGCCTCTGTTAAAGTGAGAGGATCAAATCTACTGATATAAGAATTTAAAAGCATTGAAAAGAGCAGTTGTAAGGGATCTCTGGAGGTTTGTCATGCAACTTCTGCTTCCACTTCAAATCTAGATCATGTTGCTCAGGATCTTTTCTAGTTGAACTTGGCCTTTCTCAAGGTACTCATTCTGAATCTTCCTGTGCTGCCAAGTACAAAATCTAATGGGAAAATTTTAAATCAGATCCATTACAAAATCCAAGTGCATCGCTTTCACACAGTTGTTATGTGTTGTCAAATGATGAAAATCTGCTGATGGCATTAATTGTTTTTATTCAGTAAATGATTGTCATAAACTCTTTCATCTAAGAGTCTTGAAATTGACTGAGGCATTGAGGTGAACTTTTGTGTGAAATTTGCCATCAGTGGATCCAATCAAGCCTACCTCATGGGTGAGGTCTCTTTTGCTGCCTCAGTTGTGAACCTTTGCACCTCTGGCTCATGCCTGGAAATGAAAATGTGTAAATACCTTACACTTACACTACTTCCAGCAGAGCCAGACCCAGGAATTTCTGAAACACCAGTGCATTGCAGCTTGTGTGCTGCTCCTGGGAGCGGCACGTAGCAGCCACTTGATCGCCAGTGGTTTGGGGCAGTTGGAGGAAGATACGGGAGCAAACAGTGAACCAACATAATTGCACTTCTCTCGGTCTCATGGAAGTATAATAACAGATTGAAGTAAAATCACTGTGTTTAAGGATTCACCAGAACAGCCTTTGTGCAAAACTTAATAGGGTCCTCTCCATCCCCTCTTTTTCTGTTGAAAGAGGAGTTAAGAGGCCTGAACAAAGCTTCAAATCTCTATTTCAGCTCTTGGTCTCTGAGACAGATTTTGTATCATCATGTATAACTGCCTTTTATGACAGATCTCAGAAAGAACCACTGTAATTTTCCAGCCAGCAAGAAAAAGAAATAAAATAATTTCAAGAGTTTTCAAGTTTTATTGTTGCTAATGATCAGCTTGCCACAGAAGCTCTAAAGGAGTTGGTGCTACAACTAAGCTGACATAACAGCTAATGCTGCTAAATCAGCTCCCCTCCCTTTCCTGTCCTTGGTCTCCTGCTAGAGTGTCTCTGACACTAGAGTGAGCCAGCTCACAGAGCTCAAACAAAAAGAAAAAAATACATGCCTTTTTGGTTTGTTTTTTTTGTTTGTTTGGGTTTTTTTGAGTGTGTCTTTATTCTTAATTGTGAACTGGCCAGGACTTTATTTTCACAATAATTTTGGATTGATGGAAGTGTGCTGTGTAAAGTGAAGTTGTCAACTCCAGCTCTTCCCAACTTGTGCTCCTGCTGGAACTCATGCCCCCTGTTTTGGGAGGCAGACCTTGGTTCTGATCTGGACGAAAATCATCTCCACATTCCACTCCCTAATTTATCTTCAGATTTGTTTAGAGATGCTTTCTTGATATGGCTTATTACATAGCTGTACAAATACTAGGAGGAGGGGACAGAACTTCCTTTAGCTGGTAATTTCCACTTGTTTTACCTGAGACAGAGCACGGAATGGCTACTTCAGAAAGGCTCTTGTAAAACTGGACCTGTTTTGCTAACACTAAATCATTTGCCCTCTACTTCTATTGTTAGTGAAGAATACAGCCTGATGGAAATACATAGGATGAGAAGAGAGTGAACTATGGATAAAACATAATGTTGTCCTCTTCAGAAGTCTTTTTTCTTTCAAAGAAATGGAGATTGGCTTCAATAAGGAAAATATAATCTCTAAAACATTCCTGCATTTTATGTTAGTTACTTTATTCCAGGGGAAGATGAATTTTAGGATGGCACATCAAGGGGCATTTAGAAATGCATCCTTCTGACTTTGTTTTCTTTCTTCTGCTCACAGCACTCAGCTAGACTTCTGGGATCAGCACTCTGCCAACTGCCGCCTTGTTCTCATAAACACACAAAGCCCCAAAACGAAACCCAGCAAATATTTCCTATGGTAAGTGTGAAAATCCCAGCCCTTGCTGGCTCCTTTCAGCTGAATTTTGCTCTATAATTACTAAGCTGAGTGTATGAAATTAGGGCTGTGTTTTTCAGCAGCTTTTTCCAGTGGTCTTACCAGAACTGCACTTGGTAGCTATTTCTACAGAGTTATTATTATTGTACTGCCATCATCACCAGAGAAAAGAATTGTGGTGCAAAAAGACTGTATAGCATGCACATGGCTAAAGAAGAGTCCTGTGGCACAGCAGATAATTTACCACAGTACTCTGCAACATCTTCCCCTCCCCACCATGCCCAAGCTCCCTCAGCTTTTCCGTTTCTAACATGCTTTTTTAAAAATTTATTTTCTTGTGGGAGCACTGGGTCATGACCCTCCAGAGCTTCAAGGTCAGAGCTTCCTTCCTGAAAAGCTGATGGCAGAGATGTTGTGAACTATGGCACATATGGTTGGGAAGACATTTTGTAGCATCACAAATGTAAGGAGAAAGACCAGTTCATATAATGAGGTGACTTGTGGATGCAGCACAAAGGCTAACGAGACTTGCTTGGTTTAAAAAAAGATTTTGCTTCTTGTGTGTTGCTGTTAAAATCTATCTGCTGACACAGTGGGGAGGTTATTACAGACTGCTGCAGGATGGATAGCTAAAGATTAGTCTGGCGTTCAAGGGAACCTGCAAAAGCAGTTATTCATGAGCTCACCTTACTCTTCCTTCTGACAGCTGGGAAATAAGTTTCTAGTAAAAATATAGAGAGTGGTTACCTTCTCTATATCTCTTTCCCTATTTCTTTGCTCTGTGTCAATACTCTGACAGTTCTGTCCCTGAGATATATTTTTGAGCTTTGGTTGCTCTTTTAGGTTACAGACCATCTTTGTCGAGTCCTGGGTTGGGCAGTTTGTGTTATATTTCCATGCTGAAGATACTGGCACAGTTTCCACGGCAATAACTGGAAAATAGCAGAGACAGCATCTTATGTGTATCAAGTTCCCTTAGAATTCTGTTAACAGAACTGGATTTAGGAGCAGCATGAAATACATGCATATCATTCCCCAATGGCTTTAGAAGGAGCTTGATTAATTTGTTTGTCAGCAAAGCCATGCCATGCCAGCTCTGAGCAAGTTGCAACTTCAGGCGTGGAGAAAACCACACTCCATTTTCCACTGTTGCAGACAATAAGGTGCATTCTGGTTCCCACTGGTCTTTCTTGAAGAGATGTTCAGCTATCTCAGAACTTCATAAGCTGATGAGTAGCACAACCAGCTGCTGAAGCAGTCACAGAAGCATCGTGCACCTGGATCCAGCTCATTTATGGTTGGCACTGCTTGACTTCAGATTTGTGATCGCACCTAGTCCTGCTTTGAGTTCCTAGGAATTGCTGCATCAGAAATGATTGTTCATGGAAATAAAAGTATTAGGAAAAAATATGTGAGCAGGCCAGGAGCTTGAAATTAATCTACCATTGCTAACCAGAAGGGCCACATATCATATAGAGTTTGCTGGTTTTGTCTGGGGTAGAGTTAAGTTTCTTCACAGTGGCTGGTATGGGGCTGTGTTTTGAATTTGTGCTGAACGCAGGGTTGAGAATATCAAGATGTTTTTGTCATTGCTGAGCAGGGCTTGCACAGAGCCAAGGCCTTTCCTGCTTTTCATATGGCCACACTGGTGGGGAAGTTGGGGGTGAGTGGGAGGCTGGAAGGAGACACAGCCAGGACAGGTGACCCCAACTGACCACAGGGACATTCCAGACCACATGACATCATGCTCAGTATATAAAGTAGGGGAAGAAGGACATGGGGAGGATGTTTGGAGTGATAGCATTTGTCTTTCCCAAGTCGCCATTGCATGTGATAGGGCCCTGCTGTCCTGGAGATGGCTGAACACCTGCCTGCCTATGGGAAGTGAATTAATTCTTTGTTTTGCTTCACTTGTTTGTGTGGCCTTTCCTTTCCCTATTAAACTGTCTTTGTCTCAACCCATGAGTTTTCTATCTTTTACCCTTCTGATTCTCTCCCTGATCCCACTGGTGGGGGAGTGAGTGGGCAGCTGTGTGGGGTTTGGCTGCTGGCTGGGGTTAAACCATGGCATAGATCTAGATGGATAAGCAGCTGCAGAACTGAACTTGCACCTTTGAGATTTGGGCAATATCCAGTAGCTTTGTGTAGAAAAACCCTTGCTAAACTTTTGCTATGTAAGATCACAGCAGAGATGACTGCAGCTGCCACTTTTCTGACTCACTAACTCCTCTTAAACCTCCCATCCCCTTGCAATATGTTCCTCACTTGCTACTTCTTTCAGTCCTTATTTGCTCACTCTTTGTTAGCACCAAAATACTGTCCAGCTTTAAAACATTGATGTAAAAGGTTAAAATACAGATGCCTAAAGTTTGGGGTGCTAGGGAATCTAGGACCTAGAGGTCACAGAAGTGCTAGCATCCCACACCTAATTAGGGGCTCAGGGACAGATTTAAAGCCCACAAGCAGCTGTTCAGGCTCTCTCTCCTAGAGGGGGATAGGGACACCGGTTGAAGTTGGGCACTAAATATTTTGTGAAACTCAGGCCATGCTTTGGTATTTGGACGATCTGAAAATTCAAGTCCCATTGATTCTGAGTGGTGTCGCTTGTGTGCTCTGGAAAATGGTTCGTGTAGACTATTAGTTTCAGGCACCCATTTCTAAAAATCTTGAGCTGGAATTGCTAAAAGTTGTTCTTTAGGCCCAGTTCACAGCTCGAGGACTGTTTAAAATACAGCAGACTTTTACATGACTTTTATAAGATAAGACTTTTAGATATAGTTTATTAAATTGTTCAGTTATTTCAAGAACAATAACAAATCATTGTAGTTTTTCCTGTTTTGTTCTTTTTGTCCCCCAGCAGTTGGTCCCCTCTGCCTTCATTGTCCAAATGTAAATAGGTGCAGAAATTTCCAAATGAAAGTTTATGACATAAATGAATCCCTAAAGATTGATTTCTGTTTTCCTCTGTGAAGTCCACACAATGGGAGGTGGCTGCTTATCACTGAGCAAGATCATTGAAAGATTTGATGGGGGGTTAAATGAAAAGTAAGAGTTTTCGTACTGGTGTGATGTAAATCCTGTGTCCAATTAAAGCCTCAAAGCATTTTTTAAAAGCTGTATAAAAGGTGAATCATTTCTGTAAACAGCCCTTAAAGTGAAAACCCAACACCTTTGCTGTGGGAGAAGTAATACAATCTCAAATACCTCTGCAAACAAAGAGTCCCTTGCCTTCTGCGAGCTGCTCTCTTTTTTTCAGCAGCTCAGCATGGGGTGCCAGAAAAATCATTAACGGGCCCATCTTGCACTTCTGGCTTTTCCACACCTGCGTATCACGATCTCTGCTGTAACTTTATGGACCGTGAGGAGGCAGGTTTGACGCCATGAAAGACAGGCTCAGCCAACAGCTGCAGGATGGGCAGAAAGCCAGACAGTAAAATGTAAAGAGGAGGAAGGAGAGGGATCACCTTTGAAGTTTACCAAAAAAAAGGGCATGACTTTGACCACTTCCTTTTTTAATTAGCTGTCTCAGGTACATTGAGCCACCAGTCTGAATGGATACTGGCAGGGGGTTGCTGGAAATGTTGATGGTAATACTGTAAGGGTTTCATCACAATGTGACTATTATTTTATTAACCATTTTTTCCCTTTTTTTGGTCGTTGTTTGGGGTTGGTTTGATCTTTTTTTGTTTTGTTTTGCTCTGTTTTGTTAAGTTAAACATCCTAGCAAAATGTCAGGGAAAAGAGCTTAGTCCATTTGGGAATGCCTGAACTACATCTAAAATCTCTATCTTTTGCAAGTGTGAAAAACAGCATTAAAGCTAGGTACTTGGATCCCATACTAGCCAGGAAATTGATCATTACCGTTCCCATAGCAACCAGGACACACCTCCAGGACACACAGGCTGAATTTTTTTAATATATGTATATAGTGTTAACTTTTGGTCAATATCCATGCTAGCACCAGGAGGTTGCTTTTGATTTGTACTACTGCAGCTGAAAGCCGAGTTGGAGGGATCCTGTGGAAGAATTGCAGTTGCCTCAGGAACCAAATTTCCTGTGCCCCCAAGAGGCCAAAAGTTCACTTTGAGCTAGTATGTCCCTACTCCTGTCTATGCATGTTGAAGTGTGTTCAGGGAGAAATGCAAACTGCTGTTGTCATCCATGTAGGAACATGTATATGCATTTAATTTACAAGACTGTAAGTTAAGAGTAAGTATTTTGATATTTTTAATCTATGTTAGGGTCAGATCCAAAGATAAAACTCTAATAATTCAGAACTGAATGAGTTCTCTACCAGGTAGAGAATTTCTGTGGGGTGATGAAAGGATGATACAGTGAAATCTGGAACAAGTTCAGCAAGTATTGCTCAAGCCTCAGAAAATTAATTTGGGAATTTACTGGGGATACAAAAAATCATTCAGACTGAACAGGGTGGGAAAAAATCAACAGAATTATCTACTGTCCTGATGTAAAATGCAGAGTGATCTCCCAGTAAAGTCCAAAGATGTAATATCAGTGACATAAAACTTCATTGTGCTTTGTAACTGCAGTAGCCTTGAGTATGTTCAACGCTTGACAGGAAAAAGAAAAAAGAAAAAAAGAAAAAGAAAGAAAACGTAACCTTGGATATTACCATAAATCCACCAAATTCAGGTGGAAATTTAGCTTTATACAGGAGTTGACTGTGGTCCTGTGTGCCAGTGTGTTTTAAAAGCTTCAAAAAAAGGAAAAAGGGGACACCAAAGTCTGAATTGTGTTACATACAGGTGATTTGTATAATGTAAAAAAATTTTTGGGGCATGGAGTAATTATTCACATGTGGCATCATACCATACTTTTAAGCAAAAAATGAAAAAGAATGCTTAGATTCATGGTGATAAACTGTAGTTGAACTACGTAATTTGATATATCATAGGTAAAGAAAAACATGTACGTAAATTAGTTTAAGATATCATTTAATTTATTTTTAAATAATCTGTTTCTAGTAATCTAGTATATACTCTAGTATAATAAGTCTGTCTGTCATTCCTTGATGGACTTTTTTCTGTCTTTGGGCATAAGAATTACCAGAAAAGCATACTAGGGATCACGTGGATAGATAGTTCTCTTCAGCTGAAATCATTCCTAGTTTAGAAGTGTTGATTTAATTTTTTAAGATCAGGTACTGTAGACAGACTTCATGGTATAATCTCATTACACCAATGGCCTTTAAAACGTCTGTCGAGTGTTTATGGCTTGTTGCACTCTTTACTTAGTTAAGCATACGACAAAAAATTTTTCCCAGTATCATATTACAATAAAATATGAACAGATAACAGCTTTGTGTAGAGGATGGTAAAATACAGGTGAACCAATAGTATAGCTCATAAATTTTTTGGTTTATTTTTATGAGACTCTTGTCAAAACCTATACATTTTTTTAAGGACTTGGATCTTGGAAAATTCTGTTAACTTCAAAAGTTTTAGGCTTGTTAGGTTATTGGAACTGTAGAACTGGAAGATTCTTTTCTTTTAAAGAAAAAATAATCTAAACCACTCGTCTTCCCATTGCAGCATCAAATAATACCCACTCATTGTTAATAGATATTTATATAACTTTTTCTCAGGCACCTGCTCTCCCTGTCAGACTTGGTCCCTTTTCCTTACCTTTAAAATGTGTATTTCTCAACCTGGAACCTTAACCTTCTTCCTGCAACTAAAGCCATTCCTCTTTCTTTAAATTATTTTTTAATTATTTTTTCCCCAGTAACTAAATAAATAGGAAAAAAACGTATCAATTCCTTTACACAGGTTTGCAGATTGTAATTTCTTCAGGTTTTTTTTTTTTAAGCTATCACCATTTTAATTACTTGCATTTTCTAAACTTCTCTTGCCTGTCATTGTTCTCTTCAGCTGTTCTGTGTCCCTCTAGAAGCAGCTCACACACATCTGGATGTGGCGCTGCCTCGAAGATGTAATGCAGCATAATGACTGAATTATTATGTTTTGTGATTTCCAGCTTGGGCTTATGCTTCTAGTTCCTCTTGCAGTGTTTGGGTTTGCTAAGCTTGCAATCCTCTGTAGTTACTCAGCTTTCACCTCACGCCCTGAGCAGCTGCTTGGCAGCCTGGCTTCATGTAGTGCATTATTCTTGCCTGTGTGCACTGTCTTGCATTTGTCTGTGCTGGATAGCCTGCTGCTGCTGCTGCTTCAGACCATGCTTTCAATTTGTCCAGATCACTTTGTATTCTAAACCCAGCTTCCTGGTAGTCTCTTCCCACCTGGTATCATCCACAGGTTTAATAAAATTATCCACTACTCTGTCACTGCATGATGTATTATGGACTCTAAGATTAATACAGGAGGAATATAAATAGAGTTTGTCAAAAGGATTAAAGCTGTGTCTAGCGGTTCTAATAGTGGTCCTCAGAATACTAAATCAGGAGCCTCACTGATTAAGTCTATGGATGTGCAAGGACTGTGGCCTGGAAAAGAAAAGGGGTTGGGAAGTAATAGGAGAAAAAGAAACAAGGTCCATCTTCCAGACAGATATACAGCCTGACTTCCTGATAATGTATTAGCACCTCTAGTGACAGAACTAAATATTGAATTGGAGATACCAGAAATAATTACTCTGTTGAGGCTAGGCTCAGTTTTCCCCATATGTCTTTGTTCCAGGTGATTTATGAATGCCAGTAGGGTAAAAATCTAACACATAGTTCTCCTTTTCACACTGAGTTTTGATGATGGCTATGTTGTCCTCACTAGCTGACTGCCTTTTTTTGGTACTGACATAAAGGAGAATCTCTGTAAACCACCCCCAGGTGAGCCATGACTGAAATCGTGCTGCTCTCAGGAAAATAGTTCTGTCATGTCTGCATCAGAGTGATAACTTTTCATAAAGGGCCCCAGAAATACCTTTATTATTCGTTTGGTACCTTGCAGCCCTAGCAACATGGGGATCAGAAAATCCTGCGAGTTAAGGGGAGTAGGTTGGTTTGGGAACTGTCCAGGAATTCCAGTGAATCCTGGAGATAGGGGGGAAAAAATTAAAAGGCATTTTCATTCACATCAGCATGGAATGAGGGCTGTAGCAGACTGTAAGCTCCGATGCTCTTTCACAGTGTGATGCTTTGAATGAGCCTCCACATGGGTTTTTCTTCTTTTTAAAATTTAAACTGTTATCAAGTTTTTTTCTCGAAGTAGGAATGGTGAGGTCTCATTGGAAGAAGTCAGAGTATTGCACACTGAAGCAATTGGCAGCCTCCAATTCCTGTTTATCCTGTTAGGCTCACATTTTGGTATTTCTGTTTTATGCTAAACCTGGATCTTTGATTATGTCTCACAGCTGCAGCTTTCTGGTCCCTCAGAATTGCAGAGAAGGCCTGAAGAGCCTTGGGAGGAGATGAGTTGTCCCAGCAAATCTTCACAGCATCTCTCTGTTATCCATGCTTTCTCCTCACTCCCTCACCTCCCAGCCCAACAAAAAACCCAAGGGTTTTTGAACTCTTGTAATTAGATCTGTCTGGGAGAACAACCAAAGTGTCAAGGTTTCAAAGAGAAATTCAGAAAAGTCAAGAGCAAGTAGAGACTTGAAAAGGGAAGTCGAAAAAAAAAAAGCTGGTCTTTATCATGGTAATAGTAATGAAGCCGAGATGCAAAAGCCCAGACGAGGGCTGGGTTACTGTACTGTGAAGTGCCAGGGCAGCATCCCGAGCGAGAGGCTTAGGGAACCACACAGCTGCTGCGGGGGCCAAGCCTTGGGACTGCTGTCACTCGGGCATGTCTGGTTTCCCCTCGGAGGAGCGATGGAGCAGGAAACACTAGAGAAGCGAACTCCGTGCTGTTTGCGGGTGGGGAGCGTTTGGGTGGGCGAAACAAGCCTTCTCCCGCTGGAGAGCCTCGCCGCAGGGGGCTGAGCGGCCTCCCAGCCGGGATGGCCTCCGGGTTCGCTGGGCCCGCAGCCGCCCCGCGGCGGTAACACCCCGGCTTCCCTGGCTGGGCCCCTCTCTGCAGGTCTGCAACAAGGGTTTGTGCTCGGGGGCATGCTGGACATGGGAAAATGGGTCGTGGAAAATGATTTCTCAGCGCAGGAGCCCCCGTTTCTGTGAAGCCGCCGCACAAGCTCCCCGCCTCTGTGCATGCATTTCGCCCCCGGGGTATCCACCCCTTCGCCTGCAATCAGGCTTCTCATCAATTAGGCAAATTGACTGCAGGAGTGAGCTATTTCCTACTCCCGGCAACAAAACCGGGTTATGTTAACTCCGTATTTCCCAGGAGCCCTGGTCTTCTCCACCTTAGCTTTTTTTTTTTTTTTTTTTTTTTTTTTTTTTTTTTTTCCCCCAGATGCGTAAAGGACTAAATTATGAAAAAGCAGAGGAGTTTCTAGTAACTTTGGGCATGCTCTGTTACTGCAACCAAAATAATTTTACTTTGATTCAAAAGGACAAATATTCTAGTTAAGCAGGTATGGGAACATTTGCTCCTTAAATCCCAGTAAAGCAAAGACACGGTGCATGTGAGCAGATTCACATATACCCAGAGAACTAGTGCTGTATGTGTTTAAATCTGTCGGTGCTACAAGCGGATATGATGTGCCACTTAACAAATACAGCGTCAAAAGTCCTGAGGACAGAAGTTCCAGATGAAAGTTAAGCTGCACTTTCCCTTTCTGTTGTTCTTCGTAGCAAGGAATTATTTCTACCAGGGTCTGCAAGAAGCCCTGCACAAGCAAGTCACTGAAGTCCCAAAGACTCCACATAGGAACAGGCATATTGGGGGGTCAGTGCCAAAGAATGCCACATCTGTTCTTAAACATTATTTTACATATACCAGATTGTTTCGCAGATTGTTTCCAAAGATGTCATCAGGCTACGCTGTTCTGATTTAGTTTGCTGATTCAGGAGTTTAATTCACTGTAACTTGTAACTAGTGTTCCATATGGGACAGAAAAAAACATCCCCCACAGTGCTGTATCAGTTTCTTTCCTTGTGCAGCCAAGCAGCCCACCGAGCATATGGCCCTGCTCCTGTTTCTGTACAGTCCTACCCATTGCTTTAGTCTCACTCTAGTGGAACACAGAATGCTGAAAGTGTTTTATAATGAGTCACCCACACCAGTATTTCATAAATTGAAATTGGACCCTGCATTAAGAATGATTCCTGAAATCTTCTGAAGCTCAGCGCCAGAGCCTTAGCTTACAGTTGGTCCTGAAGTCACTCAGGAATTTTAGAGAACAAATAATTCTCATTACAAATAAAATAACTTTTTTGCTTTTTTGCTAGACTTGCTTCCTTCAAGGGGCAGGCAAATAATTCAAGCTGCTGAATTCATGCAGAAAACCAAAATAAAGACCTCAATGAATTTTCCATCATACACATATAAAAATTAAAGATTGTTGAAATAAAAAACTTGCTACTCAAAATCATTAATGACAATTTATTCATTTTAAATTACATGTAGATATACATTTCATATATGAGGGATACAGTTACATATTAAAATAATGAAAAGCAGACAGTATTAATGAAAAGTCATGTTTGCTTGCTGGACCAGTCATCAGAGTAGGGGAAGTTAAAAATTACCTATTTTCAAATATATAATAAAATTTTTTTTTATGAAGAACATTATATCTCTCTACAGCTATTCCAATATAGTAAAAAAACCCTGTAATTAAGCCAAAGATTTTTTTATATTCAATCTTTTTTTTGTCAGAGCATTTCTGAGTCCAGTGCAATACTTCATCAAATGAATTGAGTGAATAGGAATTTCAGAAGGTCATCAAATGTCCAGTGCTACATAGTATTATGCAGACAATGTTTATCTCCTTATTGATTTAAACAGGGAAATTCCTTTGAGTAAGCTCAGTTCATAATAGACACAGAGTCTAATTTATTTTTTTTTACTTACAATACAAAACCTGTAAAAGGAGTAAGAAATATTTCCAACATGAAAGGCACCTTTTTTATTTGCTTTCTTACTATGGCATTATCAACTTATTTGACAACTTATGATTATGGAGGTCAACTACTGTCATTATGTATAAAAATCTTTAATGTTGTATTAAGATATATTCAGGTCTTCTGAGTTTTATTTAAAAGGGCAAGTAGCTCCACTATTTAACAGATTTATGTAAAATTTAAAAAGACATTGTTATACTAGCTTTTGATTTACAAATATTTCTTTTTGTTTCTCCATTTGCAAAAATGATGGCAGGGTGTTATTCACAATTATTGACTACCAAAATAGTGGGAAAAAAAACTCCCAAATATTAAAAATCATTAAAATAACTGACACTAATGCTCCCACGTTAACCATGTGCTCAAAAAACTAAAGTGACTAAAAAGCTGATTCAACTTCAGATTTATTTCCCTGTGTATAACATCAACTTTTGGTAATGCAAGGTTATAAATTTGTTTCATGCTCAGTGTTACATGAATAAATATATTTCTGTTGGACCAAAAGGCCTTAGGGACAGAGAACCAGATCAACACAAAGAAAATCCCGATTGCACTAAGACCAGATCACTGTTTTCCCATTTCAAAGTCCTTTTCCAACTTCCAGAGCATTAAAATAGAAATGTAATGAATCTTGTTCTAGGAACGTGAACTGGAGGATCAGAGTGGTGGCTTGTATGTGTTGTTGTTAAAGAAAGTCCTCTCCTTGTAGAACCCCAATCTTGTTCAGGAAGCTGAGGGACCTCCTTGAAAACTTCTTGCTTAAGCTTCACTGAAGCACTTAGGAATACCACTGGCTCCTTAAGAGAGAGCAGCCTCAGTGTTTTGATGGTCTCTTGTGTTTTAATGATCTCAAGGACAAAGTCACAGTGAGGCTTCATTTTAGATAGAAAGCTAAACTATTTAAAATTTACCCTGACCCATGTGTTCATTCCCGTGAAACAAAACCTGTTTCCATACTTGAGCTCTGATAAAGCACTTGCTTTTATGATAAAAGACTCTCAGTCCTCCAGGAAAACAGGAGATTGTTTGTAGTGCTGCGAGAGAACCAGAAGAGCCCCAGTATGCAGAGGTGCACATTTTCAGTGTAGCTCCACAGTTAGATACCAGGCCTGCTGTATTGCTTAAGGGACAGTGATTCAGCAGCAGTGACAATATCTGCCATATATTCATGGATTGATGAGCTTTAGTTCTTTCCTCCAAGCATGATATTCTATTTGCTGCTACTTGGAGCAGGAGGCTGGAGCAAAACAATGAGTTTGCAGCTGCTGAATGTGTTACAGTTAGTAAGCAAATGATCACAGCTTTCTTTTCTGCTTTGTGTTTTCTTTTTTTTTTTTAATGAAGACCTTGCCAGGCAAAATAATGACTAAAGCACTTTTCTAAGGAGTATTGGTACTGGGGTGAGAGAAGTGGGTGTCTTAAGTAAAATTAACTTTTCATTGAAAGCTTTTAGAGGACAGATGAGCACGAGAGGCAGCGAGTTTACACATGGAAACCTTTGAAGCCACCTTGTAGTTTGGTATGATTGGCATAAAGCTGAGTTCAGGACTGAGGCAGCAGAAATCTGGTAATCCCAAGTGCCAGTTTGTGGGCAGACAAGGACCGTAGGCTGAACATCCCCTGGCACTTGTTCTCATGAGAGCTAGCTCTAACCAAAATTTTTATTTTAACAATTATTTGAAAAAGTGCACTTCTGGTAGATCAGTGGGAAATCTGCCCAGAAGACTTGAGGGGCAGGAGTTCACATCTGTTTTCAACCTCTCCCTGTTCTGCATTACTTTTATTGAAATAAAATGAGTTCAAAGAAATTGGCACCAAGCATAAAGTAATACATTTAAAATAGTTTTTGTATCTACATTTCATGTTTTTATTACCTTGCAGGTTAGAAATGCTGTATTCTCAAGTATGAACCATTAAAAAAGTTTATTTTTTCTTGATCTTCTAGGCTTTGAAAATGGGCTTTAATATCTCATGATATTTAATATCTACAGATAAGCCTTTCAAGCAAATGATATCAGGATCTTTACAGAATACAACTTTGCAGGTATGAGTTCAGAACTGTTGTAAAACTTTTAAGCTTTTATTATTATAGTACACCATAAAAAGAAATGCTGAATATTTGCTACTAAAAAGAGAAATAAAAGTCAAAGGGAAAATCTGAGAGTAAAGGCCCATTTTGTTTAAATTAATTTCTGATTTTTTTGATATATCAATGACAGATATTTGACTAAAGAACAATTATTTCAAGAAATAAGATAGAATTAAGGAATAAATAAATACTCCCCTTATTTAGCTAATACTTTGCTGAATATCAAAACCAAAAAATCCCATTAATGGCTTATGATAGTCTCAGACTGTGGGACATTCTTACTGAATTAAGGGATGTATGGCTCTTCTGAAGAAACAAAACCTTTAAATACTATTCTTTCACTTTCTTCTTTTGCATTATTCCTCCAATTGCTTCTTCATACTGTGTATTTAACAAGCAGTGTGCATGGAGGTATTAATTGTGTTACTCTGGTACAGGAAACACATAAAATAGGAGTTAATTTTGACAGCATTTTTTTTTTTTTCACCTATTTTTAAGCACCTACTTTAAGCGTCTCACCTTCTCCCTATCTCAGCCATCCTCTGTCACTTATGATGAGTTAGCCATGAACCTCACTCCCCAGGTCAACTGGCAGAAATGAACTTTCTTATTCATTCCAAAATTCAGTCTAAAACTACGGTCTAGGCTCAAAGGCGGTGAACAGTTCCAGTATCTAACAGGAGTTTCAAGGCAAAGCTTGAAAGATGCATTCAGTTCTGACCACGTTATTGATTGTGACCATATTTGATCCCCTTTAGCTGCATTCACTATTCTATGAGGGTGCAGAATTGGTTTTTGTCACTCAGCTTTGTTTTTCTCTTATCCTGGGGCAGATTATTTATTTCCAAGAGAACATAAATCAACAAGTGTCACAGAGAAAGTGAGGAGGAAAACACATTTCCAGTTTTGGCCAGAAAGAAGCATCAGGGACAGCACTGCAAAAGATCTTCCAAAGCATACAAAGTTTTCTATGAATTGAGAAATGAAGATAATGGGGTCACAGAAATGTGAGTATATTTCTCCACATAATGATTCAAATCAGCATACATCCTAGATCACAGCCTTTTTTGCAGGAAGCTCTATCTAAAGTTTATTTCTACAAGAGTAATAGTAGTTCCTGTGAGTAAAATGCCTATATTCTTTCATTCCCTGACTGAAAGCAGAAACATGATTTATTATAAACAGTAAGGTCTCCAATGCCCTTTTCTTTTTGTAACTGTTTCAGAACAATGCAGCACTGAAAGTAATCACACATTCAAATACAAGTAGGTGTGAGCTTTCAAATATACTGAAAGTGAATATTCAGAACATCACATCCTGGTGTTTGCTTCTGATGTTAAAAACCTGCTGTGCAAACCAGGATGCATGTTTTCAAAAGTCTATAACTTTGCCGTTTTGAAGCCTGATTTCTTCAAACAGAGCAAGGCACATATTTACCTTCCAAGGATTTCTGCCATTTGTGCCGACTTTGGTACCCTTGAAAGAAACTGATTTTGACTTTCCTTGAATGCAAAAGTATATGCAAATAAAATTTTCACAGCTCATTTTTAGATAATTTTTTTAGGTGTTCTAAGAAACATTTTACTAATAATTTCTCTTCGGTTGAGGTCGGGAAGGTTTGATGTTGTCCTACCAGAGAAGAGATGCTCTAAAAAACAGACAAGACAGAAAATTAATTTATTACAATACAAAAAGTATATCTAATATAATTGTACTGCAAACATAGCACTATGCTGTAAATATTTAAATTAGGTCTATGAAATTAATTTCTTGTAATAAGCCTTTTCAGAGGTGTATTTTATGTACCTTGCAGAAATCCAGTGCCAGTGCTTTAGCCCCACAAGAAGTAAACCTCTGACTCTTCAGGACATGGCTCTGAAGCATCCAGTGCTGGTATGTTGCTCCTCATAGATTCCACACAATTGTGTTTGGTTCCCTAAGTCTCTTGAATCAAGTTTGGAAGCTTTTTCTAATTTAAAGGAAGATCTGGGTTTGACTTTGTACAAGTCTGAAGGCAGCAACACACAAAGACTTCAACTCTACTGCTGTATATAGGCATGCACATACTGTTATTAATACTTCTGCCCTAAAATATAGTACTAGGAACTTTAAAGGTACAAATTTTGGGAGTCTGATTAGGAGTAGATCTGATGAAAAATGAGAATTCATGAATTTTGAAACATTTTCCTGCCTGAAAAACAAAAAAAAAAGAAAGTAAAATATTTTGTTCTCACCCACAAAAGAAATCTCAAGATTCAGTCTGGCAACAGGAAAACTGAATTTTGACTTGAAAACTCAAAAAGTCCCTCATTAAACCACTGATGTTCTTGGCTCCGATGGTGTTATTTTCATTGTTGTAATGACACCAAGTGCTCTGGGTCAGCTCAGTTAACCTGAGTTCTTTTGACTCACAGGGGCTGTAACTCAAAAAAGAAAAGAAAGGAAAGTACAGCCTGCCTCTGTCAGGCTCCCACATGACCCCATGCTCCTGTGCTACACCCACTCTTGAATCCTCCGCTTACCAGAGTGGGCACCTCCTTGCATCACACATAAAATAGGCTGTGCAGTCCAGCCAAGGGAGCCCCATGAGAAATAAGCCAGTATCCTTATGTGGAATCCAGCTCAAAGGTAGCCAGGTGTTGTGCTTGGCTCCAAACACTTAGACTGGTTTAACAAACAGTAGTATTGGGACTCAGATTTGACTTAAAACCGGATTATTTTTTGTATTGATTTTTCCAATTCAAATTATACATATTCTGTGAAAATGCTTACTTCTGCAAATACTGTATTTTTCTCCCTTAGTGAAGTTAATTAAGTAGCAAAGTACTAAAGTATTTTCAAATAAGATCATGTAACTACAATGATGATACATCTCTTGTTCAGGACTGACTGATTCTATGAATTTACATGGCATAATTCTTCAGTGTAATGGTGAAATTTTGTTTGGTTTTTTAACTTTAAGTAGCTAAATCAAGGCTTACTGATTGGACTAATTATGCAGATAAAGAAGAAATCTCCTAAACTGGAAAGGGATTACTAAAATATAGAAGCAAGAAATTACTTTTTTATAACTTCCCCAAAAGCTACATCAGGTACAGACTATCTATAAATACTTGGAATTTTTGGTATTAACAATCATTCTGGCCTTACATGAAGACAAGAATTTTTGCCACTCTTTCATCTTCTTCTGCAGCAAATCTGTAAAGTGATTTTTCAGAATGGTTGGTATTGCTGCAACTCAAAGCTTAAACTGCTGTAATGAAACCTGAGTTTCTCCATTTGAGCTAATACACTTCCAGTACTGAAAACAGCAAAAACAGTGATTTTTTTTCTTTATTTTGTACCACAACTGAATTGGAAGGAAATATTTTCCAGTGTAGGACCTTCCATGTACCAGTATGTGCCCGCAACAAAACTGAGTATGAATCAATAAATTCAGCTTTCCAGGAAACAGTAAAAATAAGCATATTTAGAAGTGCGTTCATATTCTTGGTATGTTGTAAAACATGGTTTTGAGTTTCATTTTGTGGAAATCTTCATATCTCACATATGAGTGGGCTGTTTTACACTCTCTCAGTAGCTGCTCATAGAAATATACAGACCATGGTAGCAGAGAAAATACCCTCAGCTGTATGAGAGAACACAACTCTTGTAATGGGAGGGATGAGAACATTTTAAAGAATCAAAGATGGTCAGTGGGGAAGAAAAAAGAAACACTCTCATAGATGAGTCATTATTTTCAACTAAAAATATCCACTGAGAGCTAGGAGTTTCAAAAAAATTAAAAAGTTAATCATTCATTATGGAGAAGAAAATGTGTAAGCACCAGAAAGTTGTGTGAGATAAAACACCCAACTTGTATATATGTAAAAATTGTTTCCCTCGCTCTTTAGAACATGAAAGGGACAGGCAAAATGTTTTTCCTCTCACAGCTGTAAATTGCAAGGCAAATTTAGCCAGGTACGTAAAGTGCCTTCCTGGTGCCTGAGGACTGACTGGCCAACTCTTGGTTCGTTTAGGCATGGATGGAGTCAAAGTGCCAGCAACACCCCCACAGCTGCGGCAGGAAAAGCCCTACAGCAGGTATTACTAGACTGTGTTTAGCGGCCACTGCTAAGTAAGCAAGCCTTTGGAGGGTACTTATCACACCACAACCATGCAAAAGAGATTGGGTTTAAGGCTTGAACACCCTGGTTACTAGCAGGACAGGGATGAGTATGTAAGGACAGTGCAATTTCCTTGCAGGAAAAGGAACTGACAGGACAAGTTAATTTTTTACTTCCAGGAATCGCTGCTTGTTTTGTTTGTCTTGCACAGAACAAAGCCTGTCTTAAAACAGTGCAACTGAAATAATAAATGGGTGAAAAGTGAAACCAGCAATGAGTATTCAGAAAAGAGCAGAAATAGGATTGGTCAGCTTGTTTTGTAAGAACATGACTATTCTGATAATTCACGTTCACAGGGAAAATCTTCCTGAGTTTGATAGTGCTCTCTTTTGAGCCATGTTTCTTTTCAGATTTGATCAAGAAATTGAAGTTTAATCCAATTTTATTACTGAAGAGTTTAATCCCCAGGATAGCTTAATTTCCAACTACCAAATTCAGAGTTCCAAGTACAGCAGATAAAGAGATGGGAAAAAAATTCATCCATGACAAATGAAGAAAGTTTTCCAGCTTTTACTAATCTCTTAAAGTAAAATTTAAAAGAAAACAAAAGTTTTAGCAAAATAAGGTGTCCTGTTTCTTTGCCTTACTATCCAGGCAACAAGTCAGGAAATAAAAATGCTGTTTACAACAGACACGAAAGCTTACAAAAGAAATTAGTAAAGACACATTTTGTGGAAGTCACCTAAAATCCAGAACAAAGGTTGTAAGATTTTTAAATGGTATATTTCTGCACTTAACTGCTAATAAAAGTGGGTACTAATTGTTAGGCCCAAGAGTTATATGGGAGGGACAATTAACATGTTGTTCTGTTTTTGAAGTATCTGTCTGCATTAACATAGGGCATTGTAGTGCAGATTACATTGAAATGCTGACGACTCTGCTGTAATATTGCTAGGAGGAAAACACTCAGTCCTACAGCAAAGAACTGATATTAGTTAACTTAGAAAAGGTTGGTATTGCTCTGGTTTTGATATTTTAGATGGCCTGCTGGATAAGTAAAGATATATATTAATTTCTCACAGGGATTTGATGTTTCTTTCCACAAATAAATGGTTTCCACTAGGAGTTTTTAACCTAAAACAAAGCAGTTCTGTATACAAACAATACAAAAGTTGTGACATTAACTTCTCCCTGCTAAATCTCTCAGGATACAGAAAAAAATCAAGTTTTAGATTTAGAGAAAAATCATATCACTGTCGGTCAGGTTAGTTTTCCTTGCAGCAGTCAGCCCTGTCTAAGAGAAACCAGTACTTCTGAGCTGCTAACAAAATATATTTAGATCAATGTGTCAAGATCAAGGAAGTCAGTATCTTCTATAGCCTTGCCATATTAGATTTTCAACTTCACATTTTCATATCTAATTGTTTTTGTCCAAATGCCAAACAAAGGGAGAAAAATGGAAAAAGAGATAGTTAATTGTCACAAGCAGAGCAAAAGAAGCATGTTTGTTTGCACATGTTAATCAGTTCCCCCTGTGTGTTTTCGTTTTCCCCTTCGTGGGTGTGGGCAGAGTGTGGATAGAAACAACGAACAACTTCTAACCCAACAGCTCTGCTTCTTCCATCATTTCCCCTTCCCCTTTGTTGTCTCCTGCAAACAAAGAAGTTTCTCCTACCGGGCTTCTCCTTAGCTTACCAGATCTGGCTCCTTTCTGCTCCCATTCCCCCACTGCCCCATGGCCCCTTCCCCCACCGCCTTGCCTGTCTCCTGCCTATTCCCACTGGTTTTCCATCCTCCCTCCCATCACTCCTGGCTCTTTGTTCCCACAGGGCTCTGGGATGTGCAGCAGGAGCTCAGCTCTTTTCTTTTTAATTCTTTTTTTCTTTTTCAGGGAGGAAGCATGGAACATTTGAAGCTCCACTGACAGCAGACAGGAAGATAGCAGAGAAAAGAAGAAACCATCATATGCCTTAAGAAAATGGTATCATAAAACACATCCATGTTTTCCTTTAGAAGAAGATACAAAAGTCCCAAGAAAGACTGTATGCAACTTGCATGCAACTACGACAGATTTCTGTTTGAGTGATCTGTACAAAATGGAGAACTTTCCTTCACAACAAGTTTAACAACATTTTAAGAAGCACCTTTATACCTGTGAAGGAAAGTGAAGAGGGTGGGGTGAAGTTGTCTCATAAGGTTTTCAGAGAGCTCTTTCACATAGAAATAATGAGTATATTTTCAAATCCATGTACAGACATTTAGCAAGGAACTATAGCTTTCTGTACTGGAGCACAGCAAGGCCTCAGGTGTACAGCATACCATGATACCTGATACCATGAAGGTGGTCTGGATAAGAGAGTTATAGTCTCTCCAAAAAGGATGAGAAAGCAATGCTATCATCATTTTCCCAGCTTTGGAAGGGCATATGCCATATTTTTCATGAAAACCATAAAAACCCAACATTCACCCACACCATATTTTGATATATTTTGCATAACTGCAAAAACAAGCTTAAGCAACCAAGAAAAAATGTTTACAGAGTGATGTGTCTGTCCTTACCTATCTCAAAATTAACTCTATCCCAGCTGAATCCAGGACATAAAGAAAGGTAAGATCAGAAATGGAGCCCCTTTTATTTCTAATCAGGTTCTCCAAACAGTTTTAAAAATCCTGCCTGCTTCCAGGCTGTTCTTGAGATAATCATGTGTTACATAAAACCGAGTTAAAGGAACAAGCAGCAGTCAGACTAGTCCAGCTTAGACTGCATGGCAGTGCTGAGAAATCTGAAGGTGCCTGCAAATTTGTTATCCCTAATATCAAAGATCAAAAGAGTAAAGCACAGCACATAAATTACTTTATAAGGGAATTCTCATGCATCCTGATGGATCTATGAGAACTGGTAGACACTAATAGGCAGTAAAATAATTTCTCTAGAAGTTCACTTCTGCTGTTTGTTTGCATACCTCTCTGGGACAGAAGTAAAATTTGCTACTGTTTCCCCCTGAATCCTCCTCCCACGCATTGAAAACAATGAAATTCTATTTGAATTAGGACAACAGGAGAGGCAATTTAAAGGGGCACTAAAGATGCAGTCTCTTAATCACAACTGTGACAAAATGCTGTTATCCTTTGCCGCAATTCCCTGGCAATTTACAGTACACTAGCGTAAAAGGAGGAGACCTTGCATTGCAAAGAAACCTGACCAAATAACCAGATCTTCATCTACTGATTCCCCTTTCCTTGCACTAATTCACAAATCCTAGGGATCACCAGGTACTCTGCCATCCTGAAGCCATTCAGGAGCCCTATTTTGACCCTGACATTGAATCTAAAGTTATTTAGAAACCGAAGTCAGCGCAGACGCTGGCTTCTGAATAACCCTTTTAATGAGGAGGGCATTTCAGTAGGACTGTGTGAATGCACACCAGCAGCCCCATTAGGCTGCAATAGCAGCTTACGAGTTTTTGCTGTAGGGGCAACCTAAAACTGCTCTGGCTGAACTGTGGTTTCTGCTGCTCTCCAAAAGGGACTCCCTTCCTGCGAGTAAGACAGAAATTAAATTGTTGGGCAGGTTTTCCCTGCAAGGTCCTGGAACTCTAGATTGCCCCAAGTCTAGCAGTTGTTTGAGGGTATAAGAAAAGAAATACATAATTAGGAATTTGAGAAAGATCTGAGGACTTTGAAAATAGCATCCCAAAGCAAAGGAGATCTAAAGAAAAAGTTAGGATTTTTTCTTTTATGTCATTGCTGGGCTGATTTCCTGCTGAACTATTGCTCAAATGTAAAAAACCGATTTGTTGGTCTGACAATGGTAGGTTAAATAGAGTCAAATAAAGGCATATTTTTATTATCTGCATGTAAATGAAGGTAATTTAAAATATAAGAAGAAGCAGGTAGTGTAAACACATAGAAATTGCCAACCTCTGTTAAGCACCACAAGTAAAACGGACTTTACATACTTGTGGGTGATTTTTGAATTATTGTAATTCTTATGACTCTCATAGGTTGCATTGACTCTCAAATGAATCTCTACTTTGTCATTACCACTGCTGTTTTCAGGCCTTGAATATTTGAAGTTTAGCATTCTTCCTGTGAGATGCTTAAATAACTAAGAACTGCTGAAAAAAATTAAAATACTGGGTTTTGGTCTTTAATCTGGACACTTTTGCGAAGAGAAATACTATTAAATCACCACAGCTGTTCAGGCAAAACTCTTGAGCTGTCTATTCCCAAGCTCCTTTAGGGTGAAAACATTCTCAAATAGGTTTACTTCTTTCTTTTGCTTCTCTCTTTATGACCAGCTGATGGGAAAAGGCAGAAGAAATATTCAATGTGATTAGTTTATTTTAAAGCATATTGCTAAGCCAGCATCCCTTTGCAGAATAGCATATTTCTGCTGACAGCCTTTTCACACAAGATCTTCAGCCAGTTCTCCATGAAAATTTTCCAGCACCCTGTAAGAATAATTTACTTTTCCTAGGAAGTCTCCTAGCGTTGTTAATTTATGTAGAATGAAGAAAGTAATTTCAAAACAGATATGAAATGGGCAATTGCTTTTCCCTTCCTGAGGTTGCCATAGGTTTGTCTTCTTGGAGAGTGTCCCCTTTCAGCTGAGGACTTCCAGCAACAGGAATTTTTCTGGTGCTGTGCACAAAGCTCTTCAGCTGCAAGTGGAAGGGAAGATAGAGCCACTTCAGGATTTCTACTTGGAAGCCTAATAACAAAACACTGAAGTGAAAATAATTAGAAGTTTTTGTTATTTAGTCTCAAAGTTTCTCAACTGAGGTATCTCAAATACATCCATTGAAAACATCCTCCTATCCCTTACTGTTACTGTTCAGTTACTGTTCAGTATTTGTTCAAATGACGCATTAGTTGAAGCTGTTGAAACTCCACTTCTAACAGTTCATAGCATCCTTTATAAATAATTTGTTTTCTGTAGAAGTGCATATTGCTTTGTTAACTCTGAGATAATTTAGAGAAAATTTTGTCTTTTTTGAAAAATATTTTAAAACTGTGGCTCTTTCCACAGTTCATGAATAGCACTTGAAGCGTAGTCTAATTTTTTAGGGAGAGAGACAAAACTTATCTCCACAAACACTTTAAATATGTTAGGGATCACTACTTTCTGCTGATGTTTCTTTGAGTCAGAACATTGGCAATGTTAGGAAAACTAACTTTTTGGGACACTCAAGGGTAAGATTTTGTTTTATTTATTTTTTCTGTGAAGCATGAAGCATGGTACGAGCAGGTGTCTTCTCTGTCCTTCATGACAGCTGGTTGATATCCATAATGCTTCCTGGCACTGTGCTTCCTCTTGGAAGGAAATCTGGGATTCTGTGTATCTAGTTGTTTTCTTCTATCCTCTTGGGGGTTTTTTTACTGTAATGTTTAAGCTAAAAAATCAAACTTCTGTGGTGAAATTTAGGCATGAGAATCCAATTCAATAACTTAATTTCTGTTTAAAATTGCTTTATCCAGTGTCATTGAGCGTAACACCATGAGTGTGGTAAGTAAAGCTGAGAATGTGCTTTCTGTGTCTGAGGGCAGGTGGGAAATGGAGGTTGTGGGGGCTGAAATATCCTAGTTTTCTACAGTTCTTGACTTTTGCAGGAACTGTAGGTATTTAGCACCCCTGATTAACAGGTAACTTATTTAGGTGTTTAATCGTAGGCACCCAGATAGGCTGAATTTTGAGCTGTTTTTCTTTCTTGAGTTTGGATATAAGTGAGGAGAGGGTGGCATTGTATGTCTTGTAAGATGTAAAAGCATGGGGGGAGAGAACTGGTTTGGGGCTGCATATCAGGATATGCATAGAAGGAATAGGATTCCAGCTAAACAGAGTAAAATGTGTGCCCCATATGAGAAAAAAGCTTGCAAACAAGATACATTTGTATATAAGAATGTTTTCCAAGGCAACCAAAGAATATGTTAACATTCATGGACATTCAAAAGTAATCTGGAAAAAAAAAAGAGGCATTTGCTGGTCTCTGGATAGAAATGATTTTCATCTCTGATATGGTCTCTGAATATTTGATAGGAAACACAGTGATTTTGCTTGAAAATACATGGGGCAGCCAAAAGCTTGTAGCCACTTGTGCCTTGCTGAGAGATCAGCTTCCATAAAACTGAGTTCCTTTAAAGAAGGTGCCATGCTGTCAGCACATCTGTCTCGAGAAAGGGAAGGAAGCACTGAAGGTGGAGGATTGCCGTTCATTAATTGCATCATATTGAGCTTCCAGGCAGACTTGAGATGGCCAAAAGGTGGAGATTTTTAGGTTCCTCCCTCTACTTTTCTACCTCCTCCCCCCTCCTCAAAAGAAATGTTTTGCCAAAACTTCCTTGTGGCAGAGCAAGGGTTTTAAAAGAAAAGCCAGGAATAAAGCAAGAATTTTGGAGACTTGGTTGATTCCAACAGTTTCTTTTCTGAGAGGAAGACTTGCAATGTGTACACTCTATTGAGTTACATTTCTTTTTCACTGTTACTCAGGGTGCAAATCCAAGAAAAATTAAAAATATAATCAATAATAAAATAGGGTCATAAGTCATTACCCAGCCTTGTAAATACAAGAGTCTCCAGCTTCCAGTCGTTGATCTAAGAACAAAAATTATAAGAAATGGGGACATATTTCTACTTCATTCAGTTTTATTCTTGTGTTAATTACCCATGGAAAAATTTCCTGCTCTCAACAGAAATATTTCTGAGGTAAAATCTGGAGAAACTAACTGATACTTAAGAACTTTTTTAGCATTAAGGGTTCATTAATAAAATGGGTTTGTGGGTTTTGCAATTTCTTTATCAGAAATGTATACTTGACTTATTAACTTAATATTGTGCCAGTGTTGCACACTGTAATCTTGTATTTCTAAATGTAAAATGGGGTGAAGACTTTTCAGTGCACCACAGCAATTGCTTTTTGAATGGAAATATATTTACTACAAGTGTACACAACTTAATGTGTGAGACAAGACATCTGCCAAGGATAGTCTTGAATTAAATCCTATTTTTATCAAAGCTGTCAATGTGTTAAGGCTTGAAGTGAAGTGTTTTCTTCCTAAAGAAAGGTGCCTTAAAGTTATTTTTCTACCTCTTAGATTGACGTTGTCCTTGACATCTGGACAGACAGAAACAGGAAATTAATTCTTGGGGATACATGGCATCTGCTACAAGATTCTTGAAGAGAAATGCACCTGAAATTACTGACTTGGATGATATTGAAATCTTCCTTCTGGTTTCTTTAAAAAAATTTTTGCAAAGCCAGTGTTAAATGCAAATAACAAGCTGTCTAAGGATAGAATTGGAGAAGGCTTCAATTAGTGGTGGTTTTTACTAGTATAAAACAATGCATACAACATGACTGAGATTGGTTTTAATTTAATTGTTTTAATTCAGCTTGTTAAAAAAAAAAGCCGAAGAAAGCAAATAAATGTTTGCAAAGTGTCTGCAAGTTTATTAATGTAGTACATTAGCAAGGATGTAAGTGGAAAGTCTATGATCAAGAAGAGAAGCTCATGTTTCTGCAGTGTCCCCTAGGCATTCCTGGCACTGCCTCCTTTGGCACAGGCAGTGGTGGTTATTACATGATGTGGTCCCCACACATTTGTCATTTGCTCCGCATTCATCATCTCTGTTGTATCTGCATGTGGTACTGACAGCATGGATTGCTAGATAAAAAGGTAGGGCTTATATGGTTCTTTTTTATTCTGTGGACTGGTTTGGGGGTTTCTTTGTTGTTGTTGGGGTTTGTTTCAGGTTTTGGTTTTTTTTTTTGATTGGTTGGGGTTTTTTTGTTTGTTTGTTGTTTGGGTTTTTTTGTTGCGTTGTTGTTGTGTTGTTTGTTTTGGCTTGTTTAAACAAATTTAATGTGCAAAATGAACCAACGTCTGCAGCATCCTGGAACTAAGTGTCCTAAAATGAGCAGTTTGATAAAAACACCAGTGCTCCAAAAACATCCAGCAGGAAAAATGCAACCTTGTTAGAAAATCAAACCAAATTTGCATTACCAGACATCAAAGGTTGTGAATTTTTGTTTTGACATTTTGACATTACTTTTCATTATGCATTATTAGCCTATTGGATGCTTGCTTGCATTAGAAATGGTTCTTGAGAAAATAAGGCTGGGATATTAGCAATGAAAATTTCTATGTAATATTTTCACTCTGAAGGCTGCTAAAATGAGATCCTGAAAACTTGCCCAAAGTGAGACAGTGAGTCAGTAGAGTGCAGAATCAGCTCTCCTGGCATTCAAACTCTTGTGCTGTACATTACATCAGCCATCTTCCCATATCTAAACCTGTTAGGTGGCATAAGGCCAAAAGAAGTGGCCAAGACCCAATCAACCTTAGCTGAATTCAAACCCGGAAACCGTAAGAAACATTTGTGTTTGTCAGGGCTTGATGGGTACATTCAATGCAAAAAAGCTGAAGTTAGCAAAGCATTCTACATTCCTCATGAAGCCACAAGCAGAGAACCACAAGCATGCCTCTATGTCTCAGAAGGTGCTCTCCAGGTCTGAGCCGGTGTGAGAGGCAGAAGCTGGCCTTAGTTTTGCCCATTGTCTCTCTGAGAAGACCAACATGAGCTTCCTTAAGAAGCTGTGGTGCCAGCAGTTTCTCATTTCTCTGCAATTACCACTTTCCAATGAGTGTTGCCTTGCTTATTTATTCCTTGTCCGGATGTGAAGTCGTTGGTGTGACAGTCCCATTCTTCTGCTCTGTGTGGTCCTTCTCCCATGTATTTTCCTCCAAACAGACCTGTCCAGCATGGTGTGCAACATAAATGCTGTGCCTATAATGGGAAAAAGATTTACAGGAAAATATGGTGGTGACTTGATCAGTTTGTGAATATTTCACTGTCTTAGAAGTAATAGTATGAAAATAGTTAGATGTGGAGAAGACCTTGTTGGTGAAGTGAGTGTGGGTAAGATGAAGAGTTAGGTATGGAGAACAGAGGTACGTCATAGAGCTTGGAAGAAATAAATTAATTGTGTTCAGAGCAGTGTAAGGAAGAGTACAGTGGAGGGACCTAGAAAGTGGCTCAGTTGATGTAAGAGCATGCTACATGTGAGTTCAGATAATCCCTAGGTTGAGTTAAGTTTCTGTCCTTTTCCCCTGAATCTGCTGCACCAACATGATGAAAACATGTTATACAAAACTGTTGATGTCAGTCAGTGGAGGTTAACTCAAACAAGATAAAGAAAACAGTTTTTTTATCTGAGAGCTTCCTTGCTGATGAGAGGCAAAGAATTTGTTTCCAGTAACCCCTCATGGCTGAAGCTATCCAAATCCTTTTATTTCGTATGGATGAGGCAGTTACCTAGAGCAAGAAATCAGGAAATAATCTTGGCAGTAAAGAGTTCAGGAGGGGCTGTAAGCTTTGAGGCCACATTCAAGGCAATTACTGATTCCAAAGCACAAAATAATCTAGATTTATACACAAATTGACAGATGAATACTAAAAATGTTATCCTTATTTATAAAATATAAAATAGTGCTCATTAATGCTGTGTATTTGCCTTTCCTGTGGTCCAGTGAGGAGAATGAAGAGAAGTACTTAACAGTAAAGGAGGGGAAAAAAACCCTTACAAAAAAATGGAAAAGAGATTTATTTGGTTTTTAGAATTCTGCAGTTACAGATAAGGACTTACATCTCTTTATGTAGAGGTGTTAACATTGTCTAGCTGTGAAGCACCCAGTTTGTCTTAAGCCTTATGGTGATCCTCATGAAATGTTCAAAGTAAAGGAAAAATTATAGATTTCCAAATTTCTTAAGTCTTTTATTGATGTTAAAAGAATTGTGAAAGAAAGTTTGATTCTTAGCACTGCATGCTTTTATAAAGAGAGGCATATGCTTAGGGCAAAGATGAATATTTCCAGTAGAAGTCTGTTTTGGTCATTGATGTCAGCAAATCTGAGGACTTCTGTACTTAAGACCTGAACAGTAGCTTTTTAACCTCCTCCAACATATCTCAGCAAGGAGTTTACATTAGTGCTCTTTGGGAGCTATATGGATTGAAGTATAAGAAAAGGTGTTGTTTATGGCAGGGTCTCCCAACAGGACCCCTGCTAGGACATTTATGACAACACTAGTACTTTCTGTCATCAGATTTCTACGGTCCCTGTTAGAAGCAGAATAGGTCTTCAGTGTGGGGTTGGGTTGGGTTTTTTTGTTTGTTTTGTTGTTTTAGTTTTTGCTTGTTTGGAGTTTTTTAAATTTATCCTTTAGGTCAGGAAAATACAGTAAACAGTATCTATCATACTATTACTGCTCTTTGCATCCCCTGTAGTCCCTGTTGTGCCTGTCCTCTTTGCAGCTTTAAATGAAATGGCCTGTTAAGAATGGTGAGTGGCTCTTGTTTGTGTCATCTCCTTGTTCCCACTAGTTCACTCAGGAAAACTTGTTTTAAAGAGCTCTTGTCATCTAAGCAATATCAATAAGATATTGAAAAAGGTATTCTAGGTCAAGATATTCTACTCTCACAGCTCCTGATTTCATCTGTCTTTGAGCCAGACTCTCTCTTAAGGACTTTTGTGGGAGCTTCAGTTTATTTTGTTGTTTTTCCCCAGTTGGTGCCATCTAGTGCAGCAGGCGCTGAAGTCCCTGGAAGTTTGATCATTGACTTTCATGAGGGAAACCTCAGGATCTGAGCATTTGAGCTGGAGAGGGCACTTAGCAGTACTCAAGCAAATATCTGACTAAGTCAATGGGAATTTTGCCACCTTCCAAAAATTCAGGATGGCACTCTGCCTTTGCCGTGCCCTCCCAAATGGTAAAGGGGGAAAGCAAAACAAACCAAAATCAACACGCTGGGCTCTGCCCAGACTACTTGAAAAGAAAATGTTTCTCAAAAATGTGTTTGCATCAAAACTTGTGGAGAAAATCAGTCCTATTAACTAAAGGTGGAGATCCTGAAACATACTTATTCCAGAGGCTTAATACCCACATTAATATGGACAAAACTACTACAAGTTTTCACAGGGTATGATGTCCTATGTAAGCATATGTTAGCATGCTGGGGTTACAAAGTGGTGAGTTCTTATGAAGAGCTCTTCCAGCACAATCTAGGCTTCGTGTAAGTCATATATAAGGAAAGTTATATGTCGGGTTAAATAAGATGCAGAACCGTCTTAGGAAAATGTCATTTACATCCACATCAATGCCTCAATAGTAGTATCAGTAGGACATTTCTCCCCAGTGTCCAGGAAAAAGCAGCTGACAAGTAGAAATGCACATCTCAGTTACATATATACAATGATAAATGTATTAATTTTTCTTAAGGGGGAAAAAGGGGAAAAAAACCTAGGTGGTGGAAAAGCAGGTGTTTACTCTTCAGGGAATGAGAATTGGGAAGTTTTCACCTTTGGAACGTGGGTTTTATCCCTGGACTCAGTGGGTGCTGGCCCAGCCTGGTGCTGCTGTCTGGGATGGGGACGGGACGTGGTAGGGGGGGCTGCAGGGACGCAGATCCGGCACCAAGGCTGGTGTTAATAGCGTGAGTCCCCCCTCGAATTGCAAGCTGAAAGATATTTAAACAAATACCTCCAATACTTAAACACGCTCTGACATTTTCGCACGGCATCCTCAGGCGGTTAAAGCTGCAGAGGGGCAGCTGGTACCCTGGGACCGCAGGGACGGGCTGGTTCCCGCTGGGAAGGTGTCTGGGGATTAGCGATGTCCCGGGGAATAAGGTTCGGAATGACGGACAGGCCTTCTGAACATGAAGTAACAGCTGGAGACTACTAATCTTCCCATGCAAGAGGGAAAGTATTGCTATAAATCGGGAATCTTTATAGCTGTTCGGCTGGAGGAAGTTTTTTGGCTGTAAACTGTCATGCACTGCAGCTCCCGGTGAAAAGACTGTGGAAGTGGGGAGTCCTCTCTCCTGAGAACCAACGTGCAATTAAGATCAGAAAGAGGGGGAAGGAAATAAAATAAAGACGGCAGGAATCCAAGCCGAGGAAAAACTTTACGGTTTGGGTTTGTTGGTTCTTTTGGAGCAGTTGTTGGCTTGTTTTTATTTTTATGGGTTTTTTTCTGGCATTCCAAAGACTATGTATAACTCCTGGAAACTTTTTTTTTTAATGGTCATTTCAAAATTTAAAGTGGGAAAAACTTGTTTTTTTTAAAGACCAGCTAAATTTTAGAGCATACATTATTTTTCTGGGATGAGCAGCTCACTGATTTGCTAAGTATTAACTAAAACGTGAGATAAATCAAGTTGAACTTCAACTCTCCTCTCTTTGCCTAAAGAGAGCAATCAGTGCAAAAACTATTAACCATGCAGGTAAGTGTCTGCTGCGGAAGGGCTTTCTATTCCTTGAGTACATATATATAAAAGGGATTGGTCCTTCCTTGAAGCATCCATCTGGAAGAATTAAATGGTGTTTTAAAAGCTCAGATCACCTAAACACAAATCTAGATAGTCTCTAATTATTTGATTTGTACATTTTCAGAACGGTTCCTATTCCACCAAAACTGCTCCGTCGCTTTCAGTTCCGGCTGTTCCTGCTGCTTTCGGCTCAAACACGTTCATTGTCAGGTGGCGTCGAGCTGCGGAAAAGCCGAGGCTAGACAGGTCCCACCATCACCACCTCCACCACCTCCACTGCTCTTGTTCCCTTCTTCCCCCCTTCCATGCGGACCGTACCCTAAAAGTGACACGACTCCTGCAGGGGGTGAAAAGCCCCTTCTCTCTCTGGCACCCGAACGGAGCAGGGAACTGTATGTGCGGGTCCTTCCTCGGGGTTAGCCTCTCCTGGTACTCGGCTTTTTCAGGGTTAAGATGTTTGAAATGTCGCCTTCAAAGCAAAACCCAAAGTTGGAGCTGCCAGCCCACCCGAGGGCCAGCGTGCCGTGCTCATGCGGGGTTTCAGCGTTCGTAGGTTTTGTTAGGTCGCGGTTGCTCGTTTTGAGCGGAGCGCCTTCAGCGAAATAAACACCCGATAGCGAAAAGATCGTCTCCAACTACGGCTAGCAGTGACCACGTATCAACTCAGTAAACTTTGCCCGTAACTTATTTGCAAATGCTGCTTCGCCCTTCCGATAAGGACAAAAGCAGGCAGTAGGTGCTCAGGCAGAAAGAGCTTAAAGAAACTTTAAAGCGAGAATTAATCTGAAGGGATAACATTTTTTCGCCTATTTCTGCACAGTGGTTGAAGAGAGGTGGCTCGAGGCATTCGGCTTGTCAGGTTGAAGGGGAGAAAAAGCTCTGCGGAGTTGAGTAAGTTAATGATGTATGAGCCCGATGGTGCTGTGTAATGAAAATACAGCCCTAAGCCGCAGCTACTAAACCAAAAAGGACTGAATCACCGTCTGCATCCCGCAAAGGGACCTTCAGGGTGCCTTCCCCTGGCAGCCCTGACTTCCAGCTCCTTCTGCTGCCAGGCAGCTTGACAGTGTACCCTGGGCACTTTCTCCTAAAATTTGAAAAATCCGGGCAGCAATGGTGCGCGGTGTTTGGAGAAGAGGAGATGCCTATTTTAAAAAACAACTCTGATTTTTACACCGCTCCGCTTCTTTTTCCCTCTGCTTTGCTCCCGTTTAAAGAACTTGTTATTGTTTAAAGAGACCCCATTGAACTATTTCCTGCTCATTGTCACCTCTCTCCTCCTCGCCCTCTATCCAGGGATTCTCACGGAAAGGTAATAAACTTCCCTCACACCACAGACCGCCGCAGCCCCGGAGAATGCAAACTATTACAACACCGACCGGCGGGAGTGCTTCAGAGCAGCCCTCTTTTCCCTCGTCCCGGCCCTTGTTTTTGTGTCAAATAACTCCAAAATAAATTCATCCCGTTGCAAACTTTCACCCATGAGGCTGAGCCTCCCATCTTGCCCACAGGAGCTCGCGGGGGTTTCTCCTTCCTACACGAAACAAAGCTTTTAACTATCGATCTGGTTTTCAGAAGTTTGTTTTTATTTAGGTGGGATGGCGGGTAGGTACCGATCTGATTTTTAGATTTTTAAAAAATTATTTAGGTGGGATGGCTCGAAACCATCGCCGTCGAGCATCTCGGCTGCGACGGCACTGCCCGTGCTGGTGCTGTGAGGCAAACTCCGACACTCTTCTCACGGGTGGGCGCTTGGGCTCGCTAAAAGCCAGGGAGCCCGTGACAGGGAGAGCCCGTACTGTGCCAGGTTTGTGGTCAGCCGCTGTACAATGCGGATTCAGCTCTTTGGCTGATTTTTCCCGCAAGGTTTGTCTCTGCCAGCTGCACCCTTCCCTGCAGCAGAAGTTTCTGACAACGGGGCAGGGGCAGGCGTGGGGGGAAGGGGCGTGCGGGGCGGGGTGCTGCTGTCCGCTTGCGGCCGCTTGGAGAAGAGGACTTCCCGTTTTTTCCCCCTAAATATGAATCCGCGGCGGGAGCGCCTCCCGTCCAGGACTGCCCGCCTAGAAGCGGACCGGGGGTCTCGCTGCGGCGGGAGGGTGCCGCCCTGGCCGGTTGTGAGGCTGTTGCCGAGATGGGCCATTTCCTCCGCGGCTGCCGGAGCCCCGGCCCCGGCGGCTTTGATAGAGGTGCAAACATTTGGGGGCAGATTTACATAAAATAGCCGCGTTTAATCCCGCGGGCTGCAATTAACATCACAGGCTCCCGCGGGCACCGTTCTGATATGGCCGCGGGCGGCCAATGGGCAGCGCCGCCCGCGCCGATCAAAGGCGCCGCCCGCCAATCAGCGGGGCCCCCCCGCCGGCGCGGTGATGTCACCGGGGGGGCGTTTATGGCGGGCTATAACAGCGGCCCGGCCCGCTGAGGGTGAGGGGAGGTGGTCCGGGCCCGGTTCGTTCCCGTCGCTGCCGTGCTCGGGAGCTGCCCCGCGGGCGGGCGCGGGGCCAGGATGAGCTCCCCCGGCGCGGAGGGCGCGGGCAAGCCCCCGCAGTACCGCGTGGACCACCTGCTGAGCGCCGTGGAGAGCGAGCTGCAGGCGGGCAGCGAGAAGGGGGACCCCACGGAGAGGGAGCTGCGCGTCGCGCTGGAGGACAGCGACCTGTGGCTGCGCTTCAAGGAGCTCACCAACGAGATGATCGTCACCAAGAACGGCAGGTAGGGAGCGGCCCCGCGACCCCCGCTGCCTTCCGCCCCGGTTCCGCCTGGGGCCGGGGGTCGCGGGCTGCCCGCCGCCGTGCCTCGCGCCTCCGTGTCGCCCCGCAGGAGGATGTTCCCGGTGCTGAAGGTGAGCGTGTCGGGGCTGGACCCCAACGCCATGTACTCCTTCCTGCTGGACTTCGTGGCGGCCGACGGGCACCGCTGGAAGTACGTGAACGGGGAGTGGGTGCCGGGCGGGAAGCCGGAGCCGCAGGCGCCCAGCTGCGTCTACATCCACCCCGACTCGCCCAACTTCGGCGCCCACTGGATGAAGGCGCCCGTCTCCTTCAGCAAAGTCAAACTCACCAACAAGCTCAACGGCGGCGGGCAGGTAAACACCGGGACCTGCCGGTCAGCGCGTCCCGGCCCGCCCGGCCCGGCCCTGCGGGCTCGCTCTCTCCTTAATGCTCGTTTTCATACTTTTCTTACCAAACGTATTGGTATGGGTCGCACTTCGTCTCCTCTTCCCCCCCCGCCCCCCAAATTCATCCAAATTAATTTCTTCAGGAGAGCTCTGCTTTCCACCGAGGATGGGTGCCTTGATGTTTTATCACCTTCTCTTTTTTGCAAGTCTCTTTCTGGTCTGAATATCTGCTAATGTCAGTGGTGTGGTAGATGAATCTTTCTGTCTGACTTACTGATGCATTTGTGACTCTGCGAGTGCCTTGTCAAGTAACAGGGATAACTGTGCAAAAAGTTGTGGTGTCTGGCCTCAGTGTGTCTTTCCTTCTCTCACAGCTTCAGTTTTAGGCTTTATTCATCATTACTGCCTTTTTCACTTCTGATGGAAAGATGAATACTCTAAAACCTTTGTGCCTGCCAGCATCTGCCACTGCTCTGTCACTGCTCACCTGCTCTGTTTGTTCACAGATCATGTTGAACTCCCTGCACAAGTATGAGCCACGGATTCACATAGTGCGAGTGGGTGGCCCGCAGCGGATGATCACCAGCCATTCCTTCCCAGAAACCCAGTTTATAGCTGTGACAGCCTACCAGAATGAAGAGGTATGCACAGCGGGGAAGAGAAGATGCCATTACCAGGAGGTTTCAAGTAGCAAAATGTGCATGTTAAAGAGCAAAATAATGGATCTCCTTTCGCGTTTTTCAGTTCTTCCTGTGATTTTATTTTTTTTTTTTGAAGCTAAATATGAAAGATGAAATTCATGTGTGTCTAAGCCCTATGAATGAAGGATCGAACAAAGTTCTGGTCACTGTTTGTCTCAATATGTACTTCAGATTCCTTCTAGGGGAGTAATTTTTAAAAGCTTCTGTGGGGGCAAACAACTGTGGTAAAAAATACAGTTGTCATTTTCAGCTACACGGTGAAATGGTGGAGTACTGAATGCACCATTTTTGGAGTGGCCCTTTTTCTGTTAGCCCAAATGCATGTCTGTGTTGAATGAAGTTGTAATTACCAAATTTTCTGAGATTTCTTTGATGTCCAATCTCCTCTGGCTTGAAATGTGAAGATTTTTATAACTATTTAGTTTACTACCTTTCTTAGGTGTTTCCTTAGATGATCAATGAACTCAGGCAATTCAGCCTTTTAAGATTTGGCAGAGAGACTAACTCCTAGTCCTTTGATAATACTTCAGACCTTACGGAGCTGTATAATTCATGCCCATCAGTTGCTATTATGGGCCTACTTTTATTTCTTCAAAAATTTGTGATTTTATTAACTTCAGTGGATAGTCCTAATTCAAATCCTAGTATCAGTGTGATAATGAATGGTGATACATGTGAATAAAGATATTTGTTGTTGTTTTTAGATCACAGCTTTAAAAATTAAATACAATCCGTTTGCAAAGGCATTTCTTGATGCAAAAGAAAGGTGAGAGCTCTTAACTTAATTCTAAAATGTGGATTTTAAAGATAGACTTGTGAAGACATATTCTTAACTCATACAGCACTGTTTCTTTTGTAGAAGTGATCACAAAGACATGATGGAGGAAGTGGGGGACAACCAGCAGTCTGGGTATTCACAGTGTATGTTTCCTTTCATTGTGCACCATGAGCATAACTTTGATTTCTTCCATCTACTCTCTGTTAAGTTAAGCAAAGCTTCGAAACCAGTGCTTGATGGCAGGCTTGTTAGCTCACAGAGAGAGGAATGTTACCAGCCTTTGTGACTGTGGTTCATGCATGTTTATGATTGTATAAACACTATAATGTCTGTGTGTGGTTAAGACTTATTGCATTGAAAATAATTTAATAGAATCTTGCAGAGTTGCCTTCATGTCCAAAAAGACATCTGCCTTTTTATACACGGACATGTTCATATGGACATGGAGACAAAAGTTTATTTCATAAAAATTATTGAGACAGTACTTACATATTAAGTACTCTAAGAAAATTATGGGCATTTGCTTAAAAAAGTTCTTTCAGATGGTTGAAAAGCATTAGTGTTTTAATGATTTCTGTTTTAACAGATTATTGATAACAAAGTGACTGCGGTCTATAAAGGATGGGGGAGTTGATTTGCAGTAGGAATTATTTTGTTTCAGGGAAAATACTTAATTTTTAAGAGGAGTTCTTAGCAGTCTGAGAAACCTCAGTGCTTAGCTGTAGATTGAGACCCCCAAAGAGCAATTTAAAACTGAATATTATGCTGACAATTACTGAGCACACACTACCTACGTATGGGAGGGTTTAACAATTTCCATGTTTCCTTACTGTTGTTGTAATTAAATGGAAATTTAAAAAACAAGCTACCTTGACACAAGACGTTTTCTAATTTTCCTTCATAAGAGCATTTAGGAAAGTTGTAAAGATCCAGATTTTCCAGCTATGTCGAAACTCAGTTTCCTTTCCTGAGTGTGCATTTCCTCGCTATTCAGTTGTGTGTCTTGTTGCTGTGATTCTCTGCCTGGCTGCACTGTGCACCCCTCTTACAGACCTCTTGCTTCCCCACAGTAGGTAGTTGGCTTATTCCTGGAAGTGGAACTCTGTGTCCACCTGCCAATCCTCACGCGCAGTTTGGAGCCCCGCTGTCGCTGTCCCCTGCCCACAGCTGTGAGAGGTACTCATCGCTGAGGAACCACCGGCCTGCGCCCTACGCCAGCCCCTACACACACAGGAACAATTCGCCAAGTAAGTCTGAGGCTGCAGCTCTGGGAAAAGGTGGGGACTGAGATGAGCACGTGTTTCCACTGTCTTTATAACTGAGGGTCTGATTTTGTTAGTGTCTGTTACCTGTGGCTGTAGGTAATGTCTGTGCATCAGGGTTGTTGTCTGTGAACGTGCCACTGTTGGATAGACAGAAACAATATAGAGCTGAGTAAACTGCAGAGCTTTTAGAAGGTGTGCTCAGAAGTAGCCAAGTATCTTAAGACTTCGTATCTCAGGCACTAGGTACCTTAAGGGTGAGAAGGGCATTTTTAGCAGTGGGTTTTTTTTGGCTGGTTGGTTTTATAAAATTTTTTCTTTCTTCTGGTGAAGAAGAATGGTTAACGATTTTTGCTTTCAGGCTGTATAGATATTGAAGGTTCCCATTAAAAAAGTACTTAATATTTTGAATTACGAAGTACATGGGCTTCTAGATGCAGCCTGCCCAATCTTGTATGTAGCTTTGTAGTTCATTTTGAAGTGGAAAACTAGCTTTCTGTGAACTTCCCTTGCATCCTGGAAATTTTGTGCAAGTTCTGTTTTCGTGACTTAAAAAAAATAAAAGAACAAAACCTCTCTGGTGTTCTTTCTTGTTCCCTGGTCCTCAGCAAAGAACCTCCTTCCCTTAGCTAGCTACCATAGCAACTTCCTTCTCACTATGGGTGGCTGGGGTTGCCTTTATAGCTTCCTCGTGAGCCAGCCAGTTTGGGCCACAAGCTGAGTAGTCTAAGCCGCAGTCCAGTCACTCCTGTTGGTGCCCAAGACAGATTTCATGAGCATGCCCATGGTGGCATGCTCAGCTCAAAACTGGGATGTGTGATCCAGTGGTATGCTTGTTATCCAGCTTTGCCAGACTGTTACTGCCAGGGTAGGTCATGGAGATAAAGGTGTCCTGGAAGGTCCCCAGGTGATTGGGAAAGTGTAAATAAAGAGCTCTCCTTTTCCCACTGACTGAATAAGATATCATGTGCTGAATTAGCAGCTGGTTTGCAGACAGCCTTTTGGTCATAGGCCCTTCACAGAAATAAGATTTTGCAGTTATGAGTCGAGCAAAACAGCACATCAGGGCAATGCCAATGAAAGTGTGAGCTTGACACAAGTGGTTACTGGCTTTGTTTTTTCTGTGTGGGTGTAATTTTGTCTCTCTTTTTTTTTTTTTTTCCCCAAGACAGTAGTGGGGAAGGATGATTTAAACCTCTGCACTGCATTTAAATACAAGATTGTTATTTGGCTGGATTCTAGTGTTTGTAAGTGATTATGTGTTTTCTCAGCAGCCTATGCTGACAACTCCTCTGCCTGCCTATCCATGCTGCAGTCCCATGACAACTGGTCTTCTCTAGGAGTTACTACACACACAGCAATGCTGCCCATGAGTCACAGCACTGGCACAGCTGCCAGCTCCAGGTAGGAGTCCATCCCTCATGAGCCCTCAAATCTGTGTATTGGTACTTTCTAGGAAGAAAAGGCTGAAAAAGGAGGTAAAGAGTCACCAGCATGTTAGAAGACCTTTTGGCCATTGGTATGAACTATCAGCACTCTGTGGGGCACTGAGAAGGACTGTCCACAAGGAAAACAGATTGATGAAAGATAATTTTTTTTTTTATGTTTTGGAAATGTAGATACTTGTGACAGCAATATTTGATAGATTAAGGATTGCAAATTGCTTAGACAAACATAGATTGAATTTGAGGATGCTTCCTTAAGTTTCATCTCTTATGCATAATGGTGTTTAAAATGTTTATTTTTTTATCCCTTTCATTTTAGCTGGTGACTGCTTTCCCAGCCATCTTCATAAATCCTTGTTCTGCTACTAGTGATGGAGCAGTGAACTGTAGTGTGGAGAAGGAGCACAGGGTTGGGGCAGTAATTCTTTACTTAAGCATTGCCACGCTAACTAGCATAGCATGAGATGGTACATGTGGTGAAAGTCTTTATACTTTGTGATCATAAAAAAGAATCTTTTCCCCTCTTTGTACTTACAATCTTAGTTAAACTTTCGGATCCTTTAGCAAAAACTTAACTTGCAGTTAATCCCTTAGAGCTAAATTTGAAAATTCAAGGAGATACAGAAAAGGTGGTAAAATATTTGCTATTAAGTGCAGAGGGACAAGATTTGGACATCTTTCTCAGCAATTCAGACCTACCATTCTGTTTGTGGAATGCATTTTTGCATTTGAGCCATGCACATTGATACTTAACTGTTAATAAGGCTATGTACTACTACCCAGTATGATTTAATATAAGCTTTAGTCCTGAACACAGATTGAGTCAAGAGGTCTTTCTAGCGCTTTTTTCCCTGTCTTATCCCTGGGATATGTATTTAGGAAGTTGCAAAGTTCCCTGACTTTCGATTTCATCAGTGAGTTCTTAAGAAGGTAAAACCAGTAGAACTGGAACTGTGGAACCTCAAGGAAGGCATTTCTGCCGCCCCTTTTGTCTAACCCCCTATCTGGTGGAAAATACAGAAGTTCGATTTACTTGTGGGGGTGCCATGAACACAAATTCTGCCTGGGGTTCCTTCCTGTGTCGCAGTGGCTGGGAACTGCCTAGAGAATTTCACCATCTCCAGCAAATGGACCTGGCTTGGGGGCTGTGTTGTGAGCCGAGCCAGCAGACATTAGAGTCACTAATACCTTGGTTTATTTATGGCTTTGCCTCTTGCAGTCAGTACCCCAACTTGTGGTCTGTGAGTAACAGCACCATCACGCCAGTGTCCCAGCCGAGTGGGATGTCCAATGGCCTGAGCTCCCAGTTCCTGCGTGGCTCCCCAGCTCACTACTCCGCTCTGCCCCACCCGGTCACGGCCGCCTCCTCCGCCTCGCCCCTGTACGACGGCGCGGCGCCCACGGACCTGCCCGACAGCCAGTACGACACCTCTGCACATGCCAGGCTGGCATCCACGTGGACACCTGTCACCCCCCCTTCCATGTAAACCCAGGCCTCTTCCTCTAAGACACTTATAGCTACTGAATTACTTTAGATGCTTAATCCTCAAGGAAGAGAAAGAGGAGACGAAGGAAATGGCGAACAAAAAGCATCTGCACTGCTCCGCATAGAGCATCCGCATTATACCTCTTATAGTGAACGGTGCATCACTGACTTCATGTAGAGTTTACAAACCTGGTGAGTGTGCAATTCTGAGAGCAGATTCACTGCTTTTAATATTTTTTTCTTTTTTGAAGTTTGGTAGACCTAAGTTTGAAGATTTTTACTTGGATTCCAAGTTTCTCAGTGTTCTGATACATTTGGACCAGAAATTTGGTATTGTTCTTGAGTAAGTTACTCCTAACTGTTTTTCAGTTAATTTTTTCAAATTGCAAATTTAGCTATAGTCATGAGAAGACTTTTATTAACCATCTAGTTAGAGGCATTCTGAAATATGCACAAATGTAGCTGGGGAGTGAAGTTTTTGGAAAATCATGTGCACTAACACGTATTTGCTTCACAAATACGTTGTGTTCTTAACTGTACGCTTATTTCCTTGCTGCTGAATTAATGTTGAGACAATCTTGAAGAACTATATTCTTCCCAATAAAACCAGTATTAATGTTTGGTCTAAAAAGTTTTACCCAAAAGACTCTTTTAGAGGTAAGATTTGCTGTTTGATCATACGGGTTTCAAATACCCATCAGCTTAGCTAAATGTATCATTTTCAAACAGACAGTGTCTAATTAGGAGCCCTATCCAAAACCTTTTTGAACCATTGAAAATACATCACTTGGTGTTTTGTTTTGGGTTTGTTGGTTTTTTTTTTTTTTTTTTTGGTTTTTTTTTTTTTTTGAATCTTTGGTTCAGGCCTTAAGAGAAGGAATTCAACACCTGGGGAATCATTCTAATTTATTTCAATCTTGTACTCTGACCTATATTTATTATTTGGTAAGTTACAACTTTATCTTTTAACATGTAGAAGATGTGTAAATAATACCTCAACCTACAGTGAACTTTAAGACAATCATTTGTGGGATATGTCACACAATGGCACATTGAACAGCATGGATGTAAGTAGTTAACTTACTGGAAGAGCGAAATCTGTAGCTGTCAAGGATTTTGCACAAAAGTGCAGCTATACTAAGACTTAAAATACACTGACTGCTTGACTTGCTGGAAGGAACAGGTCTTTATAAAATAGTTCCTTCATTAATGATATGAAGTAATGTGATCCAAATTCCTAATGCAGGCAAACCTAAAACCTTGGCTGAAAGTGTGCCCTTAGACTCGTCTCTTTCTCCCACTGACTCTGGCAAATAAATATCCTGAGGAAAGTGAGTTCTTTTGCATAAGCCATATAAATAACTTTTATAATGAAGTGCCTAATATAGCAAAGCAAAATTCTGTATCAGGGAATTCCTTAAATAACTCACTGATGTGTGCTTATGTGCTATGGTGGCAGCTATAAGATAAAAAAGCAAATGTTTGCCACTGTTTTGGTCTGTTTGGTACCCTTTGGGCAGGTCCCTGTACCTAGAAAGGCTTTGGCAGGGTGTTTTCCCTGCAGAAGGATCTGTATGTGACTGCAGGAAGCAGTCTCCCAGAGGTACTCCAGCAGGAGACAGCACCAGAAGTGGGATGGCTGCACAGCTACATCCTCTGTCAATATGTAAATATTGATCTAAGTGCTCCTATTTTATTGTGAAGGTAAATTGTGTAAATGATGTAAGTGCATTATTATTTAGACTATTTTGTAGAAATTAGCAGCCTATTTCATTGTTACATTTTATACTTGTATTTCGGACGTATAATTTAAGTTAAAAAAAAGAAGTAAAGATTCTTAAGAAAAACTCCATGCTTGATTTTCAGTTTGTGGGGGCAGTGGGAAAGGTGAAACAAATGCACATCAGCCATATCAAGCCTACAGCATGCTGACCTTCCACTGAGCAGTTTCACAAATGGTTCCTGCCACATGTCAGCTTCTGTCTGTGGGCGAAAGTTCAAAAAGTTCTCATCCACCTCTCCCTGCTTTCTCCCGCTCCCCCCGCCCCATCTCTGGTTTTGCCTCATTTTGATAAATCCTTGACTGACTGGTATTCAGAGATGGTCACTGCATTTGGTGCCAGGTGAAAGCTCTTTTCCCACACCAACCAGTTTCTAGGGTAAATGCTGGAGCTGGATGCAAGCCTGGCAGCTGCTGTGTTATACCTTGATAACCAAGTAATAAATACCAAGCTGCTGCCTGGTACTTTCAACTACTTCAGGAGTCTGTTATCAGCTGATCAGCACTACTGTGGCTCTGTGTGTAGCTGAGTGTGCACATGCCACTTCTGAGAGCTGACATGGTGGGGGAGCCCAGCTCATGTTGGGGAGGGAGCCAGCTTTATCCCTTGCCCCAGAGGTGTGCCCTCAAAGCAGGCATGTCAGGGGAAGAGGATGATCAACCTGCTGTAGAATCATTTAGTTTGGAAATGACCTTCAAGATTGAGTCCAACCATTAACCCACATCTCGTAAGTATCACATCTACACGTCTTTTAAATACTCCAGGGATGGGGACTCCACCATCTCCCTGGGCAGTCTGTGCAGTGAAAGGGACCCATAAAGCAGGAGAGGTGCCAGGCCTAGAGCTGGAAGCTGTCTCTGTGCATGGTGTCTTTCCCGCACAGAGTCTTGCATGGAGGACAGCCCACAGCTGCTGCCCAGCACCGGGGTCAGCAGTTTCTCAGGTTCTTGCAGACCTTGTACTGAAGAAATGGTCTCACGTCCATGTGGATGAAAATAGTTATTTATTATAAGAATGAGCTATGGCTCTCTTAACTAACCTGCCTCCAGCTAGAGCCTTTGGGCTGTGAAGTGAGGGGGCTCAGCCCTACTTAATGCTGGTATCAGATGGATCTTACCTAGTTGGCTTTTTTTGGTGTGGGATGTTCCCCCCCCCCCCCTCCCCCGCCCCATACTTTCAAATTAAAGAAGCCAAAACCTTTCAGTGAGTGCAATTTGCAAGCCACTTTAAGGCAGATGGAGCATTTTGATATCTGTGTACTCATACCTGAAAATGAACTTTGTGTGACCCTTCTGGAGCCGCTTTTCTCACCCGTGGGCTCAGGGCAGCTGTGCTGTGCTTCTTCCTCAGCTGCTGGCTGGTGCAGCCCTGGCACTGCTGGTGGAGGCAAGAGCAAGGCACCAATGTAGGTGATGTTTCCAAATGCTGAGGAAGGCTGGTGTGAGACATCTCAAACAGCCCCACCTGTGAATGCGGCTCTGCTCTTTTCCTGTACTAGGTCCACCATGACTCCTCACTGCTCCCAACTGTGCTGCACACCAGCCAAACACTGGGGCTACAGACTGTGAGGCTGGGAGAAGTCCAAATGCTCAGAACTCTGAGGAAACCTATACTGTTTACCACCTCAGTGGGTAAATGCTTTTTACCTTTATTTTCCTTTGGGCAACAAGTGCTGGCTGTAAAAAAATCTTTGTAAAACCCTCATCCCAATTGTGCAGAAATGTCTTGCTCTGCCTCCAAAAGCCATGTCAATACTCAGTTCCAAGCAGGAGTAAAATGTGAGATTTTGTATTCCTGTGCTTGTCTCCAGCCTGACTCTCCCCAATAGATGTCAATTAAATTTATGAGTAAAGATAATACACCTTAAGGTACTGCATCACTCATGTAAATACAAATAAAATGTAATAAAAATAAAAAGTAAAAAAAAATTAACCCCCCAAATATATTGGAAGTCAGGAATAAAGAAGACAGAATCAGAAACATGTAATTTTTTTTAAACCACATAGAGACTCATTCCAGAGGTTTATATCTGTGCAGAAAATAATATCTTCTTTAGAGGTCCTGGCTTTAGCTGTTCCTGGATGTCTGTGCCTTTGGGAACTGAGGTAAAGAAAATGAGGGAGCCAGTCTGAGTGGTGCATGGTGAAGTTCTGGTATTTCTCATAATGTCTAGTAGCACCTTACAGACAGAGTTATTTTTGACAATATCAAAAATTCTTTGAGAAGGTAACAATCCAAAGCCAGGTTCTCCCACTGTACACACCAATGTGATATCGAGGATCTGGACACTGTGGGCTTTAAAGCCCAAGATTATATGGCTGGCTACAGCAGTTGCTTTTGTAAACAGAGAAGGCACAGGGCTTCTCAGGAATCTCCTCCTGGAGCTACCAGTGCTCTATCATTGACAGAATTGGTCCTTCTGTCCTTTGTGTTCATCTTCGCCCCTGCTCTCCTAAGTGGACACTGCTAGTTTTACTCCTGTCTTTGTTAGCTGAAATGCTGGCTTGTGTTTATTATGTTTATCATTTCTCAAGTCCATCTACACTGCCAATAGGAACAGGGAGGTACTGAAGCCCATTCCCAGTGATAGCTTCCTAGAGTTGGATGTCAGCTGGTCAGTGTGGAGCGAACAGCAGTCCACTGGGGCTGCCATATATTGCGTACTCCTGGTATGCTCACACAGCTCACTGCAATTCAAATTTCAAGCCAATCAAAGCTTCTCTCCTCCCCCATGCCCTTTTTTTTTTTTTTTTTTTTTTTTTTCCAGAATGGCACAGTTACCATAATATACTTCTGGTGCTGCACTCCTGACATGTCTCTGAGCCTTGTCTCCCAAGGCACCACCTGAGATGGTGTCACAGGTATGTGACCCTAGGATTCCTAGGGATGACTGTCTGTACCTGCTGGGCAAGCAGCTTGAAGCTCTTTCTTGCTTTTCCCTCTCCTCTCCCAGTCTTGTTGCAGCACTACAAAAGTAGGTTGTTTCTTGATGCTAGTAAACTAATTAATTGCTTCAGTAACTCCATCAATGCCAGTAATTCATCTGTGATATGAAATTACTAGACTTGTACCAGAGAGTTGGAAGGGGTTTCCTGAATCTAGTTCCTTAATTATAGAAAATCTCTTCACCAAGCCCTTTTGGGAAAGCACCAGTGTTCAGCTTAAAAACAATGGATGAGATTCTGGGGAGGCTTTTACCTGTGGCCAGTGGTGTTGCTTTTATTTATCTGCTGATTGGCAGACTTTTGCAGACCCCTTGCTTCTCATTGCTTAGGAGGTATCTTTTAATTGCCAGCTGAAATTTACCTGTAATAGTCTTATGACTATCTGATCTTGAGCCAAAACCTATTCCCAGTTTAAGTGATTCTTCTCCCCTGGTAGTCTTTAAGCTGATATGTGTTGTTAGAAAGTAATTTCTCAGCCTCTCTTTTGATAGGTTATAAAACCCCTCTCTTCTTCTCTGGTAGCTTTCCCTGTCCTGCTGGCCCTCTGTCCATGTCTGGCTCGATGAAAGGGAGAGATGGAGTGTCCATGGTACAAAGCATGGGCTTGCAAAAGAGCCTATGCAATGGCATACTGCTTCCCTATTTGCACTGGAATTAATCATTTTGATAACTTTGAAAACCACATTTTCATTATCTAGAGTTACATCAGTGATTGATGGTTGTGGTGGTCCACACCCATCTTTAGCTATTTTTTGCTATGACCTCCCATCATCTGTCAGAAAGTATTATTAGTCTTTGACTGTGACTTTGCCCTTGTCCCAGTCAGCGTTATACCACTTACATTGCTCCCCAGTTTTCTAGTTTGTTCTGTGAGATATCTCCCTTTTGCTCTGCATTAGTGACATCTCTGAACCTCACCTCTTCAGGAGATTTTGTCAATGATCTCTTGACTTTTGGACTAAGACATTAAAGAAAGTGCTAAACCTCCCATTAGCTTTTCTGCCTTTGCCTCCTTATTATAACTCATCTTAGTGAGAACAGAAGCAGGATAATGAGTGCTTGAGGAAAAAAAGCTTGTACTAGCCTTAATTTCCATCATGCTCTAATGGTACAGTGACCCCACTTCTCTCTCTCCTCTCTTTGTGCACGTGGACAGCGGGCATTCTTGTCCTTGCTCTTGGCAGTGTCTGGGGTCTGGTTTGCAGCACTTAGGTTCTCTGAATATTGTTCAGTGACTTCTCTTTGCAGTGTCATCCAAGGCCCATGTTATGTCAGTCAGTACAGGAAAAGCTACACAGGCAACCTGGAAAAAACTCACTTGCTGAATGGGGAAAAAACCAGAGAAACCTGACAGGACACATGGAAAGGAAACCAGAACATTCAGCAGCTTGTGAATGACACCTGCCTGTTTGTTCATATTTGTGATCTCAGATCCAATACCAGTTATGCAGGGGCTGGTGTGCAGGCTGGAGAGCTCGTGGTTCATTACAAAAGGCCTTGTGACCCTGCAGAAACTGGGCTGCCTCAGCCCACAGAGCTGGGACGCAGGTGGCACACACCCACCTCACTGCTGGCTGGCCTCTGTGGGCTCTGAGGTGGAGCAGGCAGGTGATGCTAGTTTGGGTGGGCACAGGTGGGGATTTTGGAGCAGGTGGAGCCAGCTGTGTGGGAGCTTGATCCACTGGTGGGGAAGAAAGGGAATTGAGATATATTTGGAATGTGCAGGCTAGTGGTGAGCCTGTCTTTTGTTCCTCAGAAACAGCCAGCCTGGAGCTTTCAGGTAAGGCGTGGAATGTCTCCTGGGCTAGGATTATGCTGTGGGGTTGATGGCACTGAGAGAAATGAGCTGCTATGGATTGGTGAGGTCTTCTTCAGTATGTCCTGCTGAGGCAGAGCAGCTTCTTGACCATACTGCTGTGGTAGGGTGGCTTGGAGAGCTGGAAGTGTGGTTCTCGTCTCTGCTCTGTGGCATGGCCTCCACAGCAGCAGCTTGGCCCAGTGTGGTCTTGGTGACCACTAATGTATTTAACTAATGACTGTTTCTGCCAAGAGGTCTGCCTTCAGCTGCTGCAGGCCTCTCTTGGTGACAGGGAGGCAGTGGTGATGCTGACTGCTGCTTGACCTGCCATGTTATTTTAAATTCAAGGTGGCTTCTGCTAGTTACCCTGCACAATCATTGACACTGTTCTACAAAAGGTTTTGGCTTGTTGAGTTGGGTTCTGGGCACTGCACTAAATGTGTGAAACTTAATTCTTGATCTATCCTTCATCTTAAGACAACATTTGTGATGGTAATTGTGAAAATTTAATTATTCCGAGAACTTCCACATGAAAGCTCTTGTTTCAATACATTAGAAGTGGTGTCCCATGCTGTGTCCTGTGCCTGAATTACTGTCCAAAGGTGTATGGTCTGTGTGAGAGGTATTTATAATACTTGGAATCCAGGACAGTTACGTGTTCTGGTTGTCCCACTCTTACTGGGTGGCTCATGTAAGTTTCCATCATCTGTTCTTTGCTATGTTGTAGGTTGCCTATGGTGGGTGGGAGGGAAAGAGAAATTTCCACTCTCCCCAGCAGCAGGTTTATGCAGTTCCCACAGTTAATTTACATCTCTGCAAAATGAAATGCATTCTTGCTATTGGTGCCTGTGAAAACTTCTACCTTCTTCCTGTTCTCTTAGTTTGGACACTTGCAAACTCTCAGAAGCACCCCAAAAAGTAGCTGCAGGCTGGATGTACTTTTTTCTTATGCCCTTGGCAGCTGGAGACTCTGTCACCTTTTGGTGGTGCTTCAGCTGCTGTGCAGCTGCTGGGAGGATGGTTGCAGGGCAGGAGCTGGGGATCTGTGCAGAGGAAGGGGGAAATCCAGGCTTAGGGTGAGATATGTAGGTGGAATGGGAGCACTGAGTCAGGAAACTTGAGAAAATGAGTCCTGTCTTGCGTTTACGGAAATTTTCTTTTCTCTCTGACTGGGTTATTTGTAGTGAGTGTACTGATCTATTCTACAGAGAGATCATAGAGGATTGCCATGCTGTCACTGGGGTTTTCATGTAGATGGTAACAGGAAATAAATGAAAGTAAGTGTGATTACCCTAAGCTGGAGTTACTTTTTTATGACACTAAAATAACAAACAACTCTATGCTAACTTGAATATAAAGTTGGTGATGCGTTCCATTCCAGGATGAATAAAAAGAGATGAACTTTGGCAATTGGACTTGAGCAATTTTTCCTCTATGTAGGTTGTTTTTTTTTTTTTTTTTTTTTACTTACAAGCACATTTTTCTATGTAGGTGAGGAATGATACTCATCTTGAAAGCACTTGCTTCTGCAAACCACAGAGCTGTTGTTGGGGCATGCCAGGGAATTCTGCAAATATGCTGACTGCTGAAAAATGGTAGCAATTAAACAGCCCTTGGAAAACTGCCTGTCAGAAGACTGAATTTGTGTTTTAAACTGACCAGTGAGAGCAAACAAAGCTAACTTTTAATTTTGACTTGCCTTGGTGAATAAATGACAGCATTCCCTCAGCCTCCTAATTTGTCAGTTTAAGGAATGCCTTTCTTTGTTGAATTTCTGCTGTTAGGTAATTAGATAAGACAAACTCTCAGAGAGCTCCAGAAGCTGGATTTCAGCAGGTAGGTTCACCCCATAACTTGGCTTTTTCTTTTTCCTTGTATAAATTTGCACTAGTGAAGCTTGGCTGATGACATGCACAAAGTCCATGCTCAGAAAAGCTGCCAGTAGGGTCTGTTTTGCTTTGACAGACTCGACATCAAATGGTTGTTACTTATCCTCAGTTTTATTCCACCTCTGTTTCATGTGATTGTGGTGGTCCCAATGAAGTTCAGGATTGAAATTTATCACTAAAATATTCATTTTCATCCTGAATCTTGGATTTCTTAGTTGTGTGCCATCTTTTTTATGTACTTTTTTTTTTTGTTAGTTCATTTGTCTTTTAAGAAAAATTCAGAGGTCCTGAAAGACACATTCCTCTCTGCTTTAGCTTTTGTTCTGCCCCCTGGAATGGGTTCTGGGGGTGCTGCTGCCAATGCGATGGCTCCCATAAGTATATATGTGTGTGGTACCAGACCCACTGTGTTGGCTCTACTTGCAACCTCATCCGTGCTGCTTTCTGGTGCATTGCTATAGGGAAGTGATCTGGACCAAAATCAGGATTTGGAGAATGGACCTTGTGCAGGGACTTCCTTCTGTAGGCTCTATCACCTTGAAATGTTTGGAAGCACTTTGCTTCCCCCCTTCTTGTGGTGAATTTCTGTAGGGTTCAGGGTGCCACTGGCACTTAGCAAGTATTTAGAGTTAGAAAAATTAAGACAGCTCTGTGATTAGGCCTCAGAAAAGAGCACTGCAGGAAGCCCATACTTGTGCTGCCACACCCAAGTGGGTGGTCAGGATGCAGCTCCAGCACTGTCTCTCCTCTGCTCTGTGCTGCAGATGTGGCACATGTGCTCCCTAAGGCATGGGAGCTGGAGTTCTGCTGGCTGCCAGGGGTGTCAAGGTCCTGAAGTGACCACCAAAATGTCACTCTTATTTTTAGAACAAGATCAAGCAGGTCTTGCCTATGAAGAACTGGTAGTTTCTGTTCTCAGACCTCTGTTACAGCACATCAGGGGTACTTCAATAAGAAGAAAATAAAAGCTCTGGTATATTTTGGATAGCATAAAACACTCTTGACTGATAACCCTGCTGAAGCATCAGGCTTCCTCTTTGGACTACTGCGAGCTTGAACATCTCCTTTTTGCCTGCCTAAGTGAAATTGTTTTGTTAGACCAAATACTAAAAAAAACCCAAAAAACCAAAAAAACAACCAACCAAAAAAAGCACTAATTTTTTATTTGCCCGCTTAGATCCATTTTCAGAATTTCAAAGCAAGCAAGTTCTTTATTACTCTTGAAAGTGCTTCTTTCCCTCCCCCTTAACCCCGTTCTGCTCTTGCCCTTCCCCATCCCATAGGATGCTCTCTAGGCTCTCGGGGAGGGAGGGGGGGCGGAGCACCTCTCCGAGCGCGGGGCTGTACCCGGGGAACAGGCTTCACTGCTGGTCTGTTATCTCCCTCTGCTGGACAGACTCGTCTCTCCTTCCTGCCAGCAGGTGAGGTTGCCGCGGGACGTGCGGTTTGGCACAGCTCTCAACTGTAAATTGATTGCTAGGCAAGCATGGTGTGTACTAATTACTAAAGCACACTGGGTTTCTCTTCTCTGAGGGTGTAGCTTTGTAGTGTGAACCAACCTCAAATTGGCCCTGTGAATAAATGCTGCTGCAAAAGAAACTATCGTTAGATTTACATTTGCCAAAGCAGAACTAAAATTTTTTTAGAGCTGCCGATCACATTTTGCTCCTTTTCTGTGTTGCTAATAAATTACATTTTATCAACTGAAATACTACTGATTCTTAGATTGTGTAAGTTTTGTGTAATTTAACAAGGAGGAAAACTAAACTTAGACTGAAAGTGCATTTCTGAAAGCTGCAAGAGCAGTAACTTCAGATTTGCCTGTGTTGTAGTCACTACTTTTTGTGCTGTCTTGCATATGATCAATTCCAATAAATCCATCCCTTACTTGTACACCTGCTCTGCCTCTGAGGCAGCACTGCCAGAATTTCCTTGCTGAAAGTTTTGTCCTTTCTACCTTTGCTTTAATGGTATCTGTGATTGATGTTCTTGACCATTTTAAATCTCTTTTGATTGGAGTTTTGAAGTGAAGAGCTGAGCCAAGGACAGGTGATGGCATTTTGCTGGGTAGGGTTTCATAAATGCAGCCAAGGATGGGCAAATCTTGCACTGGTTTACTGTTGAGATTTGTTCTCATATCTCTGAATAAGTCTGTTAATGAACACAAACTTTTCCACTTTAGGCAATTTACTTTAAATGAAATGCACTTAAAATGTGTGCTTTCTCTTTTGTATGTCTTGGGCTGCCTGGAATGCAAAAAGCCATGGGAGAGGAGACTGTGAACCACTCCTTTGGACTGGGACTCTCCGGTTTGGCATTGACAGTGGCAAGGGCTTTCCCTCTGGGGCTCTTCAGTGCTACCAAACTTTTCTAGTTTGGAAAGAAGCATCTTAAAAATCTTATATAAGAAAAATCGTAATTAAAAATCAAAATAGTAAGCAAGCCTATGGGCATGGGGAGGGCAGTGTGACGGACGAGAAGAGAGCAGTCCTCAGTGAACTCACGTCTTTCCACTGCTCTGGCTGGTTTTTTTTTTTTCCTTAGAGCTAAGAACCCTTCTCTTGCAAAAGGCAAATACACTCTCGTGGACTGACATTACTCTGAGACATGAAGCCAGGAGGCAGAGATCAGTCATGGCAGTTACAATGTCCATGGTAAAGTACAGTTTTCTATCTTTTTATCTGTCTCTGAGAGTGTATGAGGCTTCTTGCTGGCCCTGACAATGATGTTTGTGAGTGATACAGGAGTAAGGGGACTTATGCTCTGCTGTTAGCAAATACTCCATACAGACTTTGACCCTTAAAGGCCCTTAAAGAGTGTGTTCATTGTTCACTGCATATTTATGCCTGTTTTATCTCTGTTTTGGTGGAGGGAAATACAGCAGTTTACACACAGTACCAACACTGTATAATAGTATTCTGAAGCTAAGCTCAGTGTTTTAAAAAGTACAGATAGCTAACCAGCTAAGTAAGATCAGACACACTCATTAAAATGCTTGTCTAATAACTTAGAGCCTTGTGCTGGATCAGTACATGGTTAGTTTAAAAGCTGCTTCTCTTGGAACCAGCTCAGGTTTTCCGAAGGAGCACCTTGACAGAGGAGTAAATCTTTTGGGGAGTCTGGAATCTGATTAGATAATCTAATGTTATCTTTATTGTTGCTTTTATTTACAATTCACAGAAGGGATAGGTGCTTTACTGTAAAAACCTGCCATAGGTAGAAATTTGTGACCTAGGATAGACGAGAAATTATTTGAGCTAAAAGGTACTACCACATTCGGTAGTCAGGCAATGAATGCACTCGCAAAATCTGTATCAATATTGTTCCCTCCTTTTGTGACATTTCCTTTAAACCCAAAGCAGATACTGCCATACCCAGTGGTGCTTTCTGATCCATGCCTTCCCTGCAGTGTGATCTGCTGCTATGCCTGGAGTGTTTCTCCAGCTTTCTGGACGTTAACTGCTGCCCTCTCTCACAGCTTCTTGGGAACAAACCCTCAGCCCTTGCGCTGGTTTTTAAATGGGAAGAGATTGGAACATGCATTGGTGCTGTGTGAGACCCACAGCGGGCTCTGGCTTAGGATCAAGTCCTTTACAGCCACATTGACCTTCTAGTAGGAGAAAAGGACATTGGGGATAAACTCCTGACGTCTGTCTAGGGAGTCAGGCTGCCTAGCTACACTGACATCTGCCCACTCAGGGGTGTTCAGTGCTCCCCTGGGTGGGGTGGATGGTCTGTAGTGCTGAGCCACTGGCTCAGCCTCACATGCTTACCCCCAGATGCCCCTGGGCTGTGTGGTCTAAGGTGGAGCAGCCTGAAGTTCAGCATGACCACCTAGCCAAAGCAAATACATGATGATTCTTCCTGGTGTGGGATACGCTCCATGCTGATGCGACCTGGTCAGGTTGGCTGATCCTCCACTGGGGGGAGGGGTGTGCGAGTGGTAGCCTGCCCTAAGAACTGCTGTTTCCAGCCTCTGCAGGGAGCCAGGCAAAATCGAGACTGACATAGACAACTTTGTATGTTCTTGCTCCCCTGCACAAGCTGTTAAGGATACGTGTTTTTTTAATTAACAAAACAACTTCCTCTTCTCCATGTAATGAGTACTATGGCTTTTTCTTTTCCCTGCTTTGTTCCCCATGTCCTTCTAATGCTTCCTCTCAGTACGGGTTCCATGTACTGCTGACAGGGAGCTCTTAAACTCTATTCCAGGGAGGAGAGTTGTTCATAGAAATAGACAACTAAACCCTTTTTCCTGGAAAACCAGGCTGGGTTTTGAAACAAAACCAATTTATTCAGCAATCCTTTTGTCATAATTCCCTGGCCAGACTCTGCCTTCAGAGCTGAGGGAAGAGTGGCACAGGCCAGAGCAAGGCACATCAAGGTAAAATATTTCTGAAGTGAGACTTGTTTGTGTTCACAGTGAGTGATCATGTATTGTTCTTGTCCTGCGTGTTTTCTTTCAGGGACAGGAAGATAGTTTTGTGAATAATAACCTCTCCTTCTGCAGCTTTGACTCACAATGTTTGAGTTTCCTCCCCTGAGTTTCCTCAAGGAGCTGTTTCAGCCACAGATGCTTTACATATGCAGGAAAAGCATGTGTTAGGGATGGAGCACCTTAGCTTTCAAGAACTTTAGTTGCTTTCTATTGTCAGCACTGCTTATGGATTTATTGTTTCTCATATGACAGAGAGGATATAAAACTTAGAGAAAGATGAGGTTTCAAAAGCAGTAAATCAGTTACTATAAGAAATATATATATATTTAGCAGCAAGATCAAATAACAAAAATATCCCTCAAGCACACTCTTCCTTTCTCTTTTCCAACAAGACCTGAGGTTCTAGCCACCCAGCACAACTTTTCCCAAATGTTCATTCTTGCTTGCTAAGGAAACAACACCGGTGGGGCTTTGCTGGCTGTGTGTCAGTATTAGTCAGTATTATCCCAAAAGCTTTTGAACCTATTGCTCATGTGAGCAGGAAGTCAGAGGCATCCCAAACGTATGGAAGAAACTGAACCTTGAGGAACTTTCTCACTGGAAGGATGACCTGGAGCAGGTTTCCTTGGCCAGAGGCTGCTGCATGCCTGCATCAGCCACCCCTCTGTCTGACGCTGTGTGTCCAAGCCAGGCACCTTAGGGTGTGTTGGAGCATGTGAGGGCATCTGGTGTGAGGGGAGGGTGTGGGGGTGTGCACTTGGGGGTCTGTCTGAAACTGGGCTGTCTTAGTTCTGTTGGGCAGGGAACAAGGTAACCATGCTGTGTGAAATACCTCTACACAAAGTCAAGGAGGTGGCAAGCACAGAGAATGTGTGGTTCTAACTGTAGACAAAAGGGCATAGACTTCACCAAAGTCCAAGTAAATAGGAAAATCAAAGATCAGAGAGCTAAGACTTGGATTTATATTTTTTTTTTTAGCAAGAGGGTTACTAAGGCAAGGTTACCTCCTCCTTTCTTCTTCACAAAGATTTTGCCTTGGTATTTAATCTTTCCCAATAAAACTGTAATTGTCTTGTACGGATTGAAGAAAATGTTGATCATCCACTTGCCAATGAATTTCAGGGGCTACTGCAGCTCCTGAGAATATTTATCCCATCACTTTCTGTTGGGACTGTTAAAATTCATACCTGTCCCAGATGAGGACAATGTAAGCTACTCTTTGAGTCTTTCCATGACATTAATAGTAATGAACAGACACTAGGAAAGAGTCTTGGGAGAGAAACTCCTTCTGGACAAATCTCTTCAGTTTAAGCACTCATGAAAGATTCCCAATGTTGTCCTTCCTGCATCACTCTGAAGCTTCTGCCTGTGACCTTTCCTAGGCCCTTCAGTGCCTTGTTAAGGGCATGGGGATGGATGTATAATACTTTTTCATTGTTTGTATAGTACCTGCTTCTTGATGAGCATCTGGAATTTGTACAGCAATTTAACTTAAAAGTTACTGATGCTTTTAAACGTTAGGTAAATAGTTGTTCACGAAGGCCAGACTGAGAGGACGGAGGCTGGAGTCAATAGTGGGATGGGACAGGAATTAACTGATAAATTAGCTTTTGTTTGCCTGTGTGGGGAATGATGTTTTCTCAAAATGAAGGTGTGGCTGAATGGCAGGTAATGCCTTGAGAGTGGGGTGGTGCTGGAGGCTCCATGGGGATAGCTGCCTGGGAGGATCCTGCCATGCTGGGAGCGCCACGGCTCCTGACCGCAGCACAGCCAAGCCCCATTCCAAGCTCCTAGTTTAGACACAGCTGCTAAATTATGGATGGAAAAGCTCAAAATAAAGTATTTCATGGGTAGTCTTTGCAGCAGTTTACTTGGTTTGGATTCTTCCTTCCATAGGGAAGTCTTATATTCCAAAACAGAACAAAAAAGTTGGTTCATGAAAACAGTTCCCCAAACAAAAGAGCAAATATCCTGGCTGTTTAATGCAATGGGGCTCTGTCTGAAGAAAATGCTAGAAAATAATGTGATAATGTGGAAGAAATAATTAATTTTAATTTTATTAATACAGATATAATATAAAAGTTAATGAAAACTTCTTTGACTGGGTAACGAGGCCTGTATATCAGCAGAGGTAATCTCTCAGTAGCCAGATACATTACTCTGACAGCCAGTAGCTACAGCTGTTGATCTAGCCAAGTAAATATTGCATCCAATAACCAGATTGTCCCCATGCAGAAGCCATACATGTGAATTGCCAAGGATATGTGTTTAACAGTACAATAGCCTGCATAATTCAGACTACTCTGTAACTGATTCTTCTAGATTTGGGTAAGAAGTCACTAAAGTAACTAAAAACAACACCCAGCTGCAATGAGAGGTTCAACACAAAATTCAAAGAGTTTAGTATGTCACAAGGTACTTCTGTCTTCTGAGTGAGATTATGTCCATGCATTTGTATAAGCACTGACTTTGCTGTAAGCAACCTGGGATGATGCAGAGGCTGCAGTAAAAGACTTGGAAATAAGAACACATGGAATAGCAACTCCAGTTTAACTGCTTTTAGTTGAACCGGGTTCAAAGGACCTACATGTAGTAAGTAATGGATCCCAAGATGTACAAGGGTCATGCTGTGAGAGCAAGAATGTCCTTCTCTTGTGAAAATAAAATCTGGTTCCTTGCTGGCCATCTGATCAGACATGAGTTTGTACTTGTTTAAGCAAGTCCTCCAGGAAGTTCAAAGATGGAGCTCAGACAGCCTGTTCTTCCAAGGAAGATAAATTCATGAGAATATTCAGAGAACGGAAATGGGAATTTGGATATGGCAATAGAGTTGCTAGGTAGGTTTTTGAATGTATCTTAAAGTAAATGTAATTTAACACCCAGTATTCAGTGTTGAAGCAGAAGATTTTGCAAGGCTATGGAGAGTTTTGAGAAAATCTGAGAATAAATTCACATGCAGCTTGCATTTCTGCTATGATATGCATGGCTGTGATTTCAGCCATGATCAAGTGATTATTCAGCTGCACCTATTGCAAACTATTTGTCAGCCAACCAAATGATGTGATAGTATCTTCAGAAATACTTTGGATCATTCACCTGAACACGTCTTTTTTTTTTTTCTTCTTTTAAGAGACGAAGAAAAAGCTAATATTTTGGTAGTAATAGCCAACAACTGGAAGCAAACATTGTTTTAATCCACAATGAGGCAGTCATGGTTTACCAAGTATATCTTGTTTTAATCCATTTAAGATATATACAGGGATGAAATGGAAATTTTGCAACATACATCACTATTCCAGGAAGATTTGTTTTGAAACTTTTTCACAAGTGTAACTTACATCTGTTTAGTAGTATTGATTGTAGGTTTCTGTACATTTTATTAGGGAAGTCTGTTAACCACATGTTTTTCCTCTATTGTGGGGAAATACTGATTGTGCACCTTGTTAGTGAATTACTACTTACAGTAGGTTTTCAGTTGAAAAAATGTCTGAGTGGGGGCATAAAGGAATGCTTCACTGAGGTGTTGGGCACTGCAGAGCTCTGCTTTCTGGGGGTGTATCGCTACAGAATGTGTTGCTTCAAAGTAGGTCTTTAAAAGTACGCAAGGGAGAAAGCTCTTGGCACAACTGCTGAAGAACTGCTGGCACGGAAGTCGTGTGGTTTTTGGAATTCCACAGCACAGGACAAGTTCTTAGGAAAAAGATGTAAGGATTTTTAATGGAGAGACTTAGAGGGAGCAGGCTCAATGTTTCTATAGGTTAACTTTGATCTTTTGGTAGCGAGTCAATATTAGCATCCTACTTGAATAGAAATATTAATAGGAGAAGCTGCATGTGCCTCTTAGAAGAATGGGGATAGAAGGAACTTTAATCTAAAATCTCAGGCTAAGTAATAGCAAGGCATCCTGGCTTTGCTACTTGCTGCAGTTGAATTTTGTCAGAAAACAGTGGTCTGTCACTTGCTGAAAACTCGCAAAGCACCCTTTAGCACTGTGCCTTGTTCACATTAGGCTTTGTCTTTATTTCCTCATGCCAGCACATATTAAAACTTTCCTGAGTTTACTGCTGCAAAGAGACTCTTATGTTATACAGCCCTGGCACAAGTGTGAGTGTTTGGGGTGTTGATATCTGTCTTGCTTCACTCTCAGTTGCAGTTTAGAGCTGTGGTTGGACTTCCTCCAATAATTCAGCTATCCATATTTTAAGAGTGGACATTCAAATATGTGCAAGCTGGAAGTGATTTTTGAAATGTTTTTTCAGTGAAAAAGAAATGGATTCAGCATAAGGTTATTTGCTTGCAAACGAGTTGCAGAGTTCAAGTGGACAGTTTCAAAACGACCAACCTGTATGACATATTAATATGAATAGTTTTAACTTGGTTGAGTATGAACTATGTCAGATAGTTTCCTTGTATTAAAAATATACATGGCATGAGATAGATATATTTTCATGAGACCATATGTCTGATTGCCTCCTGCTTCCAAGTTGTAGTCTGTTTATGCTCCTGCACCTCACTGAGAAGTATGCAGTTGCCCTCCGTGCCCATGTTGTGTTGCCTTCAAATAACAGTGTTTCTGGGCAAGCAAATTTTCCCTGGCACCATGCACAATATGGAGTTCAGGTCTTCTGTTGCCAGCTTTTTGGAGGAGAGACCTGTTCCTTCTATTTATATCCAAGGCATCTGTTAACATAAAGTGTCTTCTAAACTACTGTGTTTTACAGGAGGACCTGGTTATTCTGGTCTAGACTTGGGACCTTGCAATGTTGTGCAAACAACATGAGCTGGTCCCTGTACCAAGTATTTGTGATCAAATATTAGAAAGATAGAGCAAGTTAGGAGGATATCCACTCACCAGTGTGATTATTTTATTGATGGAATACAGGAAAAAATGTCCTCAAAACTACACGATTTAGCAGAGTTTGCCATAAAGAACCGTGCTAAAGAATCCACATTTCTGGCTATAAAATTAGTTCTGTGATTCAAAGTACTACAGTTCTGTGTCTTGTGAAACATGTCTGTTCTATTAGTACCTCATTCTAATAAAGTAGAAAGCACTGAAAGCTGTCAGAGGGTCAGATGGGCTGGATAGTTGTCATATGGTTTTTTAGTATTTACTCACTTGAATCTGACATGGTATACTGCTAATTGGCAGGCAGGCAAATGAATCGGCAATAACTCTTTCTGTGCAATGTTCTTGACAGCATGCAAGGGGATAGGAGAGGGAAGGAGAAGCTGTAATAATGTCTTTCCTAGGGGGAAAATAACAGGACAGAAATCCCAGAAATCAGAGCTGAAAGAATAAAGGAAACTTCAGAGGAGGAAAAGCTATCTGTGCAGAAAGTTCCGTTGCACTGAGAGCAGCTTGAGAGAAGGAATTGGAAACAACCTTCTCCATTCTCCAACACGCTGAGTTTTATAATATCTTGTGTGGGGATCTCTCATGGAAAGCAGTGAGGAGTTCTCTGCATGAGAAAAATGGCTCTGAGCCTGGAGCTATGACTAGTCCAAGTTAAAAACAATAAGGGTTTGTTTGATTTTTCTGAGTTTTATGTTGTCCTCAGGGCTGTTGCAGATCCACGCCTGCTTTGTCTTTTTCTTATGCTTGGATTAATGTGCAGCATGAAGAGTCCTCTAAGCTAACATGGTAGAAGACGGTTAAGTTCTCTTTCATGCCTCTTAATTAGGCTGCTTCTGGGTTTTGAGGTACATCCTTCAGTAATCACACTAAAATCAAAGGTGAAATTTGATGGTGCTCTAGGAATGCAGCCTGAGACCCAGGATACAAATTGCTACTTAAATTTGACAACTGAGAACCAGCTGCATTTGGTAGTTGTCTCAATCTATGTTGCTCAATATCTTACTGAGATTTGGAGCATGGAGAGACTTAACATGAATGCAGTTGGTGCCCAATGGGACACTCAGTCACTTCAGTGCTGAGGAGGTTTAATGCAACCCAGCCTTCTTTCCTGGAAAGAAAAGCAAAGAAAAATGAGTTCTGCTGGTGATACTGGCTGTTTTAAGACAGAAAAGAGCATAAAGGAAGAAACTAGATACTTCACCATGGGTAAAGAGATTTAAAAAATCCCCAAACAAATCGAAACAAGAAACCAAACAGAGAAACACAAGAAGGTTTTTAGGGGCTTTCCAGGAATTTCACTCAACAACCAGAAATCCAGATGTATAACAGCACTGAATTCATGTGCTAAAGAAAATATTTTTTTAGAGAACAAGAGGAAAAATAGTGGTTTGAATTGGTCTCCTCAAATCATATTAAATGATTAACTTCTGGTTCCAGCATTTGAATATGACTGCCAAAACCTTGTAATGTCTCTTCATTAGGATGGTTGCCACTGCTCTTTCATTCTCTTGTTCATTCCCCTTTAGCTCAGAGAGGAAAAACAAGTAGCTGTTTCATTAGTGAAATTTGATGTATTCTTTTGGGAAGCAGTAAGGAGAGATTGGATGGAGGGTAGGATGGGGGGTGAGTGCTGTATTTACTGCCTCAGACACTACTGCTCGCTTATTTCATGACTAACAGACTTCCAGAAGGGAAGCAGGGCTTAAGGAAAGAAATAACTTTTCACAGACATAACAGGTCCCAGAAGATTACTCTGAGTTACTTTATATTTGATTAAACTCATGCCAGGATATTGCTTTCAGATACTCCGTTCAAAAGGAAAGAGGTTTAAAAAGTATAAGGAATTTGGGTCACAAATTAACTTTTTTTCCCCCACTGTTCTCCTTCCTCTCTGGTTTATAAACTGTAGCATGATTTGGAGCACTCATCATGTCCTAGAACTGCAGAAACTGCCCATATTAAAATCTGGTGACTCTTTCATGCAAAACACACTGTTTGCAATATTCTTTCTGCTTTATCTCAGTCACCAGCTGTGTAACCTCTGAGAGAGACTCTTACTGAACATAACTCTACTGGTGATGTGCTCATTTCCACTGCTGTTATTCCCTGATTCTTCCCACTATGAACATCACTGAAATAGATATCTACATAATGTTGGTTTCCATTTTAAGTCTCAACAACATTAATGCAAAGAAATCTATTTTATTGCAGTCTTCTAGTACCTATTTGCAAAAAGCTATACTAGGAAAACGCTTGTGGTATGACACAAATTCACCCAATATATCTTTTTCTCAGGTATTTTATTCTCCCAATACCTCTCCAGAATAATTGGACAAGAATAGGCTAGGTGAGTCCAGCTGAGGTTAAAGTGGAGACTTGTGGCAGAGCATAAACTAAGTTCAGGTCTCTTATAACAGGAGCAAATATATTGTTTTTCCTCTATTTAAAAAAAAAAAGTTTCAGAATTGCTTCTTATCTTTAAAAGGCGCATCTTGGATTGTTTCCATTAGGCAAAAGCATAAGCTAGTGTTAGTCTGGGAGGGAGTGTAAGAAAAAAAAGAAGCAAAAGACATTTTTCACAATCCTTGGAAAGAGTTCATAAAAAGAAATATTAATGCACTAGGGGGAAAAGTATGAAGAAAGCACACACAGCTGCTATCAAGAAAATTATGCAGGGCTGATCAGATGACAAAAATGTTGGAATATGCTTCAGGGACTATGACAGCATCGCAAAAGGAAATCTGGTAGAAGTTCCATAAGTAAGCTGGAGATTTTGTTGATGAAAAACTATTCTGCTGATGCACTTTAGTTACAAAATAATGTTCAAGCTCTCTCTACTGCTGGATCCTTATGTGGGGAAGTTCTTACAGGAATTTGGATGAGTTTCTAGCATAAAGGAAAACTGTAAGTAACTCTAATATTTGCATATTCTGGCGTACAATTTTGGTACCCATTTATGGGCAGAATCCCCAGATCCTGGGAATCTGGGCAGTTCAAGTCATGTCATACTGACATGGAGTCAAGGGTTTTGTCCTTTGCAGAAGAAGGCACTTCTACACATCTGCTGAGCAAAGGGAAGGGCTACGGAAAGCGTGGCTTATCTGTGCACGTGTGGCTGGCTGTCACCTGGAAATGTGAACAGCCCTTCAGAGCTGGGGCTGCAGTTGGCTGTGATGGGCAGGTCCTGACAGCCCTGCAGCAGTGTCCTGGGAGGGAATTTACATGTTTCTGGAGGGATAATGTGTTTTCTGTAGTGTTGTTGTGCCCAGCTTCCAATGCCCTTCTAATACTCACCTCTCCAGTGCCGAGGACCACAGGAGGAATAGACAAGGATTTCTTTTATTAGATGCAAACTTTTACTTGTTGAGTTAACTTATCTAAAAGAAAAATCAGAAGTCAGGAGGCAGTGGGCACAACCCAAAATCCAAAGTATTCCATTTAAACTTAATACAAGCACTTTTTAGGTGAAGATGGTCAAGCAGTGGAGCAGGATTCCCAGACAGATTGTGAAGTCTCCATCTTTAGAATTCTTCAAAACCAGACCTGATCAATCTGATGTAGCTGATCCTACTTTGAGGAGGGGGATTGGATGAGATGATTTCCAGAAGTTACTTCCCAATGCAGCAGTTCTGTGGGTTTGGGGTTTTTTTGGGAATGTAGGATGTCACCTAAGCACTTAGCATCTATTGGATAACCATTCCTAGACATATTTCAGTGTGTCAGTTAATGTAAATAAACAGGATAGCCATTGGCCAATTTTCAAGTTACTATATTTTGAAGTTAACAGAAACATATCTGTGCCTTAAAGTCTCCCTCACCAGTGACAGATTCTGCCAAGTCCGTTTACAGGAAGTTTAGAAGTGCCATTAATTCAAGATTCTTGGAGTAAGTATTTTCACACCAAAAGTAGGCTTTCAGCTATTTAATCATCTAGATCAAAGACCACAAGCTAGACAGTCCACTTGTTAGCTGCCTTGCTGGAGATGTGTAAAACCAAGTCCCTGTTTGGTCCAAATGTTGTGCACGTGAAGTTGGATGTGCAAATACACACCCGTGTAGCTAAGTGTAGGGAATTGGGTCCCTTGTGACAACCCGGGGCCCTTTATGATCCACAGTGGAGGTAGTGTTTGTGACTGACAACTCCTGAGCTGTTGGCTCCCCTCACTGTGCTCAGAGCACACATGAACACAGAACATGCAGCTGCCCATGCTATGCTCATTCAAAACAGCAGAGAGGGAAGTGATGTTCACCTCTTGCATGGGGACTTGGCAGCTACTTGCAACCCCACCCTAGGAAGTGGTAGTTCTGGTTCAGCTATTTTTGCAGTCTATCTCTTTCTAGCCACATCCCTAATTCACAAACTGGGAAACTGTCCAGGCTGGACCTGGACTCTGGCCTAGTTTTACTGCAAGGAAGTGATGAGATCAAATTATGGCCAAGTAAAGGCAGCATAATCAAAGATTGTACAGGTTTTGACAACAGTAAGAAAGTGTTTTGGGTTTTGCCTAGGAAGTTATAGGCTATGGTTTTGGTGCCTTGAGGCAGAAGAAGCTTTGATAGCAGTGAGAGAAGTTCATCTTTCTGCTCTATTCTCTTGTCTGGTGACAAATGCAACCCACATGGCATCAAGCACTGCAATTTCCTCTCATTGTCACAGCAGTCATGGTCATAAGCCATCTTGTTACAGCAGTCACCTGTTTATCACTTTGTTAGGACAAACAGATGTCAGACTGATGTTTCTGCTGCACACATGGGCAATGAAATAATTAAGACTCATAACAGCAATGACCAGTGACCCCATAGCCACGTTAAAGCACAGGGAGGCAGGTCTCATTGTACTGAACTATTATGCTTGGCTGTAGTTTTGGTCTGACTTTGATTTTTCAGATGGTTTTTGGTAGTTTAGCTGTCACAGCAATAGGAGCTGCATATTATTTGTATAGACTATTAACATCAGAGTATGGATTTTGTGTATTAGACTTAGTGAACTGTTCTCAGCCTGCTCCACTGTTTGATGGACACCTAGCTGGGGGGTGCCTGATCCAGAACTGAGGTTTCCAGCAGGGTTGCAATCGGGTCAGAGTTTTGGTTTTGAGCAGAGTACAGGGTGAAGATGTAGAAGGGGGTTATCCTTCACTGCTTTCCTACAGTGCAGTGATTAATGATAAATCATTTAATGACAGTACAATGATAATCCCTTCAGAAGGTAGGTAGGTTGAATTCAGTATTTTTCTACCTCTTATGTCTCCTATTAATTGAAAATAAAAAACCTAACCAACAGGCAAACACCTAAGAAATATTCTTAGATCCTTTTGCAATTTCTGGCGTTCTTGAAGGAAGATTGATAATACTGTCTTTAGGCATAACTTAAGCCTTCTCCATTTACATCTGTAAAAACTGCCTAATTCAAGGAGGTCTGTAGTATCCATCCTTGCTGCCTTTCAGGGCTGACTTGTAAGTACAGTCCTGTAGCAATGTGTGTGTAGGTATCAGATCTGGCTGGGATTCTAGGTAAGAGAAGGAGAGCAGCTATCTCTTTGAAGGCAAGAAAGTGCCAGTGATTTAAAAGGAGACCGCAACTATAAAAGGAGACTGTATCTCTTACAAGGCAGGTTTGGTCTGATACCATTCCATATCAAGTCTGGTCTGTGGGTCATTCAATAATATCAGAAAAGTCGTGTGCTTACTTACATGAGAATATAACTTTTAAAAAACAGTACACTTTGGAGTTTATTTTCCTGCATAATTTTTTTACAGTTATTGCTGGCCTACAGAATTAGGTCAACTGCTTTGTGGTATCCTGGTGGAATTCACTTTACCACGTGTGTTCATCTGATGACCACGGTCTCCTGAATAGCAGTACTACAGAGCCAAATACTTTTTTTTTCTTTAATCTTGAAGTAGAATTTAACAGCCTTGTCTCCTGTGCCATAAGCAAATTTTTCATTCCTGATCTGACATTAAAAAAAATTAGAAATTTTTTTTTTCTCCTATTGAGGTTTACAAAGCTGAGCATTTGAAAGCTGCAAGAGTGATTTGGATGGGACATGAGCTAAATGCTAACTCATGTAAAAACAATCCAGTTTAAAAGCCACTTCAAAAGTGCTTATTGAAGATTTTCTTACTTTTATTCAGAAGCACATGGGTCTGATGTAAGGTGGTATTTCTTGTGTATGAGTTCTTTAGTTGTAAATGCAACTCTTTATTTTCCGTTCTAAATGGACGTCACTGTCTGTGTAATACTTATTCAGGAGAGAAAGCAGTCAGATTTCAGAGAATCATAGAATAGTTTGAGTTGGAAGGAACCTTAAAGATCATCCATTCCAACCCTCCTCCATGGGCAGGGACACCTTTCACTGGACAGGGTTGCTCAAAGCCTGTCTGATGTGGCTGTGAACACTTACAGGGATGCAGCATCCACAACATCTTTGGGCAGTGAGTTCCACTGTTTCATTATCCTCATTGTGAAGAATTTCTTCCTTGTATCTAATCTAACCCTGCCCTCTGTCAGCTTGAAGCTGTTCCCCCTTGTCCTGTCACTAGCTTGACCTCGCAAGAAGTTCCTCTCCAGCTTCCTTGTAGAACATTTTTAGGTACTGGGAGACTGCTGTAAGGTTCTATGAGGCAGATGCATTGACAATAGAATACCGAATGAAAACTAAGCTGGAATTTCAACACAGTAGGGCAGACTCTGCACTCTCCTGAATGTCCTTAATGTAAAATACTGCAGACAACTCGGAAGCTTCAAATTCACCCAAAGATGGAGAAGCTAAAATGAGACTACAAAGTTTTATGTAACCACTGCATATGCAATTTTTTTTTTTTTTAACGGACTCTGTTAAAATATGTTTTGTTAAATAAATGATTTAGTGTATATCTATGAAACATAAACAGAAAATGACACATTTCTGAGGCCCATTTATGCTCGGTGGCAAATTTAAAGCTGGATGACAAGACATGGATAGAAGAATTTTGATAGTCTTTTATCTAGCACTGTTTCTAGCATTGTTGAGCAGGGTACCTCATAAAAATGAGTGACATCAGCTTTTAAATAGATGGAAGCTGGGCATAAAGGTTACACGACGGTCATATGCCAACACTGATGGCTCAAGGAGTGACACTTACGTCACAATTTCTGGACCAAAGCAGGACAATTTGACAGTTACAACTCTGAATCTTCATTTAATTTGGAGCGTGAAAAGGCTAAATTGTTGTAACAGATGTTGTAACTCTGGTTTCTTGCCTATGTGATAAAGCAGATAATGAACTACAGAGGTTTTATATCCAGTTATTCCTAATAAGGATAACTTCAAAAGAAGTAACTGTTGGGGAAGAGCAAGCACCCATTTACTTAGGATATCTGGCACCATTCACATCTTTTTGTAAAGACAGAGGGAATTCTTCATGCTGTAGAGGACTGGGTCTACCAGAATTAACTGTGAAGTCACACAGAATGTGATGAATGATGATCTTAAAAAAAATGTGGTAAATAATTCTGAGAACGACCGAATTTTCAATTTTAATTTTGGGATTTTGTTTTTCTTTAGGAATGTATTTAATCTAAAGCAATCAGAAAAAATAAACTTCTCAAAGTTAATAAAAGAAACATTATATATTCATCCTCAAACTAATTTCTTTACATTTCAATTTAGCAGTAAATCCCAGACCCACTTGTTTTCCCGCTACCTCTAACTTAGAGATTTGACCCACTAATTAATCAAAAAAGCTAAGGGCTCCAGTAGTGACTGTTGTGACACCTATGCCCGCTTGTGAATCAACGCCAGACTTCTCAAAGCTCCAGCTGTGCTGAAGGCCTGGAAAATATTTTTCTTTGGCATCTAGCACCATTGGAGCCCATTGCAGTAGAATTGCTTCAATTAATGTCCATCCTGGTGGATTGGGCTTCCACTTGAAGCAGGGAAAAATGGGGGGCAGGTTTTCTGTCTTTGTGGAGAAGATTGTTCTGATCATACAAGTGTCGCTCTCTCCACCTGCAACAGGGTCATTTCAGGAAGAAATGCAACATCTCTGGCTGACTTATACTGAGTGATCTTACCGGGCTTGCAGAGTTGCTTGGAGAAATGAGCACTCTAGTCTGTTAAATGGAATAGTGCCCAGTGTGGCTAGTAAAAGTAAGAACACTGTTAAAGTCATTACCAGAAAAAAAACACCAGCTAACTTCAAACAGGCTGATGGTTTTTTGAAACAGGGCCACCTTTCTTTTGATACTGAGAATTCTGCCAGTTACCAGCCCTATATACATCTATATATAAGAAGTTCCTTTTTAGCCTGAACTGTGAAAACAAGACATGTGAGCCCACTGTCTGTTTATCCATCTCCGTTTGTTTCCCTCTCATAGCTTTTTAGCCCCACTGCTCAATTGCCACCAACTTTTGAAAGAAGGTTTCAATGATCATTAAACCCTCACTGATTTGGTGAACACCAGGAACTGCATTGAGGAAGGACCTGTTGCTATTGTTGCTCTGCCAGGAGAGTGGGCACAGCCCAGGACCTGTGCACCAGTAGGCCAGTGGGCTTGGTGGTCACCTAGATGGTGGCTGAATATAGTGTGGGTTGCCTCTCACTCCATAGGGTGCTGGGTGGATGCTGGAGGAAGCTGGGCTGATGCTGAGAAACGTGGTGGAGAAGTAAGGTGAGCCTGCAGGAAACCAGGCTTTTCTAACTATGCTGCTTGCAGAACAACTTCAGGTGAGATGAGGTATGGAGATGGACTGCTCAGTCATGTGCTGGGCGTGCTTTGCTGCTTCTGGAAAAGCAGGGCTGAACTTTGCTTGTTCAAGTAATTCTTATACTCTGAAAGAACAGCAAAAACAGTCATGGTAACACTGAAGCCAACAGCAAAACTCTGCCCTTCCTGTTGTGTTTGGCTTCACCAGAGGCCTGGTGTCTTATTTGTTTAGGACTGTGAGCCTTTGAAATCATTATAGATATTGACCTTCCTGTGTCTGGATTTGTCTTTAAGGGGCTTCCTTTCCTGATGAGGAAGTCTGAGAAAGGAGGGTTTGGGGGGAATGATGAATTGGTCGAGGGAAGCTCTTTGGGGTAGAAATCACAGGATCTTGTTTGGTTTAGCTCTTTCCTATTCCTTACATGTATAACAACTGGCTTAAAAGTGTCAACCTCTGTCCTGTAAAAGTTAGAGGCCATAGGGTTTCTCTTCAAAGACATGCAACTTCACTATATCCCTGAGTTTTTGATTGTGGCTTTTTCCCACCAGGTGTTGCCACCAGAAATTCTCTGAAGAGAGACAATTTTCTGTTGGAGGTCCTGATCTGTGACATGGGCTTCTGCTCGTCTAGCAAAGGCTGCCTACTATTCAGGGCAAATGAGAGGGCGAAAAGAAAATGAATCTTGTATGATGTTACTTACCTGACTCCTTAGCTATCAAGGAGAACCTACTGAGATGATTCTGTTTTCTTTCAGTTTCTGGACACATATTTTAATGGGTTTATATTTTCTATATATTTTGAATATATACCAACAATCCTTTCTTCATTTTCTTGGAGCAGTGCAACAAGCCAGCCAATATTCTTTTTCTTATTGAGATGTTAACATGACTTGCAGTCTTACAGTAAGTGGGGTGGAAAGACACGTGTTGAAGTGATTATGTGTAAAGAATCTTTTCCAGCATGTAATCCCTATGCTCCTTTCATAAACAAACACTAATTCATGTGTTCTGTCTTATGGAAAACATTGGTTAGGATTTAACAGGATTTTTGTGGAAAAAGTGAGTGCAAGTCTAAGAATGAAACAGTAAAGGAGCTAGACCCTGATGAATTAACATGAGAGAAAACAGAGGTATCATGAAATGTTTGCTGAAAAAACTGTCCTCCTAACTAAAATAACTAAATACTTCACCCAGGCAGCCTCTACATGGGTCTGAAACAAACCACTTTGAATAGGAAACACAGACATTTGCTTTGAAATGAGGGTATTTTCTTTGTCCCTGGTAGATTCTTTGCTAGTATCTTGTAATGTATTTGGAGACATAGTGTGATATTTTGTGACTTTTTTTGGTGATTTTGTTGCTGTTGTTTTTTGGGGTTTTTTTGGTTTTTTTTTTTTTTTTTTAAGTCTTCAGTAGGTCAAAGGGTCTTTCTGAGGGTATGAGAGGACTGTGCCTAGTACTGCTGCTGTGTCAAAGGTGAGGTTTGGAAAAAAATAAGATATTCAAGAAATAACTTCCTGGCATTTAAATTTACAGGCAGCTGTGTGAGCTGCTGTTTCTTCCTACATCAGCAGTGTCTCATGGGAAATGGCTGAGACAAACTGCTGGGTGTTTTTACGTCACTGTAGTGAATCTGCTCTTCCTGAAAAGCTGGAACCTATTTATTTTTGACAGCCCCACTTATTTCCCAAGGATCGGCATGTTTTCACATACTGCATTTTAAAAATTTTTGAGGCAGAAATGATGATTAGATCTGTCAGTCCTTTCACAATGGAAGATTTTGTTGCTGCAAGCACCCTTGTCTCCTTTCAGGGTGGTAAGCCATAATGTTTTGAGACAAGAATAAAATAAGTGACCTTTTTTACTTTTTGACAGTCCCTCCAGTTTGCTATAACCATAATCCAGTTCCAGTACCCCGTTGTTCGAGACAATTTGGCAATAACACTTAGACACCAGCACGTGGATTGGCCATGCAGGCAGTCTACCTGACTATTGTTTGAAGGCTTTTGAGCTTGTCATTAATCTCTTATATGCTAATTGATTTCTATTGCAATTGGTAGTCCTCCTCCTTCCCCCTGAACAGGGCCTGCTGGTTCTCCTGCTGCAGGCACATGTGAGGGAGGGTGTTGGTGCAGGCACAGTTGCTGTGGCATGTGAGGAAGGGTGCAGCCAGGGCATAGGCTCTGGAAGAAAAGAGGGTTAAAGTCACCTGAACTGAAGTTTCCATGAAGCACAGCAACTGATCAAGGGCATTGGAATGAAATGGAATGTAATGTGCTGGGTTGCTCTCTTAACTGACTGGTTTCACAACTGGTTTGCCAGAACTTCTGAAGTTGCTGTTGTGTGTTGTAATATGCAACAAAAATACATGAGGATTTTCCAGAAGACTGGAATTCTAGTTCTTAAGTAGTTGTAAGAGCAACTCTTCTGCTCTTCCTGTGCAACATATTCTTTACATGTGAAGTGTGGGCTCTCACTACAGAGATGTTTATCAGTGACTGTGCTGCTCTTCCAATATGCATGGATATTTCTGTGAAACTGTGAAAGCATGGGATAGTAACATTTTTTCCCCCTGTCTACATCTATGGGAATTAGAGCTTCAGCAAAGTACAGTGTTCCCCAACACCATGATGGGGTATCCATCTAACCCTGCTATGGAAGAAAAACGTTTAAACAAACAGGTAGCATGTAACTTTGCTGACTATGTCATCATTATTTTCCTTCTGAAAAATCTTCATTCCATTTAGGTGTAAATACTTTCAAGGGGGCTTTAAAGACTTGAGTATAAGAGTTACTACTGCCCACAGAAACAGCTTTTATAAATAAATCTTACTAGAACTGTTCCAAATATTTTCCCATTTTAATTAATTGTTCTTAGAACTATATTCAGGATGTATTACCTTACTGTAGATATATTAGGACATTAGATGACTATACCAGAAGTGAAATCCAAGTGATTCTAAAGACCTATTAGCTATTTAAAATCATTTGTGGTTAAAGTGAATTGAGAGATTAGTATTAGTAAAAGTGAGAAATGTTTATATATTTAAGAGTTCCTCTACTGTAAATGTCAGGCTTTTGAAATGAGTTGCACTGCAACCCAGATAATGGGTTGCTTTTAATTTATTACTTCAGGTAAAGAGCTAACCAAAGTACTTTGTTGCAGCAAGTTAGTTGAAGGGTTTTTTAAAATTCAATAAATACATCCCAGTTGGATATCTACAGGGAATTGATAAACCACCCAAAATTTCCTTTTTCAGAAGCAGTCAGGTAAGAAGTAAAACCTAGGATGGATCATTTAAGCTTAGTCTTTGGTTGTTCTAAAAGCCTTTCTGGAGCAGATTTTTTTTTTCTTTTTGTTATGATTATTTTATTAAAAATAAGCAGTGGTAAAAAACAGGGACAAATGCTCCTATTTTTGTTTTTCAAGCTTCAGTAAAAGGTCAAAATTAGTTATTTCAAAGACACTGGTATCCTCTATTACTGATAAGAACACAGAGAAGTTACACTGCTGATGTAAATCCCCAGCCCAGTGGCTCTCTTTCAGGAAAGTCAAGAACCCAAGGTAAATATCTCCTCGGAAAATACCATTGATTCTAGACTTCCCAAAATTGAAGCTAGCTCTGAACTGGTTTTGTAAAGCAATTTCTTAGTTCAAATGACTGAATAACTCCCATAATATCTCAGATCAGGAAGAACACCTGCCTAATAACTACAGTTGGGAAAATTTGAGGTATGTTTGTAACTCCATCTTTGGGGTTTACTGCTATCAAAACAATAAATTTGTTCTTTGGATACTTAAGATACTTGAAGGAATTTAATGTATGAGTCTGCTGTTTTCATATACAACATGAAAAAAAAAATCCTAAGTTTCATTTCTTCATGGGTCTTTTATGTGGAATCCCTCACTAGTAATTTTTAAGGCAATAGGAAAAGTATCCTGCAGGCACAAGCCCTGAGTCAAAGTCAAGGCAGTGGTAGAACATTATTCCAATATACTCTTGTTGCTACCATGGACATTGTCCTGATTACAGCAATGTGCAAGTTAGACTAAGCTTAAAACCCCTTGATTGTCACAGTGCAGTCCAGCAGGTACAGGAAAAAGGTACTGTGAATTCAGTCAGGTGGTGAAGATTCATTCATGGCACAATAGACTGTGATGGACTTGTGTGTGGCAAGCTAGTGGGCCAACTTTGACACTAAATAAACTTGGCAGTCTACGAAAATCAGTAAATCTGAATTTACTACAAGACTGCATTTTTGTCTTCTAGGGAGAATGGGAGGAAATCTTGTGCTTTTAAGTCAAAAATGTATTTTTTTCAGCACACCTTGCCCTTGATAGCAGAAGCTGTCTACATAGTGTTTTAGTCTCTTATTAATGAATGAACAGGAAAGATTGTTCTGGGTGTGACTCAACCTCAATTAACTTCAGTGATCAGGGATTATGCTGGTCCATTGAGTTTCTCTCAGGTTTGGTGGGATGCCAATATTAATCATGGTAACATGAGGGCTTCTTATAAGTAAGGCTTGAACTCAAATTCATTTATATATCTTTCTTTCACTTAGAAACCACACAATTGCTTACAGTGGCACCTGTAAACAGAATGGTGAGAATCCTTCACAAAGTGTTTCTCTCCACAGCTTTCTTGAAAATACATCCCTCAATTTCTTGCTGCCCTAATCATTGCGGGAAATGTTCAGCTTAAATTTGTTGGGTAAAGTTTAGCTCTTATGTTCACATTTCCCTTCTAGAATAATGGCCTTCATGATTAGCTCATGATGTGATTTCCTTTGATGAATTTAGCTCCTGTTAAAAGTGTCATGATTTGTTTATATTATAGTAAATACACTTGATCTTAGAAGCTAAGAGGTTTCAGATCACTCTGAGACTTGGGGAGACATTTGAAAATGCTAGTGACAAAAGGCATAGAAAATCCTGGCAAAGCATTGATTTGGAAAGACCAAATGAGCTGGCAGATTTCATTTGGCTCTCTTGTTACTCTTGGGCTGACAAAAGGAGGAAAGGAGAAGGGGAGAACAGCAACAAAATCAACATCCCTGGAAGCTGAAATCCTCCTTTGATAGGAAAAGCAGTTGATGCTGCAGTGCAAAATTCCTTGCTTTGAGGACACCCTCAAACTCATTCTCAAGGGATTTCTCGAGGGGAGAAAAGTACTTACTTGTGCACCTGCAACCTTGCTGCTTACATTGTCAGAGTTGCCTGCAAACTCGGCCAGTTTTGAGCTAGAGGTGCCTGCCTTAGTCTGAACTGTGGACTTGATGTTGCTCGTGACATAGGTGTGGGCTTCAGAACCCAAGCTGCCTCCTCATCTACCAAAATATAACACTGCAGGTTTCCTTCTGCTGGTGATATCTCTTCCCTAAGAAAATCAAAACCAATCCTCTGCAGCAGCTGCTGTTTGCGGTGCATTAACGTTTGGTATGCATTAGTGTTTGAGCTTGTGCCAGTACTCTTATTATCCTTCCTTTGTCCTGATGTCCGAAATCTCTTATTTCATTCCAGATGCACGTCATTATCTGAATACTGGCCTCACCTCCATGGTCACAGGGATTATTTTGTTGTGATGAGATAGTTGTAACTAGGATAATCCCTGTACTTTTTCACGCAAAACTGGTTCAGAGCCTCCCAGTTCTTGTCTCTCTTGCAGAAGCATAAATGCAGGGCTGCCTAGCCTTTGTTTAATGGGTGATGGTAGGGAACAGCTGGGCTCCAACTGCAATTTTGGGTAGTTCCCAAGCTGTAGAGTCAGAATTTGTGAGTGCAGAAAGTTTAATTGCTGCTGGAGCTAGCATGTGCCTGTGTTTATGTTCACCGGGAGCAGGCACAGGCTGAAGCTGGAAGGAGAGGTGCTGAGCAGTTGAAGGAGCAGGCTGTGGCCTCACTGCCATATCCTGCTGCTGATTGCTGTAGTCCCAGAGCCTGTGACATCTGGCTGCAGCAGCTTGAGGCCATATGAAATGGGAGGCACACATGATGTTTCAAAGCCCTCAAGCAGGTACGCATCAAATCTTGATTTTCTGTCCCTCACCTCATGGTGTGTCTAAATCTATGCTTCCATATGTGGACTCAGCAGGCTGTGGTTCGTGGGCAGGGCTGCAATGGTATCTCCACAGAGCAGGACACCATGCAGCTTGCTCGGAGTCTCCCTGTGGTGATGCAGGTGTGATGGGCTGTGCACAGTGCCACCTTGCTGCGGAGCCTGTGAGTTTGCTGGGCCTCTGGAAATAGATTGGAAATGACCCTGTTTACAATGTAAGGGAGAGTTTGCCACAGTACTACATGCTGCCCTGCTTTTAGGCTTCCAAGTCAGGCATGGGGTGCAGCCTGAACAATACAGCCTCCTCAGCGCTGGACCAAGGAGGTGTTTTCAGCATTGTTTCTTGTGGTAATTTGCACATTCAAAGCTGCTTTTTGAGACCATGTAACCCAAACTGCAAAAATAAAATGCCCTCCTAAGAAACCAAACTTAAGGGATTAAAGGAAATAAGATTTTGTTAGGGAAGGGTCCAGAGAGAACAAGAGGAAATGTAAAAAAATATGTATAATCTCCTCTCCATCTCAGTTTTATGCTCCCTCTTGGAAAGGCTGGGCTTCTTTGCTTTCTCCTAAAGAAGATCATATCTATAACCTCTCTCCAGATTCAGGATTTCCTGATTCACAGATGCTGTTGGGAGACAGTAGGCAGCTAGATGTCTCCACTCCACTGCAGTTCTTACCAGATTTTTGTATGGACATTTGCTCAGTTTAATTCCATCTCTTCCTAATTCAGTAGGTGTGAGGGAAGACTGCACCAAACCAAAGTCCCGTCTGAAATTTGCTGTTTTCTGTCTCTTTTCCTGTGAGCTTGAACTCTTGTCCACCAACTTACAGCCTCCTGGTGATACAAAGACAATGCATGATTTGTTAGTTATTTTTAAGGTCTGTGTGCAAATCGAACAGATGCAAATGTACGTAAGAGGAGAAACAGAACTTTTCTCAAAGGACACCTTAACTTAGAGGTAAAAGAGATGGTTGATCTGTGCTCACTGTTCTGCAGTTACTGAGGTGCCATGTGTGCAGAGTTAGAAGGACCATTAGGATAAGTCTGTCTTTCTGAATAGTGGAGCTGAGAGAATCCCTGCTGCAAAGTTCTGCAGCAAGATTACAACATCTAGAAAGATATCCAGTCAGTCTTGGGTTGAAGACTCCAGATGGAGCGAACTATGTCCAGGGAAGTGATTGCAATGGCTAATTATTTTCTCTAAAACTCAGAAGACTTTGTTTAGCTTTGCTTTTTCAGACACTGCATCCTGGTCTGACTCTTTAATATTTCTTATACTGTTTATTGCTTAAAGCTTATAAAATCAGTATTAATGGAACTGAATCCAAAAGACGTACAGAAGTCTGTTACCTCAAGATGGTTCTCTTTCAACGTTTATAACATTTATAAACTGAAATGAAACAAAATAGAAAATTCAACTATTGTTCATGTGGCCTGTTAGGCTGCTTCTAAAAAGTGATGGTAACTAGCATTGGTCACATTATTATCCTCTATTTTACGTAGTTACCACATCCTAAAATATTACAGTAGTTGCAGCTGAGCTATAGTAACCATGTGTACATGCTCTTAATCCATGGCAAATGAGAAGGCATGCTGCCTAAGCTGATGTGCAATGAGAAAGAGTTAAATACAGTTATTTTTAAGTTTTTGTTGTTATAGTCTCTAGCCATTCACATGACAATTACAGTGACACACAATTGGTGACTCTGTGTCTGCTCCTTTGCCCTTCCTACAGTCAGCAACAAGCTGAATGACCAATAGCTCTATTCTGTAATTTTTTTTTTTTTAAATTTTCTCTACAGTAACTTTTTCCAATAATCTGGAACTTCCAATTGACTTTCCATTGACTTCAGTGCATTTTGGATCAGATGTTAAAATGAACATCTGGTTGCAAATTCATTAGCCAAGTCTGAACAAGACAGCCTCTGTGACAAAAACCTTCAGACTTCTTGCTTTGATACTCTCTGAACATCTTACTGTAGAAATTTGGTGGTCTCAGGAACTGTAATACAGCAGCTCCAGCAGCAACGTCAGTGTGGTGTTGACGATGTGTTCACCTGCTGTTCCCTGATCCTGTTATTTCCTCTTCAGAGCTACAGCTCAGCGTATTTCTGGCTGGGTCGCCTGATACACAGGATTTACAGCTCAGCTGAGCTAATGTTGGTATTGGAAGGTTACTTTCTTAATTTCTTCTGTTCCCTTTCCATTTAGTCAAGAAATTGTGCTGTATTTTTCTATAATGATTCCAGGAATTAGGAAGAGATTTCCCCTGCTCTTCCACAGCGACAGGTCAGCAGTAGACACTGGCACCACCATTTTTATGTAACTATCGAGTCTTCTTTTAGAACTGGGATGGGATCTAAGTTGTATTTTAGGCCTTGGGAGCTCATTTTATCAGCAAAAGAGATATTTAGCTTTCTAAAATTCCCCCCCAAAATGGGAGTCAGCATGAGATAGATATGTCTGTATTTATTCTAAACACACAGGCATATAAAAAAAGGGAAGTAAAATGTGACCCATTTCATCTATCCTTTTTTAATTTCCTTCCAGTAGTTTGCACAAGTAGAAAAATATATGAGGACATGGGGGAAAATACGCTTCTAAAGATGTTGCATTAATTTGGGAAAAAAAATTAAGATCCCAATGCACATTAAGAAAGGCAAATTTGATAGTTCATTTAGTAAAGACATCAGTGCCTGTAGACTCAAAAATTTTTATAGCTCTGTTGGATTCCACCCATTAAAAGTTTTTGTTCTAGAGACCATAAATTTATAATTTTTGTTCTTTTTCTTTTTTGAACAATCTCTATTTAATAATTTTAAAATACATGCAGTATATCTAGATGCCTTCTGGTGTTGATTTTTCTGACTAACAGTGCATTTATAGTTAAACAAGTGAGGCATTTGGACTGTAGTCATTTTGATTTATAGCAGCAGGAACAAAGAGAGAGAGTACAGACGTCAGTGCTGCTGCTGCTGATCTGGCAACAGAGACTTCCTAATGTACAAATTACATCTTTCACCACACAATTCCCTCTCTACCCTAGCTAGAGACAGGGAAGCATGCTTATTTAATGCACTGTGTGCCATCTATACAGAGGTGTGTGTACAGTACTAAGTGGATGCTATAGGCGTTCATTTTAGGCACACAGTTTATATTTCACTGTGCTTTTTCATTTTAAAATGAATTGCCCATAATGGTAAACATGCAGTAATTCACTTTTCTTACCTCTTCTAGACAGAGCAGACACGTGTGATTTAAAGCTGGTTGTGGAGGTGGCTTTAGTGCTTTACCCATACAGTCCACAAGAAATTGCATTGAAAATATTAATTCATTTTCTATGGATCACCAAAGCACCATGCGTGGTGTTTTATTCACGTCTGGCCCTGGGGAGGCCTTTGAATAACTACCCCATGGGTAAAAGGCTCTAGATGTTCAGGCTCAGCTCCCTGTACCCCTGAGTGGAAGGAGGACTGTTTTGATAATTAATGTTGAATATGGGTGGTGGAACAAAGCAGGACTCCAGAGAAGATCTTGTCTCCGTGGTGGTGTTCCAAATCCCAGGGCTGAGTGTAACTGCCTATACCTACTTACCTGTATGAAAAGATCCTGTAAAGTTGTCCTTTTCAAATAGCATGAAGTGTTTCACTAACCAAAAACCAGATTCAACTCAGCTGGGTAAAGCAAAATCTGGCAGTCATCACACCCAGGGACCAGGCACCACATGACTCTGGTTAATATGTGGCTGCATTTCATTAGTAGCTGGAGTGATTCCTGTGCATATAGCACCATAGTCTGTATATTTGCTAAGCCTTTAAAGCACTTTGGGATGAAAATAGCTCAATGCAAGATAATGGTCTCAATTTAGCATTGCAATCTGCAGGCAAAGACTTGGAGCAACTCCCAAGGCAGAGTAAAGGCTGACTGGTTTCAAACCTGCTTTTCTGCAGGCAGAACTATTGAGTGCAGTGCCTTGTTCTGTGCAAAAGGCAGGGAGCCGCCCTGTCCATCAGGCAGGCACCACTCCCCTCTGCCACACTGACAGGAAAGAGGGACTCTTTCTGCATAGACAGCCTTCCTGCTCCGGGGGCATCATTCCACCGTCAGTATCATAGAGCATCCACCTGCAGTGGCTACCCTTGCTCTCACAAGGTCACCTTAAATGTGGGGAAATGAACAGTAAAGTCACCCTCATTAGTGTGCTAGTGCATGCTATTTGTCCCGTCTCCCATTTACGTATTTGGATGTTGAGAGTTGCACCACTCATAATACGAAAAATATGCACAAATGCATCCCAAGGTTGGTTTTGCTGCACTGAAATAAAATAGTAAAAAAAAAAAGAAAAAAAATCCCCAATTTATAAGAAAGGGCAGTCACAGTGGTAGAATGTAAATGACCGTGGGTAAAGTCAGGCTGCTTGCCATGCCTGGGACTCTGTGGGAGCCCTTCCGAATGCCTGCCTTTCCTCAAACATCCTGTGACTGGGGCAGATTGCTGAGCCACTTGCATCATATCTAGTATGGCAAGTCAGGGGTTGGTTGAGACCCTGAAAACCTCTGTCCTGCATGGCTTTGTGGCCTGTTAAATAGATAGTTATTGAACATCCTCACCGACACGATTAAGTTAAATACAGTTAATAGCTGAAAAAACAAGTGATGTAAATGCATTTTTATGTATAAGCCAGGTATTAAAAGGCGTAAGTGCATTCCTGTTGCTGTGGGCATCCCTATTGGCATCAAGTACTGTTTTTATGACACTGGATTTGGCTGGGGATTTTTTTGTGTGTGCATGTAATAAATGCAAATAATAAGTTTCAAGTGCAGTGAAGCTCTTGCTGTGCACAAGTTATTCAGTTGGTAGGTTCCTTTCTCTTTTCAGAAATTTAGTTTGTGGTCTAATTATTTACACTTTAAAATTTTGTTTTTCTTGCATTTAGAAGCACAATGGTTATTCAAAGTACTTGGAGCTGCTGAACCAAACTGTTTAAAACTTTCGATGTTTGGATTGACAGGAAAAAAGGATTTGCTATCATACAATTGTTAGTATACCCAGCCCTGAGCTGGAGGGGAGCAGGGGTAAGTGCAGCTGGGAGGATGCAGAAATGTCTGTGCCTCACACCACTGGGACTTGGACAGCACCAGGCTCGTTTGCAGTACAAATTAATATAGTCTTTAGGCTGCTCTAACTTATCCAGCCAGTCTTGACCTCGAAGGACCTTTATCTGCTGGGGAGGTGCCAGGAGGTGGAAGCTAGTGTCTGGCTTCTTGCATGGCGGCAGCAGGGAGGTGCAGGATCTGTTCCAGCTGTTTAACGTCACCAAGGATTCCTGTATGAGAGGGCAGCGCTGCGCCAGCATCACAAGCCAGCTTCCCAGCAGCTTGGCAGTGCTGCAGTTAAGCTGAATTGAAACAGGGCAGGGTTTGGCCAGAGCGTGGCTGTGCATGCTCTGCCAGCCAAATCTGGTGACGCTTGAGTTCACTGGTTGCCATTGACTTTAACAGGACCGGGATATTGTCCTCTCCGCCGAGCTAAGCACAGATACATTCTGAAGTAGGGCAAGGCCTGACCCCACAGAAATCCGGGGAGCTTTGCCATTAAATTCTCCAGAGGAAAAGAAACGGGGTGGAAGGAGACAGTTGGGAAGAAAACGCAAATAAATAAGTTTGGGGTTTAACTGTGCCCTCAAGCCTTCCCTCTGACCTTGATGTGCAGAAGAGGCACACAGACCAGGAGGCTGGGATTATGCGTGCAGCTGAGGATATGCACAGAGCAACCATTTTATAAACCATTATTCTTTAGAGCCCAGGACTTGATGATTAATGGAGGGGGTGGTGAAGGCAGTGGCAAGAGAAGAAATAATGGTGGGTGTGCGGATAATGCACAAATGCTGAATGAGTGGGCTATTAAACAGGAGGGAAAAAACCCGGTTGCTTTTCTGGGAAGAGAGGGAAATCCGTTATAATATAGTAAGCTGAGTGTGTGCTGGTGCAGCCTCCTGATTCCAGTCTCCTCTCTGCTGCAGTGACAGGGAGAGAAGGGGAAGAAGATCGGGGGGTGGGGAAGGTGTGCGTGGGGGTCGGCACTGGAGGAGACCCGTGTCTGGAGGGACACGGGACGTGCGCGAAATAAATAAAACAGCAATTATTCTTTAAATTATTAATTTTTTAAAATAAAAGGAGGGGGGGAGGATGGAAATCCTCTCGCACAAAAGAACCGTAAACGCGCCAACGGCACCGGCTTCAAGAGAGGGATCATAAAAATAAATAAATAAATGCCAGTAAGGCGTCTCATTGAGGGGGGGGAAAAAAATAAAAAGAGAATTAAAAAAGAAAAAAAGCCCTCCACGGGAGCGGCAGGGGGGTGGGGGAGCGGGAGCGCAGGGCCCCGGTGCGTGTCGCTGAGGCAGCATTGACGCAGGCAGCTCTGACGGCAGCAGCCGCCGCGGGCGGGGGGAGGGAGGGAGGGAGCGCCGCGCTCCTGTCCCCCCATCCCCATCCTCAGCTTTCCGCAGCCGACGGCGAGGCGCTGTCTGCCTGCCCTGCCTAGCGCTGCGGTGGGGTCAGGGCATCGCCACCCCGGTGAGGGGTTTTTTTGGTTGTGTTTTTGCACCCCCTTGCCCATCCCTGCGTCAAGAATAGGGGCTGTGTCCCTCCCGCCCAGCCCTGGTGTGTGCCTGAGTGGCCCTGTGGGCTCACAGCATCAGCCTTCATGCATCCGAACGGTGAAGGCTGATGGTTGTGGGTAGGAAGTGTGGATTTTCTGGGAGTTACTGCTTTACAACTTGGGAAGAAAAGGTTTGAGCACGCTAATGAAAACCGCCTGCTCATCCCTTCTCTGCGAGTTTGTTTCTTGCAGTTTATAGGAAATTTGGGGATTGTGGCTTTCAGGGATGAGAAATTCATCTTTCCTGTTAGTTTCTCAAGGTTTTTCTTGTACAGTCTCTCTAAGATGCAAAGAAAAACAATGATTGTATTGCTGATAATACCAACACTTAGGGTTTGCTTGTCTTTGCAGCTGACGTTTCTCTTGGTTAAGAAAGGAGAACTCAAATCCCAGTCCCAGGCATTTCTCTGCAACAACAATGTAGTCATTGGAATTTTCCTCTCAGTAAGTTTGTGGATGACACCAAGCCAACTGGTGCTATTGACACACCTGAAGGAGGGGATGCTATCCAGAGAGACCTGGACAAGTGGGCCCATGGATCTCTCATGCAGTTTAACAAGACCAAGGGCAAAGTGTGGCACCTGGATTGAGGAATGAACAGATTGAGAGCAGCCCCAGCAAGAACTTGGGGATGCTGGTGGATGAGAGGCTGGACATGACCCAGCAATGTGCACTTGCAGCCCAGGAACCCAACTGTAACCTGGGCTGCCTCCAAAGGGGCTTAGGCAGCAGGGTGAGGGAGGGGATTCTGCCCCTCTGCTCCACTTTGGTGACACCCCACCTGCAGTGCTCCATCCAGCTCTGGGGTCCCCAGCACAGGAAGGACATGGACCTGTTTGAGTCCAGAGACAGGTCACCAAGCTGATCAGAGGGATGGACCATATCTGCTACTATGAGGAAAGGTTGAGAGAACTGTGTTTGTTCAGCCTGGAAAGGAGAAAGCTTTGGGGTGACCTAATTGTGGCCTTCTAGTACCTGAAAGGAACCTACAAGAAAGACAGAGAGGGACTTTTTACAAGGGCATATATTGACAGGACAAGGGGAAATTACTTCAAACTTAGAGTAGGTTTAGATTAGACGTTAGGAAAACAATATTTACAGTGAGGGTGGTATGGAAGTGGAACAGGCTGCCCAGAGAAGTTGTAGATGCCCTGTTCCTGGAACTGTTTGAGGTCAAGTTGGACAGAGCTCTGAACAACCTTTTCTAATGAGAGGTGTCCCTGCCCACAGCAGGGGGCTTGGAACTGGATGATCTATAAGGTCCCTTCCAGTCCAGGACATTCTATGTTTCCATGATCTTCAGGACCAGAAGAGTTTTCATAAAATGGTGAAAGGTGGCAACACGAAACTTTTTGCTGTGTTTCCCTGCCTTTAGTGTTCCAATGACTGTTAAGCAACCCTGAAAATACCTCCTTGTCTGAATGACTGATGCTGTGCTGTTCCCAAACATTACTTTGAAAGGACCTCACATTTTGGGCCATCAGTCTGGTAACTTTCAGCTTTCTATTCACTACAACATTTTCATGTAAGGGACCATACAAGTAAAGAGTTTTCCCCCCTTTGTCAAGCAGGATGATTTCTGAAGGGAAGCAAAAAAAAAAAAAAAAAAGCAAACAAAAAAACTGATGCACGGGCCCTGACTGGAAAAATCAGAGGCCAATACAGTGTCAGAATCTGACAGAAAACTGAGAAGGTGGCTGCTGGCATCTGTGTCCTAGCCAGTGTCAAACCATGAAGTATGTTACTTTTTCCTCATGCAGGCAGGGCATGCGTAGGGGCATGCACGAGCCCATGTCATCTGATTGTACTCCCACAACCGTCAGAGCAATTTGGGGGCTCTTTTGATCAAATGTGTAGAGTAACACTGGTGGAACAGGAGAATCCTTTCTTTTCTCCTCTGTGTTCTCCCCAAGAAGCTCTCTGTTCTGTGTTTTACCAAACTTGTGAAAGCAAAACTTTTGAAAGAAAAATTCTGTTCTTGAAGAAATGAGGTTTGCTGTAGGTTTTTATGGAGTTTGAAGTTCAGACATTTTATTGGGAACATTGTTTAGACTTGTGACTGTGAGTAGTGGTGGGTTTTTGCTCTCCTGCCTTGCATTTTCACTTTTACACAGTTTCAAGTAGTGAAGTGGATGAACTAGTATAACAGTTCTTTCAGATGTAGTGTGCTTGAATGGTGATGCAAATAGAAGTGAGGGCATAACATTTTGATTTGAAAAAAAAATCTCCAATACAAAAACCATCCCAAAAAACCCAGTGTGTTCAGAAAAGTCTGAATCGGTTCCCATTAAATTCACTAGTGAAGATGAAAGTGAAAAGAACTTACAAAGCAGAATTAGAGGTTCAGGTGGGGACGGGCCTCAGAAGGTGTCAAGCCCAAACTCCTGCTCAAAGCCAAGAGAGATCAGACCAGGTTGCTCAGGCTAACTTGCCCTCTTCTCTCACGCACAGCAGTTTTAGAGCACATTTAGTAGAGCTGCCACCAGTGATAGATTTGACTCTTAGGAGCCAGATCTTTCTTCTTCTCACTTGTACTAGTTTTGCACTTTGTGGGAGTAGATGCAGTTAATCCTGCTCTATATTAGAAAAAGGGGTAGAAAAAACTAGTGCTGTTGAATCAAAAGGGAAAAATTATCTGTGTATGGTCACTGAATTACCTCTTAAAGATTATAAATATTTTTTTGTACCTTCTTCTTTAAATGTACATTGTATTATGATAGTATGCTACATTTAGTGGATATTTCCTGGTATTTTGGTTTTTTTTTTTTTTTTCATTCTGCTACCAAACATATGCAGATGGAAATACTATCAATTATCTTTTGAGAGATGTAACCATAAGTGTAAAAGACTTGCTATAGAATAGAATTCATAACAGGAGTTGCATGCTTCTCACAGAAGTTGGGTTTATTCTGAATTCCTTAAATAAAGAGTTAAAAATAATTGAAAATATAGAGTGGAGCTTATCTTGCAGAAACATGCAGTTAGAATTGATTTTTTTTCCTCCAGCTTTCACAGAATATTGTGAAGAAACTAAAAATCTGTAGCCTGGACACTGTGGTGGGGGTTTAAAGGTGTAACTCTTGTGAACCACTGGGATAGTTGAGATGATGTAGCTTAAAAGCAGTTTGAAAGCTGAATGAACAGTAAGTGGAAATTGTGTGATTTTCCAATACTGGAACTACTTATTTAGACTAAAATACTGTTTGTGTCCATCCTCCAATCTTGAAGTTTGGTTTCTCTTTTTTTTACTGAAAACTAAGGATATTCTGATTCTCGGTTGCTTCTGCTTATTCCTATAAAATTTGTATGTAATCAAACGTGGATTTTCACCCGGATGAATTTGAGACCTCAGTGCTCGAAACATTTGAGTACCAGAGACATCAAGACAAGCTCTGTGCTGCAAAATATGCAGGCAAAAGGAAGTGGGGAGGCAGAGCAGGTAAACTCCCTTGGTGTACCCCTGTGGTACCCCCCAGGGCTGCCTTGCAGGTCTGGGCTGTTCATCACTGCCCGGGGAACTTCCATGGTCCACCTCCTAGCCTGATGCAGTGCTGCCAGGGGAAGGTAACAGAGCCCTGTGCTGCCAGCTCCTTTCCTACCACAGACTCTGCCAGCAGCTCCCAGGGGCCTGGCATGGGCCTCTGTGTCTTGCCATAGAGATTTTGATCTGTAAAGAAGGCTACAAGGAAGAGGGCTATAGAAGTAAATAACATAAATGAGGAAAGACAGACAGGTCCTGGATCTGTGTAAGAAAGAGTGACGGAAAATGGCAGGGACAAAGACCAGTGTGGCAGAGTTTGAGGACAAGAGAACTTTGCAGACAGTTTTCTCCTCTTCCAGCCCTTTTGGTTACCTAAGGTACCACAAATTACTTTTCAGGCATGGAGTGTTCCACATACCCTCATCATCATAGAAACTCTCAGTACCGGCCTTCTGATGCTGGGATAGAGTCCAGGGGAGCTAGAAATGTTTGAGTGGAATGACCCAGTGTGTCTTTTACGAAAGGAAACATAATTACAGTTTCATCACATTGAAGTTATAGACACTGACAAGGCAGGTGTGTGCTTCCTCTGCTGGGTAGAGGATGTTGGATATTACCTCCCAGAAGCGAGGGATTTGTGGAATTCCTGCTATAGAAATAGAGGAGGAGGAGAAAGAGATGGAGAAGAGGCAGGAAAGGGGAGGAAAAGTGCTGGAGAATCAGAGTTGTTGCCAATAGGAGGTGGGGAAGTTTCTGTACAGTTTCATCTGTCTTAAGTAGCTGCTGCCCTAAGCACTTCTATTCTTCTCAACAGAGAGGTGTGTGAAAATCCAGTCAGCGAATTCACAGCTTTAAAAACTGGTAACAGCTCAAAGAAGTCACTATACTTTTACAATTAAAAAGGCTACTTTTTACAATGATAGCTACACAATGGTAGAAGGTTTATGAGGACACACAGGTCAGGACGTGGTGTTCACATGTGTTGACCAAGTATGAGGTCTTTGCAGAAGCTGGAAGGAAAAGTGGACAAAATAGCTTGATTCTGGAAGGTGAAAACACCCACTTCCGTCAACTGAACAGAGCAAATTTAGCAAGACATCTGTAAATTAATGTACCTATCTTTATCTGTCTGTGAAAATACAAAGATGAATGTTGTGAATTTAGAATACACATTTTGTGCTGAAAGAATTAAAAAAAGCCAAATAGAGACGTGGCTTTGTATCTTGAAACTGACTTAGTGCTACCTTCGTCCTAGTGCTGAGTTGCATATGAAACTTCTTCATATGAGATGTGCCTTTCACCCACCTCCTTTGAATTGCTAAATTAGGAGACCAAAAAGATGGTCATTTTCATAGCATAAGAAATTGGGAACTGCACCAGTCCTATGAATTTTCTTTGTGTTAGGTGTCAACTTGTATGTAATGTCAGTACAGTGGGGCTACTTGATCATTATTATGACTGCAAATTAGCTTGGATGGTGGGAAAATGACAGATATGGTGGTGAGTTCTGGGTTTTGTTTTTAAATTGGGGAAATGGATGAAACAAAAGAGGGTTTGTTTGAGAAAGAGTCCTCAGTTCTAAACCTGCACTAAAACTCTCTCCATGGCCTTGCTCAAATCACTTCGTGAAAGACACTGTGATTTTCAGTCCTATCATGTAGTATTTTGCTGTGCAAGAATTCCCACTGAAAGCAGTGGAACTATCCAGGGATTAAGGCACTAATCGAATGTGAATAAAGATGATAGAACAGACCCATCACCTCTCTGCTGCTGTTTCCCAACTTATAAAATGAGGCTAATAAAATACACCAACTGTTCTGGGTGTTGTAAGGATACATTAGCTCATGCTAGTGAATCACTCTGAAGACAAAACCAAAGGCTCTACACACGATAAGGATTCTGTCAAGAAGTGCAGGAGTGTAATCACAGTTCAGGGACACATACCAAAAACCCAGCTTTGAATGGGGAGAGGGCTTTTGCAAGAAGTAGGCTTTAATGATACAGATGTCTTCAATATCTGAAACGCTGTGCTATACTCACCTCATAAATACATACAAAGAAAAAATTCCAAACTGCTTGGAGAAGTGATAGTATGGCTGCATGAAAGAGAACTGATTCTCTCATTGTGCTGTTTGTTAAGTACTTGTTAAGTATTGCTGGGCCAAACAGTTCTGAACTGAGTCAGCCATGTGAGAAAAAAAGTAAGAGAAAGCAAACTTGCAGTATGAGATCTCTCTTGGTCTTTATGACCATTGGGTTTGGTTATTTGCTGAGTCTGTACAGTGTGCATTGTACAGAGGTGTGTTTGTCTTGACCAATTGCCATTTCTATCTCCTCTGAACTTTTGTTTTTATATACCTTTAAAATATGCTGCGTTCAGATTGACTAGTCACTGAAAACCACCATGAATAGTGCTTCGTGAACATGACTGACAGGCTAGGCCAGTAATGCTTTAAAAATAAATCAAAAAGTAGAGTGTTTGCAAACTGAACTGTATTTATTGAAGGCCTTCTGCCTGATGATTTCAATTATTGACTCATGTGAGGCAAAAACCCAAGTCTAAATTAATAAACCTGAAAACACTTCTAGTTTCAGTTTGTGTGCAACTGTGTGACTGTCTGAATGCTGAAAACTCAAAGGAAGGGATTACCAAATGTGATGTAAAGTTTCCTATTTGCCTTTGAAGGTTTTAGATCAGGACCACCTTCTCTTCTAGTGAACAGACTTTGGGGTTTATATGCTGAATGCCACTTACTTAAGTTTGGTGATGTAAGCCCACCAAAAGAAACAGTTAATGTAATTTTATCCAAAGGAAGTTACTGCAGTCACTAAAAGTGGGTAGCATTTGAATGCATAATAGAAGTTTGTTGTTTCTCAGGGCATTAAAAATGAACTAATAGCAGAGCTCTCATGTACGTTATTAGGAATGTTTCCTATGAGGCCTACCTGTGTGATAGCTAATCACTGTGCCAGGAAGGGAAGGAAGGCAGCATTCCTCTGGAGGTGGGAATGATTACTACTAGAGTTCTTATATATATTACAAAAAAAAAAAAAATTGGCAAGTAATGGTGATACACCAAGAAACCCCAAACACTGGAAAATTACTTCAAAGTGGTACTATCCTCACCCCAGAAGTCTTTGCTTTTCTACTCTGGGCCTTAGTCAGTCAACCAGCAACATGCCATCTTCACCCCTTCTTTTTTTTCCCCTCTAAGACTATCCCAAAATTATTTGAAGTGCACAATCTGTTCTAGACTGTGAGTGTAGAAAGCCAGCCCTGGTTAGAACATGGAAACTAGTACTGCTTTCCCTTTATTTCTTCTTCCTTCTTTCCTGTTGTACATGTGTACACACAGCACTTTGTGCTGTGGTTGTAGTGAGCATGGTGGTATTTGGTCAAAGGCTGGACTTGATGATCTTGGAGATCTTTCCCAGACTTAATGATTCTCTGTGTCAAAGGTTTTTAACTATGGAAAAGGCAATTCCTTGAGATGGTCCTCATCTTGTATGTAATGTGAAGAAATTTTAAAAAAAGTGCTGCAAGTGACTGAATGAAAAGCTTTCCTTTGGCAACGTCTAATAGGGCGGATGGAATAAAATCCCAAAGGGATTAGTTAGATTTAGTTTGGCTGGATACAACCTCAAAGATTATTGTTTGTGGATTTATCTTGTTCACCCCACATCCTCCTGCCAGGAGATGATCTATTCTGTATTTCCATCCCTGATTTCCATGATACTGTAACAAAAATATGATCTGTCATCAGGGTAAACAATTTAGTGGAAATTTCTGTGTAAAGGTAGATCTTGATGGAAACTTCCTCAAACACAGATGCAGAATAATACAATATCTTATTTTGTGATATATTGTGAATTCTGTGTGCTGAATGGGTGAAAAAAAAATAAAAATGTAGTACTTAAGATGAAATTAAATAGAAAATAGTATAGGATTGCCCTTAAAGCTGGACAAACACATACAATTCCGATCTCTGTAAATTTTTTTAGAGTATCTCCCTGAAGCGATGTGCTACTAGGTTCCCAAAACCTCCACAAATCATTCACAAAAATAAACAATTTACTAAACGAGACTATGTAAGAAAGCAAGCATCTCCTGCTAATGATTTGAAAATCTCCTCCTTTACTATGCAGCCAATCTTACCAAAGCTTTGTGTGGGAGATTATCATAGCAGGTATCTCAAAGGCCACCACAGATACCAAATTTAACATCCATGCTAGCAAGAGTCTTTATGCCTCCTCTCCCTGCTTGGCACTCCAGTTTGCTGCCTTTTGCTTCTAACCAAAACAAACTTTGAAAGGAGAAAGAACCCTGTACCTTGTGGGTGCTTTCAGCAGCTCGTGAACCTGATTTGGGCTTGCAGCGATACCACTTACATCAGTGGTATCTACAATTGTTCCAGCAAAGAATGGCTCAATGGTTTGGGCAAGTAGCTACGTACTGCTCGGAACCATCTGGAGGCCAAACAAGCCCTGCCCCGGGCCTGACAGGAGGCAGAAGGAAAAACCTAGACACACCAAGTGTGGGGCTGGGGATGCAGAGAGCAGACAGCAGCACTCAGGGGGCACCTCACCAGCTGGGTGGGGATGACCGCCTCACCGCCCCAGCGCCGCAGACCCCGTACGGCTCGGTCCGGGAGCGAAGGCACCCGGCTGGACCGCGATCCCCCAGGACCTTCCCCGCCGCCGCCCGCGTCAGCCCCGGCCCCTTCTCCGGCGGGGGCAAGGCTCGGGGAAGGAAGGGGCTGCCCGGTTGTGTCCCCGCCCCGCTGCGGCGCAGCGCGGACCCGCGTGGGCCGGCGCAGGCGGGCGCGGCGCTGCCTCCCCCGCGGCGTGGCCGGACGCGGTGCCGGTGCCCGCTGCCTCCGGGGAGCTCCTGCGGCACCCGCGCTGCCATTCCCAGGGCAGCGGCTCGCGGCGAGGGAGGCACCCCCGCCGGGATTGGCAGCCCCGAGGTGCGGCCGCCCCCGCGCCCGGCAGCGCCGCCCGCCCGCCGCCCCCGCCGCGCCTCGGCAGCGCTCGGCGGCGGTCCCCACACGCGGTCCAACCCGCGGCAGTGCGAGAGTGTGACCCCACTGCCTCGCATCGGCTTCTAAAATTCTCATTCCTTTCTAAGTGCCTTCCAGTGCTAAGGGGGGGGGGGGGGGGGGGGGGGAATCCTTTCACCCTATACAGAAAGAAATTGCTACTTAAGAAGATGTAGGCATACACCATAAACACTTCAGCATGTACGCTAGCCGAAATATATTTGGAAAGATGGGGGGAGGGCACTTTTACCCGGCTTTCATCAATGCCCGCTTGAAGAGAGACAGAAATAATTAGGAAGGAAAAAAAAAAAAGCCGAACCCTCCCCTCCCCCCGCCCGAATAATCATAATATATTGAAATTTCCCAAAGTCTAGTCAGCTGCAAAAAATAAATGTTTTTGGTGCTAGAGGATCATGTTGCAGAAGCGTGTGACTGCAAGACCTAGATTCCTTTCCCTGCTTCCCCGTCTCTTTCCTTAGGTGTTTTTTAGCATTATTATTTGTTTTGGGAGGGGAAAAATCATCTTCGCTTCAGTCTCTTGCTAGAGGTCCAGACTGCTTACGTCTGAGCGCCCCTTATCATTTCAGTGAATGGCAATTGCAGCCTTGGTGCTGTTATAGCAATGAAGCTACAGACGTCATTGCCTCCTGTTGGACGTGAGATGTGTCCAAGCATCAGCCCCTTTTGCTTAAGAAAAACTCTTTAACTTCCACGCAGCCGACAGGCAAGCTTTTCTAAGAACCTGTGGACCCAACGTTGTACTGATAGAGTTATATCTTTTTATTTATATATACATATACACATACACAGGTGTGTATGTGTGTAAGTACCTATGTATAGAGAGAGACAGATAAATTAAAGCCGCAGCTATATTGCAAGCTCCTCTAAAATTTCCTGCTCGTCAGAGTAGCTCTCTGCATCGTTTTGTTAAATACAGCCCGGCGGGAAAGCAATCATCAATCAATTTCGGGTAACAAGGAAGACTTGTTGAGCACCTTGTTCTCCAGACCCCGGGAAGATGCTGGGCTGCTGGAGCGTGGAAGAGCCAGGATTGTGCCCTGAACTTCACCCACTTGGCAGCAGCTATTCCTAAACAATTTCCCCTCTCCTCCCCTGCCTCTTTGCCTCCCGGACTGACTGAGAATCTGCTCTTTAAAGTTGATCTGAAGGGGAAAGCAGAGACGAGATTGTGCATAGTTTGGAGGGTAAGTTGTGTCCTCGCCCCCTCCTCCCCCCCACCCCCGCTAACAAATACCCTCTAGAAAGCTTTGAAATCCGCCTGTAAAGGGGGCAGGTCGGGGGCGGCGGGGGACGGGACGGGACTCCCCAGGGGAGGGGCACATCTTGTTCCCAGAGCTGAAAGGGTTACAAAGGGAGCGAGAAAGACCGACTGCGGGGGTACTGACTCCGCGGCGGAGTTTGCAAGGTGAGAGTTACCGCTGACTGCTGCCAGCCGGCCCCGGCGCCCCGCAGCCCCGCTCCGCGCCGCTCCCGCAGGTGCCGGGCGGGGTGGCCGCAGCCGCCGCCGAGCCGCCCCCGCGGGCCGCGCCGCGCCCCTGCCCGCCGGCAGCCTCCGGGGAGCCGAGGATCTCCGGCTCCCAGAGCACATGACCCCTGCAGGGAATTTTGCCTCCCTGCACCTGCAGGCTCTTGTCATCCCTCCTCTTCTGCTCCTGGTTTTCTTTTTAATCCTCTCGTTTCCCCCGCTCTCCACACACTATCCCCCCCTTCATTCCCCCCGCCCCCCCCCCCCCGCCACATCCATTCAGCTTTTACCTCCTTCCCCCCCCCCCCCCCCCCCTTTTTTTTTTCTTTTTTTTTAAACCAAAAAGAATCCCAGCAGAGGAAAATAACATCAATCAGCTCCCTCCTTCCTCCCCCCCCCCCCCCCCCCCAATAAAAAAGAAAAAAAAAGCACCACCTGCCAACATTTGGAAAAGCAACAGCGGACTATTACCTCTATCTTTAATTTTCACTCACACTCAGATGAATGAGCAAGGAAGGGGGAGACCTCAACAGCCCCTTCTAGACATGGGGCTGAATTGATGGGATTGTGATTTGTAGGATTTCTCCACTTAGTCCCTGCCTCCTACTTGCTCTCCAGCCACTCCAAAGTCTCTTCCCCTCTCTTTAAGCAGCGATTTCTTTCAATCTCTCTCTCTTCCTCTCTGTGTCTCTCTCCCTCACACTCTCCCTCTCTCTCTACATACACTCATCTCCCCGGAGAGAGAGAGAGGAGAAACTCAACTCCCAAACACCGACCAGATGTCGAAGAAACGCAAAGCCCTGGAGGGCGGCGGAGCCCCGCTCCCCCCCGAGGACCCCAGAGCCTGCTTTGGGGCCGGCGAGGAGCAAGGTAGGGCGGCGGAGGCCTGCAGGTGGCCGGGTGGCTGGCAGCTGGGAGCCCACCGCAGGGACGTGTCGGCCTGGCTGGCCTCCTGCAGCCCACCCACACTGGGGTGACTTGGGCGCTTAGGCCAGGCTGCTCCCACCGCCGGGCACAGAACTGCAGGGCTGCTCCCACCACAGCGACACTCAACTTGTGAGAGGGGAAGGGTTACGGGGGGAAAAGGGAAGGGGGTGTGGGAGGCTGGCTGAGGGGAATGGCAGGTCTGCCAAGCAGTCCAGGCTCCCTTCCCCACTGCAGTTTGTCACTGGCATGGGCATAGCCACACTGCCTCATTGATTTGTAGCTTGTGTAAATCTGTTTGCAGTGCGCTCCTAGCCCGGGCAGCGAATGAGCTATAGGCACCTAATATATACGTTGTGGCTTTGCGTGGGTCCAGTGTCGTCCAGCAAGCCCTCGTCTCTGGTATGATTTCGCTTGCGTCATGTTGGGGCTTCAAATGCCCCTCTTGTAGCGCAATTTGCACCCAGCTAAAGTTGGTTTTGCTGTAATTTTCAAGCTCCAAGTATTTGTGGTGAAAGCTGTTCTGTACTTTTTGACAAAATAATATGAACATAGCAGCCAAGTGGTGTAAAATCAGCTGTGCACACAAGTGTGAGGGAGTTCTGCAGCCGAATTTCTTGTTGTTCAGCCAGCCCAGTGGGTTCCCTTCCTTTGTGTTTATTTTAACAAAGTGGGCCCAGATGAACCAAGCTGAGCTACAGGGCTTTGGGCTTGTGGCTGTAATGCAGAGAGGAGAGGAAAATACTGGTTGGATCCAGAGCAGTGTTTCAGGCTTGTGTGAGTCGCTCTGGTGGGAGATGGTGGGTGTGTGGTGGGTTCAGATGACGATGTGAGTATGTCTCTGTGCATGCTTGAATTCAGAAACATGGTGTTTTTGCTTGAGCAGGTGTACACAGAGCAGAGAGGGATGGAATGGATGTGTTCTCCAACATGGAGTCTGTGGCCCTTTTTGTAAATGATGTGAAGGATCCTAATGTCACAAAACACCCCCATCATGAAATTCCCTTACCACTATGGATGTTTCTGCTTTTTGGAAGGAAATGTTTCCAGCACAGTGGTTGGTGTGTTCTTCTGGTTTCATTAGAAAGGAGCACTGAAATTCACCATTTCTCTTAAAAGATATGGTTTAGGGTTTATGTGGTTGTTGGTTTTTAATTGCTTGGCTCTCTCACAAGAAAATAACATGTTCATATTTTCTTGCCATTTCTCTGCTTGAGACTAATCTTGACATGGGAGGGACATTTTCAGACCCTGTCAATGACTTTATATGCATGACAGCATTCAATGTTTTTGCAATGTGGAATTTTGCTGTTACTAACCTGGAAAATCTTACCTCTTTGTCAGCAATAGAGGAGGTTAAATACAGAAAGGACATTCAGCAGAGATTCAGCATTCAGAAAGTTTGGTATAGATTACATGCAATTTTAATCTAAATGTATGCCAGTAGTGGGTGTAGAAGCACCTTACACGTTATTGTGATGCAGAGATGTTTGCCTGGTTAGAATTTTTTTTTAAGTGCCTTTTTTTTTAAACTCCACAATAATATTTTCTGTAACACTTCTGGTTATGTAACAAGAAACAGAAAACATAATATAACTTTAACACGGGACTGTTTTTTTCCTTGATTTCAGTATGCACAAAACAAATGAAATGGAAAGTGAAAAAAGACTTAATAAAGTATTGATGTGTATCTAAAGGGAGTAAATGAGGTATCATTTTCCTCATAAGGGGACACAATGTATTTTGTAAATCAGACTGATTAAAAACTTGTGTTCTGCACCTAGATAATCTAGGCTCATGTCTTTTCTGACCTAGTAAATGATGAAATAAGGTTAAAAAATGTAATTTTATTTCTGAGCTTAAATATATTTTTGTGAACTTCTATTCTGTTTATTTTCTTCCTCCCATTTTACAAGAAGGAATGTTGCTTGTTAATTACATTGTCTGTGACTATGTAACTGTAGAAACCATTAAGAGTGTGCAATGTATCACAGTCTTGTAGGGAATGTATTTTTGTGTAAGATGGTGGGTATGAGACTTTCTAAAGGCATGAGATGGGAAGGGGTTTCTTTTGATTAATCTTAAGCATCTTTCTAAGAAGCATTGTGCTCTTACAGCAGGTTTACTACCTCTGTGGAGAAGGCATACTCACTAAGGTTGGAGGGCAAGTGTGTAGTGTTTGCCTAGAAGTACGGAGAAACCCAGTAACACCTGGGGTTTAGCATTAAAATGTGTGTGCATTGGGAGCAGGGAGGCAGGGAAGGGGAAATGGGCATTAGTAAACCAAGGGAAGAAAAACAGAGAGCTCAGATTTCTGGAGGCTGCCAAATCCTGTATTCCTGCAGAAGTTGAATGCGGAAGCCTGGCTGTCCTCAGCTAACGAGGTGACTTCTTTCAGTGACAGAAGCGTGAATGCGTGACAGCCTGGCTCCAGGTTTGCCATCTTATGCTTCTGTGTTACCTGGTAAGCTGAGAGCAGGTGCTCCTAACAGAGGAGTCTCAGACCCTTTTGAGGGTCTGCACTTCTGTTCTGAAATATTAAGGGAGCATGGACTAATTCTTAGCTGCTCCAGACTGTGTTGGATATTTGGCCAACTGAAGTGTGCGCCTGCAGAGTTTCATTCAGCTCTTGTTTATCCTCACTTGGCAAGGCTGTGGGTGGATAGACACTATGTAGACCACAATACAGATTTTTCGAAGTTCCTTGGTGTGGCTTTGTTTTTATTCTCCTTCAAAATCTTTTATGAAGGACTCTGTAACCCATACTGTAACCTTGCCTTTTATTGCGGGGTCTGATGCTGTACATTTCAAGCCTCGCTGGTGTGGAGAGGAGATAAGGGATAAGACTGCTCTATATCTCCCATCTTCTCAGCAGCAACAGCCTGAACCTGTCTGTCTAATTCAAGGCACTTCACTGCTTCACCTTATTAAGGGGTAGGCTTATAAGTCTCATTCCCATAATCTCTGAAAACACAGTGGCATTTTTTGGGGAGAATTCAGGTTTGTACACGAGCTGAATTGCCTCTCAGAGGTGCCCCTTTCTTTCTGTTGATTGTGCATGAAGCTTAGGGTAACTATGCTGGTTTATTCGTACCAATGAAAGTTGCAGAAATTCCAGCAAAGCTGAGAAGGTCTTAGTGGAGAAACCAGATATGGTTGTTCAGTGTGATACCCACCATGGAGAAGGTGGGATTTGTCTGTTGAAACTCAGCTCTCTGCACACCGTTTATAGTGAGGAAGCAGAATGTTTCTAGGGATCAGTTCACCTCTTCCTGAAGTGGAAGTCTACATTTAGTCAGCAGAATCAGATCTGAGAAGTGCTGTTTCTGCCAATTGGATATAAAAGTAGTCCAAACATCTAGCATGGATGTAGACAGCTGTATTTCAGCAGATGACTCCTGACTTTTGACAGATCTTTAAGGCTTCAGTGAAAGTCAAATGACAAAGATATTTTTCTGCTGAATTTGAAGCAGAGGACTTCCCTTCTGGCAATAATTCTTTTGCTCAAACTTGTAGCACAAAAAAACCTGAAGAAGGGTCTTCTTTCTGTGAATCACTGTTTTCTCTGAGTGTGTTGAAGGCTAGTGTAGACAATGTGAAAATGGAGGGTGTTGGTTTAAAAACAAACAAATAAAATACGGACAATTCTCAGGACCAAATGCAATATGATCTCATGCCTAAATTATACAGTAATACTGCTCACAATTTTCCAGCAGTTTCTGGATGAAGTGCAAATACAGTATTTTGGAAATTTTCTTGCAGAGATTTTTGAGCATGATGGATTCAAGGAAGGAGCAATCTATGAATTCTCATTGGACTGCTCTTTCTCTATTTACATTTTGTATGAAGATAAATAAATGAATTTCTTCCACTTCCCCTGTGGTCCAGTTGTTCAGATGGTCTCCATTGTCACAAATGCAAGTTATAGTTGACAGTTTTCTGTGCTTTACAAAATTGGTCACTAAAGAGAGAACTGTTGCAAAACTCCTCCAGAGACAAAGCTGAACTCCTGTCTGCCCACAAGTAACCTTTAAGATGTGATTACTTTTTTTGATTTCAAAGGTACTGACAATTTACATAGAAGTTAATCATGTGCATAAGGAAACGTTTTCAAGATTTTGATGGTCTTAGTTATTATTAATCAAAGCCCTCTTGAGGGTCCCTTCTAATGGAAGGGATACTTCCCTAGTAATTACTAGGGGGAGCAGTTTATACTAAGCTATTGTCTCTGACTAACACTTGATGATTTGTGTGAGTGCTTAGCATTCACATATGTTTTGACATTTGGTATTAAATTCTAATTATTATTATTAAATCCTAATTTGGGATTGTCAGGCACAGGAAACCAAGTTCTGTCCTGTAATTGAAGGGCTACATTGATTTAATGAAAATCAGAATTGCACCCAACTTCTGAATTACAGTTTTCCAAATACTCATTCTTCATAAATACAATTAGTTAGAGTATTTATTCAATTTGTTGTTTGATTAAGCAAGTGAATATTGTGATTCCTTAGAGCTCTGAACACTGTAGTTGATATTCATGTTTCTCTGATACAGGTAGAAAAGCAAAGCAGTTCTTCCTTTGGCAGCTCTTCACTTGTGTGTGTGATTTGTGGCTTCAGTTTCTCGCATACTTGCGTTTCTCCATCCCTGTGTCCTGACCATTCTTTTCTTTCCACTTAGCTTCTGATCCCTGAAACAAACAAGCCCCCTCTGTCTCTGGATCATACTCTGGAAGATCTGGCTAATCAGAGTTAAGGTGTTGAGCCACAGAGGCTTATGTGTTTGTGAGGGCATGGGAAAGGGAAGGGAATTATTGTACAGCTTGGGGTTTGTGCTGATACTGTAATAACACAGAAAGAAGTGATCCTTTTGACTCCATTCACAGGGAGAAGTTTGTGTCACCAGAAAAAAAAAGAAGACAAAAGAATTGCATCAACAGCTTATTAGGGGTTTTGTTAATGGAAAAGAAACCATGCTTTCTAAAGCTGATTAGCTCAATGGGTACTGATAATTTCCTGTGTTTAATTTTTTTTTTTAAATCTTTTTCTTCTGAGACAGTCAAGGATCTGCCTTCCAGATGCTGTGAACAATCTATGGGGTTTAACTTTTTCAGAGGATTCGATTTAATATGCTGAAAAAGATGACAGTTTTACCAAATTACTTCAATTTATGTGAAGCTGCAAACTCAGAATGCCAGAAAAATATAAAGATAAGGAGAATTCAAAATGTTTGGGAAGAGCGATCAGGGGCAAATATATCTGCAGTGGTTGGAACAGTGTTGTAAGTGGTCTCTGGGAAAACACCTTCCTCAGGCATTGCTGCTGACATGCCTTCCCATCCACTGTGTCTTAAAGACTGTTGAGGAGCTTTTCTATTCCCACTTGTTTGAGAGAGGTGTGCTAATGTGTGCCTCGGTATAAGTTTATGAGCCTTGTTTGAAGTAAAATACAAAGGCTAATGCTTGAGCATTATGCTGAGTCGGTGTTTCCATGTAGGAGGGGCCTTTTCTGCCCAGCAGTGCAGTACTGCCTAGTACAGCTTGGTCTTTAGCAGCTGCTAGCCAGTCTTGAGGTCACTATCTGCATTCTAGGGGGAAAAAGCTATCCCAGCAGACATGAGAGGTAGAGCCATAGGGAAAGGGGTGATATTTTAAGTACCTGACATAGTTGCTTTGGTTGGAAGGTATGACTTTGGGGGAATTGCAGACTTGCCCTATAAATAAATTTATCCAAACTTTTAAAAAGTGGAGATGACTTTTTAATTATTTGTGGGCACTTCGATATTTCAGCTATGCCGGTCATGTAGCATGAATGGCAATGCTATAAAAACACCCAGTGAGACAGAAATTGTAATTTCAGCAAAAAAGCAGTGAAGAAGTCTCCTGAGTAGCTATTAAAAATGATGCTTTGGTTAAATAACCAGAATTTCAAGGACAAACATATCACAAAGCTTTGTGATAATTGTTTGAGACTCTGCTTTGGGCTCCATGAAGTTGTAGAGTAGTTATTATGATGGCGGTGCTGTAGTCTCATTTCCATCTGCCTGTGAGCTAAAGAAGTCCATCCTGGCTGGCCCCAGCCTGCAGATGGTGATACTCCAGTGTGCTAGGAAGTGTTAACTCAATGTAGCAACTGCTGTTAAATGCAATAAAGTTGTGCAGTTGGTGAGTTCATACCTGGTGGTTGCTCTCTCTACCTAGAGAGGCAATGGGGAAAGAGCAGCTCTGAAAATCAGCTTCAATGAAGACATCCTCCTGACTGCACAATGAGCCTGAGTAGCCTTCCAAAGAGGACTAGGACTAGTCTTTGGAGAACCTGGTCCTCAGCTGGCCTCGGGTGCTCCCCTGACTGGTCGGGTGCTGCCTGGGAAATGGAGAACCCTGGCTGACAGAGGAGGAAGACCCTTGATTTGGGATGTCTTCTCACACTTGAAGAAAAAGCTAAATAGGGAGGGCAGCATGAAGGTGAGAAGATTATAAAGGAAATGAAACAAAAAATGTGAAAGCTTTGCAGGTTTCCTTTAACTTCTGGTAGTTAAAGGAAAATTGTGTGAATCTCCTGGATTTACTGGGAACGGATTACATTGTTTCTGTTTGTTTTTTCATAGCCATTTTCCTCCTTCTAAATTAAATAAATAAAGCTGCATCCCTGTTCCTGGTCAGCAAAGGAATGTGCATCTGCCATTACTATGACATGTGTGAGGGAGAGTCCTGGTCCCCTGTTACAGTGTCCACATTCACCTGATCACTCTGTGTTGACAGGAGGATGAGTTGTATTGATTACACCAATATGTTTTTGAACACATCTGAGTCCAGTACTTCTATATGGGAAGGGAGTAGAGACGCAAAAGGCAAGTGACATGTAAATGCAGATGTATTTACTTTTTAAAGGCATTGTGTTAATACATGAGAATAGAGACTAATTTCTAATGAAGCACTTGATCATTAATGAAGTCACTTCGTGTTTTCACCCTCTGGCCTTAAAGTTTCTGTACTATTTGAGCATACTCCTGTTTTTAAGTTACTAGGGATAATGTAGAAAGCTTGGCAGCTCAATGAGCAACAGTTGTGGCTTTATGCTGGAGGAGCAGAAGAGAGATGCTGTCTGGGTGTGATGGGCTAGAATACAGTTGGTTTGTGCGTTTATTACTTCAGTCACAGTGTGATGGCTAATAATGTTGACATTTAAGGTGTGTCCACATACTGGGCAATTGAGCTTGTGCTCCTAAGCCCATTCCTAGTATGTCTGATAACACGTGGTTCAGGTGTCAAGCTGCATTAAAGCCATCCACACTGTGTTTTACTTGAGTACTGTATCATAGCTGAGGGGCAGCTGGCAATGGACTGATTCTTTCTTACATTGTTTTCAGTTTGTATTGGGCCCAGATATAATACAGGAAAGTTAAAACCAGTACAGTATGGATCAGAGGTGGATACATGGTGGCATTATGAAGTAATAGTTACAACAAATGAAAGCAGAAACAAATCCTCAGAAAGCACTAAGAGACATGCAGCCTTAAGGGAAGCCCTACTTGAGTTTAGAGATGCAGGTAGAAAAATGATAAAGTGAAGATGTCAAGACACCTGGAGAAGGCAAACTCTGCATGAGCAGAGGCTGAATAGCAGAAGAACACTATCTTCAAGAATAGCTCTTTTTTCATAGTCATGATTATGCACTTGTTTTAGTCTTATGTAGCTGTTAGGTTAGAGTAACAAATCTAACTGTTCTTTTTGGAATCGGGCTGGTTTTCTAGGCTTTGCCCATGCCAAGTCTGATTTATTTTTCACTTTTACTATTTATTCACCTGCATTTCTTTTCTGTCATATTTCCTTTAGTATAGATACAGCCAAGATAGGCTTATGCTATAATTATTATTCAGGCTTTGCAGATCTGCTCTGTATGCCATTAATCACTTTCTAATGTTATGTTTTGGAACTAAAGATTGCAAATTAGTAAGTTCAGATGGTAGGTCTCTGTTTTAACAGTCCATGCAAGCTCTACAGCTGTCTTTGGGGAAAAAAGCTAATAACTTGTAGGTGGGCTTCAACTTTGTGTGACCTTGCCATAAGTGGGACTAGGAGCATTCACACCTAGAGGCTGCATAGAAACAATTGATACGTTGGTCTTCCTACTGCTTTTCAGCTCTTTTGTGCCATCTATATAAGACTGCATGAGTACTTATAGTCTCTTTCAAGGGCAAACCAAAAACAGGTTCCCAGAGTTGAATTGTGGCTTGTCTGGGAAGTGATAGCTAACAGCTGAATGTGTCTGCAGAGTGGCCTCAGTTGAGTGGAGTGAGCTGTGAACAATTCTCACTTCTTCATTGATCTTCCTTGATTTCTTAAGAACCTCAGTAACTTCTTGGAAACAAGACAAATGTTGTGCAGGCCAATTTTTGCATTCATTAACTCCAGACCCTTGCCTACAGTATTTTGGAGATGTTGGTAGATTTTGTTTTGTTTTATTTTGCTTGGTTCTCTTCACTGTATGTGAAGAACTGCAACATTTTCTTGCAATGAAACTTCTGATTCCAGGAGATAGTGCTATGGCCCAGGTAGGGTTTTGAGGCAGATCGTGTGGATTGCGTTAGGTTCTGGTCATGGTGCCTAAAAAAGGTTAATTCTTAATATCCAGATTGTTCTCTGCAGGAGGTCCTATTTGAATGTTGGCTATTATTATATTACTTGTCCTTTGACTCGCAGAACCTGTTAGTTTCAAACTGTATATGCTTACCTTGGCACTTGAAAACACTTGGGATTTCAGTGCTATATGCAAGAACCACATGCTGAAGTTTAGGCAAGGAGTGGAAGGTGCACAGGAGACAAACACCTGACTAGATGAAGGGCCTGTAGCTGGCACACTGACAATGTCAGTGCACAGCCCTGCAGATTTAAAACTATGCAGGAAGATAACTGTGACCTAGCCACACACCTTCCTTTGCCACATCTGGGGGAAGGAGACTCACTGCAGTTAGTCTGCAGAGATAGTTAAAAAGCTACAGGTCATCATCATTTTCTCTTTACTTTGTGAAATACAAAGGCACAGTCCTGGCTGGTGGTAGCTAGTACTTCCAAAGAAACCTAAACGTACACCTCTGCTAATGCTGCACACCTAGTTTGGAAAAGATTTTCATGAAGATGTGAAGCTGCTAAATTGAAGGCAGGGGTAGATTAACACTGCAAAGAGACCAATGTAGTTATACATATATATATGCTGTATACAACCTTTTTTGGGGGGTTTTGAAGGGCCCAAGCATCTAGATAATCCTTTATCTTGGCCTCAGAAGCTAATGATGTAAGTGGCTTCTAGTATGCCGCTGCCACATTCTCACAGAATGCTTTCAACAAACGCCATTCATTCTGCAACTGCAACCCAAGCATTGGGTGTTCCCAAGATTTTCCTTGGCAGGACTATGTCCTGTTGCCTTCTCACTCCCAGGTAACTGGACAGTAATTAGGAAAAGGCTGTGCCTCACTGGTTTTTTAAAGGCAGAAGATGTGTGACACTTAACCTTTTTTAAATTGCTAAAGAATTATAGCAGTCATTTTTGGCTGGGAAACTGCAGTATAAGCAGTGCTAATCCTAAGGCATTATATATTTTTAATTTGGGATTATAATAGGCTAGGATAGGAAGAAAAAAAATTGTAAAGCTTAGCATGAAGGAATATTTAATTTTATTCGGGAAACTTTCTGGCAAAAATCCCCTGGATCTGCACAGAATCTACAGATTTAAGATGTCTCTGCACAGCCAGAGGCTGAGATCATGGCTGTCTAAGTAGAGTTGGATATTCTCATATCTGCCAAGTTTAGCCTTAAATAAATAAATGAAAAAAAGGTCATGCTTCATGCTTTGTTCAAACTCTTGAGATGGTTCTAACTTAATATTCTAGAGGATAGTGACCTCCCTTTGAAGATTCTGTCCTCCTGCTCAAAATCCTGCATGGAACCAAGAACGTAGCTGTTTAAATGAAGCCATGAAATGTCTGAAGGTGCTTTCTGGAATCCTTTAAAATGACCCTGGTTCAAGAAATATGCCCTGCTTACTGCCAGGAGTGCAGTAAAGTCAGTCGCTAGAAATCTATTAGTCGTAGGCAATTGCAAGTCCGTTACCCAACATTAACCCACAAAAAAGAAAATTAACACAGTTAAGAGTAGTTTTTGCCAGAGAAAGATGAACAAATAGGAGCAGAAGCTGAGTGGGAAGCTTCTAGCAGCAGGAGGGGGGAACTGTAAAGATCATCTGTTCAGACGTGTTTTTTAATTTCTCCCCCCGCAACTCCCCAGGTATCTCTCTCTCACTCATGATTTTAAAGACACAGATGCAAATATACCTAATAGCTACTGTGAAATCTGTAATAACAATCAACTAGCCAGGAGGCAGTTTTCAAGGACCACTGTGATTGAGGGTAATGTTTTTACAATGAGGTCATGTCCAAAGACAGCCTCAGCTGATGGCAAACTTGTACTTGAGCACTGAATAAGCACCTTGTCTTGCGTGGTCCCTGCTCCAGAGAGGGTGCAATCTAATAAATCTGGCACACACATACACGGCAGTATTTTTAAAATTGCTCATTTTATAGATTTTGGGTTTGTTTTTTTGTGTGTTTGAAGTCATTTGTATTCCTCTTTCTTTACCTCCCTCTATTTACTCATCTCTTCTCTTGATACTTCAGCAAGCCAGTTTTGTCCAAAGTGCTTTTTTTCAAATGCACAGAAGTGCTATCAAGTGGTGTGAAGGCAAACACGAGATCAACAGAAGGGAAGCAGCACATGGGGCAGAGTGTGTTTTCTGGTAGGTCTTCAAAAAGAGTAGGAAGTCTGGTCTGCTTGCTCTTATCTTCTCCTTTATTTACAGTTTTCTGATAGAATTTCCCTTTTCCTTAGAAATGCCCCTTTCTGTGAAAGTCAGCTGCATCTGTGCTCTGTGACACTGTCACTGTTCAAATGGTGGGGTGGAACAGAGTATGGAGAGGAAAGTATCCAAAGTCAAACAAATTCAAGTAGGATTTAGCCAGAGTGTTTTGAATGGATACCTGCAAGCCAAAAAGCCAAGGAAAAACGTCTTGCCTTGTGCTATGTTCATAGTCATGGCAAACCACGTAGTGTCTCACGTGGCGTTTTGTGAGCTCCAAAGCAATGAGCTCTGTTTTCAAGTACCTACAGGCAGTTCAGGTCTTTGCAAGCTTGTCATGACTCGGCTTGAATGACACCAGGTAGCTTATGCAAATTAAAATGTGAAACAGTTCATGGTTCTTTCTGGTATGGTAAGATGGTTCTTTAAACTATGTTATGATTTGAAGGTGACTCTTCACTGAGTTTAATATCCCATCTCCTTTTACTAAAACCAAAAGTCAGTATTTTTAAAAGTAATTCTATTAGACGTACATAAATTCTTGTTTGATCAACCTTTTTGCCTGAAACGAAATGTATTTAAAAGTAACCAAATGTTCTTAGTATTTTAGTCTGCTGTGAAAACTTTTTGTATTACCCCCCAAAAAGAGAAGAGAAGGTCATTCACTCATTAAAACACCTTTCTGGGGGTATTTAGAGACATCTTTTGTTTACCATTAGAGAGTATTGTTTTAAGGTGATTGGGTTTTGTTTATTTTCTGCTGCCCACTAAATAGAGTTGAAGGGAAACAAAACCCACTTGGTCATCAGGAAGAATGGTTTACTGGTGGGGCTTGTTTGTTTTTTTTTTTTTTTTCTTGTGTGGTTTTCTTTTTTTTGAGGGGTGGTGGTGGTGTTTGTTAATTATAAAAAAAAAAAAATCAACAAAACTTTTGTAAATTTTTGTACATTCCATGCAAAAGAATTTAGAAAAGATAATGGGCTTGAGTAAGTGTTACTGAGGAGGATACCAGGAAGGTTATAACAGTACAAGTTTACTATAGAGTTGTGTTTGACCAGTGGAGATCTTTGCTCCTGGTTGTGGTGATACATAAAACAAGGAGGGGTTTTCAGCATGGCTCTTGGAACACTGGTTGGATTTTATTCCTTGCAATAAAGAAAAAAAATAATGATTTTTATCCAGATTTACTGAGAGTAGAAATCCAGGAAAAAATCCAATCAGATGTGACTTTGTTTTACAGCTTCCTCCACCATATTTCTGTTTTTCCAAGTTGTATTATTCCTTTTTTAGTTTTTCTGTCTAAAATGATCTCCAATTTCTCTTATGGAATGGTGTCTGGGCTTTCCTCTTCTCCAGTTGCTCATGCTTAATTTATAAAATTTGAATAAGTGCTCCAATAACATATAAGCTAATGATTTTCCTTACCATTTTCTTCCATCCTCCAGATGTATCTGAAATATCACATGGTACAGAAAGTTAATTTTGAAATAAATGGGCTGGGCTGGACTATATAAATTCCTTAACTACTTGGATATCAGCTGGGGGAAAAATGATGTCAGGTCATCACTGGAAACTACTGGTACAGCTCTGATTTTCAGTAACTTTCAGTTCTCTTAAACTTTCTCATTTTATTAGAAAATCGGAGACATTAAGTAATTGCATAAAAGGGGATGCCATGGCGGTGCTGTTACAAATGCTGTTGAACTGCACAGGAGCGGTGCCAGGGGTTACTAGAGATGGGATATGCCTGGAGCATGGCATTTGTAAAACTCCAAAAGTTATTTCTGAAGTCCTTTGTAAGTTTTTAATACTTGTAATGATAGGCCTGCATATTATTAACATCAGGTTAGATTTATGGGGTTTTTTTGTGGTTTTCGTTGTTGGGGTTTTTGTGGTTGTTTTTTCTTTTGTAAGTAGTTTTTTGTTCCTTAACTGTTATGTCTCAGAAGACTCCACTTATTTTTATTTAAATTATGACCAGATATGATGGATTTTACCTTATTATGACCACCCTTCAGCTGAGGTCAGAAGTTATGAATGTCTTCAGCTATTTCATCAGCTCTGTGAACTTGAAAAAAGCAGATATTTCTCTCTTGCAGTTTGTTAATCACTGAAGAGCACAAAGACATCAGGGTGAGGCTGAGTAGCCCCAAATGTCTTTTTGTGCTGCCTACACATTATTGTAGTTGTACCCATCTTCGTTCATTCTGCTTTCTTCTGCTTTATCAACCTGGTAAAAACTCCTCTCCTTCCTTGTCCTCTTTCTAAATCTACCTTGCTTTCTAGAGCATGGCTGTCTTTTCAGATTTGGGGCTTGGTAAGGAATGGGTTAGGGAGTGAAGAAGGAGAGTGAGATGAGTTTTGGTGTCAACTCTATCTCATTCTGTAGACTGAATTCTGCTATTACTTATACTGGTTTGTTTCATTTGGGCTTTTGTATTTTGAAATAACTTAGGAGTTTGTCAGGTAGCAGAAGATGAGACACACCAAGTCTATAAAAAATAACTGAATTATCCAGGTGGAGCAGATGATATTTAGTGCAAGTTCAAAGTTGTATTGAAAGAATAGGGGAAATGGTTACAAGACTGGAGTGAGATATAGATATTTGTAATAATAATTGAAAAAATTTGCTATGCTTGTAAAGTCTGAAACCTGTGGAAAAACTGGTTTTGTCCTTATTTGTTTTTCTTACCCCAGAATTCCTCAGCTTAAACATTGGTATTGGTTAACTACAGGCCATAACTTCTCCATCTGTCAGACAAAATACTCTTACTTGCTGAAATCTGTAGAATTTATTAATTTATTTTTTTTACTTCTTTAAGATGATAACTTATACCACAAGTGATATAAATTTGGTAATTTTAGGTATATATTGATATTTAGCTTTCTTTTCCAAATCTAAATTATTAAGTTCAGTATTTTGAATTTTAGCATGGCTAGGAATAGAATTTTATTTCTGCTCTTGACCTCATCCTTACTGACATGGTACAGATAATGGTACATGAAAGTAAGCCACATCCTTAAAATGTTGGGGGAAAATTGTTAAAGTTAGAAATATTGCATTGGCCAGAACAACTGGGCTGTGCTTAACTGATCTAGAACAACAAATGATGCTGCTCGGGAAAATAAGTTTGGGTTGAACGTTCATGTAACGTTCTTAACCTTGCTTCAGCTGGTCAGGGTTCTACTGTGAATATTCCTGATGTGATGTTTAAGGTGATTGAATTGAATCTGGCATGAGACTCTAAGCAACAATTATTGAAATAAAGACTTCCTTTTGAATAAAATGTGCACTAACCCCCGCCCCCCCCCCCCCCCCATGTTTTTCTTTAATAAGCTGTTATGGCATTTGGATGTTTTCTGTCGTCTTTTCATGAAAATTTCACATTTGAAACACATTACACATGTTGTGAGTGTTCTTTCACTGAAAGAGGTGAACTATCCAGATTATTGTGAGTGGGCTTCTTTCTTTAGTAGGAGTTGCAAGCAGCCATGTTCTCTGCTTTAATAGTTCTACCTGCACATTATTCTGTGAGTCAATTACTGTTTGAAAAATCTGGCTTTGGAGTTTTCTGAACTTTTTTTTCCTCATCTGGGGAAATTTGCTTTTGCCTCCAAAGTGTGTTATTCTTACAGTAGCTTGAACAGATGCCTTATTTCAGGGTTACTGGCTTCTCCTGCTTCTTTCCTAAGTGACAGACAGCTTATATAAACGGACCCTTCCCCTTGGAAAACCCTTTGGATTGCCTTGAGGTGAAAGTGAAGGGAGGGGTGGTTTTTTGGGGGGAAGGGGTGGGAGGGGCAGGATTGTTCGGTTTTAAATAAAATGGACATTTAAGACATGCTTTATACTGTAGTCACTGGAACCACCTCTCAGCACTAGGATATGCTGGAGGAGGACTGTCACCAATTAAAGCACTGAGCATCCCCTTTGCCCTAATAAAGTGAGTATTTAGGTAAAGCTGGAATCTGGATATATCTAAGCCTTTCTTAAAGTGCATGCCAACTTAATCATCTTTAGAAGAAAGCAACAAAATATCCATTATGTGTTGGTTCCTTTCCGAGGAGTGGATCTGGGCTTGGTCCATACTATGTATACCAGAAACTCTGTAGTTTAATCCTCAATTTGAAGACTTTTCCATATTGGAGATACTGAGCTTTGTGTTTTGTCTCCAGAACGGAATTTTCTCCAATTCTTCAGGACTGGCAGTAAGCTCCAGTGTGGCAGTGTCACCCTCAGAGGTCCTGAGGGGTCTCTCTGGTACAAAACACAGATGTGAACTTCTGTTCTCATCTGTGGAAAGAAAGAGCAGTGCTTTAAAGAGACATTTAATTGGGAGAGGTATTTCATAGATTTTAATAAACACCTTTGTGAGCAATAGCAACCTTCTGCACTGGTTGTGGGGGGTACCGTTACATTCCCCGAAATGTTGAAAACACTTAAGCCTCGCTTTTGATGCTGTTCCTTCCAAGTCCAGCACGCCGCTTTCAGCAGCGCTTTTGAGATCCCCAAAACAAGGTGGTCTTTCTTTTTGCTTCTGTGTTTTGTCTGGCCTGTCTTTTACATACCAAAGTTTTCAGGCCTCTTTTAGGCCCCTCTGTCCTGAGACTGTAGTTTGAGGGGTTTGCCCCAAACACTAAAATTGTTCCTTCCCACCTATGAAAGTATAGTCAGTCAAGGTTTTGATGCGTAGGTCTCTTTCTTTTCTTCTGATGATAACTACTATCTCTTAAAATTTTTTTCTTTCTTTGTGTCCATCTGCCTAAACACCAATCAAAGAACAGTGAAGGGTGAAGCTATGAACAAAAAGGGAAATCTGTGGTGCTCACCAATCTCAGTGGGTAGTTTTTGCTGCCTGTTGCAAAACGTGTCTTGGCCCTGGCTATGCAATATCCAACACGGGACTGCTTGAGGCCTGACTGCTGTAAAGAGCAGCAAAATAGAGCCTTCTATGGGGCATATGGCAGCAAAAGGAGATGAGATGGAGTGAAAAACAAATTAATGTTATGTAGGTAGCAGCAAAAACAATGGTCTATTTGTGAAGAGTGTATTGCTTGAAAGGCTGACAGGGGAGTCTGGGGTTGAGATGGGACATATTCACTTAGCTCGGGTTGGGAGATTAAATAGTGACAGAGGGTTCACATGGTTTTCTAATGCACGAGAATGTATGAAGCACATCTGTGCTCGTGTGAGAGAGCACCAGAGCTTGGAGGATTGATTATGTGTGAGAAGCTTAACATGTGAGCGCAGTGTTTGTGTGCAAGCATGCTAAGGCAGGAGCATTGGTGTCAAAGGACGTGCGTGAGAGAACTTGTCTAGTGGTGTACAGACGTACACAAGGGATATTCTCATGTTGATGTTGTAGTAAGAGAAGACCTGAACATATTTGTGTAGGCTGGTTTTGTTGTGATTTGTTTTTTTTTAAGCTGAGGTAACTTGCCTTGCTGTAAAAATAAAAATGCTCTAAAGATGTATTTCCTTGCTGAAATGTTCTTTTCTGCAAATATTACAAGTTCTTGAAACATCATTATTTTTAATAAAGCATTCTGTCATAGGACATAAAAAGTTCTCTTCTTATATTTTAAAGTATGATAAAGCCAAGTTTTGCAGTACATACCTAAGTCATAACATATAGAAAGCACTTAATTTGTGGACCATTACAACATACTTTGGGTCATGTTATGGCCAAAGGCTGTGGCTTAATTTACCAAAAAAGTATTGTAATCACACTGAAATGCACTTCCTGAACTCTCTTACTGGTTTTTTTAAGTGGCTTTTTTTTTTTTTTTTTTTTTTTTTTTTTTTTTTTTTTTTATAAGAGAGCAGTCAAGTATGTGCATTTATTGAGCACAACAGACAAGGATCTTGAATTGCCAGCAATTTGTCAGGAGATTATGGTTCTATCCAGAATTTTCCAGTCATGTTATAAAGTATAGCTGTGTATATTATTATTATTATTATTATTATTGTTATTGTAGTATTTAATTTAGTTAGATTTCTGAGCAAATAAATATAAATCAAGGTTTGACCAATACTGCTATGGCTTAGAAATGATTGTGGAGAATGATCAGATTGCACCAAAGCTTTATGACTACCTCAAAGCTGTGCTGTTCAGTCAGAATCTTTTGAAAGAGCAAAAGCAAACAAATCAAATTTGGACAAACTAAGAGTATGTCTTAGCAAAGCCAGTTTGATGGCATTCTATTTTCCTATAGTCTTTCTTGTGTGTTTTATCATCTTTCTCAGACCTGCTCTGTTCTTTCTCCTCATTCATGGTCTCATCCTCATTTAATGCTCAGAATGAGCATTAAACTCATTCTGGGAAATCTTCTACACAAGTCCCTAGGTTCCTCTAGGTATAACACAGCCCGTCCTTCAGAAATTGTTCTGGCTTGTTGGTTTTTGGTTTTTTCTCTTCCTGTGGTTTGGGTTGGGATTTTTTTTTTTTTGCCTTTTTTTTTTGTTTTGTTTTGTTTTGTTTTGTTTTGTTTTTTCTTAATGTAGGGCCCTTGATGAATTTTCTTGTTTACAACAAGTTCACTGCAACAAACAATAAATCTATGAAAAATTGAAACTCCCTCCTAGTACTAAGAGTCTAGTTTCAGACAAAAGTCTAGGAGCAGTTTGCTGGGAGTAGGAAACTGAGCATTTTTTAAGGATGGCCTCACTTTGGCTCTCAGCTTACTGAACACATTATAAACTTTTTTATTCTAATATATATAAAAATAGCGTGCCAAGAACAGCCAGAGAGAGAGGTGTTGAGCATGAAGTTAGACTATTCTATTTTTTAACTTATTAGATAGTCTGACATGTTAGGAGAATGTGTTCTGCCACGGTCATACTGCTCCCCAGTCAGCATTATCCTGCAAAGCAGGGAAAACCATTCAGTGGGAAGCTGCCAGGTCTGAGTTGGCTGCTATGGAGAAGTCACCTGGAGGGGTCCATAACTACCACGTGCCTCAGGAGTGTCTTGGCATGGTGCTAGGAACAGGAAAAAGAGTTCCAGAAGGAACTGGGAAAATTATGTTTTAGTTGAGAGGTAGGAGGAAAGGCCTCAACTATTCAGGGATGAAAGAGTTGATGCTAGACAGCAGATGCAACCCTGCTGTCTCAAGTGGTCTTGGATCCTCCCAAAAAACAAGCAAACCGTTCTTATGTGGGGAAAGAGAATTAGAGGAGCAGCTCCTGATGCCTGTCAGCAGAGGATGAATTTTTACTCTGAGAAGAATGATGTGAACCTGGCACCATGATGATTCCATATATCCATTTGAATTTGTACTGTGTGATTGTCATGTACTATAAACCTTCTTAGAACATGAGAGGGGTTAAAGAGATGTTTTCATTTTGCTTCTTTGGTGAGAAGTTACTTTGACCCATAATTGCTAAATTATTCTGCATGCATCCATGCTGTTGGAAAGTCATACAGAACTGAGAGAGAATAAACTACTTTTCTATCACCTTTCCCTTTTTTTCCTCCAGTTCATTGTATCATCGCTAGGTTGTTTTGTACCTTTTCATTATTTTTTTTCCTCTTGCTTGCAATCTCTCTGACTGTGTGTACTTACTCTACTCTGACATGTGGCCTTGGAGAGTTAAGGCATACGTCTTTGAGTAATATTTACAATGTTTCTGTCAGAAGACTGAAGCTCTGTAGCGGTCTGTCTTGTTTTCCTCCCCCCATTAGAAAGCATGCAAGTTGCTATTCTCCAGGTTTTTAAGAGTAAACTTTTAAGATCAGGCATCTAAAGGTTTTATCTCACTTATTCTGTGATTCTCTGCTGCAACATTGTCCCTCTTCATATATTTGAAGATATACTATTGTTCTAGTGTAGATCTGAATTTCTGTGAAGTTTGAGTGGAAGAGTGGAATCTTGGTCTGAAAATCACCAGAGTTTCACTGAATGACTCTGTATTTCCATGTTACTCTCTTGAATCTGTACCTTCCAGGTGCTTACAGTGTTTCCTTATGTATATGTCAGCAATGCTTACACGCTGTAGTCACGAATGTCAATATGCTGTTAGACTGGTTTTGATGCCGATTTTGAAAATCTGGAAGCTTTTTTTCCCCCTTTACTGATAAATCCTTTTAAAAAAACATTTTTAGAAACTGAAGTCCTGTTAACTCAAAGGTTTTAATTTTTTTTTCATTCTGAAATGCCTTCCTAGGTTGAGGCTGGTATTTGTGTGTTTTTGATAAATGGCAGTTGTATTTACTTAGCTGTTGCTCAGTAGTGTTACCTGTTTTTCACACGTCTGATGAATGAGGTTCTCTGTCACTCTTAGGTTCCAAAGTTTGACCAAAAAAATGTTTTCACTTTCAAATTGTGCCAATTCTTTTTGTCACAATCAGGACTAGTAAAATTTGCTGAAGTAAAGCAATGATGATTTTGATTTCAAGTTATATCACAAACTTGTCCCCACTTGAGAGCAGGTACTGGGATCTTGCCAACGTTTAACCCTTATAAGTTATAAGGAAGCACTAAACTCTTTCTTTCTGTATCGGTCTGTGGAATTATGTTGGAAAAAGTTTTGAGTAGCCAAGCCAGACAAATGGCAGTTTCTTATATACCTCCTCTTCTGTTTTCACAATGAGGTCTAACTGTTTTTTTCTTTTTCCTGTGTGGAGGGGGAGATGGAGACATCTCATTGAATGACTTAATACATGATGGGTTTACTGTAGTTACAGTGAAACAATTAGAGATTTCAAAAATTCAGTCATGCAAAATAGGATGGCATTTCAGGGTAAGACACAAAATATAATAAAGCATGAGAGCTGTCAGCACAAAGTACTGGAAACTATACAGGAAAAAAATATTTCCCCAGAATGTGTGATTAAAGCTGACTGCCTGAACATGCTTGAAGATCTTTGTAAGACTAAAACTCATTCAAAATTCTAAGAGCTTGCCCCTGCAGTTTTTGATCTGGCCTTGTTATAGGAAAAGCACGGGCAAGCTTCTTTTAAAACCAGACATCTTACGTACATTCACACACAGAATTCAATATTTCATAGTTCTCACTTCAAAAGAAAAATAAAATCTGATGGTATTGGGTATGTGTCAATATAGAAATCTTAATGCCCTAAAATAAAATCCAGAATCTCAAATATTTTTGTTCACATTGAGTAATTTCCTATCTTAAAATTAGCTAACAGAATGCCTTGGGAGTAAAAAATGTTCTCAGAATAAGCATGTGTGAATTGGTCTCTGTTAATTGTAAAATAATAAAGTTTTCATATTTGCATAGCTGAAATGTTAAAAGTTCCAATAGTGGTTCTGAAACAGCAGTGAAATGTAAAATCTTGGGTTTGGTGGTTTTGGCAAAGACTTCTACAGGATTGACTTTTTTCCTTAATCAGTGTAGAATGTTTTTGGACCTAATACATGTTAACAGTTTTGTTAAGTTTTGATTCACATTCTCTGAAGATACTTAGAAAATTCTCTTAGGGATGGCCATGTGACAGCAGGGCACTGTAGCAGGGAAGTAGTTACAAAGAGGGGCTGGTTTCTAAATTACCAAATAGGCTGCTTTGAGAGGTGGTGCTTGGCTCAGGACTGTTTCTTATGAGGAAATATGTTTGTCAGTTGTCTCTGTGTCCTTCCATTCCCCTCTTCTCTTGCTCAGGGTTGTGTAGAGTGACTTTCCTGCAGGCAGGGCTGGTTGGAGGACCTGTGAGATAGTTTCATAGATTTTGTCAGCTGTGTGGCAAAACCAGAACTGTCTTTTCCGGAAAGTACTTGTTTTCATTTTGGCACACCCACCTTTGTTTCTGCTGCCAAACAAAGCACAATTAGTAGAAATTACTTGCTGCTTCTGTTCTTCCAGTTGCCTTCAACCACAGTTTTCTGTGGTAGTGCTCTCATTTTGGGTCATTTTTTGCAGCGAGGGAACTTCCTCTCCTCTGTGCAGTGTACGAAACAAACGGATGCTGGATGTGGAGGAAACAAAAGGGAAGTTTGCTTTTGGAGAATCTGTGGAACATGGAAAATGGTACTTAATTAGTGTATGTAGGAAAAACGCCACTTCCCTTAGGAGAAAGTTACACTGACTTTATTAGACATGTAACCAGTACAGTTCTGTAGACATTAATTGTTGTTAAAGTGGCTTTTAAAATTTTGGTAATTTTAATTATACTTCAGTTTTTCAGATAGAAGAAAACAGAATCATTCCGATGATGTGGAGGGCTGAAAAAAGACTTGATTTTTCTTTTTTATCTACCTCCTTTTTTTCCTTTCCTTACAGCTACCAGGAAGAAAGAAATATTTTCTAGCTAAATACTGCTTCTTAGGACCAAAACAAAGCCTGCAACCTCAATGGTTTCTACTTACTCATGTTAAACATATAGGGCTTTTCTTGTCAATGAACATTTCAGACAGCTCTAAACTGTGTTTTTAAATAATTTACAGTTAATACTACTAATAATAGCAACAACAACAACAATAATAATAACAACAACAATTTAAAAAATTTATATGACCTGGACACTTAAACTCATTCTCCTTTATCTACTATGGTCTTAATATATAAGGCTGTGGAGACAGAAATATCTTCATGCTAGGGAAAAACATCCTGTCAGCTTCTAATTTGTCAGCTGTCTTTAAAGACAAAAACATTACATATTGTAATATATACCCAATCATAAAACTTTACCCATTGTATTATGAAGGGAAGAACTCATATGGCAACAAACTCTTTAAGGTAGCTCAAATTCTCTGTAGCTCACATTCTAAGTTATTCTAATTTTTAATTTTTTAATGTGTTATATGAGGGTTTGTCTGCCTTCTCCCACAAATGAGATTGATTATTAAGGAAGCAGTTCATGCTCTAAAGGGGTACTATATAAACAAGGCAAGAACTATATCATTTTGGGGCACAAGTCACTAATGATGATTCTTATCTCTTCAAATTTACAGATGTCTCACTGTAAGACATTCAATCATAGCTGGTCAGCTTAGGTTGCCTTTGTATTCAGTGGAGAATATTTTCAGTGAGACACAGGCACCACCAGATGGTGATTCATCTAATCTATTTTAGACACCTATTTTAAGACAAGATGAATCACCCACTGAAGGAGCCTTTCGCATAGAATCACAGAAAAATTTAGACTAGCAGGGCCCTCTTAAAGTCACTGATCCAACCCCTTGCACAAGTCTTGGCTAACTTCCAAGTTAGATCAGATTGCTCAAGGCCTATCGAGTTGAGTTTTGAAAATGTCCAAGGATGAAGAGTTTGCAGCCTCTCTGAGCACCATTATCAGTGCTGAAGCACTTTGATTAATTTTTTCCTTATGTTTGATTAGAATTTCCAGCATCACAATTTATCACAAATTGTCTCTTCTTTTGTTGTGCACTTTTGAGAAGACTCTCATGCCACCTTCTCTACAACTCGCCTTTAGCTTGTTGAATTCAGCAATTGGCTCTTGGCCTTCTCCCTTTCAAGTGACCTAACCCAGTTCCTCCAGCCTCTCCTTGCATATTTTCTAGCACCTTCAGCTATCTAAGTAACAGTCTTAGTCATTTTGTGCTCCACTACCTTACTTTCTTCAGTTTGTCAACACCCTGTTGTATTGACATCTGTTTTTGTAGAGCTGCTAACCTGTCCAACCAGTTGGTCCCCAGCTTGTACCGATTTTTTTTTTCCTCTCTGCTGACTAAAAAGCAAGTCAGTGGTGATTAGGCTTAATGCTAAAGTTAGGTCATGTAAATAACGGTCTAAAAGCTGATTTCTATGACTAGATTAAATATTAAATTTGGATATGCTGCTATACTTGTAATCTTATGCCTTGAAATCCTGCCTGCTTATTAAATGCTCAGAGTTTGGATGTACCAGATGGATATGTTCTCAGTAATGAGTATGCTTGAACTAAGTACCACAGGGGTCTATCCTGACACCTGTCAATGAATATCTTTGGCAGTGACCTGGAGGGGATGATGGAGGGCTTGCTCTTAGTTTGCAGACAATACCAAACTGTAGGAACCAGTCAAAATGCTTAAAGTCAGAGCCACCATTGAGGGACCTAGACAGGCTGGATGGATGGGCCAGCAAGAGCCTTACGAAATTTAGCAAGGACGAATGCCAAGTCCCACACCTAGGGTGAAACCATACCTTGGAACAATACAGGCCAGGGAGCAGCTTGGCAGAAAAGAACTTGACGGGTCTGGTAGAAGACAAACTGCATATAAGTCAGCAGTGTGCCCTGGCAGTGCAGACAGCAGCTAACAGCATCCTGGGCTATAGTAACAGAAGGCATGTAGGTAGAGGGATTGGTTATAACCCTCTGCTCAGCAATTGTTAGGCTGCATCTGGAGTGCTGTGTCCAGTTTTGGATCCCCAAATACAAGAAAGGCACTGCTAAATTATAAGGAGCTTAGAGGAGGGTCACCAAGATGGCTGGGGCCAGGGCACACGGCAGATGAAGAGAGGCTAAAGGAATTGGGCCTGTTCAGCTTAGACAAGAGGGGACTGCAACTGGAGTAACTAGTAGGCCACCAATTTCTAGAGGAGGTTTTTGAGAAGATGGAGCCAGGCTCTTCAGAGCAGTGCATGGCAGAAGGACAAAAGACAGTGGACCTAAGTTGCAACAAGGGGTTTAGGTTGGTTATAATGAAAACTTTTTCACTCTGAAGCCAGTCAAGCAGTGAAGCAGGTTGCTCAGACAAGTTGTTCAACTTCCACTATTGAAAGTTTTCAAGACCCAACTGATAAAAGCCCTGATCATAGATTGACCTTGCTGTGAGCAAAAGGTTGGACTAGAAAACTCCAGAGATTTGTCCAAGCTGAATGGTTTTATGACTTCTATGAATTGCATTTAGCACCTTCATCTTGTCTTTTTAAATTATTTTTTGTACCCTTTGGAGAGAGGAGGCAGGTGCAGAGATTGTATTTTCTTAAAATACTGTGAAAGAAATGAGAAGTAATTCCGTGAGTTGGTGAAAACATGATATTTAGGCATAAATTTAGTTAGTCACATTTCATGTATTTCCATATATTTTGATTGCTATGTTCCTTTTTTTTTCTATATAGTAATAAGGTCTTTAAAACCACCTCTTTAGAAAGCAATAGTTACTGAAGGAATCTCCAGATGAACTGGTTAAGATGCTGTTCATACAATTACCAGATATAGATAGAAGTACTGCTTTTCAGCCTAATGAGTTTGTCCTTCATGGAGTCCCAAAACACTCGTGAGTACAGCGTTTCTCCATTCTGTGCTTTTCCTTTAAATAAAAATACCGCTGGGCTAAATTCAGCTCTGCAGTTACTCTGATCTCAGACAGATCTCTGCAATCTTGTTGATTCAGCTTTAGTGGTATAAAAAGAAAAAAGCACTTGAATAGGTTCTTAAGACATTAATGGCTAAGGCTACAAGGGTATTTTTGAGAGCTAACCTAAAATACTTGAATGTGGAATTAGACAAGTATCATGCTTTAAAAAGAAGGTCCAGATGAAGGTATTTCTATGTTCTGTTTCGCTCCAAAGGGGACCTCTGTGTCTATGGATCTTCATTGCAAAACTACCCGGCATCTCAAATTTGAAGTTGGGTTAGAACGAATTGCAGGGAGGAGTAAAAAACGACTGTTTTTACTCTTTTAAGCAACCTGGCTCTTTACCTTACTCAGTGGATCTCTGAACCTGTCTGAAAGAACTAAAATCAGCCACAGAAAGAATGTTTTGCAGCAACCACTGTCTGGGGCTTTTGGAAGACCTTGCTAAGCCATTGCAGTTTTAAAAGCACACTCACGACTCAGGCAACAAAATGCACAGGTGGGAGACAGTTTCTTTACTTAAGTTCTCTTCAGCCCCAGGTGGTCTGTACTGGATGTGACTGACTCCTCCCAAGCTGGCTAGAAATTGGAGGATGTCTTGCCGTCCTTAAAGCTGTGAGGTTCATATGACATGACTCAGCAAAATGATTTCTGTGTGCCTGCTCACTTGCATGCCTAAAGACTACCTGCCTTTGCTGTGTCTGTATTGTTTATGCTCTGCAAAGCTCTATTGTCATCAGAACAGTGTCAGCGTGCTCACATCTCTAGGCTATGGCTCATGTATGTTTTGAGCCCTCTGACTGCTGAAATTGAGGATGTATCCCCTGCTATGTCTCCTTACATGCCTGCATTCCTTAGTTCATTTCCTTGGGGTATTGAGGTGGGGGGGGGGGGGGTGAGGTGAGACGAGACAGGGATCAGGACTCACCCAGGCTCTATGCTTGCCTCCAAGAGGTGGGAAATTACACTGTAGGTGAGGTTTAGCTGATGTGAACATTTTGATGGCAATTATGTTAGTGTGTTACTGACCCCTGGTAAAATAAATGGCTTCACTAGAATGTATGGAAAATATATATTAATTACAGCAGGAAGTACCTTTACTTGAGGAGCAGATGGTTCACTGGTGTTTTGGGCTAGGAAAAACAGTCGCTTCTGGACTCAAGGACAGATATCTCATGGGAAATGCTCTCTTATGGCAGAGTAGCAGAATGATTTTACCATACCCAAAAAATTCCTATCCAGTTAACACAACACAGCTTTCCTTGCTAGTGGGTTTGATTTTTTTCCATCTCTGTAAAGAAAGAACTGGAACTGCACTGCAAGACTTTACGCGACTCTCTGCCTTCCTGCTGAGGAACCTCCTGTGTGCTGTATGAATGTGCTGGCTGCAGAGTCTTTCTATGGACTTGTCAGGCTTCCATACAGACACTCTTGAACTTTGTCCTGTGCTATCTTGTCTGGGTAGCCTGTTTGAAATTCCTCCTATATTTTGTTCCTGCATGCTGACTGTTCACAAGACCTTAATTCCATATCTGGTGCATGTAGCCTTGGTGTTGTGGCTCATGTTAATTGCTACCTTCTGACAAGGGCCTGTGTATCACAGAGGACATCTTTTATTTGCTGGGGTCTTTTTTTGTCCTTTTCTTTGCCAAAAGACCTTTGAGGTAGGAGCTTCATAGCATCTAAAAAAAAAAAAAAAGATTCAAACCCATAAGCAAAAGATGTAGGTGTTTCTGGGCTACAGGTGTGAAATGCTAAAATGTTGCTTTGCCTCATTTGAAGGGATTTCCTCCAGGCAAGCTTAAAGAGGCCCAAGCATACAGAAACCCTCTGTATGTTGACAGATACAAATTGATTGAAGTTGAATGATGATAATATGCTATTTGTAGATATACCCTTTCTAGACATATCTAGTTACTTTGCTTTCCTGGTGAGGAAAGCCTACACCAGTGAAGGTCACATAAATTCTAGTTTCCCTCCTTCAAGTAGGTAGATTATTGATTATACTGAACTAGAATTCTGATAGCTAAATCACATTAAGATCAGCTTCACGACAAGATTTTAATACCTTTTTTTGCAATGGTACCATAAACATATATAGGAAGTACAATACTAAGAAAACCCAATCCCCCCCCTGCAAAAGAAACCCAAACTCATTTTCCCCTTCAAATAGAGAGATTTGGTCAATATCTAACAGGAAATATCAGTATCAGTATGTTACCTTTTTTTCCTGAGAACATATAGAACAAATTCTTCCGTGAGTTTAAATTTGTTTAAATGAAATTTTCTTTTAAATAATTATAAAAATTAAGTTAGCTTTTTAACTTGAATTATGTTTAATCATGAGAAAATTCTTCTGTCCATCAATCTTGATAAATGCTACTGGTGCTTTGTACACAGGCTATACCCAAGGATATAAACCATTTGACATATGTATGTCATAACTGCACTTCTCTAAAACTTTGATCAAGTTCTTCAAGCAGCTGTTCTGATTAAAAAAAACCCCAAATACTTTTGAGGTGTCTTTATGATGAAGAAAACATAAAACATATGAATGTAACCAGAGCAGTGAGGAGTTACCATACAACGTGCAAGAGTCAGTCCTTGAGGTATAAATCGAGTTGTGGATCTTCCAAAAATGTCTCTTTTTGCACAGGCAAATCCAAACCATATAAAGTGTAAGGCTGTCCTAGAAGTTTCTACTTTGATGAGCTTTCACCATAATCCAAGTATCTTGCTGGTTTGCTGTCTGCACTGCAGACTCCAGGGCTTTCACACTCTATGAACTGGGCAGCTGCTCCAGGCATGTTGCTTCGGGCTGGGGAATTCTCTCACACTTCCAGCTGTGGCAGCTGCTAGGAAACCAGTAGGTCATGAGATGAACATCTCGATAAAAGGAGCTGGAGGTGTTCTCGCCCACTGCCTGCTAACTCTGGCGACAGCCAGTGCACTCGGGCTTTGGGAGGCTTGTTGCTCCCTCCAGGAGTGGAGTGTATTGCAGGATTTTTGTAGCAAATTCTGAGTCCTGACCAGCTGCCCTAGGAACTACCACATTCAGCCAAGCAAGCTGGATACCCTGGAAAAAACTGTTCAGATGACGACATGTGTTGACATGAACCATTCTTTTCCATACTAAAAGAAACCCAAAAAAACCAAAAAAACCACCAAGTAATGGCACATTTCCTGATTTGAGTTGCATCTCATTTATGCCTGCTATTGGGGGTGTGTTTAACACCTGTGTTCTCTCTGTTTCTGCAGCACAGGGGTAGGAGATCTGAGAATGTCACCTGAGATCATACAAAACTGTAGTGGAAAATTTTGGGAGCCTAGATAACCTGAAGTGACAGCATTTGAAACAAGTCACAACCAGACATAAACAAGCACTTGTGGTGGCTTGTGTCCATCAGGTTTTCTACCACATCTGGTTTCTCCAGGAGGGCTCCTCCTGTCCTCGGAGTCTTACCTTGCTACTGGGGTTTGTCAGGAGCTGGCAGGGATACTTCAGTGCTTCAGCCCCAACCTCCTTGTATCTGCAAGTGCAAATGTGCAGCAGGAATGTGTTGCAGACCCTGATGAAGCTTTGGATTGTTTCTAAGTGTAGTTAAAAGAAAAATTCCCTGGGAACTGTAAAAGATGCAGCTGGACTGCAGCAGCAGCTTTCCATGCAAACACAGTATCTTATTTAATGGCTGTGAGCATTTCTTGCAGTATATGGGTGTGTGACAGGAAGAAAATTATTTAACAGTATCCTTCTGGACCAATTTTAAACAAAAAGTGAAGGTTTTTAGCAATTAAAATATGTGTTGCCAAAGGACAAAATAACTTCCGGCATTTATCCTGCATCCAAATGTAAAATAAAGATTTTTTTTTTATGTAAGGCTGACCTGTTTCTGTGTAGATAGTGTTCAATTTTGCAAGAACTTCAGAAAGATTTTTAAAGTATAATTTTGAATTTGGAAGTCCTTTGAGGTTAAGCATTAAAATGGGAGACACTGATCTGTATACCCCTGAATATAAATATTATAAATAAACCAGTTATGAATACTTTAGAACTATAGGGATTTCTTAAATTTAGTTTTATTTTTTACAAGCATGCATTTCAAATTCAGCTTCTCACTTTGTGTGTGTGTGTATATGTCATTGCCCTCTACTGGACAGATTTAGAGTAATTTTTTGAGCAATGCTGCCAGCTTGCTTGGAGTCGGGTTGTTACTTCAGCACAATCGGAAGAGGGATGCCTTCACACTCCAAGTATTAAACAAATATATGGAAATATCTCTGTAAGGTGGGTAGGTTTGTCTTTGTATTTTGTGTTTTTAACCAGTAGTTTTTAATTTTTAATTTGTAAACCCTGATGTTCTGAGGTCTTTATTTTGTGGAAAGTTGTTCAAGATAAGACTGCTTATCCTTATTAAGAGCAATCACTTACATGGGATGGATGTGGAAAATTCTCTTTTGTCTTGGTAAAATCTCCCAAACATTTAATAAAATAAAAGGATTCAGAAAATTACATTGGCAGTGAAAATATAACTGTAATGGGCAATGTATGTGTTGTTGTAGTTCATGACTAGGTCAATGTCATATAGTCTAATCCTTAAAATTTTTTTTGGATTAAATGTTAAAATGAACAGGATTAGAATGGGTAAATAATTGAAACCAACTGTCTCACTGCTTTCACATTGCAGTTGGGAGACTTACTTGATCCTGCCTTGTGCCCAAAGCCCCTGTTTACTGGCAGCTTGGCCAGGATCAGCTCTTTTTTAGGATAGATATTTTTTGCTTTATTGGTATCTGGCTTTCTGCTGTTAACATGACCTTGCCTGGAGGTGGTGTCATTTCATACTCAGCAGGGCCAACTCTCTGATGCTTTGAGGGTTTGGGTTCTGGGTTTTTGGGGAAGGAGAGGTGCAAAATGATCACACACTGCACCTCCCATTTAGTGAGGGCTGCTGCAACATGAAGCTTTTCATATAGAACAGGAAGAATGGGTTTGGTAAGAGTGGAAGGAAAGTGACAGCTGCCACTAGTGAGTGGCACTTGGCAGGGTATCTTGTTTGGGGATGCTTTTCCCTCATCTGCTCACCCAATTGATAGCTGTTCTCTTCTGTGGCGAGATGGACATCTGTACACACTTAATATGTAGAGAGGAGAGGAAAATATTGCTGCTGTCTCCAAAGACAGTAAAGTTGAATTTTTAGTACAGTGCCACATAGAGAATGTTTGGTTGAATAGAGGGAATGATGAGAAAACAGGTAATATATGATACGAAAGGATCTAAAGTTGGGAGGGTGGCAGGCAGACACAAAGAGGGAAGCCCCCTCTTTGCTGAGTGAGGACCTACTAGTGGAATTCCACAGGCTCTTGGGCCTCCAGCAAGTAATGTTTTTATGTTGACCTCTGGTGCAAAAGCTGGGAGTAATGACCAAATGATGAATGATGGCAGAAATTTGAGAGGTGCTGTAAGCACAGAGGAGGGTTGGGCTACCACACAAAGAAAAATGTACTATCTTGAGGGCTTCGGCAGCAGTAGAAATGGCGTAAGACTTAGTATGTAAAGGACAACATAAAGTTTGGAGGTTTTTTCTGGTCCTTTTCACTTTAAGTAGATATGTAACAGATACAGGTCTACAGGCATAACTGTCTGAGATATGGTAGTCAGCATAGTCCACTTTAAAACAGAATTTGATTTTAATAAATATAATGGTATGCTGCTGACAAACTACTGTGACTTGGTTTGTAGCAGATTTTAGGACTAGTCTTTGGTCAGTAATGAGGTATCATCTTTCGAGTCATGTGATTTTGTGCATGTCCTCTTTATTTAATGACTCTTCTTCAGTTATGAGCACCAAACACAGTAGTACAGAAAAAGGAGATCCAACATCTCACTGATAAAAGAGACATACAGTAAAATGATACACAGAATGGAAACTTTACCTGGACTTTGTACAATCCTTGCTATTTTCTCTGAAGGGTTTTAGAACAACAGTGTGCTCTTTATGGCTGGATCACTAAGAAACAGTAGGAAATGAGACCTGAAGAGAAGCAAACCTGCACTGAGTCAGCTGTAGTGACATGCAGATGTTTCCAGTTTCCTTATACACACAGTTCATTAGAACTTGCGTACATTAAGATATGTATCACTGTGCACTTAATACTATCTAAACAGAAACATCTAGGCAGAGCTTATTCTCCTTGACATTTCAGAAACAACTTTTTTGGCTAACATTTGAGAGTGTGATGAATTTAGATATTCAATAAAACAAATTAGCATAATGGTTTGCATACAGAACACGGATCTTTTGACAAAGGCATCAGGTTATAAGTGAAACTCATCTGCATCTAGCCGGGAGGCACTATGTTTGTTTATATAACCCATCTCTCTCACTATCAGTGCTCTAGCCCTTACCATGTTATGCCATTGAGAGGGAGAATAGCTTGAATCAGTCATGAGCTATTTTTAGCTTACATTTGGCAAGGGATAGGGTCACAAGAAAGAGCAAATTAAGGGTAAGAGGAAAAGTGGTGTTGTCTGTCTAACTTAAATATTTTAATGTTGTGTGGTGGTTATTAGAGGTAGCAAGAGCTAATAGGGGATAATTTTTACCAAAACTCACAATGTTGTGGATATGACTGAGGTTGATGCTGGAATCCGGAAGAGATGATTTTTTTAAGTCGTACCAGCATGGGATGCTGAAGTGAAAGAGGAGCTTGTAGACTAGTAGAATGGTTTCAGTACAATACGCTTTTCATGGTATGTTGGACTGCAGAGACAAGTGCTCTATACATCCTGAAATTGGAAGATGCCTCTAAGAGTGAAATGGGGATCAGGAGGGCAGGTAATGGCTGAAAATATGCTGAACAGCAGAGATGATCTCTGCAGATAGAACACTGATGATAAAACTGTGACAAGCTGATGGCTATTTTCATATGAACACAAAGTAATGGAAGGATCTTCTTTTTTGGTGACTCCCATTGCTGTCTTAGAAAACCAAGCTAAATAACTCCTGCCTGTCACAAATGGGAGACAGTAAGGCTAGGAATGTTCTCAGGACATCAGAGGTTCATGTGGTGTGGGAATATTTTTTCAAAAATTTACCACCTGCATGCCTAACAAAATTCACTTAACATATCTTCTGTTCAGCAATAGATGTTAAACAATTTAAAGATAACTTACCATTTTCACTAGAAAATGTGATAACTTTTCTCTTACTTCAAGGGCTGAGTGAACAAACATGGGACTACATCACTGCTGCAATAATTTTTGAAGGAAAAGAATTGGGATTCAGTAGAGCTTCAGAGTACATTGGAGAAGCCATATAGCAGGAGCAGTTAGGAATGGAGCTGTCTCAGGAAGGAATCAGAGTTTTGGACACCAATGCAGCCTATCCAGACAAAGGTATCCTTTATGCTGTGAGGCTGGGCTTGATCTAAAGCAAGAAGAGATGGTAAGGGTCCTGGTTACAGCAAAGGAGTGGCTTCAGGGTACTGGACATAGAGGTATGGAGGTTGAAATACGTGCAAGTTGCCATTTATGAGAGGTGACTAAACACAGAAGGCAGCTGGTTATTAAGACACTTGGCAGTTTGTTGAAGGATAGCTGCAAAACATCTTGAAATGACAGGGTCTTCAAATAAACCTTGCTTTCTGTCCTTCTCACGCAACATCTTAAGTACAGTTTGAAAATACAATTCTTCCACCTAAACTTTGTGTTTCTTAGGCTCCCTTCACAGAAGCCTTGTTTCTTCCAGTCTGGAAAATACAGTACTGTGCCTGGTGGAGGAAGAACACAAGGAATCAGTGTATATAAAGCAGTATAAACTCTTTAATTTTGATGAAATAATACAGTGTCTGTCTGCTGTGAGAAATTCAGTCATGAGTACACTGGGCAAAATTTTCTGTCCGTCTCCCATTTACTAGTGAGAGATGTCGCTACCTATTTTAAATGTATATCTCTGTTTTTGTAAGAGCATTATTCTAACCACTGTTAGTCTGTTTTCTTTTTTTCTAAATCACTCTAGGGAAACACAAGTTCACGGCCTGAGTAAAATCTTAATGATACATAGAAAACATGTTCAAGTGATAGGTCCATGTAATCTTCATTAAGTCTATGCTATAAATGTCAAGAAATCAGAGTCACTTCAAATAATTTAGATTAGGGTCTCTTTGAACTGTGTGGCTTGTTTCAAAGCCAATATCCTGCTTTTGCTATGAGCAAGGAAATCCTGCCTATGTTAGTACAATTACAGGCATGCTTGCCAGGATATCAGCAAGAAAGCCTTTTGCATTGACTTGGATTAGAGACCACTATTTATCTTTAAACACTTTATTTATCTTTATCTGCAGTTCCAGGACTCTGGAACTTGCCCTGTTTGTTGGTACAAAATATTTGGTGATCTTGCAGTCATTCTGGGGAAGAAACTTGTTCAACAGGATTTTGGATGGGACTAACCATATATGCCGCAAAGAAATGAAAAGCTGGAGTGGCAGAAAGGAGCTTTTAATTTTTCTTTCCATAGACGAAAAGTTGGCAGAGCCATTATATGCTGCTGGAATTCTGTTCAAATACTGTAAAAAGACTGCCCTGAGGATTTTGTTGTTGTTTTAAACAGGCAAGAAAAAAGCCACTTAGTTAACACACTGGACCTGTGCATGAAAAGGAACTTGAGTGTCCTTATTCCTGCTTCACAGCTCAAGGGACTGAACCTTAGGGAAGTCAGCCTGGCTTGCCCAAGATCATGCATCATAGAGAATTGGATGGAGTGGTAGAACTGTTTTTTTACCCTGAAGCAACATCCAATCTCCTAGAGTAAGGCAGCAGTAGCAGCCTACTATTGCTAGGTTCTTTTAAAATTATGGAAACTTCCATCACCAAAGACCTGCTCAAGTCAAGCTGTTTTAAAATGAACACTTTGAGTTTAGTTAATGTGATAGAGTCAATCCAGACTAGCAGCTAATATAAGTGTATACCAGAATTTTATTTTTTTTCCTAAATTGAGATGTGCTGGAAAAGACTAAAGCCAGTAGCAAATTTCCTCTCTGTTCTTCCAAAATATTTAAAGTATGAAAAATCTGTGAGGAAAAGAGGTAAGGGTGACAGCTGTACATGAACTTCTATTTTTTCATCTGTTGTAATTTTGGAGCGATTCTGCATAGTGTTTGACTGTAAATTCAAATTTAAAGTAAAATTGTAGTACTTGTGTCAGCAATAGTTATTGCTAGGTGCCCCTGTTCTCTGAGATTATTTTCTCACTTATTTGGATTTTTGGGTGTTTAGGATCTTTATGCTCTGCATCAACAGATTTCAGATGAGGAATTGGCTGCAGTATTTTCCAGCAAAATCTGTAATGATTTCTTTTGTATGATTTTTATTCTGGTAGTATGCTTATCTATTCAAAAGTTAAGGTTCCCATAGCAATGTTAACATGGCCACACTGCACATATGCAGCATTTCCAATAACTGTTAATTTATGCTCACTCTATATCTTGAATGTTGCTGAATTACTGTTGCTGTGGGAACCTAAACTTTTGAGCCTCCTGACTTCTTTGCCTAGCTTAATGCCCAATTATAAAAATTTTCAGTGTAAAAATGGTGGTAGCATTGAACTCCTTTCTTAATTTCTTGAGAGCTGTATATGTTAGAAAGCAGTGGTCAAAGTTAAAACAGATTTTGAATGTATTTTCAAGTAAACAGTTTTAAATTTAAATTTCTATCTAAGGTAGTTACCTAGAACAAATAGCATAATAGCTGCACAGTCTGGGGTATGCTCCCAGCTCCTTCAGAAATCAAGTGCTGCTACAGCTGCTGGTACATCCCTCTACCCACGTTAACCTCAGCAGGCAGAGTGTAGACCAGGGCCACCCTTGGCATCAATTTCTGACCATGTGAGTGGAGAGAAGGCGTTCAGTGACATGGATACTATTCTCAAATCATGTAATGAAGTCCATCTACCAGTGATAATATTTGTAGCATGATCTGAAAATCACTTGATGTACTTGTAATTTACTTTATTGACTCCTCTCCAAATGATTTAGGGGAACTATTAGCCACAGTTACTGTAGGTGGATGCAGGTCCTTGAAATTAAACAGTAGGGGTCTCCAGTTGTGCAATGACAACTTCTGCACTGTTCCTTTCAAAAGCATGATGATTTAAGGATTCGCCTGTGTGAGGAAAATTGATTGGCAGGACTGTTCCCTTCTAACTATGAGGGTATAATTTAGCTGTTCTAGAATAACTCCCACATGTGGATCAAATATTCCAAAATAAAAATGATTTTATTCTATAACTATTATTTCACTTTGGAACTGGAGTAATTATCCCAGAATAAAATAATCACCCTACTTCCAGAGCAGAATAATTATTACAGAATCAGAGTTGCTTATTTTGGACTAGTGCATGAGCACTGAGGAGCTGTTAGGAAGAAGTTATTCTACTATATTTGCCCTCCTTAGTGTTCACAAGCAAGTGAATCCTGCTGGTCATATTGTGCAACTGGTGGCCTTGAAATTGAGCTGGGGAACATATGTGCTGCAAAGAAGAGTCTTCAGTCATATAATCTGAAGTTCCAGGTTAAAAAAAAACCATCATAGTCTAGAAGGTCTTTGAGCTCTAAGGGTATTTTTAAAGGTTGGCTATTAGTACAGGTGATTCCAAAACAGTTTATTTGAATAATGTGTCCATTACTAACATGACACAGGGATTTGGATGATTTTTAACACTGGAAGCCTCGCTGGTGGGGCTTATCCAGGGCCGAAGGGTTGGAGATTGGAGCTGCACTCAAGTGAGAATGAAACGGTGCCTGTAGAAGGTTCATGGGGCAATGGGAGGGAATACCAAGGGGATAGGTGAGTTTGCTCTTTGCTAGGGTCTTCAAATCAGAGTATCTCGGACCCTACTCCTGCCCTGGCCACACTGGGCTGTTCTCCCCAGAAGAGGATGAGTGGTTGGATCCTGTGGGAGCCATGCCAGGTGGCAGGTTAGAGGTGCTGGCCTGTGGCAGGCGCAGGAAGTCTTGGGATGCCAACGTTTGAAGGAAACTTGACATATTTCCAGAGTCAGTGCAGTTCACTGGTGACGACATACAATTGCTGTCACCTAGGAAATGAAACATGTTCCCATGGCAACCCCAAGGCTGTGTTATTACTCAGCTTCAAAATGTTGACAGTTGGAAAAAGGCCTCTTCAGATATCACCCCCCGCCCACCCCAAAGGATTTTTTTCCTCCTTAATAAATGCACTTTATTATTTAATCTGAAACAGTCAGGGGAAAGGCATATATTTAACTCAAGATACTTCATGGAAATAAACCTTTAGAAGAAGAAAAAGCAAGATGCTTTAGACACTTAAAAACTCCACTGCCTCCCAAAATAGTTCCAAATCCTGTGAAGGTAATTTTAATGAAGCGTATGGCACTTCAGTTGGCTTAAATCATCAGTCAGCTTCTGGAATTTTTTTTTTTTCCTGATTCTTTTAAATAGTTTGAATCACTCTGAAAGTCTCCAGCTGTAAACTGTAGCTTTGTTTTGTAATCATATAAATAACTGGGAATTGAAACCTTCATTTTATGGTAGTATGAATGGAGACATGCTTGCTGTATGCTGCCTTCAGCATTTCTTCAATATTTTTTTCCTTTTTTTTTTAACATGGCCTGATTACCTGTGCCCTGCCTTTGTGGGTACATTAAGCTTCTGACTTTCTTGCAAAGTTTGTTTCCATATGTTACTGGTAATGCAGACAAAGCATTCACTTGAGACCATATTTGTGTTAGCTTTTGCACTGTGTGAACTGCAACGAGCCCCTTCTTATTCTGTCTTCATTTTCTTGTTTATATAGCAAAGTAGATCTTGGCTTGATTTTCTTATTATTTTCACTTATCCTTTGACTTCTTGATCTCTAGAGTTAGGAAGATCTCATTCTTTACCATTACTTGGTAGGTTTCCGCTTACTCTTAGTATCCACCTCCAGGTAGTTATTGTCGCGATAGAGGGGAAACCCAGACGCTCAATATGAGTGATCAGCAGGAATCCGATTTATTGATTGTACCAGAATTCCTTATATACTATCAATAATAGGCTTTATGCATATTCATAATGGCGCATTCTAAGTGGTTCACGTCATCTAAGCTGATCCTAAAACCCCTCCTTAGTCCCCCTCTCGTGGTCAGCAGTTCTGCCTTTTTCCCTGGCCTTCTAACCACAGATGTCTATTGTTTATACTGCCAAAACCTAACCTTGCTGGCTCTGCAAATAAACCCATAGTTCAGCAGTAAGGCTCAATGGTGGTTCAGTTACTGAGCAAGATACATGTAATATTCTGTAACTTCAGTTGTTACACAGGATGTGTGGTGCATTGTCTTATGAGACCTTGCTCAGCTAGCTGCAAGGGTCTGTGTGCCCGTTCTCACGTAGCCAGCTTCTCAGATCAGTAAGCTGCCAAGAATCTGTATATCCCGAATCTATATGTCCCTTTTCACGTAACCAATCCCTCACAAGTTATTCATCCCCTAAATCTGATGCCCCTTAACACAAGTCCTCATAATTACTGAAAATACAATTTTGGAATTTATGTCCTGGGTACCTCTGACTTGGAGAAGTTCCAGACTTCACATTCAAGTCCCTGACATCCCAATCCATCTGATTGTACTAATAGTTTAACTGAGCTATTGGTTTTAATTGTAGAAATCTGTTGTGGAGTTTTTCTTTATATTTCCAGTTAATTTTATACAGAGATCTCTTGTGATCCTTCTGTCTAAGGTCATATTCTATATTTAGATTTTCTATAATGTTCTTACTGCTCACCAAAAGCAAATCTAAATTTGCTTTTCTTAGTGCATCGAATAGCTGAAGAGGTTAGAGTAGCTGATTGTATCTGTCATCTTTAGCTCCTTAATTGTATGAGAAAAATGTTCATCATTGTTAATATTATTACTCCTTGATAATGCTGTTGAATAAAATCTATCATTTTACTGTGATATGTTTTTATTTCACTGTAAAATACTGAAATTAAACTTCTGATGTAGTCTGGAAGAAAGCAATCCAGAATAGCTCATGATCATCTGCTTGCTGAAATTTTCTGTGCTCGATGTAACTATTACAGTTTACGTGTAGTGCCACCTCTTTCTGGTTCAACTAGGAATCAGTAATATATGAACGAAAGTAGGTGGTGATTCCTCTACATTGAGAAGCTTATGTGGACTGTTGCAATGTTTCACTGTTTGTGCTAAAACTAACCACAACTAAACTTTAAACAGGCAACTTCTGTCTTGCAATTTGAGGAATGGTTTATCTGGAAAGGTAAAGGTATTTCAGTACTTACCTCAGTGTTAACTCTGCTCATAAGGTTGATATTGGCAACACTCCCATCAGCTGCTAATCATTACCTGACCACCATCAGGTAATCTCTTGGCTGTGAGCTCAAGTCAGCTGACATGTTGTGAGGTTGTAGAGATGAAATGGCAGATTTGTCACAAGGCCCACTGAGATGGATTTAACCTTTGCAAAAATGGTAGTAAATCTTGCCCCAGAATCTGGTTGTATTTTGACAGCCTAACATTCAGGGATGATTCGAAATAGATATCAGGTTTCTAACTACCTCTGGAGATGTCCTGGTCTACTGGTGCCTGCTAAGCGTTCTCTGTCAGGCACAGATCAGAGCTGCCTGGGAAGGTGGAGTCATGATGCAACAGAAATAAGAACAACAGAGATGCAAGGTGTATTACCCTCTGGCAGGGATATAAATGCAGGTATCTGCATCTGTTAAACACAGATTCTAGGAGGGGTATTTTTTTCTCCATTGTTCATTACACCAAATAAAGTTTAAAATATTTGAATAGAAGTCAGATATTTGAGGAGTGATTCAGGGACCAAAGCACAGGCATGAATGTAATGTGGTTTTAGATTTCCTGTGGTACCCCAGACATCGGCAAAAAAAAGGCAGCTAACATGTGGGTTTATGGGAGACCCACCCTCTTCTAGGGCAGCAGCTGAAAGCCAGACTGAATACCATATGACCTCTAAAATGCTCCCACATGCCTTAGTTTAAACACCTAAGTTCCTCTCCAAACAGCTCTAGAGACTTTACCCATTGGTGTCACTGCTCTGTTGGAAGTTCATCTGCTGAGTCCATTCACACAAATGACTGTGTGTGTGAAATCTGTGCTTGCAAGCTTCATTTTCCGGTCATTTCCTCTCAAACAATAAGCTTTTCCAATGCTCACACGTGAGTCCTTCCTGTTCTGCCTGACAATCCTTATTCTTTCAAAGAAAGATCCTTCTCCAGAGCTCATTGGGGGACATGAGAGATTATAAGGTCCTCTTTGCTGACCTTGACAGAAGGGGAAGGGATTAGAGATCTAAATTTTATTTTGTTTTTGTAAGCTTCCTCAAGAACGAGGACCTTTTTTTTTGTTCTTCTCTCCACTTTGGCTTCTCTCCCTGCCCCTCATGTTTTCCATTAGCCTTTTTTTCCCCTAGGTCAACATCCTGTCTCTGGTTGCTCTATAAGGTATATCTCCCTAAGCCTGTGTAATCATTGAAGGGCAGAGTGTCCTGCAAGCTTAGCAGGCGGTGCTGTTTCTGACTAGCGAGTCGTAGTTTGCAGACTGATCATGGTGAAGACCAATAAGATACTAGAGAACAGGGAGATTAAAGGGAGGAAAAAAGGTTGCTGAGCAACAATGTGACATAAGCATGGTAGCTATCTATTTTTACAGCAAGAAGGTTGCAGAAGACTATAGGAAATGTTTATTCTTTCAGAACCTTATTGATATTTGTGGGATGAGAATGGTCTGAAGGGAGGAAAGGTTGTACATACTGGGCTAGTGGCTGTGCACTTGTAATTGCCTCATTGTACAGCCACGAATTGCCAGCAGATTCAAAAAAACCAGGCAAGTACAATGGTTATCCCACAGTTTTTGAAGGAAAAGGCCATTGCTGTAACACAAGCAGATATGGTAGAGAATGACAGCTGCAGGTAACATCCAGAAGCCACTTTCCCCCCATGAATCTGATATGATTTTTAAAAAATTTCTTTAAAAAGTTTAAAACATATGAGCATAAATTTCCTTCAGCCAGCCAAAATGTCTGCCAAACAAACTGCTCTGTGCCTGAGACAAAGGCATTAGCCTTTTTCCCAGTTTTTCTTTTCACATTCCTTCCTAAACCCCTAGGAACAATTTTGCCACATGCATATGCTACCCTCCCTCCGATTTTATGTCCAGTGATCACACTATTTATCACGCTCTTCTAAGGAGACAGCCAGGAGGGAGTGTCAAGTCTTGCTGTCACAGCGCAAAGATCACAAGTTTGATTAGCTGGAGTCCTGAAATCAGAGTGAGCCATACCAGTTATGGCTTCCCCAAATGAGGTTCATTGATCTTTTTGGGAAGAGGAGTATTGCAAACAATTGACATAGCCTATGACTTCAAAATATTGATGATTTACCAACTATCATAGCATGTCTCTTGATTAGTTTGGCATCAGGCAGAGAAGCAAAATGGTAAGGTGGGAAGAAAGCAGAAAAAATTATAAGCAGAAGCAGATGTGGCATGAATTAAAAATAAATATTTAATCTAAATTTACTATAAAACTTTTTAAACTTCTTGAAGGTTAGAGAGAATAACTTTGCACAGTGGTAGCATCCCTTTCTGAAGCCTTTCATCACTAGAAAATGTATGAACAAGTTCCTCTCAAACTAATTCATAATTTTCCATTTAAGATGGTTCTACACAAATGATATTAAAACCTTACCCTGTGGCCCATTCTAAAAATGTTTTTATTGGCTTTTGAGGTTTTCTTTCTTGTTTCTTAGTCTTTAAATTTATAATAATGATAAATATAGACTTTCAAATCTCAGCTTTTGAAGTCTACATCTCACATGAAAAGTTGAAAATGTCACTATTAGATTATTTGGTGCTTTTTTCATATACATTGTCCTCTTTTCCTTGTCTTCTTTTTGAGCTCCTCATTGCTGAGAAGGCTTTATAAAAGAATTTGAGACACCAGTTGTGAACTCCATGCAAGATATATACACAATTTACTTAGTTTTTAAAAAAGTTTGCCTGTGGCAAGTGCCCTCAATCAAATGAACCTGTCTACATAAAACATTTTGCATGCATTTTTAATGTACCTGAAGCACAAAGAGTACTTGTCTCTTGAGATAATTTTTGAATTTGTTTCCTCTGGCTTAGTTTTTATGGATGCCTTTTCAATATTAACACATTTAAGCAATATAATCCTACTCAATTGCAACCTACTGTCATTCCACACAAATTTGTACTCCTTCTCAATTTTGCTGATTATTATTTACTTTGGATCAAACAAAACATCTTGTCAATTGCAGAGTTAATTTTTGTAATGGTATCCCATATAATTTGTTTCCCTTAAACAATATTTTTGTAAATGTCTTTGACCTGCTATGGTGTCAGTTCATGCATAACTGTCTTTATGTGCCTGAGAACATGTGTTTTTGCATGTGCATTTGGGAACTTGGATTCAGGAACTAGTCCTTTTGTCTCATAAATCTACTGTAATACTCTTATTTTGTTTCTAGCCTAGCTGTTTTCTTTATATTCTAACATTTGCTGCCATCCTGTGGTACACAGAGAAAGGCACACATACACAAATAAACGATAGAGTAACATAAATGGGGAGAGTTTAAATATACAGAATGGAGGAACCAGTAGAGGTCTTGAGAGGAGAAAACACAAGCAATCTTCACTTCTTGCTAGTTTGAGCAGTGTAGTGTGCATCTCTTTCTCACAGATATCAGAAGGAAGGCCTATGTATCACAGCAAGAATGAAGAAAGGTTTTAGGTAGTTCCACTGAAGGTGCTGAGGAAATCTGAGGTTTGGATTTTTTAAAACTGGGAATTCTTCTTTAAGGAAGAAAAAAAAATTCAAACCCCTTTCCTCCTTACTGCCTAGCTATTACATTGAAAATTTCTTTAAGAGCTGTCAAATGTCAGATGCTTGAAAAAACTGTTTCACAGTGCTACAGAGAAGGAAGCTTCATGCAAAGGCTGCTTATCAGGAAAGCTGGGCTCTTATACTGGTTTGATCTGCAGTGATGAGGAAAAGCTAGAGCCAGTTTTTGTGACTCACAGAGAAAGAAGGTAATGATATGCTTTAGATTAGCTGGTGTCTTACTGGCTCACGAACTTGCATTGATTGTGTAAGATCCAGCAGATATGTCAGACACTCATCTGGGTCTTCGTCTTGTAGGATTGTTAACTTTGAGAGTTAGATGGGTACTCTTAAGCAAGATGGAGAGGAGAAATGTTTTCATATTTCTCTTAATAAAGATCACCCAGAATCTGAGACATGTTCCTGATGAATGGTTTGGGTCTTTGTTGTGGAGGGCCTTGGTTTCAATAAACCAGCATAGTCTGGTGACAGACCTTCACATGAGCTCTAAAGGTAGTGTCTATATTCCTTTATAAAAATATTTCACCACTTACCATCTGAAACAGAGTAAAAACCTTGGAGAAAAAATGAAGTGGCTCTTCCTTTTCTACCTTTGCTCACCTGCTCCCTCTTTGCACCTCCTGAGAGTCCAGCCTTCAGCCTGATAGCTGGGACCAGCCTGGAGAGGACTTCAGAGGTCTCTTGCATACTACAAAGATCAGAGGATCTCTTCATAACTCCTGGGTCAGCTTATAAATCAGTCAGCATTCCCCAGTCCACTAAAGCACTTTGAGGCTAATAAATACGTGGAATATGGGTTCACACTGAATGACTTCATATATATATTTATGAAAAGTGAGATCAAAGATTTCTGGAGGTTGACAAAAAATCCAAAACGCACAAATACTACTGTTCTTAATTTAGGTATTGAAGGTGGCAGTTTGTTGCCTTTCCTAGGGCAGATATACTCACCTGTGTACAGAAAAGAGAAATCTTGTTGAACTGGACCTAACAGTGTGAAGAAATGGGGGTAAGTTTGACCATAGAACTGCTTGGCTCTACTTCCCAAGTTTATGGTACTTGACATTGGTATTTTCTGATAAGATTTGACCCCTTAAACCACTTGGCAATCTAGGTTTTTCTTATTTCTCTTTCCTTCTTGCCTTTTCAAGGAGTGAGGGATGGTGAGGGGTTTCAGGTTTTTTTTCAAAGTAGGAGGCATTCAGATTTCCCCTTTTCCACCAAGAAATGACAATTGAAAATGTAGTTTTTCTCTAGTGAGGACTGTTACAGGTACTTTTTGCTTCTGAGCTTAATGGAAAGTTGGATGATGTGGCTGGAAAAGTTTTGGTCTTTCCATTCTTCTAGATGAGAAGGATGGAGAACAGAACTGATATGAGTTCTAGCAAAGACTTTGTGATGATGTAAATGTTAACAGTCCTGCAGACGACCCAAGGCAGTGAGACAGTGTGCCAGCTCTCTAAGTAGAGTGATGAGTGAAAGCATTTCAGGAGCAAATTCCCCTGGAAACCATTTCAAAGCATATTAAGGATGAGAGGGTGATTGGGAGTAGTTAGCATGGATTTATGAAAGGCAAATCATGTTTGACCAGCTGGGTAAGTTTCTATGATGGGATGACTGGCTCAACAGATGTGGTTAGAGGAGCAGATGATGCTTATCTTGATTTTAACAAGGCTGTTGAAACTGTCTCTTATAATATCCTCATTGACAAGCTGATGAAGCACAAGCTAGCTAAGTGGACAGTGAGGTGGACTGAAAACTGGTTGATTTCCTGAGCTGATGGGTTGTGACCAGTGGGATGAAGTCCAGCTGGAGTTCAGTCACTGGGATTGACACTGAGAGAATACTATTTAACATCTTCATTAATGACTTGAATAATGGGACAGTGTGTCCTCAAGAAGTTTGCAAATGACACAGAACTGGGAGGAGTGGTTGATGCATCTAATGGTTGTGCTGCAAGCCAGATAGTCTGGAGAAATGGGCCAACAGGAAATTCATGAAGCTTGACAAAGGCAGATGCAAAGGTCTTGAGCCTGGAAGAGCTCCCATGCATCAGCACATGCTGAGAGCTGACTGGTCAGAATATGGCTTTGCAGAAACAGACCTGTGTTTTGTGGCAAATAGCAAGACAGACATGAGGCACCAAGGCACGCTTGTGGCACAGTCAGTCAACAATCTCCTGGGCTGCATCAGGGAAAGCAGTATCAGTAGACAGGGGAAAGTGATCCTGCCCCTCTGCTCAGCACTGATGAGACACATCTGGAGTACCAAGCACAGTTCTGATCTTGCCTCAGAGATGTGTGGACATGCTGGGGGTGAGTCCAGCAAAGGGTCATACAGGTGGTTAAGGACTTGCTTGGGGCATTGGACATCTGGGAAGAGGCTGAGAGCACTGGGACTGTTCAGTCTACCAAAGAGAAGACTTGGGATGATTAATGTCTATACATTGCTGATGGAGTGGAGTAAACAAGATATAGCCAGATTCTTCTCAGTGGTGCCCACCAACAGTATAAGATGCAATGAGCACACACTGAAAGACAGGAATTGTTTAAACATAAGAAAAACATTTTTTAAACTTAGGGGTGATTGAACAACGGTGTAAGTTGCCCAGAGAGACTGTGGAGTCTCCATCCCTGGAGATACAAAAACCTCAACTAGACACAGCCCTGAGCAACCTGCTGTAGCTGACCCTGTTTGAGCAGTGGGGGTTGGACTGGATTATCTCCAAAGGTCCTTTCCCACCACCAAGATTTTATGACTGCTGAGATGAGCAGCAGGAAAGTGCTACTAAATTACCTTTCTTCAAGGAAGAAAAAAAAAAGAGTGAGGGATTTTATGCAGTGGAAGGCACTAGATACGGGGCTATTAAGAAACAGAGACTCTTGTTTGATGGGAGAATTTGCTTTAAACGGTGTCTTTTCATCCTAAAGCATGTCTTGCTTTCTTGTACTTGCTGCAGGCATTTTCTGCCACATTAGTAAAGCAGAACCCACAAATCTCCCTTGGATCAGCAGCTCACAGAGCTTCATGAGTTTGGTAGAAAGAGCATGCATAAAATATAAGTGTGAAGCATCCTAATATATCCTGCCACTTGTTCAAGGGTAATTTTTTTGTTTGAATTGGAATAGGCTGAAAGTGGCGAAGGCTAATGGTCTGTGTCCAGGGAATGTGGGCAAAAGACTGAGGATCCCTGAAAATGGAGCGTAGGGTGTTTATTGTCAGTGGGCACCACCAGGCCTGGCTGCTCCTGCCCAGCCCCCCAGAGCCATCAGTCCCTGCCCCAGCGATGCTGCAGCTGCAGCAGGGCCCATCTCCAGCTCCCCACAGCCCTGCCCAGCCCCAGTCCCCCAGCTTGCCCCAGCCTGAGCACAGCCCTGGTCGCCTGCACCCGGCTGGGGTGGTGGGACAGGCCCTGGTGGGCTGCCCCTGCCCTGACAGATGCCATGGGCATTGTCCACCTCCTGGGGCCCTGGTAGTTGTTCCGCCACCTTTCTAGAGATGTTCTAAAGATGTTTGTCAGTTTTGTGTTCATTTAAAGTTAATGCTTACCCAGGGTTTCTCTGGGACCCAGGTCCTGGCCAGAGCTCTGGCAGGCAGGCCAGTACCAGCACCCCTTGTCACAGCAGAGTCCTTGGGTAAAAACTTCTAAACTTTACCTATGTCGCACTGACTTTGAAAGACACTGTGCTGGAATCAAATTAGCAAATATAATGTGGGTACCTGGAGAACTCTGTTCCTTTTATTTCTGTGACAGAGCCTTGCTATTAAAATAGAATAATAGATGTGCACTAGGTAGTGCATTAGGAGAAAAAACAATGGGTAACTAACTTCTGAAAGGCTATAGATAGTGCATTAAATGGTGACTTTTTCTCGCTAACTTGGGTATATTGTCATATGTTAATTAAATGCCTGGAAAAATCTTTAGGAGATAATAAGAAGATAATAGAGCATAGACTTTAATGTAAATTGGAAGCATTATGCTGTATATCTTCTTCTGTCTTACTTTTAAAGCTCAGTAAGAATTCTTAGCTCAAACAATTGATCTTAATGTACTGAAAAGTAAGACAATTTAAAAGTAAATTAGAGAGTTGAAAAGCAATGTTTCTGAATTCAAGTGATTTAGTCTGTCTTCATTGTTTGAACTCCCCATTTCCCACTTGTTTATGTATCATTTCAGAGTTTATATAAAGGCAATCCTTGTCCTAGCTCATCTTGTCCCACTGGGAAAAATCAGATCTCTTATGTATTTCTTTGTTCCTCTCTCATGCCCCTTTTTCCTTCCCTTTTGGAAGTCTGCTTCCTGTGGTTTTGATGATGAGTGTAAAACCATAGTCTATGTGCATTCATGCAAAGGCATTGGAAGGATGTCTGCTATGGCCATAATGAAATGAATTCTGCTATCCTTGGCAGGAAGATGAGAGAGGGACACAGCTCCTGATTATCCTCATGGCTGTGCTGGCTGGGGTTTGTCATTGTAAAGGCTGATACTTGCGTTCCAGCAGGGCTTGATCCTGTGAACCACACAAAGGAAACTCACCATTCATCTTTGTCCTCCTCAACACTAATTGAAGAGAGTGTGCTTTGGTCTGAGGAAGAATACTGGGACAAGCTCTGCTGCCCCATCACTATCATCTTATCTTATAATACTGGATATTTGTTTATGTTAGATCTAGATAATAAAAAGATGCTTGGAGTGCATGCACAGTCTGGCCAATATATTCATTGTGTAAGTTCCTGAACACCCTGATGCTCTTGCCATTTTAACATCTCGTGTGGTCCTCTGAAATCCTTCAGCAGAAGAATACATTTCTCAAAGCACAGGAGAACTAGGAGTTTCTTTTACTTAAATTCTGATGGCACTTCATTTCTTTCTTTCCCTTTCTTCCTTCTTCCTTTACTCCTGGAAAGAGATACTTGACACTGTGTTCCCAGCTGTTCAAAGCATTAAGGTTAGAAGGCAGTCCTGGCTTTCTGTACTAGCTGCGGTATCCTCAGTTAGAAGGGACCCTGCTAGGGGTCTCCAGGATGCTTTTTCATAGTTAGTGATTCATGCAGTATATGGAAATGCCCCACTTGAAATCCCAAACAATTTCCATGGCAGTTCAAAGTGCTGTCATTTACTGTGTCAAAAGTAAAAATTTATTTCCATGATGTCCAGAGAGTGTTGCAGCTTGGATCAGAAAACAGGGATCCCCCTTTTCCTGTCTTATAGGATAGTTATTTTCTGCAACAGTTTCTATCTGATAAATGTTTGCTGGTTTTGCCTGGATTTGGCTTATAAATGAAGCAAAATTGATGCTCTCTTTAATTTGGAAGATAGCATTCACAGGAGCTGCTTTATTCTGTACAGCAGCAGTGGTGGCTGCAGGCAAAGAAAGGCTTAAATTTTACCAGATTGTCTCATTCGTCTACAAATCTCTCCAAAGGTGCTGGTGCTTGTCTGAGACTTTGGGATTGTGGCTTAAAGGTATCTGCAGCTAAGCAAGAGAGGTTTGTACTACTTAAAGGTTTGTGAGAAACCCATAGAAATTGCAAGTAATTAGGACTTGTAGATTGCCTTTGCAACCAAGATGTTACATCGGTGGAAATACCAGCTCTGGCAAAAGAGTTTCCTTTTCTGCACCATTATCAGTGGTTTTGGTGACACTCTACACCAAGCAGGGGCTCTGTATAGGCAGTTAAAAGCATAAGTCACATCAGTTTTTCAGAAAACTGTACCTTAGGAGCTAAGAATACTTCATTTTGATGTACAGAGATTTTTCTCTCATTTTAAAAATATCTAACCATTAAAATAACAAATTAGTGTTTCCTGCTCATCAGCCATACTGTGATACTTAAGACAGGCTGAGCTCCCCTAGTGCTCAAATACCTGGCAACACAGCTTTCCAATCTCCAGTTCAGGACGTGTTTGCGTGCAAGAGTAACTGATTTCCTGAAAAAAATTCACTGAGAGTATATATTTATTCTTCCATTCCTGGCATCTAAATAATCTTAAGATGAATGGGCCCACTTTTTGAACTGTGTATTTGCTATGAGTTTCATTGTTTCCAGCCAAATAGCTTTGTATTAGAAATTGTAGCAGACAGAAAGGTAGGTGGGAGGGAGGGACAGCACCCCAATCTGTATTTCTCCTCTGGATCTTCTGTGCTGTTTTTTACCTCACTGATGGATAACAAAATTATATAGCTGACATTATATAGTTATATAGCATTTTTCCTAAAAACAATGGTCATAAACAGAGCAAAGTTAAATTTCACAATTTCAATTTTCAGAAAATTCTGTTTCTACCTGGATAAATTTAGCTATTTAAGTTCTTAATTTATGGTCCATGTGAAAGGTCAATTCATTGCAACACAGGTCTTTGGAGTACTAAAGATCCCCTAGTAACAATACGTGGAAATACTAAAAAAATCCAAACCAAAAACCCCAACTTACCCATCGAGTTGTTAGGATTACGTGATACTTTGGCTGAGTTACAATGTGTTCAGACCATCAGCCTGTCTCCCCTGTTACAGTGAATAAGCAGCACTGGCATTTATACAGAGGCAAAAAAAAAAGTAGCACTAGGAGCAAGGGTGACTTCTGGGACAGTAATTGGTGTGTGAAGAGGTGTTATCCATCTGGTTTTTGTGACTGCAATCTATAGCTAAATTCTATATCCTGTCCCAGAGAGATGAACACCCAGGTGGTTCTTATATCTCTTTTGAAGATATGGACACCTGGAATATAGAAATTTACAGTGGATTTTGATGGTTTGTGGATCTTATGCACATACATTGTGAAAAATCTACACGCGATTCACCTATAGAATGGGAACAGCTGTAAAAAAAAAAAGTTGACTTCTGCTTGGTGCCAGTAAATTTCTGGTTTGACTAACAGGTTGATCCCAAGCAGTACTGAGAAGAGCTTTGCAACACATTCTTTTTAGAAATTATGTTTAATAGATACAAATAGTCTTATGAGTTGACTTCTGTCACAAGGGACGTGCTTTTTATGTCTATTTTTAGCAATATATATACACAGATCTGACTTGAAGCTGTTGCTGATATGAGTTTTCTTTCATTCCTGCTAATAGCAGGGTCTTCTAAATCCATTGAAACATCTTTAACTTTTAAATTTGTAGCACCACATCAACAAGTATACTTAACTATTAGTCACATTACATTTATCCATAGGAGCAGCTTTAAATGATGGAACCAGCAGAAAGAACTTCAGACTTATGAAATATTTGAGTACATGTATTGTATATAAGAGGGGACATTAGTTGGTTTCTGCTGAAAGCCCCTAGGGGCCCCATATGGGATCAGGATGCTGTTATGCTGGTGGTTTTGGAACTGTGGAAGTCTGTAGATTCCTTAGAATGGAATAAATCTGTGAAGCTATGTTAAATCAGCTTTTCAGAAGTGGCTGATACTCAAAATGCACAGCTAGAAATGGCAGCAAAATCCGAGCAGATAATGAGCGACATCAAGTAACATATTGCCCTATAACAAAAGAAGGGAGGTGAACTCAGATAGTTGAGAAAAGTATTGTTTCATCAGATTTTGCTAGGTATTTCCTCACTTTCTCCCCTTTGTCCTCTCTCTTTCTGAAAATAAGTTTTTATTTTCTGAAACAGGAGAAGAGAATTGACGGGGTACTTCACCTTTGTCTTTCACTCTAATTCAGCAGATGAGATAACTCACATGTACTGTATCCCACAAGTGTCATGTACAAATAAATGTATTAGCTCTATTTACTCACGATATCCTAAATGAGATATGCTAACTCATGTAGCAGTGAATTCAGCACAGGGTTTTACCTGCCCAGTTTTAGCTCTTTCCAAAAGTAGTATGAGTATGTATGAACACCTTAATGTACCTCAGCCTGAAAGGTGAAGCACGTTCTTTAACCAAGAGTACCATTTGCGTCAGCATGGAAATTGGAGCCTAACAATGTTCATTTTGCTATTTCCTGCTGGTTTTATCGATTCCATTTGACAAAATCCCATTCAGACTTCCTAACAGCACTGTGAATTTCTCCAGACGGAAAAAAGGAATTGTGTTGTGGTCACTTGTATAGCAGTTTGGTTGGTTTTGCTTTCTGGACTCTTCTCCCTTACTTGGGAATTGGTCAACAGTATGCTCTCTTCTGAAATTAGATTAAGAAATTACTTTTCTAAGACAAAGTCATTTGGCATACTACAGGGTTTGTTTCTGCCAAAGTATAGCTAGATATGCCAGTTAACACAATTTATTTTGAGGAAACCTAGTGGCTGAGGAAACTAGCTGCTAGGCAGCTTTTTTCTTTTTCTGACTTTTTCTAAGCATTTAAACAAGTCCCCACCAAAGGACTGGTTATCCCAAAAGCAAAGACTGTTCAGGTCAAGAAACCCTCTTTCTAAAGAACCTTTACTTCTGCTCTCCTACTTGGGTAGTACTTCCTCTATGTTAACCTATTGTCTGAGCCAAAAGGAACACCAATTGCTGCTGAACACGAGACAAAAAGTCCCTTTCTGGTGGAGCTGATGGTCCTCAAAGAGTTGGAGGCCTGTTGTCAGGGTGATCCAAGCTTTCAGATTGTGCCCCAAAATTATGCACTTGCTGTTTCTTCCTTAGCTGCTGAATTCTTTGCTACTTTTAGTCTCATCTGGCAAGGAACAGGGCCATGCAAACATTTCATTCAATGGTCATTGCCTTCTCCAACCATTATTTTGAGAGTGCAAGTATATTTAAGGAATAGCCATTGTCTAATGGCAGAGCTGAGGAGTGTGGCCCTGCAGAGGGATGAAATCTGTTCAGATTGTATGTGACACCGAGGTTTTGTGAAAGGCAGGGGGAAAACATTTGAGTTTTGGGGAAAGCTGAGAAAGAAAGATCAGCATATCTAAGAACTAAGCAGATTCTGCCATTTTGACTGTCACTTCAGCCATGTTCAGACAATGCTGTATCAATTGCCAATCATGTCATATCGGGATGTATTTCAGATCATAATGATAGAAACCAAATGTAGAGCTATACTGAAATTACCAGCTGAGATTCTGGTTTAATGGGGAATCGGTACAAGGCTCACATTCTGAAATACCACATTTAAAGCACCAGAAAGATTCCCTGGTGGATCCTCTGGCTCTGGGAGAGTGAAATATGAGTGAACCTGAGTGCTGTAATTTTTTTCTTTCTGCAGGCTGCTCATTGTTTTTTGCATCACCTCTGCAGTGATGACTGCATAAATATTCTTCACACTTTGTGAAGAATACACTTTGTGTGCATTTACTTCAATGCCCAAGGGGAGAATTTTATTGAAAAACTTGAAAAAATAATCTAGGTATCTGTAGAACACAGAAAATGTGCATACATGTGTGGTGAAGAAATAATTCACTAAATATTTATGTGCAGCAGTTTAAAAGCTGAAGGGATGAGGAAGACAATATGTGGTTTGTGGGGGTTTTGCTTGGTTTGGGTTTTTTGCTTGTTTGGTTTGGTTTTTGTGGAAATACGCCTTTTGGATATATCTCCACAAGTGTTTTAGAGATCTCTTATTTTGATTTGTCTGTGCTGTTTCATATTTGAACAGGACAGCTACCACACTCCTTTGTATAGATCCCTTTGGAATTAAGAGAGGTTTCACAGTTAGAGGCTATGTAGCTCGCTTAAATGAATACTTGAAAAAAAACCCCAACTGCCTCTGAGGTGAAACTCGATAAAATCTGTTGGGCTCCTCTTGTTTACTTCAATGGTCTGTGGACTGGAAACATGAAGACATAAAATGCAGTGAAGAAAAGCCTCAGAGGAGTCCTGAGGTCTTTATGGCATGTCCTACCACGCTAGTGATGAAAGACAAAGGCTTCTTATTTGCATGCATTAATTTGCTAGCAAAATAGAAGCTCTGCAGCTAATTAGCGTATTTAAGGACAATCTACCTGGAAATCTGTTTGGGGGCAAGGGGGTATATCCCACTGTTTCTTGGGAAAACAGTCACAGTTACTAAATGCCTCTGCTATTTATTAGTTACTATGTTTTTTAGACTGCTCGGTGATTACAGTGGAGCATAGCTTTGTTGCCTTCCTATCAGCCAGCTGAAAATATTGCAGAGCAAACTCTTGGAGGCCCTCCTAAGGCTTTGTAAGCCTCCTTTGTACCAGGAGCTGGTTAAGCAGAGCTTTCTCTTAACACCTTTCATCGTGAACCCTCATTATGAAATTCACCTGATCCTTTTTTTTCCCTTCAGTGCTTCACTCAGCTGGAAAGGAGAAGATGAGCCTTAGATCTCTATATTCCTTAAAGGGGGGAGTTGAGAATGGAGAGGAATCAAGTGGGTGGGAGTAAGGAGGGGAAAGATCTATGAAATGTAACACCTGTTTTATTGGTGTGATTGAAAAACTTCTCTGGAACATTGCCCATGCAGGCATAATCAATCTGAGGCACAAACCAAACTGTACAGTTGACCTGATTAATTCCACTTTTCTTTTATTTTTGTATCTGGAGGCACAGACTGAGAAACAAAACTAAAACACGTGAGGAAAGCTAATACAAAAACTTTGTTTTTCTTTGCATTTTCCTTTATTGATGACTTTTTTGTCTTGTTTGCTACCACAACGATCTGTTGCTATACCTTTGCTTGCTTATTATTTGTTGATAAGTTAAATTGCATCTCTTTCAGTGATGCTCTTGCTAAGCCTCATTAGTTCGCAGCCTAGCCTGTACATCACATACTCTACAATCAGCTGATGAGACAATGGTGCCCATTCTCTGCCTCCACTGTTGTGTTCTGCGTGCCAACTGTGTGCTCGCCTCCCTGCCTTCCTGTGGACACAGCACCAGGAAGCAAAACTTGCCAAGATGCTCAGCATAAACTCTTTGTTCTTCAGTTCCACTGAAGAACTGAACTGTTCTTCAGTTTGAACTGAGGCTGGCTTCATTGCTGGCTGCCATTAGCAGCTGTGCCCCGCTGTGAAAGTCCAATGTGTGGATGCACGCACTTGGCTGCTGAGAAATTGTGGAGCCTGGGTAGGGCCCTTAGAAGTCACTTGGTGATAGTTATCTGAGGGAGAGGACTGTGCATAGCCCTGTGTAGCAGTGATATGTACCAGCACAGAAGAATCCAGTCACGTTGATCTTAGTTTCTTAAGGAAGCTGTGCTGCAGTGTGTCTGGGTCTCCTCCATCTGCTTTCCTTTTCCCTCTTCTCTCTCTGACTTTTGAACTCTCAGGCTAAATTTAGTCAAAGTTTGAAAAGGGATAGAAGTTTAAAATAGAATTAGTTTCGTTACTTTCCATTGCAATGCTGATGGAAGATCAAGACCCAAATTAGTTCCCAAAGAAAAAAAAAACCCCAAAAATTAGGCGAACTTCAACCTTGTGATATTGTATTCAAGAGCCTCCAGGTGGTCAGTCCTCCCATGCTCAGACCAGTCAATAAACAAATACCTAAGTCCAGCGTAACTGCAACACGTCATCTCTCATACACAAGATATTAGGGGGTTTGATATTGTTGTGGGAGTGAGAAAGGTTTAAAGGATGAAGAAAACAAACTGACTGAAAATTAATCTTCCCTAGTTCATGGGACAATTTCTGCAGTTAGATATGAGGAAAAGATCTTATCCTCTACAGGCAACTGCTGTATATTACCAAATATAATTTACCCCCTGGAGTAATGCAGCTTATCTGCTTTTGCCCTCATGGTGTGGACCCTCTGTGGATATTATTTATTTCATGTTGTTTTGCCAGAGTAGGAGCAGCTAGCTTGCAAGCTCTCTGGTTGTAACACTTTGCCAATGGAGTTCTGTGGGAAGCATTTTCTATATTTCATATATAAGAGTAGAAAGAGCAGATCGGGCAATTTTTTTTTGGTTCACAGCCCATGCTACAGGTTTGCTGTGTTCCAGTGCAACTAATAACAGATTGTCTTGGTGGTTTACAGGTTTTTTTTGGTTATTAATAAATACGTGATTAAGAAACTGTATGGGATACTGCTTCTTCCAGACTCTTCCTGGAACAGATTTAGTTTGAAGTGTTACAGAAACAACTTCTGTCCAAACACAGCCAGAATGACAGTGGACATGGAAAATCTCATGAACTTTGGCAGTCACGTAATGACACAGCAAGTCACATATGTGGTTTACATGTTAGACAATTGTATATTTTCAGTTGTTAGCAATTTTTATTATTTTGGAAAAAATCTGCTGTATACTTTCATCATTTTAACTGATGAAAAAAGATGGTAATATATGATTTTGTCTGTAAACAAAACTACTCTGAAGACACATTGACAGTTTTGCGTGCCAGGTTAACAAAAATCTTTGCTTTTAGCAGTAAATATAATTTAACAACATTATCCAGTTTAATAAATTCTAGTTACTCTCCAGAATTTATAATGCATTTACTTAATATTATACCTGAAATATCTGATTACAGCTTATTATATCTTATTAAATTCTGTAATACAATAAGCATTACATGCTTATTTTGAACAGTGACACAAATATTTGCTGTCAGTGTGCTCCTGTGGTATCCTGTTTTCCATGCTTCCTTCAGCCCTCATCATCAGTCAGAGGCAGTGTTCAGACCTGGGGAGGTTCACAGGGGAAAGGATTAAATTACCCCTGAGTCACAGAAGGCAAAGCAAAGAGTTCCTGACCACCGGTCAGCATTGTGCTGCTCCACACAGTGCTAGGACTTCGTAGAGGACACACGCTAAGTCACAGAAATCCAGATTAGACACTAAAGGTCAAATAAACCATCTGTGCTATTAAAGGATGAGTCTAAGCTTAAATGGAGGGATTTTGTCAATAGTATCATTAAAGCCATTAAACAAGCAGAAACTGAGGGAGAATGACAGAAGCTGTTACAGAGGTGGTACACTGTAATTTCAGCCCGCGGGTTGCTCACAGACTGCATGGGGCTGTCTTGTTTCATATCTGCTGCCACCAGTGGCGCAACTAGTCTGGGGCAGTTCCCTTTTGTGTTCTGTTTTAGACAGGTTTTACAATATCTGGAAAGACTTCACAGTCTTGTGTGAGCAAGCCTGGTTGTAACAACACAGGACTTGGAAAGAAAATATTCAGGCATGGTAGAGAGCATGCTGAGATCGATGACAACCTTCTGGTTTAGTAGGTAGGCACTGGAAGCAGCCCTCTTGCTGGAGAGGCTGTGTGCCCTAGTTGATGTGAGATATTTGAAAGTTCAGTCCAGAGTAGGACCTTCCACCTTTCATGTGGGCTTCATGTGCCATCCTGGGTATGTCCAGCTGGAATAGAAAATCCAGGGACTGCTGAGGAAAGCTGTGTGGCTTTGACAAAAGCTGCAAAACTCTGATCTGACCCAGCATCTTTGTCTTCCATGGACCATGCAAGAAATAATGATTAATTGGTGATTGATGCTTGTTCATTGTTTCCTTTGAGATGTTTTGAGGTTAAAAATAATACTGTGATTTGAAATTCATACAGGAACCAGAAGCCTTGTTGCCATACAATCCTTCTTTTGGCTTCTTAGCTGCAAACGGGCCCTGCTGCCAACTGTTTCTACCAGATCGAGCTTTCCCCAGTTTTCCTTTCAAGTGTAAATTGCATACTGGTCAAATCAGGTGAAACATACACTCCTTTCCTCCTTTCTTGTGTCCTAGTCTTTCAGCTTAACTCACTCCTGCTTGGCAAGAGGTCTGGGCCACAGATTATTGCACTTGTTAGACTGCAGAGCTGGAATTGTGAAAATTATCATATGACTGACAGTCATGAAAATGAATCCCACAGCACTAAAGCAAAATCCCTCCACTTTTCTTGGCAGCAGAGTATTGATTTCACCTATGCTTTGCTTCAAAGATACAGAATTTCTCAGGGATGCAGAAGCTGATCATGATCATTCCTGAAAGCAGTGTCTGCACATATTCTCCTGAGTCACAGGCACAGCTTTCTTGCAGAGCTGCAGGGAGGGACAACGTTGCCACTCTCTTTGTGCAACATCTACTGGCACTGTGGCATTTTTGGGGGTGCAATGTTACTCATACTGAGAATGAAGTATACAGAGAATAATCTCTTAACATGCTGTAATAGTGATACTTTCAGATTTGAAATATTAAGTGATTAGAGTTCACTGCTGTGAAATTCCTTAATTAAAAACAAATCTGCTGTGTTTATAAAATGTCTAAATTTGCCGTTATGGTTAGAAGAACACACAAGAGAAGGCTTTGTTGAAATGTAAACACTTTGTGAATTATTACTGCAGTGCGCTGTCTGAATGCTCTCATCTAATGACACAGTGCTCAACATTCAAGTGAATATAATTGTAGCAAAGGGCTATTAGGCTCAGATTCAGTGTTTAGACTCCTAAATTTCCACTGAAACAGTTTATTGAATTCAGATCCTTTGTTAACTCTTGCCCTTTTTCCTTTTCAATTTTTTTTTTATTCCTGTTTTTTTGCATTTCTATGAGTTCTTTTCTTTTTTTAGTGTGGTTTCTTACAGTGCAGACAACTGGTAACTTACTCTTTTGAATGTCATCGTGCAAGATTCATTTGCTGAGATTGAGGCAACTTTGTAAATGAGATCTTCAGCACTGTATTTTCCTTTAACAACCTGAGAAGAAATGGCTCCATCAGAGCACCAGGAAGGTTGTGAAAACTGGGGGAAAATGGTTCCTCCAAAAGGATAAATAAAAGGACCTTGCTTATTTAAGTCAGAATATGAGTTTAAACTAGCTTTATCCCTTGCCTGCAGCCAGTGCACAGCAGAGAGAAGCTGTTGTAGCAGGTTAATGGGTGCAAGCAGGACAGGAGAGACTGAGAGGTCATAGACACAGATGCCACTGGACTCCTCCAAAAACTTGCTTACTGTTATTTGGGTTTGGATGCTCCAGATGATAGGGGGTAGACTTCTCTGGTATCCCTATGTCGTAGGTGCTGAGGTGAACTGTTCTTCAAAAATGAGAGCTCCTGAGCAATGGCAGCACAGCAGGTATATAGCTTAGACAGTGGAGCAGTGGTGATCGAGGACTGTGATCACTAAAATCCTTGCAAACTACCTTCAATCTCACCACAGTGAACAACTCTACCATCTTTAGAATGAACTGTAGAAACTGGGTGGATTTCAGAAGGAGAGTAAGCTTGGCTTTCTATTCAGAATTTTCCTGATGAAATTTGTAATTGAGTAATCTCTGGCAATGATTTAGTGCTCGTAGGCATAACTGAGTGTTAATGTTATGCCCACAAATTTGATTTTAGTTGGGATTTTGAAGAATTTACTACAGCCATGGTAACAGGAAATGTGAACCAGCCATCTGAAAACCATGCTGATGGGATCTTCTGTATTTTAGTATAGGATAAAGAGTACATCCTCAGCTTTGGGAGTCATGGAATTTGGTCAATAAATGACTTGTTTTTTCTGAAGTTACCCATTTTACTTTTTTGTTGATTTGAACTGATGAAAACACAAAGTCATGCCACATCCAGAGTTTTCGTCAGTTTTGGAAACTGCTGAGTTGATAAAGATCTTGCTGAAATCATCCCCACAGCTAAAATCTTGCCTATAAAGTGTGCAAATGATCTCCAAAGGAGACCGTGCTCTCTGACCAGTATTTTGCTGAGAATATTACAGTGAAGCAGAGTAGGGGAGGTACTTTGTCCTGTAGAAGTGGGGTGCGTTAGTGGCATCCAAGGCTCGGCGAGGGGAGGATGCTGCGGTAGCACCGAGCCGCGGCCTTTCGGGGCTCCAGTATCCAGCGCTGAACACCAGAGGGCACAAACTCTCTAACAGTCGCCTCTTCTCTCCCAGCTCCGTGAAGGCCAACATTTAAACAAGTCCAAATAAAAGCAGCCTTAGAAAAGCAAACACGAAACTTTACTGGAAAACCAAAGGGAAAGTAAATGAAGCTGCTGGTAGCAGCTTCAGAGCGCAGATGAAAACTTCACTCGTGGGATGAGTACAGCTGTGTTATGAGAACTTGTGTCAAGGGCACTTGCAAGATACACATGTGTACAGGTTTATTTTTAAATGCAAGGAGATGTGTTAACAGTGTGTTGCTGCCACATATGCAAGAATTGCTTTATATATGAATGAAAACATACATGGGTTAAGCAGGTCATTCTGAACTGGTGACAACCAAACTTAATATATAAAATGCATTTCTTTTTCCTGCAGATTGTGTTTAGCAGAAAGATCCTTTTAGAAACAACATAGGACAATTTGGAATAATTTACCTACCTGATTTACCTGCCTGGTTCTCTTCACGTGTCAGACTGGGCACTTCTGCTGTCATGGGCTCAGTTGCACATCACTGGAAAATTCATTGGCACTAAGTCCAAAGACTTTTCTAAGCCATACATAAAATTATTGCTATCCTAGTCTCTCCTAGCTAAGAATACAAGTGAGAATTCCTAAGTACATACATGTGAGTTTTCAACAGATTTTTAAAGTGAATCAGTAGCCAGACTGTGGTTTTGGAGCTACTAGCTTGAGCCCCTCCCGGCCTCAAAGCAAGTGCTATCTGTCCCTTTGTCAAGCTTCTGTTGTAGGAGTGTGTAATACTCCTCTTTCGAGCTGTGTGATGCTGTCAGCTTGACAATGTTAGAATTAAATCTGAAAGAAATAGACTTAAGAGCTGACTGCAATTTATCATGTGATACGATCTCAGTGTATTTTATTTTAAATTTGAGTCTAAAATGGGTGAATAAAGCTGTAATCATCCTGTCAGTACATGTAACTACTTTCAAAATTAGATACTGATCAGTCTAACTGAGTAAAATTTGGTTGTAATTTCAGTAATGCCATTAAACTTCTAATTATTAGCAAGTGAGGCTGGTCCAGTAGTTTCAAAGTACATCTATAATTTGAGAGACCCAAATTTAGTCCCTTGCTGTGCTAGGGACAACAACTGTGGACACTAATCTCCTGGTGCTTTAGGTCCAAGGCCCTCATGGAGAGGATCAACTCTCTCAGTAACCAGGGCACAGCTCAGGATACCCAAACATATCCTAAAAGTGTAATTGAGGGTCTTTATCCTCTGGTCTGGTGCTCTCAAAAAGAGGTGAAGCCCATCTCAGCAAACTTATTTGGGTGGGAGAGAAATGCTTTACTTGGTTTTTGTGTGGCATTGGCTGGGTGTGTAAGACTGTGTGCTAGTGTGGAAAACCTGAACTGTTCTGCCCACATGAGAACCCTTGTCTGGGCATTTGGTGAGGCCAGTGTGAGGGGCTTCATCCTCCTGCATCCTGCAGTGCCTTCATTTACACCATCCATAACTGGTTTCTGGAGTTCATTTTTTTCTTTTTATCTTTCTCCACTTAGGATGCTATAGGCCAGAGGTTGCATGTCAGCCTCTGGGGCAGATGTGATTAGCTCAGTATATCGTGGCAGGCTGCTGACAGATCATGGCAGACTGAAAAATCGAAATGGAGTTGCCTGGAGCTGCTGAGCTCTCAACCAAAAGGACAAAAGTTGTGTTCTCTTCTACGGCAGGTGGTAGCCTTAGCGGGAGCATTTCTGTCTTATGTTCTTTGTCTTTTTTGCCCACGGCAGCCTAGATCAGCAATTGTGGAAGAATAATCCACTCTGGGAAAGCTCCTGCTCCCCCTAAAGGATATAATGGTGTATTAGTAGTAGCAACAGGGCTTCAGGCCAGGTCTGTGCTGGGCAGGGAGATGTCTGGGGATCTTGCCTGGCAGTGCGAGATGAGCCAGAAGACCTTTCACTCAGCAGGAACATAATGTTATTCCTGAGAAGGAGCTCCCCAACAAAAGTGTCCTTTCAAGTTGGCTCTAAACCAAAATTGTCATCCCAGGTGGCAGGAGTGGCAGGTGCATGCTGTGAGTGACAGGGACAGTCAGAAATGCCATTAGGGCTCCCTTGGTGTTAGCACCCATCTTGTGCTGGTTAATATATTTCCCTTGGGGAGTCTGACCTCCACGATGTTCATCATTGCTAGGCTTTCTCTAGTCCCTTGGTGCTCCCAATCCAATCTTTTGCATTTTTCGTGGTAACATAATTAGTAAATCTGGTGATTAGCCACATCTTCCGGCTCTTTCTGGAGCCTCAGAACAGGATGATTTGGACAATGCAAGTAGAGATTGGAAAATGTTGATACAGCTGCAAAGAGTTATTTGCACTATGCCTGCCTTCAGCCTGTGCAAATAGCAGAAGTGATTCCTCGCTTCATATGACCTGACTTCAGGTGTGCATTCACCTGTGCATTTATGGAACATAAACAGACTCTGCAGCAGAAAGGAGAGGAGTTGCCAACAAAGCTGTTAAACAGTGCCAGTTCCTGTGCCAACCCCTGAGGAATGCCACTCATCACTGGTCTCCACTTGGGCATTGAACCATTGACCACAACTCCTTGAGTGCAACCATCCAGCCAATTCCTTATCCACTGAGTGGTCCATTCATCAAACCCATGCCCCTCCAGTTTGGGGACAAGGATATTTTGCAGGACAGTGTCAAATGCTTTGCACAAGTCCAGGTAGTTGATGTCTGTTGCCCCTTCCTTGTCCACCATTGCTGTAACCCCATCCTAGAAGGCCACCAGTATTGTCAGGCATGTTTGCCCTTAGTGAAACCATGGTAGTTGTCACCACCAATCACCTCATTATTTTTCAAGTGCCTTAGCATATGGCACTTCCAGGAGTATCTGCTCCATGATCTTGTCAGGCACTGAACTCTGGTTAGGACAAGGATACAAAGTTTGTAAATGTTATGCTTAGACTTTCAGTGCTGCTCCTTCTAAGCACTTTAAAAATTGGATACCTGCCATTTCATACTTGCTGGTTTAAGAAAACCCACCAGAGGTTTATCTTGTATGGTGTTCCAAAAACCGAGCTGTCTCTAGCTCTCTGACCTTCTTCCTTGTTGGTTGGTAGCCACCTTCATCCAGATTAAGCAATGACTACAAAACACTTAAGGCAGACACTTGATCTCTTACACATTCCTTAGAGATGCATGTTAATAGGAATAGCAGTGGTGGTGCTCTAACCAAGAGTAGTGTAATTTCCTAATAAACATGTAATGAAAGGAAGGATTACAGGTAGTGGTCTTTCAAAATTAGGTATTGTTTTTTCTACAATGTGCCTGTGATCTGGGAGAAAATCACCTAGATCCCTTAATATCTAGTCATTCTAAATGAAAACATAATTCTCTGTAAGATATATAATACTTTTATTTTAACATATCTCAGCATTTTAAATGCAGCCGCATTCACTAGGATCCTTCCAGGCTTGCCTGGAGATCAAAGTTTGCTTCCCTGTGAAAGCAGTGAGTATTCTGGTAGGGAGAATTTAACAATATTTTGTTATCTGATTTTTGGCTTCTTGCCAAAGAATAGTGCCAGTAGGGCACTCACTGCTGTTTATATGATTTTCATTGACTTCAATGGGCATTGAATCAGGCCTTATAAGCACAATTTCCTCATTGTTAGCAGCTGTTCATTGCTTAGCATTACTTGAGCCACTATTCAGCTGGCCATCTGTGATCTGAGACTTCTCAGTCTGCAAGAAAATCATTATCTGTTCCATTTTGGCAGGAGAATATTGTAACTTTATCTTAGGGATGTATTTGTACAAGGAGTAATAATGTTTTTCCCCAGTAGCTATTGCTTGTTTCTTGCCCATCTGTGGTTCTAAAACACAAATGTTAAATAATAAATACAGTAACAGAACCAGGGCTTTGTACATTCAAATTAATGTTTTTTTTCACCAGGATGCTGAGATATTAAGTCTGTTAGCAGGAAACTGTCCATTTTATCAGTATACATACTTCTTTGTCAGTCTCTGACACTGGTCAATCTACAGAGAACCCAGTAACATCTTAAAAAAAATGATGAAAACAGGTCTTTCTGTCCTGGAGACCTTGGTGATTTATGACATCAAATTATGACTGAGAGTTTGGGATGAAGCTGGATTTAAAAGAGGAATTGAATTGACATTACATGAAGTGTTTGTGTGGTTGAGAGCAGCCATTTAGAGTTAGAGGTATTGTCCTATAATAATTCTCCAGAAGGAAGTAACTGTGGAAGCAAAGGTCTGTACTGATAAATCAGCATTTCAGTTCAACTGTTGAATGTTATCCTGTACTAGGGGATACTAGGCTAGATTCCTTCCAAGATACACCTGTTCCCACATTCTTGCCGGAACCATTTACAAATTCCTGATAACAAATATTCACCTTAAAACTGAGCCTCATTTTCTAAGAAAGTTTAAAGGAATGTAGTAAGAAAGAAGGAAAAAAAGATTGTCTATATAAGTATGCCCATTTCAAGGAAAGGATTTATTAGCCCAAGTTCATAAGTGATATTGTATGGAGAGCTTGCTAGGAGGGTAATGGTCTTTTTCTTTAAGAAATATTTTGCCTATTTATAACAATTCCTGGGCTAAAAGCTACTCTTGATTGCTCATGTGATAAAGTAAATGACAGCAACTGCTAGTTAGGCTTCTGGAGAGTAGCCCTCTGTCCTTGTACTTTCAGCCATGTTCTTGATAGGTACTGGAGATGCACATCTCTGGCATTGAACAGGATAAATGAGCTTTTTCTGCTTTCTGAATTGAGCTTCTTTCACTTTCAAGCGTTCATCTAAAACAAGGGAAATCAATTTTACTGTTGCTTATGAAGCTTAACTGCTCATTTACATGAACAAGAACTACAGAAATGAAGGGGGGGAAGGCAATTGGATTTCTCTTACTTCCTAAAACCAGGATTTCCCTGTGCCCAAATTTTCCGTTTCTGCTTCTGAGGTAGAGTATTATTGCCTGGTGGCAAGACAAAAAAATACAGTATTTCATCAGTTTCCCAGACTATGGGAACTTACCAAGTTTCTTGCAGATTTCAAAAAGAGTCTTCTGGATGCCAAAATAAATGTCTGACTTCACTATGCTCTGGGAGGAGAACCTGCTAAATTCTCCCACAGGGGCTGGGAGGGTCTTGCACTGTATTAGGATCTCTGTTGACTCTCTGAATCTATCAGCAAAATTCTGGAGAGAGGTAATCTGCAGGATTGTACCTTGCTCTGGGAACTGACAAGAGAAATACCAAGATTCTATCCTCTAAACAAGGCACGAGACAAAAATTCTGTATTTAAGCCAGTTTAACGGTTCAGGAACTACTCCTCCCCATCAGGTGACACAGAAGGCAATGAGGAAATATTCATGCATCTTACAAAGGTTGTATTAAAAGGGTTTAAAATAATGAAATAAGTTTTCCCCATAGTCAGGCTTTGTTTGCCACATTGGGAAGTCTACATTGTAAGTAAACCATATGAAAATGTAATAAGTCTTCCACATATTTAGCAGATGTTCATGGATTTATCCACTATAGGAAGTTATATATCAAACTGTACAATTTTAGTGCCTGTTTTGTGTACTCTGTGAATCCCAGACATGTTTAATATTTCTCCCTGAGGTTTAACAGTGCATAAATAATATTTAATAAACAACCTTTAACTTTAAACAAACTTACTCAGATAGATGATGTCTGCTCAGATCTCATATTTTAAGGATGCTCATAAATGCTGGACAGCACTGATCAAATCTTGCAACATGTCCTTAATTTACATGCATTCAGTCTCTCACCCAGCAGCATCACTTTCAGTGTTCCAGTCAAGTTTGCATCACTTTTGTTATGAACTATTGTTTCAAAGTGGGGAATTCTACAATCCTGATTTGCAGAGAATTTAAACTTGGCACATTAAATTCCTGTCCAAGAACCATTATTTTTTCCCCCAAATGTATTCAGAGAAATGGTTTATTCCTCATGTCATTAGGGTCAAAAAACAATGTCTCAGTGCTTTTATTCCTCTAATTCTCAGGCCTATGACCATGGTGTTTTAAAATGGAAACTTGTGACATATACACTAGGTTCTTAAGCTACTTTTCAACTAGAAAAATTAAAAAAAAAAAAAGCCCCCAAACAAAACAAAAATATACCCCTTTACCTCCTTCAATGATTGAGTTATTTTTGGATTTGAAGCTTCACGGCATGCAGCAACTCTTATTTCCTAAATTTCAGGATAAAATTTTAATGATGGCAAATGGTGATCTGAGAACAAAACAAGGAAGATATAAGAACCCAGAGGGAAAATATACACGATACAGGAAAATATGGAACAGATTAGAAGGTATTTAAAAAAAAATAAACCCCAAGCAATCAACGAAGGAAATGAAAACTGCAAATTGCTGTTGATAAGCAGATTGCTGATGGGCCTTGTATTCTTCGAGTGTCCAATTTCAGCAGTGTTCTCTGGGTTACTCCAATGTCCCTCAGAACGAGACTGAGGAGGTCCACAGGATTGAGAAGCTACTTGTGGTAAGGCATGAGGAGTAAAAAAGCAGCCTTTCTCTCTCTCCTCTCTCAAACTCAACTTGGTTTGAGTCCCCAACCCCCAGGATGTTTTCTACTCTTCCATACTTTTCAGTGTTTCCTAGAATGGGACTCTCACCATTGACTTAGAGAGATTTTTAGATACTCAGCAACTGTTAACACTTGACTTTGTGTGGCACTGCTTGGTGTAAGGAGCCTGCTCAAAATAAGTGGGGATGAAGGTGGGGCTGATTAATAACCAAAACTTGAGCTACTGGAGATACTAACTCCAACTCCACTCTGAGAGTGCTGGATTGTGATTTCTTGACTGCAGTCATGTCTGCTGATTTTGTTGTTGCTCCCTGCAGAATACAGATGTCTTCTTCAGCATCACTCAAATGTGCATGAAAGAACAGTAGGAGTATCTGCTGCTTATCACTTGTGTTTCTTAATGTGCAGGTTTTTTTTCTGTGATCATATGAAAACAGGTTTGTTAGCATTTTGATTAGATTACCTAGAGTAAGACTGTAGTTCAAAGAGACGGACATATAGCTGATATACAGTAACTCCCAAAAGCACAGGTTTATGATAATTTTCATATGCAGCACACTGTGTATCTCTTATTGTTAACGAGGTTGTTAATGACAATTTAAGCTCACGTGCCCAGCAGGTATCAAGGCAGTCATACTTTATGCATTCTGCTTGTTGATGGTAAAGGTAAAATATCTATTAGACATTTAAAACTGCACTTTAGCTGCTCAGGAAAATGAGAGCTGTTCTCAGCTTCATTTCATATTATCCACTGCCTGCTTTGCGCAGACCTGAATAGGTGATTAGGTAGGGAGTGGAGATTTTTCTTGTCTCTAAACTGCCTATTCTTTGAGAAGACAATTGATGGCAATAATTCTTGGTGTATCTCAGCTGGTGAAAAGTCCTTTGCCCAGAAATAGAAGGAAAGTGTTAGTAAGTGCTGTACTTTTGTCTCTTGGTTGAAAACCCCAGAGGAGCTTTCTCAGATTAGCTCTCCAGAGATGCGTGAAGAAAGCAGTGCTCTAAAACAGTTTTCTCTTGGACTTGAGAGCACTGTATTGTCAGGTGCAAACTTCAACACCACTATAAGTGAAATGGGTTAATAGGCATTCACATAGGGTGAATTGGTAGACACCCCAAAACTGGTTTTTCTGCTGGCTTTGTTCAAGGTGAGGTGACATTACCTCAGGGGGAGAAGAGAGCATTTTCAATTTAGAACTTCAGCAAATAGACTGGGTGTATGAATTACGGCATTCCTACAACCAGGATTTCCTGGACTAGCTGTCAAATCATAAAAATGGCATAGTGGGAATTCGAAATGCTTTGTATAAATATGAAACATTCAGTGTTCAATCTATTTAATATTTTTAACTTTTTTTCCTCATTTTAATTTTTAGTCAGTTAAAAAATTCTGTGTTATAGAAAAACACTGACATGTGTAATAATGTGGAAATGAAGCATATCAGCATTTCTGAAATTATTACAGTTAAAAAATGTTAATATAAAACCTTACATTGTTTAAAAAATTGTTCCTATTCTTCCTGACCAAACATTTTCATTAGATGTGACTTGACATGGGAATAGTTCTGCATTTGCCACCCGTTCCTCGCCACCCCCCTTTCCCTTGAAGTTGTAGGTTTTGGCTAATTTTAGCTGTTTATGAGAAGGAAAAAAAAAAAGCTGGGCCTGGTTGTACTCTTCCTTTACTTTTATAAACTTTGTCTTCAGTGCTAAATTAAGATAAGTTTTATATGTTTCCCAATGGCGTCCTCCACTCCTCAGATTTTTAGAGCTCAAGGAGCAGTATGTAGGCAGGGGAAAGCAAAACTAGTTAAAAGCAGTAAATGTAGACTAGTCATGTGGGTTTTGTGCTGAAATATTTCAGCTGAAATATTTCACCCCAGTGGAATATTGGCTGGCTTCAGGTGTCTTGCTGAGTTACCATAGCTGGAAGAGTTATTGCACCTGAACCAAGCTGCAGAAAGTAGTCAACCGATCTGGTAGCTTGGGGCAAGCCCGAGGTGAGAAAAGTTTGTTGAAGTGTGTTTTGATGATGTTCTATGCTAGTGATTCTACTTCCTGCTCATGACAAGCACTCTCAGCTGACATCACTGTGTCCTAATAATCAGAGACAAGGATCTTCTCATTGGTGAAACACACTGGGGGCCTTAGGTATGGTGTGAATAAAGACCACCACGACAACGCATCGGTAGGTCTTGAAATGAGCACAAAAGGGTGTGTTTTTCAAGTGTGCTTTTTCATTCAATATGTCAGCTAGTTCTAAGTACAAGTCAGGCCCCACTGCAGCAGCACTGAGCAGTGCAGATCAAGAAAAGGGAGCTAAAAGAAATATTATTTTGTGGCATCAAGGATTCAAGGAGCATTTTCAGGCAGCAACCACCTTTCTTCTCTGTGTTCATAACCTGTCTTGCTAAGTACAGGTCCTAGCTTGAGCCTTATCAGCTGTAGAAGGCAAATGGTTGTGCATGAGGCATCTTGATCAGCTCCCAGCTGGCTGCTGCTGTTCTCCCCATCCCCCTCCAGATTACCAGGGTTACCGCCTGGCTCAGATTTGCTCAGGGTTACGTCTGCAAGCGTCACCTCTGCAACTGCAATACAGATAAGAATTTACCAACAATCTTGAGAGACATTCCCTGGCCTGAAGTGCTCAGAGGCATGTGACAGCAGGATCCAAGGTTGTGCTACCAGCGAGACAAACAAACACAGTCACGTCTAAGTGGTTGTGTTGCTTTGTCAGACCTGGCAAACTGATGATATCGCCTGTCCTTCTGGACTCTACAGAGAGCTCTGTCTGGGAATGGTTTTATGCAAAGATTTTCTAAATGTTTCTCTTCTCTTTTCTGAGGTTGTCCTTTGCAGATGTAAGGAAAGTAGGAAGCTGGTGTCCCAATAGGCAGCCTTGGGAAGCTGCTAGGTCAAACTGAAAAAAAACAAAACTAGGCTTAACTTCAGATCTCTATATTTTCCCTTGCAAATGTGTCTGTTTTATAACTGTGCATCCTTACCTGTAGCCTGTCGGATGGCTGCTATTTATGTTTACTTCTGGCTCTGGCTGCTACCAGGATGTGCAGAGGGGCTTAAGCTTGAAAGCAGCCCTGCCTCTGCTGTTATTGGGGTTTTTTTCCAAAGAGTTTCTGCTAGTTTACATACCATTTTCTCCCAGTCTTATTCTACTGGGTGAAGGGCAGGAACTGAAGAATATTAAAAGATGTCCCCCTCTATCATACCAAAAAGGAGATTATGAAAGATATGGACTGTCAGCTCTGGCACACTCCTCCTTTGCTGAAGTGGATGATTAGGTGACCTGTGTGCAGCAGGAGAATGGAGACTGAGGGCATAAAATCACATAATAATAGGTAAGAAATAATAATAATAGATAAGAAAAACCCACCTCAATCCTGACAACATCCATAATGATGATAATTCATGCTCAAATACTTTGTCATCTAAATGCAGGTAGAAAAGAAGCTAGCTAAGAAAATCTGAGAAAGGGAGTAGGTTTGGCAATGTGGCTGCCTGCTGCTGGGGCTCTGGCACCTCTGTGGCTAAGGAAACCCAGGGGAGTCCTTGGATCCAAATGTGGTGTGTTCTGAGGACTCCTTTTACTCCAGGCTGTGAAGCCTTTATCCATTTTGTGGAGGATTGTTTTTGTTCTCCTGGCTGGCGATTCTATTCCTAAAGTAATTCAAATAAATGAATACAATATGTTTGGTGAGTATATTACTGTAACTAAGATTCCCAGTTGGGTTTCTCATTTGAGCAGCGAGATGGTTGAGAGAATGAAATTAAGAATTGGGTATTCCTCTGTCCTAACCTTGCCCTGCAGAGCAATTCATGCCACAAGCAGGGCCTGCTCACTCAGACCAGCATTTCCAGACTCAGGTGCCTAAAGATAGGCACTTGGACAAGTATTTAGGCACCCACATGAATGCTGTTTACTTTGCAAAGGTACAGCTCCGTCAGAAGGGAGGGTGTTTACAGGTATTTGGTCTCTCTGGAAAAGGAGCCAAGCTTTAGGCACTGAAGCAGAGAAGAAAAACTTTACTCTTTGGGTGGGCACAACACACTCATGTGAATGTAGCAATAAATACTTTGCTGTATCACAGGAGAAGGCTGTGAGGTTGAGCTGCTGAAGTTGGCATTGCAGCAGCATTTTGGAAATAACAAAGCTTTTTATCCATATGTGCTTGATGTTGGAACTCACAGGAAAGAGAGCATACCTTTATGATGGGGAAATAATAGATAAGGGAATGGAAGCAGAAAAAATATAATTTTGACTTTTCTGACTTGTATGTTTAAATCTCAGTAAGGGTGTAAATCGCCATAAATTAATAAAGCTTTTTCCTTTTTCTTTTCTTTTTCTTATGCAATATGGAAAGCAATGAACAGACAAGTGCAATTTTTTGTAAGGAAAGAAAATCCACCAAGAGGGCTTGCTGAACTGAGCAATTGAATGGTATTCCTGTGGAGTGGTTTTACAGTGTCACTTGAACCCCCCCCCGGTTATGCAGTCTCCAGGTAACTGGAGGCAGGTCTGTTTTCCATAATATACTGACTAGCCTGGAACTACAAACACACACATAAAATTCCCCAAACCTTGCTGTATCCATTTCTGGCAAAGGTAATGGAGCCTGTTTAAAACCTTGTGTTTTTTATCCATGTCAAGTGACTTTTAAAGAGCTTGGTACATAAAGAAAATGGAGATTTGCTTGGCAAGTTGTTCCAAATCATAGTTATGTCTCGATACAAGGCATTTGCAAAAGAAAATGTATGCTTTGCTAGAAGTGCAGAATTCAGAACAAGATGCGATTTTGTTTGGCTTTGGGACAGAACTTTGGGGGAAGCGGGCAACAAGGTATTATAGAAATAAAGCCTTACATGGAGGGAAGAGAAATAAGCCTTGTTATGAGAGGACAGAAAGGTGGTGGGAGGCCAATGAAACTGGTTACAGCTAGGGAAATGTGATGTGGGAGTCATAGGAGAGAACAAAGGAGCTGGTGGAGGGTGCAAGAAATGTTTATCAAAAAGCAGAGTTTGGTGAAGCTGCAGTGAGGGGCTGGAGGGGAGCCAGAGATGGCAGCAAGGCCTAGAGGAAGCCCAACTAGAAACAAACTGAAAACTTTTCCTCAAAATAGTGCCAGATGCTTCTGGCAGTCTTGCTGCTGGGTGAGTGTTGGAGTTCACGACACTGTTTGCAGCATCTTTATTCTTCCTTGGATACAGCTTGGAGGAGGAAAATGCTGCCAGTCTGAATGACTGTTTATCCTAGACTGGTTGTAGGAGACTGAAAAAGGGGGAGTTCTTACTACCTTTTGCCACAACAGCCAGGATGGGAGAGTTACAGAGAGAGACTCCCTCGAGAAAAGTGAATTTTGGACTCTGCTAGAGATACAAAAGGCACAGACTGTGTATGTGCAGTAGTTAAAACTGAAAGGGAAATGGAAGCATGTTTTTACTTCTAATTCAGTCATTTCTCACTGTAGGCAGGTTGACTAAATGTTGGATAGCTGCATTTCCAACAAAGAGGGAGCTAACACCGTATCTGTTGTACCATCTGTTCACCAGTTACCAGTGTACTGGGGAGAAGCTTCAGCAAGGAGTGGGAAATCTTCCAGAGTTCGCAGTTGTGTTTAACTGCTTTAATGCCAGCGATACGAAGTCAATGTATTGGCAAGCCTCCTGTGTTCTGAGCTAAAACTACTGTGTGTTGCCTCTCCTTTTCAGCTAGTGAAACTCTGTCAGGTGTGCCCTTCTCCTTGCACATTGCCATTGGTGGCAAAAGAAAACTGGCCCCTCCTAGCCAGGCTGCAGCCAGGGAGGCACTTTCCGTACCTGTCTTTTAATTGTTCTTTGCACAGGGAGGAGGAAAAACCCACCTCAATCCTGCTAACAGTGGTATCAGAATAAAAGCTGGAGAGGAATGTTATTTTGCTATAGCTGAGGGCTTGCAGGTTATCTTGGTGTTGCAGTGGTGCTGGGATGCCAGTTTATTAATGAACTGTTTGTGTGAAATTACCAAACACACCGTAACTACAAGCTCAAAAGAAACTAGGAGCAGCAATTCAGCCAATCATCCTGCTCCCCCTGATTTGCAGTTACACATTCAGACTGAGAAAAATAAGAAAGTTCCTGAAATCATATTTGAGCAATTCTGCTTTGGTTTCCTCTCTCAACTTTTTCCACTCCAAAGCCAACAAAACCTGGTGACTACAAACTGGCCTGGGTGAAAGCTGCAGGTCTTCTCTAGCCGTTAAGAGTAGAGGTTTCAGTTTCAAAGCACAGTGCAGAACTAGATACAGGGCATGAATTTCCTAAGTAAAAATTGTGATGCCGTAGGAGGAGTAGAAGAATTCGCTTCAAGCTGATAATGCTTTCAAGCCCAGGAAGATGGTACTCACTACCTTTGCTTTCTGAATACTTAATTGCCTTATTAAGTCACTGCAGCTCAATTACTCTTTGTCTCTGACTCTGAGTGTCAAAACTTGGGCAAACTGTCACAGTTAAACTTGTGGAAAACAGTTAGGATCTTGCACAGATCAATTTCCATTCTGGTCAGTTTTGTGTTCTTTGTATCACATCTTTGTCAGGTTTGAGGCTATCTGCCTTTCCCTTCTCTCCAGCCTAAATTTCCTTAATGTTCATTTATCTTGACCTAGAGGCATGCATCCACCCTCCAGATCAGCTCTGTTAATTCATAAGGTCCAGCTAATTTCAGACACGTGCAATTCTTCCTCTTATCCAACATGAGACCCACAGTGAAGAGGTCTCACCTGTCCTGCAGAATCGCTGGGGCAGAAATGAGCTTGTTCTGCTTGGGAGCTGAATAGTGGTGGTTAGTGAGCTACTGAGCCCCAATTAATGCCCCCACATATACCCCTGAGAGGCAGGGCATATGGTTTATTTGCTTGACATTAGAATAACAGAACCAAGCATCTTCTAGCAAATTCAGGACCAGGCAGAGTGAAGTGATGTCTGTCTACAGAATAAATAGAGCTTCAAGTGATGGCTACACGATATGATTTATTTTAATACTTGAAATTATGTACTGGGACCAGACCTTTTAAGAAAAGAGGTACATGTGCATAGCTGTTCCTGAGGCTCTGGAGTTCTAGGGAGATAACCTAATCAGGCTTATAGGACCTGTCATCTTTGTTTCTTTTCCTTGAGCAACTCTAACTTCTCTGCCACCCGAGAGAGACCCTTTCAAAATGACTAGAGCTCATTGATCTCAGATGCACACTGTTGTCTTCAGCACCGTTTTAACAACATTCAAAACCTTGCAAAGCTTTTTTCCATGACAGTCTGTTTCCTTCTTGCTTGTCTCTCTTGAAAGTGCTAGTAAACTATTACCTATCAAGTGAACACCCCTGGACGTTTTTATGCTTGTTTATCATCACAAACCCTACACATCTTCAGGTGAGCACTAAACACAGCACTGCATTCACACAGGAGAACTCCTGTTCCCTCTTGATGACTCTGCTAGGAGAGGCTAGCAGTTATTCCTACTCCCAAGGCACATGATTTTGATGGCCATACTGTGTGTTTCACTATGGCATTTATATAGTCAGCCCTTCTGTATCAGTCAGCAAAACGGCCTGCTTTTCTATTATATTTTTTCTCTCCAAGAAATAAATAAAGGAAACCAAAAGCCTGACAGCAATCTTTATTGAGAGCAGGTTTGCCACTTCTGCAAGCCATGTGAGCCCTGAATGCATCTTCCATCAGCTTAATCTGTTTTTTCCCCTCAAGGAGCCACCTGAGTATTTGTGCTCTGAGATGGAGGCCTTCGCTCTTGCCAGACTGGAGAGACTGCAACATTTGTTGCAAGCTCTTGGCTTTCATTCCTGGCCCACCCGGCAATAACCCAGGATTTTGCGTGTGTGTAGATGCATGTAACTGCTCCAGAGCACCTGGAATTGCCACATCAAACCCCTCGCTGCCCAGCCACTGAGGCATGGGAGTTAAGAACTCAGCCAACAGAAAAGCGGGTTAGCATTGTGAAAAAACCCTCCTGTTTGGTTATGGTCAGATACATACTGTTTGCTGCCTGGTATATATTATGGAAGAGGATGGTTTATGCTTCTCTGACATGCTTTTTATGTAAACTTAGATTTGATTATACAAAAGAACTGGAGCCAATTCCTCAGCAGTTGTCCGCCCGTCCCCTCTGAGTCTTCAACTGACTGGAGAGGAAGGGAGTCTCTGTGCCCATGTGCTGCTGTCATGGTAAATAGGTTAAGGTGCACGTACTTGTGCCATTTGGTGTTTTGCACATCGATGAAGCTGCAAAAATTATCTTTTTTGGCCTGCTCTACATAGCCGGTTGCTTCTGCTCTGACCTTTCTTACACCTGGGCACCTAATTGAACAAAATGGTGAAAGAGACTTGCTTGCACAGTCACAGCGCTCGCCCCAAGCGCTTGCTTTCTCCATTCCCCACTCCCCAGAGGCTGCCCTGTGTTAAGGGTGCTCCTCTCCTGCGGGGTGCCCGTGTGCACGGCGGGGCTGTGCCCTGCAGCGGCAGGAGGGCAGCTCTGAGGCCGTCCCGCAGCCCGTGTGCTGCCCCGGCACGGTTTCGTGTGGCGAGGCCTCCGGCCAGGCCTTTGCGGCCAGGTGAGGACGCCCCAGGGTCCAGGTGCCCGGCCGGCAGGGGCAGCGCGGAGGCAGCGGCTGCGGGTCTGACGCAAGCCCTGTCCTGCTCTCCTCCCCTCCCCCTGTCCGCACTGCTTCTCCTCGTTACGGCAGGGTGGTTTGATTCATGAGCTTTCTGCAGGGCCCTTTGATTCATGAGCTTTCTCTCAGCTCGCCGCTGCGCCGGGTGACTCAGAGCACGGGCCCTGTGCAGGCTTCGTTAGCGGAGATTAACGTCAGCGCGCACCTTTTGTTAGCGTGGGGCTCCTCTCCTCCCGCCGCCTCCCCCCCGAGCTCCCGGCCTCGTAGCTGCTTGCAGAGCGAGCATCGATTGGCAGACCCGCGAACGCGTCCTTGCCCTGTCTCAGGTTGCCACCAAAGCGGGCAGGTTTCCAGAGATGCGGTTCGAGTGCCACCAGCTACCTCTGATTGAATCTGGAGTGCAGGCTTAGACGTAAGCCGAAACCTTCTTCGTCGCCCAGCTATGGATCCGCAATTGCGTTCCGCCCCCGAGGGGAAGAGAAAATACTGTTGTTTGGAAAGGGGGTTTTGTGGCTAGTCCTGTGTTTGAAAGAGTGCAGGGGTAGGGTACCAAAGGTGTTACAATCAGCTAAACAAAAAGCTTCAAACTATAGCACCTTGTAATGTAAAAATGCTAGACAGCAACTTCCAGTGTCATAAGAGGAGATCCACAGTGATCCAATATGTTTCCTTCGAGTTGGGGCCAGATGTTTAGCAAGGTTTTTGCCACTGCCTGAATCCCTTCAGTTTGCTGAAGTTTGCTTCCTGGAGTGGAGAAGACAATTTTTAATGAAGCAAGGGAGGGAGGGAAGAGCTTTGGTTTTCTTTTTTCTGTGAGCAAAGGGGCACTATGAGGAAGAGAAGAGTACAGCTTTTGGAGCCAGCGAGGGAACATGGGGGCTGATCTCTGACTCCTGCTTCTCCAGTCACAGATGGCTTAATTTTCTAAATCTGGCCTAGCAAACTGTCACTGAATGCTGCTGTCACACAAAGGTGCTTTGGCAGTTTGTAGACAAGGTGTTTCTTGCTTAATCCAGTCCTGATGAGCCCTTCCTCAGCTGAAGTATAGTGGCCCCTTGAGTCCTCTTGGTCGGTCTCAGCCATGGGAGAGGTGAGAGATGAAACTGGAGCTGCAGTCACTTCATCCTCCCTTACTGCTCAGGGAACCATAAGTTGCTGGAAAGGAGCAGTAGAAGGAAAATGGTACTTGGTTATTGCTTTAGCTCTCTCAGAACTGCCAATCCAACACTTCGATCACTGCTAACATTAAAAAAAAAAAAAAAGCAGAAATAAAAAAAATATATGCCAGTTCCAAGTAAAACAAGAAATGGGATACTGCAGGAAGCAGGTGAGACATAGTCCATGCTGTGAAGTGCAACCTGCTTTAACAACCAGTGGACTGAAGTATTACTGCATAGCAGTCCAAAAGAAGCAAGGTGAGCATACTGCAATAGCAATACAGACTGTGCTGCAGCAGCAGCTTTAGGTGCAAATTGAGAGCAAGCGAGAGAGAAAGAAAGAAGTAGGGCTGTGCAGCCGAAGTTCAGATATGTGAAGTAACCAGACCTGCTTAAAATGCATCAGAGAAAAATTTGGATAGAAATGCAATAAATAAACAATTAAGGCTGAATATTACACATCAAAACCAGTTCAGCAAGCTGCTTGACCACTAAGTCAAAATAAGCACAGAGGGAAATATATGGGTATATGATCATATGAAGAAATACAGACCCACAAGCTCCCTCAAGATGAAATGGTACCTTTAGGTGGCCTCTGAAAGGACAAAGCAAATAAAGCTTATGTAGATAAAAAGCACAAAGAAATTTAGACTTCTGAGAAGGCTTTGAAATCAGAGTGCTGCAAAATGGCAGCTTGTGTCTTATTCCACTGGGCATGGAAATTGGACAGCAGGCTTTTGTGCTTCACAGGGACATTTAGCAAATCACCAACATTATGAGAAGGCTGTATTCATTCTCTAATAGATGGCAAACAAACAAAACAGCTTCTTGAATCTTTTGTCCCCTAAATGCATGGCGAGGTAGTTAAAGTACAAGGCTTTCTGGTAAGTGTTTATGTAGTTGCCTGGTTCTGATGCTATATTTCAGTTGTAAGTACTCCTTCCTTAGCAGTATCAAATTCTTTAATAACTAAGAATTTGCTCTTTCAGTCTGAAAATTGAAAGGGTAGGAAAGAGCAGGGAGAATAAATACATAGAAGCCTGCTATTCTATTTTTATTTTCATTGAACTTTTCAAACCAATTTGCAAACAAATTTCCTGGCAATTTTTTGATGGAAGTTTTAGCCTGTTCTTCTGAAAAGCAGTATAGATGTAATCATAGGGATGACACAAAACCTGCCTCTAGATTTCTTGGCAGAAATATTTTACCTGCTGCAAAGGTTTCTTCTTCAAGGTTTTTGATAACCTGACTTTTCTGAAGACTTCCTGGAAACAAGAATTTCCATGAGGCTTTCTGTCCCATTCTTAAAAAAAAAATGAAAAAAAAAACAACGCGAAACCCAAACAACTTTTTGGAAACCCTTATGTTTATACAGAAACACATGCCAATATGATGTGAATGTTCTGTAAAGCCTCAGAACACATTATAAGTAAAAAAAAAAGTAAATAGCAAAGCATCCTAGAGGTAGCTGAATGGAGTGAAAGAAGCGAAATAAAAACTGGCTACATGTCTTTGATGCCTTTTTGTAGCATCATGGGATACTTCACATAGGAAGGGACTTCAGTACATCCCTAGCCCAGCTTCCTGTTCAAAGCAGGATCAGCTCTGAAATGAGACCAGGTTGTTCTGGGCTCTATCCAGTGACTGCACAACCCCTCTGAACAAGTTGTTCCCATGGTAAGGTATTGCCTGTACAGCTATCTTGTTCAAAGCCAGCTTTTTCTTCTGGGTGGGGAAATAAAAAAAGCATATTTACCTATTCTAATGAAAATGCATCAGTCACCCCTGGAAAAACTCTCAGGGAGCAACACAGCCATGTAGCTCTCCTGAGCTCAGTGGGTGGCTGTGGCATTGGTATAACATGGGAGCAGACCTGTTGAACCTGGTACTGGATGCCAGATCTCTGAGCTGTAAAAACATGAGGGTTATGTAGTCTTATGGAGAAATGTGTGTCTGATTACTATAGCTGTAGTTGGTGGCTTTCAAATATTTTTTATTTTGGACCTCTATGGATATTCAAGTAGAGCTTCAGATTCCTTTATCATGGTATTTGAACCAACCTTTCCATTACTTGCTTTTGTGGGCCCCTTCAAATTGGCCTGCAGATCCATGCACCACAGCTCAAAACTACTGCTAGGAGTCTTCACTAGTTTTTATGTATTTCTTCTCCTGATGGGTGACTCATCTGTAAATACAGGGAAATATTTGTACTGTCATCCCTCATTGTTAACGCTAAATGGAGGAGGTGATAACCTTAATCCAATTTTTTGCAGTAAGACAAAGACAGAATTTTCTGACCCTTGACCCAAGTTAGTAACTTCCATTTCTGCTGCTGCAGTTCTTCAGAAAGACATACAGAACTGGCTTGCAGTCATCATGTGGTCCTTCACATGTACTGGCAGGATTTAGTACTGCAAAAACTGTCTTTGCTGTGAAAATTTAAGACTAAGATTGGATTTTCAGTTCTGTAAATGCAGTTGGTCTTTGCAGGATAATTTTCTAATTCCAGTTTTCTGTTTTCTGTGGAAAATAAGGCAATTTTGAAAATTCTGATGAAAATGTGCCCTATTTTGCATTGTCTTGTTTTTTCCTCTGGCTTTTTTTTTTTTTTTGACAAAATGCTGCATGAAATATTTCATAATATTAAAACTTAAAAGGAATGAGTAATGAATTCAAAATTCTGTGTTTATTAGAATGAAGCATTTAATTTTCACTAAATGCAAACAATTTAACTACAAAATGTTTCAATCTTCAGTTTCCTGGTAAGAAAAGCTCCTGCACCAAGAGAATAAAATGATGCCAAATTTGTTCTAGATTTTACTGGGACATGTACAGAGGTACCTGAAGCTTGGTAGAAGCAACAGAGAATGAAACAAGTTAATGCTTTTAGGGTTTCATTGGTATTCTTTACATGTAAGCTAAAGTTCTCTAGTTTTCCAATCATTTTTCACTCTCTGGTGTATGTTTTCTCTCTCTTAGATGCTTACTATATTTTTCTGGAAAGGAAGCAAGAACAGGAAGCAAATGCCTGAAAATTCTGATTAATAGTGAATGTCAGGCAAAGAAAATATGGATGATGTGGAATTATTTAGGAGCATCTTTCTTTAGTTATTATGAAAATCATATGGCAGAGCCAATCTATCTGATTGGGAGTAAGAGAATATGCCTAATGGTAGGAAACAAGTACTGTATCAGTACTTGTATTGCACTTCTCCACTCATTGCTCAGTAGAAGAAATTTGATGGCAGTAAAGTTAATAAAACCATTTACTTATACTTCTGGATTTTATACCATGACTGCTTGAACGTTGATAACAACGTAATTTTTATGTCTTTAAAGATCTGATACTTCTGACTGAAACTCAAAAGAAGGCTTAGAGTGGAATTCACACCAAATTGTGAAGAAATGTGCAGGGACATTTGGATCTGGGACAAGAATTCAAAAATTAAAAGATATTAAAGTCTGAGAATTTATATAATAAGAGAAACATATAATATCAGAATACAATATTTAATTGTAGGAGGGGAATTCTGTAATGGGGATCAAGACTTAACTCTTTGTCCAAATGTATTAAGACAATGTGTTTGTAAACTGGCACATCCACATGCAATGTGAAGAAGTAAGGGTAACTTTTGCAAAAGTTTATCTGTTCATCTATTGCCCAGCCTCTGTGAAAGGATTGTACTCTCCAGAGCTGTCTTTTGTAAGTATCACATTTTTTCACAAGCATGAAAGTCTTTGGAAACTCCGTTTATGGTGTGGTCTTCAATGTCCTAAACAGACCTGGACCTACATAGATGAGCATTCCCAGGTACTGAGCATCACATCTAATACCTCTGGAGTGGAGCATTTATGAATGCTTACTAAATGTTTTGTAGCAGCAGACTGGTTACATGCTGCTGAGAGGAAATCATTGGATTTTTCCAAAGGAAAGCTATTTTCTAAAGTTGTTTGTGAAGAGTGGCCTCTTTGCAAAATAACAAAGTACAAAATTTGTCTCAATCTGACATAGTTACTCCTTGATTAAATTCTTCTTTGCTTTTTCAGAAGAATTAGAAGAAAGTTTTCATAAATATCTCGTTTTAATCATGGGTATATAGGAAGTTAGAAATTATTTGGGAAACTTGTCAGTAAACTTCCCTGGACAGGAGATTGCTCTGAAATCTGAACATTTCATTTGAGAAATGGGAAAATGTGAATGTACATGACAACAGATTGCAGGAGAGGAGCAGGCAGACAGGAAATGAAAAAAACAGCTGGTGGAGTCACTTGGAAAGCATCCAAACCATCTTGATTTTGAGTCTGGAACAGATGTAGGTGCAGTTGTAGCATATAGTGATTGGCAGAAGGAACTGCAAGTGGGGCTTTTACTCTCAGGGACTGAGAATATCAGTGAGCTGTTCCATGATGTATAAAAGCCACGTTTTTCTTTTTGTCTTTATTTGCTTCTCTATTATTCTTTTTACCTCAGAAACACTAGATTTTGTTTTTTTCTATATTTAGTAGAGGCCTAGTTGGAGAGTGTGTGCAGTAGAAATCTGCTTGGAAGGCTGATTTGAAGGGCTGCATGGTTGAAGAAAGATATATTAAAGTTTGTCAGAGGTATGAAGAGATTGATTAAAGCCCTTCTCTGAGTTTCTAAAGTACAGCTTTTATGTAATCTCATCATAAAGACTTTTGAACAGAAAATGGGGGAAGTAATGTTCAATAGTACTCTTTATTCCCTCTTGTTCCTTCAACATCAAATAGCTCAGTTACACTGGCTTAATAAAAGTTGTGGGGTACTTTTTTTTGCTTATAACAAAGGTGCTAAACTTTTGAGAAAGAATTCAAAATTCCACCTCATTTTGCAAATATGTTCAAAAGAATGACATTTGGAGATGTGATATTATCTTGCTAGAGCTTATGTGCCACTGACTACATTTTCCTCACATTTTATTTTGTAATTGTTGTCCTTAGAATAGAGGTTTAAGCAGCAGGCTCTTTTTGCCACATGAAGAAACTTTTAGTCCTGGTTAGGTAAATATTTGTTTTTTCTTTAGTTTGTTTTGTTATTTTTGCAGAACCAACTCTAAAAATATATTTCTGGCATAAAACTGCCTATGCAACAAAATTTTCTGTATGTTGGAGGTGTAACTGAATATCCCAAAGTTTATTATTAAATTAACACACAATTAATTTAATAACATGCTTTGGCATAAGGGAATGCGAATTCAGGATTTTAAAATGCACTTTCTTTTATTTAACTTTGTAAGTAGTGAAGAAAAGTTTGCTGATGCTTTTAAAGTATTAATAAAGTCTGGAAAAATATTTTTCAGGTGTTCATCTTTGAATTGTATTCATAAAATATGGGATTTTTCCTATTTGGATTTTTCTCCAAAAATTATTTGTGAGCTACACTGTATGTTTGCAGACATATTCCTCTTTGAAAACAGCTCCCAGCTAGACTTTCTAGTTATTTGACATGTTCAGCATTAAAGATATGGGTATGGGTTGCTGTTCTCTCTCTGCTTTCGTGGAGCTCAATAGTTACATGTGCACACACAAAATTGTTGTTGCTTTCCTGCCCATCTTCAGCAGAATTATGGAAAGTAATTGTGTCCTTTTTCTATGTTAGATAATTGTGCTATTAGTTGGTGCTGTTCTCAATGCTCATAACGGGATAAAAATGCTTTTTATGTCTTCTAGGTGTAGAATCACAGGTTGAAAGAAACTTGCTTTATGATAGTAAAACAGATTAATTTTCAGTATGAACATATGCAAGAAAAAGATGTAATTTTACACAGTATTTTTACACAGTCACTTTCTGGACCACTGAACAATAAAAGCTACAAAAGGTGCTTGCCTAAATGAGATCAAGTGGATAGGACTAACAGATGTCAGTAAAGATCATTTATCTCTCATATGTAGATGAATGCATGGAGTTTCAGAAAAGCAGGTTTTGGTTTTCTTTTATTTAGGTTTTTGTATTGGAACAGACTGGTACAGTAAGAGAAAATGTACTTCAATATCTAATTTAAAATTTGATATTTCATCGGCAAATACTTTCTGAACAGAAACCTTATGTCTTAATTAGATTTTTAACTCCTAGACCTGCAGATCTAAGAAATAAAAATTTTTTCTCCTTCAGCTTCTAATCATCATCAGTCCAAGTTAATTATTCCAACTTTGTCTGTTTCCAGATGGTTTTGGTATCTTCTTCCTCCACTAATACTGACAGCTTAGGTATTGTCAATTTTAACTGTATCTAGACCATAAGAAGGGGCTTAGCCTTTCTGAGGGCAGTTTTATCATTATTGCTAGCATTCAGTGCCAGCATTAGATTACTTTTCTTACAGTTAATAATCAGTGCTTTTTTTTTTTATATCCATCCTGTATTTGTTGCCTCTGTTCTTTACTGCTCATTTAAATACCCTGAAATCTTTTGCAAGGCTTTGTAGGCGGTGGGATAATTGGGCTCAGCCTTTGAAATTTTATCTCTCTGGATGTCAGAAAAACTTAGCAGAAGACATCAAACTATAGCAATGGGTTTATATGACAAATATCTATATTTACATCTCTATTTATTTATATATATATATACTGAAGTTACTTGCTGGCAGAGCAGTCCCATGAAGGCAAGGCAAGCAAGGCATACTGTAAACAACTCTACCTCTACTGCATTGAATTTCAAAAGTTCCTTGGGGAGGCATAAATGAATGAAAAGTATCTCGGATTCTTTCAAGAATTATAATTCTTCCTTTCTAGAAACTGGTGAATTGTTTGAATGTTTTCTGACATAGAGACAGGTGGTGGTTAGAAGACCATTAGACTGGACAATTTAAAGGAAACATTCTGCCTCCCCAAATATTTTTCCAAGTAGCAAAAAAAAACCCAAAAACCAAACCTGAGAAAAACTGAAAAATCTGCTGTAATTATTTGCTTATTCAGAGGAAATTTTAATTATTAAAATTGTAATATCAAAGGACTTCTGAAGTCCAGCTGGTCCAATCCCTACTCAATAAAGCACAACTTGGAAATTAAGTTGTGTTGCTCAGAGTTCTGTGCATCATTATTTCCACATAGAAATTACCACTTGTTTTACTCACAAAACAATGTGCTATAAATTGTTAACTTTCAAATAATGACAGATATTTGTAGTATTGGAGCTCTAATGCATCTGGAGGTTCTTCGGTGCTTTTCTGTCATTTGACAGACTTTAGAAATTTGGGTAATAATAATGCTGAAGACAGAAAGTATTGAAGGTGTTGATTAGTAAGCAAGAAGAAAGGCTGTAACTTTTGGTTACAGAAGTAGTATTTTAACAAATAAATACAAAGAAATATGTACTCTTCAACTCCTATTATAATGTGGTTCATGCAGCATATTATTTAACTACAGGATAAAGGTCCAAAAGAGAAGGAAGGTAGGAAAAAGAAGTAACTGCACAATACAATTTTTTTTTTTTAATAAAATTACTTCATTTGAAATAGATATCTATTACAGAAAAAAGTCTGCTAGATTGACATGTAGAAGTAATATAATTTTTAAATCCTAAAAATATACTGCCCTTTGTTATGAAAGAGAATATTTGATTCTCCTGCAAATGTCTCTTTTTTTTTTTCCTACCAGACCTGCAGTAGATGTGATAGGGGTAAAATGTTGTCCTCCCACAAGTCTATCAGTTAATATCCTGATTATGTTCATAGGAATGACTGCTTTGGAAAAGATCCATGGTGATCAGCACAGTGAGAGATGCTTGGACCTACTTCTGTATTGTTATGGGTTTACCAAGGTAGAATATTTGCGCTGAGGCTGTGAGTGTTGTTTTCCTCAACCACTGGGCTGGACTTAGTATCTGGTACAGGCTCTGGCCAGCTCCTTTGGTATCCCCTCTATGGGAAGCACTGGCCCCAGACGATTAGTCTAACTCACTTATTTGCTTGCAGTGGTCCTTCAATGACCTCTTTACTACTTCTAAGAGAGCCTGGAAAGTGAAAGCTGATATAAGAACCTGAGGCTTCTACAGCTGTTCCTTGACTTCCCTTTTTCTGGTCCTAGAAAGCAGTAAGCAAATGTGATGGGAAAAATGGCCAGACTCCTCCCTGGATCTGCAATGTTCCTGCTGGAGTAGAGGAAGCTGTCATTGCTATCTGTTTAGACTTTTTGCTAGCACGGAAGAAAAGGAGACTGTTCATCTCAGTGGGCTGTGGAGAAGATTAGAAAGAAAGATGAGGTCTCAGATATATATTACTGGAAAAAGAGAAGGCTTGGACTTGAAGGTCAGGTGCAACACCTCAGTCACAAACTTCACCTGTGACTTTGGTGAATCACATAATCTTGGGTGTCTTGAAACTCTGTGAAATGTGACAGACATACCTGCTTCATGAAGCACAGTGTGGGTAATGATCATTCATGTGAAGGATTCAGGTGTTACGGCATTGATGGGGTTGACAAAATTAATGTAGTGAGTCCCATTGCTTTCTGTAGTATGAGCCTCATATTCTAAACCTTTGGGAGGGAGAAGGAAAACTGCTTGAAGGAGTAGTGCTTTACTGTAAATGGAAGATAATTTACTGGATGATGAGGAAAGGTTAAGACAACTAATTTAAACTTGTGATCTTTTTAGGCTTCTCATTGGCTTTCTCACTGGTTTTCTTTAACGTGTTAGAAGCATACCTTCCCTTCTCCTTATGACTCTGAAATAGAGGCATAACAGTACATGAAAGAGGGTAAAGACATGTCTTTCCACAGCAAAGCTTCCGTAGTTACAGCATCAGATATTTTGTGGCCTCTGATTTCTGGAATGTGTTGCAAAATCATTGATACTATTTTCCTTGTAGATCCCAGGAATCTTTTGTCCATCCCTTGGGAAAGTTTTGGTCAGTGCAAAGCTCAGCATAAGCTTGAGTCCTCTTAAGTCTTTAAGAAAGCAAGCAAGTTTCATTTTTGTGAATGCTGGTGCTGTGTACTACTCTGTACTGCCATACAGGAAAGTTGGCTGTTTGCCTGGAAATACGATACTCGTGTAAGGATACACAGTGGCTGGTGCAAGGGAGAAAAACAAGGTCAACAGCCTCTGCCACTACTCCAGAAGGCCAGCTTTATTCAGAGGGACAGCAGCAGGTTGCTTCAGCTTACTTATGTTAACCACCTTTTCAGTCCTTTCCTTAGTGAATAGGACTATTTAAAACTTCAATAGAAATCTGCATTCAAAGAAGACAGCTAACTTTTTATTGCATAACTTAAAGATATCACTGATCTTTCTCCCTCCCCCACACAGACAGAGCTGTCAAATTGAAAACGTTTTCAGCGTGGAGCACAAGCCTACTCCTTTCAAACCTCATCAAAATTAACTTCAGAACACTTTTAGAGGGAGAGAAATGCTGCAGAGAAACACCTGCAGCATGTTTGGTCCTCCTTTCTTTTGGGGGGCCCATGGAACTGTCAAAGCTTATATATCTGAAAGGTAGTGATTATTAAAAAGCAAAATTGAGCACAGCTAATTGTGAAATAACTCTTTCTTGATTGGGCTCTTTTCAGTATTCAGTTGATGGAGGTAAGCAGATTTACAAAGGAGGTTGCTTTACTGCTGGCATGGAGTCTTGGAGTGTTCATATTATGCGTGTTCTCCAAGAAGAGACAAGTTACAGCAAAAGTTTCATCCATGATAACAGAAGTGCTGAGAAAAAAACATTTAGCTGCATAGTCAATAAGTTTCATATTCAGCTCCCTTGCTCAAGTCCTAACAACTCAGAGGTCAGGGTTCAGAGGAACTGTGGAGAAGTTGCTGAATGACGAAGGATTGTGTTGATTGATGTTAAACTACAAAAGGAAGAATATTCTGGATGTCTTGGATCTCAGCTTAGGCACCATCCTGAGGCTGCACTCCTCCAGTTTAGTCTCTTGCTCTGAATTGCCCTCTAGGGTGTATTTTCTTCTCACATGTACAGCATACAGAGTCTAATAACTGCCCTTCATAAATCAGTCACTTGTGTTTATTCAGCAATAGTGCTTCTCTTTTTGCAATGATTCTTGCCCTTTCCTCTTTCAAGGAGCTCTCCAGCCAAGAGATGTCCCCCTTGTTCGTGTCTTGTTTGTGTCCTACTTGTTTGTGTCTCCTCACATTATTTGAATCAGCACAGTGCATAGTGTTTGCAGTTTCTCATGCTGTCTTACGGTGATTTTCTGCAGGTTGTCTGATCAAGAAGGGCTATTAATGGTGCAACCAAAAATTCTCCAGAAGGATGCATTCTAGACATGAAAGATTTTACTTTTCAAACTACACCCTTGTTAATCCATAGTAAGCACTATGTGAGAGAAAATTCACTTTTTTTAAGATTGCAGCAGTTTGATTTGGGCTTAGAAGAGGACAGCAGCATGGGTTTAGATGGGGAGAGCTAGAAACAGATTTTAAAACAGATCCCTCTTCTGTGAATTAAGCTGTGACACCTCTGAGTTATAATCTTAACTTTTGGTAGATCGAGTGCTTCTGTGATTTTTTTCTTTAATAGTAACTACTGGATTAATAGCTGAGAACTTAAGGCATATTTGCATAGCTGGTATCTAAAAGAAAATATCAGCAACTGGGTTTATAGCACAGCTGTTCTTTAGCTTTCCAAGCCCAAACACTTTTGGTGAGTGGAAGCTTGCCCAAGTTACATTACTAAACATATAGATGAGGAACAGTTCCAGTTTTTCCTTTACATTTTTCTCTTTCTCCTGTTATTTTAAATCCATCCAAGTAAGTGGGCAGTCATTAGGGTCAGGATGGGGAATCCTGCATGAAAAGTTTGGTATCTTAAAGGGCAGTCATTCTTTTCATTACAGGTTACACGTTCAAGGACAATGTCTACAGCTCAGCAGTGGCCTGGAACAAATTCTCCATCATGAGGGGAAAAGAATGCTGCCCAAATGCCTTCTTAATGAGAGCAGAACAGGGGGAACCTGAGACAAATTCAGAACCTGAGTTACAAAGCAGGAGAACCAGTGGGGAGAGTGAGGCAATGGGAACTTGGCAAGCAGTGGCAGAAACCCTCCCTGAGTGCATTTGCTGCACAAAGCTGTTGAAATGTTGCTCCCTTTGTAGGGATAATGCAGCAGCCTTTTTAATGATGGTTGCTGCGGATAATGTGGCAGCCATAATGAAATATAACCTAGGCAGTGAACCAGAGAGAGCTTCAGACTTGCTGGAGTCTAAGAGAGGAGGGATGAGCACCAGAAATTACTGAGAGGATAATTGGCGTGCTGAAAAGAGCTGAAGGACATCCAGTAATGAGACAGGTAGAAAATGATACAGAAAAATGGAAGTAAATAATAGGCCCCAAAAACATTTTGAGAAATTTTTCCTAATAAAACTTTCCTGACTCACAAGAAGTTTTGTGAACCAGAGCATTCCATGTGCCAATTAATTCAGGAATAGTGTAATATGTTATGACACAAGAGTCACCAAAGAATTTTTAAATAATTGGGATTATATCAATAAATGGACATTTCAGGGAAAGAAATAGTTTTCTCCTCTAATAATGTACAAGATTTATGCTTGTAGGTCTCATGTCTTCCAGAAGATCTCTCTGACACCTTGGACAAAGTTCTCAGGGCTTTTCCACTGTCATCCCAGCAATGCCAGAGCTTCTTGCAGTCTGGAGTATAGTTTTCCATACAATGTGCCCATTTTTCATGCCTTCTGGTAGAAAACTGGACTTGCCATCTGAATGCATAGAAAATTTGTGATGGGACTGGAAACGGGCCTGAAGGTTTAAGATCTTAAGATCTTACGAGTGTTTGTGCTTCTGTTCTTACTGTGTGTAAAATGGAACAAACATACTTCAGCTCACAAAATGGTAAACAATTTTACTATGTTAATGTGTATATACAGAAGTAGCAGAACTGAACAGGTTGTAAAATATTCTGTTTGATTTTCTAAATATTGCATTAATTTTAAAATCATAAAGAGCATGGATATAATGTCACAATGCTTTTCCTTTTTGTGCATAGCAAATTGTGGATTTCACTTCATCTGTTCCAGGCACCCTGAAATCTTGGTAGTTTTATTTATTATTAGTTATTATTTTATTTTTCTTAACTATACATTCAATTCATTTTCCTGTCCTGAGAGGCTATGAAAACTGTCAGGGCTTTCAGGTAGATATGAAATACATGTCTAGTTGGTCTCAGGATCAGGCCAAGGTTGCAAGAATATCAAAAGTAAAGTATTTCCAATCACAGGCATTATAGTATGACTATTAGAGTTTTTAAATTTTGTTTTACTGTATAGAATAACTTTTAGTAACATAACCTGTATTCAAGATGGAGAACTGGATTATGGGATTAAATTTCATCGTATATGATCTTTGTCAGATGAACTTTTTTGGGAGTTGGCGTGACACTGAATTTGCCCTTCTGCTCAATCCAAATACTATTTATCATTACCATAGCATGTAAATGTTCATCTGGAGGATGACATTTCATTCCTGTTTTATCCCAGCTCATGTTACTGCTTTGGGAATATCTATTGTAACTCTTATCCTTCTGCACACTGTGCTGTCGTCACCACTGCTGTGGCTAATCCACTACTATTTGGCAAGAAAACTGTTTATCCATTCTGTGTTAGGGTAGATAGCTGAAGTAAAAGCTGGAGGAGGAGAAGGCAACCAGCAAAGTACACTGTGTTTGCTCTGCAGCACATTAACATGCTAGCTAAGCTAACAAGGAGAAGATGACCATGTGTTTTGGTCATTAGACTAATTTTGTCATCGGGTTTGATGACACACTCCTAGATAAACTACAAGGATATTGTGACTAGAAGTAGCAGGAAAGTAGTAAAGACTATATCTGCGTAGATTTCATAACTAACTATCCTGCACTTTTTCTCTACTTTGACATGTGGAGAATCACTCACATCCTGAATACTAACCTTGATCAACTTGAATTGCTGCATTAAAGTAGGAATGTTTATGGCTCAGTGTCTCAATTTCCTCCATTTTTGGCTATCTTTGTGTTTGTTTGCTAATGGCTCAGACAGCCATTTTTTGATACCACAAGCCCCAGTGTTGCATAGGGAAAGAAACAAGACAAGGGCCATCCATCTGAGAAACAACGCAAACAGTATTTACCCCACACCCTTACTTTTTTAGAGTTTGAGGTTATTTGGGTTTTTTTCGTTCTGTTTTTTCAGAGTATATTAGTTTATTTCATTAGCTATTTATGCTAGGAAAAAACCAAACCAAAACTAATTGCTGTATCCACCCTCAGGAAAAAGAAAGAAAAGAAAATTATCAAGGGAAACTTAATCCATCTGTCTCTCCAAAAGCTAAATTAGTAAGTACAAAAGAATGGGCTAAAGCTTCTTGCAACTCATATAACCATTTACTACTTTAAGTGCATTGCTTCTATTTGATTCCTCTTAACTAAGAGTCACTCACCATACTCTATCACCTTGTGTTCTTGCTCATTAGCAAGAATCATAAAGCTGTGACAGGCATTTGCCACTTTTTGAATGAGTTTCCCCCGTAGACTAAGTAATGTCTCTCTTGTCCAGCTCAGCCCTGTGATGACAATGGTTTTCATTCTGCAGTCTTCCAGGTAGTTCTCAGGAAGATGCGCTGTATTCCTTCCACCTAAGCATTTTTTATTGTCAAACAGAAGGAAAGGGAAGAAAAGCCAAAAAACCCCAAACCATCAAGGTCTTTAATGGTAAAGGCATAGTTAATATTAAAAAAATTTAGGAGAGAGTACTTCTTGCAGCTTAATTCTGCCATCATGTCTGTCTGTGTGCTTGACAGTAGCCTTCATGTCAATGAGCACACATGCTGTTTTCCCACCCCTGCCTCACAGGGATCTCCCATCCCTGGGCACACTGTCCTGCCTGCACAGGAGCCCACCAGCTGACCCAGCTTAGTTTTTTTGTCCTAAATCTGATAAAGTGAAATGAAATAATTGTAATTTGGGGAAGGATAGGGTCCTTATATTTTATTCCTGTGTTACTGATTGGGAATGATGCAGAGGATGATGCATGCTTATGAAGAGGGAATGTCTGGAGATTTTACTGAGGACTTTCACAAGGTTCTCTGAGCTTAATGCTGTGGTCAACAAATGGTTATTTACTACTCTTCCTAATATATTCCTTTCTGAATGAATGTTCATTGTGGCAGCAAGCAGCCGTGGACATAAAAGGAGCTTCTGTCTAGATTCAGGCTTCTGCTGCAAGCCATGCTGAAGCTTTTTCTCCTAGAAGTTTCACCTTTTCAAAGCAATGAAAAATGCAAGGCAAACTTAAGAGTCAATATTTTAGTTCAAGTGAGATCTCAGATATTTATTAGGGTTAAACAAGAGTATTAGGTTCTTCCTTCCTTCTGAATTTCTCATGGCCACGGTATGCTCTCTAAGGTCTTACATTTGAGAATATTCTGCTCGTGAAATTCAAATACAAAAAAGGAATTAAGTATTCTGTAATTCTTTTTCCCAATCGCAAATATTTCCTTACTCTATCACCTTATTTATGGAACTAAATGTTCTCTAGCATTCTTCAAGCTTCCAGTATATTTAAAAACCCCTTATTGTTAGTCTTAATATTCCTAGCTATTTGTGCTTCATTATTCCTTTGTGCGCTTCAAGTACCATCATTACATTCCTTTGATTTTTCTTTTTACAAGTAACAATGCCGTAGTTTTATGCTCCCTGTAATTTTTAGAGCTCCATTTTTGCTTGCAATTAACTTAACCAACTTGTCACTCAGACTTACTGGCTTTGAAATTTTGTGCTTAATTTTGCATAATGGTATACACTCCCCCTGAGCCACCTTCATCATGTCTTTAAAGTTTAGCCGAACTTTAACAACTAATCAATGTTATCACTAATAAGCTTTGCCTGTCTATTTAATTCTTAGTTCACAGATTGCATGGTTTGTTTTATTAAAATTTCTAGCTGAATGCCCTTCAAGAACTGCATTAGGTGGTAAATTGCAATCCTCAAGCAGTCCCTAACTCTGAGCTCATTTCTGCTGTGTAAAACATTTTTAAAACTCTTTTGCTTTCTGTTATCTGCAGCTCAGAGTGCTGTGAAAGCAGAGCTTCTGCAGGACTTGGAGCAGTGTTCCTCATGGGATCTTTGAATACTCTGTTCTTCTGAGGTAAATTTAAATTATTTAGGTGAGTTTTTTCTAACCTCACAACAGTCATTTATTCAGCAGTCCCTGCTGAGGCTCCTTCCTTCATTTAGCAGTTTCTGCACAAACATGGGGGCTGAACTGCAGCGGCATAAGGGTCTGCTCTGAAGGTGGTTATAATAGTCAAAATCAGCTGAAGGCATACCTAAAGGTTTGCCTAGAGTTCACTTCTGTTGTGGTTTAGCCCCAGCCAGCTGCCAGACCCCACTCAGCTGCTCGTTCGCTCCCCCACCAGCAGGATCGGGGAGAGAATCAGAAGGGTAAAAGCTGGAAAACTTAGGGGTAAAGACAGTTTATTAGGGAAAGCAAAAGCATGTGCACAAGCAAAGCAAAACGAGTTAATTACTGCTTCCTGTGGGCAGGCAGGTGTTCAGCCGTCTCCAGGGCCTCGTCACGTGCAGTGGCTCCTTGGCACTTCACATCACAAATGCCATCACTCCAAATGTCCGTCTCTTCCTCCTTCTTCACCCCACTTTATATGCTGAGCATGATGCCATATGGTCTGCAATAGCCCTTTGGTCAGTTGGGGTCACCTGTCCAAGGTGAGGCTGTGTCTCCTCCCAACCTCCCATTCACCCCCAACTTCCTCACCAGTGTGGCAGTACAAAAAGCAGAAAAGGCCTTAGCTCTGTGCAAGCCCTGCTCAGCAATAACACAACCATCTCAATATTATTAACCCTGTGCTTAGCACAAATCCAAAACATAGCCATACTTGCCACTGTGAAGAAAGTTAACTCTACCCCAGACAAAACCAGCACAAATTCACTGGCCTGAAATAGGCCTCCACTCTCTTGTGGTGATTTCCTAAATAAGTTTAGTTTATGTTAAACATGATAGATCAGGGGCATTATTTGCAGCTGAGGACTAAGCAGAATCATCTTGGAGTTGCTTCACATGTGCTCTTCTTTAACCTGAAGACCATTCCTCTCCCTCCAAGTTGTTGCCTAAAATATATATATTCAGGGTTACTAGTAGGGTTCTGCAGGGCTCCATCCTCGGGCCTGTGCTCTTCAACATCTTCATAAATGACTTGGACACAGGACTGGAAGGGATACAGAGCAAGTTCACAGAGGAAAGTTCCAAAACTGGGAGGAGCTGTTGAGTCCCTCGAAGGGAGGGAGAGCTTGGAGAGAGACCTGGACAAATTAGAGATGGGCATTTAACAACTATGAAATTCAACAAGGGAAAGTGCCGGATTCTGCACCTGGGATGGGACAGGCCGGGATGTATGGACAGGCTGGGGAATGGGATGCTGGGGAGCAGTGCCACAGAAAGGGTCATGTGTATCCTGGTCGACGCAAGTTGAACATGAGCCAGCAGTGCCCTGGCAGCCAGAAGGGCCAACCCTGTCCTGGTACCTCAGGCACAGCATTGCCACTGGGCAAGGGAGGGGATTGTCCTGCTCTGCTCTGCACTGGGGCAGCCTCACCTTGAGTGTTGTGTGCATTTTAGGCACCACAATATAAGAAAGACATTAAACTATTGAAGAGTGTCCAAAAGACGGCCACAAGGATTATGAAGGGCTTTCAGGTGAACACGTATGAGGAGCAGCTGAGGTAACTCAGTTCAGCCTGGAGAAGAGGAGACTGAGGGGAGACCTCCTTGCAGTTACAACTTCCTCATGAGGGGAAGAGGAGGGGCAGGCACTGATCTCTTCCTACTGTGGTGACCAGTGACAGGATGTGAAGGAATGGCCTGAAGTTGGGTCAAGGGAGGTTTAGGCTGGATATGAGAAAAGTTTCTTCACACAAAGGGTGGTTGGGCACTGGAACAGGCTCCCCAGGGAAGTGGTCACAGCACCAAGCCTGACAGAGTTCAAGAAGTGTTTGGACAATGCTCTCAGGCACATGGTGTGGCTCTTGGGGATGGGGCTGTGCAGGGCCAGGAGTTGGACTCTAGGATGCTTGTGGGTCCCTTCCAACTCAACATACCCTGTGATTCTATAATCATACTCCATCTGTTTATATTCTGCAGAGATAAATAAGTTGAACTCTCTTTAGTCTCTCTTGGGATGTAAGCTTTCCAGTTCCTCTGCTTTTTGTAGCATCATTCCTGTTTGACTCTTTCCTTCTTATATGCAAGTAACCAGAATTACACACAACATTGCAGGTGATAAATAAATGTATGTCAGATGTCTAATTTGGCACATTTGCCTCTTTCAGGCCGCTTGATCCTTAGTGGCTCACTGTTATCTCTGAATAGATCCTGGGATTAAACTTCTCCTCGCCATCTCCTCTGCCATTTCTAAAGAATAAATTTCTACTTTTGAGTTCTGAAGTTTATTACTTTGGTTTCATGTTACTGCATTTCATACTGTCTCTGAACACTTCAGTTTTTCCTGAATGATACCTCAGTCACATCAGTATTGGTCTTCTAAGCAGATTTCATCCTCTTGTGCATATTTTCATGCCAAATTTATTATAAAAAAATGTTGCTGTCTAGATTAAGTCTGCAGGAACTGTATTAGACCTTCTGCAGCTTGGAGTAAGGGTTTCATGGTATCTGCTATAGGTATCTTCCCCCATGTAATATTACAGTATCAATCTCCATTTTACCAACTTCCTCTCATGGCATGCTACCAAATGCTTTGTTAAAATCTGATCTACTCCATTTTATTTCTCAGAAAATTAGCTATCCTCTGAGAGAAATAGGCTATTCTGACACTACCTACCTTTGATGGATGATAATGTATTAATTCCCCTTGAGTCTATGCCTTTAATTGTATGTTATGTTTGTTTTAAAGATTTTTATGCTACTGGGAATGCGCTAATAGTATTTTAGGCCTTAAGTTTTATTTGCAGTGACCTTGCTCACATGTTTTTCTTTTTTAAATGCAGGTACTATGCTTGTTGTTCCCCAGTGATAAATGAAGTACAGTGTCTTTCTATAAAGGGAATTATAGAGGGAATCGCTATAGAAAGAACTGATTGTATTAAAAATTTATTCTTCTGGATTTGCAATTTCTTATTTCAGGTGTTTTAGTGTTCTGAAATGCAGATTCCCTGTTCCGTACTTTGTAAATTGCAGCAAGCACGCTTAGGTTTCTTTCCATCTCAGATGTGGCATTGTCACTTTTGTGTTCTTTTCATTTCTATAAAAAGATACTGTATTTCAGTTCATATCTGCATTACATTTAAACTTCTCATTGGTCTATGAAATCTTATAGATTATCGGCCTTACCCATTTTAAGCAGGTGTAGGCATTAGCTTGAATTGGCAAAAGTTAAGACGATTAGTATGGTCATCAGCCTGTCTGATGATGGCCGCAAAACTGGATTAGACCTCATGTAATATTTCCTATTGATTGTGGTAGTAATTGTGTAATTTTTTAGCTGGATTGATACTGGTAAGAAACTGATGGACTCCTCATAGTGTTAGCTTTTTGACTATGAACATGTTCGGTTGTTACTAATTCACTGTTTTGCATGTAAACATTAATGTGTCATTACTTTGAGGCATTTATAAGAAAGGAAATTAAAATCTTGCAGAGAGAAATCTGACTCCCATGTACCTGGGAAGTAGCAAGAATTGTTGCTGATTGATTTGCCTTTTGAGAGTGAATTGTGTTCAGGCCTTTTTCTGGTCAATCTTTTGTCTTTTCCTTATTGGCCAATGATTATGTCTTTCTGTAGTATGTAGGTGGCCGACGTGGGTCTGGATCAAACAATGATTTGTATGGCCAGATTCCCTGAAGGTCTTTGAATGTCACCACTCTGGTGGGATTAAATAATTCAGTGAGAGCATAAAGATGATATGTTCAGTGTTATCTGTATTTCTGATCAGGCTGTCACCTCTTATGCCAGATGGAGGGGTTTTAAGGATGTGTGTTTTCAATTCCAGATATGAATTACAATAATCAACTTAGCTGTGCTCTACATAGCTTTCCCTTTTGTTGCATAATTTTAACTTCCACCACAGCTGTTAAGACCCTCTGTGATAATAAATATATATAGCTCTTTTATAATGGAGGAATTACTACTTTCAATGATCAGCCTTTTGCAAGTTAGCTTTTTTAAAATTTAATGTGCTTCTTTTGCTGTGACAGTTCAGGTCCTTGAGATCCATCAAGTTCTGGGGTAATGTGTACCATGTGGCCATCAATTAGAACCATTCTCACATGCAGCATCAGTGTTAGAGCCAAGTATTCACATAAATTATGTTTGGATATTATGTTCTTGCTGACTTCTCAAGAGATTTGCATGGAACCCCCTGGAATTTCCCCTGGAATTTCTATGAAGGACTATCTTTGATTGTCCTTGTGTAAATGAGGTTTATGACTCAGTTTCTGTGGTAATTTTTTGACAATACATAAATACCTCTGTAATGCACACTGAAACCAACTTTATTTAACACTTAGGGACTGAAACATGTCACTTTCTTTTTGCCTAATGCAGTTATTGTTCAATGAAGTAACTTTAAAAATATGCAGTGACCGCATTTGAGTCAAATACCAATCTTGTTGGATTTCAAATCCCTAACTAAAGGAAGAAACATCTGGTATGTGGGTGGGAAGCCAGTACCTAAAGTAGTTCTTCCAGGAGTTCAGGGAAATAGGCAAGATGAATGAACTTAATTTGCAAACTGTTCTGATACAGGAATTTCTCGGGACCATTACTTCTGTCAGAAGAAGTAGTTGCAGTAATTGTAAATGTTCGATTTGTTACAAGTCGCAAGGACCTTTATTTTCTAATTTTTTTTTGCACATTTATATAAACATCTAGAGAAATTATAGGATTATAAGTTATTAGCTGTAAGTAGAAATTATTACTTATAAGTGTTTTTCTCCTTTACGGAAATTTCATTTGTGTGTTGACAATAATCTCCTGGGTTTTGGGAGATCCATTTGGGAATTAGGCTGAAGGCCATGTGCCTGTTTGCCATTGTCCAAGAGCTTGCAACTAAGTAGAGGGATCTTCAAAATGACCTAAGAGTAACACAGTGTGTGTGATAACATATTTTGGAGTTTTGAGTCATTAGGACATAACAGAACCAGACTTCTGGATTTTTTTCTCTTTCTCTGCAACTACTGGAACTAGAAACTACTATTTTCTTAAGAGACTGTTCAATCTTATGCAATCACCTGACTAACCTGACTTTGAGGGCTGGGACTTGATGATAAGTATGAAGTTATAACAGCTATGATAAAAATGCAGCACTGTGTACCAATACATTGAGAGAAGGGTGTTGAAGCAGGTTATTTAAAACTTCTATTAAGAAATTTAAGACATACAGATCATTGTCCCCAGCAGGGGAAAATTACTTTCCAAATGCCATACTTTTAGCTATTTATCTCCTTTTAATCTGTCTGGCTTTTAACTTTTCTCACTGGCTGGTAGTGAAAGTTAAATCTTCTGTTTTAAATTAGACTGCTTTCCTCAAAATCAAGGATGTGATGCATATTTATGCATAGCATAAAAAAATAAAGAAAAAAAATGAGAACAAAATAAAAAAAATTCTAAATAGTATATTTTACAGTTAGGTAATAGAAAAGGAAACGTAATCTACGAGGCAACAATATGAAGCACTTTTCATGGCAGCAGTCCTCTTTGAAAATTTGTAAATAAAATTTTAAAATTTTGGATTTCTTTTGGATTTTGAAGAAAGCAAACAAGTATTTTTGTATTTTCTTTCCTACTATTGCAATTTTATGTGTTTATGATACTGATTTCAGTTTACAATGGTGCACTATTAAGTTATTTCAACTTCTTGAAGCAATTTAGGAACAAATCTTTAAACAAAAGAACATACCGGTTTTTGTGACTGTTCTGTTACAAAATCTTGAACTATTTAAAAGAAATATTTGTAATATGCTGCACAACTGTTGTGGATCATTACTAGTCTGTTTTAAATTCTTCAGCCTCTTTAAAGACAGATGTTTACCTAAATTGTCCATGTTTTGAGGCATACTATGTAGGGATATATTCCATTCTCCAGAATTTGTTGTGATAAATTCAAGACTTGTTATTCTCTTGCTATTTTTTTTCTACAATGCATTTTTCCTTTGGCTTTTTAAGCATGTGTGGATTGGTGGCATATGCAATTACTTGGAGTCTGTAGTGTCCTAAAGGAACTAGCATGATTTATATGTGCAAAAGAAAAATAGTGATGGAGACAAATGACCTTCCTGTCATGTTCCAGTACAGTTTGTACACCTTTCATGAGGTCTGTTTTATGCTCTTCCTGAACCTTGACTTTGCCAAAAGTCTAAAATAAGGGTATAAACTTCAGCCTAAAGGTTTTTGTTTTTCCTTGCCTGTTGCTTTTTATCCATCCCTCCTTCAGTCTGCAGACTGAAACTGTAAAGCTGACTATTTATGTAAAAAGGTTGTTGGGAAGGTTTACTTCTACTTCTGCTTCAGTACAGCTAAGCCAGAGTTCAAAGAATTTAATCCCTCCATTCAACAAAAATGAATGAAAACCCACGAACCAAAGTAAGTGTGAGTTTAAATGTTACTGAAATGGGAGTTGGATTAGGATGTCCAAGCTGCATCTGGAGAAAAAAAAATGACGGAGACAGGTGATAGCAAGAAGTAAATCAGAACCTTGAGGGTTCCAAATGTGTTTGTATTTAAAAATATCAAAATTTTCAGCAATTCTGTGTTAAAGCTAAAAAAACCTCTGTTTTTTAAATTGGCAAAGGAAGGTTTTCCATCTGCTTTGTATACACTGACTTCTTTCCTTCAAAGATTCATCTCTGTGAAATTAAATTTTCTTCCAAGTTCTTGGCCTGAGACACCTTGAAAATTGGAGTCAACTGCTGGACTCAGTTTTCACTGGAACTGAGGAGGGGAAGGAGATGGGGTAAAATGATCAGGACTAATTAAGAATTTCTATCTCTAAGTCTAAAGGGAGACTTACATTCTCTGCTGTAAAGGTTTGAAAATTTGTATTTTCCAAACTAATGGAGGGTGCTCAGGAGGGATATGCACTCTCCTGTGCAGAAGCTGTCCTAGTTTGACAGAGGTCTGAAAGCCATAGATCCCAACTCCCATGCCTGAGTGATATAATATATAGCATTTTCCTGTGTGGATTTAAATTTTTTAGAATAGCTCTAGTAGGGACATTTTCATAGATATTTCGTGACTAGAGACTTGGACATTTTTTCTGAAACAGAAAATAAATTCGTTCAATTCCCCTTGGGAAGTAAAAAAGAATTTCAGGTGGGTATTGAGATTGAAGCCAGTTTGATATTGAGTGAAGGGATGGGTGACAATTTCTCACAAGTTTTGAGTCTAGCCCTTGAGTGCCTTTCACTCTTGTAATGGTTCAAAACAAATTACATCATAGGTGTGAGTGGCATATTTTTTGTTTCAATACAAGGACAGGCTAGAAATGAGAAAGAAGGTTTCTTGTACTGGCAACTTCCTTGTCTTTCATCATCTCTCTCACAAAAAATAAATAAACTTCGGAGTTGGTTTAATCCAAGAACTGAAATTTTTGTTATTATTCAACAAGTGAATTAAGGATTCAGGATTAAGTTCTTAATTGTAATATTATGAAAAAAACCCAACCTGCCAAGAGAAGTGACTGGAGATGACTGTTGACTAAACTCTAGGAAGAAACAAAAGATTGCTAAAGTAGGAGAGTATCTAAAGATTTGAAGAGAAGAGCCTTTTGGCAGATAAAGAAGGTAGGTTTTTTATGCTGAAAGCAGCCATGTGAAGCCCCAATTTGTAAGGCTAATATCAGAAGATAGGTTTGCCAAGTCTTTAGAATTTAGATACATCAGGTTTTGCATAGAAGGCTTAAAATTGTATGATATGTAAGCACTATAAAACCGGAGGTATGGAAATATCTCTGTGGTTTTTAGTTGAAATAATTTAAATTTTTGTAGTAAAATGAACTTTTTAATAGTGTTAGGTGTAAATAGAGATAATTAATTTTAAGTGAAATTATAGAATTGAGAATAGTAATCTTCCCCTGCATTATCTAAACCCAATTTTTTTTTTTTTTCAATATGCTTCTTAAAAGTCAGAGAAAAACTAAATAGATTAACCATGTTTTTCCATAATGGCCATGGAAATTAAGTTATTTTACATATTTCATGTTTATGCTCCTAGTGTGTTAAAAATAAATATGAAAGTATTTCTCTTTCCATGAATAATGTGCAGTCCAAGGTCCTGAGCCTATGGAGATGCTTACATGTGATTCATGCAATCATCCAGGATGTAAGACCAGAAGGGACATTGGATTGCCTTCGTGATTTGTTTTGTAACATAAGCGGTTTCATGTTACCCATCTCAGCTGTCCTGTATTTGTAGGCTAAGCAGATCTTCCAGAGAAGTGCTCAGACATGATTCAAGGATCTCAAGGGGTGGAGAGTCTGCTGCTTCTCTTGGTAGCTCATTCCAGTGATTAATCATCTCCTCTGTTTAGAGTTTGCACCTTATTTTTGACTTATTTCGACTTGGCTTCAGCTTTCAGGCTTAGGGCTAGTTTTCTGCTGCCCAAGCTGTCCCTCTTGAACTCTGAGCACCATGAACCATCTCAGTGGTTCTGGTGAAACATCTCCTGGTCTTGCATACGTTCAAAACTCCTGGTGGGGTGTGTTTATGCCTGCGTGTGCTTTGGGATAGAGCAAATGTTGCTGTCCTTTAAAGCAGGAATTAAAATCAAATGTTCCTTGCAGTAGTTTAAGAGAAAGACCTGTATTTTTTTCTGTTTGCTACCTACTGTATATATGTGCAAAGACCAGCTGTGACCTAGCTTTGAATGGTTTTATTATGGAAAAATAATTTAATAGGCTTTTCTTTAATCTGTGATAATTAAAAGCAGCATTTGCTTTTTATTTCTAGAAAAAGGGTTAAGGGGAAACAATTTTTCTAGTTTTGCTGTTGAGGGTTTCTTACACATGCTTGGTGAAATATGAACCTGACCCAAATGTATCTTAAGGGTATTGCTCGTGTATGTTACAAAACCTGTAGGGCATGCCCTTGGCTGACTTGTACTGCATGTATAATTTCTTGCAGTTGATGTCCGTATTGACTCATCAGAACATTCATTCTTTCTTTGCTTTCCAGATGCACACAAAGACTTTACATTTTATATTTGCATGCTCTTGGCTACTACTTGCAGTCCTGTATTTTTTATACATTCTAGGTGTCAGGAAGGCATTTCCTGCCTTGATTTCACTTGATTTGCTTCCACACATCCTGCATGAGAATATTCCCTAGAGAGTGAGGAGCTTTTAACTCTTGAATTAAAGCAATTTAGTTTTGTTTTAAAAACTTTTCTTGAAGTCTAATAATTTGTTTTAAACTGATGATATTAATCTGTCAAGGATAGAGTCACCTCTATTCTATGTCAAGGAGAGGCATGGCTGCACCTGCATCAGACATGAGGCATGCACTCCTTGCACACTTCTGCTAGTGGTAGTACAAATCTGCTTAAATCTCCTGGGAAATCTGCGCTTGTCTATACTTTCACTGTAAGAGAGAGTAAAATTGTGCTTTTTTGCTAATAACTAATGGCACATATGGTTCATAATGTACAGCCCAAGTAAAACAGACACTGAGTGATAGGTAGTCATCTGTGACACTTCACTATTGTGTTAAGGTATTACTGAATTTATAATCTTGTGTGTATAATTAGTTTCTTCTAAGAAAGCCTGATCATGAGATATATTGCTTAATATAATTTGTGCTATTTTTGCATCATGAGAAGTTTTTAATGGTTCTCAGTTATATCAGAGCCATGACACTACAAGTGATTCGCAGAGATACAGACAGTCATGAAGCAGAATTTTATGGGGCAGCTGCTTGTGCCCACAGTTTTCAGTAGACTTGAGGCTGTTTTACCTCATGGGACCTATGATGTCTATATAAAAAAATAGCCTTCCTGTGCCACCTGTGCCAAAGTATTCCTGAGCCCAGTCTGATGCAGTGTCGAGAGAGGTCAAAAGAATGCTATTCAGCAGAAGTTTACCACAGTGGTCTTTAGGGATATAAACTCTTAGTTGTCTCATATGACAACTTGTTTCCTCTTCCTCTTCTGGCCTCATTCTTAGGAGGAGCCAGAACAGGCATGTAGTGAAGTGGATCTTATGGCTTCCGTAGTCTGCTCTCCTAGGGTGCCATCCCAGGAGCAGATGTTTTAGTAGTCTTTTCCTGGTTTAATATCTCCTCAGCTAACCTGCCAAGGATGCGGAACAACCGTGAGTTCCTTTTAGCCCCCTTGTGCATCCCACTACAATTTACACGTACCAAGAATTAAGGATCAGTTGTTGTTATGTTCTTTAAAGATTTGGCGTACCTAATGTTTAAGAACGTGATGCTTAGGCAAGCTGGGTAGCTGAAGTTTTCAGGTAGGGAGGTAGGCAGGTTCTGTTCTAAGATGTGGTTCATAAATTGGGACCCCAAATCCAACATGCACAGAACAATTACTGTTAAAATATTACATTCATGTGATGTTCTGTTATCTAAACTCCAGTACAAGGTTGAGTCCTTTTGTGCTCTGAATTTCACAGAACATAATTCAAATGTCAGTTTGTATTTCAAAGAGTATACACTGAGGCACTTACTAACAATTTGCTTTCAACTCCATTGTGTTGAAGGCCTGTGTGGAGAAAGAGGTGTTATTAATTAATCATTTATAACAAACTCGTGGATTTAGGCTGTGCCACATTGGAACTTCTCCAGCAAGGGCATCTTCACTGAGAACATTGCTGGAAATCTCAAAGACTGTACTTAAAAAAGACAAAGAACTGCCTGTTAGATTAAATGAGACACCTTGTCAATGTACTTAACATGCTGCTTACAGTTGGCATTTGAAATTAATTGAAACACAGAGAAGTATGGTACACATAAAGGCAGTTTGTGTGTAAAATAAATATTTTAATAAATACTTGGTTTTGTCCTTTCTGACAGTTCTACAGTCTTGCCTGTTTTTTTGGGGTTTTTTTTTTTGGTGTTTTGTTGGGATTTTTTTTAAACTTCTCCATCTTCTACCTTAGTCACTGGCAGTTGAAAGCAAAAAATCACCAAATGTAATCCCTTTTCAGTATTATGTGATTAGTATGCAAACAAACACTTCAGAGCAATGTAATTCTCTCTCTCTGTGATAGTCTCCAGGCTTTCATTTCAGAGCTGCTTACATCTCTGTTATAAAGAAAACTTGACTACCCTGTCTGTATGTCCATGTTAGGGCTTGGAAATGCATGAGAAGGGTGGAGTTGATTGAATTATTTGCATAGAGTGTGGGGAAATGGAGTCTTGAAGTTGGAACCTGAGTGTTACTGCTTCTGTTTGCTTCTGTGCATTTTAGCTAGAGAAATGCTACTGCTTTCTGATGGTGTTTCTCTTAAAAGTTGTTCAGAATTTTAACTCATTTAGTACATCACATGCTATATAGTCAGTGGTAGAGGTCCTTAAAATCAAGTCTGTTCCCTTTCAAGAAGACTTCTGTTTAAATCTACAGGCTTTGGGCAAAAGCCTTGTAGAGATTTCCTTGGGTTTTCCTTTCACTGACACACCCTTACCTGTTAGCCGAAACATCATTTAAGTTGCTCAAGGTATGAGGTGGTGTAAAAGTTATGTTCCACCATAGAGCAGCATGTTCCACCATAGAACAGCATAACCCAGCCCAAAGCAAAAACAGCTGATGGCCACCTTGGTTTTGCTGGAGAGATGGCCATGGCTGGATCTGTAGCTGGGATGTGGGGCAGCAGGAGGAGCGAGAGAACTGCAGAAACTGAATGTGGATTCTAAACCTGTGTCTCTTAATTATGCACCTGGGTGAAATGTCTGTGGAAAGGTGTTGTTGGATCTTTCACAGTGCAGCAAAATGTGGTCTCCTGCTTGCTTCTCATTCGTCAGTTGCACAGAAAGCCAAACTTGGATATTACTGGAATTCATCAGGATTTTGTCCTGGTGGCCTGCTTCCTATCAGTTCTTCCCTTGAGGAATGCAAGCTGTAGCACCCCAGGGAGGCTGACAGGACTGTGTGCGCAGACTACTAATGATGTGATTAGTGACTACTAATGAGATGACCAGTCCTTGTCAGGGCCACATTCTGCTGTTGTTTTGACGTTAATAGGTATGAGATAGCACTTCTACAGATCAGGATACTTCTGATACTTGACAACCACTGAAACTGTTTTAGATAGGAGTTCTCTCTGTTGAAAAATAGGATGGGTGGAGATACCTCGTTTAGCAACCCCAGTCTTTACAGAAAGTATTATTTTCTGCCCACAGAGAAATTCATCATCCAACCTTGCTAGATAGTACACTCTGTCAGAGAGATGGTTTCTGAAAGCAGGAAGCTTAAACTGGAGGTGAAGTAAGAGGGAGATCCATGCCAAAGAAAACAAATGAAGAAGGCGTTCCTATTTGAGGTACAGGCCAGAAGGTCACATGGATTATCTGAGACGTGCCAGTACACTGTCTTGGGAGTGATTACGTATTTCAGAGAACATGTTCTTACTCTTGCATTCACAGACACACACAAGAATAATTATACTGCCCACTTGTTTTTCCTTGCTGGAACTGAGATGAGGAGAATCTAGTAGAAGTACTTTTTCTTCAGGGGCAACTGAACTTCACAGATTGGACACATGGCCATAAATCAGTTTTGCCTGAATTTGAGGAGATTATAAGTAGTATTTAATTGGTTCAGCCCATCTTTGATGTTGCTGTTGTTATTCCATATTTTAATATTTTTAAGAGAGAAAGAGTGAGGAACCCACTCTTGTCAGTTTGCCTTACAATAACTTCACTGTAAGGACAATTGCAGTTTTCCATTTCTGTTCATTTACCAGACCTGTAACTCACTCACACAGTGTGAGCTCACGTCTTTCCTGTTCTGCAGGCACTATTTTGGGAGCTATCATGTCCATTGTTGCTAGCCACTCAATCCAGATTTTCAACAGTTCATATAGCATTGTAAGCTGTATGAATGTTTTGAAACCTAGGTTTCCAGGTAAAACATGCTTACCTGAGAAATTCAGGGCTGAACCTACATTTCCAATATGCAGACATCTTATGTATTTGGAAAACAAAAAAAGTGTTTTGAAAGAAAATTGTCTCCCACTCCTGCCGTTAATTAACAATTGCCTAAGCAAAGAACATACTTCTTGGTAAAAGGTGACTCACCATGGGTAATGAGCTCTGTTGTGCTTTTCCCTCTTAGATGGTTAAGACTTTTCATATAAGGCTGTGTGAGCTTCCAGCTTCCTTGTCCAGTGCTCCCTTGTAATTTAAGCGAGATTTGCATGCATGTATTTAGGAAGAACATGCTGCACCTTTAAATATGGGTATTTTAGTTTGTAGCAAACATATTTCTCCAGTCTGGAGATGATTCCCTTTTCATTCTCTTGAAAGGGTTGTAGACATCCCGGGTAATGTAAATCTCAGAGCACCTCTGCTTTTCTTGACTATTGAGTAGCAGTCAGTAGTGTGGATAAGATATGGAAGTGTGGGCTTTAGGTTTGCTTTTGGCTGCTGAGCATCTCAGCATGACTGAATCCACTGCATTGAACTTTGTTGGGTTGCTGGGGTTTAAATTGTCAGTAATAAGTATGGATTCTAGGAGCTACTCTTATTTGAGAAGTATAAGAAAAAAGCTTAGGTAACATAGTTTAATTTCCATTTATTCTTAAGATGATTCTGGTTAATGAATCCCACATGCTGCCTTGTTAAGATCTGTGTTTTATATGGACTTATGTGGGGTTTAATTATGGTATTCACAAATTCCTCCAGTCGGTAAGCAGAGTTCACACATACAAAAATAATATGCTGGCCTTCTTTCAAATTATGATGAGAACACAGAGTTGGCTTCATTTGACAGTGATGAGGACACAGTCTTTGAAGCAGGCGTTGTTTTGGATCTGTTTTCCTGTATTTGTAGGTTGATAAGATGAAGAAGGAGGAGAATATGGATTTGTCCCAGTGCAACAGGAACTAAACCATGAAAATGGTTTTGTCAGAACTGGGAGTACGTAGTGTTTGAAATGAAACAGTTTTAAGGATTGAATTTGTAAAGGAATGAGAATTGTGAACATAGCATGGACAAGCCTTCTGAAAACCAGATACATTCAAGGCAGGTTTTCCATTCTATTGGTAACTTAGAGGTGTTTAATAAGAAAGGAGTCAGTATTAGCCCCTGAAAGAGGTTTTGAGTGTGTCTCCACTGGATGTCAGTAAAAGTCAAGGAACAGAAAACAAGATGAGGTATTGCAAATATGTTGATCTCATTTTCAAAAATGTCAATCAGTTATCTACAAATTTTCAGGCAGATGAATGACATTGTACCAGGTACTCAAATTATGGGGTACTGAACACTTTGCTCTTGTCTTTTCAATGACAGACAAATCCTTCCTTTTCTTAGAAAAAGTCCCAAGGTTTTTTTAGACTGTAGCCAAAACTGAACCATAAAAGCTGTGCAACTGTGGCCTTCTTCACCTGAAAGGATTACCATTTTTTTCAAGCTGATATAAAATACTGCTTCCAAAGAAGCCAGAAGAAATAGCTAACATGCTATTTACCATTGCACTTTTTTGTACTTCAGTAGGATTCTTTATCTAGAGATGCTAAGAAATCTGAACACTGGCTTTTCTGTAAAGACATCATCCAATATATTATAAATTACGTAAGTAAAAAAAAGGCTTAAAACCAGTGCGTCTACAATGCTGGTGCTATTACTTCATTCTGCAGAAAAATCAGGACGTACACTGCTCACTTTTTAGGATCTGAGATTTTAATGGAACAAGGTTTGAAGATCTCTCATCCCAAGAACTTTGAATTGTAGGGTTAATTACCACTGATGGCAGTATCCATTTAACTTGGCAAAAGAGCAGATTGTGGCCTACAGAGCTTTAGTTTTAAAAAGCTGTCCCTGTTATGTGCCACATGCATTCTTGCAAAGTAATTTTATCTTAAAAAATAGCTCCTGGTCTTAGCATGTTAACAGGCTAAAGTTTTTTTCCCAGGGGAGCTCTGGGATAGATGAGATGAATCTAGCACTGGATTTTATACCTGCTCTACCTATTGCAGTGTGTGGGTTCTCCCACTGCCGTTGACATAAAGGTTTTCAAAAATGTGGTGGAGTTTGCTGCATTTGGGCAGAAGGAGCTCTCACCCGATAGTGCTCCATTTTAGAGCAAGATTTCCTAAAGCTCTCCTCTCTTGGGACCTAAGGGTTACTTAGTTCAGAGCTCATTTAGCCTCTAAGTTGAATATCAGCTTTCTGGATTCTTAGCTGAATCTCTGGTAGTCTAAAGTGTAGTGTGGGTGGCTGAATCAGTAGGTGCAGCAGTTCATAAATGGAGAGAAAGAACTTTTTGAAGGTCTTAAATTCAACTCTTGATGAAGATGACAAACTCGCAGAAGCTGATTAAATTGTCAGTGATTCATGTGATGACTTAAGGCTCTGTGTTTTACAGAAACTTCACTAAGGAACTCTAGTGTCATAAAATTTCCCTGGGTTTTTGTGATTTTTTTGTTGTTTTGTTTTGGTTTGGTTTTGTTTTTTTTAATTCTTTTGTTTGAAACGTCTCAAAGATTTTAAGAAACTCTTCCCAGTGAGGATTAATCCAAAGTCCATTTTTAACAAGGCTAATGTAATATTTGTCTTTATGTTTGCCTTTCAGTTCCTTCACTTACCTACAGATAACTTTTCTATTTGTTTTAAGCCCTTTTCCACATATCTGATTGAATGGCTAGCAGAAATAGAGATGATAGAAAAAGAAAAAAGAAGACAGCTATAGGGAGACAAAAGAATCTCTCCATGGCAAAGGAGGTTGTAATCATGCACTTTCTGTTTTCCCAAGAGTAGTAGTCATCTGGTCAGCAGCAGTGTGCACAGGTAGATCCAGACTGGTCAAAGCATATGCTGTCACTTGGCTAGTGCAGCATGGAGTGTAGGGGCCCTCACAAGGAGAAGGAAAGCCACCTGGCACACAGGAGAGAGAGTCAGCTGAGCTGGGAAGCATTAGGAGTTGTAGGTTAGAAATGCATAGATAGTATGTTGCAGTAATTCTATTTGTAAAACTGCTTCTTCGGGTCATAACTTCACAGGAAGATTGGCTCACAGAAAGCAACAGGAGCTGCTGGAGGCCATCAGGGCCCTCTCTGATCACTGAGAACAATGAATCCTGCTGGGGGTTTGTCTTCAGTGCCTCCTGTGACAAATATCCAGTGACCTTTGCAGGCAATCTACTCTGGTGTTTCACTAGCCTAAGCCTTGGAGTTTTTCCTAATGTCAAGACCAAATCTTTCTTGCTAAAATTTAAGCTTATTACTGCTTAGATTGCCCATTGGGGACATGCTGAACTCTTTTCAAGTGTGTAGAAAACTGTCTTGTCTTCAAAAATAATCTGTATTACTTCATCAAGAATTGGATCAAGTTCTGATTTAATTTCTGAAGAGTTTCTGGTAGACATTCAATATAGAAATTGTAGTAGACTATAAAGCCCATCATACCATATAAAAAGCATTCACAATACCACATGAAAAATTTTAAAACTATTTATGTCATAGCCCATGGCTGTTTCTTTTTACAACTTTCTTTTTGAAAAAAAAGGTATTCTTCCTGACTCTCATAGAAAGTTGTTTTTTATTTGGAATTTTCTAGTAAAACTTGCAATTTGGCAGGAATAAAAATGTAACTTGCATAGAAGAGCTGCATCCTATTGGCTGGTATTGGAAATGTGAGTTAAAGACCAAATTATAGAAGTTGATGACAGCTTAAATATTAAATAACAGTGAATAAAGTTAATATATTAAAAGTATTTGCCAAACTATGGTAGGGAGGAGGGCTGGTTTAACTAATAATTTTTCTTCTTGTCTGGAACATATGTGAAGTTTGAATACCTGAAATATATAGGACATACCATGTGGCAAATTTAAAGTTTCTTCTGAGTTCCCCTGAAAGGTTAAATTTCAGAAGGAGATTTTGAATATTTCCTGCTCCTTTATAATTTTTAGCATTCAATAAGAATAACACAATCTGAAAACGAATAAGTGAATTTTTGTTAGCACATTTTGGAACAATGCTCCCATCCTCAACATGAGCTGAGCATGTTCCTCTGCTAAGGAGGGAAGTATAAACTGCTGTTCAGAAAATTCTCCATGCCTTTCCTCAAGGCTTGCTTTGTCATCCAGAGCACAGACTTAAAACAGAATAAATTGATGCTTAACTACTAGGTGCTAACCACAAGGCCTTTCTAACACAGACTAGCTTCATGAGCCGTGTGTCAGCTGGTTCGCTGCAGGACTTTTTGCTACATTCCCGTGTTCCCAAACACATTAGCCATGTGAACTGGCAAAATGATTCATGGCATGGTCTTTGCAGCATCTCTGTCATATCATTTTGGCTGCCTACAAAGAGATACTGACAGTGTCATGGAAGACTGTGGTTAATGGATGTTGGGCTCAGAGGTCTGATAAACATGCCTATAATTAGCACTTTTTATTACTTGTTTTCATGTTGTTGGTGTTGATATGGTGCCAAAGGACTTTATTAGAAGTAGGAGTGCAAAACAAGCAAAGGGAGAATCCTGGCTGTGAAGGGCTTTAGCTTAAAATGCAGGGAACAGTAGGAAGAGGCAAGATATGAAATAAAGTTTGATATGGGAGAATGAATCATGAAGCATGTGGTTTTTGGAGGCTGCATGTATTTCTTTATGGGTTTAGTATACCCGGTCCTAGTTGACATGCATGACTGTACAGCCTGGAATGTGTTAAACATTTTTGGAGGCATTTAGAAAAGAGTAAGTTGGGTTTAGTTGTCAGCACAGTGTTACCTGTATTGTTGAGCTATTGCATAATCTTGCTTATGTTTTATAGCAGGGGATGGATTAATTTTAATCTGATACAAAAATGGTTTCATGCTTGCACTTGACTGCTTTAAACATTTATCATGTATAACATATTTTCAAGCATAATCAGAGTGTTAAAATATACTTCAGTGAAGATTCCTGGAAAAAACAGTTATTAGACTCTTTCATTGAATCTTCTAGTTAGTTTTCTGTAACTGAAACTATCCACCCCTTAATTAAAAAACCTCAGAATCTTAAAACTGATAATTATGATAAGTAATGCTTGGTTGCTGATGGTTTGTTGGACCTACTGCTTTTCTTAAGAGGCAAGTGTTCTCTGTGGTCTCCATTTGCTTTGGAGTAATGTGATTCAAAGAGGTCTAAATGCAGGTGCAGTTCTAATTTTTCGCAATGGAAATGTCATTCTCCTAACACTGAATTTGATTTTGCTTGATGGTGACTGCACTCTGGAAACACCTTGTGGATGTGTCAGCTTATTCTGTGTTATGTACAGTATACACATGTAACAGGAAAGATGCTCCTTGTTCCTCTTGCTCAGGACTTTAAACTTGCTCAAGTTTTAAGGAACTTGAAAAACATGATTCTCTTGACCAGCTATGAGAGTGGTGTTTTTTCTTTCCCCATTACCACCTCCCTAAACTCTGAAAGCATGTCAGAAGTGTAATCTTTGAATTCGATAGTAAGGGAATATAACAGAAATATTATTGTCAGGGATGAATGCCCTGGTAATTGATTCGAGATGGCATTCATATCTGGAGAGTCTTTGTTTGGATGCTGTTTTGGAATGCTGAGATTTTGAACTTATAATGGAAATGAGATGGATGAAGTATGAGCTGTAATGGACAGAGAATGAAGGGCATCATTATGAAAAGAGCAGGAAGAAAAGAGACTTTTGAGGCTTTTGTTTGTTGTGGGAACCTTAATGAGAGAACATGGCTAACAGATGCAAGGCCTCAAAGTCTATGGTGGCAGGCATCAGTACAAAGCCCAGCAACAAATATTTCTTGCTGAGTAGAGCAGAGAAGCAGGAACTTGGAAAGCTTGGAAGATGGGCAGTATGGGTTGGCAGCAGGCATTTGCCATGTACATCAGCAGCAAAAGGGGAGTTGGAAAAGAAAGTGCTGCGTAAAGGACATAGGCTCATTGCAGACAGAAACTGTGATCTTTTTTCTTTTTTTCTTTTGCTTTGGGGTGTGAGAATTTCACATAACTGAGTTTTCAGGAACTAAGAGCAACTGCTTTCAGTCCACACCCAAAATAAGTGAAGGATAGCAATGAAATGGGTGACTCAGAGGAATGACTGACTCTAAATCCAGCAACTGATTGGATGGAATGCTTTCTTGAGTCCTAGACATCTGTATTGGACTTCTGAGCTTGTTTTGGTGCTTGCTTTTCCAAATATCTGGTAGCTGAATATTTTCCGATCCATATTTGGAAATAGTTGATTCATTCATAAGGATAATATTCTTGCTGTTCAGGAAATGCAGTAGTTTGCTCACACAGATCTCATTTGAATGATGGTATAAAATGATCTGTTATTTTAATTTCTAAAATAGTATCAAATAATTTTCTGAGAACTCTGTATGAAAACACAAGGGATAGGACCTACCTTTGACTAACTCAGGTAAAGCAGAGGAAATGCTGGTCTTTTATTTTAAAATGTTGATATTTAGTTAGCTGCTTCTTGTCTCGAAATGTAAAATATTGCTAAGTGATATTTCCTTTTAATGATAAGACAGGGTCCTGTGCATCACATGAGTTGGAATTCTTCCCAGAAAAACCTCCAAATAAGAAATTGGCCACCACATAGTCTACGCTTTGCTTACATTGCAAACTTGCTGTTGTGTTTCTTGTGGGATTAAGAAGGACTCTATATGTAGGTGGGACTAGGATATAATACAGCAGCACTGTTAAAGGAAAATCAGCTTTGAGTGATTGGAACAGGAATATTATGTGTGATCTTTTAGCTCCCCAATAGAATTTGTATTGGGCTTCAGGTCAGAGCTATGGAATAGACCTGAAGAAAGCCAGATCATTGCTTTTCAGAGTACCACTGGACATGTACTTTTAACTCAGGTATCTTCATGTCTACGGAGCAGGGGGAAAGGTTTCTTTGCCAGCTGATGATGAAATCCTGCAACCATCTGCCTGCAAATCATGCACTTTTTCAAAACATTAAGCTCATGTTTGTTTCTCTCTCTTTTCACTCCTTTTTAAGAAGTTATCCATGACCTCTTCCTGGAATTAAAAAAAACCTCAACAATGAAACAGCTTATAAAATAAAAATTTTGAGGTCAGGTCCACAGAACTGGAGGTGGGGAGTTTTTCCAAAGAACACGTTAGTGTGTTAGTGGGAGACCCAGTTTGCATCCGAAGTCACTGAGAAAGTTTATGGCAGAGGAGAGAAGAGAATACAGGTAACCCCACCACAGCCACAGATATATCCCTTTTTTAGTTTGGGATTTTTGGGTTTTGTCTTTCTTTCTTGTTGCATTTTAGGTTTTCTCCCAGCAGCTTCCATGGGTCTGCATGCCACAAAAATAGTCGGGAAAACCAGCTTTTATTTCTGTTTTCTTTATGACCTTCTAAAGGTTTATGTTTGTTGCCATAATAATAAACTATAGAATCAATAAAGTTAAGGTGGTTGCTAAGGGAAGGCCGTGTATAGTAGTGATGTAACCCTGACTGCCACAGCCTGTCCTGTAACAAGAGAGAGGCACTGTGGGATGAGGGTGTGTGCATGTGTGTGTGTGTGATTCTGTGGCAAGGACGGCTGCTTAAATCTGAATTCAGCTTAGCCGTGTTGATTTAATGTACCTTTCTTTGTTATGGCAACAGAAGGGAACATATCTTTTGAAATATCTAATCTTGCTTCTCTCATTGACCTTGTTCTTGATAAACAGTATTAAATATCCTTGTAGGAAATATGCTTTGGTGAGTGTGCTAGAAGTATGTGAAGACACATATAGCTGCAGAAGTGAAGAGCAGCAAGCTACTTGTAATACAGACTGAATTAGCCCTTCACCTTTTTCTCTTCGAAGTTCACCATTTCAAAGGAATCACCCCAGATACAACAGCTTTGATGTTGCAAGAGGTGACTTCTCATCCTTGGCTGCTTTAGAAGTTTATCTCAGCAGGTAAAAAATTTCCATGGTTGTAAAGCTTTAACTCAGCAGCTGCTGTACTTCCACTCTTCATGGTGGCTGAAGTCATGAAGACTTCCCTTCCCAGCAGATCTTTTGACCTTTTGGAGATTTTGGCAGCTGGTCCGACTGAGAAGGACTAGATAACTGGCCTTTCTAGCTGGGCCGTGGCATGGCGATGGCCAGAGAATCAGTTTTGGGGTGCCTGCACTTTTCCTCAGCTTTGTGGTGTGCTTCTTGGCTGCAGCTGGACCATCAGACCATTGTGTGTTGAACAATTGCTGAACAAAATGGGATTTAAAAAAACACAATATGGATTGTCAGCCCAAGGTTACTGCACAATCAGAGTGAATAGTTAAGTCATAATGTAAATATTTTTACTTCAGGTGTTTATAAAAGTAATATAGAGAACAGGATATCTCAGAGGTGTTTAATGAGAGAATTAGGAATGGTTCCCTTGAAGGCCTCCAAATCAGATCTCGCTTAAGGTGGCAGCTCTTGCAAACTGTGAATATTTAGCAGAGGAAATAAATTATTTAATTGATTTCTGGCTCTCATAACAAAAATACAGCCCTGAAAAAGTGCTTGCTACCATTTTTAGAGAGACCAGCAATTCCATCACCATAGAGATTTATCCTCTTGAGCTTCTGTTTTCCCAAGTCAGAGTTAACACTCTGGCCGGGCTACCTATTGCCAGTGTTTGTATCAACCTTCCCTTTGCAAAGAGCTTTTGCTCCGGAAAGGTTGATCTGCCAATCTGGAAGTCAAACAAGACATGGAGAACAAATATAACTTTGCAGATTGTTCCATTAATGGTAATAGATGGGTATTAGTGCTACGGTCTTCGTGCCTAGTTCCAGTCTGAAAATACAGTGTACCTCATGGACAGGAGACCTACAGAAAACAGATTTGTGTAAAACAGGATTATAAAATTGCTTGCATATGCAAGGTTTGATTAGTAGTTGTCTTTTTTTTTTTTTTTTTTTTTTTTACTCTTGAGGTTTTAATTTTTTTTGTTAGGTTGGTGTGAGTCACTGTCAGTGAGAGTGCAGGAAGGGGTGTGTTTTGAAGAAGGGAATATAAAGGCCAAAAGATAAGCTGCATACATTCCAGGTTCAGGGAGTATATTTTGGAAGGTTTTGGCTCTACAAGTGACAAACTGTAAATACAGTTAAAGTATTTTGGTATTACAAGCCAATGGAGCTTTACTCTTTTGTGTCAGCTATCAATCAGCAGTCCTCAAAGAAATCAGTTTGAGATGTTTCACAAAGACTTACTATTTCCCTTGTTTTACTGAATTTCTTTTTTTGTTTTGAAATTTTCTGTGGGACACCTTGTCAGTATGTTGCTTATAAATGATATTGCTGTGGGCTGGATGACACCACAGAGCACAGCTGGAAAATACACACTTTGCAGGCTCTTTTTTTGCCTTAAATATGCTCTGCAGGTTTAAGGTAGCTTTCTGCACCTTTTGGATATGCTGCTCCATGCTCCTCACAGGTATCTGGCCAGCTGGCCATGCTGACACGTTGGAGCAGAAGGGAGAGAAGCTCCTCCTTCCTTTCCTACTTTTTCTTCTTAATGAGTCCTGGGGGGGAGCTGTGGCTTCTGGTGCATGTGCTACACCCATGACCTGGCATCTGAGTAGCTCTGCTTAATTCACACATGTGTAAGTAGGGCTTGTTTCTCCTGCCTGTGCATTGCCCTATTGATGATAACAATCTAGCCTTTAGAGTGTTTTCTACTTGGAAAAATCACCCATAACCAACCATTGTTTAGATTAATGCTGACCTTGTAACTTGTGATGAACCCAAGACCTACGCAAACAGAAAGTGAATAGCCATAGTTAAAAAGTATCTTATCAGATATTTGAAAGAATAATAAACAAGAGGAAGTGGATAAAAGAATGCCTTTCAGTGAGACCTTATTAAAATAGAGCTTCATGGCCTGGCTTCTGTGATGATTGATAGGTCCAGTCAAAGACAACTCTGAGCCAACGCTGTTGTACTCTCGTTTAGGTAGTCACAGTACTCCCCTCTGTCACCTGGCCTATACTGATGCAAGGATGTCAACATCATTGTCCCTGACTTTTGTGCCTAGCATCATTTCAGGGCCTACTTTGGACAGTCTGGGTGATATCGTTGCACTTTTATTACTTTATATTTGTCAAATACATTTGCATAATTGTAACTCAACATACAGTGTAGTAACTGAGCATTTCTGTTTTGCAGTGTTTGGTTTGGGGATAATTTACAATATCCCTGCAATTTCAAGGAGGATGACTAAGAAAAAACTTTCAAATTCCGATTGTCTTTCACTGTGTAAGTCCCTTATTGCTTTTCAGTCCAGGAGCCACGGTCAAGCAGTTTGTCAGACTTTTTGCCTTTGGAGAAAGGTTTTTCAAGGCAGGTGAAGCAAGCCTTAGCTGGTGTTACTGCACCTGGACTGCCACAAACCTCATTCCATGGTAAATAAAGTAGTAGCAGTTCTGCTCTCTCTCCCATGCTGCCTTTGTGGCCTCCTTTGGGCTGCTTCTTGTTTTAAATGCTTTAAACTGCAAAACCAATCCAAGGTTAAACCATTGATCTAAATGGTTTAAACACATCTAAAGCCTTAAGGCCAAATCAAGCTGTAACTATTAATGTGAGTAGTTCTGTTGATGTCAGGGGGTTTTCTCACTTAAGCATACTAGATTTGATAGCTAGGCTACAGATTATCAAGATTTTAAACTGTTTAAGGGGGGAAAAACCCCAACCAAACAGAAGATCGTGATGCCCCTTAAACTGAGGCAGTGCTTGTTGGGTTTTTTGGTGGTGGAAGGGGGAAGCAGGGAACAAGAAGTATCTGGAAATGTAAGCAGAGCAATGTTTTTGCTTTCTAAACTTCTATTTGAGTGTAATAACTGAAGAAGTTCATGGGGTCACCAAGGTGTGCAAGCACACAACTCCTGAAGCCACCCAGGCTTTTGGCTGCTTTTTCTTGACTGGGATTTGTTGAGTTTCAGATGTTCAGCTTGCCAAATGCAAACTAAAGGTCTAATAAATACAATGAAGAGGAACAAATTACTTAAGATTATATTGATATTACAAAGTGAAGATAAAAAATGTATTTTAGCTCTCAAATTCCCCTGGTGCAGCCTTTAGCTTCCTAAAATCCGAAAAAGGCCCCTAGTGCCCAAATGCTTTTCTTTTTTCTTCCAGCTTTTTCAGCTTACCTGGAAAAGTATTGATTCTTTCTGCAAGCTTTGCCCTTCTATACTGTACTACATCAGTAGGCTGTTAATACTGCTACTGTTTTAAACTCATAGTCACTTATCCCTGGGAAATGTATGTATGGACTGCAGAAAGAGAAACTCAGGTTATACAGCTACACCTGGGCAGTACTGGCACAGCTGGGAGCAAAAGAGAGAGCAGAGGCTGCACATCCAGCCTTGGCTTCTCCTGTGTCTGCCCCTTAGGTGCCTCGCCAACCAAACCCCTTGAAGGAGGAATGGCTTTTGCATTGAAGAACCACTGATTGCGATCCACTGTGCAGAGTTTTGACACTGTGCACTCTAAAGGGAACATTTTGAAGTTAATCTCTCTGGCAGTTCTCTGCTGTTTGAGGTTGAGTTTTATGAAGCCAGGATTGTAGCGCTGTAAAATAGAGCAACTTTGGGTTGGTGCAATACCTAAGTAATCCCAAGAGCACTTTGCAAAGTGGCAAAGTACATATGAATACAGCATGTGCGTAGGCAGGAGATAACAAGGAGCTGAGGAGAAGAACAGTTTTGCTGGGGAGGAGGTGGAATGAAGTGGGAGTGGGGCTCCCAGCCCCAATGCTGAGCCTCTGCAGCACCTTTAGCCGCTGCATGGCCAGGCGGGAATGGATGAGGTGCCAAGGGGGCAGCTGGTGCAGGCTGGATGAAGGCAGGAGGGCCACAAGCAGGACAGGAGTGTGTTTGTCAGTGCAAACCTGACTTTGTGTTGGGCTCTGGGCATTTTATTTCCCTTCATGTCTCTGCCATACCAGTTCACAAGACATGACTGGCAGCTTTGCCTTGCAATTTATTTGATCAGGGTAATTTTTTTGACAGGCTTTCTTGTGATTTTTTAATATATCAAATAGAGTTTAATAATAGCCTGCTATTAAGTCCTTTTGTTTCTCCCTTGGGATTTTCTTATGACTGTTGCCTCTCTTACCCATTTGAAGCTCTGAATCTCTTTTCCAACTGTGAAGAACTTAGCAGCGTGAGTGCATGCATAATATGTAAAAACATTTAGCAGAATTGTTGCTATGCTTGGGAATTAATAAATGCCAGTATTGAGGGTAATGGAAGGATAAACCTGGCTTGATTAATTTCCAGGGGTAGTCCTATTAAATTCAGTGGGACAGGCTGTCAGCAGGATGGTCTCCAGAAGGATTTTATTTTATTTTTAAATTCAAATTTTATTTCCACTCATCTTTTGAAGATGAATTTTATCATTGTCTCCAGGATCAAGTGACCTCTAAAGAGAAAAACCTCAGAGTAAAAGTGAACAAAATAAAGTAAATTCTGCAGTATATCTAATAGCTTTGAAATATCAAAGACAGTAAAAGGAAAGTGACTACTTTCATTTAATCAAAGTAGGGTAAGCACATCTAAATGCCACCTAATGGTAGATGATTATGTTCTGTAATGGGGGGAGCCAAAGTCCTCTTGTTTTCCTTATTCCCCTGAGACTGTTGGTGCTGTATCTTTCACTACCTGTTTTCTATCTCCACACATGGTAGGCCCACCTGGTTTTTTCTGCTCTTTGCTTTTACTGGTATTTTTTAAGAAACTCAGAAGTACTTGTCTTATCCTCGTTCCCTTCCTATGCAGTGTTGAAATGGGGACAGCACAAAGCCTGATCTGACCCGTCAGTATTCAAGTGCGCAAAGGGAGACTCAGACTTCCCCTTATCTCTTCTCATCTGCTTGCTACCGTTCTGGTTGTTTAGCCCCTGGGTGATCATTCAGATTTCTCCTCCTCCTTGTCTCCAACTTAGACCTTTCTGTGGTCCCTGCCAGAAAAGAAATGTGCCACATATGGCTACATTTTGCTGAATTTGGAGTCAGTCAGAGTTCACAGGTAAATACTGGCTTGTGCTAATCCCTGATAGTGTTTGCAGCAGTGTGAGGGTAATGTAACATTGCTAAGCTGTGCATGCCAGGAACAGACACAGATTTGCAGTTGTGGTGTACTTGTGGAAGAGGGGTGTAACAGCAGCAACAGGATGGCTGGTGGTGGGAGCTGTACCAATGCAGCCCTCTGACTGTGTGTCGGAAAGATAAAGGAAAAGATACCTAAGTGTGCCCACCCACATCAACAATAAGGATCATATAGGAAGACGGTGATTTGCAGAGTAATTGGTCCTCTGTAGAAAGCTTAGACATGCAGAAGTCCTCATGTTCCAGCAACTGTCCCCAAAGCCAGTCAGTTCAGAAGAAGATGATTTTGTGGTTTGATCTTACCACTGGAACATGTATGGATCGAACAGATTTCCTGATTTAAACCTTTATTAAATGGGGAATATTTTCCGGGATATTGTACAGCCAAGGATTATTCCTTTGTCTGCAGTGTGAAATTCCTTTAGACTTTTTACATTTTCTCTTTTGTCTCTCTTTTTCCTCCTTCTTTGCAATGACATTTGTTATGACCATTGGAAGGAAATGTTATTCTGCTTAGCTAATATTTTGGTTCCTCTTGCGTAGTTAGAGGACTTTAGTGGAAGACTGTGTTGAAGTCATGCCACCAGAGTTGTATGATGGTGAAGGCTAGACAAGAACTTCCATCAGTGCTGAAGATCATGGCTCAGGAAGTTCACTCACAGTGAAGGAGACAAATTGTACATTTCATAACGACTGGTAAAATAACTTTCAAGGGAGAGGATTACATCGTAGAATGGTTTGGGTTGGAACAGACCGTAAAGATCATCTCCCATGGGCAGGGACACCTTCCACTAGACCAGGTTGCTCAAAGCACCATCCAACCTGGCCTTGAACACTTCCAGGGATGGGAAGTCCACAACTTCTTTGGGCAGCCTGTTCCACTGTCTAGATCTTATGTTTTCCTGAATTTCCTCACAGGCTTTCTGAAACAATCAAAACCAGCAGAAAGCTCCAAATCCATGTTAATTTTGAACTAAAAGCTATGAACTTTTCAGAACCCTTAGGCCACTTCAGGGAATGCTGCGTTAGCTGTAGCTATGTAGCATTTTTCCAGAGCATTGATAAGTGATTGATGACGCAAAAACAGGGAAGTTAACAGAAAGTGACACGTGTTTTGTAACCAATAGAAATATGAAGTAAAGAAGAAAAAATACTGCTCTCTTAGTGAAAAGATACAGATAGAAAATTTAATCCCCTCCTACACATCATGCCCCATTCTGTTCCCCAAAGCAATGAAGGCAAGAGGAGAAGAGGAATCAGAATTTATTTGTAATTTTGGCACCAGGGATAAAAATAAATGGCTGAAAGTCTGTGGAAGTTCTTTGCAACTTTCTGAATTTTTAAGTACGAATAAAGTGTATGGAGAAACTAGTATGTGCCCTTTTTCTTTCCACTAGTTTGTCATTGCCCCTGGATTTTTGTGTCTGAAGTGCCTGCTTATTGCAGGAACCAGGGGGCTGAATCACTACAGGCAGCCCACAGGTCTGGTGACTTCATTTCCTGGGTTGTATAAAATCCAAACTTCCTAACAAATTGTCTGCAGGAAGTGTTTACCACATTGATATAGAACAATGAGAGTGCACAGAAACCTGACCAGCTTGAAAAAACAATAACGTGGAATACTGATGTTATTTATAAAGGCCTTTAAATACGGCAGAGGGGTTGCCAGCCAGTGAGCCACCAACCAGCCTGCCTACCTGGATTCCAGAGTAGAAGTACTCGGTTAGTTGTCAGGGCTAGATTTAGTGTGAAGAGTGGAGACCTGTGTGGAAAAAAATGCAGTTACAGCATTATGTCTAGTTTGCTACATTGTCTCTAATAAATTGCTCACCTGTGTAGAACAAGAGATCTTATATTCATATTTGTTAACATGGATCTTCAGTATGTCTGCTGAGGTCACTAGAGTTAGTCTAGATTTAAATAGTCAAATTGACAACTGAGTATATTGATTTGTGTGGGAAGATGGCTTCCTATTGCAAAAACTTACTCCTGTTCTGAGCTGTTTGGAGCCATGAAGGATGAGAGCTCCCTGCACTGGCGTGGCAATGCTGCTGGAAATGAGATTGACAGAAACAAGAACCACACGTTAATCTCTCACTCCACAGAGTTACAAGTTAGACAAGTATTTCCCCCTCCTATGTAGTCTGCAGGCTCTTGGGTACCTCTTTTGCACCAAAAGTTCAGATATTCCCTGACAAGTAAATTCTATAATACAAAACAGCACCAAAACAAAAAGTAACAGAAAACTGTTGACAATTACATAAAATACGCCACTTTCAAATTCATGGGTTTGCTTTCTAAAGACCCCAACCAAAACAAACAACTTCTTATGGAGCTGTTATTGAAGCCATGTTTGTTAAGCCTTGATCCTCTGGCCAAGTTCTGTTAGTTAGTTTTATGGTTTGCAAATTTTCACCAGGATGGCAGGCTTCTGTTCATTTAATATTGCAAATTATACCTATCAAAAGAATTTTTATCAACATGTGTAAACAGAACCTTGGCCTGGAGTTTGAAAAGAAGAAGGATGCAGCTGCTGTGATGTGCTGTCCAGCATTACCTTTATGCAGAAGATGAAGCAGCAGAGAATTTGGGAAAAGTACATCTTCACATTGAACTGGAAATGTGGAAATGCAGAAAGCAAATCAGCAAGCTATGTAAGTGAACTGGTATTTGGCTGTTTCAGCATAACTTTAAGTTAGATCTGAAACAGATACTGCTTTGACTGCTATTTTGTATGCAGCAATGGAACTTTGTTCTCTGAATTGTGACTATCTCAGGGATTTTGCTTGGAGGTGAAGAATGCCTAACTCTAGGGAGTCCCCAGTGTTGCTTTTTATCCTTTGACTCTTAAGTCAGGGTCCTTGGTGGTGCATAGGTCTTACTAAAACTTAGCCACTAAGGGGATTGGTGTTATACACTAATACTGTCAAAGGATTAAATTTCCCAAATGAGCCACTTAAATGGTGCACAAGTTCTTTGAGCCACATGTTTTCTGTTATGGAAATTCCCTGTTTGGACTATTTGTCAGAAGTTTAGTTGTTTAACATTTGGGTTTTTTGCTTTTAGTTGATAATATTCAGATCTCTTGCTATGAAATTGCAGCTTTCTTAGTTTTCCAAGAAAGCCTTGCTTCTGCTAAGTATCTGGCTAATTTCTTGCCTACCTTCAGTGACATGTTTGGCTATTGTCTTTAATGTGTTATCTTTGCAGAAGGCTGTAATACTGCAGTCTGCATATTTCCCATTTAAAGCAGCAGTCTTTTTTTAAGACCATCTCCATTGCAATAAAATGTCTTTCTCACTTTTTCTTATCCGTGAATGGATTGTAATACTTCATTACTGTGACAAACTCTTGAAACCTCTGGACAGTAGGATGGCTCTTAAATATCATACTACACTTAATTCTGTGTCAGGACTCCTAAATAGAAATAACATGATTTTCAGAAATGGGGAGTAAATACAACTGAAATGAAACCTAGGACATCGTGCTGCCTACATTAAAGTGCTTAAATATATTGACTATAGGAATCAGGATCGTGTGAAGGAGTATGAATTATTACTGTGTGCTGAAACTGTCAGTATTTACACTTGAACGTGACCAAATATAGGGCTAGGGACCTAAGCTTTTACATCTGAATTTGGAGAGAGTTTGACATTTAGAAAATTATGAGCTTTTATTTTGTTGCAGTTTTGGCTCACTCAAAGCATCTCAGAGGGGGCATCTAAAATTACTAAATACTTTTAAGCTTTTGGCCTTTGAATTTAGACTGCTACCCGTTTTCTCTTTTCTGGGATGCAGCCACTTAAAGCACAAGTTTTAAAGATTCAAATAGAGATATCTTCTTCAATTCATGTCAATATTTGTGTTGGTATCTAAACAATGTACTCCAAATTTATGCTGAAATTTGTAAAGAGAGCATGCTCTTAACATATGTTTCATGTTAGAGAATGAAAAAGCCTTTTTGCAGTCTGACTCAGCTTTAAGTTGTACTGCAAGCCTTGACTATGCATGAAGACATGCATGTAGACTGAGCTCTTGATGTAACAGTAAAAATTGTATGCCTTTGATGCATCATTTCTTCTGTGAATCAACATTTAATGCTATTAAACTGCTTGTGGGGAATTTTTTAAAGACTGCTTGAGCCCTCTGAGATTTCATTCTCTCTGTGCTCCAAGTCTGCCTGTTTTCATTTTAAAACAAACAAATAACTTCCCTACCCCCCTCACTGCCAATCAATCCTGGAGAAAAAAACCTGTCAGCTTTAGAAATGTGGTAAATATGGAGAGTGTAAATGGATTTTTTTTTTTTAATAACCTTGTCTTTGGGAAGGAAGATCTGAATCATGATCATCAGATGAGTCTGGAAAATACATAGCTTAATGGAAAATAGAGCATGTACATGTCTTCTATTAAAATAATAAAACAAAAAAATTCTGAGTGTCTGGGTAGGAATATAATGGAAGCAAAGGTGATTGTTTACAATGTAGTAATAAAGCCAGGAAGGGTGTTTTCAGCTCTGCTTGCTCTGCAGCATGGCTTTTGAGCTATCACGGCAGAGTATATGCGAGAAATTGCCATCATTATAGTGAATCTGGAAAAGGTAGATGCAGTTCTCTCCCTGGGCTTATTGTGCCCAGGGATCTGGGAAGTCCTTAGGTCTCTGGGAATCTGTAGCCAGGGTGGGGTCTGATTTGGTGTTCAGCTCATAGACCCATCACTGAGCTGCTGTGTCTGATCCCTTGAAGTGGTTTCTCCAATGTGTTGTTCTGGCCTTGCCTTTCCTGTCCTGGAAAGGCTTGAGGCCCTGATGCAGAATCAGCTCTCACCTCATATTGCCCAGGCACTCCCCTAAAACTGGAAAAGGACTTCCACGCACAGATTAGGTAGTTCAGTGTTTACTATGTGATGCTTCATATGGACTGTATAGGTTTCATGGGGTGTGCACTGATTCACCATCTACCTGTTTGCATGTGTGCGCATATTTGTATTGCAGGTACTTCCTGCACGCATTCCTTGCTGTGAGGTCCTTGGTCACACAACAGCTTTCTTACAAGTTACTGCTCTTAGCAACAGATGGAAAGACCTGGCTACTGGAAACTGAGAGGTTCTGGCTAAGATGCAGGGACATGGGGTGAGTAAGAAATACTCGTGTGTGGGGACAAACGAATGCCAGCTGTATTCTACAAGTACATATCTTTGTTGTCTTTACTCAGCTGTAGAAGTCGCAGCCATCAGTGTCAATGAAACAGTCCTACAGAATAAAGGCCATCATCTTTTGTCACCTCTGTAGTAGAGTGGTGCTCTCATAAGCTGTGTCTGAGGGAGCAGTCGGAGGGAAAGATCCTGTCTGGCTCTGCACACCTACAGAATCAGAGCTCTGCATCTTGGCACTGCCGGGAAGGAAATCTGGCCTTCAGGCAGTACTCTGTAAAATGTAAGCATCTTCTCCTTTCATTTTCTTTTAGCGACCAAAATGGAATACTATTTTGTCCCAATCAGACACAATTAGTCTGATTCCATTGGTATCTGTCAAACTCATCTTAATTGCAAAATAATTTGTTTATCAAATTACTTGTGAATATGTATGTCTTCAGCATGGTACAAGACAGAGAAACTCTGCCTGTCTTTTGAAGAATTCAGATAGGATTAGGGCTTCAGCAAGAGTAAAACTGGCCTTAAGTTTTGTGGAGAAATGCTAGACAAAAGGGATTAAAATCTTTCTTGTTCTATAGCTACTAATGTAAATGCTGTATGCTTCAGTTTGTGCCTCTCTTAGTATGACTGACCAAAATTAAGATGGTATAAAGAAATAAAAAATATGGAAAAAAATTTAGCAGAGCAGAATAATTTTCTCTGTACACCAAAAGTATTTAATCCAAAAATCATAAAAACTCTTATCCCGAGACTGAAAACAAGGGCATTAATTGAGTCATGGTACACAATCTCTTGTTAAAAGTCTCTCAGAAATGCCAAATATCAGTTTTCACTCTGAGATAAACATCCTTTTTTAGCGGACTTGTACAAACTGGCAAGTGGGATATGGTTTCGATGGGCCTGATGATGCACACAACTACCTACACGGCCCATTCACCTCTTTGATGTCTCTTACAGGTTCTGAAGGAGTCAGGGCTTCTCTGTTCTGTTAAATTTTTTGTATGATATAATGGAAATCACTTCTGGTTTATATTTCTGCCCAATTAGTAAAAAATGCGGAGCCAGATGTGCCTAGATGCTACAGAGATAAGTCCAGGCAAGTCCTCCAGTAGGTTCTGTGGGCTACCCACCTAACTGGCTGTTTTTTGGAAAGAAGCAGACCTGCTTTTGGCAGTGTATTTTGTGTGTGACAATGTTGTAGATAGGTAAAAGACAAAAACTTTTGTTTTGCCAATTGTGTTCAGCTTTACAAAAATAACATAGTTAAAATTAGGGTTGGATGAGATTAGGTAAACCATTTAAAATGAAGATAATGTTTTTTGATAGTCTAATTTTCTAAGTGAAAGTAGCTGTGGGCGGATGCTGGGAGGTGCAGAGAAGCAGGCAATGAAGGACACACTGGGGAAAAAGTGTATCTCTTTACCAAGGTCTCACCCCATGGAAATACAGACTGTCCTCCCAAGGTCTGCAGCTCTCCCGCATTTGGAGAGCAGTGACCGCCTGTGAGAGGAACATCCTGGGATTCCCCTCCATGGTGCTGTGAAGCTGTCATTTTTATCAATGTCACTGCTGCTTCCTGTTTATGGGAAATTCATAGTGGGAATAAGATTGTTTTGGATTTCAGCTCAAATGAAGTCAAAGGAAAAGTCCTGAGAGCGAGAAGTGTGGCTGTTTTGGCCACTTCAGCAATCCAGTCCTGTTGCTGTAACTCAGTTTTTCTGCCTTCCCTTTGGTGCTTTCTCCTGCCAGGAGCTGGATTTCTGTCCCATCAAACAGTGGGAGGCTTGGTAGGGGCAAATCCTCAATGTTACGCTACCCACCTTGTTGAATTTTTTTGGTCTGTGGCTCACAGCTGATGTGGACATTTTTACTTTGGTTGTGTAAAATAAACCTAGGTGGTTTCTCTCATCTGAGGAGGCTAAGCAGCTTCGTTAGTGCCTACAGGAGAACTCACTTTGCCTGATGTCTTTCCGCAGTGCTTTTCATACTCCTCTCATCCTTACCCTCAGGGCTTGCATAGCCATCCTGTCTTCATCTGTTGATACTGGCCTTAGTTTCCTATGACCTTTACTTTTGGCCCTGTTTGGAGTTGGTTCACATTGTTAGTGTTAAAAATTAGTTCCTGCTCCTGATGGTCTGTCCCCTTAGCGGTGGGTGGTGGTGGTCTCTCTCCTCTTTTCAGTCACTGTTTGATTGAGTGAAGGATCACTAACCAAAATGCTTGTTATAGAGAGAAAAATTAAGGATTGCATCTCCCAATGAAGGACTCCATGCAGCTAGTAAAGATTTTCTCCTTATTCCCTGAAATATCTACGTCTCTCTGCATTTTAAGCACAGGAGCCAGGAATGGAATTAAGGGATAAAATATCCTCCTCATTATCATTAAGAACATTGCTTCATGGCCTCTTTTATAAATCAGTAACGGAGGGTAATGGAGCAGAAGGTTCTCTCTGAGATCTTAATTAATCCAAGCAGAGATGTGTGTCTGTGATGTGAGTTAGGATTAGAAATTAGCTCTAAAAACAAAGCAGCCTATGCAAAATTGATGAATGCTGGCCTATAAAACAATTCAGTGAATGAGTTCCCATTTGTAATGTGGCATTCCTTGAAATAATTGGCCAATGCAGTCTTCATCAGAGGAGGTAGTAAAGACTGAATGAACAATTTTTTCACTTTAAGTTAATTTATGATGGTGTGGAGAGGGTGACGGATCTGTTCTTTCACTGAGCCAGACCCTAGTGTGTTACTGTGGCCTTATAAAAAGATGCTCTTTTTACTTTTTGAGCTGCACCTTGAATACAGAGGCCTGTGATCTGCTTGGGTGGTTCAGTCAATCTCTGAGGGAGGGAAGGTATCCAGGAAAAAAGTGTAAGAGTGTGTATGTGGGCATCAGAGAAGAGGGGTTGGAGGAATGACAGGCTTCCATGTCAGAAAGTGAACTTCTTCCCTACGCACGCTTGCAGGAGTGGGTGTTGAGGGGAGGCTGACTGCCTGACTTGCTGCTGGAAATCTTCCATGTTTTCAGCAGAGTGAAAGGAACATTATTTTTATTGCTATTAAAAAGTGCTTCTGCACTTACAGTGTCTGTAAGTGGGTATTACAGTGCTGCTCAGTGGAAGGTTAGCTGAAAGTCACGGGATGTGTTTAGTGTGATGCCTTAGGAGGCCTCAATCTGCTTTGCATCTGTAATGGTCTCAAAACTGAGTACAAAGGATTAGGAGGTTCCCATGGTCAGTAATAGGATACAGGAGTCCTTCACATGGGGAAGGGGTGCTCTTTGGTGAGCTGGGGAGGGGGGAAAGTGAAGGCCATGAGGATTATGAGCAAGGAAGGGCAAGAAAAAGCATGTAAGAGGACAAAAGCATTGTCCACGGGAAAGAAAGGTGGCTAATGCTCATTTCCAAAGGTTCCAAGTATATAGAGTGCCCTCCTGGGAGCAAGGTGCTACCTTGCTGTGAAAGGAAGTGTATGTGTGTATGTCCTGGGACTGCAGGACAATGGTGGTGACAGATGAAAGGTGATGGCTCCTATGTATGTCTCTGTCTCTTAGGAAACTTCCTCAGTGAGAAAAAATTTTTCAAGAGATGAATGCTGCCAAAATATTGATTTTATAATTTATTTATTTTTTATCTTTACCTTCTGCTTTATTCTATGGGGAGACTATGTTGCCCAAGATTTCCTGTCGCTGTTTGGGTAAGATGTCTCATTTCAGCCAAAAGAATATGGGAAGATGAGAATGATAAGGTGTTCAGTGGCCAGCTGCGCTTGTACATAGTAGGGGCACAGAAGACAGGGGTGCTTGCCAGACAGGTGCCTTGGATGTGTGCTGATGCCATGGCACACTGTTCTGTCCATCCTGGATGTTGCCCTGCTAGTCAGAGAAGTCAGCTGCCTCCCTTTGCTCCTCATTATAGCACAGCAAGTTTGGTGAGTGTGGTATGGTCTGAGCAACAGGTCTGGTGTGTTGCATTGCTCTGCCCAAGCTGCAAGAATCAAGGGCAGGGCTGCTCAGTGGGTACCTCCAGACAGCCCCAACCACCTGGTCTGCATACCTTGTTATACTTCCCCTCATTTCTTTACCCTTCTCTCTCCATCTCTGTAGCTCCCTCTTAACTAGCAACTGGTCTGTGAAAGTGGGACTAAGCAGTTTGCTTAGATGCCTTCCTCAGCCCACAGTGTCATGGGACTGGAGTGTCTGGAGATGGTTATTCTGGCCATGATCTTGTTATTTTTATAGTTTAGGTAGCCTTCTGTGCTACCTTCTAGGCATTTTGTGTGCCCCTCTCATCAGTATTACCATGCTGGCAGCATCAGCCAATCCAAAGTGTGCCACAGAAAAATGGGCATTGTCGACGAGCCTTTTCCTTGCCAGCAACACTGAAGCAGAAGAGTATTCCCAGCAACTCTGTATGCTGCAAATAGTCTTTGTTACCAGCAATTAAGGGTTGGATGTGATTTTAAAGAATTATATTGGCATCTGTTAAACTTAACCCTTTCAAATCAAGTCATTATTCGGCACAAAACGTGCTTTGTCTGCAGCTAGTAAAATGCAGAGGTTGAGAATGTAAGACTTCTGTATCAAAGAAGAAGAAAATTAATGAGAGGCATGACTATGCTTCTGGTAGCACTATTACCTGAGAGGAAAGGGAGAAATCACAAATGCTCTGCAGGGAGTTTGTTGGCTTGCCAGGAAAAATCTGGCAGGTCAGGTCCACTCTCATTCTTCGTTTTTCTTAACATTCTCCCCTCTTATGTCTTTTAAGGGTCAGAAACCCAGTCCTCCAAGGAAATAGAGTGGTTGCCTCCAAAGCATGGGGTAGTGCTCCCCACTCTATCCCCAGTCTTCTCTCTTTGTAGCTCATTAGGGAACCCTTGCCAATTAGGCCTCCCAAGAGCTATTTAGACAGGAATAGGTCTGCAGTGAATGTATCAGATTGATTGCATGTGTTCTTTATATTGCTCGTGAGTAAATGATTTTGTTCTCTGGGTAGTTCATAAATTTGTCTAATTCTTCATGTAATCCTCACCAAAAAAATCCCCAAACAAATTCATAAGAGAGTAGTCGAGGGCACAATTCCTTAGTGGAATAAAAAGAATGCAATTTTTTTAGCCCAAGTTATTTTAGAGGGCTGACAAATCCAAGGAGTATTTGAAAATATAATCCAGTGCTCTATTCTGTTTATTTTGATTCCTTTCAGCCCTTTTTCTGTTTGGTTTCTTTTGGTGTTTTTTCCCTCCAATTTTATCAATTGCATACTCAAAATTCAGGGGCATGAGTTAAAGTGCAGGAAAGATTAGCTCCAGGTTTGTTGAGAAATAACTCTAACTCAGTGAGTGTCCAAAATGTCCAAAAGGAAGAAAAATAAGAGTACTCTTTGGGGACCTATACCCACTGCGAGGGTGGCTAATTACTATTAAGTAATTACTAACACTTCAATAATGGCCATAACTGAATTTTATGAGCACAACAGAGGATAAGGCTAAAAGAAGTGGCAAAATTTATTAAAACAGAGTAGAGTGGGAGAGTCCTGTACCTCCTCTGGACATGTTCAGGGTGTGGGGGAGAGCTGGTGTCCCTGACATCCATCAGAGAAATGTGTCACCTAGACAAGGTGCGTGAAGGACAGCTTGGTTGACGCCTACCAAAATTCCTATCTATTCCTCTTTAAGATTTGGAAATAAACTGATATCCTGGCTTGCCTCTGCCAGTGCTGTGGCAAGTGCCATGAAGGAAGGGGTGTGGAGGTGTCCCTTGTGAGCTTTGTGCCTGTACCCCAGTAGCTGCTTTGGAAGAATGCGGAGAGGAGGCACAGGTTAGGTGAGATTTGTATTCTTACAGCAAAGGGTAAGCATCCCGCTCCACCTGCCCCTCAAACTCCTGCAGCATACTTCCAGTTTGCAAATTGTTCAGCACTGTATCTGTCTTCTTGCCTTATTGTTTTTCTAACATAATTCATCTTGTTCCACAGAGCTGGGCAGGCGTAGCAGTAAAATAAAGCAATGGTTTGCTAATCAAAGCCCAAGACAAAAGTACTAGTTCTTAGAAGGCTGATGACTGTAAGAACAAACTGTGGTTATCGTCTCTGTTTAAAATGAGGTGCCTCCCTAGCTGACTCAGTACATCTCACTCAAAGGCTGTGTTGCACATACTCACTTGAAGGAGATGACCTAGTCTCTTTCCACATCAGATAAATTCTTCAAAATTTGAGGAATTCAATTTCCTGTATGACATTACAGGTCTTATTTTTAATAGCAGCCAGTAGCAAAGCACTTTGCCAAGATCTACTGCTGCTCCCCTATAGTCAGTCTCTCGGTCATCCTCTCCTCAACATGGGAGAAGGTTTTAGGAGAGAGCATTGGTAGCTCCATGTTGGACTCCTACATTTGCTTGTGCACATGTTGACTCCTTTATGTTTCTGAGGGTAAATGGCATAATTTCCACATGCTCTCTGTGGGATGAGAGGATGGAATAGGCAGGGAAGCTTCGCTGAGAGACATGCTGTAGAAATAGTTGTGACTGCACACTGATGGTGGGTAGCTCCTCTGAGGAAGGAATGGTTGTTGTCTGCCTCACATCTGGCTTACCCAACAGTCATGCCAAACTTACCTTCCCAACCCCGTGCTAGTGAGGAGGTACCTAGCATTCCTTTCCCTCCCATTTGGAAGGGCTGAGCCCTGGAAGGGTGAAATAAAGGCTGATTGTTTGCCTAAGGTGAGCACAGTTGGGACCCATCTACTCATTGTACCCTGTCAGAAATGGTGTTGACTTCTACTGCCAGCCCTTGTACCATTACCATCCTTCTGTAGGCTGCCATCCAGAAAACATGTATGGGGATATATGCAACACAAGTGCAAGAAGACGGTTTGCTGGATGTGGTGAGGGAAGAGCATGCAAAAACCTTCTCTTTTGGAAAGGGATGAGTAGTTTAGATGCCTGTGTTGCCAGTGGAGGTGAGAAAGGTCAATAGTATGGCCTTCTATGACCATCCAAAGTGACATGATGGAGCCTGGCTAGAAATATGCAGAAGAGCGTGATTGAAACCTGGGGTTGCTCAAAATGAGCTAAAACTCCAAGTACCATATCAGTAGCTGCTTGGTACAGGAGAGGAAAGCTGACTTTTGTAAATAATTTTTTTACTTATCTGTGTCTCTTTAACAGAAACTGAAGTATCTAAGGGGAAAATTTAAAGCCTCCTTAGAACTTGAAGTTCAAAAAATTACCATGACTAAAAGATACCAGTAAACATCTAAGGCTTTTTGAGTAAATAGTGTGGAGTCACAAAAACCATGAATTATGGGCTTCACCCCAGTCCTGCTGAAGTCCAGAGTGGTGTCAGCATGCTTCTTCAGATGGAAGATGATATTCCAAGTGTGTAAGAAATAGACTAGTTGGTTTCTTTAAAGGACCACACAGCTTTATGAATAATTCTTGTATTTTAGCCAGTTATAACTAGCTGTTTATGATGAGGGGAAGTTGTTGTTGTCGTGTGCCTGTTATTGACTGCTTGCTGAGTCACTTAGAACATAATTAGGGAGATGAAAGGCCAGTGTAGGGTCCTGGAGAACCAGTTCCTGGTCAAGTGCCTCTATCTTTTAAGACCTGTTTAGTGCACCTCTTTGATAAAAATTTTGAAAGCAAATACAGAGCTACTAGGCAAGGAGCCTATCCTGAACTGATGAGGTAAGATTTGGAAGTGCAGTTATCTGCTATTCCAAACAAGGGGCATGCTCTGAAGCCACAGAATAAACAAATGATGACTGGTGGCATCTCAGAGCAGAGAAAAGTTAAGAGGGAACTTGTAATTAGGAGAAGCTGCTACTTGAACCAAGAGCATTGTAAGGATTTGAAGGATTTCTAAGAGGGAGTAGAAAGTAAATTGGGAACTGGTTCTCTGAGCATGAAGAACACTGAAGGTACAGAGAGAAGTAGGAGATTCCATATTAGCTGAAAACCCTACCGATGTCCAGGGTTTCCATGAATTCTCACGGGTTTCCTTCTTTCAAACCCTTACAGTTTCTTATGAGTAACCTGGTAGGAGTATTTAGGGACACCACAGTAGCCACTGGAGTTGCTAGGATACTCAGTTATATTAAAGAGGGGATTAAAATTCAACTAGAAGGTGTAAACCTACATGGCATAGAATTGAGGGCAGGCAGGAATATCATGTGAAAGGTTGCCATCTCCTTCAGTGGCAGCAATTGGAAAAGATGTGATAAAAGCGGTCACAGGAGGAGGCAGGATCAGTGTGTAAGAGATTTTAAAGCAAGGTTACAGGAGACAGGCCTGAGGCTTTCTGAACTGTGAAGGAGATCATATCTAAAAATATTTTAAAAACCCCCAAGCCTGTGAAGGGAATAGTGAAACATTTTCATTTTCTTTCTGGTTTTCTTCTTGAATGAAGCCCCTTTACCTGCCTTACTGTAAAGTTAGTATAGTAAATGTTGAGCTAATCAAAGTATATACTTCCTTTCCCAATACCTTGTCAGTTGCTGCAACCTGCAGTTGCAAGAGATGGAGGCACATGAAATAAGCGCTGTGGACTTACCATTGAAACACTGACAATTTTGCAGCACAATGCAGCATTTGTATTATAGTACCTGAAGGAATAAGTGATGGTATTGCTCACAAGCAGGTATTGGGAAGGAGCCTCCTGTGCAGGAGCTCATGCACAGCCGTGCACAATTAGCTGGCTACTTAACCTCTTCCTGTTTGTCACTTCAGGTCACACGCATCGTTTCTCTCGCGCTTTTAGAGATAGCTACGGCAGTGCTGGAACGGCAGCCCCAGCGGACCACTCGTCTAATCTGCTGTGGCAGTTTGCCTTTTATGTAGGCCACTGCAGAACAAATTAAACTTTCGGTGTTTTCATTTTCTTCTGCAAATGGCTTCCTTCTTTGGTTCAGCTTTTCATTTGTAGCAGCATTCACTTTTTTTAACTACGTTTCTGTCCCTCACCTTTGGCCTTGCAGAGAATCCAGTAACTGTTTTCCTGCAAATGGCAAGTGTATTTTCAAGGCCTAGGTTTTAAATGGTTGTTCTGGCAGAAAAAAAAAAAAAAATTCCTCTCACGCCCTTGACATGAAAATAACAATGTGAACAATGGGAGCTGGCTGGAGCCAGCCTGACGCTGGAGCACGCCGTGTGGAAGGAGGTTGAAGAGGGAAAAAAAAAAAAACTCTACATGCCGTGGAGGGAGGATGTTCAGCAGACTATTTGCATCAGAGCATGAGAACCCACACAATAAAAATGAAAGTGCAGAGTGCAGGCCAGCTGCCTGAGATAAGATCACATTGTTGGAAAGGGGAGAAATATACTGTCTCCACACTAGCTGGGCAGGCAGCAGAAGTACTCCGCAAAACAAGTGGTGAGATCAGACATGCAGCCCCTCTTCCTTGGTTGCTGACGTATCGAGTGATTTTGATTGATTTTTGTATGTCACGGTATGCCACAGCCAACCTGGGAGAATTAAGCAGATGGTATAACGTGCAGGGGAATTGTGTGAAGCGTGGACATGGAGAGCAGCTAAAATCAATCATTTTTAACAAGTAAATGCAACTTTGTGCAGTTCCCCGGCAGCGGTAGGGCCGTAACTGATGCGATGGCTTTATTGCAGCTGTTTGTGGGTGCATTTGGCCTCAAACGGGGAGGAAAGAAGGCTCTGCTGTGGCTCGAACAGAGCTCTCATTTGTTCTCTGCACAGCTCTGGGATTTGGTTCCTCGCATCTGTGGCAAATCATCTTATTTACCACCTCCAGTGACCAATTCAGATGTCGACAGAAATGTCAGTTTTAGAAAGTCGCAGATGCTGTTAGGGATAATGAACTAGCTGGATTATTTTATCGTATATTTAACATACACCGTGATAAGACTACAGGGTTGGGTTTGAACTTTCTCACCCAATTTTTAACTCTAGGGTTTTTTAAGGAAAACTACTAAAAATAATTTTAATCCCCCCTAAACTACCTTTAAAGTTCTCGTGTGCCTTCCTCAAGCATTACAGAAGATTGTGGGGCTGAACTCTGTTTTCATTTAGTCTGAGCTCTGTTCAGCATCTTGTGTTTCTGGCCAGTGTTGGTGGTTTAACTTTATGCTCTCTGGATGATTTCCTGGGCCTGCCACATTACTTTTATACTCAGTGATAAAAAAAGTGATTGCCTATGTGATTGCCAGGCAGACATGGAAGGTTTACAGCATTGCCTGCCGGCCGTTTTTCTCCACCCTCATGTGGGCAGGTGCTAGCATGTAACAGTGCATTCAGCTCCAGTGCTCTCACCAGCTTTGTCCTCTAGGGCTCCTTGTCTACTGCTACGGATTTGCAGCCTCTTAAAACCATTAGGAAGAGATTTTAGGATGAATTCCTTGAATACCACAACACCAGCTTTATGTCTCTCCTGATATAAAGCGTGGACAGCAACTTCTTTTTACTGCCTTCTCTGTGCTCGCCCCTGGGCACAAAAAATACCTGATGGGGGAAGACCATGTCCTAAACAGGGGTAACTGGAGAAACTTCATCACAGATTGTGGTGCTGTGTAGGTGATCCCTGCCAGCAAAAGGTTGCTAAGCTAGCCTGCAAACAAGGGATTCTTCTTTTGTGACCACTGTGATGGTGTGCTAGAAGAGAATACCTTTGTCTATGCCCTGTGGTCATCATGGACCTGGGCTCCCAGTATTAATGTGTTTAGACCCACAGGCACTGGTGGTGAGTGCATGGAGCTGTAGAGGTTTGTGTAAGCATTGGGTCAGGATTATCACAGGAACTGTATGTGTGCATTTGACATCTTTAGCAGAACTGTTTAAAAATTACTTTCCTGTGCTCAGAATTAAATGCGGGATGCATTTGTCTGTGTGGAGATGTTAGTCCTGTGCTCATGTTTAGTTTGATTATAGTTGTTTTTTACATTTTTGTGCACTGTTGAGCTATTGTTGATGCACACATACAAATAAATATCTGTGAGAGTCCTGCCATACTGATTAAGCCGGCAAGTATGGTGACTGGAAGAGAGACCATGAAACTTCAGATTGCTACTCATTCAGTGTAAAAATTTGAGCAACTGGTTTAACCTTTCAGTGTCCTTATGATTCCTCCTCTTTAAAACAGTCAGCAGAAGTTGCTTCTGGAAGGAGCTTTTGTTTCTGGATAAAGGTGTTGTAGAAGGAAAGGGCACCTCTTCAGATTGCCCAGCTCTGCCAGGTCAGCCTTTGCTCATCAGACTGTTGCTCTTCACCAGTTATATCAATGTTAGGGAGAAAAAGAACTCTGACTAACTATTCAGTGGGTAATGGGTGGGGACTGTGGCCTGGAGATTAATTAGGATGTTTGCTCCCTCTGTTTACTGACACTTGAACTTAAGTAGGTACATCCCGTAGAAGAACATTACTGTAACTCTGTTTCCTGGTATTTTAGAAAGTATAACCTTCCACACTCATCTGCATCTCTAGAAAATTTACTGGCTTTCTTTTTGAACTCTAGCTTTTGTTTGTTTCTTTTTCTAAGTGGGCTTTCATATACCGAAGTATACCTATATATAGACTTTTCTGAACCATGCATAGTAGTAGGGAAAAGAGTCTCCACTATTCTCTAGGATTATTTTAAAGAAAAATAGTAGAAACATGCAACACAAACTATAAGTAAAGTCTGTTTAACTATTTTTCTCCCTCCTAAAGAGAGACTTGTCCATAATTATTTTCTATATATACATGGATTTATTTTTCATTATTATTTTTATTAAAAGAATTATGTTTTAAGAATTGCTTAATCCACTCAGCTTAAACAAAGAATTAATGTCTGAATTGTCATTATAATTTAATTTTTAGGCTGAAAATCCTTCTGGCATGGGATGCTTGTAGCCTAAATGGTTTCTGCTGTATAAGGAAGTTGATTTTATTTAACTTTCCCAACCAAGTCTATGTGCACAAGAGAGGAGCATCCAAATTCACACTAAGAATAGAAATTTTCTAACTGCATTAATGGGTTTCTGCTATGGCTCTGTAACTAAGTAGTCAACAGTCTATATGATTACTCATATCTGATTTCACGAAGGCCAGAGGTTACAGGTGTGTTTTCTTAGTCATTTTAATATATTGAATCTTTTTGTCTCAAAGTCCCTGTTGGCAGCTATTTGGATGTGGGCTTTACTCTGACTTCCCTGTAGCTGTTCCTCCCACTGTGTTGGCTCTGAGCTTGGGTGGTAAAAGCGAAGGTAAGGCTCTTGTGTCAGAATCCCAGGACTCCTGGAATCCCAGTCCTTGCCTTATCATCCCATGTGTTCTGAGGTGGACATCACATCTAGTTGCTGAAGACCAAGCTGCCAGGTAACACACAGAGCTCAAATTCCTGATCCTTCACGTGTGGGCTGTGCTGGGGTCTGTGCACACTCATACCAAAATCAACTCTTGAGCTTCCTGGCACAAGCAGCTATGCCAAGTGGTGGTATTCAGCCTCCTGAGATCAGTTCCTCTGGTGCCAAGGGGGTAGCTGGTGGCTCCTGCATCATCTCTGAGTAAAAGGGTTGCAAGATGCAATGGAGTGGGAGCAGACAGACTGAGTCTGGCCCTCTGGCTTCAGCAGCTGCCTGACTGACTGTGATGCCAGCTGATTTTCTGGCTTAAGAGTGACCCTAAGCCACCTTCCCTCAGGGCAGTATCCACAGAAGGGGTGATACTGCTGCCGGGTACTTATAGATGCAGTATTTTGCTTATTAGTGTTTCACTGGTGCTTGAAAGCAGAGATCTGCTTCAGGGAAAGGAAACCAATCGTGCCCCATATTGACCCACACATTACATCTTCCTGGTCCGTGAAAGTGAGTTTGTAACTCCTCTTTCCCTCACACCCTCCCTCCCTGCTGACTGGGAAACACTGAGACAGAGTATAAACTGCTTTGGTGGCCCAAAGCATGGTGCAGAGGTGTGGTGCCATGCCCAGCTGCCTGCAAGCCAAGTCCTGCTTGTAGGAGCCCACCAAACCTCTTCTCACTTGGTAATGAAGCACAAGAATTTGTTTCACATATCTGCTGAGATACATTTCTTGTACTTGCAATGCTTCACATCGATGCTCTAAGATCTGATTTTGCTTTTCACTGTAAATTGTCACTGAGTCCCTTGGTATTGGGGGATTTAAATGGTTCCAATCCAGCAACAGGAGACTTGGACCTGCAAATCTATGGCTGAGGTGAAAGTGATGGTTGGGCCCATGTGCAGTTCTTTACATCACATATTGCCATTATACATAAAGGATACTTAACAGCCAGAAAGAGCTACAAATGCTAGAAATTTTGCCTCCTCCTGTCCCCCAATAATGTCTGGCTCTGCCTGTCCTGTAGTCCACTGGACAGAAAGATTTGGTAAGGAAGTAGCAGAACATGAAAAAGTATGAGCAAAATAGGCACCCCACGCCGCTGTTGGCTTTGTGCACTGTGGTCTGGTTTTCCCCAAGAGCACAGCTGCTCTTCCCTGAAGCCATCACGAGGCCATGTGGGGTGAGTATCAGTGACAATGGCGTGGGGTGGTATGCTGTGATGTGCCCCCTCTGACGACAGGGAGTTGCAGATCCTCCCTGGCCTCCATAGTACAGCTAGAGTTAGAAGGGACCTTTAAAGGTCATCTAGTGCCACCCCACCTGCAGTGAGGCAAGGTCAGGGTGCTCCATCCAGCCTGACCTTGAATGTTACTAGGGATTCTTGTCCCTGTAGTTGTCTCCTGGACATCGCGCACTGTCAGTGAGACTGCCGTGGCTTTGGACGGGGAGGAGGAAGCCTATAATCCAGCCCTGCAAACCCCAACCTACACCATTGGCATGGGATAGCCCAGAAACTCCCCTCACCATTTCTTTTTTCACGCTGTAAAATGCACGGTTTTTGAACTGCTGTGGGAGACTATAAGCACATCAGTTGTAAATAACTTCAGAAAAGTCTTTTCTTCTTTTCTTTTTGTTGAATTTGGCTCATTGTGGTGACATGCATTGAGACCTAAATGATTTTATAATTCTATGAGACTATTAGTAGCATGTCCTACCACGTCTTCCTCCTACATGCAGAAAGCACAAAAACTGCCTGTCAGATGGTCCCGCACATGTTGGACTTGCTGCACCTCAAGTTAGAGCGTGGTACCTACTACAAATAGAAGAGTTTAAATGGAGCTGCAGGTGAAGTAAGGCATTATGGACCTAGTATGTGTAATAGGACTGGAAATGAGTTCCTGTCATTTCACTGTGGAGTAGCTTAGCTTATGACAGCAGAGTTATTGAATCCCAAGGACAAGCAAAGTTTCCCATGAGTTTAACCTGCTTCAGCTCCCAGCAAGTGCAGGTAAAAGTTTGTTATGTCGGTGGCTTTTGGCATCACGTATATAATATATACTTATCAAGGAAGAGCAATACAACAATGGCAAATATTTAACACTTGGGCCCCTCTGCTAAAAAGTTAATTTGCCTGGAAATTAATGAATTCCTATTTATTCAATCCCTTAAATCTATTACCAGAGACAGTAGGAGCTCATTCATATAGGGAAATTTTGCCAGTCATACTTGCATAATTATAGCAGGATGGTTAGAAACATCATTCCTTGCATAAATTCTTTTATTGCAGTGTAATGATGACTATTTGACAGAGCTTACATGTCTTAGAATGACTAAAGTAAATGAAGAAGTATCATTTTAGTCCAGGAGTCCTGGTGGAGTATCTTTAACTAACTCAGCTCTCTGTTTTATGCTTCTATAACTTTTCTGGGTGGCACAGATAGAGATGCCCAGTCATACAGTCTCCTTGATAAAATAATTCTACTGAGAAGGGCAGCATGTAGCCATGGGTCTAAAATTTGCGAGTTTACCCACTAAGCCACAGATTCTTGTCTTGCCTTTGAAGGGATCATGATTTAATCTGCCTGTCCATGTTCATTTTCCCTCTTCTAATAGCTAGGAAAACCTCTTCTTTTCAAGTCTCCAGGGTGCTGCCAGGTTTGAGTCATTAAATTTCAGATCTATGGCTAGAAGGCACTATTAGCTTTACTGCTTGATTGTATTAACTTATTGTTTATATGACTGTGGTGGTTCTTTAACAAACACAATACTTTATAATCTCTATCATAAAGAAATCCCATTTCACAGGGAAAGAACCATATGCTGTAGTTAAAATCAGGGTTACTATTAAACACCAGGCTGCTGTTAATTTGCTGCTGGTGTCCAGGATCTCAGAGGCATCCCCTTATTTTGCTGTGGGTGACTGGGAGCAGTAATGAAGAGTGACTAGGACAGGAAGAACAATGGCCCTGGGTGGGCTCCTACACCATCCCCTTTAAAGGGACACATAGGTCCATAGACATCAGCCCTTGCAATGGTGAAGACTGCTTCCCTGTGGATTTGTGTCTTTGGGAAAGGTTGGGCAAGGTCTGCATCTTGGTGGGTTCTCAGATGTCTAGTAAGGGTTATACTTGGAGGGTCTGTTTGCTGTCAGGAAAGGCACCAATAAGGTGATAGTCCAGCTTTCTTCCTGCTGCATTTTGTGGAGGCCTCTTGGACCATGACTGGAAAGGAGTGTTAATAAAGCCAAGTTTTCTTCACCCCTGTGGAGAAAAGCCCCTTTCATTTCAGCAAGAATGTAATTTGGGCAATCTGAAGTAATCTAAGTCTGCTTAAAATCCCTTTCATTTATACTGGTGTAGCATTATGATATTCTGTGGAGTACCTTATCATTTACATCAATATAAAGGAGAGATAAATTGGTTCTTACGTGCATTGCTGACCAGGAGAAGAAAAAATTAAACACAGTGTTGCCTCTTCCTTTTTGTCCCCATTTCCCTGTGGTTTCCTGTTGAGAGAGTCAGATTAGCTCCTTTTCTTTGTCTCTCTCTCTCATCCATTCTACAGTCTTTGCATTACCTCTTTTTAATAGTCCAAGTACCCATGTGAAGGGCCCATTAGAAACACCTGAGTTTGACAGCTGTATCATTTGAACTTATCTGGGCTTCTATTTAATCTCTGCCCATGGTATGTCATGATGAAGAATAATGCGGGAGAAGATGATGCATCCCTTATTCAATAGCATCTATCTCTTCCTTCATTATTCTCTCTATTGTAGAGTGAAACAAGGATAACAAAGTTTAGATCTTGTCTTTTTTGATTGCTTAATTCATTTTATAGCTGTATATTTGTAACAGCTTTGACAAGTATATCTTTGGGAGAAACTCTGACCCAGTTCTTGTCTTCATGGGCAGAATATTGAATTTTCTTACAAATGCACTTCTTTTGTAACAGGATTTTTTGTTCTTGCAATTCATTTTTTTGTCTGTTTTTTGTGAGGAAGGTGACGTTAACAGGATCACAGCGAGCAGGTACAATGGAGAATTGTGAATACAGTGCAATGTATTTTACTGTAAAGCACTAGAAAAGTTTAAGAGATGTTATGTCTTAAGACCATATATTTGTTCCTCAAGTGCCTGTAATCACATCCTAGGGGAAGATTGTTTCAGCAGAACTGTTAAAATCATAAGTTCCATTTCTAAGCACATTAGGAATTACGTAGCTACATTTGTTTTTTTAATGTGGGACCTACATTTCCGACATCAACGTTTGCCCCTGACACTAACAAATCATTAACATAATGGCTTTGAAACATTTTCAATTGATTGTAACTTTCAAATTGCTGAGCATCTTTTCTGCAGTTACCAAATAATATAATTTCTCTTCTTGGACTCAAACAGCTGAGCAAAATTTCAAGGCACAGCAGGCTGTACTAATGAGGATAAGCAAATGATGGCATTAGTAGTATATCTGTGCCACTGCCCTGCATGTGTATGTCAACAAAGAATATGCAGAATCCTGTATTGCTGCACTAAGGGATTTGAAGGGGGTGGGGGGAAGGAGGGGAGGGAATGGGGGACAAAATAGGTGCTATTTACTTGGGAAAGAAAATGCTGCTTGAGGGGGTGGGGAAGGTGAGCCCAGTGCTTAGTCATGCTGTGCTCGCTCTTCTCATCTGCCTCTCTGGGGCTTGCTTTGGCTTGTTTGGTTTTTTTTTTTGTCTCTCAGTTTTTTTGGTTGTACATCCTCTTCTTACAGGAACAGTCACTGAAAGATCATTTTTTCCCCTTCACATGTATAGCACGTGCTTGTGTTCATGGGGTATTTTGTGCCCATGTTTAAGGAGGAGGTTGCCTTTGTTTCTGATGCCTTATTCCAGCAATAAGGCTAATTATGTTGGATTTTTTTAATGCTTTTTCTACATGCCAGGTTGCTGTTAGACTCATCACATTGCAAAGGGATTGAATTCAATCCTTACAGCATTAAGTAATTACTCATCTATTGTTGCAACAAGTAAACTTATCACAGTGATGCTTAAGGAGCATGTGTTGTTAATGTAGGCGATATGGACATTTTAGAAATACCACTTAACCCTGCTTTTCTCACTGTTTTTAATGGCAAAGCATAGTTGCTGTCCTCATTTGTAGCCTCCGTTGACCTCTGATTATTTTTCCACTGGTGTATTCACTACTTCACCTTTGCTGGATGTCCCTCGATAATAGCATGCCTATATGATGGTCATTTCCATTGTTTGCCAGTGCCCTGTCTACAAAGTACTGCTGATTTTCCTACCATCTCAAGTTAGTGGCACTGAGGGGTCTTCTGGGCTATTATGTATGATGAAGCTATCTCTGGACAATTCACTTCATGCTTTACCTGTATACACATTATGCATTTACTTTCAGAAACATTTGAAACAGCTGGATCTTTATTGTGTATTTCATTGTTTTTATTAGACACAGCCTCTGTTCAGAGAAAAGAAAGATCAAGAAAACAAAAATTGAACTGTTTTGGATTCAGAAAGCAGAACAGTTTTCCCAAAATTGCAGCACACTTCCCCTCCCCACTCCTACCCCACACATATGCCCCACTGCTGGTGTGCAGAGAAGCATTAAATGGCTCTTCTGCCCTGCTTGTTGAATGCCTGCCTCTTTCATCCCAAACATGGGCTTTTCTATTTGGTGTCTGTCTTGGACCAGACACTAGCCAGATGTGGACTATCACTGTTTCAGCAGGCTGTAAAACAAAAGGAAAGAAAAAGAATTCAGTGGAAGTGGAAAAGTTTTGCTGGTCATTAAACTCAGTGTCAGTGCTTAACGATATCATATTATTGCTCTGGATATAACTTTTCCTCTCCACTCAGTTTGCATGAGGTTTAAAAGCAAAGTGCTTGTGGAGAAGGTTTTTGCCTCCCTGTTACCACTGTGGTCATTGATACGCAGAAAACTGCAATGACCGGTACAAAGTCAGTGTTGGGAATGGAGCACAACATCATTTCAATGTACAAATACTGAAGTTTCCAAAGGACAGTCTTCCCAAACTGAAGAGGTTTTTTTCTTGTTGATGCATGTATTGCTTGCTTTATCCAAGATCCATATTTTTAACATTTTAGCAAGCGTAATGTAAAGTCATGGTTAAAACCCGATGGTGTTCTCACAAGTGAAATTTTCATCACTGACTTTTGAGAGAGGCAGAAATTTCCCTGCTGAATTTTGTATGCACTTTTAATGCTGTTCAAACCAGTCCGAAGATGATTTACTGTTCACAGACACCGTGTGGCCTATCCCACAAGTTTTATTTTTCACAGCAGTGATCCTAACCAGACCTGAGGTTGCAGTACTGACACTGTGCAGGAGGAAACCTAGTGGTACAGGACTTGGCAATTCACAAAGTAATTTGGGATGTTTGTTTAACATTGCAGTCAGTGTGTTTGTAGAATTGCTGGATTTTTTTTCCCCTATTTATTTTCTTTGTTTTTATTGTCCTGGTGATGGGTTTTTGGCTGAGTCTGTAGGCTTGCTGGAGTATTTCCTCAGCTGTTTACACCTGTTACATAAATCCTTGGCAATAAGCTATTTTTCTCAGCTGTGGAGACATGTTGGTTTGAACTACACTACCTGCGAGTGTCATGGCAGTATTGGGAATTTGTCCATGTCTAACAGTGCCCATTCAAGGGTGTTCCAATCTCCAAGACACTGGGAGACTGGGGCTCATAGCCACGTTGTTCACCACCACTGATCCCTCTATATTTCTGATGCTGTTGTTGCAAAATAAAAGTGTTAAGTATTTGCTCCTTTGTTTATTTAAGTAAGACTTAAGGTTAAATCTCGGACTGGAAGTCTCAAAAACATGAAGAAATGCATGGGTCCATGTTTTTCAGGCCTGTAAGGTTATTTTATTTTTTTAAACTAAATATTCTGCAGTGCTGTTTGTTGTATATCTTTGAGAGTGGTAGGCCTGCAAAAGAACAGCAGAAGTGATTCTGGATTTAAGTCTCTCTCCTTTGGTTTAGCATGCAATATCAAGTAACTCTTTTGTTCTGACCACTTTTATTTTAATTCCTTTTGTTTTCTTATTGTTTTCTTATTCTTATTATTTTGTTTTCTTATTATTAATAGCATTCACTAACAGCCTCAGACAGTATCCTGTAATAGGTGGGAAGTATCCTACATACCCTACTGTAGAAAGGTGTAAGGGGAGGGGGAGAGGCAGGACATTTGGGGCCAAATTTCTGTTTGTTCATCAGTGACACCCCTGTGGCAACAATGCAATCAGTGGCAGATTTATTTGTCCTCTGTTGTCTGGGTTGCAGTCGATGTTTGGGGAGGCTTAAATCAGAATTGGTCTTAATATGATTGAGAAGTAGGAAAGGTCTTAAACTAAGGGGGGGAACAACACAAAACTTTTGATTTGGGCAATATTAAGTTTTGACACAGTTTTTGGGAGAACCTGAAATACTCAGGCTTGTAACAGTGCTCCTTCTGAGTGATAAGATATGGTCCATCCCAGAGATGTTTGCTCACTGTTTTGTGACACAGTTAGCTCAAACATGTAGGTAACAGGGAGAGGGGATTAGTTATCCTCCAAGAAGAGGGTAAGCAAGTGTATAGCTGACATCTCATCTTGAGAGGTCCTTGCCACTATCACCAGTTTCCTGACCGCCAGAGGGCTGGGGCTGGGTGCACAGTGCCCTCTGCCCTCTGGCTTTGCAGAGGAACAGAATTCCTTCAAGTTTTCAGGTCAGACAGTGCACCAACCAAAAGCTATTTCATTCCTGGTGCTGTCAGAGGTAGTAGAGGTCAGGCCAGGGTCAGTTAAGTTTGTATCTGCCATTTCAGTGCCAAGGACTTTTGGAATTGCTGCAAGTGATGATATGATGAATGTTTCTGTCACAGGGTGGTAGCAAGCAATTTAAAATGTTTATGCCATGTCTGGAGAAGGAGTCAGCAGGGCTGGTCTTTCCAGATCTGAAAAGTGTTTCAGAAGTCTAGGCATCGGCTTTCAGGCCTGACTGTTCAGTTCTAATTAGTTGTTCTGCTTGTACTATTTTCAGAAAGGGTTAGAAATGTCTAAGCAGCACTACTGATGGAACAGAGTGTCCAAATCAAGTACAGGTCACAATCCCCCTGTCCAGCTACTACCATGCTTTCTGTTGAGGAACCATTATTTTGTTTGTTATTTGATTCATCTTGAAAATGGTACAACATGGTGTTCCTCAAGATACTTGGGCCACCTACCAGTCAGACTGCCTGGATGTTGGTCATTAGGTCTGTTCAGAGAGCAGAGGTGAAGCCCACTGTGTTTATTTGTTCAGCAAAGTTAGATCTGATGACTTCAGCTGGTGTTTCATCAGTGCAAGCTGTTTGCCATGCATTATAAATATTTTTAAGAAGCAGTTATGATGGGGAAGCCTGGAGAGGACTGAAGCAGGCAGTAAAATTTGAATGTCCGTACCAGTGCCCTCCTGAGTCACGTCCTCTGCTGATTTGACCTTTGAGAGTTCTGGGCTGTCTCTTCTGTCAGAAGATACAGACTAAAAAAAGTATTTGTCCACAGCTGGCATTAAACTGTATTTTCAGATGACCTAGGACATACCTATGTGTTTGGTCATGATCTTTTAGCATGAAACTCTAAGGCAAGAGTGTCATTGAACACTATGCTCTCTCTACCTTATTCTCCTCTGCTTTTTCATCTGGCCAAGTTCTTCTTCACTTCCTGCTGCAGGCTGCCATATTGTGCATCTAGTCATTGCTCAGTACAGTTCAGATATCCACCAAGTGGGAAGATTGTCTGAGTGTATGAAGCTGCGAGGAGGAATAATTGATATCGCTATATTACTGTGTTTCTGTGTATATACTGTTAGAGCCACCCCTTGATTTTTTATGATGCACTGCCCTTGTGTATAATTTTCCTTGGCTAATTGGCTGTGACAGGCAAGATGAAACCTAGGAAGACACTATAGTTTTAAAATAAATGCATTTGCCTTGAAATTGGAAATAACTGAATGATCTGGATCTTAATTATTCTTGTACTGTAGAGAACTTCATAAGTTTTTTTTTAATGGAGATTAATTTTTTTTTCCATGGTTATCTTCTGGTTTTTAAAGGATCCAACCACTACACATTTTAAGTAAATCTCTGGTGATAAAAAAACTAATGTAGGTTTTATTTATAATCATATAAATGAAAACCCAGCGTTCAAATCTGTTTCTTTCAAAGCAGAACATAGTGAATTTTTCCAAAAGTCTAAATATCATGAGACTCATGTTGCAATGCAACGAGAATGGGAAAAGTGGGGGAATTTAGCAATATCCTAGATATTGTTGAATTCAAAGCCACACTGAAATAAAGCAAGCCTTTCTAGACTTTGCAGGGAAATTCATGTCACATATGTGTAGATAAGAGATACGCACGTTCTATTAAAATTATTTCTTACACTGAAAAAATGAACCCATCATGTTATAAAATCATTTAATGCTTTAATTTTGTGAATTTAATTTCATAGTTTTTTGTGTGCAAATTAATGCTGTATGATTAATATCTCATTTATTAATAGAAGGAATGGTCTTGAGTTCAAGTAAATTTCAGTGATTTAATCCTGAAAACATATTATATGGAAATTGTAAAGAGCACACACAGTTTGAGAAGAGACTATGATTCCTGCCTCTGCTTGTTTTGTTGTGTTTTGTTTTGAAAGGGCAAGCACGTTTGGTTCATTCAGACATTGGAACAAAAGACTTTCAGCTAATCTTTAGTTAGGAGAAATCACCAGTGTTGGCTTTGATTCCAGTTTTAATAAACACAAATGGTGATGACAGCTTTGTTTGGTTTTTAAGATTGTCAGTCTGTTTCCAGATGCTTTTCCTGCCTGGGCTGAAGGCGGGTGGAAGCCTTGTCAGGGTGGGCTCTGAGCTCTGGGATGGAGGGGTCTGGAACACCCTAGTTCCAGTCCTGCTTGCAGTGCGGTGAACTCAGGAGCTTCTGCAGTCCCTCCAGGAACAGCTTATGTAACTTCGGACATGCCAGCAATATGCTGCACTGTGAAATAGTCTCTCGACTGTTTGCTGGTTTGATTTTTTTTTCCTTTTTTCTTCTTCAATTCCACCCCCCCCCCCCCCGCCTTTCTTTCTCTCTTGGAGGGATTGCATCATCTGCCTGCATTTCACAGTTTGGGCAGCAGGGGAAAGGAGTTGAATAAATCAACATGTTGCTTTTATCAAGTAAATCTCTGTGAAGTGGCCTGGTCAGAAGAAATTTATATTCTTTCTATCTAAGCCGTCTTTAAAGAATGTTTCACCCCTTTTTTCCTTTCAAGGATTTTTTTCAAGGCTTTCCAAATCACTTTATCAGAAGTTGTTATAAGCTGAGGCTGTATTTTCAACAGTTTGCAAGACTGCAAACCCCTTTTCTCAGAACTAAGACGATCTAACAGCTAAAATAATCTGAAAATCTCCTTGCTCATGGTAGGACTGTTACCTCCATGAGGGGTAAACATCCAGCACCCTTCCACTAGTGTCCATGGAGTTACTGTGGACTCAAAGAGATGGAAGGGAGGAGAGAACCTGTCTCAATGTTACTCAAAGCTAGAGAAAGTAAGACGTGTGTGAGGAAGTGATCAGTTTTTAGTGGGAGCAATGGTACCTACATCAGAAAAAAGCATGGAACTGTGATGTCAGGTTTTAACATGCAAAAATGTTTTTGGCTCTTCTAACATCTTAAAGCATGGAGCAATGGCTATAGTCACAATTTCAGTTGTTGCCAAGGATTACCTCGTTCCACTTGTTTGTGCTGGTTTTCATGTTTTCCTGTTTTGTTTTGGTTTTTTTTTTCCTTTGTTTTCTTCAAAGGGGAAAAAACTCCCATAAAAAAGAAAGCTCCGCTTGGTTTCTAGCATTACTGTCTGAATGTTGTTGGAGTACATGCTTTATGTTAAATACTGTTGGATACTTTTTATCAATTAATATTGAAATCTCGTGTTGCTTTCAAGATGACAAGGTGAGGGATACGATTTGGTAGGGGCACAAGGTGAGGTTGGTTTTCCCTTTAGGCAGATTGATATATATCAACTAAAGATCCTGAATCAAAAAGAAAAAAACCCAACCCTTCCTGGCAATCTTTTAAGCTTGAAAATACATCCTTATATTGGAGGATGAGTAGCTATAGTATTGTTTAATTTCTCAGAGCTTCTGGATCAAGCAATATCTTGTACAGTCCTTACACGAACTGTGTTTTAGAATAAATTTGCTCTGGTGGTCTTGCATTCCATGTTGCCGCTGCCGAAGCTCAGGGAGGGCCAGGGATGGATCTATAGAAAGCCATAAGTATGGCAAAGGAGAATGAAGTCTCCTGACAAACAGATTCCGTGTTTTTGCTACTAAAGGCTAGATGTGTCTGTCTGCTGTGCTGCTGGGCTTTAGTGGAAAGAGACTGGCTGTGCAAACAAACTTTTTTTTTCTTCACTATAGTCCAGGAGAACTGAAAAGGCAGTGAAAATAGAAGTACCCTCACAACAGAAAGGAACTAAAGGTAGCATCTATGGGCTCTGTTCATACACAGGCTAGGACCTGGTGGTGTGGTTTTGATTTTTAAGGAAATTGCAAGGCACTGCAATTAGAATCTCATATTGGAAGTGCTTACCAAGAACACAGTCCTACTTAGGGATAATACTAATAATTCATTTGAAAGTCCTTATCTGTGTTATGAACAATGTTTTAGAGGATGACAACAATGGTTTTACACAAAGAATTTATTTTGTAATTTTTGTGGGTTTATTAATTTTTGCTTCTTTCAGTCTGCTAATAAAAATATGTATGTTTTCCTTTTACTTGTAAGCATTTACATATTCTGTGTTTGGGACACAAATTCTGTGCTTTAAAAGTTGTTTGTTTTTTTTTTTTTTTTAAGAATTAATATTTTTATTTTACTTCAGCTCATTGCAAACTATGCTCCAGGAGCCAAATTAAATTGTCAGTGTTATTTTAGATGTAGCCTTCATTAAATATCTACAAGCAAATTAAAATAACTCATGTAACTCAAGGCTTTGTCTTCCATCATCAGAAATGCAGGAAAAGAGTGCCACGGGCTTTACTGTGTTGGAAGGAGAACACTTAAGTGCCAGTGAAGTATAAGATACCTTTATATAAAATAAACATGTTAGAAGAAAACCTTTAGCAGTATCCTTTGCATTTGGTTTCCTTTGCTGAGAAAGGAAGTGTTTACTTGAGAAAGCATCTGGATTTTATTGTGTTTTAATTCATTGTGGACAGCCTGATGGAGTCTGGAACCACTTAGAATGTCACAACCTTTCATTGTCACATGCAATGTGGAAACGAAATAAAAAGCGATCCAAATCTCTGGCTATGTAGCCCAAGTTGTTACTTTTGCTGTGGTCTTCCTTCTGTAAGACAGACTTCTTGAACAAATACAAATTTGTAGTGACAGTCCTTATAGTGCCTCTGTTCATCTGAATACTCCTTAGTGAGCCTCAGTCATGTTTCTCAGGGCTAGGAAATCAGGAGAGAACCTTTGTGAAAGGAAAAAGGAGCAGAATCAAGTGACTGGTGTACCTTTTCTCATGAAGGCAAGTGAGAAGAGGTGACATCTGTGGTGGTGCATCTGAGACGGTTCAATGCTTTTTGGATCCCTCTCCGCAGTTCTGGTCACTTCTGTTTGTAATGATAAGTGACATCACAGGAAAGTTAACTCATTTGCAAGGTCAGCGCTGTGTTTCAGGCATAAGTCTGACTTTTTAAATAAACTTTATGGGGTTTTTTAGAAGTATGCCTGAATTTTTGGAATTAGTTTCTAGTCCCATTTCTAGTGATTCATTTATGAGAAGATAAGATTGATGTAGAAAAACTGATCTTCAATGAGCTGCATCCAGCAATTTCCTTTTTTTATAAAATTTCTGACTTATTGTTTTAAAGGTAACCTGCCCACCTATGTGAGTCTGGTGAACAGATGAGACATTTCAAGAGCAGATACTTTCATTCTCACTCCTCTCTGAAGCCTATGAAGTTACATCAGAAAACAATTTGGACAAATACATCTGAGCAGTCCTTTTGTTTAACAAATATCCTCAAAAGAGTTTGGTATTCAGTTTCTCCTCATGTTCCCATTCTTTCTTCTGTTTGTGTTTTACATCACGCTTCTTTGTATCAATCTGTTTCTAGAACTGGTGTTCTCATCTTCAGTAACACATTCTGATGGCAAATCTTTTGCAGCATTAATGCGCTAAAATCTTTGTTGTGAAACAGCTATGTTGTATGTTTGTGTGTATATAGCAACCCTGATGGCCCTAAGCCACAAAGACATAAAAATCAAAAGCTGATGTACATGCAGCATTGCTGACACAAAACCAAAGAAAAGGAAGAATCTGGAAAATGAGGGCAGTGCATACCTTCCACCCACATGTCCATCCCTTACTGTTACTGCAAACCCCATGCATTTAATTAGCAGAGAGAAAACTTGCCCTTCTGCACTCTCTACACTATCTCCTGCTCCTTCCCCACACAAAATGCAAGCAGTAGAAGATACTGCCTGCAGCACTGAATTGTAGCAGCAAAGGATGGTGTGCAGGAGCAAGAGGTAATTGGAGTGGGGGAAAGCTGATGCTCCTGTGCAACCAATTTGAGACTAGGATTCGTGGTCTGTGATTCATGATGCTTGTGTTCATAGTATAATCATCATATATTACCTGCTTGTAGGTGGACAATTAGCAAATATGTATTGTTTAGGTGGTTATTAGCAATGCTGAAGGCACCAAGATTGTTGTTTCACAGTGAATGATAATTTCCTGGTTTTATTGAAAAGTAAGTTAGCAAGGAGGGCTCCACTGGGCAAAGATGTTCTGCTAGCATGAGCAGAGGTGGGATGAGAGTTTCATTTCCCCAGTTAGCAGAGGGCCTTGGAAGAAGAACTTAACATGATACAATGCTAAATGGCACAGTCAGTTCCCTGCCTTCCCACACTGTCTCTGTATGGTTGTGTAGGACAGTCCTCGGTTGAGTTAGGGACTGTGGTAAAGTAGAATTACTAATAAAAATGCAGCTTCTCCTGAATCTTCCTTTTTATTTTCCCCAAAACTAATGTACATGATGTATGACTAAAGATTGCCTGTAATTGCCTGTGTTTCTAAACTTCCTTTAGAAACACTTGTTGTAGAAAATCTGCTCTGTCAATATCTGTATTTTTCTGTGAGGCTCATCCTAGAGCAGGACGGAAGGCAGACTATGCTTTTACTTTTTATTGTTGATGGGGGAAATCGAATAAACAATAAAATGTAGTTTTTCCAAAGGGAGATCAGCATCTAGAGACCAAGTGGGAAAGTGTCAAATGAAAAAATATTAATAGAAGAGAACAAATAGAATCACTAAATTCAGCAGCGTAGACACATCTTAATATAACATGCCTGTGATGAATCCATGTGCGGAAAGCATGTGCATTGTGGCTGTCGTATGATGCATGAAAAATGGATATGTAAAAGTTTTTTACGGCTCCACATCCTAGTTCAGCATGTCTTTCAGGCAGAAGGCCAACTTTCAGTGCGGGTGTCATTTCTGCTGACCTTAAGGGTCTCCGTGTGCACATAGGGTGAACATGACCTTGGCTGCTTCGTGGAGTGAAAGTCCAGTTTGTTGTACAAAGTGCATTGTTATGGTTCCTTGGGGCTGAAACACAGTAACATCCTATCACGTAGGGGTGATCTGTAACTGATGAAGGCCAAAAGACTTCTGTGCTCTTCTAATTCAGCTTCCCATGGGGTAAACAGAACCATATTTTCAAAGCATGAAACAGCTTTGAAACTGCAGCAAAACTCTACATCGTAAGAGAAATGTTTTGGTTCCATCTATGGAGGAAGCACTGGGCAATGTGGCTGTATCCGTGGTGTCTGCAGGATTGCATGCAGCTGCAGGCCCCTGGCACTGTATTTCTGTGTACTTTTGTATGAAAAAGCAGTTCCTGCACAGTTTGCAATTGGCCTTTTTAATTGTAAACTTCTGTTTACTGTTGCCATGGGGGTTTTTCCTATTTGAACTACAGCTTAATGGCTCAGGAATCTCTCGCACACAGGTTAAGATCTGCTGTCTTTCTATTGAATTAAAGAGACTAAAGTCCGTCTGTTTCCCTTTGGTATGACACTATTGCAACCTCTGTGAGTGAGCTCTGCCCACCCATGTGATGGTCTGGTGATCCCAGGGCTGATTTGTATTTTGTTCCATCAGTGGGAAAAAGTAATTGCACGCTTAACTGTCTTCATAAATAACAGGTTCTTTTCTCACAGAATTCCTTTGTTTGTAAGTTTATTTATCTGAATTTTAATATCAGGGAAGTAATTCAGTCTGCAGACAGACTAATATTTTGTGAGCAAGGCTTGTCATTGGTTTTATTTTGAACAATTTTACTGGGACATTATTCCGGTTTATGAGGGTATGAAACCAATTAACATGCTGCCCCTGTGGTAGCCTAATTTATCTGCAGAATTATTATCTAGAACTCACCAGTAGTTCTCATAGTGGGCAGTAAATAAAAATGAAGTAGACTTGAGTATGGCAATCGGCAGGTACTAAAGAAAATTCTGCTTCATGCCACTCTTCTAATTTCTTAAATCACATAGCTCCTTGGTACCTGAGTTTTGTACCCTGTTTTAAAGAAATTATCTTTCCTTCCTGCTCTGTGGACTCAATGTCTCGAGCAGAAGCAATGAAAAGCCTTCTGAGAAAACTTAAATAAAAACAGCAAGTGACTTTAGTATAAACTTTACTGAACTGAGAGTTTTCAGCCTCCTCCATGTGGCCCTGTTCCAGTAATGATGACATGGTAGCAGCCAATGGTATATTTGACCAGTCCAATTCTAGGTAGGTGTTAGATATGATTTCTAGTGCCAGGGTGCTTTACTGAAGGACCGGTGTCTATTGATATATGGATATGTGTATAGGAAGCTTCTACCCAAATATTGGGAGCAACACAAAATGCTTGTTTATAAACTAAAGTCACAAGTAACGCACGTTTTCATCTAGAGTCAGCTGGGCATTCTCAAGGTGGAAAGCAGTAGGTGGGGAAGAGATATAAAAATTTATGCAGGGGATTTGCTTTCTTCCTTGCCTTCAGATGAGGACAGTGGTTCATTCCCCACCCAGGATAATTGCAGTGGTTTTGCCTGGGATAGCATTAATTTTGTTCATAGGTCATGAGTATCTCTATTGTGAATACTGCAGCAGTAATAACACTGTGTTTCTCCATGCTGGCTAGAACTCACTGTGACAAATACTGTGCAGTGCTTGCTTTTCCCCAGGTGGGCTGTGCAGCACCATACCTGCTGAGCACTCCCCCAACAATCAGTGCCAGGTGGCAGCAGCACTCAGGTGGTTGTCCCTGAGCAGGCTGTGTCTGCAGGAGTTGCTGTCACGTGTATGGGCTGTAGCATGGAGATCCTCTCCTATCCTTGAAGGTACCCTATCTGTAGATAGTGGCTCCAGAAACTTGAACTTCTTCAGATTCATGTGGTAACATGACTGAGGTTTTAAAAATAAATGGAGAAAATAAGCTACTTCTTATTTTTTTATGCCTCTGTCTTCTGATTCACATCATTTGAAAACATTGATTTCATGAAACTTTGGAAAAATCCCCCCCTAAAAGGCTTTTTTATTCCTTTCCCTTTGAGCTACATGTAAAAAAGAAGAAAAGCCCAACCATACTGGAGCCTCTTTAAGGAGTAGATAAGGCTCACTTATCTTTCAAACAAAGGAGAAGGAAATCTCTCAATTGACAGGACTTGTTTCTGTCATTCTTCTTTATAGTTACAATTTTGATTTGTAAGGAAGCTCTTTGTTTCAGAAAGCCTTCACCTTGAGCTGCCCCAATAGTGAGTGCACAGACAGGTCAAACTTGCCTCCGAATGTCAGGTGATGGGTAGTGAGTACCACCACAAGCTGCTTTCTGTCTTGTTGGCTGTCTATGGGGTTTTTGTTTGGAGCTTTTCTTAAGCTGGAGAAAATGACTGTTTAATTCTCCAGCCATTCCAAATCCTCAACAAAAGAACCAAACATGCTTAAAAATCTTTCTGCACATTCAGTCACTATGAGTAAAAGAAATGTGTAGAACCAGACACTATTTAACTTTCTTCTTTAACTGAAAGTCTAGGACTCAAAGCTCTCAAAGCTCAGCATTGTCACTTTCTTCTCTGCAGTGGCCCTATGAGGTAGTAAGTCACCATATTTAAAATTCTCACTTTTATTTAACTATTTGAAAAATGTGGCACTGCATTACCCTTAATAGTTGCTCGTTTCAAAAAAACCAAAACCAACGAGTGTCCCCAAACTAACTATTCCTCTGAGCCAGACACTAAGCCAAAGCAGAGCTGCCCATGAATGGAGGCTCACTGGGTGTAAAAGCTAGCTGTGATGAAAAGAGCAAGCACTGGCTCCTTGCAAGACGCTGGTGTCTCGGGGAGGGAGCAGGAGGGGCTGGCGCTGCAGGGACCCAGCAGATGGCATTCTGCCGGCTGCATCTGTTGTGTGCCAGGAAGCAGGGAAGTGATGGCACCAGGGTGTACAGCCCCGTTACCCCACTGCCCTTGCCATCCTCTCAAAATAGGAGATGTGGTGTCGTGATTTGTCTGGTTTAATAGGATACGCTGCTGGGACTGCTGTCCAAGTGTTGCCAGCCAAGGGGAAATAACATTAAAGGTTAAAAGCGCAGAAAAAAGTCAGGTCACTTGCAATTTAATTCAGTTTAGAATGGGAGAACAAAGTCCAGAAGTTTCCAGACTGGAGGGGGGGGGAAGGGTGGGATGTCTGCCATTTTTATGGGCAAGCTCAGATTTCTGAGGGCTCTTTTTTCACTCCTTGGTGCAGTATTTGCTGCTGGTGTTTAATGATTATACTTTTATAACTACTGAACTGCATGGAACCTGTTTAGACTCTGTATATCGAAATTATGGGAATCCAGAATCAATCATTTAAGATTCATAGCTGATGCAAAGGGACTGTAAGTTTTATTTTGCTTTTTATTAATATCATACCTGTAAAGAGATAAGGGCATGTACTATACTGCCCACTGTCACTCATTTTGGAAGTTGCTAAATCTCCCCATCAACGGCAAATCTGAGTATCTCTAGCACTAGAGGCTTAGTCCTGACATTGTCCTCATAAGGCTGAGAAATACATTAGCTGGGTTGTAAAGGGTGTCAGTGGAGGGATTAAATCATGCTGAAAGTCTCTTGCAGAGCCATTAACTGGATTCAGTTTGAGGCCTGAGGTATCAAACCTGTCTTCTCAGTGCTCTGCCTTTGAAGCCACTTTCACCTGAATTGCTTTATGAAAAAGTTATCTACCTGCCACTCTTAGCAACATGATCTCTCCACCTGATAAAGTTGAGGAAACCTTCTAATGATGATGTAGGGGAAATGGAAATACTGGGAATATTACCTAAATAAATGCACACTGGAATAAAACTGGAAGACATCCTTCCTCCCCCAAGCTTAGAGCTGGCAGTCAGAAGAAGGTCATGTATGTGCTGCTCCTGTCATCACCATATCTAGATTTCACAGCTCCTACAAAGCATAAGTCTGCAGTATAAGGCAGTATAGCAGTACCCTTATTATTGTCTATGCTTGTATTGCTGGCTTTGGCTCACTGTTGAGTTTCTATGCCCTGACGGGGACAAGATGACCACTTGTGACTTTACAAATTCAAAATACATTGCCTTTACCTAAGCTGCTACCTGCTGTTTCACCTGTGAGTCTGTGTGTTTGGTCAACCAGTGGGTAGTACCTTTCCCCACCACTTTTAACAGGATGGTATGGATGAGCCCTAAGAAGAGTTTGGGGAATGTAAAGCACCTTTTACATTTCTCACTGGGAATACCATCTTTGAATGTGCTTGTGTGCTACAGGCTGAGCTGCAACATACATCCTTTAGTTCTTTTCACTGCAACAAAAATATTTAGAGGAACTGAAAATATAGAACACAGTCTCCCCACAGCTCTTTATTAAACACTCTCACTTGAGAGGGGCCCTCAAGTGATTTGTTTCAATTTGTTTAATAGTTTTGAGATAATTCTAATATCTCGTACTGATTGCACGTGCAAATACCTTGGGGATTCTTTGCAGAAGTTGCTTTTGAATGGTGTTCCTTTAGCAATGTGTGGAGTTTACCTTCTAATTTGAGACTATTGCTTATAACTTTCTCATTCTTTTGAGAGAAGTGATTACAAAGACTTAAGATGACAGTACCAGATTAGGTGGGGCCTAGCATTTACTTGTTGAGTTTAATGTATAACCTTGGATTACAAAACTAGACTGAAGCAGACCATTTTCAAGTCTTTATTTTCAGGGAGAAGGGCCAGAAAGTAGGTTCAAAAACTTAAAAATATTTGCTTTAATCTTGCGGAGCCAAACACAGGAGCCCCATGCTAATGCCTTGTAGCCAGAAAGTAAAATGAGTCATCAACAGAAAATCAAGTTGTCTAGAGCATCTTTGGAAGAATGATCACAGAAACTGTGCCATGCGAAATAACCCAGAGACTGGGCTGGGCTGGGCTAGGCTGGGCTGGGTGGTAGAGCTACACAAAATTTGCTAAATCCAAAAAGATGGTATTTTGCCTTTTTGCTTTCAGCAAGTACCTTCTCGGTGCACACCATATTGTCTTCCAGGTTTTGCATAAATACTTGCTGCTATTCAGCTAGAGACATCAGCTTCAATTATTCATGGCTTAATGTAAAATAACAGTATTTTCTTGGGTTTTGATGGTTTTTGGTTTTGGTAGAATTTTATTCAGTTTTTATACCAATATCCCTGCCTTATGCTTTTGAAAAATTCCTTTGGATCATGAAGTTTAACACGATTTTAAACTTGAGTGATGAATCTTTAAACTGCAGCTCAAGCACTATTACCATGGCCTTAAAACATAAAACATTCTAAGAGGAATTTTTCTGCCTGTGTTTTTGGACAAAAGAAAAAAAAAGAGGAATACATAAACATATACAAATCACCATCACTCCTTTAAATGAAGAAACTCAATGGCTATGATTTTGAGAGCAGTTACTTCATTCTGCATTTCTGTACTTGTTACAAAAGTTTCAGGGAGACCCATATAAAAAGCTGAAATAATCCTTTCCTTGATCAGGTGGTTCATACCAACATTTTTGATGCCAATCACAGTACACTGTGATTAGATGCTACTTCCACATTACTCTCACAATTGCTTGGGTTTATAAAGCATGGTATGCTTGTTATGATCAAGTAGCTGCTAGCCTTCCTTAATGCTGCTCTGCTCTCAGCAGAGAATGGGAGACAGAACCTGCCAAAATCATCACGTCAGGGATAGACTGGTAGAGGGAGGTGAAAAGATTGATGAACACAGGGAATATGAGCACAGAGTATTTCTGATGATGAGAGCATAACCACATGAATCTTTTCACAATAAAAGGAGCTAGAAACAGAGGAGGGAGTTGAGGAAAAAATTCTGCCCCTACAGTAGTAGGAATGATACTAGCAACAAAACTCAGTATGACCTTGATAGAAGCAAGCACATTTTTGAAATCCACTGATAGCTTATTCTCATCATTCCCACTGGCAAAACCACAACTGCTTCCCCAGTGCAAACACAGACTAGTGCTGTGTGGCTTGTGATGAACGTCCAAGCTGATAGAGGTTAGCAAGCATAGTCCCGGAAGGGATGTCCTTGCTAAGGGGTGCTTACAGCTTCCTCTGTGACCTAACAGAACCTATCAGCTGGCCAGTCTGAATATGGACAATTCTTTAAGCCACTTAAAGTTGTGAACACCTCTGTGATCCACATTTAAGAATAGGCAAACTCCCCCTCAAGCTCTCTCTCGTTTCCGGCGCTGGCACAGGTGGCTGCGGGCCCCGTGTGGGGGCCAGCGGGCCCGGCCAGGCCCTGCTTGGGCCAGGCTGGGCCGGGCCACGGCCATCCTGGAGCCATGGACCTGTTCCAGCCGTGGAACCCCCCCCACTGCCTTGCCGTGGGCAGCCGGAGCGGCTCGGCTCTCCCCCCTCTCCACTGCGATAAGAAAAATTCAACATTCCAGCTGCAAAGCTGCAAGGCCGAGGTGAGATTAACCCTTTTTACTGCTGTGAAGAGCTGAAAACCTGAGGGAAGAGAGAGAGGAGATGCTTAAAGCTGAAATTCTGTTGTGAAGCTGTGATATATCAGAGTATCCTGTTGTCATTTCATGAAGATATGGGGGGTGGAGTGTTCAACTCGTAAGCAAAAGCACCTGCGCTGAGATAGGCAGATGCTGGCACAGCTGTAATTTCATGAGAAGTTTGGACAGGGAGAGATGAACCAGATGAGGACTTTTGCTCTAAACGGGAAAGGAGAAAACCTCAGTACCTAGAGATGCTCCCAGAGATAGTCCTAACAATGAAGATGATGAAAACCCTTTGCTCCCAGGGAAGGAGAAGGGCCTCTGTTTTTGTTTCTGAACGGCTCAACCTTAAAATTGTACCCCAAAAAACTTCAAGAGTGGACCCTCGAACGCGGGAAAACCAATTGCTATCTGTGTGTGACCTTGAACAAGCTGCAAGTCGGGGGAAGGGACTCACATGTGAGCAGAGAGACTCCTCTTCCTAAATGGACTGAACGATATTTGGAAGTGGGTGGCTGTCTCGTTGTGATAATGTTTTCATAGCATGAGCAAGAAGAGACTTCTCTTTCTAAATGGACTAAACAAGGTTATTATGGAAGTGGTAAACAGACTGAACATCTTAAGGGTTGTCTTTTCACATTGTCAGTGGGAGAAGGGAGGAGGGTGGGGGGAGGAGGAGAGTTCTGAAGGTGGTATAATTTTTTTTTTTTCCCTTCTTTTAGGTCTGTTAATAAACTTCTTTATATTCTTTCAAGTTTGGTGCCTGCTTTGCATTTCTCCTAATTCTTATCTCACAGAAGATAAACAGTAATGAGTATTTTAGACCAAACCACTACACTAAATTGGTGTTTCCACCCGGTTACAAACCCAACCTGCGACACAAACCTTTCCCAGCTCTGGTTGTCTGTGTATAACAGCTGCCTTTGGAAAGTGCCAGGGGAGCCTTGCCTGGAGAGTACAGTGCAAAGGATGGTGAAGCTCTTTTTGTAAATCATCAATGAATGGCGAGGATACAGCCCTGTTGCTGGGCTGCTCTTCACCAGCTCCTCACCAGGCAGGGTACAAGCCCTCCAGATTTAGGTATCTGCCTCTGTGTTCCCATTTTTTAACATAAAAACCTTTCCCAATGGTGATAGCTGATGGGCTTTTTAACATGCCAGCTACAGAACCAGGCTCATTTCTTAAAATTGCTGTTGATGAACGAATTATTTGGCAATGCAGTCCACATAGAACCTTATTAAAAAGTAAATATCCTTGAAGGTCTGTTAGGTCAGATCTGTTGGTTCCTCACCTGAATCAAGACCAACAGCTAATGCATAAAAATGAACTTGACCTGATTTACGCTTCATAATTCTGTAGTGACTCACTAATTAAATTTCACAATTCCAAGTGCACCCCCTGGCTACTCATAAATATCTCAGAGGGTTTAAAAAAATGTAAGTATTAGTCTTTTAGAAAGGTAATGTCAGCCTATCTTTTAGAATCTTTATTTGCGAAATGCTGGAACTATGGTGTCTGTTTCCAAATACTTGGAAAATACTTCCACAAATGATGAATGAGTCATGTTTTTCATCTTTCATCTCTAGGTAACTTATGCTGACATAGCACTTCATCTCCTTCTGTCCCTAAAATATGCTTGCTTACCCCTCATTCATGACTTATTTTTCTGCTCCTTGCACTGCTTAGTTTACCTGAAAATGTTGTCTCATTTTTAATATTCATTTCCTCACACATGGGATAAATTGGCTCAATCTTCCACTTTCAAATTAATGCTTGCTTTGTTATTGCTCCATGAGCCTAGTTTGTTCTCTCATTTTTCAGGTTTCTGTTATCTTTATTTCCCATGCTATCATCTCAGTGGGCTTAGTCTGCCTTCTTTTAACTTCTTTGATAGAAATTCCTTCTGCTGCTGCTTTTCAAAGGTTGGGCAAGGTTAGAAGAAGAGACTGGGAGTTTATAGTGTGATTTAACCTCTGAGTGTGATCTTCAAAAATGCCTACACTGTAAGTTTCCCACATAGTGTACTGGAGGCAGAAAGTGGCAGGTTTATTTGCAGTTGAGACTGGGTCGTATTTTTGTGCTTCATCTTTCCATCCTGTTGTTTTCCCCCATTTCTTTTCTGGAAAACGTCCTGATGTTAAAACAAAGTCTCATGCTCTACGGCTTCATCTGGCTGCCCACAGGGGATAGGAATGATATTTATGCATACTGGGAGTAGTTTTCACGTTTTTTTGACTTTTCAAGGACAGGAAAGAGTAGATGAGAGACCTCATAGGGTAGATAGTACAGGGAGTTCTCATTTTAAGGTACCTGTCTAGTATCTCAGAGTCTTATATCCCATGTGGAACTGCTGATTAGATTCGGATCTTCCAGGGGAAAAAAATATTCTCCTGCTCACTCAGCTGAGACCTGGAAATCAACTTGATTTTCTCTTAGGATAGGTATGTGGATCACCTACAAGGAATGTATGGTTGTACCACACCTGTGGTTGCAAGGATTTGAGTTCGGTCTTCCCTTCCTGCTTGTAGACTTGGAGCCTGAAGACCGATTGGTTGGCTGAAGAGTCAATTGCTTTATTATAATGAAAATTGTTTTTCTCAATAGAAAGAGCAGTAGTGAGATTTAACAGCAGGAGGCCACAGTAGATCAGCTTGTGGTCTCTTCTAGCTTTAAACACTATGAAATCTCCCTCCAAAAGGGGTGCCATTGTTACTCCATAGGTTTGCTGGCAAGGAGAGAATTTCAAGGCAAGCATCCAGCACCCACCCACAGATTGTGTTGGCTTTGAGCCTGGCAGCTTGAGTTGCTTCCAAAATGTATCCAGGATCTTCTCGTTAGGAATGCAGCATATTGCTGGTTGTGACACAGATACAGCTGAGTTTACTCCATGTCTTATCTGTAACCTTTTAAGGTTTTCACATGGCTTACTCATTTGCAGAAGCTTTTGTAAACCTGAAAACAGAAAACAGCATGGGCTTCATGCAGCTACTGCTGTTTTCCCTGATATAAGATGTTCCCAGTCTTTCCTCTGGGTATCCTTCATGTTACTTTCAAACCTCCAAGGGTCTGCTGTTGTTGCTTTCTGGCCCGCATCCTTCATTTTTTCTGGGCAAACCTCCCTCTAGCCTGTTGATGTTGTTCCTAATTGCCCAAAGGAATCATTGCTGAGCAATGTGAGGCATTTCCTTCCCTCTTATTAAAAAGCACCAAAATAAAACAGTCTTTCACAGCGGTGGCTAAATCAACCACATCTTAACATTGTGTTATGCCTACAGCATCTGGACTGTTATTGTAAAGTAGCAAGGTGTTTTAGATCAGCTTTTCATTAATCTCTCCTGTTCCCTGACATTAGTACACATTGCATGTACATGCATGGAGGCCCAGTGAGGAGCCTAGTGTTCCCCTGACAAGAAAACTGCTTGTGCCAAGGTTTTGTCACTATGGCACTGTAAACACTGGGAGGAGACCACTGGGCATGGGGCACAAGTTGCTCCTAAACTCCAGTGAAGAAAAGTCAGTTGAAAATATTTTTTCAAAACACGTACTGACCTGTACTGACCACTTGCTATGTTTTGTACAGAATTACCTTGGACTAGCCCAGAACAGAGGTCTGTTGTGCTAGTCTGTCATAGTGCTTGAATACAGAACAGTAGACCTCCTTCAAAGCCCTGACAAGTAAACTAGTAAATACACAGTCTAAATGAAGTCTAAAAAAAAAAAGAAAAGTTCAGGGAACTACTACTTCATAGTGATACAACTCAATGCTCTTCTTAAAGAGAGTAAAGCATTTAGTGGCATTTTGGTGATTTTTTTAGGAAATACATGGTGGTTCCTCAACACAGTCTGCTCTCATCACTCTCTCAGACTCCAGGACTCTTCCCGGGGTTCTGCTGCTTTAGCAAAGATAAAAACTCAGGGAAGAATTGTTGATGAAATAGATTTTGTAGTACTATTAGAAAGCTGCATGAGGCCTTACAAGTCCTTAAAAATTAGCTTTCGTGGGTGTTAGCACTTTCCTGCAGTCAGATGCTTTGATTAATTACACCCTCTCAAAACTTCTCCATGAAAAAAATGCCATTCTTGACAGCCAGTTACTAACTGAAGGTCAATAAACTGGAGGGAGGAGTCTTGAGATTCCTCTCATGGTAACGGTTAGTGATAATCAATCTCCCAAAAATTAAATTTATTTTCAGATGGGAGGTTGTGATTACTCTTTGTGATAGAAATTCTGGACCATGAAAATGCCAATAAGATTTCAGAATCATTTCATTTAGATTGGAAAAGATCATTGAGACCTTTGACAGATCACCTTGTGAACTAGACCATGGCACTTAGTGCCACGTTCCTTTATTTCTTGAACACCTCCAGGGATGGTGACTCCACTACCTCACTGGGCAGTCCATTCCAATGTTTAAAAACCACTTCCATGAAGAAATTCCTCCTGATGTCCAACCTGAAACTCCCCTGGCACAGCTTGAGACCTATGCACTCCCATTCTGTCACTGGCTGCCTGAGAGAAGATGCCAACCCTCCCTGGCTACACCCTCCTTTCAGGCAGTTGTAGAAAGTGATAAGGTCTCTCTAAGCCTCCTTTTCTCCAGGCTAAACACCACCAGCTCCCTCAGCCGTTCCTCATATGACTCACTCTCTAGAACCTTCACCAGCTCCACTGCCCTTCTCTGGGCCTGCTCCAGCACCTCAATGTCCTCCTGAAGTGAGGGGCCCAGAACTGGACACAGAACTTGAGATGTGACCTCACCAGTACAGGGGCACAACCACATCCCTGTTCCTGCTGGCCACACTATTGCTGATACAGGCCAGGATGCCGTTCTTGGCTACCTGGGCACACGCTGGATCATGTTCAGCTGGCTGTTGACCAGCAGTTCCAGGTCCTTTTCTGCCAGGCCCTTTCCCACCACACTGTCCCCTGCCTGTAGTGCTGCATGGGATTGTTGTGGCCAAAGTGTAGGACCTGTCACTAGGCCTTGTTGAACCTCATATCTTTGGCCTTAGCCCAGCAATCCAGCCTGTCCAGATCCCTCTGCTGATCCTACTTACCCTTCAGCAGATTGACACCTCATCCAACTTAATTTTGGCTGAGAACTTACTGGGAGTATACTTGATGTCCTTGTCCAGATCTTTAATAAGTATATTGAACAAGACTGGGCCCCAGTACTGAGCCCTGGAGTACACCACTGGTGACCATCTGACAATTGGATGTGGCACCATTCACTTCCACTCTCTGGGCCTCGCTGTCCAGCCAGTTCTTAACCCAGCAAAGAGTGGACCTGTCCAAGCCATGGGCTAACAGGTTTTCCAGGAGAGTGCCATGGGAGACAATATCAAAATCTTCTGTTAAGAAGAAGACAACATCCACAGCCTCTAGGTGAGTCCTCTGGTCATAAAAGGAGATCAGGTTGGTCAGGCAGGACCTACCTTTCCCACATCTGTGCCCGATCCCTTGATTGTCCTGTATGTGCCGTGTGAACACATTCAAGATGATGTTCCATAAGCTTGGCAGGCACTGAGGTTAGGCTGAGAGGCCTGTATTTCACTGGATCCTCCTTACAGCCCTTCCTGTGGATGGGCATCACATTGGCCAACTCCAGTTGTCTGAGACCTCCCTGGTTACCCAGGAACTTATGATGAATGATGGACAGCAGCTTAGAGAGCTCTCCCATCAGCTTCCTTGGCTGAATACCATTCGTTCTTAGACTTGTGAGTGTCTAAATGGCTCAGCAGGTCACTAGCTACTTCCTCCTGGATTACAGGGGGTCTATTCTGGGATGCTGAAGTCATCCCATCTGTGGAAACTCCATCTGCTTCTCACCAATAGCTTGTGGCAGGCCTGGACTGAGATTTAGGCTCAGTTATGTCATGTTTTCTTCTGCTCTAGCTGGAAAGATTCTTACAAATTAAAAAAGAGAGTTAAATCTGCAAGCAATTTAGCCTAGTGTTTCTCCACTGAAACTACCAAGAAGGCTTGTTAATAGTTTTTCATCCCAAAGATGCGTTTTCAAAGTGTGGTTGCCCTCCCTTTTACAGAAATGATTTGCAACCATTCATACCCTATAAGCAACCAGAAAGCTATCAGAGCTTGCAGAAAGGTTGGAGCTGTGCTTGACAGAAGCATCTCCCTGCACATGAAATGAGAAACCTCTTCTTAAGGGGTGAGGAGTGCTGTATTGAGTCTTAGGACATTAATAACTCAACTGTTAGTCTGGTCAGTCTCAAGGTGAAATTCTCTTGCTATTAGAGATTCGCGATATTCGCGATATTCTGCGATACCCATTCCACTCTAGTTTTATACCATTGCACTGATTTTGATGCTCTACCCTGCAAAGGAAGTTGCTTTGATATCTTTTTGCTCTTCTTTTATTGTTACTGAAAATGCTGATTCAGTATTGCACTGCCAGCATGCAAACATGTGCTGCTTTTTGTGTTTGATGCTAGACTACTATATTGATGCAACCTGGTATGCATTAATTGTATGGTTTCAATTTGTCATTGGGGACTGCTGAAGAAATAGGCAGGAGAGTTAATTGTGCCTCTCTCACGAGACTTTTGGTTCCTTCTCCATTCACAGCCGGTGAGGAGATGTCCCTGCCTCTCATTCTTGTCCCTGGCCTCTGTGTCCTCGCTCTCTGTTTGCCCAAAGTTCCTGGTGGATTCTGTTGCATTTAATTGGGAGAGCAAGACACTAATTTTCAATAATTTCTCAACTTACCCCTTCTAGATGGTGTTTACTAACACAGCTCAGCTGTAGGATCTTCAACAATGTCTGAAGTTAGCAGGATGTTTTGGTTCCATTCATCTCAATCCTTCTTTTTATCAACATTCACAGCACTTTCTGATGGAGATAAAGATGCCCTGAAAAGCTTCCAGCCCAAGTTAAAAGGAGAACAAACAAGAGAGAAGGGCAATATGGAGGGAGGTGAGAGGGAAGAGGGGAGAAAAGGAATGGAGGCAAGACTGGCATGATTATTGGAAAAACTTATTCAGATGACTGATACTAGTGAGTTTTCCAGATTAATATGAATAAGTTTTAAGGCTTTTTTTCTGAATGTAGCAGAGGCCACTGTTTAAGTTTCATTGAAGTTAATTTTGTGAAGGGGAATAAGGTGGGAGGAAGAAAGAGTGAATGCATGCCAGATGGGGTTTAAGAAGAGAAATCCATGCATAGACAGCATGAAAAGAGCTTGCAAGCAGGCATGTGAGGGGAACACAAAGGGGATGGAGGGAGGGAGTGAATGGAGATGGGGGAGGGCCAGGCTGAGCAGATGGAGACAGCAAGAGGAGGAGGATGGGCAAGTGGTACAGGGATTTGCTTGTAGAAAGACCCTGGAAAGTAAAAGTAAGGAGTTTGGCACTGGCTAAGAGTGGTGGAATGGAGAGCACAGGGAGAGCCCTTGGGTGCTGAATGCAGGTGATGGTGCAGAGCTTGGCACCCTGGACAAGTTCGGGTGGGTCTGGAGGTGACTGAATCCTCTTCCTGGGGCCAGAGCCCACCTCACATCCCTGGAGACCAAGGCTTTGCTCCAGAGTTGCAGTGATAAAGCATGATGAGAGAGAAAGCATGCACAGAGAGAAAGCATGATGTTGTTTAAATGTACAGGGAACAGGATTTATCTAAGACCTTTCTGGAGAGTCCTTCACTGTAGTCAGCATTGCAGCCATGATTCATGCACAGTCATAAAGATGTTAAAATGAACAAGTTACCAGCTCGTAGTAACTCAAACATGCAAAATCTGTCAAGGGGACAGCTCAGAAAAACAAGAAGGAAAAGCTCCATGTACAAAGACATGAAAAATAAGGAGATAAAAATTATCTCAGTAACACTCACACCTACAGAAATGGAGGGCAGACTTGTCTAAAAGATTTCCAACATAAAAAGAAGGTGTAAGAACTTCCATCACCTGTTGCTGAGGAATAGCTCCTGTTTCCTGGTAGAGGTGATGCCTGTCTGCCTGCATGGAGAATCAGGAGCAAGCAGAGCAAACTCGGGTCATCAGTTTTGCCTCATCATTGCAGGCCTTTATTAAGGAAGAGGGAAAAGGACCAAACTGCTAGCAGCTGGTATAACCAGCTAAAATGTTACGGTCCTCCTGTTAGCAGAGAGCAGGATGAGAGAGCAGGGACCGGCAGGGTATAGCATCTGAGAGACTGAGTGAAGAGGATGGACAATAGAGAGGAATTCCTGTCCTGTGGGAGATGGGCTGTCAGGGGGAGACCTAATTTTAGAGCAGAGTGCTATCCCCAGCCTAGAAGTGCCCTCTCTGCCATCTGAGTATGCTTTCTTAGTCCATCTAACCCTGAGAGAGGCTACTGCACTGGGAGAGAAAGTAATTTTTTTCTCCTTTTATTTCTCATTTTAAGCCTGATTCAATTTGTGGAACAGATCAGAAAAAGATGGTATCTGTGTTTAGATGTATCAAGTTGTCCAAAAAATATCTCCCAGCGTGAATATGAAGTGCAGGTCCTTGAACATGAAGATGAGGTCAAGAAAATCTAATATTTCAAGGGGTTTTGGGGATCTTTGCATGTTCATATACATAAGTCACTTTTAGTTTGACGTTTACATTTTTTTACTCCAGGCAGCTTTAAAATAACTTTGGTTTTGGCTTTTTTATTCTTGTTTGTTTGTTTTTGCAAACACATTCATTTTGGGAAAAAAAATCAGGGGGAGAAATAACTAAACTTTTTAAAAGGTGGAATATTTTTCCCAGCTGGGCTCAGCTGGCCTTGGTGACCAAAACCGCGTGGTGGTAACACGCAGCTCCTTGTCCCTCAGCCACATATACGTTGTTTGCAATCACCACATCAAGCAAATTGTTGCTTGGGGAATTACCTTTTGGATGAGTGTTGGGGTGATTCAGAGTGTGTTCAGTTTTGTGATTCACGGAGCTGCAAAGGAAAACTGATGACTGGGGGCAGGGGAAGGAGCATGACAGTAAGGCAGAAAATTAGTGTCCAGAATGCATTTGTGATAGGCATGTTTCAAAGTTTCTAACAATATGGGACAGAGACATTTGGCAACCAGTACATTAATGTTGCATGCTTTAATCTTTCTGATAGTGTTTTAATATTTTACAAAAACACTGCTGCTAATGTATGAAAACTAGTATTTTTAGATTGCTTCCACTCTTAGGTACTGTTTTATCACACAGAAAAGTTAAACCAGCCAGTTACCACTTTGGGAAGGCACTCTGTTTGTCAGGCTTTGTTCTGAAGCCATTGTTTGTCTTCTGTTCTGCCAAATTTCTTCTTCATGTGAAAAACTCTGGTTAAACCCCTTTCCCTCAACAATTTTTTCCCAAAGTTAGTGTTGCTAGGATCATAGAAGAGGCCATTGCAGACAAGCCTGTCTACTGGTTTTGCTCTGCTTTGAGAGAGTTTATTCTTAGACAGTTTGGAAGAATCTGCAAGAAATCTCAGTGAAGTCAACTGTGGAACAAACTGCTCATGGGAGAGGATTTTTCCTAGCCTCATTCATTGAACTACCAGCCTAAATTCTTAAACTTGGGTGAACTTCTTTTCTAATTTCAAGCTTAACCTTGCTAGCTGGTTTTTAAAATAGCAGTGATTCACACAGTATGGTTACACATTGCATATGCTAAATATTTGTAATCAGTTATACAGTATTAGCATTTCTGCAGAAGAAGCAAACCTTTTTAGTTATTAACTATACTACAGTACCCTGGCTCCCCAAGTTTCTGAAAACAACTAGGCACCATCAAGATGCACAAGTGCTTAGGTATACCTCAGCATTCAGCATTAATTAGTTAGTTTGTTCTCTGTGTGTAGTAGTCATTTGTACAAACACAGTGTTCATACAGTCCTTAAACACACAAGAACAAAATGTTTCAAGGATTAAACATGGGCTGAAGTGACCTGTCAGCTGAGAATGCTCAATCAATGTCTTGGAATATACAGAACTCTAAAAAACCATGATCAATAATGTGTACCAATGGAGTCAAAAAGACCATTTCATTGGGCTTTTATGGGAAATAAAATGTGAATAACTATACCAACAGTAAAGAAATTCAGGAAAACTATTTTTCAAGTAAACACAGCATTTCCCAAACAGCAGGACATAATGGTTTTGAAGTTATCTGCAAAGTCAGAATTATTTCCACAGTAACTTATGGTGAGTAGCCTAATCAGACAGTGACACAAAGGAGGAATGAACTTTAAACAATTTTTCTGGTGTATTAAGTACAAGATGCTTTCATATAGCATCTATTGCTTTTGTCCCACATGGCTTTCTTTTAAAACTATACTTATTGTAAAGAACTGTAAAGAAATCCCTTTCATTATGCAGTTAATGCAGGGCTTGAAAAATGTACCTTATGTCTAAAAAGCCAGTGGAGACTGTGTCTTGGGCAGCTTGGTTTGGTCTCATGCATGAAAAGCTCAATTGTAATTCTGCTTTCCCTGGCTTTCTGAGGATTTTTTTTTTTGTTTGTTTTGTTTTCAAACATGCTTGGAAGGCACATGTTGACGAATCAGCAAAATAGGACAGTATTGTTAGCTTTTTAAGTGATTTTCCATCTGGTAGATTCATCTAATTGGAGTGGTAGGCTTGAAGTTATTTGCTGCTGCTTGTTTCATGCAATTCAAGTACCTGCATGGGGATTCCTAGACTTCCCCCATTTCCTGTGCTCATAGAGAAAGGGATCTACTCCTTGTCCCATGTAACTACAGCAAGTACTCACCTGCAGCATGAGGCTTAGATAACTTCTTGCATTTATTTCCCTTGGAAGGAAGAGAACCTCATCTCAGCCAGATCCCTGTAAGCTGCAACTGGAGAGGCTTTGAAAAGGGAAAAATAGAAGAATTACGAAGAGAGAATAAGGCAGTCAAAGAAGGGAAGGGCCGGAAGAAAAGGCAAAAAACATGTGGTCTGGCTCTTCTCTTTGACTGCTGTAGAAATAACCCAATCTATTGAAGTCCATGGCTTTCTGCTGGCACAAAGCAGAAAAAATCACGTGCAAGATTTCAGGCAAAGCAAGGACACAATTTTTCATGTAGGTAAATGAGTGAATTAGTATTGTTTAGCTTGGACTTCTCACCAAGAAGACTGTTTTATGATTTGAGAAGCAAGAACTTGAAGGGTCCATTAGACAAACATATTTCTGATTGCCTGAAACTGCTGCAGGGGTGTGGTAGGATTTTAAATAACTACTAACTAAATGGCAAAACACTCCCCCAGAGCTCCAAGGTGGTGACTCCACTTGACTCCACTTACTTTTCCATTACCTTTCTCTACATTTCCCTTCCTTCTGAATTTTAACATGCCATCTGATTAACACAGCTGTTTTTCCTTTTTGTTTTGTACTTCCATACATGAGATTACTAGATCTTTTCTATTCCTTCCTACACTTATTCTTGCATTTCCTTAAAATGCTGTAGAGTTGGGGACATAGTATACACTAATATCCCTTTTCTAAAAGAGAAATATCTTTCCTGAAACAGCTATGCTGATTTTCATGGAAAAGTTGTAGTGTGAATTAACTTTTCATTGTTTTTATTCAAAACAAGATCGGTTTCAAAAAGTCTTTTGAAAAACTGAATCTGACACACAGTGTACACAGAAGCAGAAGCTGTAATAAATCCTGCTGGGGTCAGGCAATTTGTGTCCCAAAAAGGAGTACAGGCCAGTGTGACTGCAGCAGCTGCTGCTGTGTCAGTTACGTTTATATTGCTGCCTGAAACCCAGCTATTGGAAAAATCTATGAAAAACCTCAGAAGCACCTCAAACTGTGCACAGCTTCAACACAGTTCACGTGGATCACATATTTTAGCTTGGCAGAGTAATGCAGTGATCTCATGAAAGCTGTTGATATTAACAATGCACTAATCTCTAGGTGGGAATCTTCCCTCTACACCCAGGCCAGGCCAGATATCTGATTACAAAGAACAAGTTCTCACTTACAAGAAGGTAGGTGTAACTGGGGAGGTGGGGGCTTTTCTACATCTCACTGTGAGCAAAAAGTAAACCAAGAGGTTGGCAGGGATTGGGTGGGTTTTTTGTTTTGGTTTGTTTTTTTTTTAAATCAAATAACACGTCAGTTGCTGTTGTTTGAAGTTTCTAAATGTCTTCTCAGATTAAACGAAGTCATTTATGTACATTGTAATTTAATGCTTGGTGGAGTGGCCTTGCATAGAAGACTGGTAGTTCATAGACAAGGAGGGATGGTTTGATCTCAGCCATGAGTGTGGTTTTGAAAAATTACACTTCTGTTGAATATGAGGGTTTGTTTTAAAAACCATTTAGTGTCACATATAACAAAGAAAAATGGCCATGGGAAGAGGGAAAACAAAGGAGGGCAGAAGTTTGTTTTCCTTAAAAAAGCAGGACAGCAGGCACTAAGGACAAGCCATGCATTGTGATCATGCTCTTGGTGGCTGAGACAGCAGGAGGCTTTTTAGGCAGGGCTGGAGTTGTGCTCTTTGGGTGGCTACCCTGCTGGAAGAGCTTGTCTGCTTGCCTTCCTGGAAAGGCAGAGCAGGCAGCCAGGTGCCCTCCAGCAGTCTGCGGCTTTCGGGATCTGCTTACTTTGCCTCTGCCTGAAGCCAGCCCCAGCCTAGACTCTGTCCTCCTGTGTGCAATGGATGAGAAAACAGAGGGTGAGGCTGCAGGCAGAGGAACAGAGGGGGGACCAGAATACATTTGCGTCATTTTTTCAGTGGTCTTTTATAACTCTTTTCTAAAACTCCCTGCATAACTTCGGGAGGGGGGGGCGGAGGGGGGGGGAAGGTTAAAATTTTGTGTTTCTTCCTCTGTAAGGCAGCATTAGTGAATAATGCTTCCATGTTTTGCAGAGCTGTCAGGCAACATGTTGAGTATTTGTGGTCTGCAGAAATATTGGGTGCTGTGGACCCCCTGAGAAAAAAGCGTTTATAGGTAAGGGGAAGACAAATGCTCTGCTGGCATAAGGAAGGTTACAAATTGAATTTAGCAAGAATTTATTTGGGGACTGACCTGGTTTTGTAATTTCTTTCCTACATGCAAATAAGGGTGTGTTAGCAGAGTTTATAGGTTATAAAATTTGAGAGGCCATTTTCTGCACAGAGGGGAACTGATGCAGAGTTTAATATGATTCAGAGAGCTCTGAAGTCTGTATGACTGGAAGCAGAATGAAACATAGCAGTACAAAGTGCAATATCATTCACCTAGGGACGAATATGAATATCTTTGAGGTCATCAGTTGGAAACAACCAGGAGGAAAGAAAGTCCTCATGGCTATGTTCATCTCAAAATGACTTGGGCAACAGTGACTCCTCCCACCCACCCAGTGCTATGATTATGATCTATCAGGCAAAATGTCTCCAAAAGTACGGGCAAATGTTTAAGCTGTCTGTAAAACATTAGCAAGAGCCTGTCTGCAACTGTAGTCACCTGCACTGAGGAAAAGTGAATTCCAAGTGGAAGAGGTATAGCCAAGGGCTTGTAAGTTGAGACACCAGAAAACAGAACAAATGTTATATGAAAAAACTAAAATATTGTACCTTGATTAGTCAAGGAAAATGGTCTGAGAAAGATAAGACTACTCCCTTTAAATACCAAATGTCAAAAAAGTGGAAGATATATTTTAAAAAATTTGCCTGTCTCATTTCTTTTCCTACCCCATGTAAAGGTTCCTGTGGCTCCCTTTCCCCTTCATTTAAAGCCCTGCTCTCCAGATCATTTCCAGCTGCATTAATGTTATCCTGTTATTTTAGAGCTCCATGGGGCTGAAATAGTCAAAATATCAACCCCCATAGTTTTCTAGGTGAGAAAAATGGTGTTCAATTTTGAGTTTGTATTGTGATAAACCATGTACAGAGCATGTGCCAGTAAGCAGGAAAAGCTATTTTCAGCAAAAAGTTCTGCTTTTCCAATAAAATTAATCAGATTTTATTTATCAAAGCCCCATCCAGTCAAACCACAACTTAGGTTAGAGTAACCACAGGTGAAAACCTCACATAGAGCTTTAGCTAAGTGGGAGGTTTGCAGTCTCACAAAGGAATCCTATCTCCAGAAATAAACCCAGAGTTGCTCCTGCATTAATGGCTTGTTTTGTCTGGATGTCAATGTGTATTGAAAAAAAGGTAATGATGGATAATTATATCAGAGTGTGCATGAGCCATATCGGACGTAGAGATGGTCTGATTGACTTGGGTGTTGGGACTGCTGTGTGATTTACTTTTTCTGCTCTGGGAAACTAAGGGGCTTGCCAGAAGCTTTGTCAGTGTAGGGATTCTGTGTTATGGGGTTTGGTGAGAACCACATTGTTCCTTTGATTTGAAAATAGTCAGACCCAAGGTTCACATTTCCATCTCTGCAGACTGTATCCAGCAAGAGAAAGCTGAGCTGAGGATGCTGTAGAGATTGCTTCAAGTGGGTTACATTGTGCTTTCCCTTCTGATTTTGTCCTAAAGGTGCAAGACATTAACAGAAAAAAGAAAAAAAAGATAATATCAAATAAACTTTAAAAAAAATCTTGTAGGTACTCAGGTCAGTTCTTTACAAATATGATAGCTCCATATTTATATTCTAAATAATAAAGCAATCGGTATATTTAAAAATTCCTGCGCTGTTTAGCTAGCAGGAATACAAACATTCCCAGCCTGAACAGGACTCCTGTTAGTTATACCTATGGAATTTAATTTTACTTTCTTTCTAAGGAGAACACATAAAGAAATTATTCGTGCCTATTTTATTTCTGGACTGCTGATCTTGTGTTATCATAGGGGTAGGATGTGTCCTATTTGTTCTGCTTGAACTCTGTGGTCTGTGCTCAAGACTCCCAGTCATTCAGAGAATCCATATCAAGCAGGAGAGATGAAAAACTCCCTGTCTCTCTGGCCAAGCTGATAAGATAATGCTGCTTCATTGCTACCATCCTAAAGCCTCCTTAACAGGCAGCCCCAGGCTTCTGGTAGAGTACAAGCAGTCTCTGTCCTTCCCCTTCTTCTACTTTAACAGCTAACCTTTATTTAGACCCAAGTCTTGGGAAGAATCTTCCTCTTCTTTTGAGGACCAGAGCCTTTTGTGGAACCTGGACAGCAGAAGGGCAGGAAGATGTGCTTCTGTTTGAGAAAAACTTTGGAAGTAGTAAAGGGAAAGCAGGCGAAGAGCTTGTTGCAGCTGAGAGAACAGGGGTGCTGCCAGCTTGAAGTATGTTTACTTTGTTGTAGCAGATGTGGCAGCATGGGGAGAAATAGTCAGCTGGAGAGAAGGATGGATCATGCATGAGGGAGAGAAAGCTATGGGAATAACAGGAGCTGCAGAATGATGGCAAGTGAGATAATGGGGAATAAGTAAACAAAGAGATAAAAGACAATGAATAAAAGTATATGACAATTCTTCTCTTATTTCTAGAGAAGAATTGTACTGAATCAAATAAGCTGGTCTGCAATGGTCTAGGATTGTGTATGTGAGAATATTTGTTCTGGGATGATGGCAGTAATACCCCAGCCTTCTATGTGGTGGGTTTCACATGCTGATATTAAAATGTTGTGTCAAGACAATCTATATTGTTATGTTGATTCTGCAGCTAGAGAAATATTGTCTGTATGGGAGAGAAAGAGAGAGGGAGAAAGAAAAAGAGAAAAAAATAGAGAGAAAAATGGGAAGAACAGGCAAGAAAAAGATTGCTAGTGTGTCCTAGGGTAGAATATAAAAACATGTTCATAGTGTGTGCATGTATGTTGCTGTAAAGAAATAAGTTGGTTTGAATTTCTTGGTCCCTAAAGTTAGGATGGGATGGAGAAAAGTTGCTTAGGTAATAAATATTTCTCAATTTTATCAACTCAATTGTGGTGAATGAATGAATGTGTGTTACAGCAGTCTGAGACCCCACGTGGGACAGTTATGTTTGTACAATAAACCTGAAGAGTTCAAGCTTTCACTTTCAAAGTCAAGCTTTCTAGTTTTCAGGACTGCAAATGTGAGTTTCTGTGTAGAAATAGGTTGTGGTTTTGAAACCAAACTTTCTAGAAAACATGTTGAGTAATCCGAGGTTGCCAGAGATATGCATTTCTTTGCACTTTTTGTCTCATCAATGTGTTAACTCTGAAAGCTAATGACTGCCATTTCACTATCAACAGACACAGTTTCAGGTCTGACTTTTTTAGCAGAAGGGCAGGAATGAAAGTCCTGTTCCTCAAAGGGGGTAGCTTGGTAGTCACTGCAACTGAAGGAAGGAGGAATTCAAGCAAAAATGGTGAAGCATTCTAAAAAAGCACTTATTTCCCTCGAGCAATGATCAGACATCACAACAAGTTGCTAACAAGTTGCTTGCATTCATGGTTTGTTTGTAGGTCATTCTAAAGGCTGGACTCAGTCTCTTTTTTTTTTTTTTCTTTTTTTTTTTTTTTCTTTTTTTTTTTTTTGCACCTGCTGTTAATATCAAAAAGGAACCAGCTGTAGGTTTATGTCAGAACAAAATTTTACACTTAAACTCAGAGCTGAGACTACTAGTTGCATCAAAGAATTTGACAGTGATGGAGCAGTAGGACTTTTCATGAACTGTTCAAGCCATGTGGGGAAAAGTCTGCTTCTTTTTACTGGTTGTAAAATTTGGGAAAGTGAAGAAAGGAGTTGCAAGAGAGAGTTATAGAGGAAAGCTGACATCTCTGTCGTGACAATAGCAGTGTATACTCTGTGCTATGTGCTAGCAAGATGCACACACAACTCATGGTGAATGAGTACAAAATAAATCAGTATTAACCTTTCCTTTTGGATTTTTGTTAAATCTGTTCTTTAGTTCATGTAAAGAATATAATTTTTATGCTCTGGTTGTGTACAGAATAGAAATAACTTGTCTGTAGGAGATAGCAAATTATAACAAATTCCTATCATAAATTAACTCTAGATTTCATTATGAAAACAAAAAGGTAGAACTACAAAAATGCTGATAATGTTGTTTTTTTTTTTTCTTGTAATGAAAATGGCTCTTCCAACAGTACTAGGTAACAACACTGCTATTGCCTACCATGCCAACCATTACATCCTTTGCTGTTTGTGTTTCATTACTGCTTAGAGGCCCTGGTCCCAGGCCACGATCCTGCTGGACAGGATTCAAAAGACCTTTTTTGTATCAAAGAGCTTGCAATGTTTATGGTGCTTTTGGTTTGTAATAAAGCACCTCAGTAAAGAGAGCTGCTACTGGAGTTTTAACTTATTTAAAAGACAGTTTTTCTGGTGGGGTGTCCCCTACTTTAATAACAGTAACTTAAACCCAAGCAGCCATTTTGCTCTCTGAAAACCCTCTAAATAAAACCAATAAATATTTGTTCTTTGTCCTGCATAGGAAAGCACAAAATGCTAGATGGCTTCATAAGGTCTTGTTTGGCTTCTTTCATAGTATTTTATAGGGAAAAAATATGAGTACAATTATTGTAAATGTTTCTCTTTGTACATTGATACCAGCTCTTTTTTATTTCAAATTTTATCTTATTCTTTTTTTTTATTACAATGCAATTGCAATAAAAATTGCAATATGTCTACCTGAAAATTTTGTGATTAAAAATGTCCTTTGCCCATGAGGTATCTTCTTTCCATAAGAATTGCAGTTTTTTTCCTGGAAAATAATGCTGAAAACTTCTCATAGTTTTGAGCGTTTCTAAAAGGAAGTAAAAAAATTGCCAGGAAAAGACAAGGTCTTCACAGCTTTATTAAAGTACCCACTATCATACATCACACAGCATAGCACTTCTAGAGAAAGTTTTATCATGTATAGTTCCAGCCACAGAGCCTTTCAGCTGTGTTGAAAGCTGAGCAGAAAGTGAAATGACATAGCAGAGCTGAACGAAATACTGAAAGTAAACAAGATATTTATCTACTTTTTTTTTAATAATTATTTTTCTGGAAGTCAGTTATCTCTGAAACAAATCTGGACTTCTTAAAAATGTGTTTTTTTGATTTTCTGAAAGAATTGCCATTCAGTTTGTATCTCACAGTATTTCTTCTTCACCTGGAGTAGGTAATTCCCCAAAATATTTTCAAGATGGCTGCTAGCCCATGTTTGCATGTTACCAACACCTGCAGTTAATATTCATGTGGAGAAGGGGTGGCTTGGATGAGTGTTTGTGGGGATCAAAGAAAATGGCTGATAAATACCCCTTAAACAAACTTACTCCTTGCATGAGCATGGTGTTTCAGAATAGTCCTTTGTAAGAAAAAACTCTTATGAAGTAAGAGATTCTATAAATTACTCTAAAGATTTATAGAATAAGACTTTAGGAAACATTGTCTTTTCTGGAGGTTTCTAATTCGTGATACCAACTCAGGAGCTGGATGGTAATTACTGTATTCTGTAAGATTGTTTAGCAGAAAATCCCTGAAAAAACACCCCAATTATTGCTATCAACTTGCTTAGGACTTTTCTACAGATATTTTTACTTATACTTATTCAGCCTCAGAGTTTGGGTTTTAGCTGCATTTAGCCTTTTGTTGCCCCTGCCCCACTTTTCCAGCAGATTGCCTTCTCTCCATTTCATTGTGGCTGCTTCTGTCTCACCCACATTCAGGTGGTTGGTTCTGTCAGCTCCTCTACTGCTGCCATCCTACATTTTTATAAACTCCCTTTCCCTATGGCCTGTCCTATGTATTCTTTTTTTTTTTTTTCAAGGAATTGATCATACATCGAAGAATGGACTCAGAATATAAAGATAAGAGGATTTACCAGGCAAAAGAGTGAGACCAGATAAAAGATGAGTCACTGTCATCCTTAAAATGGAGCAGACAGAATTGGGAAAGAACAGGTTTTTGGTTTTAAGCTGTATTTAATACCAAATAACCTTTGTTATAACTTGATTTTACTTTTTCCCCACAATGTTTTCCTTTAAGTATTTTGATTAAAATTGCCAAATTATTGCCAAACAGGCTTATTTTCTGCATTCAAACCAGGCCTGTGCTTGTAAGTACAATGCACCTGTTAGCTTCAGAGTACTCTGACTCCTGAATTCTTGTGAAATCACATTTACCCATGTAAATACTACTAAAATCCTTTGGTCGTGGTTGCACTGACACAGGGCATTTGTACCAGAACCCTTGCACCAGGCACAAGGGAAAGCACCAGAGTATTTTAACTTGCATTTTGTTGTGTTTCAGAGTTTTTAAAATCCATTTTCCTTCAAGGGGAGGGGGTGTGGGGGGGATGATGCAGCAAATCTCTCTGTTTCATATCAGTGTGGGTGAGATTTTCTGGTAAATGACATGGATATATGGTTAGTACCACAGTGGGATCAGTGATATCGTTGCTCTATGGCAATGGAAATTTTGATGCTGACTGAGCAATGAAAACTCAGATTGACATTGATGAGCAAATGTGATTTACCACTAATTTATCCTCAGGTATTGAGATGGCCATGAAGCATATTTAACTTGTCTGCAAATCTGTATAATTTACAAATATATATGTAGAGAGCTTGAAAATTAATTTTCACTAACTTTTGTCTTCTAACTTTTCTCTGTGATTGCTTTTGCTTGCCCAGCCAAGAAGCAGGTGACCAATAAGGTATGAATTGCCAATGGCTAATGAATAATAATCAAATGAATAGTTTGTAAATATCCCTTAACCTGAAAGCTGCTTTTCTAGTATATCTGATGATTTCTTACAAATCAAAATGTATTTTTCCTGTTTGATGAATATACAGGTACATATTTATACATGCACAACTGACATGCCTTGTAGAAGTACACAGATTTCCAGTCTGAGGCAGTGATATTTGAACAACTGCAGTTTGGATGAGCAGCAGTTGAGGAATTTAGCATAGACTAGCATAGTTAAACAAGATTTCTACAATTATAAATTGATGATGTAAAGTTTCAGTAATTTACTCTTGATATTGACAGAACAATTTGGGACTAATCTGTCTAAAGGACCTGCTTTAATTTTTTCAGGTGACTGGCTCTTGGTTTTTGTCAATCATTTTAGTCTGATTAGATCTTTAAATTTAAACATTTTTGTACAAGAGTTTTTCTAATAAGAAATAGTTAATTGCTAAACAAACAGGCTGCAATAACAAAATACAATTCACTGAAATTGTTTCCATTAGTTAAGCTTTCTCTCAGAGAATTTAAATATTTGCTGAATCTCTAGTCATTGTGCAGCAGTTTTCAGGAAAAATGTAATGGTTGGACTGAAGGAAAAAAAAGCGTCTCGCACAAATAGGCATGCGAAATAGAAGTTATTAAACTATTTTGGTAAAGTCAAATGTACTAAGAGAAAGTGGATCACAAAAGCAGATTCAGTTTTCTGCATTTCAGTTCAGGATTTTTAGGCAACAGGTTTTAAGAATCATGCAGATGGAAACAGTTTAGTAAAACCTAAGTCTTCTTTTGTTTTGTGGGGTTTTTGTTTGTTTAATTAGAGTATCTAATCTGTTTTTGCATTCTAAACTTTTTGAAACTCGGTGGATTGTTTCTTCCTTTTACTGAACATTCAGCTGGCTGGAAATGCACTTTAATTTGAAAGCGTTGCTATTTTCAGAAGAACATCTTTTTCAGCATTACAGATTGATACATAAAGACTCCAGCTTTAACAGGAGTTGGTGTGTATTCTAGCATTAAAAGAAGCCCTTAAATGATAAATATAAAATACATGAACGACTTAAAACCCAAAAGCGTAGGTTTACACTGTTTTCAAAGCAGGAGTCGAAATTCGAAAGAGCGAGCCTAATTTTGAGCGGAAATAGGAAGACTGCCGTAGTTCGATGAGGATTCCCGCCGACACCTGGACCCGGTAATGCAGCACCTGGAGTGGTAGCGGACGGCGTAGAGGTCTGATCTCCGGGAAGGTAGAGGAGCGAAACAGAATCTCCCGCTTTTCTGGTGCCCTGCTGGCAGCGGCAACACAAACATATTTTCCACCAGTGTCCGCAACGTTTGCGGCGGTGCCCGCTCCATCCCCTCCGCGGGGCAGCGCCCGCCCGGGCTGCGCGGGGACCCCGCCGCACCTGAACAAAATCTGCTGCCAGCGGCACGGCGGCGGCCCCGCCTGGGTGGGCACCGGCGCGGCGGCCGCTTCTCCTCCCGCTGGCGGGTGGGAGCGCCAGGGGGATGCGCCGTCTACCCGGGGAGAGCGGTTCCCTCCGCCCCGTCCAGGTAGCTGCGGGGCAGGAGCCCCGGGCGCGCTGTTCTGCCACGGCGGGGTGGCACTGCGGCGGGTACGAGTCCCTCGCAGCCGGACCCCGGAGATGCCCCCCGCGCCGGCGGTCGGCGCCGGGGGTGCCGCGAGGGAGCTCCTGCCTGGCGCTCGGACAGCCCGCCTTGAGCCCCACGCTCCCTCCGACGGCGGGGGCAGCCCCGCTGCCCGACAGCTGCCGCCGGGCGAGGGGAGGCGGCGGCCGGGCACCGCGGCCCCCGCCCAGGTGAGCGCCGCCGCTTCGGGGCGAGGGCAGGGGCGCCAAGGGCTGCAGCGGCTGTCCGGGTGATGAACGATGATGGCCGGTTCCCGGCGCTGACAGGGCTGGGGGCGCTGCTGTCCCGGGAGGGGACCTCGGGGGCGGACTGCCCGCAGCCCTGGGGCTCTGTCGTGCCGACGGGGCGGTGCGGGGCATCGGCTCTACGACGGCCGCGGTCCCGCTCGGCCCGGCCCGAAGCGAGCGCCCCGGCAGGGCTGAGGGGAGCCCTGTAGCCGGTTGGTGATGCCGGCCACCCTTTCCTGCTGCTGGAGATGAACTCCGGTGGGCTCGGACCTCTCCTCCCGTCTTTCGGCGGCTGGCGCCCAGGGCAGGGAGAGTTTAGGGCGAAAACGAAATAAGCGCGGCGGGGGCTTTCAGCCCCGTCATCGGCCCCGCTCCGATCCGAGCCTGCCTTTGGGCTTCCCTTGGCCGGGCGTTCGGCCGGCGGCTGCCCCGCTGAGGGCCGCCGTAGCGCGTACCGCCGAGGCGCCGGGACGGGCGGGCTGCGGCCGGCATAGCGGGGTGAGGCGGCGGGGAGGGACCCCAAATGCCCAGGCACTCCAACGCGGGGTCGAGGTGGCGGCTGGCCAGCGCGACAGGTTCCACTGGCGAGCGACGGTGCCTGTGCTTGCGGAGCAAGGCCGGTGTCAGCCCCGGGGCCACACTGCACCTGAGACCAGGGTCTAAGGCAGCTCCCCGCGGAGCCGGAGGGCTGGGGTTGAGGGGTGAGTGGCTGTCAGTGTGCCAAGTGGTGGGAAAGGCGGGGGGGACCCGAAGGAGACACGTGTGATGCTGAGCGTCGGGGAGGGTCTGTGCATCTTCGCGTAGAAAAGGTGCTGGATGCCCTACAGAAACTGAGGGGCAGCTCTGGCGTCTCCATCCCAGGTACTGGAGGTCGTCTGCCTTTTAGTCTCAGCGGCTGGAAATATATGTTTAAAATAATGACACCGCATAGGGAGGATCTTTTCCTCGTGTTTCTCCCCGCTTTCCCTTTAGGTAACCGCTGTGCCGTAGCTCTCATGTGCGCGCCTAGCATGAGAGGAAGGGAGGGAGGAAGGGAGGGAGGGAGCCTGGGAAGCGCTGGCTCCGCCAGTGGGCGTTTTCTGGTGGCCGGGGCTGGTGCTGGAAGCGGCACTGCAGTGACTGTATCTGCCTCTTTGCAGGCGAGCGCGCTCATAAGGGGCAATATTTGCCTTGCTCGAAGAAAATACAGATTGTTGCCGTTTTCTTGCTTTGAATGCGAGGTGGGAGCATGGGGGAAAGCGGACTTTAAAAGGGGATTGAAACCGCTTGGCGGTCAGTAGCGCCCTGTCCCCTCCGGCCTAAAGGGGGAACGGAAATGTGAGGATTTTATGAGGGCGGGGAGCCGGGGTACGGAGGAAATACTGCCCGGGAGTTGCCGGAGGGAACGCAGGACCGATCCACGGTTGTCCCTTGTTTGGCTCCGTCCTTTTGCGGCTTCCCCTTTCGCTTTACTCCGGTATCTCTGCTAGACGTCCTGCCTTAAACTACCGCGAAAGGGAGGGAAGAGCGGAAGCATGTCCAACCCGGAGAAGCGGATCTTATCCCGCCCCTCGGCCCCCCTGGCTGCAGCACCCGGGGAAAAGCCCGGCTCCGGCAGCAGCCCGCTCCACTCCCATGGCCAGAGCGGTGGAGGTGGAGGCAGCGGCGGGTCTCCTCCTCCTCCCCCCGCTCCTGGAGGCGACTCGGCTCCCTGCAGCTCCCTCTCTCTCCTCCTAACAACCACCACCAGCAGCAGGAGCCGCTCTGCAGGCACAGCCTCCTCCGCCGTCTCCGCCAGCATCGTCTCTAGAGCGGCAGCGGCTCCTTTCTTCGTTCCAATCCCCTCCTTCTCCTCCGCTTCTCCATCTTCTTTTTATTTCTTGCCGCCGCCTCCTCGTTTCCCCTCCTCGTTTTCCTTTAACCTCACAAGTCTCCAAGGGAGGGAAGGAGGAGGAGAGGCAGCGAGAGCGGGAGGAGGAGGTGGAGGAGGAGGAGGAGGAAGAAGAGATGTTGGCAGAGCAGCAGCAGCAGCAGCTCACTTGATCGCCCATCCAGGCGGCAGTGGCAGGAGGAGACTCTTCTGTTCTTCCTCCATCCAGGGCTTGCTGCTCCGTTCCGCAGCCGGCGGCCCCCGGCAGCACCACTCCCGGCTCCTCCTCTCCCCAGCCGCCTCTCGCCCGTGGTCCTGCAATTCCCTCGGTGCTGCAGCAGCAGCAGCCCGCGGCGACGGGATCCGAGGAGGCGACGGCCCCGGCGGGAGCAGGACTCCTAGGCGGCAGCAGCGGCAGAGAGGCGCCTTCTTCTCCTTCTCGTCTCCCCTGCTCCTAGGGCCAGACATGGAAGATGGATCTAATTCTGCAAGCTGCTTTAGGAGGTTTACGGACTGTTTCTTGAATACAAGTAGGTACCGGAGCGCTGTGCCCGGCGACGGGTCGCGGGTGTCTCGGGGGAAGGCGAAGGGCTGTGTCCGAGGCTGGGTGCATGCCTTGTGGAAAGGGCATTTCTTTGTGAGTGGGGGGAAGGCGAGGACACAAAGGGGCCGTATACGTGGGGCGTGCGTGGACGCATGGAGGAGCGGCCGGGTGTGTATTGAGGATGCACGGACAAAGGGGATGCTCGATGTAATTGAGTGCTCTTTGTGGGAGCTGGCTGTTAACGCCTCGAGGATTTCGGCATCATTCCGGGATCAGATAGCTCTACGTATATGAATGTCAGTCTTTAGCTTGGTACATGCTTAATTTGCTCAGGAATGACACGTAGGGGAATGGAGACTGTCCCCCCCTACTTACTTGAACAAGCAGTAAGGAAGCATTATGGTATCGGCAATTGACAGAAAAGCGGCGGCGGAGGACCGAAAAGGGTGAAATGGATCGCTTCTTTCTGCATCCCCCGTCAGATCTGCCACGCGCGTTCACATTCCATATTTCTGATTCGGCTTTGGTACCGGGTGCCGCCTTCCCCTGGCCGTGGCTCGTTGTAAGGCGGGCCAGGAGTCCGAGAGGAAACATGTGCTCCTTGCTACGGGGGGCTGGCGCTGGAACGGGCATAGTGACCGGCTGGCGGGGGGGGGGGGCTGAATAAAGGGGGAATTGAGGCGCTCCACAAAGGCGCCCCGTAGCCAGCCGTTCCCAAACCCTGGCCGGCTCCCACCGAACCCGAACGCGGGGGAAGGGCGCGGGGCCGCGGTCGCCCCGTGCCGGCAGGCGGGAGTGGGGCCGGAGCAGCCGCTTGGCCTCCTCTCGGTGCGGGGCTCGGCGAGTGCCCTCCCCGTGCTGGCCGGGGGAGCCCGGCGGGAGCGGCCCGAGCCCTGAGGCGGGGTGTGGGAGCGAGGAGGAGGCTTCGCGTGGCACAAACTCCCCGTTCGCAGGGACGTGCGGCCCGGCTGCCCCTCGGGTGTCTCGCCCTCCCGCCTCCGAGGCGCTTCCCCGGCACGCCGCCCTCCGCCGGGTGGGCGCCGCGGGGCTGGGGTGGCCTCGGAGCGGCCGGGGCTTCGAGCCAAAACCTCCCGGGGTCTGGCTGCCCGTGTACCCCGCCAGCCCTCAGTTGTAGCGGCCCGCCGGAAAATGTGCTGGGGTTCGGTGTGGTCATGGGACTAAAGAATTTACAAGCGGAGCATGTATCAGGGCTGAAATAATTTTTTTTTTTTTTTCTTCTTGTCTAGTATTTTGATGCTTAGGGTGACTTCAGTCGGCTGTGGTTATATTTTCTTTTTGAGACAGCTTCTTAGTTTGTGGACCTATGCCTAAAGGTATCCCTAGACTTGAACTGTAATCTGTTAGTATACTTTGATAAAGGTGGCTTTTTGGATACAGGTAAACCACGTAGAGTTTACTGGGGGGAGGTGAGAAGAACTACAGAGATGTTCACTGAAACCTCGTTATCTGTTTTATTGCTTAGAGCTGTCTTGAGCACAAGAACCCGCAAGTGTGGTAGTACTTGTGTTCCAGGGCAGAGGTGAATAAAGATGATTATATATTTGCTGCACTGTCTTTTTGAAACTTTATTCAGTAGTTGATTATGTTACAGAGATACATACTTGTTTAATCTTGAGACCTGAAGGGCAGCCTAAGCTCTTCCAGTTTTAATTTGCTTTGTGTTTGGGAGAGGTAGAATGCTGCCATGAGTGTGGTATGATGCTGATGTTTTAAAATAAGTGGTCCTGAGAGCAACGGACTGAGGCAGGGAATGTGTATCATGTAGGGCAATTTACTCCTTGCTAGACCAGGAAAAAGATGATGTGGAAAACATCAGCTCTGTTCAAAACACAGTTTTAAAAGCAGTAGTGAATTCAACTTAAGCTATTTTATGAACTCTTGAACACAAGAAATTTGGTCATCTTTCACTGAATGTGACCTCTGACTGAAGATTTTCCGGCAGGCAGGAAAGGAGCAGAACTATTCTTTCCCCTGTGAGTTTATTGACGTCTAAGAAGACATGCAGCTTCTCTCTGTGGAAACACTTTTCCATACTCTGCAGCCTGCGCTCATGAAACTTTCAAGAACTCAAAAGTCTGATATTCTCTGCTCCTCTTTTGAGTGTGATTGAAACTGACCAATGGGCTCAAAAGGTATTAGTGAGGCCAGGCAGATGGATGGACAGACATCCACATGCAGTACGTATGTACATATGTGTACACTTCCCTCCCTCCTCGAGTGATTGCATAAATCTGATTTCCTTAGGAAACCAGGCTGAAAAATGGAGTGGAGGGAAGTCAAGCAAGATACTATTCAGTTCCAGTGCAGCTACTGCAGAGAGCACTTGTCCAGCTGTTTGGAGTACTGTGCACAGTCCTGGTTACAGTGCAGCTGGAAGGCTATCATTGTTTTGAAGAGGATGAGATCATGTAAAATAATGAAGATAATGTGCTGTGTCTCATAGCTTTTGTTTCCTGAATTGTATTTTATGTTCTAAATCATACCTATGTACATATATATGCTCTTTGACTTTAAAGACAAAAAAAGAGAGCCTAAATATTTTTGCAGAGAACCTGAGGAGTTCTGTAGGGAAGAGAATTGAGATGAATCCTTCTGGAAAGAAGATTTAAAAGTGACATAATAGAATCCTCAAGAGTGGAAAACAGTGAAATTGCTAGAGATGTGTTCTTCCTTCATCTCTGAGCTCTTTCAACTTACATGCTCTCCAGTCAGGATTTTGTTAAAAAGATTTTGTTTATTATTGTTATTATTAAAATTTTAGGTTCCGCAATACTCAGTTTGTGCCATATCTGGCTATTTATCTTATTAAAATTCGTAATGAAGCACTGGACTGCAGAAGCTTATGTGAGCTTCATGTGGTGTATGTTGTTTTTCTTAACTGTTTAAAGTCTTGGTGCATAACACGGTGCTTTAAGAAACTTTTAGTATTGAACATCCTGGATCAATACTCCAGTGGAGTTCTGTCATATTTTGAATTCTGCAAGTTACCAGGTATTCCAGTATTTCAGGTCTCTGGGAAATGTCTTACTTTTAGGGGAGCATCCCATCTTCCTTCCACATTCAAGGTCTTCTCTCATGGTGCAGGTGTAGCATATGTCATTTGTGTCCCATGAGTCTACTGGTAGGTATAAGTTCTTTACAGTATGTGGGCTTTCTGCTTGTCAGAGGATTAACAGCATATTGTTAGTATATACAGTTATCTTTTTTCTGGCTTTTTTAGTCCATACCTTCACATGTCACAGAGACTTTCTGATTAAGCAGCACTCTAAGAAAGAATAAACACAGTAAGATCTGTAAGATCAGTTCAGGAAAAAAATAGCAATTAAAATTCAAATAATGTCAAAAGTATTCCTGTTACTTGATCTAGTGGGAAAGTTAATCTTGTCTTGAATCTTGTTTTTCCCTGGTCTGTGTATTCATTTTTTTGCAGTCAGGGTGTTAAATGCTGATCTTCAGCAATCATCCCTTGTGTGAAGGTGGACAGAATTTTTACAATTAAATCATGCTTAAAATTTAGATGAGGTAAAAAATGGAATTGTCTCTGGTTTGCACCCCATGGATTCTGACTCCAGGTTAATTGAAAGCAAAATTATCACTAAAGTAGGATATAGTTATGGTAAGTGAAGTCATTCAACATCTCCCATCAGGACTGGTGTTTCACATTTTGCATTAATGTATAGGAGCACCATGTATCCCGGTCTGCAGCACTGCCATTCTATTTAGTGGGATAGCAGAACAATACATAGGGCAGACAGCAAGGAATGGCAGGGAAAGGTAATGAACACCATGCAAGCACAAGCAGTTAACAGTGGAGAAAGGCTTGCTTGGTCAGGTCAGGTATTTTTACAAATGGTTGTCTGTAAAACATGCAGTTCCCATTTGGAATATCTAATGTCCTGTTCCTTTGACTCCACAGCTCTGCTGCCTGTGTTTGCCTGATGTCTTGGGAGTACCTATTACTCATAAGCCTTGAGAGAGGAGGTAACACCTTCCCTGTTAACTCAGTAACCTTGCTCCTCCTGTGAGATGGACTGTGGAAGGTGTGATTATGCACAGTGGGATAGTTTAGATGAGTTGGGAGATGATTTCTTTTTGCCACTTGTGTGGGGAGGATGGCAGTTTATTTAATATTCTAACACAAGGCTGGCAACTTCATTCACCCCATTTGTGTCCTTCTCCCTTTTGCTCATGTTTAAGCCACCGTCATCAGCTGGACATGGTGAAAACCTGATGCGTAAAGATGAGTTTTTATTCAGCATGTACATGGCTTAGTTACTTGATTTTGAAACAGTCATATGAATGCTTATTTCCACTAATGATCTAGGCCATATACCTGGCTGACTTGCTCTTATATCATCTGTCGTAAAGATCAGTACAGCAGTAACATTTGTTTAGTTTAAGATTCTGTGCTGTATTCTAATACAAATATATTAACACCAACGTTCTCTCAATATTAGGAAATCATGGACTTAGTTCTAGACTCAGAAAGTTAAGAATGAGAGTCTGTAAGTGAGTGGATTTACGACTTGGAAAGGGCTTATGCAGCCTGTTGATTGATATTAACCTTACCTGTATTTAAAATTGTATTTCAGACTGAGTTTAGTATCAGGTCATTATTTAATGCTACTTTAAAAAATATTTGGATTTCAAGTCATTCTGTTTAATAATTTAGAATTTTTTTTTTGCTTGTTTTATAATATCATAATTTTTGACTGCTGGTACTATCATTGTATCCTAAAGGAAAGCTAAAATCATAAGTAAAAAATATTTAAAGAAAAAAGGCTGTTTGAGGTTTTTAAAATTGTTTTTATACTCCCTCTGCTGGCTGTTTCAAATACAAGTACCTGTACTCGAACACTGTTACTAAATCTGATTTTCTTTTTGCTGTTTTATCAAGTAAGTAGTAAAGTGTGTTGATTTCAATTTTTTTTTTAATAATTAAAAAAAAGTATAATTGTTAAATGAAGAAACACTATTTGCAGGAATGGGAAGTCTGGCACTTTTTTTTATTGAACAGTGTTTCCATTTTTGTTATACCTTGTATTGATTTTAACTCTTGTCCTAAAAACAATTGAATCTTTGTGTGTGTTGGTCACATCTTCACTAGTAAATTTCACAGAAATAACCATTCATATATTGTTCCAAAAGATTTGGTTAGCTGTTTCATTTGTTGTAACAAATTGACTGTCCAGCTTTGAAGAACAGCTGTGATAAAACCTAAGTAGTTATGATATGTTCTGTTAAATTAAAAAAAGGTAAAATCCAGTAATGAATTTGACTTACTTCTACATAATTAGCTACAATGCCACACTCAAAGTGTTCTGCAGATGTAATGAATAATTTCTTAAGGTACTGGTTTTGTTATAGTAGTGTACAATAGCGTTCATCCAAAATATTTATAGCACCCAAAAACTGTAATTTATGGGAGCTTCAGAGGTTATATACAAGGGTTGCTTTATATATTATAGAAATGAAGGCATTGCATTCCCCATGAGTGCCAATTATGGCTAAAACAGTTCAGTATTTCTTGTTGGTATTTCTGCTAAAGATCTGGCCTGCTCTGTAGTTTGTCCTCGCTCGTGCTGGTGCTTGGCTTCCCACGGCCAGAGTTTGAAGAGTGCCTCCTACTGTTTAGCAGCTCTGAGAGTGCTGCTGTCTTTGCCATCTGAAGGCTCTCGCAGCTCAGCCTCGCTTGGCTTGGGGATGTGACAAGTTGATGCAGTTGAACCTGACAACTGTGTTGAATCAAGTCTCAGCTTTGAGCTCTGCTATTAAATGATGCAAGGTTTTTTTCTTTCTAATTTGTTTCAAGGTGAGGACCCAAGATTTTCATCCTGGCAGGTGGGCTTCCCTTGCCATCCTTGTCCCCTTTTAAAAGCTTGTGAGAAAGTGTCATATTTCTGTGGTTTCTTCATCACTTCTTGTCAAGCTGTCATAATCAGTGTGGGAGGAACCAGCCTGGCTGGTGTTTATTGAAGACTTTGGCTCCTGCTATGCCAGACAATGTAATGTTGTGTTGCACACTCAAATGAGGCAGTTCAAAAGGCAGGTAACAGACTCACCACCATGACTTTGTTAACAAATGAACATTCCAGAATGCTCATGATGTGTTTGCTTTTGCAGGAGAAGGACAATCTGGTTAACAAGTTCTAAATTTTTACCGTAAAGTTGTGCATTAATCTTTACTTTTTTGCACTCTATGAATACTTTATTTAAACACTGAAGTATGCTAATTATGTCTTAAAAAAAAAAACAAAACAACCTTGGAAAGAATATGAATTAGTTAAAAAAATGCATCACTTACGAAGAACACTTTTATTTGCAAATTCTTTTAATGAATCTTTTCTCAGTGATTTATTGCTGCAGGAAGCTTTCTTAAGTCCATCTCCTAAGCACCTTGTCACAGGTAGCATTAAGAACAAAAACCAGTTTTTACAAATTTCATGTTCTTTTGGAAAACACATTGATAACAAGTTTTAGAGATTTTTAATAATAAAATCTCACATCATTAAGACATGCCAAATCTTACGGCTCAAAAGGACTAGAGTAGGGTCCATGTTTCAGTGTATCAGTTATCACAATATATCACTTGAAGACTTTCTGAAGTAGTTCTGGCTCAAGAATACCAAAAGAGAAGGCTTGTGACTATTATTCACTGCCTTCAGAGAACCCATAGTAATGTTATTGATATCTAATTAAAATATTAATAAAAAACCTCAATGTAGAAGCAGCAGTAGTAATTCTTTGGTGCTGGGACCCAAAGGAGAGATTGTCAGGGTCTGAGACCAGTTACTCCACCTTCCATCTGAAAACTGTTAATGTTTTCGTTAGCACTTATTGATCTAATTTCTTGTTTCTTCATTATCAACCAACTCCCATGCAACAGTGCTGTACTTCTCTTAACAAAGTTTATTCAGCTGGTAATAATTTCAGCATTCTTCCTTCCTCTATCCTTTCACTTGCATCAAAAAGAAATCCCCTAATGTCAAGCCACAAATACTTCCTAAAGGAAACTTTTGCATATGAAGTTCTAATAACTTTGTACAGAAATATCACATCTCTAATCCTTCTGACCCATTCATACCCAAAGTAGCAGGTATTTGTAGCTGCTGACAAGCACTGCTATACTTACCTTAGTAATACTGTTTGCTTTGCTTCACCCTGTGGGGAAGCTTCCAAATTGGCAGGAAAGAAGCCACTTTCTTTGTCATGTATATTTTAGTAGCATTTCTGCAACACTGTGGTTCAGAGAATAAGATGTTTATCCTGAATTATGGTGGCTAAATATGCATCCTTTTTATTCTTTTATAGTTTTCCTAACTGCCTAGTTTTTATATCTCCATTGTATTTCTTCCATAGTGACTTATTTTATTTGCTTCCAAACTGGATAAAGCTACTTCTCTTTCTTCTAAAGGTCTTTGACTTAGTCTTAAAAAAAAAAAAAAAAAAAAAAGTGTCTCAATATTTCACTAATGATTTTTTTTTTCCTAACACATAGCAGTTAAGTTTGTGGTAACTCATTATTTTACTTACACTGGGTTTTTTTTTTTGTGTTTATATTTTGGTTTTCTTTCATGCATATACAGATACCTTGGCAGCTTCTCTAGAGTGAATTATTTTTTGGAACATAGCTCTGTCGGATGTCCTTTCTTTGCATGCCTGTCTTTCAGTTGTATCTGTAATTTCAGCTGTATATTACTTCCCCCTTGTCCACCCATAAGCTTATTTTAGCTGATGTTTCCTTCTTGATTGCTGAATTGTGTTGATTTTGTTTCTTCCTGCAGTGGTCTGGTGTCTTATACTGTCCTTTTTACAGTGTTTTTGTTTTCCCCAACTACTTTTGTTGCGTGAAGGCACTATGGTACTATTATTCTTCTTCTGGTATGGTTCACTTAAACAGTATTGTCTGGATTTTTTTGGTAAGAAGAAATTTTGCTTGGTAGTTTGAAAATGCTCACGATGTGTTCTGTATTTGCAGTGACTCATTGTATTTCCTAATCCGCCACTGTCTGCCCAGCCCTAAGTGTGATGTCAGTAGAAATTTTTTCTTGCTTTTTTTTGAGCACACGTAGGACTGATGAAAGTTACTGTTTGATGTAACAGGAAACTGAACTCATCTGTTCTCAAAACAGGCACTGCCTTAGCTAATATGCTCAGGTTTCATCATGCCAGGCTTCCGTGTCTCATTCTTGAGAGCAAATCACTTTCTTGTGGATGTGTCTCAATGTTTCTGTTTCTTCAGACTTCAGATTTCACCAATAGACTCCTGAGACAACTGCTCTTGGAATCTGCTTTTTCATGGATCTTGAGTGTTAAATGTAGTTCTATGGCCTCATTATTATGAATGCAAGAAAGTGTTGGGATTAGAGGTGCTGTTTTGAGAAGTGCTTTGAAAATATCAGAGTATGGGTGACCTGCAGTCTCCAACGTTTATAGAACAGTGCATTCCCTGTACAACTTCTGGCTTAGCTCTTGTGAAGGTGGAGAGAACAGCATCATTTGGCATGCTGCAGGAACTTTCATAGACTCTTTGTGGGTAGGAATGTCCTTGTAGATTGAGTTTTTCTTTCAGACCTTTTTTTGACTTTTGTTGGAGCTATATGCAATGCTTACGCTTTTTGAACTAAGCACAGAGGATGTGGGCTTGAGCTTTAGTCCTGTCTATTCTGCTTAATTTTTAGCATGCTCCTTGGTCCAGTTTAGGCTGAGGCCTAATTGCATGCATGTTGGGAGTAAGCAAAGGCAGACTGTTCCCAAAAAGCACTGGGAATTATGCTTGCCTCTTTGGACCTCGTGAAAGGAGAAGAGTTTAGCTTTGCAGACGCAAGCTGTGTCATGCCCCTGTACTTTGTAGCTAAGGATCAGGCTGTGGGCTGTTTTAATTACTTGTTTAGGGACACAGCTCTATGGACCAGCAGAGGAACCAAACAGTCTAAACTGTTTGTGGCAGTAGGCAGACCTTGTTTCTACAGACCAGGTTCTCCTAGGGAATGAACTACAGGTTCTACAAAGTCCTGAATGAAAGATGCATCCAGTGAATAAGGGACCATATTGGAGGACATGGGTTGCTGCCTGAGTCAGCACAATTATTTATATTTTCTCTCTTTGTTTCCTGGACTTGCTGCTTTGAAAGGATTTTTGGAAGTTGTGACTAAAATGTGTATGTGAATGTTCATAGGAGAACAAGAAGACACTAAGTTGATCAGTTGACAAAGATGAATGAAGTGTGTGTGGTGATATCACATATCTTAAGTTAATGAAAGATGATGGAGACTTGTCCATCTAAGACAGCAGTATTGAAGGGACAAAAATCAGAAATAGAACAGGGAGAAGACTGGAATGGTAAGAGGAGTTTAACATATTTATTGCTCAAAGGAATGCAATTACAGCAGAAGAAAATGTTCATCCTTATAGGGAAAGCTATTTATAAACTTTAAGAGGTTTCTTTTGGGGTAGATGAAAGGCTTGATATGTAAATATCTCCCAGGAAATTATCAAATTTCAAGGGAATCTCTTCAATGAAGCATAAGATTTGACTGAAGTAAAAGATTACTGTTTTTTAAGTGTGAGTGTTACTTTTCTTTTTAATGTCACAAATGCTTTCTTTCTGCTTAACTATTAACTTTTTTCTCCTTAGTAACAACATAAGTGTGCCTGGTGAATATTACATACTTTATGAATGTACTAACAAATAATATTTTAATTTTTCTTTATTTTTGCAGCTTAATATTATCTTCATGAATAAACCAGCTGCTATTTGACAATCTTTTGTTTATGCCAGCTGAGAATGTCCTTTACCATTGTTTTTTAAGGTCGCTCTGAAAGTTCTGCTGTTTTACCCCATGTGGTTTTAATTTTCTTTTTTTTTTTTTTTTTTGAATGATTTAATTGTAGTTTAATAACTTATCCAGCTTGTTCCTGCTTTTTTTTCCCTAACAGTTTATTAAAGTGTAATTCTGGCTACATGTAGAGCACATGCCCTTCTCTGTCTCTTAACATGAATGGCCTTGGGTGGCTCTGGCTGTGGATATGTTGTGAGTATAGCTAACATCACTGTGGTTGGCTGCTTTGATGATGGCGACCTTGTACTTGTCCATGACAAGCCTTGGTTCTTGTTTACCAGATGATGTTGCAGGTGTTACCTTCTGATTTGACTGCAAAGCTAATTTTTTGTTTGCTTTTGTTCATTCAGCTGTCTGTACTTCTTTAAAAAATATGTTGAACTACTCTCTTAGCACTTTGCAACATCTTGTCTTAACAACTTGTGTTTGAATCAAAGCAACTAGCCGTTCTGCTGTGCCAAGAAACACTTTTTTCCAAGCACTTCTAAAAAGGAGGTTTATGTTTCTCTTGTTTCACAATTCTTTTGCTGTTTATGGAGCTGAAGGGAGGAATGGTAAGAAAGTTGAAATTTGCTAGATATATCAAAATTGAAAAGAGAACATGAGAACAATTACACAGTTATATTGAGCAATATTGGAATTTTTGAATTCTTTTGCCAGAACATAAATTGTTAAAGCTTAAGCTTTGTTTAAATATAGTTCTGTTCGGAACTTCGCTTTGGAAATTAAACTGAGTTGACAAACTGATTTTAAGTCCTCTACAAAGACTTTAGTATTGGCTTAAACTCATATGATTTTCGTACGTTTTAGATGTCAGAGATGATCTCTGGCAAGTCTACTAATGGCAACTGAGATACTTAACCTGTGCTTCTTTGCTTGAAGTCACAACCAGCTCAGCAGAGGTAGCAGAAAAAAGGCTCAAGCACATTATTTGGCTTCCTAACCTGTGATACATGCAGAGGTGAAGGTCAGCTGACTTACTGAGCTGTAGGCTGCTGTGATGGCTGGAGAACTGCAAAGGTGTCCTTGGGACCTACTCACATGATGGTAATCTCTAGAAGCAGAGTGCAAAAGGCTGTTAGGAACAATGAGGACATAAAGTGTTACGCCGTCTTCCTTCATTCCCCTTTCTGTCTGTTAATTCTGGAACATGTCTGATCCCAAAGCAGGCTGTTTCAGGGGTCTGAGATCTGTTAGGTGCTTGTTGACTGTCTCTGGTGTAGAGTAAGTTTTCTATTAGTTAACTTCCTGAATAAGTTCAGGAAGTTGAATTTCTGGAGTCAAAGGGTCACTCACTGGTGCTGATGGGAAGCCTGGTGACACGTCAGCCTGTTGCTGGGAGCTGATGACAGGATAACCCCTTTCATCAGCAGCTCATCTTAGATCAGCTTGACTGTGCTTGTACACTTACGCCATAGTTTCGTGGTCACTTGAAGTTCACATAAACTAACCCTCCTGTTTAAATAAATGGCCTAATTCTTCCTCCTTAAGGCTGTTCTTTCTACACATGAGTACTCCTCCCCTTGTGCAGACATGTTTATGTGTTGGAAGTGTATATTTAAAATATGTTATTTAACATGGAAGATGGGGATATAGCATGATCTATTTAATGTAAATTCTGCCATCTTGGAAGTCAGCTTTATGAAAGTTTCTGCTTATAAGCTCAGGGGTTTTTTTTGGTCTGGTGTTTGGTTTTTTTTCCTCACAGGACTTTCGCTTATCTTGCCCAGTACTTTACCCAGCCCACAATGTGCATGATGTTGATAGGAAGTGTTACTTGGTATCTTCTTTTTTTTTGTAGCAACCCCCAAATCCCTCTAATTCTACTGTGAAGACCTTTTACAGAGATGGAGTTGCTAGTTTTCTTTCGGGCTTTTCTACTGATCGTGGTTGCATGAAGGTTTTGTGGGCATGAAATAAGTTTTTTTTTATAGAATCATAGAATATACTGAGTTGGAAAGGACCTGCAAGACCACTGAGTCCAGCTACTGGCCCTGCGCAGAACAACCCAAAGAATCACATAATGAGCTTGAGAGCACTGTCTGTGTGCCTGGGGGCATTGTCCAAACACTTCTTGAGCTGTCAGGCTGGTGCTATGACCACTGCCCTGGGGAGCCTGTTCCAGTGCCCAACCACCCTCTGGGGGAAGAACCTTTTCCTAATATCCAGCCTAACCCTCCCCTGACACAATCTCAGACCATTCCCTTGGGTCCTGTCACTGGTCACCACAGAGAAGAGATCAGTGCCTGCCCCTCCTCTTCCCCTCATGAGGAAGTTGTAACTTCAGTGAGGTCTCCTCTCAGTCTCCTGTTCTTGAGGCTGAACAGACCAAGTGGCCTCAGCTGTTCATCATATGGCTTCCCCTGAAGGTCCTTCATCATCTTGGTTACCCTCCTTTGGATGCTCTGTAATAGCTTTATATCCTTTTTGGTACTATGGGACAGTAATAGTCTCTTGTCACTTGCATATTACTGAAGAATGCAAAAGGAAAGGGATTAGGCAGAAGTACAAGAATATCCACTAGTTTCCTTGGTCAGTCAATGGTTGGATATAACCTGAAGTAATTCTCTCCACCACCCCTACCCAGCCCCTGCCCCAAGCACTGAGTGAACACAAACCAGTTCTCAAAACAAACCTGGAAGTTTTCAAAACCAGGAAGTTGCCAAATGAACAACGCTGTCGTCTTTTCAAGCAGCTGGGGAAACCTTACCAAAGTAGATGAGTGGCTACAAAGCAGAAAAATGGCAGAGCCACAGTGAGACTTTACCACTTGGCTTCTAATCTGGGGATCCCTCTGTCAGACAACATTGTTGCAACGATCCAAGCAGACTGTTCTACTGTTCTATAGCTTCCTGTGACTTAATTTGTGTTTGTGTCTGTCTTTTTCTGTGAACACCTCCCAGATGCTGGGAATCTGGGAGTTTTGGATGAAAACATAATAGTGCATCATTCTCTTCAAGGACAACAGTGAAACTACTTTAAAGGTTCTTGCATTAAAAACATGAAGTGTGAGGTAATTATTAGTTTTGATTAGATCTATTTCTGCTGCTGCCACTTTTCTAAGTTACATTTTAATTGAGGACAGAATTAATGCTTTAGCAGATAGCATTACATTTAGTGAGAAATGGAAAGAACAATAAAGATGACAAGTTTACCTCACTGCCATCAAAAAGACTGGGGGAGAAAAAAAAGGAAGGAAAGACAAAACATGTTAAAGAGAAGACAAACTAGAAGATATTATTCAGATGCTTCTCGTGTATTTGCAGTTCATAGTTTTCTGGGCACTTACCGTTTTTTGCCTCATTTATTGATCTTGAGCATTAGAATTTGAGGCAGTTTTGCATCACCTTTTGCACTGAATTTGCTCTGAGTTTCAGAACATACTTTCTTCCTCCTATTTATTTACTGGTATGGTCTGGCCACAACTAATTGTGCTAAATGCTGTTGCTTAAAAAGTGAAAGATTAAGCCTACTGAGGGAGAACTTCAGTTGGCAATGTAATGTTTTTTGTAGATGTTTTCATAACTCAAACCTGCATCTTTGCATCAGTAGGGAAATCTTTCTGAAGCTATATCAGAGCTCTTGAACTTCAAGATAATTATTGGATTTTGGGAGGAGTATCAATAAAGAGTGTAAATAAGAAAAAATAGATAAGTACCTTTAAAATTGTACAGTGGCAATATTATATAAAGTAATATCTCTTCAGTCTAAATGATGGTTACTGATACTTTCCTATGGTGCTATTAAGTGTGCTCTTTGTCATTTACATGCAGAAGCACGGATAGCAGTCACTTCCTGTCCTGTACTGCTGGAGGTTAAATGTTTACTTTACTTGCTGGTGTCTTTTATATTGTTTGGCTGCCAAAATCTGCCTGTGAAGGTTTAGTCCTTCAGTTTTATCAACTGATCACCTGATAGGCAGTTCAATGAAACTTTTGAATTAAGACTTGGGATTTATTTAGTTAGTTTTAGCAGTTTATTTCAATCTCAGACTTATTTGGTAATAATCTTGTTCTGAAAAAAGTCTATGTATTTTTGAATTATTTTGGTAAAATGCTGCAATGCAAATATTGTTATCTTACTGACATAATGCTTTATTTTTTTAGAGCAGTATATAACTTGGGTACCACCCAAAATTCTGCTCTCCTATTTTATGTCTTCATAATTTAGCAACTTTGCATGCTTGATTTTTCTGCTGAAACACCATGAACCTGCTCAGCTCTACACCTGTTCAATTCAAATTTAGTAAGACAAAGACCAATAACCCCTAAACCCCAATCAGTTCAGTAGTCATTAGACCTGAAGTCTGGATATTCCTGATGCTTTTTCTTTTCTCCTTTCTCCACCAATTTCTGGCTGCCTGGAATATCTGCTGTCTCATAAGATGGGCAGAGCTTCTGTGGACACTTGTTCATGTCTCTGTGGCCTTCCCAGCTGCTGATTTTCATGAGCTCATCTGACACATGTATGGTATGGTCAAATTTGATTACAATTAATCACAAGGTCAAAATCTATTTTAGGGGCAAATTTTGTAGCTGACAAGCCAGTATGGCAATTGCATGTGTTGTAACTTTTGACTTTTTAAAAATCTGTTGGTTTTTTTGCTGTTGTTGCATCTTCCCGTGGTAGAATTGATGTTCTATTAATGATCCCTCTAATTTCTTTGGATTCCTAAAATTTTTAGTGCTTTATGGACAAGGCAGAGATACGTAGCTTCTGCAGGAGAGGTCAGTGATGTTTTCAGTAGCTTTTTCCTTCTCAAGTGTCATTTACCAAGGGACTCTGCAATCGAGTCATCGTGATGGGAAGTGCATCTCAACTGATGTAATGCATTTGTGTTTCCTGGAAACAGAACAAAAATCTCAGCTCTGCTTCGTTTAATGCGAGATTTGTCATTGATTTCTGTTACCATGTGTCGTGGTTTTAAGCCCAGCTGGAGATGAAACACCACTATTTATTTATCATATTTACTCCTATAATTTGATCTTTCTGTTGTAATGGATAGTTCATGCTTTATTAATCCAATTTCCTGACATCGGCCCCTCAAGGAAGTATTGAAAGTTTTTATTCATGATGAGTATTTAAACAAAATATTTTGAAATATGGTGTAACAAAATCGTATTTCAACAAAACTTTTTCTGCAGACTGTGCTAAAACAGGGGATCAACATAATTGATATGGCAAGAGGGGCTAGATACATAAAGCTGGATGGACTTGATAGATAAATTTTTCAAATAGACTAAATATTTATCTAATGCGTGTTACTCCTGTCAAGATCTATCTAGTGTGTATTACTCCTGTCAGGAATATATTTTCTGATGAAGATGCATTCTTTCTTCTCAGTCTGTCTTGAAAACTAGAATGCATTAAGTTGAAACAGTATCGCTGTTCCTGCCAGCTGAAACTGTGTATGTTTAAGCAAAATCACTTTCTGATTTGTTATTTTATCTATTTTGCCTAAAACCTAATTTAATCTGAAGTGGAAATACATTTTCTCACTTGAGAGTATTCAGTGTCTACTATCGAATATCGTATTTTGACCCGTGGAACACAGTGACATGACTTGCTAATTTTTTGACATGGCTTCCTCTGCTTGACTTCAGAAAAAGTTACGGCAGTATGTGGACGCTTCATGATGTATAAGTGGTAGGTTTGAATGCTTGGGGTGCCCAAATGTTTTTTTTCTGGTCACGGTTAGAAAACAGCACACATTTAAGATATTTACCTTGGTGGTAACTTGTAGAGTGAATAACTATATGTATCAACTTTGTAGCCAGAAAAATCTTCAAAAATGCTCCAAAGGAAAAAGCATTCCCTTATTGATTCTTGTACAGCCTTGGTTTTGGTGGAGATTAGAGGAGAGGTTTGATGTTTAGTAATTTTAGCTGATTTTTGCTGTATTTAAGGCAATGGTGGTATAGGAGCTGGGAAAGCATACAGCCAATTTTAAAAAAAAAAGTATATATATATAAAGCAAAAAAAGTCCCTCCTGTGTACAGACACTTTGATGACCAAGATGTTTTTAGACTTCAGCCAGACCTGTGTGATATTGTTGTGAAAAGTTCTGTGGAACTTTTTAGGCACTCTGTCAATTGCTTATGCATGCACATGTGGAAGCAAAAATGACTACTTGCAAAGGTTCCCTTCTGTCTTGGTCCTAATGGTACTCTGATGGCTCTGTATTACTAAAAATAATAGTAATTATGTTATGGAATTGTGTTAGGGGTAATTCCCAATTCTAGCCCATGGTCTCAAGGAAGCTTGAAAGCCATGGGCTGAGCCTCATGTCTGCTTTGACAGGAAGGGAACGGCAGCTAGACAGACAGTTGTTCTTTCTGTATACTGTAGCACAGAAAACTCAATGGTTGTTTTTTTTATTTGCTTAACTCTGCATAAATCTTGCTGAAGAAAACTTCTGCAAATGGTTTAAAAACAGTAGGATAAAATTATTTTGTAAAGTAAAGCAAAGTATGTTTTTGTAACAGCTGGGAGATACTTATTCTGTTTATGGTCGCTTTGTGACTGTTCCTTTCTCCAGGCCAAAGATGAATTTGCAGCTCAAATCCCAGTAAAACTCTCTAAACAAGAGCTGGATCCACAGTTGAAACCTGTACGTAGACTATTTTTTCCCCCCAAATAGACCTTTATTATTTTAAGTGGAATGATGTGTCTCTAAACTCATTTGTGAATTAAATAAAGATTGGGTTAGCTACAGATTTCAGGAAAATTAACTTGGAAGGATGCTCTCAGATGGTCTGAACTAATGAGTAAGGTATGTTAAACTGGTGGAAGTTTTCCTTTTGCAGATGTTGGTGCACTCAGTTCCTACTGAAGAGAAATCTCATCTGAAACAATTATCATCCTCTTATTTTATTTCTTTGGTCATTTACTTCATATTGAACCACTCAGTTATTCACATGGCCTTTCTGTAAAATCATACATTGGCAGAAGCTCAAGGGCATGACCTGCATTTTGTGTTTATAAAAAAATGGAAAACAAGGGAAAGGAGAGAATTGCAAGCCGTGATGTATTTTTCTAATGAAACTTCTATACAGCTTTGCTGCTGATTTCTCCTTATATGTATGTCCTACATAAAATGAAAAGCAGCTTTCCTCCACTAACTCCCCTGTAATGAAAAAATAGGGTCTTTTTCTCTGCTGGTCTGAAGATGGGAGTGGGGATGGCAGCTTGTGTTTTGCTTATGAAAGGATTGTGATATTTTTGTGGAGCTTTTTAAGAAAACAGAGCATTAAGTAGCTATTCTACTAAGGGACACCAGCTGTGAAATACACTAGAGGTGTATTTCTGAATCGTAACTTGCATTTTGGACTTGAAACAGACTTTTCATTCCCACCGTGTTTGTGGCAAGTATTAAAAGTGAATTGGTAAGGATAATGCTGATCCTGTAGCAGCTGGAATTTTAGAGCAAAGAGATGGTTCTCCTGATCGGATGCTGCAGACAGGCAACTCCCTGCTTTGTCCTCCAGCCAGTTGTGCAATGTTCAGGGCTGAAAATCTGTCAACATAATTTTTTTTTTTTGGGGCAGTTGTGAAAGCAGACCATCAAAGCTCCTTAACAAACACACTTAAAAGCTGCTGGGATAGTGATTTGGACAAGAATAATTAATTCAATTAACTTAATTCCAGGTTTTGAAGAGCACAGTGGAACTGCCTGAACAAGGATATTTGACATCCAATTATGTTTTAGTTTATTATATTTAACCAATTTTTTCTCTATTGGAAGTGGAAAGCAAGAAGTTTCTGTGTTTCAGGAGATTAATATCCGGTTTACAGCATATTTGAAGTTCCTTTACCCTTTTAACTGAGCTCACAGCAATACTTCATACACAGGCACTTGCTACCTTTGGCTTGAATTCAGCTTAATTTTCCAGACATTTTTTTTAATGTTTTAGAGACATCCCTTTCTTTGGCTTAACAGATGGGCTTGTGACATATTTGAAAAGCAGCAGGCTTTATGAAAATAAATGGTAGTTGCTGTTTCTGAGGCTGTGGTGAGGAAACAGTGCTGTTGGTAATGGTGGAGAGACTGGAGTCCGAACTAGAAATGTAAACTAGCTTGCCATTCTACAGCTTTTCTTTCGGTATTCACATAATTGCATGTAGACAGTAGTTGTTTTTCAGTGCTATGGCATTTTGAAGTAGACTACTGTGCTGGAGGGATGAAATAACCCTTCATTTGACTGATTTAATGGACTAAAGGAGGAAGGGAAATAATGCTCTTAAATGCTGTTGTTAAATGGCAAACTGCTAGAATTGTTGCAGTTTCACTTAAGTCACCTGCTTCCCTCCCTTGATGATTTTAAGTTATGCATGGTTTAGATTTAGATTGATGGTGAATATATTTTTCTTGACAAAGGTACAATACATTAGTGAAATTCCCATGTAATATACATGTAGAAGGTGGGAAGCCAGGGAAGGAAATAGAGTACTACCAAGTGCTCGTAGCAGTGTTTTTAACAACGTAAACTCGTCTGTTCATATCTTCCTAAAATACAGAGGTGCCATTCCTGGTGCTTCCCCTCTTGGGGCTACCTGCTCAAAGGGTGAGAGTGCTTTCAGTGGTCTTTCCTCCTTCCAAAATTTGTCATTGTTAATTGATTCCTACCACAGCCTTTCAGTAGATGCAGTATCGTCAGGAAGAGGGGTTTTTTTGGGTTATTTATTATCCCATAACAGCTTCATTTCAGAAGATACTTTCCTCAGAAAGACCAAACACCTGCCCCCATGCTGACAGCTTTACCAAGGGAGAGCATCTGTCAAACGAGTGAGACTGGTAGTTTTATAGATACCCATAATCTTTTTGAGAAGTATTAGGGGTGGATATCTAGCAGTTAAATTTCTGTGACTGCTTTAAGTAGCCATTTTTTAGCTGTTTGTTGCCTTGACTAATGCTGGCAGCATAAAGAGCATCTTGATTCGATTGTGAAACATACTTTGAAAGATTAACGTGCGTAGGATGTCTTCATAGGAGGAAAACGGAAGAGAACAAGAAAGCATATAAAAAACCCTTGAGATAGAATTTTGTAGTTTCCTTGCTAATCAGAAAATAAACATAGCTGAGAAGACAATTGGGACACCAAGAAATGGAAGGGGCAATAAGGAATTTTCTGGCAGAAGATTTAAAAAATGCCAACAAAACTTAAATAGATTATGACATATCGGTTCATATTTTTCCATTCAGAAAATACAGACCCACCTACTCAAGTTTCTGAAAGAAATATGCTAGCTTCTGAGGAGCTCAAATACCAGCTTTTGGTCATATTTCTTATGATACATTCTTTATATCTTAATAGGGCATAGGGACTGTGGTGATTTGTTACCATTTAAATAAGGCACGTTCTTTATTGCAAATAGCAGCTAGTTTTCTGGTAGATGCATTTTATGGTGCACTTGGGTTTTAATGCTTCCTCAATAATTTCCTTTGTTGCAGCTTAAAAAAGCAAAGACTGGCTTGCCACTAAGTTTTTAGGTAGCTGAGCTGACTCCATGAGAGGGGTTTCTTTGCAGGGTTTCCAGTGTGAAAGGAGGATGAAATTTCTTGGCCATTTAGAAAGTCTTAAGTTCTTTGAACCTTGAACCTATTTTTCAGATCTCTTCAGACTATAGATTCCTCTCATGTATGTTTTTTTTCCTTACTAAAGACAGTGAGTTCAACTACAAGTTGTGCATGGAAAGGTAAAAGAACTTTACCGGCCCCTGAGTATCAGAGAGTAAAGTGTTCCATATCCATAGTGTTCTTCAGGCTGTAGGTTTATGTAGAACTGCATTTAAATATGAAGGGCAAGAAAATAGCTGAGACTTTACTAAAAACACAGGGATTTTGCTTTTTTCCTGTTTCCACTTTTTCAGTGTTGCAGAATTTATTGATGTGTGATATTTATTTTATTTTGAATTCTTATATTACTTTTCTTCTTCCCCCCGCCAAGCCCTCGGGGACACAGCTGTCTGCCCTGTAACTTTCACTGCCGTCGTTAGCGCTCCGTTATCTCCCATGGCTGTGTGAGGACTTTAATCTTCCATGTAATTGATGGTGGCGATTGCTGCTAAAGCTGTAAAGGAAAAGCATCCAGTTCACCTTCGTGTGAAAATGGATGATTAACGAACTCAAGAATGTTTCCTCTCGGCTCTGAACTGAGTAAGTAAGGCAGAGTACCTCAGGCAGTCTAATTTCCTGGCTTGATAATAGACTGGGAAAAGAGCCATTTGTTGTCTTCAGGGTTGCCCATATATGGACAAATCTTTTGCCGGGCTGAGTGAAAACAGTCGTCTTTCAGGAAAGAATAGAATGTTACAGGATTTTGGGAAACAAAGGTTTTATAAGCAGAGATCTAGCTTAGAATAATGGAAGATAGTTTGCTTCAAAGCACTTTGAATCAGCACTGGCTCAGGTTTGTGTCCTGGAAGTGTTTTAGAGCGTGGCAGCTCTACATGTTAAGCTTACCCCAGTTGTTTGGCAGCCTTTGCATTGAGAAGAACTACTGGTGATGTTGGTGTAGATGACTTGCTGACTTTCACTGCCTTTTTATTTAGTTTTGGATTAGAGACTAAGAAGACATTTGAGGTGAGGTTAAATACAAGAAAGATTATTTGAGTCTCACCATCTGTGGCTCGGTCGTACACTTGTTTATCATTGTATGAAGAACTTTAAGAGTATCCCTTGATTTGGAGAATCAGGGTAATCATTATCACTTAGGAGATCCAAGAATAGCTGAACAATTCTTGAGTTGACTTCAGAATTGTGGTGTTATTTTCTACTCACTCAAAACGCTGGGGGTTTATAGGGGTCCCCTCTGTTTTTGTTGTGAAATACAGACTGTGTGTGGAAGCAGTGATTATCTCTGCATTTCGCCATGTGACAGATTTGAGGACAGGAAGCGGGTGGGGGAGGAATACTTCAAACTCATGGTTGAAGGGTTCTGTTTTACCTACTAATATAGTTTCAACTGGTTACAATATTTTATGTGCAATATCTTTTTTCCAGGTGTAGTTGAAGAGACATTGATTTCTAAAGAATAGAAAGAGTCCTAGATTTCTAGTAAGGGACTTTGTTTAAGACTTGTCACAATGATTGTATTTTCAAGACCACAGACCCCCTGTTTGGGATACTTCTGACCTAAAGGAGATCCCACAGATTACAGGATAGCAAAAATCTTCCCTAAAATTGTTACATTGATCTGGAGATTCTTTTAGAGTTGTTGACAGTCTTGAAGATGATTTTATTTTGGCACATTATAGTTCAGAACAGGTTTTCTTTCTCCTACCTGTTGTACTTGGAAGGGGAAGTTATATAACAGAAAGAGGCAAGACTTTTTTTAAAGGGTGGTGGGAAAAGAGCAGCTGATTTGCTTTTGACATTACTGAAAATTTCAGCTGACCTTCTTACACAGAAATAAAATATTGTACAGTAGATTTCTTAGATTTGACAGATACTTGAAATGGAATAATTCTCTTTTTGACAGTAGGGAAATGCCCTTAAATATTTTTTATGGTCTTAGGGATTAGGTCAAAAAAGGTTATAAAAATGTCTTTGGCTACTGAAAGTATTATGGTTTCAATATGAGGGAGGAGGGAATGGAATAGGGCAAGACAGCAACAATCATCCTGTCTTTGAGACTAGAGTGTGTTAAGTGTTATCAAGAAACAGTGTCTGTGTTACTGGGTAAGACATCAAATAATGTAATGCAGTTTCCATAATATGTCTGTAAATATGTGTGATTCTGTAACTTAACACTCTTCAATCAACAGGAGATTGATGTGGGTCAAACTCACTGGCTTAAATTTTTAACCTTTTTCCATGCTGTGGGGAAAGTACTTCACTTTTTAATATGCTTATTCAAAAAGAATGATTTTTAATTTGTATTTTGTGATTTTTTTTTTTTTTTTTAATTTGTGGAGGGGAAAAAAAAGTTTGCTTCTGTTTGCCCTTTAAACTTAGCAGTGAGTGCTTCAGTTTCCTGATCATCTTACAGAGCTTTCCTCTTACAAAGCTTAGAACCTTTGCACAGATTTTCAGCTGTGAAAACTATTACATTTTCTTGTATTTCTTATTAAATTGGGCTAGTTTAAGCCTTTTCCTGTTTTTACTGTTTTTGCTGAAACCAACAGACAGTGCTGCAAAGTAGTTTCTTATTACTACCGCCTGTTTTCAGAAGTACCTAATCCCCTACCGAAACCAAGATCCCAGTCTGGATCCATAGCAAACACTGGACCATTTCTTCACTAGGTGAAAGGTTGGGGTTAGGTTAGGTTCAGCTAACAGAAAGGGACTGAGCCAGATAAAATGAAATAATTTTCTTCACTCATTCTTTAAACAATTTTGTTAGACATGAAGTTTACAATAATAGTTTATTTTTTCAAGGAGAATAAATATGAAAACATACATGAAGAAAAAATAAGGTGTAAATTCATTTTATTTTTGCATTTCACTAATTTTTATGCTTTTCGTCTGAAACTGCACTAATACTTAGCTTGCATCAGTTAGGTCAATTAAATGGTATATTAACCATTACTGAGCAGTAGTTTTTCTGCATTCCACCTCTAGCCTGAACTTTGCAATGAAAAGCATTGTTTTTTTTTTTAGCATGAAATGTAAGATTCTGTGACACGTTAGTGAGAACATTTTGAAGGATAGCATAATAAGATTTTGCATTTTTTCTGATAATAACTGTATTAATTATCTGCATCTGTCCTACACATATACATATTCTCCCTTTTTCTCATGTTTCTGAATTGCATGCAGTACTTTACAAGATCCATTTTTATTCTGTCCTTAACAATTTTACAGTCTGTAATTCCTCTTCCCTTGTATATTGTAAGATTGCTTTTTGGCTGTCTTCTTTCTGATGATCTCCCAACTGAAGTGTATTCTATCCCCTGGCTGTTGAACTTGTACAGAGTTTTTCATTATTCAGATAGCTTGAGAACTTTTTCCTTTCCAGGTTGCTACAGGCTGACTCCTCCTCTTGCTCATCTGTTTTTTTGGCATCATTGCTGCACTTCATGGCTCTGTGTGCAGGTCTTCTGGAGACTCAATCTTGGCTTGAAAGAATGAGAGTTAGATGAAGGTGCAGATTTCCTGCATGGGAGATTACTCTGAATGTTTACTCACAGTTAGTTTAAGGAGAAAAGGAACAAAGTCATAGGGAGGTTGCTCAGGAAGAGCATTTCAGGCGGTGGGCTGAGTGAGAAAGGGTAAGACTTGGGTCATTGAGGAAGTGGTTTCAGCCTCGGTCTAAGGAAGTGTATGATCAAGTGGAGAGAAGGGCAGGGATCTGGGGAAGATTTATTTGGTCAGGTTATGAAGAACCACTGACAATTTTCTCCTATTACAGGCTCCATTCTATCTGGTGGTAGAACGGATTTATGGTGATGGGGTACTAGATTGCCCATTGCTGAAGTTTCTATCTGCTGGATTGTTCTTCCATGGCCGACATAAAAATTTAACACTAACTGAAGTACTGTGGCTGGGACCATGTCCACATTAGTATGTTCAGGTCAGAAATGTGCTTTTGAGGTGACTGTCCTAGTCCTAGTTGTTGTCATTTGTTCTTGGATCACATCAGAAAATGGTCCAACAGAGCATCCATCCATTAACTGGATTATTTCCAGACTAAAAAAAACTGGGATGTGCACTACAGCATTTTCTCTTAAGAAGGAGGTTTGGTGTATAGGACCAGAATAGATAGAGTTTGAAATAAAACTAACCTAAACATTAAAAGTGTGAATGCTGTAATCACCTATTTTGGTCTGGAAATTGACTCCTGGGCAGGCTGTGCTAATGTAGGCACAGCCCTGATTTACATCTCATTCTGCTTTGGAAATTCAGCAGTACCTCGGGAATCCTTTACAGTGGTTGTGGTGGTAGGAGAATGGGGGACCCAGGGTGTATGTCATGCACTGAGTGATGTTTTGCATGCATCCAAGTGTCTGAAAAATTACTTTGAAGACCAGGGTCTGCTAACAGCTTTAGCAAAACATGGTGGAGGTACGGTAGAATATTGATGTAAGAATATTTTGTGACCCATTGAAAGGAACTCGGATGCAGATGAACAGTTTGTTTTACTGTGGGCCTATTCAATCTGTTCATGATTAATGTGTTTGTAAAACATAGCTAAGGCTTATATATTGCACTGTTTTGAGATGTTATCTTGGGTTTTGGTGATTTATTCATGCTATAAATTTGATTCTGCTGAACTGGTCTGACTTGCAAAGAAAATCAGAATTTTTATTCTGCCAAGGAACAGAATTATGCACTGTGTCGGATTTAGTTATGGAAAGTGCGAGTAAGTGTGGTTATAAAAAAGTCCAATCTACTTACAAAACACAAATGATGAGAGGAACACTGCATTCTTTCCCACACTTAAATAACAGTGTGCCACTCTTCTGTTTTATAGCTCACTTTGTAGACTAACCCTTTGTTTTGGGTTCTTTTTGTATTTATATTAATACTGAATCTGACAAAAGAGTCCTAATTTAAACCATGTAATATGAATTTTTAAACAAAATTTGTGAAAATTGGCTTTTTTCTCCTTTGTTCTCATGTATCTAGCCAAGTACATATTTTCCTAGACTCATAATGGCTAATGGACAAACTTATGCCCCCTTTTCTTATTATCTAACCTTGTTAAAATAGCCTTAGTCAGGAAGAACTAAAGGACATATATTGTGTGAACTGTATGATTCCGATTCTGTACTTCTCACATATTGTGTCATTCCAGTGGTATATTTTAATTGTGAATAGATCTCTTCTGTTATCTTCAGACTGTCCTTCGTGATTCACTTTGCCTTCTCTCTTCTTTGTTTTTTAATGTTGTTTCTGGCTACGTAAGCTAAATGAGAATCATTCAAAGCTTGTCTGGCTCTTAAATTGACTGCTGGAAGAGAGTGACTGTGGTGCAGAAAAACAAATGGCCATTTTTGAGCTTCAAACTTCCTGTTTAGCAGTGCACATTGTCACTGGCAGGTCATAAAAACATCCACATTTGCAAAAATAAAGGAAACTGGACAATGCACCCTCTGTTGGAGTCTATGCTGATACCAGTTTAGTTAGGTTTCTGTTTGTGCTAAGACAAATATGTTTTGATATCTTATGCTATTGATCCATGTAACATTTGTTAACTCTAACAGAATTTATATTTGCTGTGGAGAAAGTGTGTGTTTCAGCAAAGCACAAAACCAGTATTACAATAAGGACGAGCTGAACCTTTCTCTCACTGAATTTTGTAGTGAAGGTTTCCCTGACTCTCAGGAGCTGGGATGAATGCTTTGGTGGCTACTCCCAGGTCTGATACAATGGGACCATTCTTACATCTCTGCATGACATGGAGAGATAGATGTTCATAAGATGGTGCTTGCTTGGGATTTAATAATTTGTGTTTTGATGAGGAGCCTTTTTGTTACATTTGTTGGAATGCCAAATAAGACAAAATAATAATAATAAAAATATTAATGTGTTGTAATTGACTTATTCCTAAATACTGTTTTTCTTTTCCCTTTCTTAGTAAATCAGTGGTTTTACGTTCAGCAGGTGCAGCACGTTCTCCTAATGCTGATGCTTTATGTGGCCACGGTCACAGTTATTTGCAAGTGTTTTATTGAGTGAAAACCAGTTGCTATTCTGTCTTGCAATTTTATGTATTTCATTACTAACACTATAATCATCTCTAGCACTAGCACTGCACTGACATATTAAAGTGTGGTGTTATCTCACTTTTTGTTGCTGTAATTCAGGGAGTATCGTGTACACTGACATTTGTAATGTGTTTGGTAACACTAGGAAGTAAGTGTGTGTGTATTGTGGGTTTTGTTGTTGTTTTGTTCTTTTAAGCCAAGCAATTCTGCTGTAGCAACATTAGTGGTTTATTAATTGGTTTTGGTATTCAGGGATTCTGATGTGAAGTCGCTTTAGGAAGTAAACTGTGCAAACACTTATGTGATAAAAGCTGCACTTGTACTGGTGTCAGCAAAGTTATCCAAGGCTGCCTTTGACTCCAACAATATAAGCTAACTAGATAGGAATTTTTGAAATTTCATAGTGCCATGTAGCTCATATAGAGGACACTGGCAGCAGTGTTTTAAGCACAGATAAAGTAATTTTATTAATTGATCTTTTGTACAGTGTTGCTTACAATGGTACTATCTTGGTACTTTTTAACTAGAGTGCTGTCTTGGCTGTTAGCATACGTTGAAAGCGTGTTAAAAATACAGATATGGAATTGTCATGGATGTGGTTTGTTGTACAAGGTTCTGGGCGGTTAGCTGGAAAAATAACAGAGTGGAATTCATGACTGTGCTCGTGTGAAGCAACAAATGTGATGCAACACTGCACATGAACATACATGTGCACATAACAGACATAAACCAGACAGAGTTTGTGACTGAGTTCACATGCCCTCTTGAGATGAATTGAGCTATTAACCCACCTGTTTCTGTTATCTTTCTAGTCACACCTGAGATTTGTGCACTGTAGACATGTATTGAATCCTGCCTCCAAGGTATGGATTTTGTGTTTTGGAAAAACCATCAGTGTAAGAATCTGAGAGTGGTGCTGCCAGTTTTAGTAATTGCTACAGTTGTGGTTGTCTTTTCTTTTCTTTTATTCCTGAAAAGTTATGATAAGGACTGAATAGAATGTAAACTGTTGAAACAATTGGTAGAGATGAAGGAGGCTGGCTGGGCACATGTTCCTTAATTTGTCATCCAGGTTTGTCAGTGTTTTACTTTGTACACACCAACATGTAGAATATGTTTGTTTGATCTTATTTAGTGTATGTTTCTCTAGAGCTCATGTATTATTCATTATTCTTAAGCCATTCCTGAGGCAACACAATTCTTGCTGTCGACTGCAGAAGATAGAGCTGCTAGGCTGCACTTGACCATTTTCATGAAAATAAATGTAAGCACAAAATATATGTTTTTCTTTCTTTGTGAGCTATTATAAAAGAAATAGCCACTGAAATGTTAGGTTGTTATTTAAGCCTCTATCCCCATAAAACTGATTTTAACTGAGGGGCTGGGGTGTTGGGAAGGGGGCAGGAGAGAGGTTAGGTTACCTGAAGATGATAGATACTTATTTCAGTCTGACTTCAGGTCTTGTGTGTTTTGCACATGATGATTTGATTATTGTAAAGAGTTTGCAAGAGTGATACCAGAATAAATGCATACATAAAATCATTACAAGATACTGATATTTAACTTGTAATGTAGTCTTGATGCTTTGTGTATTTTGGTGATTTATATACTTTGTGTGCTTTCTAATTCTGGAAGAGTGTAAAGCTCAGTTTCCTGCTCTTCTGACAAGATCTGAAAGCTCCACCTGGGATAGCATGCTATGATGGTGTTTCTTCCAGTAAAAATTTGGAATCATACAGCTATAAACTTATCAGATAGAAGGAGGACTGCTGTTTTAAACAGTTATCTATCTAGCATCAATTATACATTTAAAGAAAATAATTTAAAAAGATGATACAATACACGGTTATAACACTTGAATGATTTGTCAAGCAGAAATCTTAATTTTGTTTTCTTTAAATGCAGTTAAAAAGAAAGGACGACTTAATACATCTCTTGCATTGTTTTAATTGTTGGTGGCAAGTGTTGAGGTCACACATCCATAGAGATTAGTAAGTGCTCACTGCTGTTTCTTTCCACATGAAATGTGTACTTTTTGGGCCTGCTAAGACAGCCCTTAGGATCACATAGTCGGTTTTCATGTTGCCAATAATGATATGATACCACATTGGCACAGGACAGTCTTGAATAATGAGACTGACTCAGTTCACTCTAACTTCTGAACTCTGGTATTTCACAAGTGAGAAATGGTGACAAAAGATAGTGGCTTTTTTTCTTAAATTTCCCCTAAAAAAAAAAAAAAAAAAGATGAACTAGCAAAATTTAATCATATTCCCATTGTAAAAAATAATCAGCTATCCAGCTTGTAAAATGGAGCCTCTTAAATTAGCAGCATGTGTCATTGTTTGTTAATAAAGGTTGTGAAGTGAAGCTTCAACCCAAGCAAAAGTGAGGGGAAGCTGAGCAGAACATTATAAAGTGAGGATTTCAAAAAGAACTTGTTCTACCACCCTTTGAGGCTAAACAACATGCTTATAAAACTGAGAGCTACCAATTTTACTGTTATTTCTGTGGAACTGAATGTTTTTCCTGAGACTAACCACACCTTGGGAACATATTTAATGCAGGTGGAACATGAAGGTTTTGGGACAAGTGTTGGAGTTCTGAGCATAGTCAATTAAGAATATCCATTGGTTACTGTTTAGCCATATTTGGGGAAGTCTTTGTGTATAGCTGTGTGTCACTCTCATTTATGCTATGAACCCTGTTCCTGTTTTTAACTTCACGAGACACTAGAACTAATTAGACAAATGTGCAAATGACTAGAATTTACTGAATTTGGGTAAATCTGTAAATTTTTTGCTGCTGTTTCCTGAAAGACTTCTCTGCTGTTTTTGTGTTCAATATAAATTACACTGAATTAAAGTGAGTCACAGAAAACTTTTATTTAAAATTGTTGACTCATGAAGTGGTGATTTTAAAGAATAGTGTTGCGCAGTCTTAACTATAAAGACAGACACTGTTACCCAGTTACCCATTTTAGAAAATTTATTAACCGTGGATTTTATTTTTTATTATTTTTTTACTTTGATAAATAGTCTAATGATTTCACAGTAATTATAGTAGAAATAATTACATGTGATGCTTGCTTGTGTTCAAGCTCTGTGAGGACAAATATCAATAAGAAAAAAGCTAGACAGCAGTTGGACCACTGAGACCTTGTTCTTTGATGTTTTAGGGCAGTCTGAGAAATACTTCAAGCTAGCATGTGCCAGCATGGCTGCTGAAAGACTTGGTGCTGATGTTTCTGAGATCTTCTGCTTGCTAGCTCAAGGGAAGGCAAGGCAAAACATTTCCCCAAGGAGAGAATGTGTTGATGTGCCTAGGAACTACGGAGAAGACTCTGTGGGGAGAGAAGTGAATAGTAGAGAGAAGAGGAAGGGTTGCTCCAGAGATACTGATTTGTGTCAGATCACAGTATCTGTTGAGCTGGCCTCAGGCTAGGCAAAGTTAGGGTTGGTTGGATCCTGAATGAGACAACAAGTGATTAATTAGCCCCGTGACACTGAGTGGTGGGTCTGGTAAAGCTTTTTTCCTCTCTGGTTTTGTCTGGTGGCTGGGCCCCCTCGATAATGCCTTTATATGCTGTAAGGATTTAGCCGGTGTTGCAGCCATTTTCTCGGTGCAGGCACAGATACACTCTTTTCTACCAGGCTGTTCTGGAGTGATCTCAGATGTGTTAACCCCCTGAAAGAGATTAATATTTTTGTTGCAAATGGACAGAACTTTAAATATTTTCTCACATACATGTGCACATTCGCATATATATTTTCATTATCAAATTTGTTCATTTCTTTTGGAAATCATACAAAACTAGTGTTGTTTCTCATGGATTACATGTTCTGAACTTAGTATCTCTAGAGGTACCTCTTCCTTTCAGTAACGTTTTTGGCCTGTGTCCCCAAATACTTTTTCTCCCATGGGCCTCAGCAGCCATGTGGAGAAGATGTGACGTGACTGATGGTGTGGGTTGACTGGCTGCCAGTGTGCTGATTGATTAAATCCTGGGCACGCAAGAGAAAATCTGAAGCTCTTTTAACCATGGGCATGCCAGTTTATCCAGTTGCCAGCGGTCAAAAAACTTTCAGAAATTTAGTTATTTTTGGATAACTCTTGTCCTGTGTTGGTTATAGTTGAAATTGGCTCATAAGCCCAGAAGTTACGGGAAAAAAACAGAGAGGCTGCTGATCTGGCCAGTCAGGACTGAAGGTGTGAACTCTGTGGAGTCTGGATGTTTTCTCCTCTAGACTCCTGCAGTGGCTCTGACTTGCACAGGATGTTTCCAGACTGGCATAAGTCTAATGGGGTGAACACAAAGTTCATTCTTCTCGTCTCTGCTTTACACTCCCATGTTGTGACATTTGAATCCTTGATCTCAAGTTGCAGGCACAATGTAGTCACTGCCTTCCTGCCTGGGAAGGTACTGTGGTAAACTGCAGGTCAGCAGACTGACTGACTTCCTGTGGTACAGTGTGGATGTGATTGTGATGCAGTATAACTAGTCAAAAACGCACTTATCCTCCCCTGGTGTGTGACCCAGTGTACTGAGAGGGGTGTCCAGCGTGTGACTCTCTGAGGACTTCTATAGCACGTGAGCAAATGAACTGGAATTCTGTTAGCTTGAGAGGTAAGTCTGTTTGCAATCCTGTTTACATTCACCATTCACGCTGTTGTTTCAGTGCATTTTGTGTTAGTGGCAAAATGCTCTTTGAGGCAAAAGCTATTGGTGATACACAAAATTTACCAATGTATTGATGAAGAAGGAGAACCAGAATGCACACAGCTAATGGAATGAAGTGCCTGGGAGTCTAAGCCTTTTCATGATGCTATGTAGTGATGACCACAGAAATGGGGCAGTGGAACGGAAATGTGTTGCAGGGAAGGAGATATGGAAAACAGGATGAGTGCAAAGTGGATTTGTAGGGGAAAAGAGTTTTGCGCTAAGGATTCAACACCGATCCTATGCATTTTATTTCAGTGGAGATCTACTTCAGTTCTTGCATTATAATACCCTTGGACTTCCTGGAGTGCATCTTCTCATGTAGCTCAGCATATGGGGAAGCCTCTATGGATGTGCTCTGAGTCTGTTCAGCCATGGGGACCAAGGTGCCATGAGTGGGGTAAATGGGGAGAATCACTTTGGAAGCAAACTTCTGAACCAGTTATGTATGAATAGCATGCCAGTGTGATGTTAACATGGGTATGCATCCCACAGGGTGCCTCTGGCAGTGCTGCTAATGCACTTAAAGAGCACTTTAGATACTATTTAGTAAAGAAGTACAGGGTTGTTTTTTTTAAAGTTCCAGATTGTGATAGCTGTGAGGAAGCCAAAGATGAGTGTCAGTGGTGGGTAGCCATCAGCAGCAAAGTTGGTAAACACATCCCAAATTATAAGCATGGCAACCAAATGACAGGTTTTCACAGATATTTACAACTGCCAGAAGATACAAAAGCAAAAGCAGGGCCAAGTGAGGTGCAAAGGGAAAAATGCTACTAAAAAGGAACAAAAAAACCCAGAAAGAGCCAGAAAGATCTTTACTGGATGGAAAAGTCAGTCTTCCATGTGAGGAGAAATGAGCTGTTGCTGAGTTACTCCATTCATAGCCTTAGTCTCTCCTAGAGAGGTTACCTAGCTCTGTGTGGAGAGCAAGGTGTTAGGTCCTTTTGAGGGGAGAAGGGTAGAGCTGGTCAGCTGAATGGGATGAATTATCCGCTTTTCTAGGATTAAAAATTTTGGCATTGCTTGTAGTGACTATGGGATTTAAAGTGAGAAACCTTTGTTAAGAATGCCTCATTGACTCATTTGTGGCTGACAGGGGTCTTTTTTTTGCCTGAAGAGGGTTCAGTTCTTGCTGTTTTCAGGAGAAATTCAATGGCTTGGAATTTATAAATTTTTCTCTTTCAATTTCTACAAGGTCAGTGAAAGGTGTATTTCAAAATTTGCTCTTCAAGGTTTGCTTCTTCGTGTTTTTCCACTTCAAAAAAAAAAAAGAGAGAGAAAGTTAGCAAATGGCCTTGACACTTTTTCACTCCAAAAGAGATTTCTGTCCTTGCCCCCTTTTCTTCCACCTGCCTGTAGACAGGAGGGAGCTTTGCCTACTCACTTGACAGACCTGTCACTTCCATCACTGACAGTTCTCTACTTTTGTGTGGAGATTAATGAATAATTTATTATTTCTTCTGTCAAACTTGAAAGCCTTGGAGGTGCAAAGGACACTGTAAGCTTGTAGTTATGCAGCTTTTGAACGTGGAAACCCTTGTAATGCTGATAAGATCTTCAACTGAAGTGGTTGAATCTGGTTTGGCCATTGCATGGCTTGCTTTCTCTTGTGCCTCTAAGAGAGCATAGTAGCCTAGCATAATATCAGAGGCAAGTGTGCTGTTGAATATTGAAATGGCTAAGGTGAAAAGAGGGCTCAGTCCATTAGTGGGACTTTGCTTGCACTCTTCTAACATGTGCTCAGTATCCTTCGTCTGTGGGAACTCTTCCTCACTCCTCTGTAGGAAATTGGCTCCAGTTGTTGGGTGGTCTCCAGCCTGTATTATGTACAATTCATGTACACCTATCTTGAGAGCCGTGGAGAAAGTACCTATTTGTACTATCTCAGTGTTTAAAACACTTCTGTGTTCAGTGAGTGTGAAAAAGCTTCTCAAGTTGCTCATGAACAAGTGCTTCTACTTTGCAGGAGAGTTCACTGTGCTGTACAATGCAGAAATGGTATGAAACTGCAAGGAGAGGGAGTGGTATTCTGGAAAGCCAGAAAAAAGTTCTGGAGGAGAAAGGACAAGCAGTAGAGAGCTGCAGAGCTCAGGGAGCAGCATAGCATGATTGTGGTTTTGGAGAGAAACTTGTCGAGAGGAAGAAATTGGGATGCGTGATGTCAGTAATCCAAACAGAAACAGTTAATAAGAGTTGGAGGAATGGAAAGTTAATGGTTTTTTGGCAAGAATTCCCATCGGAAGCTAATATATGAGAGTAAAATCAATAATATACATCAGTGAAATGTTAAACATTAAACAGTAATTTCCCATAATTTCTGGGGCTCTGTTGAAGGTAATTCATGTGACAACATTTGCTAAACAAAAATAATTCCAGTTTGGGATTTTTAAATCAGGCAGCACTTTGGCTGTTTGCACATCAAAATGCAGCCTTTTCTAAAGTTTATGGTTACACCTGTTACATGCAGCAGCTGGCAGATGCATCATGCAGAAATTGTTTCTCAACTGTTTTAAATAAAGGTATTTGAAATAAATAATACTTTCTTGATTCTGAGTTTTTTTGGCACAGATAGGATGATAGATGGAAGCAGTAGTTTAGTGAATGTCTTAAGCCATGGTCTTTATTTCAATTCATGGTCTTTATTTAAAAGGTGCAGAGTGTCCAGAAAAAGTAGGCTTTGTCATGTTGGATCCACGTTTGGTGAGAATTGTGGACAAATTTTCAAAAGTTGAATGAGAAATATTATTTTTCTGAAGATAGGGGAAAGAAAAAAAGCCTTTAAATTTGTATGTCTCAAATCTCAGGCAGGCCTGACCCTGCCTTTTGGCCAAAGAAGTCTGATCAGGGCAGGACCAGATGAGTAATGTTTGTGGTGGTGCAAATCCCTGGTGACCCATTCTGAGCAGCTGCAGTTCCTAGTTATTGGAAAACTCAGGTTTTGACTAAGACAACAGCTGGGGTCTGGCAGGTTAGTAATAATAAAACAAATTAGCATCATCAGCTTGACAATGGCAACAGCTTTAAATGTTGACTAAGAAGTTTTAAATTCCTTATTCCATTTTTGGTTGATGGCTAAAGGCAGAAAAAATTGGCAGTAAAGTAAATCCTCTGAATACAATTCACTGTTCAGTGTGTGTTGCTCAGGAGTAGCACAGTAGAATTAATTGGTACTTTTCGTATTAGAGTGATGAAGCAACTGGGTTTTTTCTTTGTAGGTTTGTCTAATCCAGGGAGTTTTGTTCCTTTTGTAAGTTTTGCTCCCAGAACAACATTATATGCTTTATAAAGATGCCTCCTGGGGGATTTTAGTGCACTCCTGAGGTAGATGATAAAATATAAGGCAAAGCCAGCTGTGAAAATAAGCACCCTAACCTATTATTTTAAGACTGATCTAATCCAAAATGTTTAATAATTGAGCGGATTGCACAACATTCTTTTTTACCAATTTATTGATTTCAGATACTGTTCTGGTCAAATGTGAATGCTGCTGGTGTTTCAGTTTATAATACTATCTTTCATAAACTTACAGAAACAATATCAAATGCATGAGAAGAAAAAGATGGATATGGGAAAGTATGTAGACAAGATGGTATTTTGCAGGCTAGATGAAAAATAAATGTCCATACTTTGGATATTATGCCTGAGGTTTCATAATATTTTCATTTGGTCACCTTTTGCGTATACAGATACAAAAGCAGGACAGAAATTTCATTTTTAAAAAAGTTTGTGGTTTTTTAAAGCTCATCTTTTCTGTTTCTTTTTTTTTTTTTTTTTTTTTTTTCCAGCTATGGTTATATTTTCCTTTATGTTGAGCTATCAGAAGCAATCTGACTGCTATGAGTAGTGTAATGACTCCACTACTACTGCTGCAGTAACAGTTATCCTAATGTTCCTGAAAGGATAGTGGCCATCACGTAGCTGTGAGAGGAAAGGATGATCTGTTGTACATTGACAAACAGAACCAAGAAGAGTGTAGCCTGCACCACTTTAAAATAAGAAGTAGAGGATAGATGGGGGATGTAGAAGATAGATGCCCTGCATATATTTTTTTAGTTTTTCTGGTTATTCCGTGATAACTGAATGAATGCTTCTAGACTTTGCCACTAAGATTACACATCAAATTATGCGCTCAGTGGCAGTTTGCCGCTGCCAGGGGCATTACTGCATATCTAATCTGATGCAGGGTTAGAGGCAGTGTTTTCTTTACTAACAGATGTATCTATAGAAGTTCTTTAAATTTTAGTGTTGTACATTTTGCTGTTTATAGCAAAAAAATAGTACTGATACTACATAGACACAGTTAAACAATGTTTTGCTCAGCATTACTAACAAGTATTAATACATAGTTTTTGTAAGCTTTTGTTTTACTTGGACTGCATTTAGTGCTGTTGAATCTACAACTGGAGCAGAGGAACTATTAATATTTGTAATTAGTCTCCTTTGGTTATCCACAGTTACTATACTAGATGTACATATGAAAATACCTCTGTTTTCTTTTCCTTGTGTTGGTTCTTTGCTAATCCATCTTTTTGTGATATCTTGGAGAGAATTTTAACCACTTTTCGCAAATAACTACTTTAAGGATTAAATGATCTGTGCATCTGTGCAAACTAAATCAGCACACTTCATTCAGAGCCAGTTCAAGAGGAGGACAAATCTACTAGTCAGAGCCTCAGCTTTTTCTCTGTAGCTAGAACTTGTCTACCATTTCTCTACCAAGCTGGATTCCCAGCTTGGTTTGTCAGTGTGCTCCAGAACTGCCTTGAAAGAGGCTTCAGAGATCCCATGATGCTTTAAGTGGGATATGTTTATGCTGATAATTGCTCAGTAACACCTATGTGTGACTGTGTGTTTTTTTAATTTTCCTTCATGTTTTCAGCCTCTCTTCAGTGATATTTCCATGAAAACAGTTCAGTGAAGGTGTGATGCCACAATTCACTCCCACAGCATTGCATCACATCATTAAATTAATTACAGATGACCACAGACTACATACTGCTCAAAATTGAACAGCCCTCCATAGGCAGGCTGAGAGCCAAAATTAATTCTGAATCCATACTTGGATCATTTATAGGCAGCTCATTGCAAGATCAGTTGTAAATTGTGCCTCAGTGACACTTTCACTACTTACAACTTTTGAGCAAAAGATAGGGAAAGAGCAGGGAAAGTTGTTTTCATGCTGAAACTGACATAGGCATAGCTGCTTTCATGAACCTGCTGACTATGTTGTTATTTTATGGGCTTTATGGGTTGTGTGTAGCGATGTGTACTGCTAAGGTTAATAGTAAAGAAAATAGAAATCCTGGAATAGAATAGTTTCTGTTGTTGGAGTATTGGTTAGGCCAAAGAAATTTAAGTAAAATGTAAAATCTGTTGGTTATTGTTCACAGTTAAACATTAGTCTCAAGAGTTTATAACAGATGTGTCGTATTTGAAAAATGTTGCTTCTTTTCAGTCACCAAGGGTACAGACTACCAGATTAGTGACAAGCTTTGGTATCTGTGTGCTGAAAAAGGAAAAATAAAGGCAAAGCTAATAGCCAGACAATCACAGCTACAGCTGCTTAAAATAAAATTTATACCAATTTATGAATTCTGTAAGTCATGTAAATAGTGAAGAGGGAAAACACTTTCTGTGTTTTTGGTGACATTTTTATGTTAAGTGCTTTTAAATAACATAACATTTGAGGAATTTGGGCAGTTTTGATTCCTTGTATTTTGTTTTGCTATCTATATTTATTAAATATTTGAGCCTAGCTAGTTTTTAGTAATTATATGAGGAGATAACCTTGAATAAGATAATAATAATTATTTTAAAAGTTTTTATTTAGTATCTTGGAGGAGTCTGAATCAAGCATGCAGCTTTTTTGACACAAATAATCTGTGCTGTAAGACAGTAGCAGTTGGTCATTGCCTACTTCTAAAAATATTCTAAGTTTAAAAGTCTAATGATTAAAAAAAAATAAAAAGGGCAGTGAACTCCTGGCAATGAAATAATTCAACTGACTTTAGCCTTCTACATATGACAGGGGTTTTTGCAACCTGACACAGTAACAACTTATTTGATCAATCTGACTGAAAAAACCAAGACTGTCTGGTTTGCTTTTGTATCCTTCTTCGGTTGACTGACTAGTGGAATTATTCACCATAGATTCGTCACAATATTCAACATCTGCTTCCAAGAAAAAAAAAAAAAATAAGTGAATGGCAGTAAAGATCATAACTCTCTTAGTTTTTTACACACATGCTTTTGGTCAAGCTCATTACTATTGTCTTTTAACACAAAGGCCCATTTTACAGGTGGAAAATGGAGGCATTTAAATCAACGTCGTGAAACATAGCCACAAATGTGACATTTCTCTGTGCTAGGATGTCTCTCCTCAGAATTCCATTTTTTTTTTTTTTTTAATTGCTTTCATAGTGCAAAATGAACCCAAATGGAGAACAAACTGGCCCTCCTGACAGTCGGTCTGAAGAAGTCTCTGGTGGGTACCAGAACGGAACATGCGGAATTGCTGGTTCCTGCTGAGTGGTTTGGCCTTTAGAACTTCCTCAAGATCTCATGGGAAAACGATGTCAGAAGGGGAAATGGAATTTTTTTCTCCAGAACAAATCTATTTTTATTAACAAAAATATTATAATTAAGGCTTCATCATGGTTTCCACTCAGAGTTTCTGGTTTAAATGCTCATTGCCCTGTAAAGCTTAGTGGTCTTTAGGTAAGCAATTCCCAGGCTTTTCTAGTGCCTGAGAATGGCTATTTTGGGACTTTGCATTAATACAGTTTTCTGAGGGAGAGGACAAACAGGGAAGGATGACAGTGCCCTTTTTAATTTTATTTTTTTTAATTTAAGCAAAACTCTATGTTGAATGTTGAAGCTTGAACTTACTAAGTATATGCTGTTGAAATGTTTCGGGTTTGACCGCTATACAAACTTTGAAAACTACTGTATGTGCAGGATTCACTTTGAGGAATCATTAGGGGTATAAAATGAGTAGCTAGAGAGGGTCTGCTGCTTACATGTTTCAATAACCTTGTGTTTTCCTACATCACATCTCATGATCAGGCATTAAAAAAGGATAACATCATGCTAGCACGGTCTAAAATTATATTACCTTTTGATTAGTTATTTAAGGAGTTACAGAAAAAATTGTGTACATGTAAATATTCTGAATTTTTTAAACCAACTTGACTAAATGCAGATGAGATTCTCACTAGTGAAGCTCTGTCTGGAAACGAAAACTCATTTTGTTAATCATTCGTTTGAATACTTGACGTACTGTTAAGTTTGACAGTATTGCTAGTTGTTGTGATGGCTTGGATTTTGGGTGTCTGCTCCCTTCTCCCCCACTTCCAAAGGCAAATCTACTTTATTTCACCGTTTCTGAAACAAATTGAGCTATTTATCTGTAAATTTGGTCTTTGGAGGTTGCAAATGTTTTGATAAACTTTGTCTTGAACAGTGAAAATTGCAATTAACAGAAAAAGGCTCTTTCTGACACAAGTAATCATCCAAATTGTCAGTCAGGGATCCAATTTCAAGTTAATGAGTTGAAAATAATTTCATCTCTCCCAAAAGACTTTGAAGATATTGGATCCTCCTGCCGACTGTGGGGCTTGTTTCTGTCTGTGTTTTAAGTGCTTCTGCCCTCTCCTTGTGCAAGGCCTCTGACTACTTCAAGGAGAGGATTTTTAACAAACTATAGTGGGAGTGGAGCCAAATAGCCACATTATTTTAATTAAATAATGTTGCAGCTTTTAATTTTAAAAGTTAATTGAAAGGCTTTTTCCTTACATGAGGAAAGCCTGAAGGATTACTGCTTTCCTCTAACAGCTGCTCACATCACTCCCACCTAGAGGATAGAGAATTGCATTCCTTTCGCTGATTTAAGTTCTACTAAAGCTGCCAGTTGCAGCAGAGAGACCCGACTGTGAATATTGACAGCATGTGACATCAGAAGTTACTATGCTGATTTTAATGAATTTCCCTTGTAATATAGTTTTTCTTTTTCCTTTAATGTGGAAACTTCACTTGAGCTCTTGTTTTATGTTTTGAATAATTATTTAAAGAGCATTCCTTCTCAGTTTCTAGTGATCTATTGGCAATTTTTTCCAAGCAGTGTGGGCTAGCTGTGTTTTTGTATGGGACTGTGGATTAAAACATCATGAATTAAATCTGTGGATCAGAGCAGAAAATTTGTTTGGGATTTAAAGTGTACCATTTTGGGATTTGGGGACAGAACATTGGGGTGAAGGTAAAAATATGCTATGACTAAGTGGAGGACATGTGAATTAGAGGTTGTAATTATTTATTATACAAAAATATGAGCAAAAGAAATTGTGGCCTCAAGAATGTGGCTTCTGTGGTTATGTTGCTACACTGTAATTTATTTCAGACACTGGAACAGCACTGCTGTCAAGGGAGTCTCCAACTCTGTATTTGTTAAAGCTAAATTTGTTTAATAATATTAATGACAAAACATCCATCCCCAAATGCACATACACAAAATAGTAATAGATAGAAATTTTTTTTTACTGTTTTCTGCCAATGGTCCTTTTAATTTTTACACATTATTCTTACTCTCTTTGTGCAAGCATTATCAGTAATGTGTCATAGGACTGATTAATAGAAGACCTTAAGAATGCAATCTGAAGCATAATTGGTGTCAAATACAGACTAGGTAAAGTATAACTTTATGTACATTTCCTCTTAATTATTAAAATGTGTAAAACCAAACAGTTTTATTCAGGCATAATCTTTGTTTCTTAACCTATGCTGCACGTGATAATTTTTTGTATGCAAGTGGGAACATTTGTGAAGGAGAAGGTTGATTAAAGGAGTCTAAAAGTGTCTGAGTGTAGCTAAGCACATATGCTTAATACTTAATAAATTTAGATATGTGTAACAAGCAGCTTTCCATTCCTTGCTGGAGGCTGGAGTCAGCCTTGACTTAGAATTGAAAGTTATTACTGATACAATGTAAGCTCAAACTGAGCTATTTTGAATAAAGTACAGAGCTTGCAGAACGTGTGTCACACTGACATTTTGGGCATGGGAAAGACAGAGTATACAGCTTGGCTGAAGGTAAAAGTTAGCTGTTTGCTCATTCTAAGGATCTGGCCTTATCTTGTACTACATCAGTTAAATCTATTTGCCTCTTAAAATGCTTGTATTTGCTGTGTTCTCCATTGTATTGATAGAACTGTGAAGGCAGAATTCAGAGATGGTTTTCTTGTGGCTTCTTAATTAATTTCATAATGAGTATGATGAGCTAAGATAAATCTCAAAGAAATGAGTTTTTGGAATTAGGCAGAAAATACATTGTATAATACCTGTTTGAGCTGCATTTATAAACAGCTATCTTTGGTGTGTTTCATTTGACTCCCTGTTATAGGTGTAAAAATGCCTGCACACAGTAGAAATATTGGATACGTCTCTTAGTTCCTCAGTGTTCCAGACACTGGAACACTGCTGTGCCACCCCATGGCTAAACTCACATAGGGCCACTAAGTCTTATGTTTGCTTTGCCCCCTTTTACCAGGTTCTTCTGTTGTCAGTTTTTCCACATTTCCCAAGTATCCAAGCTCTGTTTGCCCCTTATAATAGGCAATGATAGATCTATCTGTAAAGAGCTGTGGTTTAATGGATGAATGAGTTGGCACGTGAAGTCAAGGCTGTGACCAGCTTGAAGCATCCATCAAAAGTTTACATGAACTTTTGGGGGCTCCTGGGGTCTTGCCACTTGCATGACTGTGGTCCCTTAGAGAGAGAGGCCAAAGCAATTATTGGCATCTCTCTCCCATAACAACTCCATGCACGTTTGTCCTCACCAGACCTGCAGTCTGAGTAGTTACATGCTACTTTCTCAAGGTTGTCAACACATTTGAAAGGATCATCTGGACACTCTTCAAATGTTTGTTCCCAGCTACAAACACTTGTGGCTTGCCTTGAAATCCTTTTGGATAAGCCACAGACACTTGAGCCTGGGGTTACTACTTGAAACATGCATGACAAATGTGTTGATTACTTCTACCTAACTGTCATTCAGCTTAAAGAAACAACCCACAAACCAAAGGCGAACCACCAGAACTTTCAGGTCTGAAAGGCTAGGGGTTATTTGATTTTATTGCAGCTGGAAGGTTGACACCTTTCAAAGCCTCATGCAGGCAAGGCCCTACTTACTGTCTGTCTGGAGAAGCAGAGAGGCAGTGCTGCAGTGCAAGGGGAGCCATACCTTTCAGACAAAAATCCTTGCATCCATCCCTTGATCCCCTTTTGGATTATCTGCCCCTGCCTGATTCAAAAGGAAGCGCCTGAATAAGAAACAAAACCAGGGAGAATTCCAAGTGTTTCCTCTAAGAGTGAGTCTGCTTTTAAAAGCAAAAAATCCCTGGTATTACTACAGAACTACAATATTGCACTTCTGTGGCTAGTTTCACTAGGTGAAGTTCTTAAATTTCCTATTTAAAAATACTTTAAAAAGCTTGCAAGATTTCTTATTTTAAAACTTGTAGATGAAGAGACATCTTTGTACAACAATTTTGATCCCTTTCTCTATTTCAGTGCTGCTGTAGACATTTGTGTGTGGGAGTAACTTAAAATTTCTTAGGTATATGAATATGCCTACAGAAGTCAGTAGTACTGAAAATTGGACACGTTTGCAGGTTTTGACTTCTAGGCTTCAGCACAGAAAACATTTTCGGAGGAAAAATTTTATTCTGTAAGAAAAATCTCAAAAATTGGAGTTTGCTGGAAAATCTGCTGACATGTTTATGAACAAACCAAAGCCTTTTCTGGTGTACTAGGTCTGGGAACGTTCATGTACGTGTATCAGTGAGACCCTTTCTCCAGTGATGACCAGGCAACGAGCCTCCTTGCAGAAATGAGTGTTCTAGTGTTCTGGATGTATCTTAAACTCTCAATCCAGAGAGCGCTATAAACAGTATAATCTCTGGGTGTTTTTCAAAAAATGAGTGAATTTTAACTTTGCACTTTGCCCCTGAAGTGAACAGCCCAGTCATTTTAATTATGATGGTATTATCACTTGTGTGCATTGAATAAGGTACTGGGTGACGTTTTGTAGTTGTACTGGAGCTTCAGGACAAAAGCTTATAAGTAAAACTGGGAAAGATCATGAAGAACTCCAAGGCATCAGGTAGAACAAATGTTCCTGCATAATGAAAGTAATTGATACAATTAATAGAGGAGCGTTAATAGAGTTGCTTTACTAATGCTAAACAGTTTGTTATTCTCTCTTTGCATAGGGAATGTTTATGTCTAGAGACTTTACTTTGAGAGTTAGTTGTTTTCTCCGCCATTGTGTTTTATACATCTAGGAAAAACATGAGATGAAAAAATAACAAAGTTGAAATAGAGCTTTGTGGAATTTGACTGCAAATGACTACAGTTCTCTGAGAGGATGTAAGCATTTCTTTAGTGTGCTGCATCAGCTTTGGTTGTCCTGGCAGTTTTCCCTGAAGGGGAATGTTGGCTGGCAGTGTGTGGGATGAAGAAGTGCCCACAAAAAAGGCCAGGTCTCTTCAGCTGTGCTGAGCTGATGTTGTGAGACTGCCCAAGCAAAGGAAGAAGTCTGGGAATGTTCTCGTGGAGCGCTCTGGTTGCTAGCAAGAGTGCTACTTGATTAAGTAGCAAGAATCTACTTGATTCTCTCCCTTGCACTCTCCAACATTTTAGGGTGCACAAGGTTTAAATTTCCAGAAAAAATTATTTTTGACATGCATTATAAAGTCAGATGTAGGTCTGGAACTGCTTCTATTACTTGACAGTGGTGAAGTAACGGCAGCACTGTTTCTTCTAGAAGATATTTTGTTAAGGTGGAAAAAAAGGGTTATCAGAAGGCTGAACAGCTAATGGTTTTGGTATGAGTGCTCTTTGAGTCATTTGTCTTGAAGCAAGATGTTTAGTTTGGACTTTTAACTTTATAAACCATATTTCTCTTTAGAAAATAGGAATGGGTGTTAAAACAATCTGTAATTTCGTTTCAGTTAGAACTAAAAACAACAGTCAAAATTGTGCATGTGTCTATGATGTTTTCTTGAAAGTAACCAGTCCAGATAGTTTTACAGAATTCAGTGGAGAATTAACATTGTGTCTAAACAGTGATGGATAGATGACCACATAATCCAAATGTACCTTACAACATGCCTAATTTCCCTACTAATGTCCTGTGGGACAGTCTTACTAGTTCAATGAAGATCAAAACATATGATATTACTGAGTCTGCATAAAAGATTTCCTTTTTTCATGTTGCTTCATTTAAAAAATTTTAGGTTTGTTTGGTTTTTTTCCCCATGGACCTTCATGCTGTCAAAATTGTTAACACCGTAGACTCTTTTCTGCTACTTCTGTAGTATTGCCCACAATGGAATGCAAGAAGAGTAAAATACTCAGTAATTCTATATCCTAGATGCTTTTACAAAATTGATATTTAAAAACAACTTAAATTTTTTTGAAGTACACCTTGCTCATAATAGACTCAAATTTTCTTCTGTATTGAATAATTTTGTCATTCTCTTTTGTCCACCTCTGCAGCTGTTTGATTTGCCAAAGCTAACCAAAACCTCTCCAGGTAAAAATGAAGACCTAGAAAACCCCAAATCTACATCAGTTTTAAAGAGAGCCTATGTTTATACTTCAATACCTTTATACATTTTGAACATATTCTATGAATTTTTGAGATTGTGTTTGCCCAAGTGCACACCTTTTGTGCTATGATCTTTTGTGAAGGATCCTCATGCTAAGGAGTACTTAGAGAAATTTCAGATGGTTAAGGAAACAATTTTCTTCAGTCTGTGCTGAATCATTTTTCTAGCTGTGGACATGTCTTATCTCTGGATAAGATAACTATTCATACAATATGGGGTTGTTAACTCTCTTGTGGCACTTCATTAGCTGTGATATGTTAATCCTTTGGTTTGGCCATTTTAGCTCTCTTAATTCTTTCACTTCTGAATTACATACTATGTGCAATGTTGGTTTCTAAATGTTTCATACATAAAGCTGTTGAACTGAATCACATCAGAATCTCAAAAGAAGCAGCATTGCCTTAATGTCTGGTGTGGTTTCTCTATTAAGACAAGAGAGTTTGGGGATCGCTTTATCCATCTCACATGGGGTTTGGAAGTCTTAATTTAAAATTTCATCAGTTGTTTGCATAGCAGATTAGAAACTGGAGAAAATGATCAGGGAAAGTAAAGGAATCAATAGAAATGCTTACAAAAGAATGATCATTGGCAAGGTGGTATTTTTTTTATTTTGAGTATTTTTAGTGGATATGGTCAAGATCAAGGCGGCACTTCTAAACAGGATGTTCAATGTGTGCAGGGTACTAACAAATGTCCTTCCTTTTGCTGACCACAAATGTGATTATCTTTAGGCGTATGAAGAGCTCCTATTGGCTTCGTTGTACAAAATATTTTAGTAGAAATAGCATGTATAAAAAATTGAACAAGATTGTGCAAGGAGCACTATATGGTTCGTTCTTCAAGGCCTGTGTTGGTTCCGCAGGACTTGGGGGGTGAGGGAGAGTCTTAGGTGAACATGACATTGGTTGTTGACTTAATTGGATGTAGCTTTGTACTTTTGTTACAATACAAACAAATCAGCTTTGCTATTTGAAGACACACTAGAATAGAGCACCGTATATATACTCACTGTGTAGGGCCTGTGACCCACTTTAATGATGCAAAAAATTTACTTAATTGTGTTAAAGAAACGGCTGACAAAGCATTGTCATGTAATTGAGGTGTAAGCACTTAAATAGACTTGTACAAAATTACTTGGTATTGTATATTTGCACTGAGGTTTTGACACTTGTCTTGTTCCAAAAAAAACCAAAGGAGGAAGTAGAGGGAGAGATTCAAAATGGAGATACAAAGTAGACGCTTTTTTGTACTGAAGCAGTGATGTAATGGGACTGATAGGATCTTTGGAGATGATGTACATTATTTTTTCATGTGTGTGTCTGTTTTTCTTGGCTGATGAAGCATCACATCCAGTGTTTGTGTGTCATAGATCTGTAGCTACACTTACAATTCATTTATCAATTGTGTTTTCCAATTGAAGTAGAAAGAGTGAAAAATCAGACACTCTAAGAAACATAACTTCTGTAAGTCATGGGCCTCATGGGGACACATGATCCCACATGGAGTGATCCTTGATCACTACCAATAACTTCTGTATTTATCATTTAACTCAAGCAGGACCAGCATGCTTTTCAAGTCACCAATTCAATATCCCAGTTTCTATGCACAGGCCTTTGAGATGAGTGCAGTGCAGATTCTGCACTTCTTCCAAGTGCAGAAATCCATCCGTAGAAGTTAGGATGAAGAATAGTGTCTAAAGGTGATGTTTCTCTTCAGGCTTCTCATTCTGTTTTTCTCTGTCTTCTAAGCCTGATAAAGCAACAACCTGTCTGACCAAAATAAAGTAACAGATAAGAAAAGAAAAATATGAATCAAAAAAAATAAGATATTGTGTCGTTTTGTAGATTTTCATAGCAAACCAGTGGTTATGTGTTTCACTCAATAGACAGTTTTTTAAATGGTAGGATCCTTGATCATAAATTTGTTGTGTTTTATGTATGAATATGTTATTGGTATTTACCTAAAAATAGGCCATATTTAGAGATGAAAGTGTACTCGTACTGGAATTGCCTCTTCAGATGAATGATTGTCCCACTGACTGTACAGTACTGTTGTGGTTCACTAGGTTGACACAACATGAGAAATGAAACTTGAAGCACAGTATGGCTATATGCAGCAAAACATTGCAATTTTTGCTGATGCAGTTTATGAAAACAGTTTTGAAGTAACAAAACTAGAACCTTTATTAGAGTGAACAGAACTCATGACAGGCTGCCCAGTCCTGGTCCTCAGCCAGTAGGTCTTCCCAGAGGTCTGCTGAATCCTTAGCAAGGAAGGTCTCTGTGCAAGCACTGAGCCATTTTCTTTTGTTCTCTACTGATGTTAGTCTGATCACTGGAGTAAAAGATGAAAAGTTTTTGTATGGAAATACCTGGAAATAAAGATTTGTCAAGGTTGCAAACCTACTAATTTCCACAGATACTTTAACAGCTTTTCATGTTCTCCTGTAATTTATATCATTGTGATGTATCTTCAGAGGTAGAATAGGTTAAGGAAATTAATCTGAAGGAGGTGACTTTTTCTTTTGCTGTCTGATTCATACACATTGTGTAGGAAGCGTAGGATAAGACAAATAATATTTTTCAGTTGAAATGAACCTTGGAAAGCAGATGCCTTACTTGAGGATTATCTTCCTTTGTGAATGTTTTTCTAAATACTAAATACAAAGGTTCATTTGTGCAATCAAGTTTTAAGCTTGGAGTTGTGCTGTACTGTAAGGCTCCTTTGGTCCTGAGAATAATTTGCTATAGTAAATATTGCTGAAGCTGTGCATTTGGAGAAATAATCTGGGCTGTTTAAATCTTGTTTGCAATAAGAAACTGCACCCGTTCTTGGGTTTCCTGGAGGACACTTACCTTGATAAGCTTTTTAATGAGTATGTCCTATCCTCATTTCTCTGGCAGCCCTTCTATCAGCTGTATGTGAAAGGGAGCATTAATCCCTCGAATGCACACATTGTTCTGCCTTCTCTGAACCTGGATGAGAAGAAGTTCCTTTCTTCTACGAGTGTGTGGGGAAAGCAGGAGAAATTTCTGTTAGGATTTACTGCAACCATACACAGCGCAGTAGGCCAAAGTATAATCAGGGCTCTGTTCTGCAGTCTGACCTGCCTCACCAGTCCCATTTGACCTCCTCCCTCCTAGTTATACACACCTTCCTTCCTTCCTTCCCCTTTTTTTCTCTTTTATTTTCACGCTGGAGAGGTTGAAGTGCCAGACCCTGCAAACTGATAAGATAAGAACCACATGGTGCATGCCATAAGCCAGGGGTCCCTACTGGGTCCACTGACGCACGCAGTCCTCCCCTGATGTCAAAGAGCTGATAAGTAGCACCTTGGCTCCAATCCCAAACCTCTGTGCCAAGAGGGGAAAAAAAAGCTCTTTGTCTGGAAAAGGCAGCTCTGCTGAGATATTTTTTTAACATCTTGCTGCTTTTCTTGAATTCAGGCCAGAGTTCTGTCTGTTTAAACTATTTAGTATTATTCCTGACTTGTTTGGCAAGAATAGATGTCCGCTCAAAAAAGTGTGTTTAATTCATCATGCGTGATGTATATTTGACTGTACTTGCAGCATCAGACACACAATCCAACGTGCAGTGTTTATAAAGCGTGATAGCCAAGCCCACACTGCAGTGCTGTTTAAAGCTATATGAATCTTACTTTTCAAGAATCTAGTATCTGATCATGAAGCAGAACAACAAGAAAAAATTGCAAATTTAAGACTGCACTAATGATTAAAAAAAAAAGGGTTGGATGTCAAAATGATTCCATAATAAACATAGAACAGTACTCTTTGAAGTCCTTGAACTTTATTGTTTTTGTTCATCTTTATAGTTCCTATTGTTTGATTCTCTGTATTAAACTGTAAGTTTAGTGATTCAGATTTTGAAAGATGTGCTCCTGCTTTAGAAGTATTACATTTTCTTTTGTTAATTTTTCTTAACAAAATAACTTTGTGCTGAATAATGCAGGATATTAAAATCTTTAGAAATAACATGAGGTCATGAGCTTACATGAATTCAAAGCTTTAAGTGTTGTAGTATTTTTAAGATAGGAAATTGAATGTTTTTCATAGTCATGTGCTTTTTTTTGTATACTTATTCAAGCCTCTTGTTTGCAAATAGCATGTTCATCTATATAAATGATTCAAAATTTGTGTTGTGCTATTTGGAATTTCTATATGTGTGTCCAATTTTTCTAACTTCAGTGTTCTTGCGGAAGTATTTATAGGACTATACAGTCATGGTTTTATTTCATGCTGCTGTAAAGCCAAATCCAAAACAGACATGCCAAGATAACCCAATTAATCACAGGACTCAACGACCTGAGTAGCCACTGCAGTGGCTACTGCTGTTGAAACCCCCTGAGGCTGCTAGCCTTTGAAGTGTTGCTGCTGTAATGAAGCAGTGGCAGGATGGCACTAACACGGTTATTCAGGGCTAATAATTCAAATCCTTATCCAAAGCTTTTTTGGGAAACTACATGGTTTCAGGAAATACCTCATAACTCTTTTGGAGGTCTACTTTTAATGCTACCTGAACCAAAGGAGATATGTCTGTGTGTTATGAAGCACAAGGCTGATGCTAACTTTAATGCGTCATTTTTAGTGATGATAAAGTGAACATCAGTGTATGTGTTACATGTGCCTTCTTGGATGTGTTATTAAAATATTTAGACTCACTTTGGGCTACTTTGTGTATAAAGCCATATATCTTACTTGTCATCCATTTGCAGAATTTCATCCATTTATCATAGGACCAAAAGTCTGTGTGTGTGTGTGTAATGTTTAAAATGCCAAACATGAAGGTCTACTGCAAAACAGCTTTTCACAGTTGCATAGGATTATGCTAATGCTCAGTGCTGCTCAAAGTACTGTTTTGGGTATCTGAAAGTATAATTTCTCTGGGGACTGGCACTCTGCTGACTATATAAGCATTGCTTGCAAAATTCAGCTGGATTTCCAGTCAGGAAGAGCTTGCAAGATTTGTGCCTGAGAGGCTCTGAGTTGGATTGGATGCACAGCATCAAGTGTTATTGGGGCTTTGAGAAACCTGGTCTAATGGAAGGTGTCCCTGCCCATGGCAGGGGAGTTGAAACTCGATGATCTTTAAGGTGTCTTCCAACCCAAACCATTCTATGATTGTAAAAGACTATGTTGCTTCTCAGGTATGTAGTTGTTTTAAGAGAGGCCTAAATCATCATGAAGTGAAATGGGAGATCAAGTGATCCATTATGTACTTTTGACTGCATATGAAGTCAGAATGAGCAGACTGTGGTTTAAATGAAGTGCAACTCTGACATTTCAGGGAATTACTACTAGAAACAAATGATGCAGCGAATTTCATTATTGCACAGTGCTTTTCTACTATATGATAGTGGGTTTTGTTTTCTGATTGTATGGAAGGGTTTCCCTTGGCTCTCTTCCCCTTCTCTGGTTATTGTGTACTTAATTCTCAAAAGAAAGTCTACAAAAAGTGGTTTGTGAATCTTCTTCATGGAAAAGAAAGGAGAGGTGTTCTCATAGTTCTCTACTGCTGGTTTCTAGAGACTCTAGAATACTTTTAAAGAGAATATATTATGAAACATGAGGCTTGTTAAACCATTAAAACCAAAAATACAATAAAAGAGAGATCCAGATATTGTCCACATACCTTTGTAGTTTCAAAATTGTTACATTAATAAAAAGCCTTTGTCTGAAAAATCTTCTGCTTATTCTTTGCAAGAGAAACTACAGATAGATACTATAATTAATAGAGGCCAAATTTCATCAGCTGACTTCAGCAGGATGCTGTTTCACCCTATGTGTTCAAGAATAATTATCCCCAGATAATTTTAGAAAGAATTGCAATTATTGTTTTGAAGTCAAAAACATTTCACAAGTCCTCAGTGGAAGCTATCATACATAGTATTAATTTCCTGTATATTGTGACACTAAACACTTTATACTCATGCAATGTTAATGTTTATAAAATACAAAATAGCTTAAATTCTCATTTTATCAGTTAGAATCATTTTAATAATAGTATGAGAAGATAATTGTGTTTTAATGTGAGTAATTGTATAATTTTTGTCCTTTAGCAATTTGGACGCTGAAACTGATTTCATTATAGTCAGCAGCATGATCTCACCATCTTTAAGAAAAGCACCAGGCTGCGTACTCTTCTTTTGCTTTTGCTACTATGGTTTTTGTATTGCTTATATTAGTTAAAATTCATGAAATAATTTTCTTCTGAGTAAAATTAACTTTAAAACAGATGCTGAATTTTACTGATCAAACCCCTTTAGAATAACTCGGCTTTTTATTTTAAAAGACAGGTTTTTGTGTGAAGAGTAATCTAGCAATATATTTGTGACGTTCTAGATGTTTTAAAATCTGTATACAGGACATGCAACATGACATGAGAGGAGGAGGATGAAGGTTATGTAATGCAGAGTAACTGAAAAAATGTACCACTTAATAAAATAACCAGAAATGGTGAGATGTAAAATGAGTTATAGCTTATGTGAATCAACCCTCAAGATGTTCCTTACAAAAAGCCTAGATATTTGAGCCAGAGGGAAGTTGTAAGTGAAGTTGAAATGTGCACTTAAAGCTGATCAAATGACTGTAAGATGGTAAGCTACGACCAAACACTTTATACAGCTGTAAAGGAGGAGCATTTTTGGAAGTCAGTTATAGCCTAAGCAGTGGTATTTCATGAAATTCTTCTTGATTTCTTTGTTCAAGACTTTAGTTCTCTGGGGGCTGCCCTCTCCCTCCCAGTCAGTGCAGTATTTTGGTTGCCTGCTGCTGATTCTTTCTCCCAGGCCCAGCAGGCATGCTCGCGCCCATGCCTGGGTGTGCCGTATTGCTGTCCTGGGCAGAGAAGAACTGCTTTCGGTGAGGCAATAAGTTTGCGGTGTGGCAACACTGCTTGGGAACGGGATGTGCATTTTCCCTCCATGCCCTTCTGTGCTTCCTCTGTGCCTCTGAGAGCCTCTCCCAAGTTCTCATCTCTTGGTGATTCAGAAGGGGTACCAATAATAGATGTCCATCACTGTTGTGACTTGTATGTGGTAGTGGTTTCTAATGATAAGCTGAACATTTCTTGTGCTCTTTTTTATCTCCTTCTCCTTCTCTTGTACTGTTTCAAGCTTTTCTGCTTCTTGGTTTGGGAGCTGCTATAGTGAGCTATAGAACATTATCTCAACTTTAATGCTGTTCTGTTCATTATCACAGATAAAACAGGGAGTTGTCACTGAAATTATACTGGGATTACTTTGCAAAGTGAACAATGTTACTCAAAGAATAATTTTCTCTTGAGCTTAACAGCACATACAAGACTACAAGACTTGGGCTACATACATTTATCTCATATCTTTCATGGAAGATGGTGTTAAACATGACGGTATGTGTACAAAAATCAGTGGATGCTACCAGGCAGGAGAGAATTTGCAAAGAGGGAAGATGAAACAAAAATCTTGATAAAAAGTAGTAGTTATCTACGATGAAGCAAGTAAAGAATGACAAATAACAATGAATACAACATATGTAAGTGTCAAATCAGAAATAGGCAGATATAAGTAATGTAGAATCAGATATGGGGACAGTAGCGGATAGCAAAATGGGTTAGTCAAAGTATGGCACAAGTCTTAATAACAGAAATACTACAGTTGAAATCTGAAAAAGGAATTTCCCTCTCTTCACCACTGGTAAAGCAAAAATAACGTGTTGAAAGACAAAAATAACGTTTGAAAGACAAATCTCTGTAGTACCAATGAGTTAGAATCCAGAGGAAAGCAACAGACTTGTAGTAGACTGAGAAAACATAATAAATTTTGATCCATCTAGAATAGAGAAGATGGATTGAAGAGGGCAATGTAGAACATAGCCATCAGTTTGAGAGAACTTGGTACATGAAGCAAGACAGTTGTTTTCTATAGGAGGTCATGGTATCACAAGAGAAAACCTCAGGGAGACACTGACTAAATAATAAGAAACACTGACAGTTAACCAATATAAGCTGGAATGGTTGCTACCATAGACGTTTAGGAACAGCTTTCAAATGATATCTAAGAAGGGGTACACTTACAAGTACTTACTTGATCTTGTTTCAGATCAGAGAAAGAAATTTAAAGATTCTCTCATATTATGTGTTTCTGTGCTGTTTACTGTGTACTTTGGTGCTTTTTTTTTTTTAATAACCTCTATCTTTGAATGTATAAATGTATGGATTTAAATCCAGAAGCTTTGTAGTAGTGAAAACTACACTTTGTTTACACTAATTAAAAAAAAAAAAAAAAAAAGACAACAGACAATTAGTGAGTGACTTGCATTTAAGCCCTTCAGTCTTTCCCCTGAATCTTGGCAGCAATTAGGAAAATGCAAGATTTATGAGATTTTAGAAATCTCCTCCTGCTTTTTCTTTCACAGAGAACAATAGTTTAAAGCTGTCTTTCACAGCTCTTTTATTTCTTCCAAAAAACAATTTGGTATGAGAGCACTATGCTGCTAAATTAATGTAATTAAGCAGTTTTGTTAGCTTTTACTTTCTGCTCTTTATAAAAATGTCTTCCAAAATCCATTAGAAGGAGAGGGCAAGAATTTGCGCAGTGTTTGCTTAAATGGTACCTCAGATAGAAACCTGTTGTTTACAGATGGGACAAAATATTCCTGATGTGTATGTAGACTAAAGACAGCTGAAAGGTCAGTATCTCTGTCCCCAGCTGTATAAAAATGCAAGATGAAGACAGCAAGGAGCCAAGACAGAAGAAGTGAAGTGATCGGGCAAAGAGATTAGCTGAATATTTGAGTTTCAGAATATGAGAGAATTTGGTTATGGAAACCAGCATGTAATTTTCAAATTGTTACCCTGACAGTGGCTGTAGGAAGTCTGTGCTGGAGGTGGCAGAGGAGGGGTGGGAGTGGGGGGAGAAGAGAGGTGATAAAAGCTTACCTAAATAGTGTGGCAGCAAAATATAGCCACAGTGTTCAAACTTTGTGAAAAATCTGTGCATTTAATACAGCATATGGGAAATTACAGAAGTCTGGACAGGAAATAATTTAGGTCTGAGTAAAGGTGTACTGAGGAAGCCTGACATAAGGGATAATGTAGTGCACATTTGTGGTGCATTATTGTTTCTATTCTAATACAAAATGATGGCTGTAAATCTAAAATGCAACCTTTGGAGAGAACAGTTCTGTTTTGGATACAATCTTGGAGAAAATGGTAGATAGGCCACCACTGCTTGTAATGCAACTGTTCAAAATAATATTCAGGAATTTAGCAAAGGGGTTGATGTTTTCAGATGGTCAGTGTTCCATGGAGAGCTTAGGCTAAGTTGTAGCAGATGAATCAGAGAGTCACAGAATACGATGAGTTGAAAGGGATTTACAGGGATTATCAAGTCCAATTCCTGGCCCTTCACGGGAGCATTCCCAGGAGTCACACCACATGGCCAAGACCATTGTCCAAACATTTCTTGAACTCTGTCAGGCTGGTGCTGTGACCACTGCCCTGGGGAGCCTGTTCCAGTGCCCAGCCACCCTCTGGGTGAAGAACCTTTCCCTAATATCCAACCTAAACGTCCCCTGATACAACTTCAGGCCATTCCCTTGGGTCCTGTTTCTGCTCACCACAGAAAAGAGATCAGTGCCTGCCCCTCCTCTCACCCTCATGAGGAAGTTGTAACTGCAATGAGATCTCACCTCAGTCTCCTCCAGGCTGAACAAACCAAGTGACCTCACCGGCTCCTCACACGGCTTCTCCTCAAGGCCCTTCATCATCCTCGTTGTCCTGCTCTGGATGTTCCCTTAGAGCTTTCTGTCTTTTTTACATTGAGGTGCCCAAAGCTGCCCCCAGGACTCGAGGTGAGGCCACCCCAGTGCAGAGCAGAGCAGGACAATCCCCTCCCTTGCCCAGTGGCAATGCTGTGCCTGAGGTACCAGGACAGGGTTGGCCCTTCTGGCTGCCAGGGCACTGCTGGCTCATGTTCAACTTGCGTCGACCAGGATACACATGACCCTTTCTGTGGCACTGCTCCCCAGCATCCCATTCCCCAGCCTGTCCCTACATCCAGGCCTGTCCCATCCCAGGTACAGAATCCAGCACTTTCCCTTGTTGAACTTCATATGGTTGGTGATTGCCCAGCCCTCTGATTTGTTGAGGTCTCTGCAGGTTCTCCCTGCCCTCAAGGAACTCAACAGCTCCTCCCAGTTTTGGAACTTTCCTCTGTGAACTTGCTCTGTATCCCTTCCAGTCCTGTGTCCAAGTCATTTATGAAGATGTTGAAGAGCGCAGGGCCAAGGATGGAGCCCTCTGGAACTCAATGAGAGGTCCCCAGTCTGATGTCACCCCATTCGCTGTAACCCTTTGTGCCTGACCTGTGAGCCAGTTGCTCACCCATCCCATGACGTGTTTATCCAGCTGTGTGCTGGACATTTTGTCCAGAAGGATCCTGTGAGAGACAGTATCAAAAGCTTTACTGAGATCAAAAAGATTACATCAGCTGGCTTCCCCGATCACCTAGGTGGTCTACCTTATCATAAAAAGGTTTGATAAGGAAGACTTTCTGCTCATGAAGCTGTGTTGAATGTGCAGTTCTATCCTGGCTGATTTTTTTTTTTTTTCCAGTGGCTGGCAAAACAAGTTCTTTCTTCCTAAGCACTGCAGAAAATACCTTAACAGAAAAAGAAGGAGTAATAAGAGGTTTCCGTTCAAAAGATGGTGTGAAGTTACAGTTACAAGCAGACAAGCTTGAACTTCATGGACTGAAGGAATGCAGCATGTGGATTAGAAGGAAGCGGTGATGGGACAGTTGTTGCCTAGAGCTTCTAGCTGTTGTTTTGCACTGTCTGCACATCAGACAGAAAATTTTGGACACCCTTGATTTAAATTCATTTAAACTGACCATCTTCCCTGTGTCACTTGAAAGCCATAATGTTATTACAGCAGTTTGTTTTAACTTGGTTTGAATTATCCAAATATGTAAATTCTTTCTTTCCACTAAGTGGTAGGATTTACAAAAGAACTGAAGCATATTGGGTAACTGTCATAGAAATAAATGCTGCTGTGGTTTCTACAGGACTATACCTCATTTAAAAATCTTATTAAAGCATCTGCCAGCTTTTTGTGAGGGTATACTCTCTGCAAGTTTGACTTGTCCTTTTGAGTGTTTTCAAGTTCCAAATTAAATTCCTGTTATTGCTGTGCTACCTGTGTTTGTGAAAAGCACTGGGATACTTTCTAGGGGATATGACATCTGTGAGAACATCTCCTTTTTTCCAGAAACAGTGACATTTTCCTCTAGTGTAAGTTATTTGATTAATATTCCTTTATCTCATCAAAGAGGATCTTTCACTGAGAATCTATACCTTCTGCAGGTATACAATTCAGTAGAATTTATAAATGAATTCCCAAATTTAGAAATAATTAAGATTTGTACTGTGTCTATTTAATACAATATGGTTTTGGAAATATCCATAGAATCATTACAGTATTTCAAACTGCATTGTTTTGGTTAGCTTTATGTCTGCTTTTTAGGGTGAAGTGGAAAGTGTGAAAACTTGTTGCTCTTCTCAGAGTTTATGGTTGATCTGAACAGTCACTGGGGGCTGAATATTTCAATTGCTCCTTTTTTTTGGATAAGTAGAATTTTAAAAGGTGACTGCACATTAAGGACATGGCAACATTGCAGTTAACTCCCACTGTGTTCAATGAAAGTTAATGGGAAAGCTTCGCATTTCTGAAAATAAGATTAATTAGATGAGGGTCTTAAAATGCTAGGCTCATAAACGTAAGGCCCATCACAAACCATTTGAAATCCTATATTCCTCTCATGTGATATACTTATTTTCATGTAACTGTATTATTGAGTTTTTTTGTCCACAGTGATGACTTGATCAATGTTGAACCCTTGGGACAGATTACTGTGTGTGTAGTAATGTGGAAAGTAGAAGAAAATGACCAACAGAAACTTTTCCTCTCTCTCATCAGTAGCAGCATATCTTTAAATGAATGGAGATAGGTGGTTATGAGCAGCCAGAATTTTAGCTGTACAAACTATTTGTTTGGGAATGTGGAAGACAGATGGTACTTCAGATGATTAAAAGGACCTGACATATATTACATTTGAAAATGTTTATGCAGGATATGTACTGTAAAGTCATTGTGCACATGAGTATAAATACTGTTAGATCTTTTCTTAGGAGTTGTAAATAATAGACAAGGTTTTCAGTAAGAGACATCAATGATGAAATATTTATTTGGTATGAGTTTATAGCTATAGCATTAAGACTAAACTACTGATCTGAGTTAATCTTTAAGTGTCAGGAATAGTATAAGATTTTAAAGCTCTGTGAGTTTATAACATATAATGAGGTAGCAATTTGGACTCCTCCACACTTAGAGGGAAAAAAAAATGCAAGAATCATTTAACTTCTCTTTTTCTTTTAAATGATCATAAAATTGATATTCTTGAATGTCTGTGGGTTTAATTAATTAGTGTTTATAGTACCTGGAGGTAATATTTAAATAGAAAGAAATTTGATATGTAAACATAACAAAAGCTGTATTTAATTTTTTTGAAGACATGTCTTTGCTTTGTTTTGAAATAACAGGGTAGTAACTGTGGGCCCTAAAAATACAAGTTTACCCAGTGTTATTTACAACTTGATAGAGTTCAATTATAGGAAATGTGGGAGGACAATACTTTAAGAACTAGTTATTTCTTATGGCAAGACTCATGTTGTTTAAAATGGAGTGACATTAAAGAGCATACAAACTGCATCACTGTTTTTTTCTATCTTCAGAGGCAATCTGTTTTTTGCAAATAAAAGCTGAGGATTTTTTGAAGATTCTGCTCCTAATAATCCAGCCATTACACTGCTTTTAATTTCAGTATCATTGTTCTGAACTAGAAAACAACTTCCAGCATCAAGGCACCGTGACATTGGCTTGTTTTCTTGTGAGTGCATGTGGTGCATCTGTAATTTTTTCTTTTAATTAAGTAGTACATTTTTTCCCATTATGCTATTTTAAAGAAACCAAGACATATGAAAGCAAGGCGAAATCAGTGCTATATTTGGCAAAAGAGTAGTGTGTATCTTTTGGTGCTGTTCCCTCACTGTTCTAATTGGGTGGAAAGAAGAACTTTACTTTTCATGACCCAACAAAAATGCCGCTATTCTGGGTGAGGTTTCTCCATGAGCAAAACAGTCAGAGCCGTGTTTTAGTATAATGAATTCAGCTGTTCATTTGCTTCCTAATGCTCCCCAAAGCAAGCTGTGTATGTGCCTACTACCTCATCTCAAAGAGTTCTCTGAAATGAGAACTCCTTCACTTGCCATAATTTAACCATCACACTGGCCACAGTATTTCCATTCCTATGGTTCATCCCTAAATGACCATACAAGTATGTGTTGTGCTTATGTACTACATTTACAACCATAGTTGTAATGTTTCAACTAATATTTTTGCTTAATAGTGCAAATGAAATAAGCTTTATGCATTACTATAGAATACATAGATAAACCTATAAAAATATTAAATTTTATATTAGTTTGGCAAGTGTAGTTATGTACCCTTAGTAATAGGAGGAAGTTATGGTAGATTTCTATCAATTTAATTAAAGCTCCATCAAGGGAATAGTTGTTCTAGCATGTGTGTGGAATGATTGCACACTAGATCTTTGTACAGGAGCTTTTTGAAGTAGTGCACTTCTACAGTGAATTTCTCTTGTTGTGGGTGGTGAAGGGGATCCCTAGGTCTTGATAACAAAGTAGTAATATTTTATCTCCGGATTTGCAATCTTTATCACTGTAACTGTGGAACATCTTCCCAGCATGGGCATTACATTTCTTTCAGGGAAGAGGAAAGCATAAGTCCTTAACTGATTCAACAGTTTAGTAGCATTTGCTTCTGCATGTTAAAAGCAAAGCCCAATAAAAAAATGTGCATGTGCATGGATGTGAGTTGTTCTAGGAGATGTACTTAAACCAAAGCAAAATGGCCCCTTACTGTTATCATTCATGTATATTGTACAGTAAAATGCCACTGTATGGGAACCAGAAGTAGTTTTATGAGAACGAACTTGGAGGAGGGTGTACCAGTGCTCCCAGTTGAGTGCTGTGGTCCCTGTGCTGGAATACTGTTGCTTATTCTGTTTCTGGCTTTGTCACTTCTCAGTATCTGTAATACCTATGACCTACTGCAGATGCTTCCCTCCCTCCTTTGCCTACCTCCAGCCAGAGCTCCTCATGGCCTGCTGGCTAAGGCACTGCAGGGATTTAAGAGTTGTTGGTTCAAAGAACTTTGTCTGTGGAGGGTAACAGCACTCATTTTACCTTCTTTTCAGGTGTTCCTCCTACTAGGCATAAAATGGTTGTATAAAATATTGTGTTTGGTGGTTCCTTTCGGCCTGTGTTAGCAATATACTGATCACACCCATAGTTTCAGACTCTCTTGGATGTTTAGGCACCCCTTTGCACCCCTCTGGTCACAGAAGCAATGACAGTGTACCCTGAGATTTTTCATGTTGTGTTTCTTTGATTTAGAGGAAATTAAGATAGGTCAGAATACGTTGTAGATGCGTGCCCTGAGCATGAATGAAAACAAAGCTCAAAGATGGTTTTCCTGAATACCAGAGGAGAAAATTATTTTTTTTCCGTTTCAATAACAGGAGAAATGCTTGTCCCATTTATGGGTATTCCAAGATAAATCTCAAGGAGTCTCTTATCAGTTGATCTCTCACCAAGGGTTTTCATTGTTTGTGTATTTTTAATGAGGAAACCACAAACCAGAAGCCCATTGTTGGTATGTTGTATGTATGACAACTTGAAATAATGTACTGTTGGCCATTATTCTTTTAAATTGTCTTTTAAAGTCAAAGACATGACAATCCATGTCAGGAGGAAGCAGAATATCACTCTGATAGCTTGGCTTTACAGCTTTTGCTTAGTTAAAGCTTTTCTTATGGGTATTACTTAAATTCCAGCTGATCTTTTTGGGTTTTGTCAATTTGTATAAAGTGTGTGCTATATATACATTTTGTGAACATTTAGAACATAATTTCTGTGGGGTAAAGGAAATGCTGATGAATACAATAGATTTCCAAAGAATTCATTTCAAGTTCTTATTATCATCTACCATAAAAACCCAACAAATCAAATTTTCCCTGTCCTCCAGAATTCCACTAAGCTCCAGATATTTCATTCACTTTTTGTAGTAAGTTTGGGAAGTATCCCCTACATGTTTTATAGTTGACATAAGGGTGATACTCTTTGTCAGAACACTTTAACTTCAAGATGGATTTGACATTAACTGGAGAGCTCCAACAAATAAAATTTTCTGATTCTCTTAACTGTTACAAAAAAAATTACCCAGTGCTTTTCCACTTCTCTGATTAATTGCAAAATAAAAGCAACTAAGAATAATGTTACCTAGCAAGTATTGAACTTTATGGAAAAATATCTTTTTCTTTAAATTCTTTATTCAAGATAATTATTTTTTACGTCAGTAAACCCACTGATTTTTCATGTGCCGCCTGTCGTATTTGGGATTTAGTCTTCCAAAAAAGTTCTTACAGGCGAGTTTTGTTTTTGTTTTTGTTTTTTTTTTTTTATTATGTTATACTGTTCTTTTTCTGAAGAGGAGCTGTAAATGTTAATCCAGTTTACTAATATTTTTATTTTTAAATGATGGTTTTTGCAAACATATTGACTATAGCTTTAAAAGATCCTAATTGAACACGTAAGTGCTCAGTGAGGGATGGTTATGCACAAAACTGTTCTTGAATAGCAGTTTTGACTCAACTTTGTGTCTTTTTGGTGGTATTTCAGATTGATTAGGTAGCCTTCTTGACTTGAAAAACACTGCTTGATTTCACCTTATTTTCTTTGCCTCTCTCTAAGAAAGTTCATGTTATGTGTAATGTATTTTCCTTAATGGTTTGCCAAATAAATCAATTAGTAAGGTTTAGTTCATTCCAGTGCTTCTAGTAAGGACAATTAAAGAAAGTAGCACATGTCTGCATGTTGCGTAATAGAGGAATTGTGAGTGGCATAGAGATATGGGCTTTCACCACTCACTTGTTTGTTCTGGAAAATGAAGCTTTGTTGAAATGAAAGTACAGACATGTTACTTCTAATAGAAAGATTATGAGGAAATAACTCAGTTTATATTTTTCAGAATTTTAAAGAAAATAATAAAAGTACTAAGTAGTAAAATGAGAAACAAATAAAAATGTCCCCAATTTTCATACTTCTATAAAGTTGTCTTTTTAACACTGGTTAGAAATAAAACCAAATTTCAGAATATTGGAATATTTGTGTTTCTTAGGAAATTCTACTTTCCGACTTCTTCTAAGAAACTAATTGATTAGATTTGGATATTTTTAAAAAGTACTTGTTTATTTTGTCCAAATAGTGTGCTAGCTGATCTTTTCTAGACATTATGTACTTGCAAGTTAGTGTAGCTATGTGGCTTCTCAAATGGCATGCATTCATTTTTCCACATTTTGGCTGTAATCTCCAATCCCTGTAGACCAGAGGAGGTTATCAATGTTGCTGTATGAAGAGATCTGCCTTCCCTCAGCCTGGACTGCTTATTCCTATCCTCGTACTGTTCACTCTTTGCTACAACATAAAGGTTCACACAGGTAGACAGGATAACTTGATTCTGGTAAAAGCTGTCCTTTTGTGTTTTGGGTTGGTTTATTTTTTTTGTTTCTTTGTTTGGTTTGGTTTGAGTTTTTTTCTGGTTAATTTTGTACTGGTTTGGTTAGTCATTCCTTTATCTCTTGAATAGTGTTTGTACTCTCTGACCTGTGTTCATCCTCATGCCTCTCAAGTTTTCTTCTGCATTTTCTTTGTGTTTCTCCTAGCTTTACTCTGCCCATTTATCCGTGGTGAAAATATAGCCATCTGTGTGGCCCTGTGGCCTTTTCCTGCTGATAATACATCCAGTATTTCTTGAGCCTGTCTATCACGAGAGGATGACTGTATCTAAAGAATTTGAGTTGATGCATTTTTAATTACCCTTTGCATCCCTCTTTGTTCCTCTTACTAATCTCTGTACCTCTCCCTGCCCCCCTCCCCCCACCAATTAAAAATCCATAGAGACTAAAATTTCCCCAGCTGCTGCCATGCTAAGCGCACTCAACTTATTTATGAAAATATTTGGTGGTGTCTACTGACTTTGGAATGCTTGGATGTCTTGCAATCAAGTTAGAGTATGTGTGTCACAGTCATTTAACCAGAAGCATTGCAGGATTGCTTGTTTGCTGGAAAGACATGCCAGGGACTTGGATGAGTTTGACTATCAGGTACATTTGTTAGCTTGTGTAGTAACATGAACAGTGCCAGCACTATTAAGTCCTCAGAACTGCTGTTCACAAAATTACTAAGCCATTACTCTGTAAAATAATGTGACAGTGGTAGCAAAGGAGAAAGAGTAATGCACTAGTGTTTATGACTGCTTTTTGTCATTGATACCATATCCTTGTGAGACCTCCTGCTGCCATTTTTCTTGCAGTACAACATGGAGTCATTTTTTAGTTATCTTGGGTGCACTGGATTTTCTCCAGATCTTTCATGTCACTGTCAGTTAAACTGAATAGTATTAAAATTTATATTCTCCAGCCTACAGAAGTTGCAGTCTTGGAGGCTTTCCCAGAGTGAATCTGAAGGACTTTAAAAACGTTGATAGCTACCTATTTGTTAAATCTCTCTATTTTGTCTAATTTGATATTTTTGAAGTCCTTTTGTGTACTTCTCTTGTTGGATATTTTATGATGCAGCTTTTAACTGGCTAGTTCTGGCAGTGGATCAGTCTGTTTATGTGCTATCATTGTGATTTTTTTAGGTATGGCTTTAGTATTTTTTTTGTCATTGTATGATATTGTAAGGGACCTATCATGGGTTCATGAGAGCTATATGGCTGGTTAGCGAGCTGGACAGAAATCAGAATCTCAGCCCTCAGTACTGCAACACATTAAAGTGAAAATTTATGACCAGGCCTGTGGAAATATGTGTTTTATAGTGTCTGTCTTGTATGGACATATTTATTGTTTTAAAGTGTTTTCTGAATGTAGCTAATGGCCAAGTTCAAATAGGCTTTACACAGACCAGGTTGTTACATAGTGATTATTAGAAGCAATTCTACCAGAATGTTTTTCTTATTGAGTACTTTATCATCTTTCCCTGTGAAAAGTTTGTATAAATTGTTATAGCAAAGGCACAGTGCAGGATATGCATCCTGTGAATGTGGGAAATTTTTAAAACATGTTTCCTGAGTCCTGTACAAATACAAGCTCTCAGTTTTCATCTCTCCTGTTTTCCTTTCACTTCTGCTCTTCCCAACTCTTCTCCCCCCTTCCCAGTTCTTTTTCTTCTAAGGATGCTTTTTTGGAGGTGAACACATGTTTGTGAGCTACACTGTCTCCAAAACAAACAGAAGAGGGTGGGGAGATGATGAAGGGGAGGAGGACAGGGAAAAGATGCAGCTGCTCATTTTTAATTTTTGAAACTAGCTTTGAATTCTTGGCATTTGCTTAAGCTTTATAATAAAAACTAGGGGCATGGCTGAAACACTGTGTCTTTGTTCTACTGTGGTTACCAACAAGAAACTCTTATAATAGTAACAAATAGATTGTTTGAATTCTTGTCTAAAATAGTGTCGATGGAAGATGTTTTGCCAGATGAGATTGCGTGCATAGACCATTGCCACAGCAGTGAAAGCTTTTGGAAAAGCAGCCAACGCCATATGTTGTATTTTATTCTGTGGTGCCAACATCCAAGTCAGTAGAAGGTATTTTCATTTATTTCACCTGCCAGGAAGTAGAAATCCCTGTAGCATTTCTTCCTGTAATTCTGTGGAACCTGCTCAAGCTGTGTGCCCTCACAGCAAAGAAGGCCAGCAGCATCCTGGCTGCATTAGGAAGAGCACTGCCAGCAGGTCAAAGGGCGATCCTGCCCATCTACCCAGCCCTGGTGAGACACATCTTGAGTACTGGGCCCAGTTTTGTACCCCCCAGGGCAAGAGACATATGGACATAGTAGAGTGAGTCCAGTGAAGAGCCATAAAGATGATCGGGACTGGATTGTTCAGTTTGGAGAAAAGAAAGACTTGGGGAGGCATCTTATCTGTTTGTATAAGTATCTTATGGAGGGGGCAGTAAAACAGGTGGAGCCAGTTCAGGTCTTCTTGGCAGTACTCAGCAATAGAACCAAATGCATTGGGTACAAACTGAAACATGGGGATTTCTACCTGAACACTGGCACAGACTGCACAGAGTGTGGGGTCTCTTTCCATCCTTGGAGATACTCAAAGCTGACAGACCAGGAGCCTGAGAAACCCACTGTAGGTGACCCTGCTTGAGCACAGGGTTGATCTGGTGACAGTCTCTGGAGGTTGCCATTCTCAGTGAATCTGCAATTCTTGTGTGCCTCTGATTTGGTGTCTAGCTGAGAAACTGGACTATGTCAGATACCACTAAACAAGTTATATGCTCTCACATATTTTTCTGAGTGGTAATATTAGTGAAATAGTATTATTAACACTATTAGAGAAAAATTTGTGTTTGAGGAACAAAACTTGAAACAATGTGTGGAATGAGACGTGTTTGAGGCTTTGTTGCACAACTCTTCACATGTTAGTGAGCTCTTACCCACATAAGTAGTCTCACTGACGTCAATAGGACTGCTCCTGTAAGTGTTCACCAGTGCAAATAAGGGTTGCACAATGTGTCCTTGTCTGTGTTGTACAAGTGTATGTAACACAATATTTAATTATCACTTCAAACCTCCTTTACTTCAGTAGCGTATTCTTTAAAATACCTCAAATTATACTGCTTTTCCTAGGCTGTACTTTACTGACATAGAGATATCATTACATCCATCACCATACAATTGAGCACAGATAGCATCTCTGAAAAATTGTCTTTCCTTCTGTTCATTTATACAGCTGGAAAAAAGAGCTGACAGAAAAAAAAGGAAATAATTCTCTTTTTTGATAGTGTTTTAAATAAATTGGAGTTTCTAACTTTTTTCTGACAGTTTGATGGAGTCAGTGCTTTACTTCCAGTGCTTAATTAGTCTGAAGTTAGGCTTTCTATTCCCCACAAAAGAATTAAATAGGTTTTTTTTTACTTTTAAATATCAGTCAAAGTTCAATTTTGTATAAAGAGGCATCTTGTATCTATATTTTATAGTAATACAAAATGTAGAGTAAAAAGCGGTTTCCAAGATCAATTATATGATGCCAACTTTTTGTATTTCAACGTTATTGCTAAAACATCTGCTGTGTTTTAGTGTGCAGCGCTTTTGATGGTGTTGAGGGAAGGCTATGATGTACTCTCTAACATTCAAGTGATAAAGCCAGAGTCTCTGTTACAAAAACTTGATTTTTTTTGGAAGATTTTTAGGAGTTTTTGTATTTTAGAGGTTCCTTTCTTGTTGTAGGTATTTAAATTTTTGTCAAGGTACTTGAATTAGTTAGAGAGTTTTCTGGAACTACTGTAGGAATAGTTGAATAATTGCGTATGGATACTTGGAGTTAAATCTCTTTGGGATTGTGAAATGTTGTAAGAATACAGTGGTAAATTAGAAAAATGAGCCTGTTCCACTGTGTAAAGAGGATGGATGTTATTCATTCAGCCCAGTGGTACCTTTACAGAGAGTTGATTTGTAGTGCTGAAAACTCTTTCAAGGTAATCCTTAAAGTATGAAAGAAAAAATTAATTGTTTAAAGCTAAAATAAGAAAAATTGATACTGCAATTTGAATGGGCTATTAAAATTTTATTTATTTATTTAATAGGTACACCCATTTTGTACCTATTAGTAACCTGAAGAGACTAAATGGAAAATGCAATAAACTCTTTTACAGCTTAGTCTTTTATTTAAAATCAGATGTCTTTTTTAAAAAGAAGATGTGCTCCAGCTCAGCCTTCAGTTTGTTAGGCTTAATGTGCATCTAGCAGATGACATCCTTTGTGTTAATCAATAGGTCAGGATCTTGGCAGCACTTTCTGTCTTAAAAGAAATGAACCTGTAAATATCATCTCCAATCTTTAGATCAAATAAGAATAGCACCTTGCAGACTGCTCCTTGCATCCTTTCTGAAGTTTCCCGTTCAACAACTTATCAGGTTGGTGCACAGTAATTTCTTTGGACTTCAGCAAAGCTTTTGATTCTGTCTCACACAGGATTCTCCTGGAAAAAATGTCCAGCACACAGCTGGATAACATTGTGTTACATGATGCATGGGCAACTGGCTCACAGGTCAGGCACAAAGGGTTACAGTGAATGGGGTGACATCAGACTGGGGACTTGTCACTGGTGGGGTTCCACAGGGCTCCATCCTCGGCCCTGTGCTCTTCAACATCTTCATAAATGACTTGGATGCAGGACTTGAAGGAGTTACAGAATTTGTGAAACTCATCATCTAGACTAATTTGTATATTTTTCTAAATGTTTTATTTTAGCCATGATGACTAGAAAAATGCTGAGCTAGCATGGTTTGTTTTTGAAGAGCTTCCTTCCCATGAACCAGATCAAACATTTCTGGATGTGGCTGTGTTATATTTCTTCTACTAGTACTTTTTAGTGATGGATTTCTCTGGGTTTTGTACCTTCTCATTTTGTAAAGGGTGTGGCCTGTGTTTCTCTTTAAACATGCTAAGACTGTAAGTTTGGAGGGGATTTAAAGAGAATGACAAATCTGGTCTGTGGTGCTGCAGATATGGTCCTAGTACCACCGAAGTAGAGACTCTCAGGTGTCCAGTCTTGTTGCTAAGTAGCATGTTATGTGACTGTGTGTAGGTGTTATTTCAGAAGAGTCCTGTGCTCTGGGAAACTGTCCTAACATGTGTATTAACCTAAGTGTTAAGATGAAGTGGGGTGCTCCTTTCAGAAGAAAGAACATTCTCTGTCTCCAATTTAGTGAAATAACAGAGTGAGACTTGGCACAGGCATGTAATATCCCTTAAAGGTTTCATCATAGTGGATCTTGTTTGTGGAATAAGTTCAGTTATAAACAGGACTGCACATTTATATTGGTAAGTATATTATAAAGCATTTACAGAACTTTATTCATGAAAGTTTGTTTTAAGTAATAAATCAGCAGTAAAACATTGGTAGTAAAGGGAATGGGACAACTTTTAAGCCAGAAGAGCTTGCTTAAAAGGGAGCTACTCCACGATTAGGTGTCAGGTGGGAGGAAGACATTACATCAGCCAGAAGGTATTACTGGAGAAGACATAAATCAAGAACTTGGTCCCAACACCTGTTCTCAAGGGAAGAGTTAAGGCACTCTTACCTTGCTTAATCATTAGATTTTAAGTAGTTTAATTTGCAGCTGTATATGGTCTTTTAAGACATTAATTATGTGCAAGTTCTGAGTGACTTTACATTGTTCAAATGAGTTATTAATGTATTTTAGTATTTATTTAGTCTTCATTAAGACATGCATTACCCTTTAGGTATATTTTGGGCAGGAGCAAGGTACCCTGGCTCCATGTGTTGCACAAGAGAAAGAAAAAGGCAAATAATTATCCTGAGATGTTCCTTATACAGCTACAAATACATTCAGTATAATGCATTACTTATAATTATGTTAATAATTATTTTTATCAGTAACCTTAAGATGATCCATAACTTTCTCAAGCAAATGCTTGAAATTATTTGATTACAATTTGCAAGTCCTAGACCATGTCTGTAGTCCTTTTGTTAGCTTTTTCCAGAGTGTTAATTAAATTTCCAAATTTGGTTCCATCATGCACCTGGAAGGAGAATAAAGCTTTTTACAGACCCCTCGGAGTTACTCCAGTGTGCTAATGAGAATTGGAGAGAAGCTAATCTCAAATCAGGAGAGTAAGAGTTTTAAAAAGCCCCATACATCGACTAATGGATAATATTACAGCATAACAGTGTACATGCAGGATTATGCCATTCAGACAATTTGAAGTGTGTTTTGAAACCCTATGAAAAATGAAAGTTCAAATGAGAATACGTTGACTCCATTAGGCATACATATAATTCCTATGGACCGATTATAGGCCTTTAGCTCTAGCTAATGAAAACTGATTTCATCAAGAGTCTTACATGATTTTTTGCTTTTTAAGTTAATACTGAAGCAGTGCTCAGAGCTGCTAGTACTGTGCAGTTCTTGAGTGTTAGATTTTGGGAGACATAAGCAGATGAGTATCTGCAGATGTCTAGGGCTCAGGCTTGCAAGATGCTGATAATATCAGAAAAACCACCATGAAAGTTGGTGGAAACTAAAGGCCCTTATGTCCATGCCTAGCTCAGCATCTGGCATGTTCAAGTGCATCCATGGCTTTTTCATCAGGAGTATGGGATTTGAATTACAGGATACAGGATGCCGTGGTTGTTGATATTCTTCTGTATGAGCACATTCCAGCTCTGTTTAGCTGAGCTAGTCTTTATTTTCTCTCTGTAAAACTTCAGCAGTGCTGCTGACATTCTGGCTGAGATGTCACATGGCTACTGCTGTCATTTACATGTATATAGAGCCTGCAGGTTTATGCAGTGACAGGAGGCTGGTGCAATTAAACATTCACCTTTTAATGAAGATTTGAAATGATTAATAGTAAAATTTATTATCTATGAAACAAACATATGCCCTTTTAAAATACCCAAATCAGCAGTGAGGTGGTGAGGTGTTTTCAGGTACTGCTTTACTGGTTTTCACTGGTGATATGCCGGAGCCATGTGTTAGGTTTGTTCTAGCAATGCAGGTGGGATTTGGAGTAGGAGGGGCAAAAAAGGTGACTGGAGCTCCTCACAGACAAGCCTGTGAATTGATTTTTCAAGAAAAGAGAAGTTAAAGAGGTTTGACCATTCTGATTGCTTCTCATTAGTGATTATACTTTTTGCCAGACCAGTAATGTCAGGTTTCAGAGGGTTTGGGCACTTGGTCACATTACATTCCTGTGTATTTAAATGGATTAAGATAAAAAGTCTGACTTGAAAAGGATATTTCAAAACTGACTGTGCCTGTGGTTTTGAATCCCGATGCTTTGAACAAAGAAGGGATTGATTTAATGGGATTAATGCTTAATCCAAATGAAGCAATGTACACACATGCCTTGGATGTTTTTGAGAATAACTACAAATACCACTTATAAAGTTCTGTAGAAAAATACAGAGAGGTGATCTTTGTGTAAGTTTAGATAAAGGAGAACACAGGCAAAGCTGTGTTCAGATTAGGTCTTCTGGATGACTTTCAGATATTTCTAGTCTTCTTTTTTCATACAAGTATGATATTTATTTTCAAATGTTGATTTTGAGGAAGTGTGACACTTCTCTCTTCATAATTTTGTTATTTCAGGTGAGAAAAAGTATTTTCAAATTAGGCAGTTTTTCACTTTTATTTGAGGTATGGTTGTTTTCTGCTTCAGATGATGTTTTATCTTTATCACCACCATTATATTTCTCTTTCCCTTGGCTTGAAGGTTTTCTACGTGGTACAATATGTTGTTAGCTACTTGGAGATATTAAGACTTTGCCCATATTTGCTGTGACTCTGCGGCTCCTCTACTTTCAGGGAAGAATTGCTTCCTAAACCAAACAAGTTAATTTGTGTATTTTTTTTTCTGTCTGAATTACTTTTTTGTTTTTCTTGTTGTTAACAGATGCAACATTGACAACATTTATAGTTATTTCCTTTCATGTTTATTGGTAAAAGCCTTCTTGATATGTGAAATCCACCTGATTTCTTATAATGAATGACCAATGTATACCCTCACAATGTGTTTTCAAACCATTGGATCCAGTCTAAATGGGAAAAAGGTGTGCCAAATTCATCAAAGACTGTTGCAAAGGTTTTGAGGGAAGAAATGACTGCAGTCTTTCAGAGTGTAGCTGTCTGGGATAAAATGCTGACCCTTGATAAGTATTAGGCTGGCTCATCAGTTTTTACCCATTCTTCCCTGACTCCCCATGTGTCCCCCAGACTGGGAACCAGAAACTTTAGGTGAAAATTAAAATTCTTGCCTAATCATGAAATTTGATTAAGCTAGTGGTTTTAGAGAAAAGACCAAATATCACAACGCTAATGAAAAAATTGCAAGAATTGCTAATGACGTGTGTGACTCATGTTGATAAATGGAGCAGATTTTTAAACATAGCTCTAGGCTTCAATTCTTTCAGCTCATTCACAGTCAGTTCTTCTTTATACTGGGCTCAGTGAAGCTATTCTCAGAGGAGGGTGCAGTGTGACATGGATTAGGAGTCAGAGAGGAGAGCCATTAATTGATTCAGTACTACACAGGTTATCCAATATCTAAGAAAGGTTTTAAATATTTTAGGAAGCATAAAAAGCTGAAAGCAAAAATCTAGTGATTTTTGATTTTATTAATTTTTTTTTTTTCTTTAAAGGAAGGCGGTTGAAGACTGGCTCAAAAGCAAGGAATAATTACTGATAATTGATGTTTGAAGTGGTTTTGTTTCTTGGTTTATTTTTAAACCCAGCTATGCTATATCTGAGTTAGTAAGCAGTGCAAAGGAGCATTCTTATGCACTAGAATTGGGTTTTTGTCTGGAATGGTTCTCGGCATCGCATTTTCTAAGCCAGTTAGTGATGTCCTGGGCAGGTCTCAAATGTTGCTCTGGGGTAGGGTCAGGCCAGGAATGGTTCCCAGCAGGCAATCAAGCTTTCAGTTTTCCCTCAGCTTCATTGTTGGAGATCAAGAAAGCTTAGTAGTAAGAATGAAGGAGTTATAGGCCACTTGGTTTAATGTCAGTGAACAGCCCTACAATATTCAGTTTACTGGTCTAGACAAGCCTACAGTGTTTCCTTGTAGTACTATTATAATTTAAACTCACTGTGAGTTTTAAGATGCTGAATTTGGTATAATTTGTCACATCTGCCAAAACCCCATTTTCTTTCTTAAGATAGAAGTCCTAGTGTTTTATGCTTTTATTTTAAAGTGTTGATAGTCAGTCATTTTCCAAAGAGCATTTCTCTGACTTCTTAAGAGGACAGCAGCATATAAGACTGCAAGTGTTCGTTGTTTCTATCTCTCCTAAAATCCAACATAGACAGTATGAGGATGGTGGTAATCAACAGGGTGAATATTGATCACATTTATTATAAGAATCTTTCTGTTCCCTAAACTTTGTCCATTGTTTTGCTTTTTTCCTTCCTGGTCATTCAAATACACATTTTGTTTGAAACTATCTTCACACACTTGAGGCTTCCTGAAAAATGTCTGGGTCAGTACATGTAAAATGATCTACCTGCATAGTACTGCAATCTGTAACAAGTATTTCCTAATTTTTTCATATCTTAATTAGTTTTTTTTTTTTAGTGCTACAGATTTTGACTAATGAAGCTGTTGGTGTACTTACACTGGACAGTGGGAGATTGGTCTGTGAAAGCAGTTGATCTCTTTTAGGCTTCTAATTTACATTATCTTTAATGAAATGTAGGAGTTGTTGAAAAGAAACTTTGCTGGTAGATCAAAAGGAGAAACTAGGCTTGAGCAGGCCAGGCAATCACCTATTAAGCAGCCTGCAATGTTCACACTAGCTTTGTATGAGACAATGTGTCATTGCTAGTTTTGATTGTGGAGTTTGTGTGTATGTTTGGAGTGTGTTTTGATGCACCAGGCTAACAGTTGAGAGCTGACTGATAAATTGGCCTTAATCTATGTAGAAAATAGGTTTAAATTACTCCATTTTAACTCTGCAAACATAGTTGTAAATCCTGTTCTTCTTGCTCCCATCTATAAATCACACATTGAAAAAGCACATCTGCACAGATGCCTTTAGTGAAATAAAAAAGGGTAATGTAAAGACTGTTAAGGATTTCTTGTATCAGCTCCATGAATCACTTTTCTGCATAAGGTTAAAGCAGAGTTTTTACCTTTAGGTTGCGAAGTTGCATGATATCTGAATATTAAACTTAAGACCTGTAGACTGAAGTCTTATTTCAAATTGACGTTTTATTGAATTTTGATGTATGTATTAGAAAACCCACAACATTTAAAGGTTTGAATCAGGAAAGAAAGGTTATTTTCACTGAAGAAACAAACCAGTCCTTTCAGAAATCCAGTTGCTAATTTTATGATCTTTTCATGTCATAGTTTCTTACTAGAAGCAAAAAAGGGTTTTTTTTTGCAGTCTAAAGACAACTTGGAAGTAGCAGACATTTTATGAAAAGTGTGCTTTGATTGTTTTTCATGTAGAACTTCAAGGGCAGATAAATTTTTGACGGCTTTGTGATGGCTAAATCTTTAAAATGCAGTAGTCTTTTGAATGGTTCTTGAAACATGTTTCCTTAGCAAATTTTCTTACTATGGAGTTAGAAATACTTTTTCAAGGTACTGCATTTTTCTCATTTGAACAAATTACCGAATTATATTAATGAATTTGATTTTTTCTGAATGTGAGGTCATACCTGTATTGGCTTTAAAATCATCTTGTTCATTTGGCACTTGTACTTCTTTATAGCTGCATTATGATCTAACTTTACAAGCTATCACCTAAGGTTAAACAATCAAAGTAGTGGGGCTTTGCTTGTTTTCGCCCCACTTGCTGATTATCTACTTCTTTTATTGATTTAGGAGAAACCTTTTGTTCTTTACTAATGAAAATCAGGATGCTCACTCAATTAGCTCCTATTCAAGAGATTCAGATATGGGGAATTTCCTTAAGTGGCTATGTTGTTTTTTGAGGCTATGATATCCAACAGAAACTGTTGCCTTTGGATTAGGAGCAAGGGTAGTTTAAACCAGTTTTGGGCTGGTGGGGGCTGATGTGGTGGAGTGATGTGGTGCAGTCGGTGTGAGGAAAGTGACGTATGTGGTTGATGCCCTGCAGATGGGAGCTGTTGGTTTGTCTTCTGGTGTTGCTTCCTGAAGACTTTCATAGTAAACATTTATAAGAGATCTTAAATATTACCATCATTGACTAGCACTGAAATTGCACTACTGCTCTGTTCATCACGTTCTGATACTGTGCAAAACATCAAATAGGAGAATTGATCGGATTTCGTAGCATGAATACTCTCTGAGTGTTGTTCAGAGGGGTGATTCTTTTCTGCTGAACCTTGACTGCTTTCTGTGGAGAATTTACTATTATATTTAAATACACAAAACACAAGAGAAGATGGTGTATTTGGAGTCATGAGAGTGGTTGTAACTCCTCTTCCCCTCATATCTCATTAAGACTTTTGCATTCGGGGTGCCTGTGCTCTCTGTGACAGACTGGAGCAAAGTCCCTCAGGACAGGCATTTCTTATTTCTTCCCCCTTTGGAAAACCTCAGCACTGCTGGATTCACCTCCCTCTGGCCAGTCGTTTTTCTTGGGGGATTTGTGAAGTGTATAAACAGATTATAATTTTGTGAATTTGAAAATTTATTTATGAATGTCAAGGATCTGAGGTTCTGAATTTTTCTTCTTTTTCTAAAATGTTTACTGGAGTTTTCTTTTTGTTGCAGATATTGTAAATGCCTTTTATCTGCAATTATTTTCATTTTGATAACTAAATTACTAAAGTAATGGAAGCATGCATGTGAAAACAGTTTATTTATCTAAAGTAACTTAAGTAATTCTAGTATTTGAAAATTGCATATGATTTTCATGTTATATAATAGTTTGTGTTGATTTTGCTGCCATTTGCAGTGAGAATACTGAATTTGGTGCTCTATGAGACATCCCAGTTCACTTTCTTCTATCTCCTTCTAACCAGTTTCTTTATCAATATGTCATCTTGCATATCTTGGAACTAAGTAATTTTATAGTTACAATCATAGTCGCGAATTCCTACCTGGCTGTTTCTCCTGGGTAATGTCTATGTTTCTTTAGGGGACTTTTGTACACAGTATCCTGTATGGATACACTTTGCTTCTACCATTTTCTATATGACAGCTCATTTGTTTGACTGGATATTGCTCTCTCTGCTCTATTTAAATAGTCATATATTCAATCAGTGTGTTAAAGAAAAGGATATTGATTCTTGCTTGTCTCTAGGTGTTTTTTTCATATGAGGGAGTTCATACAAATAATGTAATCAATTAATGTTCTCTCTTTCAGGCCTAACAGATGAAAAAGTGAAGGCGTATCTTTCTCTTCACCCCCAGGTACTGGATGAGTTTGTGTCAGAAAGTGTAAGTGCGGAAACTGTGGAAAAATGGCTAAAAAGGAAAAATAACAGACAAGAAGGTAAGTACTTTGTGATTAATATTTAGCTTTGAACAGCTCAGTTATTTTCAGATTTAAAAAGGAAACCTGGTTTTGGTATAACTTGACTATTATAATTTTTGTGTTTAGGTTCTACCATTTTTTCGAAGGCAAAATAGGCTAACAATTTTTAAAAATATTTTGAACTTTTTGGTATTTTTATTTTGAAATATACTGGTACTAATTTTGGAAGTTTAGTTTACCCATTTTGAGTTGCAAATACTATCCATCAACCTGTAGTGTCTGTTCTGAGAACATAATTTGGTCTTCTTGGATCTGAAATTGATAAATTTTGAATTAAAATTATCCAGTATGCCTCAGTAAATTACTGGATATACCATCTCAAAAGTTCCTACTTGGAACATGTAATAAGTCAATTTTATATAAGAACAGTGACATAGAAGTTAAAACCCAGTGTGTTGAATTCTGGGGGTACTTCTGTTGGGTTGCTTTAGGTAAAATACCTTGCCAAATAGACCCAGAAAACTTTCTTTTGAGACAGCCTGGATTGACAATGATCATAAATTTTGTAATGATATTAAATTTTGTGAGATTGTCTGCAAACATAAAATTAATGCAATTCTAGCAATGATTTGTAATGTACCAGGTAAAATACAAAGGAGGAAATTACCAAGAAGGTTAGGTTAGAAACACTGATTTTGTTTTCTGGCTGACTTCCGAGGTGTTTAGGGTTTAAGTTCTGGTGATAATTCTCATTTTACATAGAGGGGCTATTGTTACTTCCTAGAAGATGGTGTTTTCTGTAGAAGATGATGGTTGACAAGGGATGGAAAAGGCTTTATCGAGCCGTTACTGTTTTTGGTGGTAATGACTATATATCATACTAAGGTAGCAGTAATTTTTGTTGCTTTAAAGAGATTACCTAACAGAACAGAAGTACATAGCAATAGACTGTTCACTACTTTCTTTATAGTTTGCAAACTGCAACACTGCAGGAGGCCTATTGTTATAATCCACAAATGCAATCAGAAAAACAATGTCATGAATCAAGGGAATAGGTTGTGACAATGCTTTTTGTAAGCAGAAGATAAAACAGAAACTAATACTTCTTATTTTTATGAGCTATGGTCATTTAAAAATAATGATTTTGTCTAAGGTGCTTGAAATCACTGTAAGAAATCATTGTATGTTTGAAACACAGTTTATAGTCTGGGTCAAGGATCTTGATGCTAAAACCAAGTAAGTGCTTTGGAAAATTTTTAGCATCAAGAATCATATTTTGCTAGTGGAATTTATTACCAGTTGCTCAAATTCTTGGGGGAGACTTTAAACTAAAGATATATTTTTGTGGGAGTCCTCATGCAAGTTTTTGAAGCGACTGCTAAAGCAAAGTAACTGTTGACCATTTTCCTAGCAAAGTTTTAGCATAAACAGGTGCAACAGTGGGATTTGTCTGTTTTTTCTTACACTTTAAAAACCCTGTATTATGGCTAATTTGCCCCAAACTTGTGTTAAAAGTGTCAAGCAATACTTATGCTACCATTATCATCCAACAGGTCTTTCTGCCTTCCCTGCTACTTCGCTTTTCCTGACAGTGATCTTTTAGGTGGCCATATTTATTACACTAAAGACAGTCATACAGATGTGGTTTCTTTAGTGTTGGATTTTAGACAAAAATAAGCAGAACCAGATTTAAAACTACACTTGCCAAGTCAAAAAGATTAATTTGAATGCATTTTGTTTATAGAATGGAACAGATACTGATGAGCCTTATCTGTGATTTTCTTCTGGAAAGATAAAGTCTATAGTCATATAAAATATTTCCGATAACAAAATATCCCAGTTTTTCAGAATGCAATATTTTCAGCAAAGAAATTTGCTAGATGATTTACTTAGCTCATGTTATGTATGTACAAATTCTGCTGCCTGAGTAATGGTGGCAGTGAGAAATGAGGGGGAGAGGATGGAACTGATTCTTTTGGTGTCAGCACGGATCTTTGGTGACTTAAAGTGGCTGCATAGCTTAAGTCACTTTACATCAGTAGGGGTATAATTTTCCCTCTATCCTTTTTGCTTCAGTCTAGTTTGCTTTACGAATGCTCACTTCATGTAATGTGTTACAGCCAGAAAAATAAGCTTTGTTTTTATTAGAAAGTTGCCAGGCAGATAAAGTGCTGTTTTAAGGTCTCTGGCTCAGTGTCTGTACTCTTACATGATGGTGACGCAGAACAGTCATTAACCTATATGCAGAAATGGTGTCCTGCCTGATTTGCAGACATCCAGCTGTGTGTACTCTGCAGCCAGAAGTCAGTGGGCCTGCAGCCAGGGTAGTTTATCTGAATTTCATTAGCATGAACATGAAGTGAAATGTCTGATTTGGACTTAAATGAACCAAAATTTATCTGTGACTGAGATTCACTGAATTAATTACTCTAGATGTTTTGGGGTTTTTTTAAACCTAAATTATTAAAAAGGATGGAAATCAGTAAATACTGCAGTGTTTAAGATATAACTATATCCCAAAATATAAGGCGTTCTATCGTCAGTGTATATGGCTTAAATGTGTCTGTCATGGTAAATGTTAGATTGAAAGTCGCTCATGTCTGGTTGATGGTGATGGTGATCTACCTGGGATAGTAGGACTTTTTTTCTTTAACTTGTGTTTTTTGTTTTCCTGGTATATTGGAGAAAAGCTTCAAAGATAGCATGGAGAAGGAATGCTGCTTATGCTGATACTTGGGTATTCACTGCAACTTTTTGAACCCTATTATCTACCAATAAATTACATGATCAAAACACACCCAGGCCTTGTATTGTTGCACACAGCCTTTCCAAACAACTTTGTAATACACAAGCACTCGAGTTTTAAATTTTTCCTATCCAGATCATGGCAGAGTTAATATGCCAGAAGGAGATCTTTTTTCTTTTCCAGATGCCTAGATATAATACTCAGAGAACTCATGAGACTTCTTCCATTGTCCTCTTTCCTTTCATATCATTCAAGCAAAAGTGGCAGATGATTTTAGCCAGAGCCATAATATTAGGAAAGCTTTAGACTCTGTCACTGGATAGATCCTCATCTCCCAACAAATTTCTCAGAAAAATATTGATAAATTCCAACCTTAATTATATTATTTGAAGCTTCACTGCCACAGCAAATAAGAGGCTAAGCACATTGATTATAAACCAGATGTGCATCTTTTACACTGTTGATACTGAATTTCATAGATGTCTTTCCTAATCTTTTTAATGACTTCTTATAATAAGAAGAAAGGACAAACTGTACTGACACAGAATTTCTACATGGAAAGCTGCCTATATCACTTAGGAAACTCATCACTTCCCATGGTCCTCATGTTCATCACAGTGCATGACAGTGTGCTTAATTACTGCTGAATCTGGACACATTAACAGATTTATACATTTTTTTCCCAGAAATATTTGCCAAAAACATGTAAAGCTATGTATAGTGGGAACTTAAAGTGCTTTGCCGTTGTTAATACAAATGCTGTTGTTAAGTAATTTATAAACACAATTAAAAAAAGAAAAAAGGAAAATAGTACATTTAGTACATGATATGACACTAATTATACTCAGAAGTTAAAATCTTTTAAGTGCACTGAAATTACTGCATTTCCAGGAACCTGAAATTTCATAACTGACCTGTTTAAAAAAAAAAAAAAAAAAAAAGAAGAAATTAGAAATTAGTTCCGTAGTATAAAATTGGTATGTTATTGCTGCAATATTTGAAATGTACTAGGCTGTATCATTGACACATAAAAGTTCTGTATGAAAAGGGATTTCTGGTGCTACAGTTTCAGGTTTTAAGATATCAGAATGATGGGATTTAAAGTTGGCTACAGTCCTGTAAGAGACGAAGTAATGAATTTTTGAGAGGTGTTGATATGTGTCTCTACTTAGGGAACAAGTCTGTACTTAGGTTTTTATTGTTAAGGAATACTGAAGTACATATTTCTACATTAGATCATAGTTACTCTGTTATTTACTGTTTTAATTATGTTATTTATTCCTGCTTTTAAAAGATGGTGTGTAGAGGAATGTTATTTGCACTTCGCCTAAGGTTGTTAAACAGCTGAGAGGATGGCTAACATGCATTTCCATAAGCAGGGATAGTGTATATAAAAAGAAAGATGTAAGGGGGATATGTGTCAGTATGTGTATGCTAAATAGATGTCATCTTGCTGCCAGAATTATAAAGAAAAAAATGGAGCCTATTCTTGATTTGTTAGCTTTTGAGGACTGTGCCTTTTCGCACCAACTAAGCAGAGATACCTGTTCTGTAGTGCAGGGTAGGAGCTGTAGAAGTGTAGATGAAGGATACTTGGAATCTGGAGACTGTCACTGCTGTGGTGCTCCACATCTTGTTGCAATTCTGACTTCTCCCCAACATAGGCAAGAGGAACTGATATGGCAGTATGTTAACAACCTCCTTGATTTATAATTAGGGTGTCTTAATATTTCATTGACACTGCAGACATGCTGTTTTATTCCGATGCATCCCTGCTGTGCTTATGTTTGTGACATCCAAGCAGGCAACAAATACTTGCCAAAAAGCAAGAGTAGTTGTGGGATTTATTTGGGCAGTGTGTGACTTTGCGCCATTGACACCATAGTAGTAGCTCTTAATGCTTAGTACCAAACCCCACTATTTACATATTTTGATGCCTTTCTTGGATTTTTTTTTTTTTAATTTTTCTCAAAATACAACAGAAAGTATGTATCCTCCAATTCCAACTGGAATAATTGCTTGCTGTGTTCTTGCTCTTCACTCAGCATTTGCTAACAACCAGTTAGATACAAAATGTTGATCTAGGTGGATTTTTTGGTCTGAACCAAGGTAATTTATGATACTGACAGGCACTACTTTCCTGGGATAATACCCAGACTGATAAAAATTGTCTCTATTGTGTATGTATTTATCAGAAAGTGGCAACAATATCTGGGGGCTTGACTATGTAGGACCTATTTGTCTGTGTATTTGGCATAGTCCTCACTTCCTTGGAGATAAAACTCATGGGTAGACTTTTATATGTCATAGTTTGCAGGTTGCCATTTCTCATGTGTCTAGATAATTTATGTTAGTATTTCAGAGGCACTTCCCAGTTCTGTGGTGGAGCTCTACATAGGAATGCCATTTTAGTCCAGATAATGAAAATGGCGTGCATGTGTCAGAGGTGCAGAAGAATTTTGGAGCAGATTTCTGGGGAGACTGTTGTATTGTGCCATTGCTTTAGAAAATTGTTTTATTGCTGCACCATTTCCTGAAAGACTCAGTATAATTGCCCAAGGTGAAATGGTTTCTTTCCTGTGTGACAAGTTCAATGGGTTTTTTTATTGTTTTTTCTTAATCAATCAGAAGATAATCATCTTAGAAGTGGGCTCATTTTGGCTGTGAAAATATTGAGAAGGAGTTAGTGAACAAGTTTCTCCCTGTGATGTTGTCAGTATGGTTTTTGGACAGAAAAGGTTAATGGAGAGGATATTTAGATTAGATAGATAAGGATTTTTTTAATATATTGGTGGTACAGAAACACTAAGCCGTGGTGTCTTGGTAGATAATACTGAGGTCTTCAGTGATGATGAAGTTTTTTGTTCAGTGTGCATCTTGATGTTGAAGCAGTTACTAATTTCATTTGTTATTTGAATGGCTATCACTAGAAAACTCCAAATAGTGCTCAAAGGAGCTTGGCACATTTTTTTCTTCTAATTTGCTGAAAAAAGTGAGAGTTTATTTTCTGATTGTTTTTTGGGTTTTTTTGAGTGGGTCAGGTGGAGGTGATTTTTCTGTTTTTCTGGAGTTCTGTGTGTTTAGAATTTTTATCTGGTCAGATATTTGCAGAGGGTAATCCTTTAATGATGATATGTTTGGCCTTCAGAAGTAGACGTCACCGCTTGGTCTGAGTTCCCTCTTAAATAATTATGTTAATCACATTATATCTAGAGCAATTATTCTCAACATGTACTTATACTAATGTTTGTTGTGTCTTTGTTAGTCTTGAATTAGGAGTGTTTATGTTTTTTCTGTCTTCTCAAAAATACTGTTTCTCCTTACTTTTAAGCCTGGCTTCACAGAATCATTTTCTGCTCAGTACTGCTAGCTATATTAGAAAATAAACAGATATTGATTTTTGTAATTTCTCAAATGTTCAGTAAATTACAACATGGAGCTTCTTTTAGTATCATTCTGAGGAATAGGTGTTCCAATTTTCTGTTTCTCTTCAGTTTACATTTTGAACATTTCCAGATGATCAATATCATCTGTAAAGAGTGGACAGTATAAGAGAGATAGCATTGCAATAATGGGTTAATTAAGGTTATATGCAATACAAAACCATTTCCCTACTGTGTGAGACAGCTCTCCTGAATGTTGTCTGGCCCTGCTGTTCTTTGTTTTCAGATTCTTTGTCTCCTGTAAATGGATCTTTGTTTTTAGAGTAAAAAATCAAGCAAACAAAAGAAAAAAAATCTCTCACTACTCAGTAGAGAGGATCCGTTCTGCTGATGTATGTGGAGACTGTATACCCACGTAGCCAACACTTTTTAATAATGATTATTTATGTCAGTGTTAGCTGACCTGTTTTATCTGCATTGAAATGGAGTAGGAACATTCCCATGGCCTGTAAGCTGAGAAAGAATTAAATAACAAGGGAATAGTCATTAACTTTTATGGGACTTTTTAATCCAAGTATAGAAGTATTAACTTCATTAATGTTGGCTAGACAAGGCCTGTAATCAAAGATTGACCAATAAGGATAAAATGACAAAATGTAAAATAACTATAGATTGTTATGAAATAACATTGCTTGTTCTGTCCTTTAAATGAGACCTGTGTCTTTGAGGAAAGGGAAGTATGCAGTCACACAGTGTGATAGTCTGTTAGTGAGCACAAAGAAAGAATGTTTATTCATGAATGTTCTGTATGCGAGTAGTGAAAACTCAGGTCAGCAACATTCTCAATGCCTTATCCATATATAATATACGTGTAAAAATTCTGCCATCTCTTCTATATCACAGGACATACAGGAAGCCCTGAGGATGAATGAAAATTCATCTTTTACAGTGGAGATGTCTAGTTGGATATAAATGTTATGCCATGCTTTACGTGGATGATTTTATGTTTCTATGGGCAGAAGCAATTAATGATATATGTCTTAACCTCATATTGGCTATTAGTGACAATTTTCAGCAGAAATTTTACTTCTGAAACTGCTCTGTTGTCTTAATGCTTTGAAATCAGATTGTATACACAGAACAGTAAATCACAGACATAGTATGGGCTTAATGAAGACCAAATATTTTCAGTGTGTGATTCTGTAGTGATTTATCTAATCATGATGTTGATTCAGTTACTTTATCCTTTAAAATATCTATGATTAGGGGGAATTTTAGGCTAGTTGTCCTGCATTTGTCTATCTGATCAGATTTAGTGCAGCTAATTTAAAGTGTGTACTTTTCATGATGAGTCATAGATAGTCCCTTTATTCGTCCTAGTGGTCATTGGTCGATTAAGGGCTTTGTCCAAAAATTACTTCTTTATTCTCTGCATGGTGAAATAAATCCTGGCAATTAATTTTCAACTGAACTATAATAAATTGCTTTTGGTTTTGGTTTTTTGGGATTTTTTTTTTGCATGTTTTATGAATGAATGTTAAATTATATTCCCACTTCATTCGGCAAGAGGATGGCCTAAGCATGACTTCATTCCTATTGATTTACTTCTATACATTCCCTAATTACTCCCTCAGGAGATGATACCTGTTTAAATATGTTGTAGGAGGGACACATGTATTGCGCATAAGTGAGCCCTGTTTCCTCTGCTTAGCTGCCATAGAGTTTTGTTGAGGAAAGGGTCATGTCACAAATATTATACAAAAGCTTTGAAGCTGTTATTAAGCATGTAGCTAGAAATTATTTGGTTCAAAACGTGTAGTCAAGTTCCAGACAATAAAAAGATCCAACAAGAAACCAACCCACAAAACTTCGAGATGAATCTTTTTCAATTATCTTCGAAGATACAGATATTGAACAAAAAAATCCAGGTATTGGAGAAAAAGTTCTTGTTACGATTTTGAAGTTGCTAAGAACTTGGAAGTAAACTATGGAATTCCTAGACAATTTCACTACAGAGGACTGTAGTATTCTGAGAGGGATTTTTATTTTCATAAGCTCTCTGAAGAAATGGACGCACACTAAGATGGTAAAACTTCAAATGTACTGAAAATTAAACCCAGAAGCATAGAAACTCAGAAGAATCTCATAAAGTGTCAGATAAAAATAAGGTTTAGTTGATCTTTGCCTCTGAGGCCTAGTTGCATGGTGTGTCACATCTTCGAGGGTAAACTGCTTTTTCTTCACTCCCAAACATGATGCATCCAAGCTACCATCTGGAATAGTCCTGGGCAGCTGTTAGTCCTCTCATCTGATCCCAAATATCATCTTGCAAATTGGCAAGATCCAAGCCATGCTGTGGGTGCAAAGTTAATCAGGTACTGGTGATATTCAAGCCCAGTCTACAGCCCTAATTCCTCCATTACTTTAGGCCTAGCCTGAATTAGCTATTACAGCTCAAAGAGGGATGCTAGGAATATAGTGGAAAAATCAGCCTTTAGAGCTTCAGAGAGAGAGAGCTCAGCCAAATCCAACCAAACAGGAAACATCATTAAGTCACTGTGGAAATTTGAGGTTAATTTGAAGTTCAGATGCTCTGTACAGGTAACACCACCTCCTCAGGATACGTAGAAGAGCAAAGTTAACCAGATATGTAGATATCTCTAATCTGTATTTCTAGAAGTCCAAAAAACAGGCAAGAAAGGAAGTATTTTTTTTTTACGTAGATCTCTTTATTGATACAATATATGTGACAAGCTAACATTTCCATCAGCACAGCTGAGGGGGACAATGGACTGTTAAGACTAGCAGCATGTGAGGCTTGGAGGAATCTGACTTTATAAGTGGTGAATAAACTTGGGTAAGAGTACACTGAGTTTAATTGTGTTTAATTATTTTACTTCTTTAGACAATTTGAGCAAAATGTCTGACTGTCAATTATGGAACAGGTGGAGATTGTGTATGGTAATTTTTTCTAGGTATGAGGGGAATGGATGTTTTTATTTCCCATGTGGAACACTTAAAGCTCAGGTGTAAGGAGGTTTGGCAGGAAATTATAATGGGTTATAAACCCAGTGTCAGTTGGTGTTGAGCCAATGATAAGTATAAATTTTATGTGAAGGATTTGTCTTGTTTGAGCATAAGAACAGAAAAGCTAAGAAAGAATTAATTGTATAATTATGTTAAAGAATATTTTTTTTCTCAAAAGTATTATTCATTTTCTGTTTTTTTCTAAATTCCATGAAGACATTTACATCTACTGAACTAATCATATGACGTTTGAGGATGCTCGTTTACTACCCATAGATCTTGCGTTCTTTTGTAGGAGGCTTGTTGTTACGTTGGCGGGAAGTTAGCAGGGTCTGAATTTCTTGCACTGGCTAGTGCATCTAGTTCAATTCAGCCAGAAAAAGACCCCTATTCTGATCATGTTATTAACTTTTTATAAAACCTCTCTTCCTTATTATCTTTACATTATGATGACTTTTGTGATGCTGCTACCAAACAGAGGGGGATTCTTTTTTCTGCAAAAGACCTGAACTGAAGTTTTATAATTATGACTGTCATGATGAAGACAGTTGACAGATTTACCTTTTCCATAACAGAAGAAAGAAGGGCACCCTGCAAAACAAATTGACTACAGATTTGAAACAACAGGATGTCCTTTTTCACACAACCCATGCCTAAATTATGAACCCATTAGCATAATATATTTGAGATGTTAAAAATGTAAATGGGTTCAAAAAGTGATTAGACACATTCCAAAGAAGAAATACTTCATCAAGAGCTGTTACATACTATGAGCCTGATGCAGCCTCCAGCTGAGAAAATTCATAAGCATCTGATTGCTCTGAGGACATACTGGAGTAAGTATACTCTGTACATCTGTAGTCTGCGTTTTCTCTCCTTTTCATATAGTGTAAATTCTTCATACTTTTTTCCTGTTTCCTTTCCAATTGAGCTGTACTAGCCATTGTTATATGAGTAGATGGACTTTTAGTTTAGCAGAATAGGGTCATTATTCTCTGTCATTATACTTCTCCTGCCTTTCTGGCATTTATGTACCACCCGTTGTTCAAATTGTGAGTCAGATTGTCTTAATAACTCATTTGAATATGCTGGAAAAGAGACTGGGTTTTTATATTATAACACATTGTTTATGGATCTTAGATAAGCTGCAAGAGGTCTCTTCAGTTGTAACAATAAGGCATCTTTGAAATTCTTTGGAGACAGTACTTTATTCAGACTTATGCTACTTAGCTGCAGTACTGAGCTAAATTATTTTGTTCTTTCTTTTAACCTTCAGTTTGCAGAGATACACATAAGTGATGATCTTCGGCTACAAAAAAAAAGAGGTTTGTCTAGTTGAAATTGTGGAGTAACAGTGATTAAGAGGCTTTCTCGCATTTCTTTTTTAATGCAAAGGTAGAATATTTAGTGTGTTTTATTGTTTGTTTAGGTAAGAGAAGGGAGCTCTTCTACAGGGTGCTTGGTCCTCATCCTAAAGTGCTGGTTTCATTCCATTTGTCATTAAGCATGGGGAGTGAAAGGGAAAGAGAAAAAGAATGACAGTGTTGATGAGCAACAAGGATTAGGAAATTAATAAGGTGTAGGAGAAGGAATGTCTCTGGGTTTTTGAAGGGTTTATAGCAATTGGGTGTAACTGACATCAGGTTTTGGTGACTGGGGTGGGGAAGTGACAACAGACTTGTTACATTTATACTAATTCAGTTCAAGAGGGTTCATTGTGAACATATGGAAATATCTTCATGAAGTGCATCAGGTATTTGTATAGCAATAAAGAGGTGTTTATTCTGGGGGACTTGCTGGGTAGTGATTTGGATTTACAGTGAACCAAATTACAGTGGAGACTTGTCAAAACAACTTTTTAAGCTAGTAGCTACAGTGACCCTTCTTTTTAAATCAGAGTTGTTATGACCCACACAGTGAATGCCCTTCTGGGAGAGGAGGTTATTTCAAACACAGTTTTAAATTACCAGAATGTGCTCTTTTCGCATTATATAACATAGCAAGCCATGTCATTGTGACACCTGCTGGTTTGCCATTATGTATATATTTCATGGTCAATCATGAATGTGCTCAAGGAATAATCTGAATTCTCCCTATTGTCTGTTACTTTTCTTAAACAAAATTTTAGTTTTACAGAAAATTGTTTTTACAAATGTGTACTATTACCATGTTGTGTTTTCCAGCTGTTCTCTGGCCAAAACAATATTTGGAGAAAATAACTGTCATCTCCCCATATGCCAGCATGACTGTGTTCTTCAAAAAATTTTACTTCTGAGGAGTAAACAGTGGCCATAAATCTCTGATACTTCAATGTTTGGGGTACCTATTGTAGCAGCCAACTGTATACACCAAGGACAGTGGATATATGTATATACATTCAAGTACAGAGAAAAACAGACCATATAATATAGGAAAAGGGTATTTACAAGTATTTTCTCATGTTCTGAGGGCTTTTTTCCATCAAAAACTCTTTGTTGCACTGATTAATAACAGTTATCAAATTTTGAATCCATGTAGTTTGAGCAGGTACAGAAACAATTATGGCTCTTCAAAATTCACAATAGGTGGCACGAAACAGTATTGCAGAGCCACAAAAACGTAGGAAATCTTAGAAATACTGTTGTCTGTTATGGTCCAGTCCAGCATCCTTTAGTGACCATTTTTAGATCTAAACACTGAGGAATGAACCACTGGCCCAAGTTGGCATTTTTGTACATCACAGATAGGTCTTTATGATTTGAGAATGGATAGGCTCAAATTTTGGAATACATACTACAACTGTACGTTTCCACACAGATTTATTTAAGTATTGCTGAGACTGACCCTATTATATAGGGACAAAAACAAGATTCTTTTAAACACACTTTGAAGAAACTCACCAAAACTAAGCATTTTTTCTGGATGATATAGGTGATTTCAATGTTTTCTTCTCAGTGTGACAATGGCAATGCAGTTTCTGTTCACAAATGTGGATGACTTGTTACCATTCTGAATTCAGCTTTTCTTAGTTTATGTAGCTGTCCATCAGCTACATAGGGAGATGCTTCTGGAGCACTTCAAAGAAAATAGAAGTGCTGATGGAATCTTGCAATATTTCTGAGGGCAGCTTAAAAAAATGAATTGGACAGGTTTCTGATAGAAGTGCCAAAATAATTCTTTTAATAGAAACAATGAAAGAAGAAAAGCTATGTACACAGGAGCCTCAGGAATAAATGTCACATTAGAAGTTTAGCTTGTTTCTTTTCTTTTTGCTTCTTGTAAATCTAGTTAAAGGGAGAGAATATTTGATTTAGATTTTCTTCATTCTTAATAAATGTGTATAAAATCTTGGATAGTACTTGAGTTACTATACTTGTTTTTCTTTATTTTTATGACATATCTTAAAGTGAAGGCTTGTTTCAAATAATGCTATATTTTCTCTGGAAGTTTTCTCAGCTCCATAATCAATTAGTTGAGTTTTTGAAGAGCTCATTCTTCTACAGACTGTTAGGAAATTATTGGCTATTTTTGAGTGATTGTCTTTATGTAGATCTTCAGGCATTGAAGTCAACACCTGCTTAGCTCAGCATCATCTCATTTGTATTTGTACCTTATTTTCCTTTTGATAAATAGGCAGACTGAAGCCTGTTGTTATTTCATTTTCTCTACCTCCCTAGGCTTATCATTTTTAAAATATATATTAATGTATTTCATAAGTCTAAGATTGTTGGGAGAGACACAATTTTACTTGGTTTTCATTCCAAGGTCTGTCATTTCTTTTTACATATCACAGTGATGGAATGATTTTCCTTGGTCTCAATGTTGTCTCTCTCATGATACATCCAAATTCCTCAGATATGGTTGACTGTCTTTCAGTACTCTTTCTGAAGGTGGATTTTCTTAAAGAATGCAGAAACAGAAGCATTTTTTGTACGGTAGTTAGGTGAGGTTTATCTCAGAGACTGGCAGTCAAAAACTTTCTGACTTCATTTCATAAAACTTTGGTCTTAGAAAAAAGTATTTAATAAGAGCTCCTGGCCTGACAGTTTTCACAACCTTGAGGCTTCATTTGTGTGTCTCAAAAGGTTAATGAAACCTTTGCTGTGGTAAGTGACAAGCTCACATGTCTTAATAAGGAGAATAAAGTAAAAGGACAGGCATTTCTTCATTCTTACCAGGACCTCTTTTTGGACATTTGCATCAGATATCACCTTGGGTTTTGAAGATGTTTTTATAACATGTCCAGGATCCAAGCCTAGAGGAGGAACAGTGGAAAATGGCTTGGTAACTCTTGTGTTTCCTCGAAGAAACAGATTAGGAATCTAGAGAAAGTATTGAACTTCTGTTCTGACCTCTCAGTAATCCTGTTATCTCAGTCTGACCTCTGCTTTGAAAGTACCTCAGATTAGTTGCAAGGGATTGTATTTAGTTAAACGTATTTCATTTGATATCTTTAATCTTTGCAAATTTTCCTTTTGGTGGTTGCACAAAATATATGTTGAGTTCCAGATACTGGCATCTATATACACAGGAAAAAAAAATCACAAATCTCCAATTCATTTCATTAATTGTAATAGTTAAACCTGGGTTAATGCAAATGCAGAATGTATTTTTTCATAGAAAAGATACCTGGAATTCCTTATGACCAGTTGAAATGCTGCAGAAAAACACATGCTGAATAGTTGTGCCTTTCTTTGAGTTGATACAAAGCTCTTGTTTTGCTCCTAAAACACATCTAAGGAAGTCTCAGTAACTGTCCAAAGAGTTACTGTATGCAAAGAATAGGTTAAAAAAATTGTAAGTACCTAAGTATTTGCTCCTGCCTTTCATACTGAACTCATATCTGAAGAACCCTCCTAACTTGCTTATAAATCCTTCTCTTTTGGAGTCCTTGAACAAATTCGGAATCTTACAAATTTGTCGCTACTAGATTTAACATTTACTGGAAAATTACTGCACTGAATATTAGTGTTTCAAAGATACTATGGCATAATACATGAAAAACTGAGCTGCTCTGTCAGTAGAGAAGCTTAGAAAACAGCTTACCTGTTTATCCCACTTGTGCTTTTTGTAAACATCCTTGGCTACATTCCCAGTAAAGATTGGAATATGAAGTGGCTTTACCAAGTGGTTTCTTCCTTTCCCTTATGTACTGAAAGGAGAGGCCTTAGGGGAAGCACAGGACAGATGAGAAAAGGACAGAAACAGGAGTAGATGCATGTAGGCTATGAGGAGTGGATTGTATAATCTATTGGTGGTGGCAGGCTGAGACACTCACCCTTTTCATTAATTAGCACCCCACAGATGCAAACAAATATGGAATATTTGTTCTATTGCATTTTCTTGCTGATTTTCATTTCCATGAAGTGGGATGCTACAGAGCCTGGATTTCTTTGGGCTTAAAGAAAACCTAATTTCTGGGATATAACAAGTTGCAATTTAAGTAGTAAGTCCTGTTTATATTAATATTAGCTGTCAGCTTAAACCAACACCCTGAAGTTTCTAAAGGAATGGATGTAGTTATATACTTGTTTTATGTTTGTGGGAAATCCTCTTATGCATCAAATTAAAGGACACTTGCTAAATTATGTATGGAACAAGAAATAAGTCTAGTGACTGATAATATTTCAAATGAGAACTTTTAAAGTATTCAATACATATTTTTTGCTTGTTTTCATAATTACAAAGTGATATTAAGTAGGAGAACACAGGATTCCCTCATTAAAATAATTCTTTTTGAATAATTATTTTGCTGTGTTTTCTGTGGATCAAATTATGTACAATATGATTATGAATAGCATTCACCAGCTTATACTATATTGAAAGACTATTTTCCTTAATTTTTACACTCTAAACCACCTCCCACTATGTTGCCAGAGCGAATGTATCTTTGGGAACAGAACCCAGTCTGCACCAATGGCTGACTGCCAAACCTTTCTGTTGGAAAGCCAGCCATTATTTTCTACCTTCTACTGCACAGTAGGGTGCATCCACCCATTTATAGCATTGTGCCATAGTTTTTTATTTCATGGTAATCTTTTGTATTAGATATTCATAGGAATAAATTTTCTCTAGCCATGTAGGTCATATTTCTCCCCAGACAAAACTGAAACGTAATAGACGCTTTTTTTTCCCCTAAAGTGTCTTTGAAAAAATTGTAGTCTCTAGCAATGGGTTTTTCTTGGAACTGAATGTATTTGCACCCTGTCATTGGTATCATAGGCACACCTTATCCAATTTCATTGCTGTACTACAGTCGGCAAGCAAACAAAAGTAAATTAGGGAGTAGGTTTGCATTCCTCCAATATATCTGGAATAATAATGGAAAAAGAAAGTATTAAAGACAATAACACAGTGTAAATAAGTTACTGGAATCACAGACATCTTTTAGAACAAGATTAGCAAATGTCATTGTGCTGTCAAAGCAAGTTTCTCTCCATGCTTGTTTTCTACTTGAGATTTGGCTAAATAATTCAAATATTATTTGAATTAGGAGCCTAAAGATAATTTTCAATCTTATCACCTTCCTCTTTAACTGTTCCTAAAATATTATCATCTAAACAATCATTCCTAAATCATTTAGATGCAGGATTGACCAAAAGAAAGAATATACTCAGTGGTATGACTTAGCAGTGTTTGTCTTGATTGTTAAGAAGTATTTCAAGATTTGAAGAGAATAGTGTGAATTCTTACATAAACCTTTCTCCACGTGCTCTACAGGTACCTAAAACATATTAAAGCTTCTTATTCATTCCAGTCCTGTGCTACAGGAAACTAATAAATAGAAATGAATGTTGATGTAGATCATCATGTTCTTAGAATGGAAGAACCCATTAAATCTAGACATCTCTGCAACTGCTACATTTTACTAAAGATGATGTGTCCATGTCTCCAGCCTGAAGGAAGCCATAATTGCATTTTGTTTTATTAAGCTATTACATATGAATGAACGTGTTATGTTAAAAAAAAAAAAGTACCAATCATCTTAGCAAAGAGAACTTTCAATGCCTCCTTGAGAGTCTTCAGAACCTCAGGCTCCTTTAGTTGGCACCAACCACCTTGAATAGTCCAGTCATTAGGAAACTGAGATGCCAATGAATCCTGTCTGCTCAAGCAGTGTTTAGTTGTGCCAGAACCTTCTTGTTCCTAGAAAATAACTCTGGTTGATTTAAGCCTGCACTGCCTGCCCTCAGCTTCCATCCCTGGGTGTGTATATCTAGCCTTTCCCAGGCATTGGTCATTTTGCTTATGTAATTGTAGATTATACCTACAGCTCACTGCTGCGGCTGTAAGCTGCCCCAAGGCAGTGGAGAGAGCACAGAGGTGGTAGTTCAGGCTTAAATTGGTTTCTGCTGGTGTGGACCTGCACCTTGCCATTCCTTTCTAGATAGGTTCATCCCTTCAGGAAGAGACAGTTTCAAATATTCTAATCTGAGATGGCATCGGTTGTATCTGATGAAGTAATAGACAAGCATTGACAAAACACTGGGCATGGTTTAGGTAATAGAATCACAGAATGGTTTGGCTTGGAAGGGACCTTAAAGATCACCTAATTCCAAGCCCCCTGCTGTGGGCAGGGACACCTTCCACTAGACCAGGTTGCACAGAGCTCCCTCCAGTCTGGCCTTGAATACTTCCACAGATGGGACATCCTCAATTTATCAAGGTAGCTTGTTCCAGTGCCTCATAAGCCTCTCAGTAAAGAGTTTCTTTGTAATGTCAAATCTAAACCTACTCTCATTTCAAACCCATTCCCCCTTGTCCTGTCACTATGTGCTCTTGTAAACAGTCTCTCTCCATCTTTCTTGTAGGCTCCCTTCAGGTACTGGAAGGCCGTAATTACATAACCCCAAAGTCTTCTCTTTTACAGACTGAAAAAAATGCCAATTTTCTTTCCTTGTACGAGAGGTGCTCCATCCCTCCACTCAACTTGGTGGCCCTTCTCTGGACTCACTCCAACAGATCGATGTTCTCCTGTGCTAATGGATCCCTCAAAAGAAAAGTGCCACACAATTCTTTAAATTCTGGAGAAAGATTCCTGCTTTGAAATTGTACACATCCCTCTTTGAATCATTTTCCATGTAGGTATCAAAGAAAAGACTTTCCAAGAATTACGTGTTAGACTGCATAAAATATGCGCAGAGAGGACAGGGTGCTTAAAGGAGTTAAACATTAACACAGATTGTACTCATAAAAGTTGCACAGAGAAGTGGTGTGCTTTTGAATAAATCTCCACATATGGGAACTGATATATATTAATTTGGAGTGAAAGCTGAATTTTCAGTTTGTTAGATATCTCTTTTTATAGGAAATCCATTTTGGCACATTTTGAAGGTGACAGGAATTTGCATCTTATTCAAGTTAATTAGAATCCTAACAGACACCACTTTACCAAGTCGAGACATTGTTATGCCTGGAAGAAAGACAATAGAAAGTAAGGCAATTACAAATCAGTGATTCCAAAGTGAATTCAGTGTAGGCTAATAATTCAAAGTGGTGAAGAGAAGAGCAGATAAAGCACCTCAGGTATCAAATTAGTCACTGTGGGACAGCATTTAAAAGCACTGACCTATGTGCTAGATGCATTTGGGTGGCCTTTTGTTTATTTTCTGAGAACATCACCTCAGAGAATGAGATTACATTTCTGTGTGGATTATTTCTGGAGCAATTTCATTCTTACTTATTGTACTTCACAGTATAAATTTTATATATGCATTTAAAGAAAAGGAAATGTAACAGGCTTTTTCCCTTTCAGTTGTCTTAGACACTGTCAAACTTGAAGTCCTTTTTATAGAATTCAGGCTCAGAATGCATGGAGTAACTTGGAAGTGACCCTGGAAAATAAATTACTGGTTTATAGAGCTTTTTCTGCATTTCTTTTGTGCTTTTGTTTCATTTGGCATATTTGTTTTTGTATATTAACTCATAAATATGATTTTATAACCCTTATGTGTACTTTTATGCTATTTTGAATCCAGCAGCTTTATTTGCAATATTGCTGTCTTTTTTTGCATAGTTAGTGTTGTCTAATGAACTTATAAATACTTCATTCTACTAGAATTTTAATAATGCCATCTGTTCACTTGATGGAAAATGGCAAAGCACTCTGAAGCAACCACCTTTTTTTATTTTTTCTTGACAGCTGTATTTTTAAAGCTTAAGATTTAAGTTTCTAGTATTATTTTTTCACTAACAGTAGCAGTGAACAATATTGCAAACAATAATAATTTTTTTTGTTCAAATCTTACTTTGTGACTGATTTTCTTTAGATGCAGTTTGGGGTTTTTTTTGATCTGTAATAAACAGTATTTTTTTCTTTTTACTGGATCTTGTTTTCTACCATGGCAGAAAGTAAAATAATCCTAGAGAGGTCAGTAAAGCACATCACCGTTGGTAGCATCTGATGTCTCTGTCCAAGCTGCTTGCTCATCCTGGCACCTCTGTCCCTCTCTCCCTGCACGTCCTCCTTTTGAAACTGTTTTGAAAGTCTTTTCTTTGGCTCTTCTTTCTGCTTTCAGTCTTGCTTTATTTAATTATGTTAATGTTTGTCTTTTGAACCACCAACTTCTTATGTAGTTATTAGGCTGTTCTCTTTGGTGTACTGTTTGATGACTTAATCTCACTCCTGCAATTAGTTGTCAAAACTAGTGGCCTGGTGTCTAGAAAAGGTCAGGTCCCCTAGTAGCTCCTGGGGGAATTAGTGATGCATGTGAAAATTGAGTGGCCTTGTACATATGCCACCATCTGAGTAGATGTCAGACTCAAATGGGTTAAATAGCACAGCTCTAGTGTTTCTGAATTAGGTAGATGTAGTAGATAAAGAAGTGTCTAAGAAGCGGTTGTGTCACGGGGTTGTTTTTCCAAATTCCTCATCCAAGTAGTTGTGTGACGCTTGCTTACGTAAGAAACTCGTGTTGGTGTTGACAGAACTCTGTGGCAGGCCTGATGAAGAAAGTTGGGAAGAATGGTGCTGTAACTGGCAAATTATGAGATTCCTCAATCATGACTGTTTCAAAACTATTTTGAAGGCATGGTGAGAAGGGACTTAGATTATGAATTACCCTTTTCATACTTGCAGGAATAGATTTCTCGCTTGGTTGCAGGCTCTCAGTGTGTGATCATTAGTAGTTCTCTTAGATTGACAATTTGGGAGATAGACACAGCTCCTTATCCCAGCAGGTGGCAACTTCAGCTGTGTTGAAGAGGTACGGTTGGCTCTGGCTCCCTTTATTCCAACGACAGAAGTGGTACTTCCACTTTCTCTTACTGCTGTGTTAGATATAGTTTATTAGCTTTCCAGCTGATTTCTTTATGTATTTCCTGATTTCTTATTAAGTATTTCAATTAATTTACCATCTGCATTGGATTTTGTTAGTTAAATAAAAAATGCACATCAAAGTAATTTTGTCTTGCATGAACACATCCAGTTCTTCATTTACTCTAAGCTTGTAGAGCTTGTAGATCTGAATTTACAGTTTTCCTTTTGGACATTTCTTTTTTTTTTTTTTTTTTTTTTTGACATCTATCTATCAGGTGAGCTGTGAGAATTCCTTCTGAAATTTCCAGTGTGATCTCTTCTCTGTGTGAATGTGTGTCTGAGGCACATTTGCCTTGCAGCCTCTAAGGATGGGATGATTTCTGTCCCCAAGTCTTTCACATGTTCCTAATTACAGAGATTCTGTGATTTACCTCCCTTTCTTATGGCTGAATGATTCAAGGAGCTAGATTCTTATGATGGGACAATCATCAGTGCCTGATAGTACAGCCAGCCCTCTGTTTGAAGCCTGTGTCGAAGTTTCTGTACTGAAAGTTGGTATGCAGTAGATGTGATGGCATAGTGGAGCATGAGGATGTGCTGGTAGGCATACTCAGAAATGAGAAAATCATCAGTGCACTGAGGACTGGGTTTTGCCTGTCAATTTTTGTGGAACCTCTCGGAGAACCAGTCTGGGTCAAAGGACAACCTGGATGCTGTTGTGCCAAGCTATTTAATGACCATGTCTCGTGATGCATGTGGACTGCTAAGTGCTGTGACTTTGTAATGTGTTCTGGTGCTGAAGTGTCTGATGTTGGCTGTTACAGTGTGTCCTCGAGGTTACACAAGACCGGTCAGAGCTATATAAACAGAGCTTCATTGGGAACATTCTTGTTTTCAGCCAGGGACAACTGGTATTTGTCACATTTTTATCTTGTTTTCTAGTAAGCTCACTTCTCAGTATTATAACCTTCCTCAATTATTTCACATAACCTTAATATAATCTTAGAGGTTCACAAGTGGCTGAGTCTCTACAACTCAGTGAATGACCATTCTCACATGAGCAGTGGTAAATCAACATACCTACTCATCGCTGGGGTATGTAACTTCCTTTCATTTCAAGGAATTGGTTGCCAGACTGCTACGGAGATTTTTTGGAAATCATAGTGGATGTATCCCTGCCTGAAAACTTTTCTAAATCTGGCCTAACATTTTTAATACTGCACCTGCTACTAGAGAGAGTTAAAATTTTGCATTTGTTCAAATGTCAGTTGAAGAATACTGAACTCCACAATGTCTTGGATTTTTTTGTTGTTGTTGTTGTAGAGCAGCCAAAAAGATAATTTTTAATTTTTTTTTTCTTGTATAATTACTGTGAATTATAATTATCTGTCATTACAAAATCTTTTTAGAATAAAAATGACTAGTTCAGAAACTCATAAGGTGCTGTCATTATCGTTCATGGAGAACTGTCTATAATTTTGTAGTTACATATTCTGTTCCTTTCCATTCCCTGAACTCCCTGAAGTTGTTTTGGGTTTTTTTTTGGTTTTTTTTTGGTTTTTTTTGACAGTCTTCTCATTGCAAGCAAAACGTTTTACTCACAGTGGTGGTACTGATAAGTAGTAAATAGTTCAATCTTCTCTTGGTTTCAATCTGTTCATCATGTTAGTGTAACATGTCATTTTTCAAAGACTCCAAAGTCATGAATTATCTGCACATCATTATTCTGTAATATTCAACTCAGTCACTGAGAGCTTGATTATGATTACTAACAAATCAGCTGAAATATCCTAAAAGCAAAAAGGCTTAATTTGTAAATTTTAGTCCCTGTTTTTCTTCTTCAGGTTTTTTTCCTGATTAATTTAAACATTTTTTTCAGTTTCTTGGTTTTCAATCTCCAGAATAAAGTAAATAAAATACATCTCTAATACAAATGCACCTATGTTGTAGTTACAGTATGGTTTCTTCAGAGGGATTGAGATGATTCCCCTGACATAAATATGTTTCACACTGGATCACTGCACCCTCCCATGTGGTAACCCATCATCTCAAGCTCTAATGATCCCTTACCCTTGTTGACATTAGCAAACTTTTCCTCTGGGGTGTTTGCTTTTGTTTCTTTTGTCAGCTGTTCTAAAGAGAAGAAAACTGCTCAGTCTTGATTTTTGTGCAAATTCTGAGGATTTTGCTGCAAAGTTCAGTAACATGACATTTGTTTTCAATGTAGTCAGAGGTGCAGATAGTAGAAAATCAGGCAGGCTGCAAAGCTTCTTGTTCTACTTTTGATTCTCTATAGCGATAAACACTGGAATCTGAAAATTTTGAACAACTTCTTAAGAGTCCAGTAAGTTACAATTTTATTATGTGGACATGTTTTTCTCTAAAAAAAATCTTTAATGTTTCTAAACAGAAGGAGGTGAGAATAAAGTGATCAAAAAGGCAGGGATGAGAACAAAATAGAAATAATTAAAAGCAAAAAGTTTACTAAAAATGTTGGTATCTGATGCTCTGTTTCTGCAGGGTAAGTGAAAGATTACATTCTTCCTAACATGTATAACATTATTATGTTCTCTTGCTGTCACTGAGCCATATGAAGTATTTCCTGCTCCAGAAGCTGACAACCTGCTGAAATTTCTTGGTTTGTTTGGGCCAACAAGCCTTGGAAGCCTTGCTCCATGCCAGGGATGGGAACATCATGGCACTGAGCTGTGTGATGCCATCACTTGCCTCATTAGGCTCAGAGTGGAGTGTGGGCTGTATATAGGTGTTGAGAAAGCAGGAAGTGTCTTTCCTTAAAGTTCTTCAGGCATCTTATCAGTTGGGAAGAGGTATTCATGGTCTAGGAATAAACAAGCCAAACTCCAGAGGCCCAGCAGGGTCCAAAAGGTATGCATGTTTTTAAAATATCAAAATGTCTTGCAATGGACAAGATCCAGTGGGGCTTACTCAGGTTGTTAGAGCTTTGTAGGACCTGCTTCCAGCAGTGTTCTCTTTTAATCATCTCCTTCAGCCCTGAATCACTATACATAACAGAAATGCCATGACATTTAATACATAAAAGCATTTCTGATTTCCAATGTATGCTGTAGCAGTTCTATTGATTTTAATGGAATTGCTTAAGGTATATATCTAAGTAGTATTTGAGCCAACAGCAATGTCATTTTTTTCTTCTCTTTGTAAACACCTGCTGAACACAATAAAACTTCAATTTTGAAGTTTGAATTTGGTATTTGAAAAATATTCAAAAGTAAAGGAACAGCTCTATTCAAAAGTGAGAGGACAGATTATTAGTGATAATGCTCTTTCTTAGATGCATTGATTGCAGTAAACTCTTAGGATACCTTATGCTTGGCAGCCAGGACTTCTGGGGAAAAAAAAAAAAAAAGGGAAAAAATCAAGTGAAAACCCGGCAGAATTTTGTGTCAGATGAGAAAAGCGGTAGATGTAGGCAAGAAGGTGCAACTGTAAACTGGTGTGAAAAAATGATAAATTGTTTTACACACTCTTCAGCCCATTGTTTTGTGACTGCATTCTGGTAATAAACAATGGTGATTGCACCTTGTTGACTGATAAGGTGGATGAGCTAACCAGTTTAACACTCTTGTCATTCAACAGCCATGTTGAATAGGATATGAAGTCATCGGCTAATTACCATTAAACACAATCATAGACTTTCTTGAAAAAGCATATTTACTGCTGGAAACTATTAAGTTTCTTCCTGATGGTCAGAGCCCAGGTTCCAACATGGTTTTTGCTGAGGTGTATTAAACTTGAGAGACTTCTACAGAATGTTATGAAACCTTTAGAAGATGTGGGGTAGATTTTCCAAAAGTTTGGGAGTACACCCATCTTCCTGCTATGTAAATAGAAGTAAGAAGGTATGTCTATGTTAATTATAAACCAATTTTTTTAATCGTAATTTTGTGGAAATGCTCTGCTTAGATTAGTCTGAATTGCCACATGCATTGTATAATGGAGGATTTTTATGAGCATGGATGTATACCTGTGGAGCTACTGTCAGTATGTTTTATACAACTAAGCAGTTTTGGAAACCGAAGCAAAACCTGGATCTTCCTCATGCCTTTCTGTTCTCACAAGGACTGGTGATACTTTCAGAAGATGCCTTTTGGAAGCTTTCTGGCCAGGATAAGCCATCCTGCAAAATTGCTCCGTTTCTTTCATCAGTTTAGTGCGGGCTAAGACCATAGAAAATAATAAGGTTCCAAATTTACCAGATTTAGGTATGTCTAATGAAGTCAAATGCATAGTCTCCTGAATCCTATTGTGTGTAGTGCCCTGTTTGCTTATATGCAAAGGAGTGAATTAAAATTTTAGGACACCCGGGAGACAATATGTTTCTCTGCTTACCATCTGCAGTGAAGTCTTGGTTTGGGCCTTATTTATTGTCTGATGTATGTTACTTAAGAAGAGGAAGAACTGAGCATCCTTTTTCAGGAACTTAAAAATAAAAATGTGGATCTTATTGTTCATGTAAAATAGCTAGAATTTATATTTTGTCCTGCTTCAGGGAAGGAAACACAATGTGCCACCAGTGATCAATCTAATGAATATTCCCTTTCAATATCTATGTCTATGTTTAAACTAACTGTCTAAGTTAGTTTTCTGTGAAGTAACACTATGAGTGCTTCTGAACTGTGAAATAAATCCAGACAGTTGAAAATCAGGAGAGCTGTTCAGGTGCTCTTAATGAGATTGTGCATTAAGAAGCAAGAACATTTTTGAGTGATGGCTTGAAATTTTTGTTGCATATGTGTGATAGTTACTGCTTTAGGAAACTCACCCTCAGCTGAGGTGTCTTTGAAAGATCTTACAAATGCAGTGGACACATGAGCTGCCGGATTCAAGAAGTCTAAAACAAGAATGCAAATTGCAATTAAAATAGACTGACCAATTTCATCTGACCAATGCCATTCTACCACAGAGATAAATTAAACCTGGTAAACTTTATTTCGGGGTGGTGAGATCAGTCTACGCAAACTTATGTGGAATTTGTATTGATCTATAGGTGTATGACACTTTTCAAGGGAAAAAAAGGCAACAAATATATCTATGCTGGTCTAATAGCATTACAAACAACTTGTGTCTTAGTATCTGAAGCCTAAAGCAAATTTTCGAAAGAAAAATTATTAGGTCAATCTGATATCTGCTGTGTGGGAAAACACTCCTTAGGAAACTGTGACTGTAGAGCTATCTGGGATCTCATAAACAGAATTAATCCTGAGCATTTGTTTGCTGTCATCAACAACAATAGTGTACCAGCAGTAATATTTATCTACACAGAAAAAAGAGCAGCATGAGACCAGGGAGAAAGTCAATGCTGTTTTTCCAGAAGAGTTCCTATGATAAAACTAACTGGGCATTAGAATCATTGCTTCCATGGTAAATGCCTCAAAATTTCATGTCTGAGATGTTGAAAACTTGCTTTGTATTAAAGTTTTCTTTGTGACTACTCTGGTTTAGCATCTTGCAATTGTCAAAAGCTTATTGGCCTTTGTTTTGTTTTGTTCTTTTTAAATGCATGCATAAAACTCCAAGTAAGAAATGGGATTTTTTTTTTTAATGTGCAGAATGAAATGCAATTTTTTTCCATTAAATGAACAGTTACACAATTTAACACCTCTTCACACACACCCCAACAAAAAGAACCCCAAGCCAAATAAACCTGGCCTCATTTATACTGTGCTGAACAACAAACTTCTGTGGATTTTTTTTCTGTCTGTTCCTTTTCTTTCTTTCTGCTTCTTCCTATCTTATTTGACTGGGTTTAGTATGGAAGCTTTCCCAGATGGATGCTGTCTTTAATTACTATAATGATTATTACGCATATCTGTAGTGTACTGTGCAGTTTTTAATTAGAATTGTACAGGTAGTTAAGCTGAAATTGCAGTGGCAGTTATGTCTTACAATGGTGTGATGGGATAGAATTGTGATGGTAGTTATTTATGTTCAATATGTGTCATAGGTTAGCGTTCTGCCTGGTTACAAACCCAACCCGCGACAAAATGTTACAATACATTGATTTTGTTCCAGTAGAGGGAGATTGCTAGTATGATTTACCCATGTTTTTCAATATATACATCACTTGGGTAAGAGGATGCAGGGTTGAAGTTAATTTGGAAGATAAGAAGATAAGATTTTAATTTTTTTTTTTGGGTATAGTTATCCAGGGTACTAAAGGTACTGAGTGAGAGACAAAACAGGTGGCAAAGTTAATTCTGATAAATGCTGACTACTTTATATGGGGAAAGTAATTTTACACATACAGTAGAGGGGTCTTAGTTATAATTTTGAGTGAGTGATATCAGTATTACAGAATATAAATGTTTGAAAATGTTAGCCCAGTGTTTAGTAACTATCAAGAAACAAGTAAAATGTTAGGTATTATTCCTTTCAAATAGAGAGAAACTCCCTAAATTATCCCTGTGTCATTCTGTAAGTCCTAGTTGTGTTCTCCTGAGCTGCAGAATTGCCTGTAATTCTGGACTTCCCATTCCAGCAAGATGCAGTGGGACAGAGGAAGTAGAAGTGGTGAGAGTTACCTGCAGCAAACCAGACCAGTCTTCTCAAACCAGGAAAGGTTTAGATGGGGTATGAAGCAGAGAAGGACTTGCTTGAGAGATCTGTAGCATCACAGGCTCCATAAATAAGGTGAATAGAGGGCATCAGATGAAATACATAGTGCACAGATTCAAAATAAAATAGTTTTTCTCGTATTATGTGTTTGAACTGTGGAGCTCATAGAATTTTGAGAATGCTGAAGACTGGTGACTCAGGTTTAATAACCAGCCAAACAAAATCTAACACCCCTCCTACCCCACAAAAGTGTGAGGAAGAAAACCCCATCCTTTAAACAGAAAAGTATCAACACTGATTCAAGAAATGTTTAATCCATTGGTTGCTGAAAACTGAGATTTTACTCCAAGGAAATTGTCATGTCATCACTCTGTTTTCTGCTGTTCACATTTCCTGTTGCTCAGTGTCAGAAATCAGGTAGTAGGGGAGATGGATTTTGAGCATAGCACTGGCTGTTCTTGTAACTGGTATGTAGATTTGTCTGGTTCAGGAAGATAACATCACTGAATGTGGCAGAGCATGTGTTACACATTGCATTGCAAGCAACAGAACTGCCTTAAAGAGCTGAGTTAAGTTTATGCCTGTGTTCTGCATGTGTAAAATAGCTGCATATCATTTGTCTGGGGTTAAGAGGAGACTAATACTTACTCATTGTTGTGAAATATATTGTTTTCCTTGGCATCACTCCATTTTGAGGGGAAATCTGTATTGCTATAGAGAATTCTTTCACCAGAAATTGTGTATTAAATATGTTTTCTAGAAAATGTGGGTTTTTTTCTGCCTTTATTGTTTAAAAGTTCATCTTAAATGTCAATATATGAAGAGCCTTTGGCAAACATAAACATATGGTATTTTCTGTGAGATTAAATCTATTTCCTGACTTAATTTTAATTTCTGAAGTATAGTAATTTGATCCCTAAGAGCAAATAAAAGGTTACAAATAGTTCTCTTCATGTTTTCAGAAACAACTAACCAACTGGAGGTTTGTAAATGTGTGCTTAAGCTACTTTTGGTGTGGTTAAACTGAAAGTTGGAAACTTCTCCTGTGGCAGTTGTGTTCTTGCTGTATAGCTGTTTTCCCATCATTTTCAGAAATACTAAGTATTTTAGCTGGTGCTCTGATATTGTACCTGTGTTTATTTATATGTATTAAATTTACCAAAAATGCATGAAAGTCTGTTTGCATTTGAAAGGACAAAACATTATATTTTGTGTATATATAAAATAAAATCTCATAATCTATTTTAACATGTTATGCCAGATCACGTCAGTGATATTTGTCTTTTCTTATGGCTACAAGACATTTTTTTCGCATCCAAAGAAGCCGACAGGACTAGCATCTTTGATATTCAGAACAGGAGGTTCTGAATAAGGCTGCTCACTAGCTTCCCTGTAGGATATTGGTGGCATATATTTGGTAGCAAAGGTGTTTAATTCTCAGACTGTGCACTACTATCAATAGCCTTACTGAACTGGAATATAAGTGTAGTGTTTTGCTGGCCTGTGCCAGCTTCCCTCTGAATTCTGATATGTATGAAATTTTCTATTCTTACTAAGTCAGGATAGAATTCCTAAATACATCATCCTAATTTCAATTGATGGTTAGCTTTAGAAGTTTTTAAAAGATTGTAAACGCAAGCCAGTCTCAGGATATTTCAATCGCTTTATGGAACCATGTTAGAAGAGTTTTGTACATATGTGAAAAATTGTTTGAAGTTTGTTATCTTGTTCTTCATTCAGCCTAGAAACTTCCTAGTGTGCCTAATTTTTTGGTTTGTTTCTTTTTAGATGAAATGGCTCCTAAAGAAGTCAGCAGGGTAAGTGCTGCTCTCTATCCCCTCTAAAAAGAAGTGTCCCACTGCTCACTTAAAATGATTTTTTCCACAGACTCTGATCAAGATTTAACTCTATTCCCTGGTTATAGTGGATTTCCAGAGAAAAATTGCTGTACAGGCTGTCTAGAGAAGAGTTAATAAAGAAAATAAGTATTAGGAACACTTGATTGCCTGTAAATAAATTTAAGGGTATTTTGCATTTAGAGTTCTCCCAGTGCTATTTTCATGATCCAGTTTTAAAAAGGTACTTCATGGAAACCAGGAAATTCATGGGACTTTGAACATAACATCAGACTATTTAATCAGTGCAACTGCCTCAATAGATGGCAAGCATAAAAAGGGAAGAAAAATGCCCTATTTAATAACTCCCTTTTGAGATGTGCTATGGTATGATGAGTTAAATTCTCTAATTTAAAATATTTTGCAGTGTTCTGCATGAAATGTAATGTAAAATCCTAAAAAAACATATTCAGTAACAGATAACCAGCCCTAGCCTTACATCTTATTGACACTGTCCTACAGAATATTGTTCCATGATTGAGGACTAATTACAGGGATCTGTTAGGAATGAGTGCCTTTTCTGTGAATGAGAAAAGATCAGTACAGGACAATCTGTTGCCCCCAGATGGGTCCAGTCATCCTGAGGGACCCCGTAAGAAGGGGGCACCCTTACTGCTTTCTGAGGTGGAATCATTCTGTTTTCTAAACTTCTTGAATATCTTGCATAAACTATTTCATGTTCTCAGGAGAAGCACAGTAGTGTCAGACACATATTAAAAACAGGGCAGGTTGAAAGACTGCAAAAACTGTCTGGGTGGTCTTTCTCTCAGTAGAAGTCCTTTGGAAAATGCTAGTGTGGAAGGAGTGGAGAACTAAGGCTGGTAGTAGAAACCTCAGTTTTGTAACTCTGTGAGCAGAGGGCTGGGATAAGGGGGAACTGAATTTCACTTCATACATACAAAAAAGAAATTAAATGTTGTCTAAAGTGAGTTTACTCAAGCAGATGTTTTCCATATACATGATGTGCCATGGATTTGTAAGGGTGTTGAGAATTTTGTTGAAAATTAGTGTGTTTTAGTAATTCATTAATTTTCAACATTGTTTTTGTTCATCCCTTAATATGCTACTGTTATGACAGTGAATACATTTTGGTGTAACCTAGAATTATTGTTCGTAGAATATCTTTATATATTGTTTTGATTTCAAAATAACTAATGATCTGCCGAAAAATCTCAGAAGCTCTAATTATGCATGTGGGAAAGTTTCTTTTAATTGTCATTAATTTAGTAGATTAACATTTACCTAAAACTCTGTAAAACGGATTTGCAGAATATACCTCACCTGAGCTACTTAGGGCAAAGAAAGCAAGTTCTGAAACCCTGAACTCCCCAAGTCTGCCTTGCCAGTCACACCCTGTGTCTCTCAGACTGGTTGCAGCCATCTCAGCCCCTCAAAGTCCTATCTAGTGGCTTAGAGTTTCCTAAAGATGGATGGGCTGTCACTTGAAGCCCTGGAATCAGTAGGGTGCAGATGATACTTCAGATGTTCTTTAGTAAACATTTTCTCCCTTGTTTTTTTAGCCATCAATCATTGTGCACTTGGTATGTATACTGTGTTGCACTGCTATTTGGTTTGGCTTTTTTTAAAGTAAAGTACTTGAAGGTACTCAGTAACACACCATGCTACAAATCAACAGGTTTGTTTGTTATATTTTTGAATAATGCCATACATAATAATGTAGACCATTGTAACACATCCTCTTTCTTCAGCAGCAGCTAAAACAGATACCAGTTTAATTAAAATATGAACATAAATTATAATTTAAATTAGGAAAGTTCTGTACATGAGTAATGCTTTTCAGACAAAAAGACATGTTCATGATGACTGAAAAATTATGATTTTTGAAGTCATTAAGTGTTACATTTTTAATTCCTGAGAACATCTGCAAGAAGCAGCTTGTATCATAGGGAAGGAAAAATTAAGGTTAGTGAAAGGAAATTTATTGCAGAATTAAATCACTGATTGCTTAAAAATACCATGTTAACTAGAAAACAGGGTAGGAATATAATGAAAAAAATCTTTAATTGTTGGAAGGAAATTTCAGTATTTTCAAGGGTTTTCTGTTGCAATTTCACAGTGAAAATTTAAGAAATTTCGAAAGAGAAGTTCTGAATTCCTGTTGTATAGAAACTGCATTTTGAATATGTTTTCATTTTTAGCTTTTTAGTAGAAAATTGAAATAAAGCAAAAAACTTGGCTGTTGGCCCTTCATTTCAAGTTTTGAAAGAAGGAAGAGGAGAAAGGAGGAGAAGACAGGAGAAAACTTCCACATACTTTAAATTTTGAGAATTGTAGAATAGAAAAGAAACTTTTAAAATTTTATTATTTTTAATTCTGGTCTCCTAAAGGCAATTTTATCCAATTTTGGTGTTCAGAAATTATATATAAAGATTTCCTTATTTGGCCTGACCTAACATCTGATGGGAGATGGAGGGGAAAGATTTTCTTATTCCTGTAGACTGCTTTTGGCATAAGAAAGCTCTGGTTACAAAATACCTCATGATCATCTGTGACCAGTGAACCTGTGAACTTTTTTCTGAGTACTAGTTTCCAGTGTTTATGAAATATATGTAACTGGGGACAGAATCTCCTTTTCACATGATGTAGCATTGGGAAAATCCTTGGAAATGCTGAGTTTCTTCTGCTGACTTATCGTGCAGATGTGTGTTGGCTGATCCCATCCATCCTAGCTACATAAGTGGTTTTCTGGGCAGAGGGATTTCAGAAAGAAAACCAACTATTGAACTACTTGGATGAACAAAACTTAAGCTGAGTACTTTGTTCTTTTGCTGCTTCATCTGCAAAAGAAACGAAAATAGGGGAGTGTGAGTTCAAGCACTAAGTGCATATGTATTCACGTACATGTAGACTAAAGATGTAGTTCTTTTACAGCATCAGTGAAAACAGTGTGCTTTGGAGACATGTTATTCTTTTCAGTTGGCAAAAATAACCCCATTCCTTCATGAACTATAGCCAGGATTCTGTTCTACGTGCTGCTAAGTTTCCCGTGATCACTGTGTGCTCTTTTGTACCTCAGATTCTGAAGTTTAAATGAAAATACTCAATGTTCCTGATATGATCACGGCAAAATTAGCTGTTCATTTTGCTTAATAACTTTCCATTCCATGTTTACTTGAACAATACTTCCAGTGAGGCTGCTTTTTGGCAAGTACCTTTGCTTTGTAAACTCTGGCAATGCCAACAGCAATTCACTTTGCAGAAGTTTACCATATAAACACCAGAAAATAATTACCTAGCAAGTGACTTGCTCATTTACAGTACTTTATTCTTGGAAACAGGACTGATACTTTAATCCTCTCCTTTCCCCTTTTTGGACTTGTAGCCTTTTGGCAGCTGCCTTGGCACCAGCCAGCACCCAGCACAGTATGTCACTGCTAGTCACAGAATTAGCAAGTGTGTTTTCAGTAAATAGTTGCAGTAATTGCACGCATCTTCACTGTGCAACTGATAGTAAAGGTTTGGGCTCTTTATGACACATTGGCAAAGCAAACTCATTCCTTGTAGTATCTCCTTATTAAAGATGGGATTTAAATGTTTTCACGCTGTCCCAAGAAATGAGAGCAAATTAATCCAAAAGTTGAGGGAACTAGAACAAATATAAATATATATAAAAATATATATTTAGCCTTTAGAAGTGTTGCAAATGACATTGCACCTATTGTCACGAGAAGATGCTTGTATAAGCTGACTTCTTTAAAAAGAAAACCTTGTGAATCCTGTGGTAGTGATAAGCAACAGTGGTAGGAAAATGAAGAAGTTTATTTTTAATTTTGTACATGGTGTTTTAGAGTGCTTGCAAGTCAAGTATTAGGAGGGAATGTCATTTTATAAAAAGCTTTTTAAAAAGAGGAGCAGTATTCAGCCTTGTCAAGTTAAACTGAAGCTCATTATGCTGTTTTATTATATAATCTTGTGAGGTGATATAATTGAGATATTCATGAAATTTTATGAGCCTTACAGTTAATAACAGATTATATGGTTGCTTCTATGTAATCATAACGTTCTTTTCTCATAAGTGAAGCCTTTGCTCTTTATGATGTATTTTTCCTATTGTGAAGCAATTTACTTCAGTGTTACCATTTGGTAACAGGGAAGGAGCTGATGGGAAGGTTACAATGGATGTCAATGAGTGGGTGTTATGGGGCAAGAAACTTCTTCTAGGAAAGGTGTTCACCATCTCTCTGAGGCTTGGAAATCAGCTACATAAAAAGGCTGGGAAATGTGTGCCTTCAAAACTAGTGAGTCCTTTCTGTGCAGAGTAAGAGAGCTGGTTTTCATCATAATAGGGCCTGTGCTGCCAAACATCATCTTGTATTTTCCCTTCTTTCCTTTTGTTGTGAAGGTGTTTGATGGGTGAAGAAAAAATTCATAAATACCTGTGTATGGTGCTGCAGTGTTAAACTTTATTTACCATGCAAGTTCTAACCCATGTCCTCTCCAGTCAAAACAAGAAGAACATACGTCAGACAAATGCGTGTAGGAGCAGTTTTCTCTGAGGCTATGTACAAGCATTAAAATTAATCACCTCAGCTAAGACTGCCCTTTAGTGTTGCTTGCTTTCCAGTGTCCAAGTTTAATGAAAACTGGTTACTCCAGCCAAGCCCAGCTACCTCTTCTCATTTTTTTTGAGTTTCCTCTCCAAGTTCATTGCTCCTCTGAAAGCCATCTCTGCACTGTAAGATTGCTTACCACTTTCTCCAGTCCAAGGATTTCACATCCTTTGGCTCAGCATTTCCACTGTGAAACAAGCAGTTTGATTACCCTTTTGTAGGGTTTGGGGTTTTGTGGTTTTTAATGATTTTTTTAAATGAAGTCAAGATCCATATTTTTGTTTCTTAAAATGTGCAGTTTACATGTGTTTTCACTTTTATTAGAGTGTAGTTATCTCGTGCTTATCTGTGCCCCAAAATAACAAACACCAGTTTCCATGCAAGATGGGAACTAGTAATGTTCCAGATAAACATCAGTGCAGATAAACAATGCAAAATATTGCAGCCAGTGAAAGTACCAGGCCTAGAAAAGGTAGCAGTACACATAAACATACATGGCAAACACGTGCACAACCTACCTCACTACACATAAAAATGACCTGAATAAATTTTAGCATCAATTTAATTAAATAGGTTGGATTTTTTTTCTTCCCCCTGCAGCTATTTCTTTCTTTATGCCCACTGGCCATCAGAAGGGCAATAACACTACTATAACTAAAATAAAATAATTTCTTGCATTTAAAGAAGTAGGTGACTATTGTGGTACTTACAAGTCTGGCCTTCTTTGTTTCTACACTAGATGTCTGAATACTCATTGTGGTAAAGTGTAGTGACACATGGAATGAAGATTTTAGGTACTTTTAAAATAAATGTCTCTTACAAGGCTGCCTTTCCCTTTAAGGGGCTGAATCTAGCCACCAATATGTTCCTTTCTAGTTATGCATTCTTTTGTGAGGAAGAAAAAAAACCAGAAACACAAAAGAATATTCTTCAGTTTAAAAAGCTACTTATTGTGTGGGCAAATAAAGTAATAGTGCCAAAATTCTTAAAGGACATATAGTATTTCTTTAGAAAAGATACAAGTAATTGAGTATTGATTATCTTTCCAGAAGATAATTTATGGAAAATTATATAGAGCAAGTCTCTTAAATCAGGATAGTAACTGTGCATATGGGATTTTTCATAATGTTACCGGAGAGAAGGGAAAGCTGATCTATTTCAGCAAAAGGCATCAAATATTTTAGTTTATTTACTTCTTTTTGTGGCAACAGTTCTTTTTTTTTAAGAAGTACAGAAGTGTTGCTGTTGGAAAATCATTTTTATAATGCAAGCATCAATGGCATTGAGAACTTAGGTATGTAAGACCTGTCTTTTTATACTTCTGGTCAAGTATGAAAATATCTAGCATGAAATATTTTAGACTGACATCTCAATCAAATGTTAAGTTAATTCAGACATTAAGACTTCAAACAAATGTTCTTTTTCTGTTTGGAAGGTTTTCTTAGTTTTTTCTTTAAATTCTTTCCCTGATTACTCTTGTTGCCAAGACTATAGTTTTATAGGAAAGAAAACTTGTGTTGGCTGGAAGTTTATGAGGAAATTTTGGTCATTTTCGGTTCAGCAGCTGCCTATGTTCTGTAGTGTGCTAATAGAGAAGAGAGGAGCTGTCAGTTTTAAAAAGATGACTGAAGAACCTTGGGTGAAATCCAGTCCCTGCCTAAGGACATTCTTTTGTGTAAAATGTTGCACAGAATTACTTGAATTTATTATCTGCAAGTTTTGATGCTGCCATTGACAATTTAATTTACGTGGTTTGAAGAAGTTGGTTATCTAAAATACTAAGTGGTGTAACCAGATAGAGAATAGGTGTTTTAAACTCCTGTGTCTATGTACAATGTCCTTGGCCTACGTAAATCCTTTAGTCTTAGTGATTTCACACCGTTCAAGAACTGAGGTTCCTTATAAGAACCTCCATTTGTCCCAACAGATCCTAATCCTGGTCCAGGAATTCCTTCTTACCTGGACAGCTGAGTTCATTTTTTCTTTCCTAAGAATGTAATTTTGATCTCACAAAGTGTTTTTTGTTGTTAGTTTTTTGAAGCTGTTTTAGTTCTTTTGTAGTTGGTTGGTTTGTTTGCGTTTTTGTGCTTTTGGTGGGCTTTTTTTGTTTGTTTCAGGTGTTTCTGTTTGTTTGTTTGGGTTCTTTTTTTGTTTTTCTTTTCTTTTTGTCCTGCTTACATGTCTTGGATTAAATACATGTCCTCAGTTTCAAGTGCGCCTCCATCTGTCCGTGGTATGGCCCCCTGTGACACTCCTAGAGTGCCTTGAAGTTGGATACAATTGGTGGCGCTGGATACAACATGTAGCATCGGGCCACCCAGCCCTGCTGAGGCTCTTACTGTTCACTCCATCCAGGCAGCCTGCACAGTGCTGAGAGTCAGGCACTGCCCCTCACCTCCTGGCTCCTGTGACATAGCAAATGAAATAAGGGAAGCCTGGGATGGCACAGTTTTACAAGGACATTTGAGTTCGGTTGGTTTGAGCTTTTTCCTTCTCTTCATCTGTTGAATTTCTGCACCCCCAAAGTACATTTGGCTATGCCTCTCCACATTAAATGGAATTTGGGCTACTTGTTTATTCTAACTCTAGTCTGTGATAGGGTCATACACTTTGAGACCTACAAAAGGACGAGGTTCTGTTGCAGAACCAGGCATTTGTTGCTCTGGAAAAAGAGCTCTGTAGCAGGGAGTAAGTGTTACATAGAAACTTACTCTTCTTGTGGCTATTCATAAGATGTTTTAAGGAGTTACAGAGAAAACGTATCAACCTCTGGATTATGTTGTTACTTGTTGACCCTCTGCTGTATTAATGAAGGCTTTTTGTTGCAGCAGAAGGGCTTTTTCTTTCCTGCAAAAGCATAAAATGCCTGTAGCACAGCTGCGCTATGAGCATCAAAGCACGGAAATTAATCTTCATTTCAGGTTTTTTTTACTTTAGATATTTAATTGTGTACTTGAATATTAGTTTCTCTGTGAACGAATACTTAAAATTCATCTCACTCTACAGCATTTCAGTATCTCCTTTAAAGTTTATGTTCTTAGCCTGCTTGTTTAGTTCTAAGTCACAAAACTATTCTTCAATCACCTGTCATGGGTTGTTGTCTTCTATTGCACTGCAATATTCTAAAGACTAAGAGCCGTATAAATATTTTTACATAAATCCTGAAAAAACAATCTTATTTCATATTTATTGATTTAAATATAAATATTTATAACATGATTTCCCTTTTTAATTGTTAGTCCATTTTCATAGCTTTAAAACATACACAGCTACTAGAAATATGATGCTGGTGTGGTAGTGCTAAACTAGTTTTTAGTCCAGTTGAATTTTTTTACATAATGTCACTGAAATTCAGAATTTTACAGTAAGTATACTAAAATACTTGTAGACACCAAATCTTAAATAGAAGGAAATCAACAATGGGAAGAATGAATTAAGGAAAAGTTGATGAGTATTAATAATGTTTAAATTGCAAATTAAGAAATTGTACTTTCTCCATATAATGGTGTATATATATAATAAATACTCCTTTTCCACCAAGTGTGTTGAATTTTTTTGAGGAGCTGCTTTCCCAAAGTAACTTTTACACCAAATATGCACAAGTCTGTGTTAGCAACCACATTGGGTAGTGCTTGTACCAGAGTTTGCTGATGACTTATTCAGTGTTTAAATACGTGGTTTCATAAAGACTATTGTGGTTTTTCGACCAAACATACTTGTGGTTATCCAATCTAAAATGCCTAGAACCTAATAAAAAAACTCTTTCACTCTACCGTAATAAAAGGAAAAACATTACACTGCATGACGGAGTAATTCTTTGTTGATGATTGATCTAAGTGGTAGAACTACTTAATTGTGAATCTGGACAAGTTGTATTCATCTGGCCAGTTGTGGGTCCACAGATGGTCAGTACCAGAAGTGTGCCATGTAACAACACCCTGCATTACACAGCTGCCATCTTTTCAGTGATGGCTGCGTGCAGTGGTTTGCCCTGCTTATAAAACATTTGCAAGCATCTGTCACAGAGGTGAGGACAAAGGGCACATAGCTATTATAGAGTTACTGTGCATGTGGAACTGCTGCTTGATTAGAGGGAAAGTAGTTATTCTGCCAGGGCTGTTATGCCAGTGGGCTCATTTTGATGATGCGTTCTCTTAACGTATTCGCTTTAACCTTTGAAGATTTGATTTAAATCCTGACTGTGAGTCGCAGGCAAAGATATGTAATCATTTCCAAGTTCTGAGAAGGCATTTTTCCACATGATAAAGGCTTTGTGCATGTGTGCTTGATTAGCTGTTGTTGCTTTAGGGTATGTGGCTACACATACTTTTGCAGACTGGGGTTAGCACATCTGAATAGTGTAGACTCTTGTTCACCATTTTCCTGCTTTATGGCTACTTATGGCTACATATTGTAAGTATAAAAGCTCCACTTGCATAGATCTATGCTATTGTTTTCTCCCTGTGAATAATAATCATACAGGAGTAAATGTGGGACACAGCAGAGGGCAGGCAGTGGAAGCTTGCCAGCTGCCATATGGTGCTAATAGTGGTGGTGGCATGCTGTATTGTAAACTCAAGACTTGCAGCAGTTTATGCATTTATGCAGTGTGACCTTACATTGCTGTCAAAATGTATAATCATCACATCATTTTACAGAAAGAATTATGAAGTGTCAGGTTTGTTATACATTGAGAATATTTGGACAGCCTAGGAGTCCAATGTTCTAGTATGTCCATGTGGAGCAATAGATTAATAGATTAAGAAGAGGTCATGGCAAAGATTGTATATTCTCAGGAGCAATTTTAAAATCAACATTAAGATCTGCTTAATTTAAAGAAACTGGGGATTGATATTATCCAGCAAGCACTTGAGATTTTTTGTTTGTGGAGCTTTTTGGGTTTTTTTGAGATGAAGCAGCAAAATATACCCTAAATATATATATCTTTATATGCTCTGAGTTAATGACATAATGTGGTGTATGCATGAAAATAATAGTGGAAATAAAAGTTATATCATGAAATATATTGTGTAAGTTTTGTGCCTAATCCGTCAGTAAGTGTCATATGTAGATGTTTACCCACATTTACAGACAGAGAAGATCTAGAAAGCTATTGAGCAGAGTTACCTGTACGCACATAAACATGGGAGTGGTAGTGGGGTAGACTGCGGTACTCTGAACATTTATAGCATTTTTCCATAGTAGTTTATATTAGTCTGATCTATATTAAATTTGGCTCTGAAGTATGAATGAGCAAGAGAATAAGCCTTAGTCTTTCAAGCAACATTAATTTGTCTAAATATCACCAGCTTAATTTTTAGTTTAAGCAATGTAATTTACTGCATCATGGAGTTCAGTAAGTAATTGACCATATTACTTTCTTCAGTTACCACATTACCAGTTTTGGGCAGGGTAATGAATCTTTACTTAGTGCCAAGTATTTCTTTCTGTGAAATTATTGTTCGTGACGCTGTCATGCTACACATACGCATTTAGTGCTGTTTTTATCAGCCCCTCAGAACTCGGGAAATGGATAAACAAATGCAGCTGAGCCCCTGAAGGGAGGCTGCATCTCCTTTCCTGTGAGATTTTAACCATGTCATGCTGTTCCATCATACCAGCAATCAGCACCCCATGGCTCCCATCTAAATATCCTAACTGATTTGTAATCTGCCAACAGATTTGATTTGTGTCTGCCATCATCAGTTGAAACAAATGCCTATGAAGCCACAGTGGCTGGTGTGGTTTTGACTTGTGTTTTTTGTCCTTCACTTGGTTGATGCTAATTGTTTCTGTATTTGAAAGGCTGAGCTTCCTGAGCTACCACCACCTGAAAGCCCTGGTGCTTGGCACAGTTCCGTCATTTGGCACGTGAATCTGAGGTGGAAGATGGTAGCTAAGGCAGTTGCTTTCTTCCTTTCCTGGTGGACTAGGAGCAAAAAAGGAAGGAGTTGAAGTCTACTTACTTTATAATTGTCATCTCTCTCATTTTCTTTAGACAATTTCCATGATCCTGGCCCAGTTTAGGTGATAATTAATTGCTCAGTGATGTTCTCAATGTGCTTTGAACAAATGTCTAATGGAACAGAGAGTGGAGTGCTGCGCCTCTTGCTTAGGAGTGACCTTGTTCTTCAGGCAGCTGGATTAGGACAGCTCTGCTTGAAATCTTAGCATATTATTTTGTTTAAAACTTGCAAAATACATCTGAGTTATTCCAAAATGTTCTTCTCATCTTTGCTTCCATAGTACCAGGATACGAATATGCAAGGTGTAGTGTACGAATTAAACAGCTACATAGAGCAGCGCCTGGATACAGGAGGAGATAACCAACTGCTTCTGTATGAACTGAGCAGCATCATTAAAATAGGTAAGAAAGAGAATCAGATGTCTCTAAGCTGTTACTCAGCATCAGTGCACAGCACATTTCTTACGTGGTTTAATTAATAAAGACAGGTATTGAGGGATAACAATGTTCTCATTGGATGTTCTCTCGGTGTGAACTTACTTCACCTTCTGTCTCTCAGTGAATCCCTGGGTGCACTTAAGTGAATTTCGTCTTTGGAGAGAGTTGCATATCCAATTGCGAAATTATTGTCTCGTGTTAAATGAACCAAACAATAGAATATTCTGGTTATGATGGTGTTTCACTTTCAATATTGAAAGTAAAAAAAAAACAACAACAAACTATTGGTAATACCACTGCATACTTAAACTCCTTTTGAAACAAAACTGAAATGTCACTGGAAGAAGGCATATCCTCAGTGTGATCTCAGATTAAACTCAGTTGTTTAACTATTTTTTTCTATTATGTAAGTATCTTTTGTGGTAACAAAATACTGCACATGATCAAAATTAAAAATTAAAAACAAACAAAAAACTCTCAATAACAAAATTAGTGTAATTTGGCTTCTTTTTAGCCAGAGTGGATGGACTCAGACTTCAATAGGATGTGTCACAGTAAATTTCAGTCAGCTCTTTAGAAAGGTTTTACCATGCCACCTACTTCATCATTTTGTAATGATGAGTAATAGTTCTGGTTTATGTATATGATGCTTTAAAAGGACCTTTTCTCTACTGATTTTGCTTAAGCTGTTATTTGGATATTGATGTCCAACTTACAGCAAATCAAATTTGTTAATACACAGCAAGTGAGAATTGACAAGACAGAGTGCTCATGTTTTACAATTTTCTTTTTTTTTTTTTTCTTTTGTAAAGCAGGTGGGAGGGTGTTTTGTATGGTACTTCCTTTGCAGTACTCATTTGCCTTGTAGCTCAATATACTTACGTCCTACAGCTGAAGGATTTAAAATCCGAGTGCAAAGTACTGTGCCCTCAACTCTTACCAGTGTTGTAGAGTTGACAATGAGCAAGTAACTACACAGTGGAACTTTTTTCCTTTTGTCAAAGAAATTAAGAAGGCTGTTTGATTTGATTGCACACAAGTGTAATTTTCCCCCTGAAATGTACTAAAACTACTCCTGAGTTCATTCATAAGACAATAGGTACCAGATATGTCTTTTTACTGGCTAGAGTATTTATTAACTTTTGGGAAGACAGATGCATGATCCAAAAATGTCTGTTGTGTAAAGCATGGTGAAAAACATTGTCTGCTCTACACTGTTCTGATTTTGAGAGTAAGTTGTGATGGTTGGTTGACTCTAAACTTTTGAGAGTTTAAGGAACTTGACTTTACCCTGTTTCATACCATAATCTGGATCTGGTAGAAATCTAAAATTACAAACTTTCTAGTGCGTGTCGGTATTTTTAAGATGGAGTAGGTGCAGAAAATAGAAACAGTTTGTTTGGAATCACATTTTTATAGCAGTATTTGTAACTCCTCATTTTCCCATGATTTTCTCTCTTAAGGCAAGGACAAATATAGCTTAACATTTACAAATGGCATTTATTTTACTCATAGAAATTATAATGGTATTTGACAGGTTATATTGTAAATACACTTTTTAATGTTACTTCTATTGCATAAATTAGTTTGCATTTACCAACATTAGGCTTTGGAGTATAGATGTATAAAGAAGTTGTTTCTAATTATCTTTTAGAATGCAGTAGATGTCAATGGAGAAAGCAAGAACTTTGTAGTACCTCCAGCTTTGTAGACTCTTGGAAGTTTTAGGGGACACAGCAAAAGACCTTAACTTTTAGAATGGTAGATATTTGTCCTAAGTAGAATTGAATCTGTGGTTTCACCTCAAAGATGTTGTATAAGTTTGATTTATCCCTGGGAGTACAATTATTTCTTTTGTTATTGCTTTGGCAGCTACAAAAGCTGATGGATTTGCACTGTATTTCCTGGGAGAATGCAATAATGTAAGTATACTGGATTAAAATGCCGCTTTTCTGTACATTCACAAGTATGTTTTCTAATTTAATAATAGTGGTAATGAAAAAAATATTCACTGCATTTAGATCCTTGGCCTTTTTGGTTTTTTTAAGCTTTGGCTTTTTATTGTTTGTCTGACTCTGGAAGCTTAACTTGTGATTTAGCCCCATTATTAATTCTCTTTAAGAAGCAGAAAACTTAACTTGGATTTACTATCTGCATAGCCTATTCTTTGCATCTAGTTATCTCCCTTTTTTTTTTTTTTAATGTTAATTGTCAGCTGCAACTTGATAGTGAGATAATGTAAATTTCATATGTAGATTCTGGTTGGCATAAAATAAATGGTACATTTAAAATTTATGAATTCAATTAGTATCTGATGTAATAATTCAAATAACAGTGGGTCCAATATTTGTTCTTTTGTTATTTGAATGTTAGAATACATTACATCTTTTTCTATCCAGTTTAATTTATACAGCTACCATGATACAAGACTTTGTAGTTATTTCAAATGGCTATCAAGAAGGAAATGCAGTTTAGTTCTTCAGTCAGTTCCATCAAATTAAAAATCACAATTTGCCAGAAATTTTATGTCTTTCATTGGTTCAAGAAACAAGCAGTGACTAGAGAGGAAAATATTTTTTCTTATTGTTTTTGTTTCCTTGCATTACACAGCCAGTTTTAATAGTTTATTCTTGTATAGTCCATTAGCCAATTTCCTTTGCTCTTTGTGAAATAATTGAATTCAGAAAAGGGTAAAAATTACATTTTTGAAATAGTGGAAACAGGATTGAAGATGTACAAACCTGCAAGTTACTTGATGTGGAAGAAGGCCCATATAGAAATTTCCTACAGTAAATGGAAATGAGGTTTTGCATTTTTTGTGATATAATGATTATTTAATATAATAAAGATAACCCACTTTATTATTCAAAAATTGTGTTTTCTCTGAATGACTTCTGTTAAGCATATAAACAGCACATTTTTTAAAATAACTCTTTCACTGAGAGGTATAATTTAAGAAACATGTTGTTCATCCTTTATGAATGCAATCTTTGGTTCTCATTAGTAGGTGACAGCATCCATTGTCATGGGTAGGGGGTGATGCAAACAGTCACTGAAAAGCTTCCTCCTGCTGCCAGAGGCAGGAACCCACAGGAAGTTCAGCCTCCATTCCGAATGTGCAGTGCTGGCCATCTTTGGTGGCAGTGACTGCCTGCCAGCTGAGCATGCTCATCTCTAAATGCTTTGTAAAAGATTACAGTAAAATTAACTTTACAGCTTGAGAAAAAGAGAATTCTTACTGTGGTGAGGTTTTTCCTATTAGATTAGTGTGGCATAATATGGGATTGCTCACAGCCTTCTGATACCCTGAGGGCCTGGGTACTATATGGCCTTCTGCTTGTTTTCTTTCTTTTTTTTTTTTTAATAGCATATTAGGCAGATGAATCTATTAGCTTCCCAGTATTCCAGTATAACTCTTTCCTGAAAAAAGCTCCAACTACTGAAGACACACACTGACTTTATTAACCACTGCTATGTAGCTGCATCATCCAAAATGGAATGTTCTTCATGTAGTTATTATAGGGACTGATCCCAAGTCCTTTGAAGTTAGTGTGAGATTTTCCATTCACTGTAGTGGGCTTTGGGCCAAACTCATGTTTGTAGTCTTGTAACTAAATGGTAATGCATTAGCTTACTTCTTATAAGAAATTGCCATTGGAAATTAATTTGGGTAGCTCTTGTCTCTTGAATATTTAATTTAAAGAATGTATCCAAGTGAGATTAGCTATTGCCCAGCAAATACTGGCAATGTGGTTTTATTTATTTTTATTAAATGTCTTTTTAAAATGGGAACAAAAACATTCTACATAGAAAAAGCAGGAATGAACTAATTCTTTAAGCTGAAATTAAAAAAAAAATTAAAACCTTTTGATTAGCTTGGACAAAGTATTTGCTGAACATCTATGGTCATGTGTTGATGTACTAGTTTGAAAACAAACTAGTGGGAGACACCAAGTCAGAATAACAATTTAATAGGGAAATAAAAGGAGGGGGAAAGAAAAACAAAAAAACCCAATAGAAGCGGATAACACTGGGTTAAACTGACAGAGTTAAGATACAACCTGGCACCCTGTTAGTCAGGGTGGTGGTGGTGGTCTGGTAGAATGGTGGCTGCAGTCCTCCCGAAGTGGCAATCCTGTAGGAAAAGGAAGGGTCTGCTCCTCCTCAGAAGGTCCAATGGTGACTGTGTAGCTCCTGTCCTCTGGAAATCCAGTGGAAAGGTCTCCTCTCTGGTTTTCAACCTCAGCTTATATCCACGCTGGGATGCTTGGTTCCTCCCTCTGGGTGGAGCATCTCACAATGGGGTAATGAGTCATAAGGCCAGGTGTTGATTGGGCTCATTAACAGATGATAGTCCAGAGGGAGTTATCTATGAGTCAGGCGGCAGGACAATGATGGGCCATCAACAGCAAGATGGTCTGGGGGGAGGAGGCAAGGAAACACTGCCCCACCTGATTTCAACGGCTGATGGGGATGGTAATAGAATACACTGCAACCCAGGACATTATCCACCCCTTATTCTATTACCATCTACATCATCCCAAATCAATACCTTCTTTAAACTCTACACACACATATGTATATATATATATATATATATATACAATGAAACCCTACGCACCGTTCTCACCTAAGATTAGGTCTCCTTGCGGTACACAATGGGTTTCCCCATCTTTTTGCATTACCCACCAAGTGCAACCAGGTCCTTGAGCAAAGACAATCCCACGGATGGGTTTGCCTTTGCCTGAGGCGGGATTGATCCAAACAGTCTTTCCTAAAATACCCCTCAGGTGTACCGCAGGGACTCTATCTCCATCCACTGTGTGCAAGGGTTCAGACTCGGCGGGACCAGCTCGATTGATGGACCCTCGGGTATTGACCATCCAGGTGGCCTTTGCTAAGTTCACTTCCCAATTTCTGAAGGTCCCCCCACCAAGTGCCTTCAGGGTGGTTTTAAGTAGTCCATTGCAGCGTTCAACTTTTCCGGCAGCTGGTGCATGATAAGGAATATGATATATCCATTCAATACCGTGTTCTCTGGCCCAGGTGTTGATGAGGCTGTTCTTAAAATGAGTCCCGTTGTCCGACTCGATCCTGTCAGGGGTGCCATGTCTCCACAGGACTTGCTTTTCCAGGCCCAGGATGGTGTTCCGGGCTGTAGCATGAGGTACAGGGTAGGTCTCCAGCCATCCAGTTGTCGCTTCAACCATGGTCAACACGTAGCGCTTGCCTTGGCGGGTTTGGGGAAGGGTGATGTAATCAACCTGCCAGGCTTCCCCATACCTGTACTTTGACCATCGTCCACCGTACCACAGAGGCTTCACCCGCTTGGCCTGTTTGATTGCAGCACAGGTCTCACAACTGTGGATGACCTGTGAGATGCTGTCCATGGAAAGGTCCACCCCTCGGTCACGGGCCCATCGGTATGTTGCATCTCTCCCCTGATGACCAGAGGCATCATGGGCCCAACGAGCTAGGAATAATTCTCCCTTGTGCTGCCAGTCCAGATCCACCTGAGATACTTTCACCTTGGCAGCTCGGTCCACCTGCTCGTTGTTGCGATGCTCTTCATTAGCCCGACTCTTGGGTACGTGCGCATCCACGTGTCGAACCTTCACGGTCAGCTTCTCTACTCGGGTGGCGATGTCCTGCCAAATCTCAGCGGCCCAGATGGGTTTCCCTCTGCGCTGCCAGTTGGCCTTTCTCCAGCGATCCAGCCATCCCCACAGAGCATTAGCTACCATCCACGAGTCGGTGTAGAGATAGAGCCTCGGCCACTTCTCTCGTTCAGCAATATCCAAAGCCAGCTGGACGGCTTTAAGCTCTGCAACCTGACTCGATCCACCTTGTCCCTCGGTAGCTTGTGCAACTCGTCGTGTGGGGCTCCATACTGCAGCTTTCCACTTTCGGTTAGCGCCTACAATTCGGCAGGAGCCATCAGTGAAGAGGGCATAACGTCTTTCAGTCTCCGGTAGCTCATTATATGGTGGGGCTTCCTCAGCACGAGTCACTTGCTCTTCCTCTTCTTCAGAAGATAATCCAAAAGTCTCACCTTCAGGCCAGTTTGTTATAATTTCTAGAATCCCAGAGCGATTCGGGTTTCCAATACGGGCACGCTGTGTGATGAGGGCGATCCATTTGCTCCATGTGGTGTCGGTGGCGTGATGCGTGGAAGGAACCTTTCCCTTGAACATCCAACCCAGCACCGGTAGTCGGGGTGCCAGAAGCAACTGTGCTTCAGTGCCAATTACCTCAGAGGCAGCTTGGACTCCTTCATAGGCTGCCAAGATTTCCTTCTCTGTGGGAGTGTAGTTGGCTTCAGACCCTCTGTAGCTTCGGCTCCAGAATCCCAGTGGTCGGCCACGAGTCTCACCAGGCACCTTCTGCCAGAGGCTCCAGGACAGACCATTGTTCCCGGCTGCAGAGTAGAGCACGTTCTTCACCTCTGGTCCTGTTCTGACTGGGCCAAGGGCTACCGCATGAGCGATTTCCTGCTTGATCTGGGCGAAGGCTTGCTGCTGTTCAGGGCCCCAGTGGAAATCATTCTTCTTGCGGGTAACCAGGTAGAGAGGACTCACGATCTGGCTGTACTCGGGAATGTGCATCCTCCAGAAACCTATGGCGCCTAGGAAAGCTTGTGTTTCCTTCTTGTTGGTCGGTGGAGACATCGCAGTGATCTTATTGATGACCTCAGTGGGAATCTGACGCCGTCCATCTTGCCACTTTACTCCCAGGAACTGGATCTCTTGAGCAGGTCCCTTGACTTTGCTCCTTTTGATGGCAAAGCCAGCTTCCAGGAGAATCTGGATGATTTTCTCTCCTTTCTCAAACACTTCCTTTGCTGTGTTTCCCCACACAATGATGTCATCGATGTATTGCAGATGTTCTGGAGCCTCACCCTTTTCCAATGCAGTCTGGATCAGTCCGTGGCAAATGGTGGGACTGTGCTTCCACCCCTGGGGCAGTCGATTCCAGGTGTATTGCACACCCTTCCAGGTAAAAGCAAACTGGGGCCTGCATTCTGCTGCCAAAGGAATGGAGAAAAAGGCATTGGCAATGTCAATAGTAGAGTACCACTTCGCTGCTTTGGACTCCAGCTCGTACTGAAGTTCCAACATGTCCGGCACAGCGGCGCTCAATGGTGGCGTGACCTCATTCAGGCCACGGTAGTCCACCGTCAGCCTCCATTCTCCACTGGACTTACGCACTGGCCATATAGGGCTGTTGAAAGGTGAATGGGCCTTGCTGACCACCCCTTGGCTCTCCAGTTTGCGAATCATCTCATGGATGGGAACCACAGAGTCTCTGTCGGTGCGATATTGCCGACGGTGCACTGTTGCTGTGGCGATTGGCACCTGTTGTTCTTCAACTCTCAGCAGTCCCACAGCAGAGGGGTCATCTGAGAGGCCAGGCAATGTACTCAGTTGTCTGATATCTTCTGTCTCCACAGCAGCTATCCCAAAAGCCCAACGATGTCCTTTTGGGTCCTTGAAATACCCATTTCTGAGATAGTCTATGCCGAGAATGCACGGGGCCTCCGGGCCCGTCACGATGGGGTGTTTCTGCCACTCGTTCCCAGTTAAACTCACTTCAGCTTCCAGTACAGTCAGCTGCTGGGATCCTCCTGTCACCCCAGAAATAGAAATGGGTTCTGCTCCCACATACCTTGATGGCATCAGAGTACATTGAGCACCGGTGTCAACCAAAGCCGTGTATTTTTGTGGGTCAGATGTGCCAGGCCATCGGACCCACACAGTCCAAAAGACCCGATTCTCCCTTTCCTCTACCTGGCTAGAGGCAGGGCCCCTCTATTCCTGGTCATGTTGCATGTTGCTCCCTTCCGGTGAATACGTTCCTGAGGTCCCTTCAAGAGGATCGGTCATATTATCATTCCGGTACCGTCTGGAGTTCTGTGTGCGAGAGACCGGAGCAATATTGACTCTAGATGCGCTTCTTGTGGTAGTTGTCCCTCTTTTTAGTTCACGTACCCGAGCTGCTAAGGAGGAGGTGGGTTTTCCATCCCACTTACTCATGTCTTCTCCATGTTCCTGAAGGAAAAACCAGAGGTTACCTCGTGGGGTGTATCCTCTCTCCCTGGTTGGGGGACGCCGGCTCCTAATGGCAGAGACTCTTGTTGGTTCTGGCGAGATCGGGTAAATCTCTTCCTTAAGTTCCTTTTTCAGTTTCTGATGGCCTTCTTCGATCAAGCTCCGGACTTGCTCAGCCAGCCTTGTTTCCACAGATGAGACATGAGTGCGAAATGGGGCTGTGACGGTGTCCTCGTAAATCCTCAGTTTGTTCACCAAGACACCCACCCTGTCCTCACCTTCCCTCCATTGCAGTGTTGCCAGGTAACGGGAGTATATCTCTGGTCCAAGGCGTGCGAACCTCAACCACATCTGTGATGTGCACTGGACACCATCTGGGCTCTTCGGAAATCTCTCATCTTCTGAGAAAATTATCTCCAGCACAGCCAATTCCCTCAGGCACCGGATACCTTGTTCCATTGTGCTCCATTTCCCTTGGTGCACCTGGAGGTCTTCTTTACAAAGGTACCTGTCCCTTACACTTGTAAGCAGTCGCCGCCAGAGGCTGAGAGTTTCTTGGGTTCTCCCGATCCCCTGGTCAATGACCACATCCCGGGACAGAGATCCCAGCTGCCTGGCCTCACTTCCGTCCAGAATGGTGTCATTGGCTGCAGCGTCCCAGATGCGGAGCAGCCAGGTCAGGATAGACTCGTTTGTCTGGCGGGTGAATTCCCTCCGCAGGTCTCGCAGCTCACCCAGGGATAGCGACCGAGTGATGATCTCTGGCTCTGCCTCTTCTGCTGGGTGCGAAGGTCCTGCTGCATCCTCGTCAGTCACTATGCGGACTGATTTGCTTTTTGATTTCTTCTTCTGAACGGGGGCAACTGCAATCGGTTTAGGCTGTTCTGGTTCAGTAACAGTTTGTGTGGAGATGCTGACAGCGCCTTTGGTTTTTTCCTCCTCTGCGTCAGTCTGCGTGGACATAGACGCTGCAGTCTTGCGTCTGGGTTCTTTCTCCTCTGCGTCAGTCTGCGTGGACATGGACGCTGTGGTCTTGTGTCTGGGTTCTTTCTCCTCTGCGTCAGTCTGCGTAGACATGGATGCTGCAGTCTTGCGTCTGGGTTCTTTCTCCTCTGCGTCAGTCTGCGTAGGGATGGATGCTGTCACTATGCTTTTGGTTCCTTTCTTCTTTGCGACAATCTGTGTAGACATTGTGCTTGTTGCTCGGCTCTTTTTTTTCCTCTCATCCTGGGGATGCTGTGCCATAGCTCTGATCCTAAGCATGGTGTACACAGTGCAGGTCATAGAGAAAAAAGAGAAGAGAACTGACAAGAAGATTATGCCATCCTTAACATCCACAGGGAACTCAATATTTTCAAAAACTGCTGTGTCCGGTCTGAAAGGCTGGAAAAAAGCATTCTTTAATCCTCCCCCCAGGGGCTGGGTATGATTGTTGAAGCCCCAGATGTAGCAGCCTAAAGTAGGACAAGCAGACAAAGTTGAGTATATATTCCGAATTATGTTCATTGTCTCGGAGGTTATCATGCAGTAGGCATAATAGACTAATAAAGCAAATTTTATACCATACCCTGGTCTACACAGGAGCATTGCAATCGGCAGATAGCTCCCCATGTGCGGAAAAATATAGAGAGCCAGGTACAAGACCCATGTAAGAATGTTGAACATCATAGTGAGTAGGTGGCTTCTACAATACGAAATTGTAATTCTGACTTTTCTCAGCAGCCAGCCCCACGTTGGGCGCCAAATTATGTACTAGTTTGAAAACAAACTAGTGGGAGACACCAAGTCAGAATAACAATTTAATAGGGAAATAAAAGGAGGGGGAAAGAAAAACAAAAAAACCCAATAGAAGCGGATAACACTGGGTTAAACTGACAGAGTTAAGATACAACCTGGCACCCTGTTAGTCAGGGTGGTGGTGGTGGTCTGGTAGAATGGTGGCTGCAGTCCTCCCGAAGTGGCAATCCTGTAGGAAAAGGAAGGGTCTGCTCCTCCTCAGAAGGTCCAATGGTGACTGTGTAGCTCCTGTCCTCTGGAAATCCAGTGGAAAGGTCTCCTCTCTGGTTTTCAACCTCAGCTTATATCCACGCTGGGATGCTTGGTTCCTCCCTCTGGGTGGAGCATCTCACAATGGGGTAATGAGTCATAAGGCCAGGTGTTGATTGGGCTCATTAACAGATGATAGTCCAGAGGGAGTTATCTATGAGTCAGGCGGCAGGACAATGATGGGCCATCAACAGCAAGATGGTCTGGGGGGAGGAGGCAAGGAAACACTGCCCCACCTGATTTCAACGGCTGATGGGGATGGTAATAGAATACACTGCAACCCAGGACAGTTGAAGAGTAGTATCTGCTTTTTGGTGGCTTAATCTTTCGATGCTAGGTTTGTGATTTGAATTTTTCAAACTTGGCAAAATCCTTCCCCTCCCCCCAAATTTAGCATTGGGCTTTTTGTTCGGTATCTTGGAAAATTTACATAAATCTGATTGTTATCCAGCTAGGAGTGTGTGTGTGTGTGTGTGTGTACATTGGTTTGAGAATTACGTTTTGGGAGGGCAGTGTGTAAGAATGGAGGAATCCTATTAAAAAGTAGATAACTACTCTCTCAAATGGTTTTCTAATATTTAGTGATGTGTGTTCTGACTATATTCTGTTAAGGAACTTATGATAAAACCTGAAGCACAAGCACTAACTCCACTTCAGCTTCTGCTTTACACGTGTATACTTTTGCTTGTTAAAATTAATTCAGATTTGAGAATTTTGACTTGTGTTAATCTCATCAAAGGAACATTTTTGAAATATTAGATATCCTTAACTGTCTTTAGCCTGGATTAAATAGTGAGTTTCTAATTAGGATAAAAGATAATTTCCTTTTACAAAAATGCTTAATTTTTGCAAAACGAAAACCAGTAAGTGATTACTATGTACTGTGTGCTATTATTTCTTAGTATTGAGAAAATTGTCATATCAATGCAAATTGCTTTTTGCATGGATTACTAAGAATGCATAGTAAATCATTCTTTGGTGCAATATTTAGTATAGGCAGAATTTTCTTTACATGAAAATTATATTAGAACTGAAAGAAAATTAATCTAATTTGAAGAAAAGCTCCAGATTAGCCAGTCCCTTTCTTTTTGCAAAACATAGACGATACACTGGCCTTTAAAGGAGGACATTGCTTTAGAAAAAATTCCTTTATAATTTAACGGCACAAAAGTAAGTTTGTAAAAATATCTGTCCATATAAAAAGTTTCTTTATGGCCTTATTTTCTTTCTCTCTATTGAAGTTTATATACTATATTTTGATTTGTATTAGAGTTGGAAAACAGCGTAAGGACTAGGTAACTTCTGGCTGACAGGTCTGGTCGAATGCCTTCAGGATCTTTACCTGAGTGAATTTGCTTTAATGGAAGATGACACATCAATTGCAGATTCCAGTGCATTTCTTTATGCAAGTATTACTCAGAATTGGTGCCAGAATGAGTGTGGCCAGTTCAGTTTTTTTAGCATCCTTCTGGTTGTTCAAATTGCTTGGAAGCACTACAACTCGGTGCACTCCTTACTAAGAGTGTTCTGATGGTGATTCTGCTTTTCAAATGATTGCCCTCTAGCAGGTAAGCACCCCGTGCATGCCCAACTCCTTCCTTCCCTGTGAAGTTCCCGTGTGTATCAGAATCTGGTTCTGCCTGTGCTATATATATGGTAGAATGCATTGCAAAGTACTCAGGTGGTAAAATTAGTAAAGCTTCCTTGTCAGGGTCGTTTTCTGAGCAGACCTGTGCCCATATTTCCTCTGGTTTTTGAACATTCTCCATATCTAAGGACTTATCTTTGTCCATGGGTTAGCGTAGTTATGCAAATAAAATTATTTTTTTCTCAAGGTACGTAGCAGCCATTTTACAAATACTATATACCAGAGAGCAGAAACACTTCCACATCAAACAGGAATGTTTCACAACTCTCCAGCAAAGGACTTGACTTGTTTTCAATTTTCTGTATTATTTCTTATGGGGATGAATATACAGTTCATAATTCTCATGTTATGACCTTAATTAAGTATCATCTTCAAACATGACTTAAAGGATTTTCTGAAATCCTCATATTGGATACTGTATGTGTGTAAATCAATTGCTTAAGTATCATGCTAGCTGGGCATGGATTTAAGCCCATAAACTGACATCTTTATAAGGCAATATTTCTAAAATACTTATCAAAGTTAAAGAGTTCCTAATGTACTACTGCATTAAACAATTCTTCAGATATTTCTTGTTTATATTTTCTACTTCTGTGAGTAATTTGCCTCGTGATTACACTGTGATTCCTACGTAAAGACATATGACTTCATATTTAACAGGCATACACTTAAAGTAGCTTTTATTTGGTCTTGTGTTACTTAGTTCCTGAAACTGCAAATTGTGTTGACAAACAGATTATCCTCGCTTCAGACAGAAGTTTCCAATAGCTTTATTGTAAGAAATAATTATGTGAGGCCACAAATATGTGCACATACTCTGTGCTTCAGGGTGTATTTTATTAAGCCATTCTTGAATTTCTGGTCATGCAGAAGTTGTTGCGGCTTGATGTGCGTGCAGTGCCACCTAGTGAGTGTATGAGGTGGGTGACTTGGATTATTAAGAACCCGGGAAAAAAAACATGTACAGCTTGCTAGCTGTCTCTGGTTTTTGAATGCATAGATATTTTCTCTGAAATTTGAGTATTTTAAACATATTTTCAGGTGAAATCCTCCTAGTTGCAAAAAACCTTTTGTCTTTATCCTTGAATCAATTCTAACATCATTCAGTTTTTTGTATATAAAGTGGAAGAAATCTATTGCTTTCTTATTTGCCAGCGAGTAGTGATACTCAGCAGAGAGCGAAAGCTCTTGTTGAGTTACACTGTCTGAGTTTAAATTGGAGTCAATAAATTATCAAGCAGAAAGAAATAAATAACTGCCAAAATGTATTTTACAGAGATTTTGGTCTTGTTTAATTTAATATTCAGGTAAATGGACTTGTGGAATGTGTTAATGATAAATATAGTATCATAGAATATCCTGAGTTGGAAGGGACCCTCAAGGAACATCGAAGTCCAGTTCCTGGCCCTGAACAGGACACCCCAAGAGCCACACCATGTGCCTGAGAGCATTGTCCAAATGCTTCTTGAACTCTGTCAGGCTGGTGCTGTGACCACTGCCCTGGGGAACCTGTTCCAGTGCCCAACAACTCTCTGGGTGAAGAACATTTTCTCATATCCAACCTAAACCTCTCCTGACACAAGTTCAGGCCATTCCCTCATGTCCTGTCCCTGGTCACCACAGTAGGAAGAGATCAGTGTCTGCCCCTCCTCTTCCCCTTACCCTCACAAGGAAGTTGTCAACTGCAATGAGATCTCCCCTCAATCTCCTCTTCTCCAGGCTGAAAAGACCAATTTACCTCAGCTTTTCATCATATGACTCCCCCTCAAGGCCCTTCACCATCTGCGTGGCCTTCCTTTGGATCCTCACTTACAGATTTAGATCTTTCTTATATTGTGACACCCAAAGCTGCCCCCAGCACTCAAGGTGAGGCCGTCCCAGTGCAGAGCAGAGTGGGACAATCCCCTCCATTGCCCAGCTGGCGATGCTGTGCCTGATGCATCCCTGCTCAGCCCTCCTGGCTGCCAGGGCACTGCTGGCTCATGTTCAACTTGCCTTCAACCAGGACCCCCAGGCCCCTTTCTTCAGCACTGCTTTCCAGCATCCCATTCACTAGTCTGTTTGTACATCAATATATACTATAGGTAGAATGCAAAAATTGCTAGAAAATTAGACAGAGACCAGTTGTTTGTGGTTCACTATCAGAATGGGAGGTTGTTTTGCATAAATCTGCAAAGATTTATCCAGGTATCTGGTTTTGCTTAGTGTATTCACTAATGCATGAGTGAAGAAAGAATATAGGACTGCAGATATATTTGTAGGAACAGATCAGATTTCAAAATGGTCTTTGGAAAATGGTCAGAAGAAACCAGACAAAGTTTCAGCTAGGAAAAGTGCTCAGCTTTCTACAGATTGCCTTTTTCTGTGTAGGGCAGTTGATGACTCTGAGAAAGATTCTAGGGTTTTCAGTGAATTTGAAGGTAAAAATGAGTGTGCAATATCATTGCTGTATCAAAAAATACATTTATGTATGTAGCACAAACAGAACTCTAGCCCTAGTGTAAAGTATTTTTCCTATTTCTCTCCACTGCTAAGGCCCCGGATGTAATAATATGGCTGGTTTAAACACTGCACTTTAAGAAAAAATAAAATTGGAGGAGCTGAACTGAGTTCAGGAGAGAGCAGAGAGAATGGTCAGGAAACCAGAGAAGTGGTTTTGCTTTGTCTAAAGGAAAGCAAGTTGAGGGGTGAAGATATGCCTGGATAAGGCAAAGAGGAAGGGAATCACCTCCAATACCTATGGTGTGTAGGGCAAAAAGTAGCGTGCTTGAACTGGAATTGGGAAAACTTCCTCAGTTGTGGCTGTAATGAAGCATGACAGTCTGTTGCTTGTGCAAGCTCAGGGATCCTCGTCCTGGAGGAGTGTTTGAGACCTGTTGGCCAAATGTCTTTCAGAAAAATGCTTCAGCTGACTAAAATGGAAGGGATGGTAGAGAGGTATGTCAGCTTGGTTTTCTGTGTCAATGAACTGGTATAACTCTTGTGGTGTTTTTCAATTGTGTAAATCAACTGGAAAGTTTCCAGGAGTTAAATGCAGTTAAAAATTGATACCATTCAGAAGGATGAAAACATAAACACCCCCAAAAAACAAACCAAACCCAACCGCTAGTAGTTCTACAGTAAGTGTAACTGCATCATCTTCATTTCACAAGTGTCCAACATTTGTACATATGATGTGGGTTAAAATTATAAATCTCCTGTCAAGTACGCTGTGATTTATCACTAAGGAAATAAGCTTTTATAAAAAATGGTGGTAGTTGCTGCTGGGTTTTTTTTCTTCTTTTATCCCTGTGTACTTGATGCAGTCAGACTGCTGCACTTGTGTTTAAACCCAGAACATAATTGCCTAGAGCTCTTTAAGATTTTAGCATGGTAGTATTGGGCTACTATTTCAACTAATGCAGTTTAGAGATCCGAGGGTTTTGGCTGTGAATACTTTCCAAATTAATTATGTTTGTTTGTTTTTCTTGGTCATCTTTGCCTATTATGATGAGTTGTATTCCTGCTAAGAATCCTGGCCTAAGGGCACAGCCTTTGTAAATATCTGCAGATAATCTTATCATTAGGCTTTGTGGTCTTACATTTAAGTTGTACTTTACCAAGAGTAAAAATCTGTTGCTGTTACTGAACAGAAACAGATGTGAGCAGCAAAAGCCATTAAACTCACATAATATCAGCTTGATCAATCTCTATTTAATTTTTTCTTTCCCCCAAGCAGCAAATCACATAGCAATGCTTTAGTATGAAGGCTTTCATTTACTGTCAGTTGAATATTAAATTATTTTCCACGAAGCATTTTTAGGATCAGTTTTATCAGCAAATTGTGCTGTGGAAGAAACTAGATAAAGATCCACCAAAACAGTTTGTCAATGGAATGCTTGTCACGTGTACTTCAACCCTCATTCTAATCATTAAACCTAGTTCTTATCAAGACTTCTTTTCTGCAAGGAAATTTTAGAAAAATTGGTTTATGATTGTCATTTGCTTAGTTATAAGTAGTTATACAAAAAGAAGAAATAACAGTTTGTGAAATGATGCTGAAGAATACATGTTTGCAGTTCAAATCCAGCCCTGGCAAACTTGATGTAGTTGGTTGAATGGTTACTGGCTTTTGTGATAGGATTTGGTGTTGTGCTGGATTCTGACAAACTGCATTCCAACAGCAACTAGAAAAATAGCATCAATTATACCTGTAGTTGTCCTGTTCATCAGAAGAACCAAAGAACAAAATTACTGAAAACTTCAGGTTCTTTCTTAGTGCTGTAACAATATCTATCAGGAGCTGTTGATGCTGTTGTGTTATAACACTTGCTGCTACTCCTCATATTTTCTTTTACTGGGATTTTAATCTGCTTTCTCTGTCAAGAGAGATTTTCACTAAAACACCAAAAATGGGGCAAGTTACGACAGCATGGCAAGATGAACATGAGTAAATCTTCATGTGCATGCTCTTAGCTGTTAGAAATGAGGAGTAAATAAGTTTTTTTCAGCCACAGTAAGATATTCAAGATAAATTACTTAATTTTACCAAGGAAAGAGCACCAAAACCCACAGTATTATGGCTTATTGAACGTATACTGATCTTGCTATGTATCTGAAAGCCAAGTTGGTGGGTTTATCTGTGAATAGAGGATGTTGTCATCTTGATATCCCTCAAGAAAAAGTTACAGTACACCATTCTGCATTCCTGTAGACTGGCAGGCTTGTTAATACATTAGTATTTTAAAAAGATATTAGAGACTGCAATATGTTGCATATACCTAGGTTGCCTAAGAAATGTGGGTCATAGACTAGAATCATAGAATCTTTTAAGTTGGAAAAAACCCTGAGATCACTGAGTCCAACCATTAGCCTAACATCACCAAGATGAAATGGTGAATTTTGTAACATTTGTCTGTGTTCACCAGTGTTTAAACATTTGTTAAGGTCATAATTTAGTTTGGACTTTCTGTTTTGCTTCAGTTTGGTTTTTTAAGAACCTCTTGCTCTCTGTGTTCATGATAGGTCATTAGTGCATTCCAAACCACACTGTAACATCCATCAAAATTAATAGGAGTTTTTTTGGCTGTGGGCTTTTATCAAAGTGAATTAAGTGATTAAACTGGGAGGGGAGGAATAATTTTGGAGATTTTAGGCCCAACCAGAACACTCTGTCCTGTCACAGATGGAAGGAAAGGAATCATCTCATGTAGTCTAGGGTTTCAACAAGGTATGGGAAGTTCTTGGTATCAAACTTTGGTGTTCCCCTGCATACTACGTTTAAAGAAAGAAGTCCATCACCATAAGGAACTTGTTGGAAGAATATTGTTAATAGGGTAGTTGAGATTGATGTAGGAAAGGAGGCTCTGTCTTTGTCTGGAAGGAGAGTAAACAGATCAAAATAGGGGATTGCAGAATCCTGTGGACTACCAGCTGCCAGAATGCCTGAACCTGAAGGCTTCCAAAGGATTCTCTGTCCAAGCCAATGTTTACCCTTCTGGTAGTTTGTCAAACCCAGACTCACTCTCCTATCTTGGTTGCCTTTTCTCTCATCATCAGTAGAGATACCTAATGCTCTTTCTACACTAGTTATCTTTTATTACTTAACTTTTGTCAGGAGAGACTGTGACATTGAATTATCAGTAAAGTGCTATGTGTATTTATCTCTTTCTGATACTGACTTAGAGGCTCACTGCAAGTGGTAATTGCACCAAAAGGGTCTGTGAGCAGTGCACAAGCATCCTGCTGTCTCCTCAACCTCTTCCTTTTACAGCATTGTGAGTTATCAATATAGTATTTGAGAAATCACGGGTCCTAATATTCTCAGATTTCCTTTTTTATTGACTGTATATTGCTTAAGTTGTGGATGAAAGTCAACTGGTTCCTTATTTTGATTATTAATCACTGTTCATTATCATTACCAGAAACACAAACTGTTTTATGAAGTAAAATATTCAGACCAACTGAGGAAATGCAAGTTAATTTGAAAGGGCCCAGTCTATTCATTTCTTCACTTATTTGTGAAGGTTTATGCAGTATCTGGTGTATGTATGGGAACACTTCTAGTTACCCTTTGAGCTACTGAAAGATTATTTGAATGTACGTTTGGAAATAAAAAGAATGCTGGAGTCATTCATAGTTAGAACAGAGTAGGTGAGCCCCAAATTTTATCATTTCTGTAGTACATTTTGCTTCATAATAATTTTCTTAAGCAAAAGAAAATATTAAATGTGAGCTGGATAGGTGATGTGAAAAACCTGCTGGTTTTTGACAGTGATAATTTTAGAGATTCCCATAAAGCTGTGTCTGTGGGGTGCCTCAGAGATTATTTCAGTAAGATGCCCTAGTAGAGCAGAGCACAGTTTACTGTGTTTTGTTTGGCTGACCTTGCCATTGATGGCTTCTGCTCCAGACATTTCTACATAATTAATTGGCAATAAACATTAGAACTCATTCAGATTTAAATATGGAATGTACGAACACTAATGACAATTTATTAGCTATATGTATAAAGTCAGTGTGGAATGGTAGAAGCTCATGGACTAATTTCAGCTTATATATGGTTATGAGAAAAATTGCCTTTCTTTTTAGTAGTGCTTCATGGTCAGGATAAGATTATCAATTTTTCTGCAATGTCATACTTTTCTACCTCTACAGTCAGGAGGAATAGAGGCAAATTTAGAACCTATTGGGTAGTTTGAAGAGTTTTTCGATCACTGACCCCTTAGCCATGGGTTTGCAACTTCCCATAGAAGCAGAATGGGATTGCTTCTGCAAAACTCTTTTTGGAGAAGCTGGAAGTAAAATAATGTCCACAAACTTCTTCCAGCATAGGGATGCTTACTCACAGAAGTACTTCATGGTGTTATCAATGGAGGGGTTTACCAGACAAAATGGTGCACAAGAACATGGGAAAGATTGTGCTGGTGCAAGCAGTCTTTGAAGGCAATACTTCATGGTGTCAACACAGGTTTTATGGCCATTGAAGATTTGCTGAAGGTGTTTTCTGAAAAAAAGAACCATGTATGTGTGGAAGAAGTGAGTTCTTTGTTTTCTGGTGCAAGCATCTGGTTTTCTTCCCTTTTTTTCTTGAGAAACTCTTTCTGAGAAGAGAAAGATTTGTGCATCATTTTTTACTTAGCGCTGGGCATGACTCAGGAGATGAGTGTGGAAAAGCACATTTTACACACTTAATTTAAAGAGCAGTTATTTTGCTAATTGTAAATTGTAAATTGTAAATTGTTGCTACCTTGGCAAAAAGAATCAAATATGTCTTAAACATGTAAGAACAATACTGTGAATAAAAGTGTTAGTCTTTGACATCTTTGGCAAAATCAACTTTGGTCTCTGATGTCCTGTTGATTTTGACTTGTTCCACTACTTGGACTACATCAATCAGACTTTAAACATTGCGTTGCATCTCTGCATTTTGCAGTACTCTGCAACAGAAACACCCTTTTCAGTTTTGAACACATTATAGTGTTACTGTTCCTATTATGAGTACTTTTAAAATAGTTGATCTTAAGCATATAGTATAGCGTATCAGACTTCTGTACAGATATGTATTGCAGTATTTCTATGCCCTTTATATTTTGCTGCCTTTTTTATTTTTTAAAAAATATTTTATACTAGAGCACTGACTTAAATAAATAATGATCTGTGGTTTCTTCAGTTTTATTAGAATAATGTACTTCTTTTTTTTTTTAGATCATGATGTGCTTTTCTTGGCTGTGTTATGTAAAATGTTCTTTTTCATTCTATTTGAGTGCATGTAAAAACATGAACTGAAGCTTATGAAGGCATGCAACTGCGAAACTAAGTTTTCATTTAAAAATTATATGTATCTTTATTAGATTATAAGAAAGTAAGAATAAATGGAGCTTTTTATTCTGGTAGATTGAGTAGGCTTGTTCTGACAGATTCAATGTATCGATTTAATGGTTTTTGATTGTTTGGATGTTGCCTATTTTTTTTTTTTTTCTTTTTAATTACATGCTTGTAGTTCATATGAAAAATAAACAATCTGAATTTTCAAGTGTATCTTACTTCTAAAGGCCACACTTCAAGGAAGCTGTGAGCATAAATGGATTTGAAGAATAAGGTTCAGGTTTAGGATAAGAATAAACAGAAAATTCCATGATTTCATGTCCTTGTACTATAATGCAAGACATCAAAATGGAGTAAATAATCTGAACATCTTTCCTTCCAACTGAAGAAAACACTTGTCAGTGCTAAAATATTTTGGGGCAGCTCTATTTTCTCTGTTAAGACAGTTTGATTTTCATCTGTACCACACATTAACAAATGAATTACTGAATGGAAAATTCACTTTCTTTTCTTGCTGAATTTTTTGGGACTGACTTTCTGCTTAAGAAGAAGAAAAATATTCAGTTACTGGTTTTGTCAGAATCTTGAGTGTTTTTCTTTTGAACTTACTAAATACCCTAATTGTTGGACTACTGATTCTTCTTGGATATAGTCTTCAATCTTGTTTTGGCTATGAATTTCATACTTTTTATTGAACATTCTTTTCCCCCTCAGCATAAAGTCCAAACTTTCTCCTTTGAAAATGCTTTTAATCCATTACAGCTAAGGTGTCTTCATCATTGCAGGAGTACCTTTATATGGTGTGTTATATTGCATCGCCTTAGTTTCTGAACATTTCAGTGTGGGGTTTTTTTGGAATTGTTTAGTACTAATGTTTTATAATGGGCCATGAATATTTGTTAAAAAAGGAGAATTATGAGAAGATGCATCTCATATCATCACTTCATTTTCTACAGCTGAGAGTAGATGCTGAATTTTTGCATGCAAACTTTGCCTTTAATAATCCATGCTAGAAAACAGCCCCTGTTTCATGGCAGCCCTAATGAAAGCAAGTTCTGAGAGTAAAATTAATCAGCAGCACAACCTGTGGCCATTCTTAACAGGAATGTTAGTAATACATTGTGTTGTGGCATTGTCATCTATCTGTGGTATATAAACAAGAAATTTAGCTGTTATCTCTACTTTTTGAGTATTTTCTATTGAAATAAATGAGTGCATCCTAGATTAAAAAAAAAAAAAAGATAATGTTTTTCTTACAAAGTAATGTTTTCTTCTGTGAATCTTGTATGCTGTGTATTGTGTGTTCAAAGTAAATGCAATCCTACCCTGATATAAACAATAACTGACCTTAGTTATCCACTGTTCTCCACAGGAGTTGTTCAGGAGTTACCTGGGTGACTTTAGAGTGGGGTTTTCTACGATTACAGAAGAATTAAGCAGTGTTTTTTCAACTACTTTTCATTGTCGAAAGCAGTGTTTCTCTACACTATCTACTTTATTCTACACAGGTTGTGCAGTAACTGTAAAAGTAATCAGGATTTCTAATTGCTTTTTTTTTCTTTCTTTCTTTTTTTTTTTTTCCTTCTAACTAGAGTCTGTGTATATTTACACCACCAGGAGCTAAAGAAGGACACCCACAACTCATTCCTGCAGGGCCCATTGCACATGGCACTACAGTATCTGCTTATGTAGCCAGATCCAGAAAAACGTTGTTAGTAGAAGATATTCTGGGGGTAAAAAGCTTTCTGTTTTTAATGAGATGATTGCAGCATGTTCTTAGAATTAATTTTTTGATGCTGAAATGTTTATTGAGATGAATGTTTAATGATAGAATTTACATCTGTCTTGATACCAGGAAAATAAATTTGAGTTTGGATTAGCTGATGGAATTATTTCAGAATATTTCAGTTAATTCTAATTTTAAAGGTTTGGGGTTTTTTTCACGTTGGGTTTGAGTTATTTTAACTTTTTTTTTTTTTGGTTGTCAGGTAAAGGACATAATGGCACCATAGTCACTTGGAAAAAGCAACCAGTCAAAACTCCTGTCTTTTTGGTCTTGAAATGTTAATCCCAAACAAGAAGAATTTCATATAGTCAACCAAATTTGACAATTTGATGTAATTTTAATACAGGGCTCACACTGACAAGAATGTCAGTCAGAATTCTGGTTACTAGGCAGGATTTTTATCTCTGCGTACTCCAGTATAAAGCTAGAGTACTGATAATATCAGTAGATCTACATGAAAGGTGCACTATTGTAACTGATATCAAAATTCAGGCCTTTTTCTGTAACAGGAGTCAGAAATTCCTAAGGTGATATTCTGATAAATCTTGGCACTGTGTATGTCTGTCCTTTTTAATTTTTTAAAACACTTCATCCTCTAGTTGCATCTATGCAACTGTATGAAATTGATATTTAAACTGTACTTTATATGAGCACTTTATGATTGGCTGGTTATGAGAATGCCAAGGAAGTTTATATTCTCTTCTCTCTTCAGTGTTTCCTATCTTTTCAAGTTCTGTCCAGAATAGTAGTTTTTGGATACTGTGACCAAAATTGGACATTGCTGTATCTATTTTCGAAATCATTTGTTAAAAATTGTGTGACCTTAATTGGGCAAATCTGGGCTATAAAAAAAAATACCAGATGCCTAATGTGAGTACACTTAGACAGAGCCACAAAATCAAAAGGCAGAAGCTGCTTCCCCTGCAGTAATAGTCAGTGCTTTCTACATACTTTGGACCATTAAGATTTTATGTGTTGGTATGTTTTTTCAGTTAAGGGTTTAAATTTTTAGTGGTAATTTTCAATTGATATCATGTGCCTTATTTACAAGAGTTCTGTATTTTGATTTTACATTCATAATAAAATCATGGATTTAGTGAGGAGTAGTTTTGAACTTTTTTGTTGGTTTAATATCAGTGATTCATTGACCAAACAGCAAGATTCTTTTTGGTAAGATGGTTTGCCTTTGTGTGATATTAGGAGCTTCTCAACAGTGAAAGGGAAGCACATGCAGGTAGACTTGCCAGCCCTTTTTTGTGGGAGGACAGAATTAAAAAGAGAAAGCAGAAGGCTCGTGTTTCAAAGTGCTTCCCACTCTCTTTTGTCTGTCATTTGTTCAAATTGATTGTCATCTTAGTAATTAAGGTAGAGATTACTTGCTGTTTTCTTTGAGAAATGAGAGATTTTGATCAGCCTTGAAGGGGTGTCTGTCTTGCCTAAGCTTAGCCTGCAGGGAACATTTGGTGCAAATCAAATACTGAAGGACTGCACACTTCACATTGGGTAGTGACTGCATTACTAACCTGCTTTCTCAGGTCTGCCTGAGTTTTCCTACATGGGGAAGTGAAGCTATAAACCCTTGGACATTCCCTATGAGGATTAAAAGTTATGTATTTGGGTCTTTTATAGCAGCTGGTAGGATTATTTTAGCATTTGTTTCTGTAACTTTTGCACCAGTTCATTCAGGATGCATAAGCAAAGGAAGAAGATGCTTACTCTCATGCATAATTTTTTGGGGCACAGCAAGAGTTTATTGAGGGTTATAACTGTATAATGTAAAGCTTTAGCCTCGGGTTTCAAGTTTTTTTTCTCTTGCAAGCACTATTGTCTGCTTTCTAATACTGAGATCTGAGCAGTCCATTTCGTGATTACAAGTGCTTTGGGGTTTTTTTGAAGGGAAAGATGATGGGGTGGTAGTGTTGCTTGTTTGGGTTTTTATTTAATCTGGACAGGCATTAGTAATGAAATGCTGGTTTTGCTACCTGTGAGATTAGAGAAAAAAAGTATTATATAAACAAACTCAAAGCTGGGTGTAATACCACAGCTAATTCTGACCTTACATCAATAAGGTTATATGTAAATTAATGCTGAGACTTTAAAATTACGTTTTTTTTAGTAGATGTCTAATATTGTGTGTAAGTTATGCTGAGAGATGAGTTTTAGTGAATTTTGTAATTTTCCTGCAGATTTGGTTCATACAGGAGGGGGAGGAAAATATCAGTATGTCTTCCCTGTTAATGTTTTATCAGATTTTACATTTTATCAGATTATGTTTGCATTTTCTAGGATGAGCGATTTCCCAAAGGTACTGGACTGGAGTCAGGGACCCGTATCCAATCTGTTCTGTGTTTGCCAATTGTCACAGCAATTGGTGACCTGATTGGTATCCTGGAGCTTTACCGTCACTGGGGCAAAGAAGCCTTCCACCACAGTCACCAAGAGGTGAGCTCATTGTGCAGCCTTTGCCCACTTCCCCACGATGGTCAGGACTTCACTCCCATCCCTCCCCCCACTCCAAACTTCTGTCTCTCACTCTACTTGTGAGTTTACACCTTTTTCATGCTTGATTTTTGTTCTTATTAAAAAAAAAAATTAGTGATTTGTATTTTCAGTTAGAGGAGGTAAAATATACAAATACAGGGACACATCAAGAATTTTACCGTATGTTCTTTTGTGGATGAACAGATTCAAGGTTTCTTTACTGATTATAAACTCAATACAGAGTTGTTAGAGAAGTTAGCGCAGGGCAGGTGAGTGAAATATAAGTGTAAATCAAACGTGAAAAACCAAAATCACTTTATATAAAATAGGCAATGCTCAGTTATCTTGAGTCTCCATCTTAACTTTCCAGTACAGGTTTATTTTACATTATGGTAAGATTTTAAAATTTACTTTAGTTTACTTTTTGGTGCGGCTTCTCAAGGAATGAGCCCTATTGCAAAACATAATGTTGCAATGTTACAGCAACAGTTTATCAAGTCTCAGTGCTGGGTCTCAGGAGGGGAAAGTGATTTTAAATCCAAAGCGAAGCAAAAGAGATTTCTGATGTTTGCATTCACATTTTTACTGCCACACGCTCTCCAGCACCAAGATGTGTGTGTCTAGGTATTTCCAGTAGCAGGTATCCAGTTGGTCCCTCCAGAATTCCTTGCAACAGGAGGACAAGGGATGCTGTCTGCCAAGTCCTTATGGTCTCCTGTTTTCTTTCTAGGTTGAAAACCATGGGCTGGTTTTGGGTCAGCCTTTTCTTTAACCTTTAGGAGCTGATAGCTTTTGTGCCTCTAGCCTGTCCCATCTCTGTGAGTTGTCAAGATTTACTCACTGTCCTTTGTCTCCTGACTTAGATGCCCTTAGAAACTGTGTATAGTAGTGCTGGTCCCTGGATGACCTGCCAGTCTAGGTGACACTCAGAAAGCTCTCTTCTGCTTTTCTTAAATTCTGATGGTTCCCTATCCAGATATTCCCATTCATACTCATCTTCCCCTTTCCATGACTGTTCTGCATGTGTTACTATATTCATATAAGGCCTGTGTACCTCTGTTGTCCGTACATGTCTGTTTGTCAATCCAAAGTTAGGAGCCATTAGCCAAATACAAATGAATTTGAAAATGGAACAGGTGTTGCAAAGGCTGTTGCTGGACTAAAGGTGTGAGAAGTGCATCTTTGGTCTCACGTCTGGGTGAGGATCCTGTTACGTCCCATTAAGATGTCCCTGATGTAAAGATTAATGTACCATTCATTTCTCTCTGTACCCTTCCCCAGGGAAGGGAACCTGAACAGAGGTTAGGACAAAATGGAGTGAGTTCTAGCCAGGTGTGTTGTCTCGATAGTCGTATGAGATCCACCATGGTGCAGTTTAGCTGTACTGAGCAGGAATTATATGCATGAAAAGGACAGAAAATATTCAGGCAAGAGATACTAAAACTAGTCCTCCCAAAGAAGGAAAACAGCAGCAGTATTTTTCAAGTGTATATTTTGTTTATCAGTAAGTACCCTAGCATTCAGTTGATGTTTACATGTGTGTATTATTTGGGTAGTCAATGCCACTTCAGCTTGTTGTCACACCTTGTATTTTTTCACTGGTAGGGGGAGAGGTCAGGGTAGGGGACTAGATTAGCATGGTGGTGCCAGTGTCCCTGCTCAGAGAACAAAGAACAGGCATTCATGCAAATCCAGGCTTCATTAATTCTGCAGCCTACACACAATGTATTTAATTTTTAAAATTGATCAATCTACAATTCAGATAGGTTTCAGACATGCGCTGCTTTGTGAAAATATGAATGTTTTATGTTATCTGAAATACCTTCTGTAGCTAAAGTCCATGAATGTTCTCTACTTGGAAAAGACTGGCTGCTAAATGAAAGTATTTTATTAGTAAATTAAAAATATTTAAAAGGTCACTTTCTGAGTGTTCTAAAGCATTCTTTTCATTTTCAGGTTTCAGAAAGCCTTTGGATACCATTAGCAATTTTTATGAAATGTGTGCAAAGTGTTCTGTTTAAAAATATAAAATATAAAAGATACCTTAGGAAGCTATGCAAAAGCTGACCTCTTGTGCTTCCATTCCCTGTGCTCCTATAAAGCTCCTGTGCTTCAAGGACAGGAGATTATTCATGGCAGCACATCATAGTTAGCTGCAGTTTACATGACATTTGTTTGAAATGTTGCCTGGAAACTGTCATACTTCAAACTAGTCTTGAGCTGAGGGATCAGGTCTGGTTCTTCTGCCACCAAAACAGTAATGAGAGAAGCAGTGCCTGTTTACAGCTGGAAGTAGGTATTGCTGAAGAAAAGAAAAATACAGCCCCAGAAACATGTTAAGGTATATTTTATTTCTATGGCAAATGCTTTTCAACAGTGTAATTTTTAAAGCCCTCAGCTTATGGTATGTTTGTTTTGATGTTGTATTTCTGAGCTGATGGGTACCCAATTCTGCTTCTGAAGAGCATCGGTAAGCTCTAAAATTGAAACATTCGAAAGTACACTGAGACTTCCACAAAATAACTGTCTTCCCACAAATTGTTACTGCCTGCCTGTCTAAAACAGTTCAGTCAATTTACTTAGCAGGTGGACAGAGAAAAGAGGCATGTAACCAATGTGCACTTTTCAAGGTTACTCCAGAGAGAGTTTCTTCTTTTGTTGCAGGTTGCAACAGCAAATCTTGCATGGGCTTCAGTAGCAATACATCAAGTACAAGTAAGTGTGAGTGGTTTTTAATTTTTTCACTGTGTAACTTGTCTTCCTGTACTTGTTTAGTAGGAGCATGGATTGTGATCACATTAAGTAGAGGTCACTGCTAAAGCATTGATTAAGGCCCCTTCCTTGAACCTGGGAAAAATATGCTAACATTTTTGGTGTTCATTGAACTAGTTTTCCTCACTTGCAATCATGGATCAAGTAACAAACACTGAAAGATACTTGAACAAAGTACATAAATAATGACTAAAGTGGATTTATCACAACAATTTTGAAGGGTTGTTTCTTTTTTTTTTTTTTTTTTGTGGAAAGGCAACTGCTGTGCAAACTGGTTGCTTTCCTCCTGCTTTGGTGTTCAGTTTGAAATTATGAGGTGTTGCTAGCAAAGCCTATTTTAAGCCATCCTCACTAGCTGCTTCATGGTTCTGTAACTACAGCCACTAAGGATGCCTCATGCTGTCCCTAGCTGGGTGCCTAATGGAGCTTCACACAGTGTCAAGCTGCTCTGGCAAACCCCAGCAGCTTTCCTAATAGATTTTGTTACTTCAGCTAGCAGAAGATGGTAACACTGAAATGAAACGTATTCTGTCAACTCAGAGAAGATGCTAAAATAGATTCTTCTGTCAAGTCCCAGGAGGAAATTCATGGCATTCTTTTTTTCAAGGTGTCTTTCATACCCTTGTCAGAAGATGCACAGAAAGCTTCCTGCTTTTTTCTTCTAGGCTCTGATGTTTGCTGCCTCGGTGCTGGAAGTCACTGACTTTGGGGTGGGCACTCACATCTAGGAAGAATAAGCTGGCACAGACTATTGTACACTAGTAGAATTGCAATTGCATGCACTTGTAGCTTCACCTGTGTAAGAATTATTCTCTCCTTAACTGAGAAATCTTTCACATCTAACAAAACACGACATGTAAAGTTAAGTTCAAGCTTGTTCATTGGTCATTTTTATTTCTCTTCCTTCTTCCAAGCAGAAGGCTTGCTCTTCCCAAGTTTTTTTGCATGAGAAGAATGCAAGGGTTTTGATCTGGCATTTTGTATCTGCATTGCACAGATGAAAGATATCACTAGTTTGAAGTGATATTTTTGTGAGTGTAAAAATGTAAAAGCAGTAGAGGCTTGTTTTCTTTTTTTGGCCTCAGTGCTTGCTCTAGTAATATACAGATGTACAATTGTGCTTCAGATACAGAGTATGTGAATAGGTGAAGTAAAAATACAGTTGAAAGCTTTGCTTCATCTAATATTTTGCTTCTAAAAAGAAGTATGCATACTATTTTTTGTATTCATATTCATGCTGATTTCTCCCAAAGTTGAGCATATATCATCTGCTGCTTAGCTTAGTTAAACTTGCCTGATGTTGTGTCTATATGCTACTTTGCACACTGGAAAAAAGTGGTAAAAGTGTGGTAAGGAAGAAGGGAAACAAAGTATTTGACATTCTCAGAAGATCTGAGGGTCTGGATAAGGAAATGTTCATTCCATAGCCACATTCAGTGACAGCCTTTGAGACAGCATGAACAAGTATAGCAACCAACAGCTTTCACTGAGTCTTAGGAAAGATTTTACTTGTGTTTCACAGTTTTAACTCAGCAGCTAGATAGCTAAGATTGAAACCCAGCACACAAATTCAGCTTTTAATTTTATACAGTGCTGTAGCGCATACACACACACACACACACGTACTGGTATTTTTTTCATACAAATGAAAGGGATGGGACTCCAGTTTCCCTCTCACATCAGTGTTCTGGAGCAAATGGTTCTATGATCTGTGCTTCCAGGTGTGCCGGGGCCTTGCCAAGCAGACTGAACTGAATGACTTCTTGCTTGATGTATCGAAGTAAGTGTGATTTGCAAAATAATCTCATGAGTTTTTGATGAGCTTTTCTTTGGAAGATGGCTCTTCCAATCTACCTGTGTTCACTCAATAGCAGTAGTGGAAGCTACTCACTGTAGCTCACAAGTAGGTGCAAAGGCACACTTCAGAGGGTGGGCAAATTTCAGCATAGGGACAAGAACAAGTGATACGGATGGCAGAAGTATATACCTTTCAAAAATTTTTGTGGTGGTGGTGCAGAAGAAAATGTGACATTCATTTTTACCTTACAGAATTTCTTGATTCTTGTGGTTTTTTGCATGGATTTTTTTTCCCCCCTTTTCTTCCACCTCTTCTGTCAGAGTTAAGTGTAGCCATCTTTTGAGAAGTGACAGATAGGCTTGGTGTCTCATGGCAATTTTAGAAGGCTTGAAAGGACTCTACAGAAAGTTAGTTGGTGTGCTTCAGCTTCCCCTAATCTCCCCCCATCAATTTTTTGGACATGCACGCATGTATGCATACATATAGGGACTTCAGAGTTAAATCCTTGAAGAATCAGGGCTGCCACATGATTGTTCTTCCCCTGCATTTTCTGAAGGCTGTTTTAATTTTCAAAGACTTTTACTGCATGTAATATGTTTGCTTTTAATTTCTTGTCACTATGAGGCAAGATTAATTTGAAAGCATGGAAAGAGTGTGAAAGCTTGAGTTTACACTTGCAAAAGCAGTTTAGTGTCTTAGGTGATCCGCTGTTCCTTCATCTCTTTGTTTGCCATTGCTACTAGGAACTTTAAATAGCAAAGATAACCAATAAACCAAAAGATAAACCAGGGCTGTACTTTTGGTAAATCAGTCTGGGGTGCTTAACAGTGTTTTATGAAACTAGTTAATAGAAGAATTCCAAAGTGCATCACAACGTACTGATGATACTGTGGAAAAATGAGATGGCTCGGATTTTTGCTACAAACACTTCTGTGGGTCTTGATGAACAATTCTCAAACTGATGAGATTAGAGGATGTCCAAGATTCCTATGCCATTGCTCAGGAATGTAGGCAGCCAAGTTGACCCAGCTGGAATGGAGAGTAATAAACCACAGGGAGGAGTCTCCCCCTTGCAAGGAGGGCAAGCTGGTTGTATCCAGATGTTTTTCCCAGCTTTTTTTCTCAGGATGACCTTTTTTTTAATTTCAGCATAATTCAGAGCATGCCTCCCAAAGGGCACTCTTATCGAGTCTTGCACCATTATGTTCCTTTCCAGAGTGCTTTGATGTTGCTAACATCCATAGTGAAGTAATTTACCAAAAAAATTATGTTAATATACCCAGATTATGGACTGGCAATTTATTCTTGGGCTGACATAGTATTGAGATTGTTTTAAAGAACTTTGTAATTGTTTTACATTTTTAAGATAAAAATGACAATAAATACTGCAAATATTTATTATGCCTTTCTATAAGAAAATAATTCTCATACAGCATTATCAATTGCTAGAGTTTTTTAGTTTCACAAAAAAATAAAACCTGTGTTTTAAGGCACAAAACTGGGATATCATTTAATAATATCTTTATGAACTTTATGTAGACAAGTACTTGTATCAGCAAGAAAATAATTAGTTTCCTCTTAGAAGTGGTCTGTACCTTTGCTAACATGGAAGGAGAATTTCCTATTCAGTGGGGAAATAGTTAGTGTTCAATGTCTCCAGGACATGTTCTGCAACATTTTAGAAAGGGCAGAGTATGCAGTACTCCACCTCTTCATGTCCCTGGCAATGTAAGACTAGTGTATTATATATGTCCTTTCCACTAGCCCCTAACAGAACTGAGCTGTGTATATATTCAAGGCCATGGGACAATGCCTTTTGTCTGCTGAGAACATTGTAATCCGAGGGTTATTAGGACTCGGCATGTGGAAGATTTAGACTTCTTTTACTAATAAGTTTGACCTTTACCTTTCAATGTTCTTGACTGTCCTTGAACAGTTACCATTTTGCTGTGAAACTGAGATTCTTATAAATAAGTTACAAGATCATTCCCTTTCTTCAACTTTAACTGGTGTTGATAGAGAAGACCCATTAAGAGTTTCTTAAATAGTTGCCTTTCAACTAGTGTTAAGGGTTAGATAATATGACATGGGTTTAGCCACACTACATAGTTTTATTCATAATATGTTTTATTCATATTATGCACTTTGTGCATAATATGGGTAAACCTAATGGGATATTTTAATGTTTTGAAAGAAATGGATTTTTTTTTTTGTATTCTACTACTTTTCTTTTCCTTTTTACTTCTGCTTTTCAAATTTTCAGTGTGTTAGAGGTGCTAAAGCATTTTGATGCATTCTTGGTGTTGCTCAGCAGGATCCTATTCAGCTCACAGCAGGCAATATTTGGTAGTTTTTTACTTTTTTTACAGAGAAAATTCTATGTATAATAAAGAATATTCTCAATTCTGTAGAATAATGGTTTAAGGGAACAGAACTAGGACTGTTTCTTAATTCCATTGTGCTGTAGCAAGCCACTCAGTGATTTTCAAGGTGCAGTGGTATGTCCTCACCTTTTCTGGCTCCATGTTAAGCCATAGTGAAACAAGAGCCCCTGACATCCATTTGAGAAGTGTTTCACTAAATGCCAATGTTTACTGACTTCTCTTTCTCTGCAGAACATATTTTGATAATATAGTTGCAATAGATTCTCTACTTGAACATATAATGGTAAGTTGTCTTTTTCACTTCTAAGTTTATTAGTTGTAGTTATTAAAGCCCTTCATTCTCCTTCCCTTGAAGACACTATGCCATTGAAATATATGAGCTGTTTGTAGTGAACAAAATAATACAAACAGTGTAAACATGTCTATACAGAAGAGGTGGCAAAGGACAGCTTGATTTTTCATTGTTGCAACAACTTCCATTCACAGCTTTCATAAGGAATGAAATACGACTGTCTCTGAGCTAAGTAGTTACTACTGTGTGTCAGAGAAAGTTTGAAAGTAGTAACAGAAAGGCTTCCGGTTTTCTTTTTATTTCAGTGTGTTATATTGATTCCTTCTTCCTAAATTCAATTTGCGACATGCTGCAAAACACTGCTGAAGAAGTTACTGTCCATAGCAAGGGATAGAGATCAAACATTACTCCTAGGATATTTTTTCCAGTTGCTGAACTGTAGTTGCAAAACTACGCCCATAACTAGAGCGACAGTCAGTCAATGTTTCATAGAAACCACTAAAGCCAAGTGGTTAGTTCTTCCCATTGAAATAACTAATTAGTGAATTAAAGTACTGTTCAGAAGCAGTTTATGAGTTTCTAAACCAATTTTGAATTCAGAATTATTTCCTGAATAGTGTTAACAAGTGTGCATGGACTAGCTGTTTAGAACATGTTTTGTGTGTTTGATAAGTGAATTATGCTTTTTAGCTTTATGCTCATTGATTGAATTCTGCAGTTCTTTTTCCTAAGCATAAACCTGAATCAGGTCTGTGATACCATTGTTTAAAATTTGCATATTCAAAAAGTTACTTTCCAACAGTACTCTGATATGTGCCCCACTCTTCAAAGTGATATTCATAGATAGACTATTCAAAGACAGCGAAGTTAGAATGCAAACAACATTAAAGTGGTTTTATTTAGAAACGTGAATTAGTAATGGAAAATATTCTGCAGTGTTTGTGTTATTCTAGTTAGTACACAGTCAAGAATTCTGCACATAGGACACATTTCTGCACATTGGCTTTTCCAATTTAAATGAACTGCTTAAAAATAGCTTAGCATTTAAAAGAGCTGTATAACATAACATATGGCATTGAGAACAAATATTGATATTCTTCCCTGTTCTTCCCTGTGAATAGAGATCTGGTGGAAAACACAATTGGCAGTAAAATATGCTTACTCTTTCATCGTCTTTTCCTACTGCATCATGATTCTGTATTTTAACCTGTGTGATGTTTCATACTCAGCTTCCTTTTACGCTATAGCTGTTGTCTCTTTCTTGAGCCAATTAACTGAATTATGTGTTTGTACATTTATTGCCATTTTATGGGAGTGTGATTTTATCATTATGTGGCTTATTCTGTGTCTCAGTGTGATAAAAGATCAGAACTCAGTTTCACCTCACTACTTCAACCTTTGGTGATTGCACTTATGGTTTGATTTGTTCCCGCAATACCAAAGAAAAAAATATGGCTGTTTCTTTCCATTCTTTTAATTTTTATTTTCACCAAAATCTCTCAGCAAAGCTAGTAGTATAAGGGTGTTTTTGAATGCAAATGCAAGGAAGGGAAGTAAATGTTCAAGTTCTTGCCAATATGCTTGAGTAGTTACAAGCAGCTTATGCAAAACATGGTCCCTGGCTTCCCCATTGACAATGCAGAACATACTTTTTGTACTGATAATCCTCTTCAACTACTGGTCAGGATTTGAGCAAGGGATTTAGAGAAGTAAAACTCTCTCATCCCAGTAAGTATTTCTCAATTAGTACTGTTTAAGTAATCATTTTTGAAAAGCATGAGTCATGACCAAGGTAAGTTCTTGAGTCATATGCATTAAACCATGAAAGATTATTTGTATAAAATCAACACTGTGTTGTTGATTTTATAAAGAAATCTGATACAGTATCTGAATAGAAGCACTTACTGGACCCCTTGTCCTTTTGGCAGTTTCTATTCACTCTCTTTTGAGCAAATGAATAAGCAGTCCAGGTGGTTGACATCTTTAAATTTCTTAATGCTCAAAGGGGGAAAAATTGCACAAATCTTACCTCTTAAATTGCAGTCTCCCTGACTTTCTACTGCTCTGATGGAGTAAATGGAGTAGAAGACAACAGAATCTTCCTGGACACAGATTCTGTCTGTATGGGAGGGCCCTCCATGTTTTGGAGTTGGGCTAGATGGTATCTGTTCAGTTCCCCTCATATGACATAGAACTAGAGTCTCTCAGCTAATGATTTTTCACCTCATATGGGTTTTTTTCTTCAAGGTCTAATATTTTTCCATCTGCATTAGTGTGAAATGAAATACTTTATAGTTTTGTTTTCATTTTTTAAAGACAAGAGAGAAGGGGTGGGGGGAGATGATTCATATGGAAGTCTTGTGAATCCGTAAGGCATGCCAACTGCATGCATCGTATACCAAGATTTTGTCAGCCTCTTTCTGTAGATGAATGACTAGGTAGGTATTATATATAAAGGGGAGAGAGATCCACCTCAGATCAGATGCCATGCAGTTACTGTACCTTCTGAGCAGATAAGAAACATAGGAGACCTATCTGAATTGGATAGAGCCGGTTCTTGTGCCCACATATTGCCATCTTAAGTTAACATAGTGATCGTTGTTTGATTTTTGTCTCACTCTTTCCTCTTTTTCTCAGAAAGACTATTGTATGTGTGAGAAATACTTCAGTGAAGAGCTGTTCTGTTCCCAGGACAAGATTCTGTTCTGACAGTCAGTGGTCCTGGGAGTTGTTTTTGCTAAGATAAAACTAGTTGGTTCAAAGGAAGATAGAGACCATGCAAGTCTGTTCCTGTACTGTGGTACTTCTTTGGCTGTGGCTGGTACCTTTGGGCTTTGGTTAGTTCATGCAGAATTTCTAAGTCTCACCTCTTGTGCAAGTACTGTCCCTGACATCAGGAGGGTGCAGCCATTTCCTAACCCTCTGCCTAGGTCAATCCATAGTGATACCTCAAACGACAGAATCACAGGATCACCGAATATTTCTCACTTGGAAGGGACCCACAAGGATCATTTGTTCACTGTTAGGTATTACAGGCACACTTAGGTTTTTAGAAGCAAACACTACCCTCTCTGTTTTGTCTGTCTTTGGTGGATATTAAATACCAATATATTTGCATTGAAGATGAAGGCAAAAAGACAACATTGTTCTTAGGTATTGTTCTAACTTATTTATTTAAAATCAAGTAAAGATGAATAGCATCTAAACATAGAGGGAAGAAAGGTACCGTTTTGAAAAGCCTTGAAAAACAATTAAGTAGGAAAGCCTATTTTCTTTCAGGAAACTTTCAAGTCTCTGAAGATATTCCTGTATTTCTCAAAGTGAACACTCTACAGAAAAAAATATTGAATTCAAGATTTTACTTTTGATTGTATCATAAAAGATTGCTCCTTCAAACTGATTTCCATACTGGATAGCTTCTCAAAACTTTTATTGTACACGGATGTATGTTTTTATCAGGTAAATGACTGGAGATAATCCAACTCATGAACGTTAACACTGGTTTTGTTTTTTGTCTGTAGATATATGCAAAAAACCTGGTGAATGCAGATAGGTGTGCACTCTTCCAGGTTGACCACAAAAATAAGGAGCTGTATTCAGACCTTTTTGATATTGGAGAAGAAAATGATGGAAAACCTGTCTTTAAGAAGACCAAAGAAATAAGGTAAGAATAGCTAACAGAAGAGTGCAGTTTCATTTTAACTATGGATGTGCAGGCATTTTGTTACCCAGTTTCTGTGCCTATCTGCAGGTACCCTGACAATACTTGTCATACTGTGATATCATTCCCACCAGGACCCGCCTCCAGAAGGTAGTACTTCTGGGAATGACATTGCAGTGCCATCGAAACAGCGTCTCTGAAGCTATAACGTCACTCCTGGAAATGCCGTCTTCCGGAGGCGGTCCTTTTGGAAATCATGTTGGGAAAAAAACAGAGGTGTTCTGAGGTAGGTAAAGGTGCAGGTAATAGTGCACCTAATCCGTAGTCTGCCAGTTTGGGACTTTTTTTCCCAAGAGTGTTCCCAAGAGGAATTAAAATTTGTGTGATTCAAGCACATCCAAAGCAAGGAAATCACAATTTGCACTTCTTATGGATGGATTAGGCAAATGTAGACTTGAATATGGATTGGTCGTTGGTTTTGAAGATTTCAAGTTCAGTAATTTAATTTTACTTTTCTCATGTGAATTTAGATTTTCAAACGTTTAATGAATTGTGATACTGAACAATGCTTGAAGTGGTGAATTTGAAAATATATATTGTCTGGTAATGGCTACACAGGATTCCCTGACTAAAATTTATGTGTGTTTCTGCTTCATGTCACAGGTACCTAATTTTTACACTTACGCACTTTTTTTTAATAAAAGAGGCTAAACAACAAAGTAAATATAGTGCTTTTCACATTTCAAAAATTATGAATCCCTAACAGATCCAGACTAAGATTTTCAAAGGCACGCAGGTTTCAGATGTTCAGCTTCTTAAAAGAAAGAAGTGTGTGACTAAATATCCTGTACTAAATTTTTCCTAAAATATTCAGCGTTGATTTTTATCAGAACTTTTTTCATTTCCTCCTTATACTTTTAAAGTTCTGGGCCAATATGAGATGTGATTCATGTTTTCACTAAAACTCCTTTAGACAAACTTACTCCCACTTACCATTGTGTGAGTGAGAATGGAAGGAGTCAAAATTGGTGCAATTTGCGTACTGACAAGCAAGGAGGTGGTGTAAATTAAAGAAGCTGGCCTGCTTTAACATGCACTTTCCTACTCCTTCTTGATAATTGTTTTTCTTGCTTATATCTTTCTGTCTTTTCTGTATGTTATTGAAATGTTGATTCTAAGTGCAAGGGTGTGAGCCATTTCACAGGTACTGTATACTGAAAGTGAAGTGCAACTTCAATATCTGTAAAAAAGTGGCACTGAATGAGTCATCAGGAAGGAGTCTTAAGTTGGTGTGATGTACCTATCATAAGAAGCAACAGAAAAATCTTAACTCAAAGTCAGGTGTGCAGGATGAAATCCTGACAGCTTTATCACTAACTTCAGTACCAGACATCAGGGTACTATCAGAGTACATTTAGACTTCAAAGCGTTCCACATATGATTCTTTCTACATGGTTTTCTCCATAAATTATCTTCTGCTTGTATGTCATAACTACTTTATGTCTAAATATTGAAAATTATTTACTCACAAGACAGACGTATGGATTTTTCTGATACAATTTAGGAATATACTTGTGTAACTTCCTTGTGGTGAATAAGGGATGCAGTTAGTACCATGGCATTGTTTGATTATCATGAAACAAGCTAATCATTCCAAAGTCTACATGGCAAATGCATCTAATGTTTAGCTATGAATTTTCCACTGGTCTTTTTCCAAAATTTTGTTATCAAATACACACACACACACACACACACACACATCCCACCCAAAGAAACAAGTTCCATGTTGCCTTTGTTGTGTCTAAAGAAACAAAGAATATGTAAAAGTCATAACAAAATCAATACCTTTTAAATGTAAACACAAGTCTCAGGTTCTGTACAAATGTTTTATTTGTTAGGGATAACTCCCTGGGTTATGAAGACTTCGAATTTTTGTCACTAAAATGGTCATGTTATTGCATGTTTTGTATTAAACTATGTAGCTATATAAAATGTTTTCAGAAAGTATCTGTTAGGATGTGCTTTTTTATTTTGTTATGTACTACTAGTTTTTGTAAGATTTTTCTCCTCAAAGCAAGAAAATGACGCTGGTTGGGAACACCCATTACTGTGCCCAAGACAGATTCCACTGGAAAAATGTGTTTTCCGTATTTTCGCTAATACACATTTTTATTTTCTCCAGATTTTCTATAGAAAAAGGAATAGCTGGTCAAGTGGCAAGAACAGGAGAAGTCCTTAATATCCCTGATGCCTATGCAGACCCACGCTTTAACAGGTAGGGTGTTGTTCATTGGAAGGGAAGATAGATCATCAAACCTTTTACATCAAATTACTACTTAAATTTCATATTCAGATGCATTCATGGAGCTGTGGTCCTCTGATGAGCAGGCAACTTTTAGATATTTATTTAAATGCTTTAGCCATCAGAGATAATTTTAAGGTACAAATAAAAAGTATTATTTTATCAAATATTAATATAATGGGGGAAAATATAGTTAGATTGTTGCTGATTTTCATTATTGGTCTCCCTGCAATCTCATTAGTTTCAGGGTAGAAAAAACAGTTCACTACCAAGTAACATGCCTAAGAATACCTGAATGTTCTTTAACTCTGTGTTTGAGGCAATATTGATTCTTTGTCTTGCAACTGGCTATTAAAGGATTAAAAAGTTCTTTCTAAGTATGATACAGTAGATAGAAGTATTTGAGGGTTTTGGAGGTGAAATTCTTTCAGGTACTAATTCGGTCTACTTTAAAACAATTCAGTACAGTGTACATCAACATTTGTGAGAATCAAGGAATAGATACCAACTGATATTAACTTTTTTCTTTTTTTTCTTTCTCCTTCATGGCTCTCCAGAGAAGTAGACCTCTACACAGGCTACACAACCAGAAATATCCTGTGCATGCCTATTGTCAGCCGAGGGAGTGTAATAGGTGTTGTGCAGATGGTGAACAAAATAAGTGGAAGTGCCTTCTCTAAAACTGATGAGAACAACTTTAAAATGTTTGCAGTCTTTTGTGCTTTAGCCTTACACTGTGCTAATGTAAGTTTTATTTACAATTTTGTAAATTATAATGAGAATACTTAAGTATTTTGATGTTACAGATTATTGAAATTATTCGTAAGTTTGTTTCATTGAAATAACATTGAATTCCTTGGTGAATAATTCTCTTTTAAGAGGATGACAAGGATTTCATTTGAAATAACCATACTCTGGATATATCTATTTTGTGTAGCTAAACTGAGAGAGCAAGCTCTGAAATGTGAATGATATCTGTTTTCCCTTTTTCACTAGAAAGTATGGCTATTATTTATTTTATAAATTCAGATTGTATTTTATAAATTTAACTGGGGAATGGAGATGCCATATATTCTCTCAATTCCATATGCTTAATACTTAAAGATCAATTTTTACACTTAAATGCTGCGGTACATACTTATAATTATCCATGCTTCTAGATAAGAGTGGATGGCTATTTTCATCTTCAAACTCTTCATCATCTCAAAATTTACTATTCCTGTAGGAAAAATTAGCAATGTAATGATCATTACTATACAAGTATAAAAATGCAATAAATTCAATAAAAAGACAATGCAGAAAAACTGTGTTATATATTCATGGGAGGTAAAATACAATGCAAAGCCAGTTAAGCCTGGTGATTTACATTAAGTAATTTTACCAATATTGTGCTATTGGTACAGTGGGGCAGCAAATTTTATTACCAGTTACTTCAAGTTGTTTCACGTGGGTCAAGGCAGGTAGAATGGCCTGCATATAAATTACACTTGGGACTATGCACACTCAGTTGTGTGTAAGTTCACTCTTTTTAGATGGTGAATGTTACCATGCAGGGTGCACTGCTCCAGAGGATTGTTTTACTAGTACATTGTAATGTCCCCACATGTTTGCAAACCATGCCATGTTTGCAACAACTGTCTGAACCTCTCAGTAATTAACTGTGCTTATTTTTCATACTGAATAGTAATGTAGGTATGATGAACATCTCACATACCTTTTACTGAGCATAGATAGCAGTAATTTGTACTAATTAATAGAATTCATACAGTGGCAGAAAATATGAATTGTGCCCTGGTATAGATTTTCTGTCTGTTAGAATTTTGCAGGGGACTTAGCTCTGTTTCTGACTCCTGAACTTTGATTCTTTTCCTTGGGAGAGCTCACATGCAGTGAAAAGTCAGCTGAGCCTTAGATATTTACCTGAGTGAGTAGATCAGAATGATGTGATAGAAGGCCTAGTTTTCCAGAAGTACTGAATTCAGTGTAATCTGTCACTTTTCTAATGTGTGAAGTTGTGCAGCCAAAAGCACTGTAATTTTTGCAGATGTGTATTTTAATAATCAGTGCTTGAATATGGGAAATAATTTTTTTCTTTATTAAAATTCCACATTCATGCATGACTTCTCTCTCTTTCTCAGATGTACCACAGAATTCGTCATTCAGAGTGTATTTACCGTGTAACGATGGAGAAGCTATCCTACCATAGTGTTTGTACAGCTGAAGAGTGGCAAAACCTCATGCACTGTACACTGCCTCCACATATTTATAAAGAAATTGAGCTGTAAGTATTTTTCTAATGTAGCAGCAGTTGTATATAGCCTGTTAATTTTTTTTTTCCTATTTGTAGTGGAGTTTTTTGTAGGAAGCACTTTTATTATTGAACTACCATATCATGAACTGCCCTATCATGGGGTTTTATCTCTGGCTTTCTTATATTTAGTTATACTTAATGACCCGTGAACAAAATTTACCTCTCAAAGATATAAAATTACATGCACTAAAAATTTTTTCCACAGGCATGGGTAGCTGCAGTAGTTGCTTTAAGCATTAGTTTTTACCTAGGATTTGTAGGGATGTGCTTTCATTCTGATAGTCCCAAGTCACCATCAGCTCAGTGCCAGAGAGGAAGCCAAGCTTACGACCAAATGCACGTTCCCATCCCCTTGGACATGATCTAGAATTAAACATATACATCCCAGCTTGTTCCTGGAATTTTCTGGGTTGTGTATGTTTTTTAGGCTTGGTTTTGGGGTGTTTGTGTAGGGGGCATTTGGTTTTTTTGTGAGTTTCAAGTATGTATGTGTGTGTGTGTTGTGCATCTCCTTGAGCTTATTGAAGGAAGAGCAAATGAAAACCCAATGTTACAAATCCCAGGTACTAGAGTGTAGAGTTGCAGCCTAATTTTGGAGGAGGACTTCCCATCCAGCCTTTTAGGCTTTCTCTGACATAATTTAGTTATTTTCAGCTGCTCTATGCTGAAGATGTACCTCCATCTCTGTTTTAATGGCCAGTCCCCACTCAACGCTAACAATGGGAGTCATCATATTTTTAAGTCACTCTTTTAGGTCCAGGACAATAAATTCTACTCCAGTAACCACGTGCCTAAAATCAGCTATTGAGTCACAAAATCTAAGTTGTCTTTTTAAACCTAATCTCCAGAGCTCGTTCACTTCTGTTCGGCACTGAGCATTGTAGCTGTGAGCAATGTGAAAGCCTGTGCTTAACAGGGACTGCTTATAGTTAAAGTTCATTACATGCTGAAGTGATTTGCTTGAATGCCAGAGCATTAACAGCTTGCAGGATTACACCCTAATAGAAGCTTATTCTTTGCAATATAATTTCTTGTGCTTTGTAAGGTGATATTATATAACCCACCTCCTCAGCAAAAATGAATTTTACTTGCAAAGATGACAGGTTTCATTCTAAATTATATTAACATCCTTTAGTTCAAGCAGTCAGAATACATTTAACCATTTTCTGAGCAATTCAGCTACCTTCAGTCCTCTCACAGCTGCTGTGCTCTTCAGTATGGCAAGCAGTTAGGTGGATTTCATGGAGAAGAAATAGAGGACTCACAGCACAGAAAGTGCAGGGAAAAGGTTAATTAATAATTGAAGGAAAAAGAGTTTGACTGTCCTGGGTCCCTAAAATTAGCCCTAAATATTGATATCAGGAGAGGAGAGAAGTCTTCAAGTAATGAAGCATAAAAAATATGGTATTAAATGTTGAATTTTTGAAGTTTCAGCTTGATTTCTATGAGCCAGTAAAAACTGATTTTTTCCTCTATCAAAATTAGAGCGAGTCTCATGCAATTTATGCAATTTATGACAGCAATTATTTGAAAAAAATCCAGTAAATATATTTTTAGAGACACCATCTTTCCAATTCCTGGGAAGGAAGTCCAGAATATTTTAGGAATGCCTGTAAACCTCTCATTGTCCCTGAGAATTTTTTTTTTTGTCTATTATTTAATCAGCAAATCCTTAAAGAAAGATATATGTTTCTGCTAAGTAAACAAAGCCAAAGGCTAACTGTTGGACTTGATCATAAGGGTCTTTTCCAACATAAATTAATTACTAAATGGTTGTATAAAACTATGAGTATAGTTTCATGGACCTTAGCAGAAATACGTAATTTAACATTACTAAAAAATATAGCCTGTAAATTCAGTTTTCTGTGTGTATTCAGAAAGAAGTGAGACTTGCTGGGTATACATTTCCTAGTCATTTTCACTTGTTTTTAGTAACAATGAAAAGGGGTTTGTCTTTACTAAGGTGAAACTTTCTTCTTAGATACCATTTTGATATCAGTCCATATGAGGATGTCTGGCCTGCCATTTTTGTCTACATGGTTCATCAGTCCTGTGGGACAGCCTGGTATGGAGTATATGATTTCTTTCTTTAATTGTTAATTTTGTGTTTATTTATTAATAATCTTGGAGATAACTGCTTTCTGATTCAAGGTCTGTGTTCCTTGATGTTTTTTCCTATGTTTGGTCTGTACAGGAGTGTAATAAACAGGCTGGATTTCATGTCTCAGCTCCTTGGTCCTTGGTTAATAAAATGCGGGAACAGTCAGGTTAAAGAACTTGTGATATCACCCAAATACTTGGCCTTCCAATATACTGAAAAATTGTTTAGCTCTGAGATGAGGTTGCTTTTCAGACAGAAGACGGTAAAGACAAAAAGCAGTCTTCCCAAAAAGGGGAGAGCGTGCATGAAAACTGATTTTTCAAATATATAGTTGCTGAAATTAATAATGTATATGGTAAAAGTAAACTAAGATCAGATCTTATCTTGCTAAGTGAATCAGTTATTTGCATAGTTGTGCATTAATTTTGAAAGTGATTAAATTAAATTGAATGCTTCATTTGCTGTCCTTTCTCTCAGTGTTCATTATCATTACCAAGATCAGTAGCCTCTTGGCTAAGTATGGCCCGTTGCTGAAAGAAAGGAGCTGCTCCAAATTATGGAAAAAAATCTATAAATGGTCAATTGAAAGGGGAAGTACATCCCTACAAAAGGAAGAAACATTCAGGAAATGTTTGTTGGTGTTTCATTTTGTCTTGCTAACTGAATGAATCTCCATGCCCTCAAAGTGTAGTCAAACCAGAGGGTCTTTCTCAATCTTCCTCAATGCTGCAGAGTGGATGACTCTTGTAAAAACAGTTCTCTCCTGCTCAGAGTAGTTAGCTTGTTTCCATTCCAGACTGAATGGCTGTGGATGCAGGATTGGGGGTCATATTTTCAGTCAGGGTCTGTTCTCTTCTCTCTCTGAATCCCAGTCTCTTCCTTTCAAGGTGTAGCTTTGATGAGAAAGAATTGGTATCTACTTGATGTTTTTCAAATGAGCCTCATCTTTCACATATCAAATTAAGGAAACAAAATGAGGAAAATATTTGAAAAGGAGACTGTTGGAACAGGACTTGTATTTAATTTCTGGAAGAACAAAACTTCTCAAACCCTTGACAAAAAACCAAGAATTTTAAGACTAAAATTTGATTTTAATATATTGAGAAGTAAGGTTGTGCCTTAAAGTATTTACCTATATAATGTATAATTGTCCTGTCCATGGAGGATTTCAGAGAAAATTCTGTCATACTCACTACAGTTTCTTTGCTCTTCTGAAGCAATAATATTTTACTGCTTTAATCAAGTATGCAAAATACAGCAGCGGACGAAGTAATAGTATTCCACTTTGATGTGTCACAGATAATGATTTTCCCTTTAGCTATAACTGTACTGTCATGTAATAACCATTGAGTTGAGATTGGGTGCAGATGGAAGTGACTACTGTGATATTCTGAATTATGAATTAAGTACTACTTTAAACAATAGTTCTGTCACTCTCTGACTTTTTAAAATTAAAAAAGAAAGCTTAAAGTTTTTTGAAAGACAGTATGCTTCTGGTTTTCCTAATGTCAGATTAAGGCCAAGAATAATAATTCCATTGCTCAGCACGCAACTGTAGAAATACACATTTCTGCCTGTTTCCATGTAGTAGATGTGTCTGCATTTTTACACATAGGTCAGAAACATTCAGCTTTTTTCTCACCTCACTAGTACTGCAAAACTAGAACATTAGTACCACTTTCCTGATATACCCAAGAAATTCTTAAAATGTGGAACTTAAATCGCAGCAACAAGGGAAAAAAATGAGAATAAAGTAAAACTGCCTTTTTATGAGGGAAAAAGTCATTGACTTAGGACTTAACAAAATTTTGTTTGGTGAGAAGTGAAGAAACCGAGAGATGTGAATTTCAGTTCTCTTAGGCTAAGGTGGAAAAAAAATCTAAAAGTATTGGAAAAATAAAATCTTCCTCTTTTCACAGTGTCAATATGGAGCATCTCCATTTAAACAGGTTTATTTCTTCTATGTCCTTTGCTTAAAAACCCCTGAATTTTCTGTTTTGATCACAAATCATGTTTTTAAATTGTCCATTAGATGCAGACTTGCACTATATTTCAAGTTGAATAAGCAATTGAAAGAAAGCACTTCAAGTTTCTGGGAGCAGGGAAGGTCATGCAATTGTGTTGACTGAGCTGGGTAGCATGACTTATGTTCCCGAATTTAACAGATTAAACTAAGAGCATTGTCAGGTGTCCACGCTCCTCTGTCCTTGCCAAACTTGAGTGACTCTCCATGTCATTCAATGAGTCATCCACAGTGAGAGTCAATCCTAGCAAGAAGGGTAAACCAAAGACCATCTTTTCTCCTCTGCTGCTTGTTTTTCCCTGTTCTTATTTCTTGTCTCTGACCGAATTAATTTCTTCCTAGCTTTGAACTTGAAAAGCTGTGTCGATTTACTATGTCTGTGAAGAAGAATTATCGCCGCGTGCCCTACCACAACTGGAAGCATGCAGTCACCGTCGCACATTGCATGTATGCCATCCTGCAGAACAACCAGGGCCTTTTCACTGATCTAGAGGTAGGTGACATGATGGTATCAGTTACCACACCTCATCAGAGCTATCAGCTGTTGTACAAGTATATTTTCTGTGCTAGAGTTTTTTTGTCAGTTTGGGCAGAGTGTATGTAAAGGTCTTCATGGAGGAATGGATGTGAGTAAAGAGTTTGAGGGAGGACTATTACTCTCATTCCTAATCCTAGTCATGTTTTCCAGGACTGCCCCTAAAAAAGCAGTGTAGGTTTGGTACAAATCCATGTCTAAGTTTTGTGGTCCTCCCTGCCCACTTACAACCACAGACTTTAATTATTAACTAACTGTCAGATCTCTTGTGAGGGAGGGAAACACCCTGGGTCTTGAATCCTGTGAGGTCTGGGAGATCCTAAATAGGAGGACAAGGGTTGCAGAGATGGCTGACATATGTGAGTAAAGGAGAAGAGCCAAACTTTAAATTGATCTCTAAATGGAAAAGATAAATAGTAAAATGGAAGGCTTAGAATGTTAATACACAGTATGGAAAACTGTCACTTGTTTTTCTTCTGAATAATGGTAGGTACAACTGAGGGTGCTGTCTGTTATTAATGTTACATGAAACTTTTGACTCAGAGAACCTACTTTCAGTTATGTATAACTGCCAAATATTATCCATTTGGGCTGTAATTTTCCAGGCTCTGTTAACTTCCTCAAGTTGATCCATTTGGGGAAATTTCAGGCATAATTGTTTGGCTCTTTAAAAGAGATATGCTAGTAGAAATCAAAGTTTTGTTCAGTGTATAAGAGTAAAATTAAATTTGGCGATCTTTCTTTTGAAAAGGTATAGTTTATCCTGCTGTAAAGGAAAGACTTGAAAGTTGACACTGAAATGTGAAAGAGGCATATGCCAGGCATATTTGGCCAAGCTATGCAAGTTTGGAAAAAAAAAAATCAGTATTCCTTTAACAACAAAAATCTGTGGAGTGCAGCTTCAGAGAATTTTTAAAACTCTGATAACATTCAGTAGTAACCAAGTGGTAAGCCCCATCTCTTTGGAGATGCAGAGTAAGAAAGAGAGAGCAAAAAAGACAGCTGTTAAGAGAGATGGAAACAGTATTTTTTCCCTGCAAACTCCAGCCAGCCTTCATCTGTTTGAGTGTCTTATTCCAGTCAATGTCCCAGCTTTTCAGCAGTCTTCTTTCTTGATAATCCGACAAGAATACAGGAAACTGCTGAAAGAAAGTTTGGGGATCTATGGGCTGACCTCAGGTGAGGGATGCTGACACAAACCTCAGTAGATTTAGAGATGGGAAGAGAAGTATAAAACACTGTAAAGGAGACATTGATCTTGAGACAAATAGATCCAGCAGTTTTCAGTGATTAAAGAATTAGGATCCAAGCAGGGACAGTAGGCACGAGGTCAAGAGCGCTGTTTTTGGGCACTGTATAATCCTGAAGGACTGAGACAAGAATGACTTCCTGAGACACGGAGACTGGGACAAGCTGGTACTGTGCAATTTCAAGTGATAGAGGTCTGTGTTATGCTCCTAAGGGCTCCACTTCTGCTGAGGATCTGTGTGGACACATGCTGCTGCATCACCTGAGGTTTTTTATATGCTTTTTAAAAATATACAAGATGAACTATTGAAAAGACATAATTCAAAATAGAAGTCAATGTCTCAAAATCAGAAATACAATTGGTGTTGCTGCAGCCCTCTTTCTGCACATAGTGTATTTTTGATAATATTTTTAATTGCATCATTAATTTCTTAATCATAAATCATTGTTTGCTATTTTTCCACAGAATCATGGGTCCCTTAGTATAGTATCCAGGTTTGATGTTGCACACTTAATAGACGGTTAATCAATATTCTTTTTCTGCTTCATCTTATAGCCTTATCCTTGTTTACTGAACACTTAGCAGAATCAATTATAAGAGGAAGCTATTAGGTCTCTGAAGACGTTTTCTTGATACTTCATGCCAACAGTGACAGAGTCATAAACGTTAATGAATTTGTTTTCCAAACACATAAGTTAAGTGAAAACCTTTTGAGAAAGAGATTTCAGGGACTCCATTTCTTCAGGATATTAAGGATTAACTATATAAAAATCCCAGTTACTGTCTTTATTTGTTTGCAATTGCTATTGACTTGGAGATTTGGTTAACATCTCTAGGAGTGTTGCAGAGGCAGGTCTGGCATTGAACTTCAGTGTATCTGTCTTGACCAGGAGATCATACATCTTGTATGTTTCTTCTCCCTCAATAACTGCACTTTTTATTGTTTTAATAACCATGGTAAGGATTCAGTAGATAACCAGACATTTCTTCTGAAGCAGAGTTCATCCAACAGTACGTTATTGTCAAACAAGGTTTTTTAAATGCATAATATAATTACAACTGGAGCAAGAATTTCAATTCGGCATGTCCTTACTGTCATGTTTCTCTCATTTTTAAGGATATTTCTACATGTGCTCTTTGAAGGCAGTGTGAGCATAGTGCAACTTCTACCGTATTTTGGGTAGAGAGTGACATCTAGGGGCAGGAAATACATCTTGCTTTTCATGCTTGTGTCAATTTTTTTGTAGCGAAAGGGTCTTTTAGTTGCATGCCTGTGTCATGACCTGGATCACAGAGGTTACAGCAACAGCTATCTTCAGAAATTTGATCACCCCTTAGCTGCTCTCTATTCCACATCAACAATGGAACAGCACCACTTCTCGCAGACTGTGTCCATCCTGCAGGTAGGATTATTGAAATTGTGTGTTCTGTGCATTAGTGTTCAGTGGTGGAAATAGGAGTCACATCATTACCCACTAGATTTTCTGAAGCATGCTCAGCTTAATTTCTCTATTATAGTACTCATTTAGACAAGTGGAAGATTTATTACAGCAGGACAGGTTTCACAATTAGCAAAACAGCTTTCTCAGAATCTTGAAGTTGTAAAAAATATCGTGTATTTGAGGGTCTTTACTTATGGCCCACCTTTGAAGCTTTTAGCTTCTGGTTCTATGGAAGTTTTTTTCCATGACCATGTGGAATAGGAACTCTGAAAATGAAAAATCATTTTCTCAGTTACATATTTAGTTTTTTGTCATAATGTGTTTCAACAAAGTCTTCAACCATTCTGAAATTTTGAATAAAAACTCAAGTACTGGCAAAAATTTGTATGAGAAATTTGAAAACCTGCTGTAATAAATTCGGTGAACATTGAATGTGTGGCATGAAAGAGGAAGTTTTAATTTTTCATGCATGAAAATTGTAAACTTATTTCATTATGTTATCCCTTGCTTTTTTGTTACTTGACAATTTGAAATAAAAAAACCTGAGTAAGGTAATATTCTGTGAAAGATAGTTCCTAGTATGAGGTCATGTGTCTTTATGTTTAATGAAGAAAAAACTGCAAGAAAACGTGCAGACACTTTGGGAAAATACAGGTGTGCTACACAGCCACACACATATTTTCTCATGAGTGAAGTTTTTATAATTCTCAATTAGAAGAGTGAGAACTCTTACCAGTGAAACTGCTGCCAGTCCACACTTGCGCTCACTGGTTTGAGTTTTCTGTGCACACTCAGCCTTAACTTGCTACTGTGACACTAATTCATTGTTAACCTTTCTTTCTTTCTGGTTTTTCAGGGGAAGATATTTATTTTCTTAAATATGTAATCATCTTTTAGGAAAAATACATATTCTGTCTTGCATTCAGAAGCACATCTTGTGATTATGGTTTTAGGTATCATATACATTTAATCACAGAATGGAAGCTTTATCTCTGAATGCTCCTTCATGTAGGAGGGTGTAATTGAATCCTTCAGTGGTGGTATGGCATTAGATGTTTAGTGTTCATTCTTTGTGTGAATTTGTGCACAGTGAGCATGTTCCTGAGTCATTAACACTTCACTGTCCAAACCATTTTGCATTTTTTTCTGGCAGAAATGTTGTAATCGATGAAGATCCCATTTGCCAACAAGGCAGGCAACCCTTTTGCTTCCCTGCTACCTCCTAGATTTGCTGTCAGTGTGAGTGAGGAAAGGGGGGATAAGTGGCCAGGGCTGTAGAGTGGATTCTAGACACTGGCCACTGAAACACCCATGCTGGTGGTAATTAGCTGCAAATGCAGACTAGAGCAGCCTTTGGGACTTGCTGGTTTTTGTTTGAATCAAAAGTCTTACTGAATTCCTGGACTGATGGAAAAAAAAAAAGCCAAACCAGCCCACCAAGCACTTTAGGGTTTATCTGAGTGAGTTTTAATTTTATATTAGTAACCTGCAGTACTTTTAACCTCTTGAAACTTTAGAGTTGCTTTGGTCATCCACCTGCAGTTCTAGTGTACTCCATACTTAGGACACAGAAGATTCTATTCACTAGCTTTAGCTCAGCAGGGAAAGAACAAAATGTTAGGAGCTGTACTTTGTATGTACTACTCAAAAGCCTAAGTGACACACTCATAACTGGTGGCTTCTGTCAGCACTTTACAGAATCAGTTCTTTTGAGTAGTCTGAACAGAAGCTGTCACAGTGGTCTTTCTGAGAGTGTAGCTTCTAAAGCCCAAGAGTAGAATCCAGAATAATTTAAATACTAGGACAAATAGCCTGTTCCCATGAATTAGACAGCCAGGTTGGGAAGTAAAGGGTCCCCAAACCCCTAAATTGTGAGAATTAGTAGTAGTAATTTTTTGCTCCTAAAGTGCTGATGATGGGTTAAAATGTTCTGAATTTTTTTTTTTAAACATCATGTTCTATGACTTAGAAATCTGTCGAAGGAGCATTGAGACTTAGATAGATTCTATTTTCTATTCATTATTCACAATAAATCTACTTGTCTAAGTAAAAGTACTGGAAAATGATGTTTACGTTCCGGATGGTGAGAGAAACCAAGCCTATTTGTACTGCAGAGGATTTATTTTGAGCAAATTATGTAAATACTTGATGAAAGTCAAGGAAACTTTTTGAGCTTCAGGCCAAATGCCAATTAAATGTCAAAACCCATCTGCATTTATTATAGTTTAATAATATTTTTTTGTTTCTGAATGTGCACACCTTGACATGGCTAGCTCGTTAGTTTATTTTTTTTTTGGTCTGCTTCCTCTCAACAGTAGGAAGAGTTTTGACAAGTTGTTTTCCAAATCTTAGAGACAGCAGATAGTCTTGACTTTTTAAAATATGCTATAGCTTCATTAGCTATCATGAAGCATGGATGTTGTCAGTTAAATGATCAATAATACACTGTGGAAATTGAAAACTGATGGCAGTGGTGTGTTACCAGAGCCTCCATAGTGGAAACCATTGTCTTTAGTTTATGAGTCGTTCAACTTAAGGTTGAACAAAGCAGCTTTTTCCCCTAAATGTTCATATACCTTAAAATAATTAACTTTATTTTTATATAGAAAATCGTGTCAGTAAAGGCAGCAATTTCAGGCACATTTCATTTGGAACGCTAGGAAAACAAAATTATTTTGTATTTATAACTTCAGTGTTTCTTTATCCATACTATATATTACACAGTATCAAAACTGGGCTTAAGTGAATCAGGTACTCAGTTTAGCAACTGGTCCAACACTGGACCAGAATTGAATCACAAATTTCCAAGTCAGCACTGTCTGGAAGTTCTGTGTCTGTAGTGCTTCTAAATCAAAGAAAAAGATTTCAATACTTTTTCTCTAGTAATACCTTTAGGCTTCAGAAGGAGCAGTCCCAAAAACAAATTGGTGGCTTAGTCACAGTTTTTTTTCACTACAGTGTTTGAAAAGTTAAAAAAAAAAAAAAAGAATTTCAGGCTATTAACATTTGAATTTGCAACAAAACTTGTCATTGGGCTGTAAAACCGTTGCAACCTGTATGGTGAAGTAAAGACTGAAATCATCTCAGAATTAGAGCTTGTGCTTTTTATTGGTTTTTTACTTTTTCATAGCTGGAAGGGCACAATGTCTTCTCCAATCTGAGCTCCAGTGAATATGAGCAAGTACTTGAGATCATCCGGAAAGCCATCATTGCCACAGACCTTGCCCTGTATTTTGGAAACAGAAAACAGCTTGAGGAGCTGCATCAGACAGGAGCATTAAACCTTAAGAACCAAACACACAGGTAAAGCAGCAAACCAGAAGTATATCCCAATGGCATTAGTCTAGAAAGAGAAACCCTTTTGTTTTTTTAAAAGGATTATCTCTGAATGGTAATTTTCTTACATATGTGATCTCTAATAGCAGCAGTGTGCAAAATTTCACATATGTAACAGTAATTTCCATTGCTTTATATTTGCATTGACCCTTATATGGCTGATGACTCCTCTATCTTAACATAGGGGAAGTGCACTTTGCCATTTATTGATTGATTATACTGTGTATTTGTGTATTTCCTCTGGTATATTTGTCTGTTGGTACATGTTTAATGATTGCTATCACACTGGCAGGCAAGTTAGCAAGCTCTGTGCTTTTTCACATGGAATAGGCATTATTAACAAAGATGCAGGTGTCCTTAAGGACCATCTTAATTTCTCCATTGGATCAAAACACGTGAATTTAAATTAAATTGCCAGTTTTCTTTATAAAACTTAGATTCACAAACCATAGATTTGTGCTATAAAATTGATTAAATAGGATTTTTGTGTGTGTGTGTGCCTTATTCTAATAATGATTTTAATACCAGTGATGATGTTCAGTCACTCTGTGACCAAGTTTGTCAGCGTTTGACAGAGTCACGCCTTGGATTCTTCTGTCAGGGTTTGAATTCATTCCAACAAAGCAATGACAGTATCTGAGACAGACTCAGAAGCAGTCTTTCCTCTCTTTTGGAGCATATTTCCTCTCTCTTTAAAGAACAGAAATAAATGCAACAATAAGATATGCCATCTTTCTTTTTGTAGACTTGTACTGTATTTTCAGAAAATTATGGAGGGGCATGTGAGTGTTTTAACAGGCAGGCACTCTGTGCCCTTGTCAATGTATGTGATTGTGTAGAGGATGGCCAATGAACTCTGCAGACAATGAAGGGAATACAACATGGAATACAGTATAGAGTCTGTGCCATGCCTTACCAATGAATCATAAATGAGGAAGAAACAAGCTAGGTGGGAGAAAATTTATAGTGTATATACATTGCTGCTGATTAAACTGGGCAAGGGCAAATGAAAACTTAGCAGAGTGATCATTAATTCTTTTCCAAACTTACAATTTAATGTTATTTTATTTTAGAGATAGAGTGATTGGACTGATGATGACAGCTTGTGATCTGTGTTCTGTAACAAAATTGTGGCCAGTTACCAGACTGACAGCCAACGATATATATGCAGAGTTCTGGGCTGAGGTACGTGTGATTCTTTTGCTTACTCTCCTTATAAATGGAAGTATTCAGGAAGAAAAAACCCAACTATGAGTATTTTTCAATCAATATCTTGGTGTACTTGTTTTAAAGAGAGTTCAGTGGTGCATGCATGTGTTTGTTGCTTACTCGGAAGCTATTTAAAGAGCTGAGTTAGCTATCTAATTTTCAGGCAATGTTTTTTCTCTCTGTTCAAGATAACGTAGAAAGTATGTCCTAACAGAAAGTGACCAAGCAACAGAACACAGAAGAAATCACTAACTGTAGTCACTAACTTTAGTTACTTGTAGAAATGCAAAATACGAAACCAGTTTCCAGGTCAGCTGCCTTGAAACATAAAGCTATAGTTTTATGTTTCAAGTGATTACAGAAAATGCTAAAGCAAATATGGCAAACATTAAAGCTTTTCTGAGGCTTCTCTGTGAGCCAGATCAACAACAGTGTCTCAGAGAGAGCTGGATCTTCAGTATATGGAAAGCTACTTGACAGTTAAGGTGTACTGAGAATTGAAACAAGACACTGAACTGTAGTAATGTAACCACGTTCATAAATAAATATGCAGTCTCTCACATGTCTTATGCTGAGGAGTAAATATCCTAATTGTTTAATTTTTAAAGTGGAAGTGACTGCTCTGGGGATAAGAAATTCTGAGGTTGTTCCGTAGAGTGGAGTTATGCAACTTTAGGAGATACATTGTATTTTCAGAACTATTATTGAATGTGTGTATGATTAAGTGTTTTTTTTTTTCTCTTATGTGCCCTGTGGAATCTCGCAGTATTCCGTGGGCTTATTTCTGTTTTACTCAGGCATAAAATAGAAATCAGGCCCACGGAGTTGATGTAGCATGCAAATAATGTGGAGATTGTTATCCTGCCTGTTGCATGTTCATGATGAAATTCCAGATGTGCGCTTCTTGTGGGTGTATTGCGTATTCACATGTTCTTGTTCTGTTAATTATAAACAGTCCAGACTACAACAATATTTGAAAAATGCTGACTGTATAAACTCAAAGATCTAGTTCAGTACTCACTTTCTGAAATGCCTGTACTGGAAAGAGAGTGTTCTAATGAGTGATGTAATCGAGGTATAATATTGACATACCTCAATGATTACATACTCAACTTTTTTGCTAATAAGTAAACAGACTTTTCAATGCAAATCTTGTGAACTCAGTGGAGAAGGAAGGATCAAACTGATTTTCCATACTCAAAAATAGTAAAGATGGAATTATGGACATAATTGTACCTGTCCAGATGTTAATTTTTTGTAATCCAAAGATGAGTTAATAAAGGTAGATGTTGATATATTGCTATTTCATGGAGCAAATGTAAAGTAGAATTTATTGACAGTAACTGAATTCTGTAATAAGTGTTGTATTGAATCCTCTTTTAAGAGGAGGTTGATTGAGATACAGGAGAAGTTGAATATATTGTGATCCAGTCAGGATGGCTGAGAGATCCAGCCACAGGTATAGAAAGATTAGACTGTGTTTCACTGCAGAAATTGTTACCTAATTGGGAAAAAGGTTACCTGTAGAAAAGTATATTTAACTAGATTGAATGGTTATGTTGCATGAGTGTTGTGGTTTAACCCCAGCTAGCTGCCAGGCCCCATACAGCCACTTGCTCACCCCCCCCACCAGCAGGACTGGGGAGAGAATCTGAAGGTTAAAAGCTGGAAAACTCATGGGTTGATATAAAGACAGTTTAAAGGGAAAGCAAAAGCTGCACACACAAGCAAAGCAAAACAAGGAATTAATTCAGTGCTTCCCATGGACATGGTTCAGCCAACTTCAGGAGAGCAGGGCCCCATCACATGTACTGGTTACTTGGGAAGATGAACACCATCACTGCAAATGTCTCTGCTATGTTCTTCTTTCTTTCACTTTATATGCTGAGCATGATGCCATATGGCCTGAAATGTCCCTTTGGTCAGCTTGGGTTACCTGTCCTGGCTCTGTCTCCTCCCAGTCTCCCATGCACCCCCAGCTCCCTCACCAGCATGGCAGTACGAAAAGCAGGAAAGGCCTTGGCTCTGTGCAAGCCCTGCTCAGCAATAACAAAAACATCTCGATGTTATCAACCCTGTGCTCAGCATGAATCCAAAACACAGCCCCATACCAGCCACTGTGAAGAAAGTTAACCCTACCCCAGACAAAACCAGCATGATAAGCTACAAGTAGGATAGAATATTACAGTTGTAAAAGTAGGATAGACTACTGCTTCTAATAACTACTTGAATTCATCATCTTAATATGCTGAGTAGTGTAATCAGAATGTTTTATAATATTTCTTCTTAATGAAATCATTAACTAAGACAATAGCTCTAGAAGAGGTTGCAGCAATTTTGTGGTATGTCACAGTGATCTTTTTTTTCCAAAGCCCAGTATAGCTAGTGTCTTCAACTAAGTTCCGCCTTTGTATCACTCTGCATGAAGCTTTCCCAGACTGCTACAATTCAACCAAAATAATATGTTGGTCATCAATTATACAGAATTACAAGCTTGTATAAATATGTCTGTTGTGATTTTTTTTTTTGTGAGATATGAGGCAATTGTTAAACCCTTTCTATAGTATTTTTAAGAGACTTATAAACCAATTATATCCGTACTGCAAGGATGATACAAACTTCTGGGGTTAAAAAATGGGGGAAGCTTCTGGCATCTTCTCACACCCCACTACCAAAGCCTTGCCATGCAAACCCAATGCATAAAGTTAGTCAATTGAAGATCACTTTGGAATCCCAGACATGGGCAATAGCCAAAAGCAGTCATTACTGTAGTCACTGTAGTTGCCTGTGGTTTGACAATGCAGTTGAGGCATAAGACTTGGAAAACTTCAATTTTTAAGAAGTAATCTTTTCAAGGTCGAATGCAGTGCTCAGAAATGTGTTTTAGCTGCTCTGCTGGTAATGGGAATGTAAGGAGAGAGTTTTCTCTTGTTCCTTACATATATCCAGTCTTTGGATACACTTTGTTTTTCCCAGTATTCCTCTCATGAATCTAGAGGGATAACATACTGGAAGCAAAGAAGGCTGTTTTACAGGCAGCTTCTTCAAAGCAGCATGGTGAAAACCACAAAATTTTTGGCAAAGAGGGCACACTGTAAATTCATCTGGCTTACTCAGCTTTTCTTTTGATGAGTGAGTTGTGTTTTACTGGTCATTGTATTATGGTGCTTTAAACAGATATTTTGAAAGATGAGACTAGAATAGAACAGAATAGAATGATTTCTTCGGGTTTCAAAGCTGATTTTTATTATGGAGACACACACACTTGGAAACAAGGAAAATATGTGTGTATTGACAGAATTTGCTATTTACATTATCACTTAGGTGAATGTACAAAATGAGCCTCTCCTTAGGCATTTTTCTGAGACTGCCTCAGAGTGATACCACAGGTTATTTTAAGTTCTGGATTTTTAGATAGACATAGATTAGAAGATAGAAATTAATTCAGGTGTCAATAGTCTTGTTTTTCTTTTAATCTCTCTCTCTACTTATCTCCAGGGTGACGAAATGAAGAAAACAGGTATTCAACCTATTCCTATGATGGACAGAGATAAGAAAGATGAAGTCCCTCAGGGTCAGGTATGAACTCTCTCAGTAAAATAGTACATGTTTATACATAAAACATGTATGGAAAAACCATTTCATATGTTAATGAATATTGCATTTGAAATTGGGTTATTCAGACTGCTGAATTCTATGTTCTGCATGCAACTATATTATTTTTTAAAGTAGCAGTGGAAAACTTGTTTTCAAATTTTTTCAAAAATGGCAATATGCTCTTTGCTGTTATTAGTTGCTCCCTTTTTTGTACTTGTAGCTCTAGCTAAGACCACAATCACCTTAAATTTTTGCAAGAGTCAATAATGCTTTTTATCTTAGTAAGTGGTTGTTTCAGCCTTTAGCTAAAAGTTTTTTCTGTTTTATGCGTGAACAGATGGCTCATGGGTTGGGCACAAAGGGTTACAGTGAATGGGGTGACATCAAACTGGGGACCTGTCACTACTGGGGTTCCACAGGGCTCCACCCTCAGCCCTGTGCTCTTCAACATCTTCATAAATGACTTGGACACAGGACTGGAAGAGATACAGAGCAAGTTCACAGAGGAAAGTTCCAAAAATTGGAGGAGCTGTTGAGTTCTTGAGGACAGAGAGAACCTGCAGAGAGACCTCAACAAATCAGAGGGCTGGGCAATCACCAACCATATGAAGTTCACCAAGGGAAAGTGCTGGATTCTGTACCTGGGATGGGACAACCCTGGATGTATGGACAGGCTGGGGAATGGGATGCTGGAAGGCAGTGTGGAGGAAAGGGACTTGGGGGTCCTGGTCGATGGCAAGTTGAACATGAAGCCAGCAGGGCCCTGGCAGCCAGGAGGGCCAACCCTGTCCTGGGGGGCATCAGGCACAGCATTGCCAGCCAGGCAAGGGAGGGGATTGTCCTGCTCTGCTCTGCACTGGGGCAGCCTCACCTTGAGTGTTGGGGGAAATTTTTGGGTGCCAAAATATAAGAATGATATTAAATTATTAGAGAGTGTCCAAAGGAAGGCCACACAGATGGTGAAGGGCCTTGAGGGGAAGTCGTATGATGAAAAGCTGAGGTAAATTGGTCTGTTCAGCCTGGAGAAGAGGAGATTGAGGGGAGATCTCATTGCAGTTACAACTTCCTTGTGAGGGGAAGGGGAAGGGGAAGAGGAGGGGCAGGCACTGAACTCTTCTCTGTGGTGACCAGTGACAGGACCTGAGGGAGTGTCAAAATAGGTTTAGGTTGGATACTAGGAGAAGGTTCTTCACCCAGAGGGTGGTTGGGCACTGGAACAGGCTCCCCAGGGAAGTGGTCACAGCACCAGCTTGACAGAGTTCAAGAAGCATTTGGACAATGCTGTTGGTCAAATGGTGTGACTCTTGGGGATGGGCCTATGCAGGGCCAGGAACTGGACTCAATAGTCCTTGAGGGTCCCTTCCAACTCATCTTATTGTTTGAGTCTGTTATTTTCATTGAGCCAGAAGGTCTACATGTACCATCTCTAATATCCCATTTTCGTTTTTGATAATTATGGAGTAATCTCCTTTTCCCGCTGAAATAAAAGAGATCCTCTTAAAAACAAGCAAACAAGAAGAAAAGAAAAAAACCCAAAACAAATAGGAAGAAAACGATACAGTATGTGAAATAGTGTGGATGAGCACACATCCCATATATATGTATCCTTGCCTCCTCACCAGCTGCAGTTTCTTTCTGTTGGTTGCACTGTAAGTACTTCATCTCAGACTGTAGGGTTCACAGCTCAGAAAATGTATCTTATTTTTATTTAAAGTATACAGAGGACTTGGTTACATAGCAGTATGGGAGGAATCTTTGTATTGATGAAGACAAGAGTTGCTCTTCAGTTTCTGAATAAGGATCAAAGGTTGGACTATAAAAAAAAGAGATATTACCTAATGCTTTGGTCATGGTACAACACATAGTATTTCACTAAAAGGGATTAAAAATTCTGCCCTAAGGAAGGGATCACAGTGCACTATTTTAACTGTCATAAGAGTCTGGGATAAGTGATTGATGCTATAATGAATCTGAATGCAACCTGTCAACCTTGACAATATATAAGTAGCATTTTCTAAAAATTTCTTTATGTCATGACAATTCAGCTGTGACATCGAAGCTGTCATAGCCCCTAAGCCTGAATGAGTCAGATATCATTAAAAATGTGCTCATTTGGTGTTCTCTAAATATGATAATGGTAAAAATATATTATTGAACTGCATACCTGAGAAACAACTGCAAACCAGTTATTGAACACAGTGCACACCATTCACAAATGTCAAAAGCTCCCAGCATTTTAAGTACTTTGAGCTGTGCAATGCATACCCTGGAGGACGTCAGAACAATCCAGAATCTGACCATATTTTGTGAATGCTGCACGAATTTCCTTTTTTAAAAAATAAAATCATCACATGAATAATGTTTGCAGAAATGTCTCTTCCCTCCACTACTGACACCAAACAGGTAGACACACCCTGAACAAATAAAATGAATCAATTGAAAAAGAAAAGGTTCTGTAGAAAACTCTACCTAAAGCAGCCATATCAGTCATAAAAGAAAGGAGTGTAAGCAGCTTGTAATTACCAAAGATTTCACTGTTGCTGCTTATTTTAAAGTATTTGGATATTAAAAGGAGATGCAGAAATGTGAATAACTAATATAAGTAGTAATTAAGTAAAGAGTTTTGAGCTAGCTGGCTGTTAGATTCCAGTGTTGCAGTTTGGCAACATCTATTTTTTTTCATTCTTGTTTTTCATAGATTGGGTTCTACAATGCTGTAGCCATCCCATGTTACACCACCCTTGCACAGATCTTTCCTCCAACTGGGCCACTACTCCGAGCGTGCAGGTGAGTAAGCATGCATAGCTTGTAGCTTGGTCAAAGAAAAAGCAAGAGTGCTTGCAACTTTGTCTGGAAATACAGACTTTTAGTTTTAGAATTTGCATGAACATTAACAGGGATACACATCCCACACTAATCTATGCAGAAACCCAGAGTTGATAACTACTGTCTGGGACTATCTACTGTAGATCTACAGACACAGCTGATTAAAATGTGTTGGATGCCAAAAGCATTTAGAGAGAAACGGTTCAGCATTTATGCATCCCTGTCTGCACTGGTTCAGTGCAATTTCCCTCTGTGTCCTTTTTATGTCAATATGGTTCTCAAAACAAAAATTTGCTAGTATTCTCTTTAATTTAAAAAATGTGGGGTTAGCATGTGGTTTTATTTCATATCAGGTCTTTTTTTATTAAAAACCAGAAAAAGAAATATCCAGAAAATATTCAGTAGTTGGGAGCATGAGAGTGGTAACTTTGGGGTGTGGGAGAGGCAAATGTAACTTTCTCCTATGACACAGTGGGTATGGAGTTTGGGTTGTTCTGGAAAAGAGGCAAGAGTCCTTTATCTGTTGGCTGCTTCTACAAAAAATGATGGTGAATTTCTTTGTTGGTAGTTATGTCCAGTAATTATATCCTGGGCCTTAGCAATCTTTCCTGACAAAAATTCTGTTGAAATTAGTGTATGCTTCATGAAAATATTCTGGTTTCAGGTTAATCAATATTTTCTAGAAAACCCCAGTTTTTTCATAAAATGCCAGCAATTTTTAGTCACATCAAGTTGTTAAAGGTCTGTTTTTCTATGCTCTTACTAATACTCTCTCATATTTTTTGTTCTGTTGTGGTCCTTACATTCTATCTTACATTGAACTTTTTCTTTGTCCTGTATGGCAGAGCTACCTCCTCTGTCACTTTCCTCATCTTGTGGACTAAATTATTTCTGTTAAGTAAAAGAAAAATGCTTTGAAATTAATGTAGTAGTTAGCAAAACAATTTCATTCGCACACAAACACTCTTTCATATAGCTATGAGAAGAATATGTAGGTCTGTGTCAGTGATACAGAGGACTACCTTATGAAAAACAGTGAGTATCTAGGAGGCATCATTAATAGCTGCCTCCAAGGTACCTCTGCTGGACATGGCTGTGCAACCCTTAAATGAATATGCAAGGAATATTCAGGAGGATTAGAGACTATACCTCTGGAGTTATTATATTAATGGGGCTAGAGCTGGAATTTTGTTTAGTGTTGATGCTTCAAGAAGAGTAGATAAAGACATGAGCAAACAAGAGAACATAAAGAAAGAGCTGAAAGAATGTTTTGAGATCTCAGTAGAGAGAGACTAGGTAATGTATTTTATTTATCCAAGAAAATCATAGAATCTCAAAATGGTTTGGGTTGGAAGGGACTTAAACATCATCTAGTTCAGTCTCCCCTCTGTAGGAATGGACATCTTCCACTAGAATAGGGCCCAGAGCTCCATCCAGCCTGGCCTTGAACACTTCCAGGGATGTGGCATCCATAGCTTCTCTGGGCAACTTGTTGCAGTGCCTCACCACCCTCACAGTAAAGACTTGATCAAAATCAAGTTGTTATTCCACTTAATGGAAACCGGAGCTTAGAGAGGCAGGGTTGAGTGCTTAAGACTGCACAGTATCTTTTACAGGAGCAACAATCCAGGAAGACACATATCTTTTGATTTCTGGCCACATCATGATATCCCAATGAGGCTTATTTGTAAAAGTGGCCTGTTCTAGTCGGCAGTTCATCTTCTGAAACCCAGATGAGGATATTTAAAGTTGAATTGTGGATATCAAACACCCACATAAGTATGTGCTCTAGATAAAGGTTCTCCCTAATTCTGAAGATCAAGCATGAACATCTTTTCAAGAGCTGGTTTCTCTGTAGAAGGTGTGATGTCTGAAGTAAAATCAATCAGACTGCTGGCAGAGAGTATATGAATTTTTTCTATTACAGAAATTACGTTTGTTGTTTGTAATTCAAATTGTCATAATGATACTTCTGAAAGCTACACTGGCACAGTCTCCACACTGGATAAAGCTCTGTCCAGACAGCTCCCTGTCTTGCAGCTGTGTATCCTTTAATTTAGATTGTGCTGATGCAGAACTCGAGCGGAGATGTGTCGATAAAGTCTCTGAAGGACTAAAGAGCTTCTTGAAAATCCAAACCCTGGAAAAAAAAGTCTTCTGAGGAGCTGTTTGGTAGTTTTATCTTAGCCTTGAATTTACCCTCTGCTTTGTCTTTGAAGAGAATGAAGAGGAAGTTTGAGGGTTAAGACTTGGAGATGGAGAACAGGAAATCAGAATACAGATATAACTTCAGGTGCCCAGTTAGAAAAAAATGATGTTATTGCAGGGTCTAGAATAGAGTGGCTGATTTTGCAGTACAGTTTTGTTTTTCCTTTATTTTTGATGGTTAACTGTTATTTGGTGATGAGAGGCAAACAGTCTCATTCTTGCTTGGTGTTTCCTTAGTTGTTGACTGAACCAATTTTTGATATCACCCCTTCACCAGCAGTGCTCATTCTTGGAACACAGTATTTAAGCTGCTGTGTCCTTGAGTTCTTTGAAACTCAGACACCAGCTGCAAATAATAGCAGCAAAAGCAGCCAAGGCAGCATGTCAGCATCAAGGTTTTTATTTTTAGAGCATCTGGGCATTTATTCCAGACACTAGGAGCCAGGGCTTCATTGGGAGCTCAAAGGCAAATGAATCATATTATCTACACCTTCCAAAAAAATAAAATATCCAACACTGATTTCCCTAAAGTAAGATAGCAGCTAATAGTCTAGAAGGTTTTCTCATCTGGTAATTTATTCCACATTTTTAAATGCTTTCTTGTCATTTTGAGTAGATCAAAACTATTAGCCACCTGTGTTACAGTGTTCAGAATAAGTCTTATGTAAGTTTTCTAGCCCATGTACTCAGTAGGCCTACCAAAGCATAAATATATGGCAGTGTATTTATTTAGAGGATGATGTGATTTATTTTTCTCCTTTATTTCAGACCAAATAATTTAAAACTATTTTCCTTATGATTTTGGGTCTCTCAATTCTTGCTGAAATTGATATAGTTTAAAAATATTTTGGCTGCAATTCTCATTACTTTCCCAGTTCCAGGAAGGAGACAGAACTAGAGATGCTCCATTTTTGCTGATGCTTAGTGCGTGATTGTATTCTCTGAGGTTCAATGCTGTATTAATGCTGGCTTCATAACTTCCTGAAGCACTGGCAGAGCATTTTCCTGCAGAAAATGGTGTAGGTGTTACCCTAGAGGGCACCAGCTTGCTTTGGTAGATTTCATCAGATCCTGTCTTCCACAATCCCCAGAAAATGCAACATTTTCTCTTCTTACCTGTACATTGTGCTTTCAGATCAATATTTGCTGGTTTAGCAAATGTTTTGGCAAGGCTTTGACAAAAAACGCAGAAGAGCTCTGCCACATAAATTACAATGTAATATCATGGTATTACACATATCATGGGAGACATTTTAGCACTGTTGCCATCCTGTTTGTTTACTGAAGGCATATAAGAACTGTTGTTTCAGTAAATAGGGATCTGACAGCATGAAAATGAAACAGTTGGGTTTGCTTTCTTTCTCCCTGTGTTTGAAGACTGAATCCTGAGATTTGGCCATCGGTTGCAATTATGTTTCACTATTGCATATAGACTTCCCAGTCACTACAGTGGTACTGGTGTACAGTAAGTAAGACTATGGGTTTGTACCCCCTTCAGATCATTAGAACATTGCCAGCTTAATTTCTCCTCATTCTATGGCTTATGAACCAATTTTTGAATTTAAGGGTTGGCCAGGCTGTGAGACACTAAAAGAAATTTATGTCTAAAGGTGTACCCTTTAGATGTAGTAGACTGATAATATGATCACCACAATTGTAATTGAAAATTGATACTATGATATTGGCATCCAACATTTTATATACTGTCAGGCAACCCATGTGTAGGAGTTTCAGAAAGCTTAATGTGCTCCTGTGGTTTCCAATGAGGGAAGCTTCCTGGCAAAAGTCCTGATTTCTCTGCTGGTTTTGAAAAGGGCTGAAGAAAAATCTGCTGTGGTAAAATCCCTGCAGTCCAAAGTGTGAAAGGTTGCTTGTCTCTGGAGTGCTGTTTCAAAGTCTCTTCAGACATGTCTCTCTTGGGTCACACCTGGGCTTTCCTGAACCCTGAGGGCTATAAATTTGTCATGGAAGCAGGTGGGGAGCCTCTAGCTTCAGGGCTTGCCTTGGGGAAGGAAGGTGTACTGTAGGCTAATTTAGAGTTAACATGGATATGAGTCAGACAGAACTACAAAATGGGATAACTGAAGTTGAAGGCTGAAATAATGTATAGATGATAAAAGCTTGATTACATACAGGTACTAATACAAATATATTTACATAAATATAACTCTCAAACTATAGTAGAGCAGACATTATTGTGAGGAAGAAATAAATCCCAGTAAACTTACGAACAGTGTCTTACTTTTGACTTTTTTGCAACTCCAGGGACAATCTCAACCAATGGGAGAAAGTAACGAGAGGTGAGGAAGCCTCTATATGGATTTCTTCTCAATCCCTTGCTCCTGGGACCTCTGATTCTCTTCCTGTGAAGATTGATGACTGAACATCAGCAACAGATTGCTTTAACATGAAAAGCACCCCTTCTTGTTTTGGGGATTGTTTTTTTGTTTTGTTTCATTTTTATTTGAAAAAAAAAAAAAAGGAAAAAGGAAAGCTACAAGATGCTAACTAAGAAGTAGACCTGCCAGGGAAGGTAGCACCCACGGAGTTACCTCAGCTAAGTGACTCCGACAGCCAATCTCCTGACCTACACCAGTGACACAATGTAAACAGAGGGAAAATGACAACCCAGATGTTTTGGAGTCAGCTATCAAAAGAGAACTTACAACTTGTGAATATAAAAGACTGGCCTTATCTCATGGGCTACATTGCTGAGGCCTTAATTTAAAACTGATGGGGGTGGGGGGAATCTTATGGGGTACTTCTAAATTGTATCTTTCTAGTAAGGGTTTCAATGGTACTTTTATTATACTGTACTGTGGCTGGCTTTAACACCAGTGTCACTTGGGAGTTCTTGGCTATAAATAGAACAATATACCCATTGCTATTGTGAATGTTTATGTGTGATCTACTTGTAATCAGTTTGAACTCCAGCAGAATCCTTGGAGACTATAATTTATGCTTAGGTTACTCTCTTGCTGGAAACTAAAGGAAAACCAACATTCAGGTTAAAGTTTTAAAGTACTTCATTAAGCATCATGATGCCAATTGTCTGTCACTCACAAGGGAAATGTTGATAGAACTAGTGATGGTGCTTTGTTCTTTAGGATGTTTTTTAAACCTAGAAAACTCCTCCCTTAAAACACTGGAAGTACTGGATAATTATCTCCGATATGAGAGGGAGTTTCAGGTTGGAGTTTTTTGTGCCCATAGTGACAGAAATAGTGGACTAAAATTTAAATGTGACATCAAAGATTTCCTTGCCCAGCTCACAATTAAGTAAAGTCATCATTTTTATTTCTACCTACCGAGCTGTATTTTAAAAGGTATTAGAGACATACCTGAAGTATGCTATCTGCTGGGAACAAAAGCCTTGTCAGAAAAGTCAGGTGTGATAAGAGAGATTGTGGTACCATCACAATAAATCAAAAATGTGTTTGTATTGACTAGCTATTGTGTTGCACAGTAACACTGCATGTCTTCTACTGCTTTTTCCCCCCATCCCAAGATGAGTGAAATTAGGAAACTTCTCCATTTGTCTGTTTGTTTTTTCCCCTAGTTAGCAAAATTTCCAGGTTTAGAAATGCCTTTATTAGTGAAAGAATAGCTGACTGAAGAAAAGTACACTAAATGGCGTGTTTACAGTTCTGTGCTGACAGGCCTCAGCCTTAACAAACTTATGCACAGACTTACATGTAATGCCACTCTTTTAAATTTAGTGCAATTGTACAGAGTATGTCTCATGACACTTAATTTGCCTTTGTCTTTCTCTTAAAAATAATGAGAAAAAAAAACTTCATAGTGATCCACACAGTAGGTGAAAACACAGTCTTTGCATACCTTTCACATACAGCATATACTGCATTATGTGCTTTTTCACAGATAAACGCGCTCTTGTAGAGGTTCCGTGATAACATGGCCATTGTGTAACTGCGACGAGTAATGGTAGTGACCTAAAGACAGAACACAGGTTCTCTTTCTCCATCTCCTGTCTTTTGGGCTCTATTGCTCTAACAGGCATGCCAGCTTTTGGGTTCCATGTGAACAACTTGGCCTCTTGAGTTTTGCCTTCTGTTATGGTCGAGCACATGCCAGTATCTGTATATGTGTACAGTACGTGATCCGTAGTCGCATAATGTATAAATGCACCTAAGCCTTTGCTGTACATAGAGATCCCACAGGCTGAGAATTCAATATGAAGTTATCTTATTTGTATGATGCATGTTACTTAGCAACAGCCCCATCATTTTTTTCAGTTTCCCTTAGCAATTCTAAGTGCAGAAATTCTTTGGTAATCACAGCAAACTGGTTTGGAATTGAAAAAGAACAAAAACAAAAAAGAAAAACATGGCATGAAACAATTACACCAAAGTAGAATGAATAATATCTCATGCTGTGTCCTCTACTTTCCTCCTTAGCCATTCTGTTTCAGCTAAGTAATGCAGATGCAACCTTTCATCCACTAAGTACTTGAGACAGAATCCACTGCTCGTAATTTACATGGAAATTATCTAAATCTATGGTGACTACAAAAATCCTTTTGAAATTCAGATACCTCAACAACTGGATGGAATGTTTTCCCTTCCTTTGTGGGCTAACTATATTTGCTTAAGCATATTTGCTTTAAATACATTTGCCATAAATATATTTGCCATCATTTTCCCTTTTTTTCCCCCTCTCCATTTAAAAATGCTGATATTAAAAGCATTGCAAAAGTATTCCTTATCACACTATGCCTGCGTGTATGGAAAGCTTTTCATTCATCTTTTACTCACGGACAGTAAAGGTAAATTCACTAGTTCTGCTTCCCACCATTAAAAATACTTGGCAGTATCACACACAATGTTATGTTTTGAAGTTTTATAAGTACTGATAGAGAGCATGTTTCCCTGGCAAATTTGTCAAATTGGCAATAAGTTGTTCTATTAATATCTCAAGTGAATCAGCTACTGTTTCTAATATAGAGCTATCCAAACCACTTAAAATATATGTTTGCTATAGTATAATGTCTATTACAATTTTTAAAAATTGGCTCCAGTGGCTGTGATTTGGTTTGATTTCCTGGTGTGTAAAAGGAGAAAGGTCATAACAAAATGTTACTCCTTGTTAGGACCTAGACCAACAAAAATAGTCATGACAAGCTGGGTTTTTTTTAGCAAATATAGTCTGTCTTGGCATTTACAGAGTACAGATTTGTATGTGTAAATATTTTGTAGAAAAAGATTTGTACCTGCACTTCCAAAGTCAAACCCATCAAAAATTAGAACCTTGGAGCTGCATTTGAATTTAATGACTCAAAGATCATTCCTTTCCTAGAAGTGTTAGATTTTATATTCCTAGAACTGCATTTTTCTTGATAATAGTTCCAGGTGCTTTTCCCTTCTGTGTCTAGTAAATGTGAAAACACTGTTTGAAGTTCTAACTGAGCATTTGTAGTGTATTATGAAATGGTGCCTGAATGGTATGCACTAAGTGAGAAAAATAGTTGACATAGCATGATACTCACTGAGATGTTGCATATTTTATTACAGCATGAAAAATTCCATTTTTACAATTAATCTATGAATTTTGGATGGTTTTGCAGCATTCTACTGTAATGGTTCAACTCATGGCAGTAATTTTTTTTCTATAAATGACCATTAGAGAAATGAAATATGGGTTTTTTAGGGGGAGTATATGATCATGTATATTAAATTGGAGGGGACATGCAGAATGGAATTCATCTTTTTATGTGGTATAGATTTCTTTCCTGTGTTTAAACTTAAAACAGTGGGATCAGTTTGCTGTGACTGCACTTAGAGCATTTAGTGTTAAAATTGTAGGAGTAGCAAAAAGCACTGTTCATGTTAAAAAATAGAGATTGTTAGATGCTCAAATCAATCATGACCCTCTTGAAATAATGCATTTGCCTCAAACACTGTGATATTGGACCAGTTCTGTGAAGTGGAACAATTAATTTATTCATTCTAAACACGGAAAAGGCTTTCTGCACACTACTACAAAGGAAGTTCATGTTCAAACTTTAGGTTATATATCCCAATCTAGCAAAGGCACATCATAACTTTTGTTTGCTTTCTGACCAAAAACTGTGCTCGATTGTAATACGGGTGTATACTCTGTCAAAAAACCCTAAAATAATGGACTGCTTTCTAGGGTAGATCAAACTGATTTGTAGAGTAGTTTCATAAATATTCCAAATTCAGGTTGGGCTGTTATGTGAAGAAGAAAGAATTTCAAGGTAACAACATTCAACTTTACTACATTTAGTGAGCTGAAAAATTTGTTTTATATATATATATATTTACACACACATATATATATATATGATACATATAAACTATCTTTGTAAAAAAATATGCAAGTGCAATAATTTAAAGAGGTCTTAACTTTGCATTTATAAATTATAAATACTGTACATGGTGTGTAATTTTTTTCATGTATTCATTTGCAGTCTTTGTATTTAAAAAACAAACCTAAACCTTTACTATTACGTTTGTACAATAGAACAGTAAGCATTTATTATGATATAGTTAAGTTGTAAATAAATTCACAAACCAAACAGCCAGTACATATGCATATATGGGTGTCCTATTGTGAAACCTGTTTTTGCTTTTATTGCTGGCTTTAGCACAGCAAGACGACTTCTGTGGATATGTAATTATACATATAAATATATGTATGATACATAAAATATATTTAGAAATGTTCATAATTTTAATGGATATATCTATACATATACTTTGGTGTGAATATTACTGAATACAGAGTTTTTTAATATTATTTTTCATGTTTATTTTTGCTATTATTGGGAGTGCAAGTGAGGGATGGGAATGTGTGTGCATACATGTGTGTTTATACCACAAGTAAACTGCAGCACAAAGTGATTCAAAACACAATGGAGTCTTTTGAATAGGCAGTACTTGTTGTTCCCTGTATTTGCAGTTTACTGCTCATGATATCTTTTCCCAACATAAGATTTTTTTCTGTATAGTTTTATCACCTATTGCAGGTTCACATTGCCACAAACTGCAAAGGGATCTCCTTTTCTGTTTGCCCTCCTGCTGCCAGAGAGCTTACCTTGTTGTTGACAGATAATTTCCACACAGATCATTGCTTTGCCACTGTCTAATGTCAGTGCAGCTGATACAGAATCATTTGCTACCTTTGGGAATTGAGATATTCAGATGCTGAATTGCAAAAGAATAATCCTGCACCCAAATTTGTAAGGTCTAGTCAAAAGCAATATAGGACTTTAACAGCTGCCAATACCCTGAAAATACAAGGTAGGTTCAGAGAACTGTAAAGCAAAATTCTGAACACATTAAAAATGAAATTAAAAAATAGCTTAAAAAAAAAAAAACCACAAGGAAAAATAATTGTGTGTATTTCTCCACTTAATACATACTCTTGTGACCAGCCATTCCAGAAAGCTCTGTTTGCTGCAAGGGCCAGCTTTTGTGATGAGAGAGAAACTGCACTGACATTTAATGCATTTTTTAGGGTTCGTTCATTAAATTTAAGACTTTCTGAATTATTTTGAGGGAAAGGCAATAGAAGAAGAATGTTTCTATAAAAAAGATTAATTTAGTACTTTCCACCTGTTTCTGTATTGTTGGCAAGGATCTATGGGCTGAAGTCAATTAATGACTTTCTGGACAAGATTTTAAAATTGGTGGCAGTCAATCACATGTCTTTTCATATTTTTCTGCTTGTGCAGAATTAGCTCTTGTAGCACAGCACAGTGCTTTGCCATTGATGGTCACTGTCCATTTGGTGTGCTTTCCTTAACATTTTTAGCCCTTTGACATTGAAGAACATTATCAGAAACTTACAAAAACCAAGCCTGGGTATATTCCCTTGCAGATAACAGAAAATATAAATGTAAAAACACCTTAACTTAAGCTCATTGATGTTTGTGGAGGAAATGAGTATTGCTGTTGGTTTTAAGGAACTTTGAATTTGTCTTACTTTAAAGTATCAAAATGCTCTGGGACAGAAATATCAATGCCTTTCACCTGCTCAACAAGTATTGGAGATTACTTTGTTGTACTTATTTTGCTGAAGACAAAGCTAAGGAGAAATTCCCCTTCCTCAATCTGTAGTCTGTCTTCCTGAGGTTAAGGGAGAAAAGTTTTTTTCAGTGTGTTTCAGTAGTGCTCTGGAAGAGCATGGAAGCTGTTTACAAAGATGAAGATCTTTGGGTCAAGAATGATTTACAGAGAAATGCATCAGAAGGTAGCTCGTGTGTGCATTATACCTCTTTTAAAAGTCTAAAAGAAAGGAGAAATCTGAGACTCAAGAAATATGAAAAGAATGCATTATAGCAGGTAAAGTTTTTCTTTCCTTTTTTTTTTTTTTTTTTTGTAACATTGCTGGCAGGACTAAATGAATGATTTTCACTGTATCATCTGTTAACATGCAGCTGGCATTAATGGTTTTTCTTTTTTACAGCATTGTAAACCCTGTGAATACAGGTGAGAATATGTTTGTAGTGTTACTTCTGTCCCTTTAGCTGCATTTCTGCTGCTTTTAGAAGCAACATCAGTTGTTAATAAACACTACTTAATAAGCACATTGGAAATGAAAAAAATAGGGCTTGTAAAATAAAAAAAAGAAGAAAAAAACCCAAAAGCAAATAGAATAAAAGAAGAAAAAAACAGAACAAAAACCTTTTAGAAGTACCTGAGAGTCAGTAGTTGTCAGAAGCCTCTGAAAATTTTGCCATCGATGTAAGTAGCAGTAGTGAACGTGGTACAGTGATGAATATGGGTAGTTTTGATGAACAAGTTCATCATAAGGAACAGAAGTGCTACGGTAACTAATGTTAATTTCCAGCTAGTGAAGTCCAGGTTGTTTTCTGCTGCTGTCTTGTGGAAAAAAAAGCATATTCCATATCAGGTGTATTTTACATCTTGAGACAAAAAGAAAGCCACCTTGCTGAAAAAAAAAGTAGTTTCTCATGTAAGTAATGTGGGGAAAAGGCCAGCAAGATGTGCTTTTCTTCTTAACATGGAAATGTACTGATGCTAGAAGAGAAAAATATTTACAGTTCATTTGGAAAGACAGTGGACATCTGTTATGATGCTACTTATGGACTTGAAGGAACAAAGTTGTTCTGTGACAGATTTTCACTATAACCTTGTGCAACTTGCCAGACACTGGATGGTTTGGAATTTTTTTCAATTTAAACACTCCAAACATTTTTTTTTTTTTTTTATGTTATGCATATTAGAAAATACTCCTGGCTACATGCAGTCTAGAATTCAAAATACATGTAGAGAAAGATATTTACTTTCTTGTCAGATGAGGATAAATACCACAGGGCTGTGATGCCCTCAGGTGTGCTGCTGATGAGTATCTCCTTCTGCATTTTCTCTGGATGTGAGGGGAACATTAAGAAATCACACAGAGAGGTTTCAAGCTTGGATATATGGTTTTACCTTTAACTTTTGAGCTGCTGCAATGACATATAATCTCTGAAAAAATCAAACTCCTGTAACTAAACACTGTAGCAGATTTTGTTTTAAAATTTTACTGACTTCTATATAAGTGCCAGTGGCAAATTGGTTTGGGTACCACACCTGGGTAGCTCCTGTTCTGCAGCCATTTTGAAGGTCCTGTTCCAGGGCTGCTAGGAGTGGTATAATTATTTGGATCCTTTAAACTGTCTCAATCAGCTCCAGTCATCAGACAACTTCCTATTTTGGACTCGGTATCTGCCCAGATGTATCTGGGTTATCTTCAATGAAGCTCTCAATGTTTCTCACAGTTAGTTATGAAATATAGTAGAACATGCTATAGTCTCATACAGAGCTGCACTGCAATATACACTCTTCCTTTCAAAGTTACAAAGTTTTCAAAGCCACAGCACTCATAAAGGTTCTAGGTACTCTAGAATCACAAGCATGGTAAAACTAGTTTCGGAGGAATACATACTGGTTGGTCATTTTTTTTTTTTTAGAATGTGTATAAAATAATACACAAAACTTGGAATATGTTACTTTTGGAAGCTGTCTTTCATGCATAATACAGAAAAATGTTCTCTGAAATCCCTCTTCCTGTCTCCAGCAGAGCAGTGTCATCAGTGCCAGCTATCTTTTACTGGGGATATACCAGAAGCATTCGTCTATTAAGTGTCTGGTCCATCAAGAGAACCTAAGGAACTTATAAGACCTTTTACCAATTTCCTAAATTTAATTGATCCTGTGTAGCCTGTGTCATAGATGAAGCCATTTGTGTATCTTATTCCTTTTGCTGCTTGCTTTTAGTCACAGTAAAACAGAGTTTGCAGGACTTGCTTGAGCTTCCATTTTGTTTGATATCTAACCTCCATCTGACAAAACACTTCTGACACAGATACTTCCCCTCCCCAGGAATACTGATGCTATGGGAAATGCTGTAGCAGACATTCACATGGAAAACAGGAAAGATTTTTTTCACATTCTTTCAATTGGAACGTGTACTGAGAGAATCTGTGTCATCATTTTCAGTCAAGTCAGTCAGTATAAAATGTACCATGGGAAAACTGGAGTGGAACATTATTCCTTTTGCAGATGTGGGAAGGCTTTGTGTCAATGACTTATCACTAACTCTTTTTCTGCATCTTAGTAGCAACTCTATATTTTAAACAAGAGAATCCTGTGACTGAGAATGCTATAATTTAATGTTTATGATGCTGCAGTCAAGGATAATGTGGTTGACACAACCTGGAATTGTCTATTCTATGAACTTTACAGGGTAGGCTGATGGCTGTAACCCATTTTCTTTCCTTCCATAAGTGACATTACTGCCATTTTTGTCCTGAATTGAGGGGAATACTGGGAACTTCAGCAGAGAGAGAGGATGGGCTGGAGCAGATGGAATTCTTTTCCTTCCTAGAGCTTGTCTCATCAAGTTTTCCTGGAGATGAACTGATTGGGAATATCAGTTTCACTAGTGCTACCTTGAAAAAAAAGTAAAATAAATAGAGTATGTCATGTTCTGTAATAAATTTAGAAATAATTAGAAACCAAATATGAACTGTGTAATTCTCCACAGTACCCTACAAGGTTAGTCCAAATTTTTCACATGCTTTTTTCCATGCATGTACATAAAAGCAACTATTTTTAAAATGCATGGTTTTCCCACAGCCTGTGTGGTTCTTCAGCACTACAGCCACATGGCAATCACTATCTGTTTAAAACAAGTGACCTAGAAGAAAAATGTAACATGCTCTAATTTCTACATGCCAAGAAATGATGAGAGGGAAATGCTTGTGAAAATCCCACTAGAGAATGATATTCTGAAAAAAACCCTCACTTTTTTTACTCTGAGGATAGTTGTATTTAACTTGATAATAAACTGCCTGGATACTTCTTCTACAGGTTATATAGACTCCAGATAGGTATTATGGTTGTTGGAAATAATTTATGTCAGCAACAGGCTGAGAATATGCAGAAACATACTTCCAAAATAGATGATGAAAAATAATTTAGAAAAGCAAAACTGTGATGTTTAAAATGCTGAGACATAACTTTTCCAAGGACTTTCAGCATGTGGCCGATCCCCAGCTTGCTGAAAATTGTGTGTTTGCAGAGCAGGGCGAGTTTAAAAAAGTTGCAGTAACTTTTCTCTCTTGTAGTCATATACAGCTGTGACTGTGAGGGATCTCACCTGGAAATTGCTCTGCACATCACTGTCACTGCACTAATAGGATCAGAGGGTGCTCTGTGAGTCCTCTCTGTTTGACAAAGGTAAGTAGCACTGGAAAGGTCCTCTCTGCCACTCACCAATGCCCCAGGCAAGTAGACACAACCAAACCAACTATACCCCTGTGCAGAAAAGGCTTTGAGACTGGACACCATGATCATCATTTCTGCTGCTCCCAGCATTATTAACTGGTGGAATCCACAGCAGCAGAGCTGATGTGAAATCCTGAGGCTACACTGTTGCTCCCAAACAGGTATTCCTCTGATCACAGGGGAGATGAAGCCCAGCTTCCTACTGATGTGCATTATTGTCCTTAGATTTAAAAAAATTAAGTTAGATTTTCTGCTACCTTTACATGTGATTTTTAAATGCTCCTCTGTTCCATATTACAATTAATCTCTTGCTGTGTTTTGGCTATGATACACAGACTCACATATCCTGTAGAAGCTGGCTGACAGAATGAATACTATGGGGTGAACCCCAGTCCTTTCCCTAAACAGCCAGTTCTTTTATCAAATATGGAACTTTGTTATTTATGAGACTGTTCTCTGAAGTTTGAATGAAATCAGCCAATACATTCAAAAGATTTATGGGAGGAGAATGAAGGTGCCAGGGAGTGGGAGGTCTAGAGTGACATTTCTGAAAAGCCACCTAAGATACCATACTGTGCCTTACAGTTCAAACTTTGACTTTTGAACTATGGTAAAATAATATCTGTTGAAGCCCCACATACTGTATGAATGCTGGCAAACTTTTGCTTTTGCCATTCCTAATACACAAACTAAATACTGCAACTTGTCATCAGTTTCTCAGAACAAGTCTGGGCACTTTGTTTTTCTCTGTTTAAGATGCGTTGTGTAGACACACTTTACCTCTATCTGCAGTGGGAGCAATGCTTCCTAACTGAAAAGTCTGGCTGTCAGGACCTTGGACTACGTACAGGTTATGTTTCTGGGATGAAAGTGTGAGTAGCATACTGGGATGGAGACAAACAGCTACATAGCAGGTATTTAAAAACTATCCTACATTTTGACTTGTTAAGGAATTCTGATTTTTTTAAAGGATTTAAGTTTAGAAATTCTCTTAAATCTAATCCTGGAGCTTGTAGCTGCTGATGACATGAGCCTTCCCTGTGATACTGATGAGACTAGATGCTGTGACTGTTGAATAGCTGGACTGTGGTGCTGTTCTCAGATTCTGTAAACACTTTTTGATGGATGGGTTTTATTTAGGGCTCTATTTTTTCCTTTGTATAAAGCCTGCCCTGCACAGCAATCAGGTTTGAATTATCCCAGTTCGATGGTGAACCTCCCTTACTCATATTCCTGCTGTTTTCCCTCTGCAGCCTAGAGCTTTCAGCTCTGTCATGGTACTTGTGAAAAAATTTGGGCTGAATTCTGGCTGTGTTCATGAGGGTTTTCAAAGAAGTTTCCTGCTGACTCCTTTTGATAAAGGTCAGTCTTAAAGTGGGGTTGGGCCAGGTGTAAATTACATTGTCGGTTCCTGAAGTCAGTGCCCATTTAGACTCCAAAGGTAGCAGTGTAATGAGTGGTGGTTGGCAGTGCCCTCAGAAGACCTACTCTAATAATGCAAATGCTGATTGCTGCCATTCCCCAGCTTAGGATCTTGCCTTTGGCACAAGTGTCCATGTGGGCCCATTACAGAGCCCAGATTACACATCTGACTCAATACAGCATCTAGCCTGCTTCTGTGACAGAGATAACTGAGAGTCTACCCTCATCCTGCCTCTTCCACAGCCATAATCTGCCTCTGATTAACGCAATGCGCGGGGCAGCCTCGGAACTGCTCCGTAGAGCTGAGCACAAGGCCACTCCAGCTGTGTTAGTCTGGTTCAGGCTCCTCACTGAGCCTTACAGAGCAAACATAACCAACCCTTCAAATGCATCCCCTGCCCTCTGCTTGATGGTGTCTTTTTATGTAATAACAATATGAAATTAAAGCAAATTGAACTCGTGACTGTGACAAAGTACATAACGACCATAAGATATTTGCATTTCAGGGCATTTGGGGGCAAGATAATATCCATAAAACTTACAGCAATAGATCTGATTTCTTGGCAGTCCTTTCTGTTGTTCATTGCAAGCAAAAGCCCCATAGTAGCATTAACAGTAATGGAAGGAATGCTGTCACTTTTTTTCCGTTTACACAAATATAGTTTGAGAAGCAAGGGCAATAGCTCAGAGGTAAGAGAGGCTTTGTTTTTTGGTGCCTGCATGCTTCAAGAGTCACAAAGCTATACTGACCTACCTATATTTGTGGTCATCATACATAGAAGAGCTGGCTGGGAATGATCATTTCTGGGCACAGATGGGAGGTTTCATTTTTACTCTAAACTATAATTGGGTCCAACTGCTTTGTGACTCCTGAGCATAAACCAGAGATCCTTTAAAGGAAGAGCTCAAGCTGCTCTGTCCCAATCTGAAGGATGGATGCCATCTTAAGGACAGACCTTTGAGTCAGACAGATATAATGACCAGTGCTGTGCTCAAAATGTGCTAAAGTGGTTGTCATCTAGTTTGTTAGGAATCAGGCATGCAGTGCAATGCTACTCAGACTTATAAGAAATTGATTTAATTAGGTATGCTTGTAAGATTAACATACAGCATCAATATAGTGGTTTGGGTTTGTTTATTTATTTGATGCAGGATTTATTTTCTTGATTTTGTTTGTTTTGTGGGTTTATTTTTGTTTTGGTTTTCCATTTGTTTGGGTTTAGATTTCTTTCTGTCTGCATTGGAAACAAATTATGGGATTGTCAAGCTACTGCATATGTGATAACTGTGCTAAGAGGATAAGGGCCTTGATCATTGTCCTAAAGCCAGTCAAACGTGTCTGTTGCTATCTGCCAGGGAAAAGGCTGTCTTCCACTTTATTTCTGATGCACCCTCACTGTGTCATCAGCTTGTCTACGTTTTGAATCAACAGCCTGATGCAGGTCCAAAACTTTGGTCTGACACTCATGGAAGCTCAGTTTCTCCATAGCTTTGTTAGATATCCTGCTCTTAAAGCTTTCTATCACTTTTCCTTTCACCTCTTCCACAGACCATTTACTGTGTAGTTTTGCCCCCTTTGATTTTAAGTGTAGAGACTTGCTTATATCATGTTTCTCATGTGACAGATCCTTCTGGTACAGAGTCAGCTCATGTCACCTGAAACTCTTCTGGAGAGGCCCATGTCATGACTTGATTCTGCTTCTTGGTCTCTCACTAGATACTGGTGTGGCTGTGTGAGGATATGGGAATTCAGTTTTGCTGGATTAGGCCTTTTGCTGGTTCTCCATCCTGCATCTACCCAATATTTCAGCTCAGTCCAAGGCTAAAAATCTCCAGCCACTGACTGCTGTCAGCAATACAAATAACTCCTTCCTTGAAGATTAAAATATTTTTGATAGAAAAGACTTGGTGCTTAGTCAATGAAAGAAGTCTCCTCAGCGCTTTGTTTTTGGAGGCTAGCCAGTGTGGAGGAAAAACCCAAGCCTTATTGGAGGACTAAATGTAAGGTCTTGGTCCTTCAGAATCTTATTGTTTGTGCAATATCTGAGTCACATGATCTGTTTAGAACCAGATGAAGCCTCAACCTTTATGGAGGTGAGGGTGGTGGTCAAGGCCCTCTGCACTCCCGTGTTGACAGGAAGGCTGGTGCAAGAATTGGAAGGGAAATTGTACGGGTGGAAGAACCAGTGGTAATTAGCACAACAAATAACTGGGAAGGTGAAGAGGCTATCCCAAAACCCTGACTGAGGGCATTGCATGTCTTAGTATCCACCCTCCAGGATGATTTGTAACTGGACTCTAGTTCTTGTGCAGGAGCAAGGAGTGCCTGTGGTAAGTTGGGGGGCCCTGAAGTGGGCAATGGGGTGCAGACCAGTGCCTGACAGGGCCAGTCTGAAATCAAGCTTGGGTCTGGCCTTAAGTCCCAGGCAGACGCATGGTTGAGGGAACATGAGACCCAGGGGCTTGTCCCAGTGCCAGGTGGGGGCCCTGGGGATGATGGGGCATCCAGACAGTGTACGTGGTGATGAACAGGACCTGTGGTGAGCATGTCCCCGAGTCTCTGCCAGGCTATGTTGCTGAGAGCAGAACCAGGTGAGCACCTCAGTGCTGCCACACTGTCAGCCAGATGTGGCTGAAGGTCCAGATGGGATGTTTGGGAGGGGAAGCCACATGGAATGAAGCAGGCAAGGCCTTTGTGCCAGTCTGAGGGCAATGCGTGAAATTTTGCTGCAGCAGGAAAAGCTGAGCATAACCCACAGTGATCAACATGACACATACTGCTGGGCTGCCCCTGCTCAGAGGCCTTATCCAAAACCTGAGCTTGGCACATGTGTGTGTCTTTTGCTATGTGCATACCAAGCTTCCCTGACTCTTGGGGAGCCATGCTCAGCTGTACAGAGCTGCTTTGTCACACTTTTAAACTCTCTTCCACCCTCATGTTCTGCAGGCAGAAATATCCATCTGCCTCCTTCAGGAGGTATATCAAGAGGAGAGATGAAAATTTAGTTAACAAATCTTTCACTCCACAAGTGCCAATTATGTGGGTTTTTTCTCAGATGGTCTAAATGATAAATATAGCTAGCTAAATTCAGAGTAACCATTTTCAACCTGTGTTTAGCACTGAAGTGGGCTGCTTCTATTTTCAGGCTGAAGAAGAATTTGTGTGCCTGAAATCCCATCCAAGTTCTTGTAACTAGATCAGTCAGTCTAATAAAAGAGATTACCTCTTCCTACAGACCTTGCCTGACTTACATTCTTCAGGCACTGTGACTACAAGGGTGCCTGCTCATCTTTGCTGTTGCTTCTCTGCCACCTGCAGTGTGCAGCTTGAATGTACAAGACAAAAGATGAGGGGAATCACATCAAGGTATTTCCTGACTTTACAGTGTCTCATTTGCAAGCTTAAAGACCTTCCTGGAAACATAGAAAAAATTAAGTTGGAAGGGAGCTCTGGAGCTCACCCAGTCCAGCCGTATTTCGTTTTGATTCGATGCTCAGCACCATATCTGGTGAAGCTGCCAACACTTCCAAGCACGGAGCTTTGACAACCTCTCTAGGTATGTTACTTCAGTGCTCAACCATTCTTTCTATGCAGATTTTTTCCTTACATCCAACCTGCTATTACTGCCTCTCATTAGTGGTCTAATCTCTTGTCTATACACAAAAGCTCCTTCTGGGGTGGCCTGTGCTTCAGCCTCTCAGTGGTCTCAGTGTTCCTTTCCTGGAGTTTCTCTGGTTTGTCATTTTCTTGCTTGCTCTACAGACCAGACACCATGTTCCAGGCCTAGCCATGCAAAGCAGAGGGAAATAAGTGCTTTCCTCTGTTTGCTGGCTATGCACTTGCTTGTCTAGCCTAGTATGTGATTAGCTGCCTTCATTGCATGGCACACTGCTGGCTCATGTGCAATTTGCCAAAAGAATCTCCTAAGTACCCTTCTGCAAAGCTGTTACACACTTAGCTCACCCCTAGCATGCCCAGCTGTGTGGGGTTAGAGCACACCAGCTGTAGATGTTACACTTCTTTTTGGTCCTCCAGTGGTTTCTGTTGGTCAATTCCTCCAGCCTGTCAAGGTCTGCCAAACTGGTTTTTTTCTATCAGGCTACTTTTTGTTAAACATTTGGTTTCCTGTCCTCTTGTGCTTGTACCTATGCAAGGCAGACATGTTCAAAAACTTAGTTCCTCTTCAGAGCACTGTTTTCTTTTATTATAGACAACAGTGGCATGGTGAGATTGGTTTGTAGAAGCAGACCGGTCTTAATTGCACTGGAGATAGTCTTGGAAGGGGAAAGGCCAGTGCTGGCCAGTGCCTTTGGAACTCCAGCGCCTTGCACGTGACACGATGCAGACATATGCCCTAGCAGGAACTACAGGCCCTCAGGTGTTCTTCCTTGCTATCTGCTTATTGAGAGAGTCACTAGGAGAAAAAATAGAAAATTCCTGCTCTTGAACTGTTCAAGAAAACTATTTTATATCTGCTTTCTTTTGCTTCATGCCTTACCTTGTACTTTACCTCATCTCCTATCCACTTAGATCTTAAAGCTTCAGCCTAAATGAGGACTGAATTAAAGGCTGTTTTTGTGTAGAAGTTTTCAGACTGCTGTGTTCCGCCCAGAAAGGAAATGAAGGGACAGCATCTGAGCATGAACTTATCCCAACCCAGCTTGAGACTTCCCTTTAGGACCATCCCAGGCTGTATTCTGAATGGGAAAACACAATTAGTCCCCTTCTCTGCTATATACCTATGTAGCCTAGTGCTACATTTCTAGAACAAATAACATAAATAACCCACAAGAGGGTTTTATGTCAATTTAAAGACAGAAAAGAGCACCAAATATGTTTGGTTAGGCAGATTCTGCTCAGTAGCAGCAGTCTCTGCTTACCCTTTATTCAATAGGAAGCAATATGCTTTTCCTCTTGCATGTTTTTATGAGAAAGATCATGACCTTCTTAGCATGCTCATTTCCATCCCTCCAGCACAAGTCAATCATAGGAACAATTAAATAGTTCTGGAATTAAAAGTGACATTTTAGAAAGAAACAGGTAAAAATTCAGTGCCAAGGAGGGAAAATTAAATTTCTTTCCCCTTCCTCTTTTTGTCATATTGTTGATGAAAGAATAATATAGTTCTGCTGTATTAGATTACAGTTTATAAAATTTGTTGTGTCTTTCAGTTTCCTAGTCTGATTTCCTGGGTAGAAAGAGCAGTTACGGTCTGCTCTTGGTCACCTCAGGCTGCTCACTTGGAAACTGGGAAAACTGCAAAAAGCAAGACATGGTCTGTAACCTTGGGAATAGCTTTTCTTAATACTTGAACTCCTAAAATCTTTCCAGCCATGCTACAAGCATATTTTTTTCTTTATTTCCCTCTTTCAGTCCCTTCTCCAGGCTAAATTGAATTCTTGCACCCACGTACATTTTCTTCTCAGTTATGGTTTCAACTTACTCTCTTCTGGAATCCTCCAGTTGTCTTAAATGATTCCTGAAGCATGGTGACTGAAACTGAACATAACCTTTGGCTGAAGCCTCTTCTGTGTTGGGAACACCGACAGAAGTATTCCCACTTGCTATGTGTTGAACACTGACTCTTCTGTATACCCCAAAATGACATTTGTATTGCTCACCACACTGACGCTGCTGATTTGTGCTGACCAAGTCACCCACCATGTTCCCCAGTTTCTATTGAGCCAGCTGCTGCTGGCCACTGGGAAGCTGCTTATTTCTACAGATATTGAAGTTCATCCAGCTGTTCTCAGAATTTTCCAGTTTATCAAGAGCATTTTCAGTTCCAATTCTGTCTCTAAGAATATCTGCATCCCCGCTCCATTTCATGTCATCTGCAAATTTAACAAGCATACTATGTATTCCATCATCCATAGTATAAACAAAAATGCTGGGAAAATTAGATACAGATTCAAGATAAATCTCCATATAAAATTGTTTGGTACTTCTTTCATTTGGACAGGGAGTCTTTATAAGTACTCTTTGAATATAATTTTAAGGAGTCTTGATGTTTTTATTTTGCACCCATGCTAGCCTGTCAATCTAGGTAATTTTATTTTATTTTTGTTTTGCTTACTTGTAACAGTACTACAAAAGACAATGCCAAAAGCCTAAGTAAAATCAAAACATGTAACAGCAACTGCTTCTTCTGCACTCTTGAACCTTCACACTGGCTCTTATTCAGCTCCTTGTTAGCTCCTTGTTTGTCATGTGGATGCTTAGAGCAAGTTTACCTTTTCCCAGCTTTATTTATTTTTTTTTTCTTGGGGAAGTTGAAGGTAAAGTTGATGAGCTTTTCTACTCATTTTCTTTTTCCCTTCCTTACTTCTTTTAAACACACACCCCATACTTACAGTGTTGGCATTGTTGGTGAGTCACCAGACCACAGCTATCCTCAAAAGTAACTACTAACCTGTCTGAGACTATTTCAGGCAGTTTTTCACATATGGCAGACAGATGTTCATCAGGTTTAGCCAAATGAGCAACACTTCACTTTGATGCTATCTAATCTGGTCATTCAAGCTATTAGGTTTTCTAAAATATATTTGCTCTTCTCTCACTGATGTTGCCTGTACCAGCAACCTACTCACCTTTTCAGTGCTGATTGAGGAAAAAGGAATTATTTGGCATACCACAGAAAGGGATAAGCCTTAGGCCCAGTGTAAATGAACCAGCAGGAAAAGCTGCACTCACAAGCAGCAAAATTCATGGGGAGACCTGGGGGAAAAAAAGCCAGAGACTGTGTTACCAAGGAATGTGGGCAGAGGCTGAGCTTCACAGGAACACACAGGTGTCTCCAGGTTTGTCTGACTATTTGTATACTGCTGTGGATAAGAATCATAGAATCCTTAAGGCTGGAAAAGAACTTTAGGACAATCAAGTCAAACCATTAATCTAGCACCACTCTGTTCACCACTAAAAGCGTATCTCCAAGTGCCACATCCACACAACTTCTGAACACTTTCAGGGACAGTGATTCAACCACTTCTTCAGGCATCCTATTCCAATGTCTGACCACCCTTTCAGCGAAGAAATTTTTCCTAATATCCAATCTAAACCTTCCCTGGTACAAGGGCCATTTCCTCTCATCCTTTCACTTGTTACCTGGGAGAAGAACTTGGCCTTCACCTTGGTACAAGCTCTTTTCAGGCAGTTGTAGAGAGCAAAAGGGTCCCCTTTGAGTCTCCTTTTCTCCAGGCTAAACAACCCCAGTTCCCTCAGCTGCTCCTCATCAGACTTGTGCTCCAGATCCTTCACGAGTTCCACTACCCTCTCTGCGCACATTCCAGCACCTCAATGTGTTTTTGTAGAGAGGGGACCAGAACTGAACACAGGACTTGAGGTGCAGCCTCACCAGTGCCGAGTACAGTGGGACTGCCCTGGTCCTGCTGGCCACAATACTCTTGGTACAGCCCAAGATGCCACTGGCCTTCTTGGTCACCGGGGCACATGCTGGCTCATATCCAGCTGCCAACCAAAGAAAATAGGAGAAGGTAGCATATTTTTGTAGGCCATATCTGTGTAAAATACTCTGTTCTAAAAGTAGAATAGTTTTGTTGTGTGTTGAAAGATTTTGTCATCTAAACTTTTCCTTTTTTTAAGTATATTTTACCTTTCCTCTTTCTTTTAAGTGCGTGCTGCAACAATCCAATTCACCATGGAAAGAAACTGTGAAGCGAGGAGCCTGGCTCACCTCTTAGATAGTGTGGAAATGGCTTACAGAACAAATTATAAACTTTACACCTCTGGACTCTTAAATCGTAACAAGTTTCATAAGCCGTCAGAGAAAATAAAACAGGGATGATGGTACTCCGCCAGGAAACAAACTTGTTCCATAATAGAAGAAATCAATTCCTAGCTGAAAATGAGAGAGCAAGGAAGATTAAAAGATTTTCAGGTAACTTTTCCTCCAGCATCCCTCTGCTTCCAGCAAAGCCTGAATTTTTCTGCCCTAACGACAGACATCCACAGTCACCTGTGACTTGTGTTAGAGCCTCAGTAGATTTTTCTATTCCACTGGAAATGCTGAAGTTGAAAGCACTTGAAAGAGGAGGGAACTGACAGATTCCATGAGGGTCATCAAAAGAGATGAGTTAGATGTGTCAGAGATTATGGTTGTGGAACTTGTCAAAGAGGAATACCAGTTCATACTTTCATACTTGGCTGGTGTAAAAACTGAACAGTTTAACAAGTTCTTACATTTCCAGAAGGAGTTCATGGCAAACCATGAACTATTACCAAATAATTTAACATGATTTACCAAATGATTTCATGATTACTATTTAATTTTACATAGTTAAATGATTTCAACTATGATTTAATAGTTAAATGATTTAACTATTGCCAAATGATTTAACAGGGACCAAAATATTAGAGCAGCATGAAAGCAAGCTGGCTGAAGTAAGAAAATGGGTCTCAAAGTGGATGGAAAGGTAAGTTTTGTCTTATCTTTCTGGGTGGATTCCGTTCCAGGAAAATGAAGTAGGTTTAGGCAAAATGACCTCTCTCTTCTTAAAGACCCAATCCCCTGTGTTTGCTTAGTAAGCACTTGTAAGACACATCAACTATGTCTTCCAAAACCCTGAACCCAAATTTGTTATGCCACTGTTTAACCTTCCTTCCATTGTCACATGGAAATGTTGGGTTAAATATACAGGTAAGCAGGATCTTGCAAGCTAGTGATCTGCAGGACAAAAAATCACTGTTGGTCAGCATCTCTGCAGGAACTGTATATCAGCATCTTGTCCAGCAGCACGTTTGAAATAATTTGGAAAAGAAGCTGCCTTCCCTATGTGTGCTGTAGACTCTTTAAACACAGACAGTTGTAGCTGGCTGGCCCCTTGAGGCGGGTGGGATGGGGAGTGAATTTCATCACTGAAGCACATACATTTTGCAGAAGTTGCTTGTCTTTCTTGAGTTGCTGCCCTGAAGGAAGCCTTAAAAATCTCATCAGCACACATGGCCAAATGCAGGAGTGAGAGTTAGATACTGGATTCATAGAAATTTGGGGTGGAACCTAACGAAGCCATTTGGGGGTTGGTAAACTCAGAAATGACTAACCTAGTGTGGCCTGGAGAAGAACGGACATTTCATGTAGGTGAGAGAAATTTTGGGAAGGATTTGGCCATTTGTCCCTCAGTGTGGTACTTATGGCCAGGTTTTCATCCTTTGTAAGATGGCAGCTTGTTTATCAAGGGCATTTTACAGAGAATTTATCAGTGGTGTTTGCTGGACTGTGGCTGCTAACACAGAAAATAGAGATTGGGCTTGACTGAAACAGCCATCCCAATAGAAGCCCAAGTACACCAGAAACTGGAAAAGAAATGATGAAGCAAATAAATAGAGATTGTTAGTCTTGTATACCTCCAACATACCTCTTTTGAATTTTAGGAAGTATCACCCGTCACACAGCTAATGAATTTGCCAAAACAGTTGGCTACTTCCCATCTCAGTCAATAACCTCAAGCAATCTTTGTCCTCTGCCTCTGAGCTGAGAGGCCAGAGTAAAAGGAAGGAGGGATAGCAGAACATAAGAGGCAAAGCGCAGTAATACATCAGGATAACAACTTGATCTTGTAATTTTGAAGCATTTTTCCCCAGGAAACCTTTTCCCCAGAAACAATTTGCATCAGTACAAATTTTGTGATATAGTGCAAATCTGGTACAAAGCTTAGCAGAAAGCTGTACTAACTAGCAGTGATGTCAATCTTTGTCCTCTGACTAAATGGTTGAAATTTCTAGCAGCCTTGGTTTTAAACAAGTATATTCACAAAGTGAAAAACTGCCATAGTATATTATCTACCTAAAAGGCTTGTTGTGAAAAAGTTAATCTTAGGCACAGAGCACTTTGAAGTGAGGCCAGCAGCAGTCTTGACAAAAAGTTCCCATGGCAGAGGAACCCCGCACAGGTTGCCTAAGAGACCCCCTCCTTCTGTTGCCCAGATTTATTACTCAGACTTGGCAATGTATAACTATGAGATTCCAAGTGTATTATTTTAACCCTTGTACTCCTTAGCTAGGGGTTCTTGGATTATTTATATATTAATTATGTCTTTCTGAGCTAGCAGTTACTTTTAAGGAATGCAATGTGTTCCAAGGTCAGCTTCTTGTTTTGCCCCTTGCTCACACTTTAAAATCAAACATATCTAACAAACTTCATGGACTTATAGCACAATTTTTAAAAAATTAATCACTTGTAGCCTCAAAGGGGATAGCCAATTTCTTCCTCATTTTTGTTCCTTTTCCCATTGTACACAGACAATCAAACAAGAACAGAGAATACAAGTGTTAAGAGAGATGCCTATGTAGAAAGTTGATTTCCAGTCAGCTCAGTGATTTGAACAGGCATAATTTCATTCTATAAGCTTCACCATGTTAATGGAGAAAGGAGGAATTACAAGGAATTGCACACCTCTGCAAACCATCTGCACATGCACAGGCCACAAGACTGGAAGAAATAGCACTGAGGGAAAAGGTGAATTGAAAATGCTTATATTAATTGATTCAGGAGAAGGATATGCTTTCAGTCACTCCTTTCATTCATTCATTTAAATTAAGGTCACAAGTGTGTGTTGCTTCCCTCATTTTTATTTGATTGATCAGCAGGTTAAACTGCATGGCTATAAAAGCCATGTGATTTTGTCTTCAGTGTATTCCCAGTTCTGTTTCTGGCCCTCCTGGTGAGACAAGCCCTTGCATGTATCCCAGTGTTCCTGCTGTGGCTTTATGCCTTTTAATTAACCTCCTAGCAGCAAGCCATCACTCTTGCTTCCTGCAGTTTCCCCCAGGTTACAAGACAGCAGCATCACATGCAGTACTTATATTTTCACTTGCTGAAATATCTCTGTATGGTCAGGAGAGAAGGGCAGACAGCTTTTAGGAAAGATGGACGAGTTCTTTCCCAGGTTTTCTCTAATTATGAGTAATACAAACTGACACCAAACATCTGGTTATCGCTTAAGCACTTTGTTAAAAATGTTAGTTAAGAAAAAACAAAAACCAGAAAACCCACACACAACCTCCTCCTCCTCCCCAAACAAACCAACCCCTCCAAATCTCCAACCTGCTAACTTTTGAGCCCTAACATTAAAATCCTTAAAATGTTTAGGAAAAAAATTCAGTTTGTAACCTACTGGTGAATTATTTTTCCACCTTTCATTTTGAAGGTTACGTCTGATATTTCTCATGTGATTTACCAGGCATTTTTCTATTTTTTTCCTTTCGATTTTTTCACTATGTTGAATTATAATACTTAAAATCCTTTATTTGGGGAAAAAAATCTGTTTGTTTTTCCTCTTGGCCACTTACAGCAATGATTTGCATGTTGAACACCACTAAACTATTGTAGGCAAAAGTTACACTCTGATTCTGTACTCTACGATGTGATAGTAGTGATGACAGAAATTGTGCACTGGCTCTCCCAGTGATAACTGAGGGGGCAAAAAAGTCATTCCTCCATATTTGTTGGTGAAATAATTGCACATTAATATCCAACATTTATAGGCAAGAGAAGGGAAGAGGAGGACAGAGAAATCAAGAAATCCTTGAGGAAGAGGAGCTACTTGGGAAGTGAACTGTGCTGAGACTGACTTTGCTATAGTCGAAATCAAATTGATCATCTCTAGGTTTTGAACAAAACTAGAAGCAGCAGAATAAGCAAACCTTCAGTGACAGCACAAAAGGTATGATTTGCCTGGAGCCAAACTGAAACAGGAGTCCATAATCTGGATTGTTAAGCATTTTCTGATAGTCTTCCTTCCTCTTAATTTATTTAGAGCATGAGCTCTTCTGGACTCTCTGCTTATGACACATTACAAGACAGTATTTTTTGTCAATATTAGCGCATTTCCTTGGTGATGCTACAGAGAAATTAAGTATTTAAAGTCAGATATGGGTGCTCCCTGACTGTTGGAACCCTGAGTTCAGAGAATTTCAGTCTTTCAGTGTTGACAGGCAATGATCCTCAAAAGCACGCTGCATTTGACCTGAGGCCTTGGGAAAAGGTTCCCAAATTGTGTGGTAACACTGAGGTTGTTGCTGTGTAATTAAAGTTATATCACTGGGTGGAATAGGTACAGATGTAGAAAAATTAGGTTTATGGAATATAGTAACAATACGGAGGATTTTGCGTGTGGATTAGTTTTTCTTCTTTCCTCCTTCTTCTTCACAAATCCGGGTGTTCTGGTATTGGTTCAAAAAACCCGCAGAACGTGAATGATTAGTTACTGGATTATAAGTAAAAATAAATTCGTTGGCATTCCATAATTGGATAGATTGGACTTTAAGAGACCTTGGAAAGTACCACTTGGGGCCATTTTCCACCTTGTTAACTTAGAAGGCACACTCTGTGCAGCTGTATTATGGATAAGATATAATAAACATCTAAGTCCGAAGATAAACTCCCTGTCACCTGCGTTTCAATCTGAACTCTGAGCAAAAGAACTCATGAAACAGAGGCAAAGAAGAAAAGAAATAAAATGGAGAAAATAATACCTGACCTTATCTTTACACAGGAGATCTACTGCTAGCCCTTTGCTTTATTGTTGACAACAGTTTCTGTAGGAGCAACCCACAGTAGAGAAATCTGAGACAGTAGCTGCTTACAGAGTAAACAGGACATTGTCTGAATAGACTGTGCTGGACTTCTGAAGTGTCAAACCTATTGTCCTTCTGTCTCCTCTTTGCTAGAGCCATATCAGGCTTTGTGCCAGCTCTACTGGAGAAATGCTGCTGAACAGAGGGTGGTATTTGCCTCACGCTTCCAGGAGTAGTGCCACAGACCCCTTCCCCCTGCCTCTCCCACCGGTGACATCTCAATTCTGGTCAAAGGAAAAGGTACTATGGAATTAGAAAGGAAGAATGCAAGAGATGACAAGCCCTGAGGACAGAGCTATACCCGACTGGCCCTGCCCAGCCCCCTTGGAGTTTCTTCCTGTCTTGCCCATGGCACAGGACTCCATTTCAGTTCATCCTGGACCTGTCAATCCCTGCCCATTTCTCTATCTCATCCTTTTGTATTCTTTCCTTTACTTTCCTTACTTCAGATCTAGACCCCTCTGTTTCTGACAGCTTCTTAGGCCCCTGTCCTCCATCGACCCAGAGACAATCCTGTGGATTTGTTCTGAGGATTTCATCCTACTTATCCACTCTCTTTAGCACTGAGCCTGGGAGTACCCGTGTGATATTGACAATCTGTTGAAATGAAAATGAAAGGTAATGATGAACATGGCACAGCTGACAGCATAGCAGCTTTGTCTAGGTTGAGTAATACACTGCTTAGTGGCATAACAACAGAAAGGACTGTCCAAAAGCAAGGGGTTGCATGAGTCTGAGCCCTCATATTTACTGGCTGTGACACATGCAGAAAACCGTCCATATTCTTTTTTTTTTTATCTGTAACAAACCTTAAATTCATTTACGAAGAGAAAGAGCTTTGAATGGCTGAAACCTGCCATAGAGCTTTTTTGTTTGAAACCCACCATAGAGGAGTTTTTTTATGCTAACCTTTAGTCTCATCAACAGCTCATTCGGAAGTTTTCATCAGAACTGAATTTTACTGAAAATTACATTTTAAAAATGGTTCCAGAACTTGTAGCAACCTCCCCTGCCAAAAAAAAAAACCCAAAACCGCCCAAAAAAACAACCACACAAAACCACCAAATTCAATTACACAACTTTTTACACTTAATCCACATTTTACTCTTTCTCATGCATTATCATAGGCTCTGAAGGCTCAGGTCAAAGGGATGAAATACAGGCACTCAGGAAAGGTGTGCAGGTTCTCATGCAGAAAGCCAGTATTTCTCTGGAAAGAAACAAATAATATTTCAAATGCTATCAACACCTGTAGCAACAACAAGGCAGATGGGATAGGGCAGAAACAACTAAATAGAATACTTGAGGTTTTTTAAATGTCAGATCTTGAAGGAAGGCCAAAAGATTAGACCTTGTGGATGGACTGTTCTGGGGAAAAATCTTTCTTTTGTACTAATCATATTGGGAGACATGGTTAAACGCTGAGCAGGACCAAGGCTTTCTTTTGCCATTTCCAGCTGACCACCACCAAATGGCTGAATGTCATCACAGCGAAGTCTCCTGACCACGCAGACTGCAGTCTGCACTGCTAAATTTCAGACCGTGTCACTTTTGCTGAGGTGTTGATTTTGTTTCCTATTGTGAAGGCAAGAAAGCCTAATTAGCCCTCTACGGCTGCCGGTCTTCTTTGGATTGTCCCAGTGCTTCCATGCCACTGGTGTGTGCCCCTAATACTCTATACCACAACTTCCAAATCTCCTTACTGGTGCTCCAAGCTCTGATCTGACTTACTACTCTCAACAGTTGACCTTATGTTTGTTTAATTCTAGAACTCTAACCTTTAGGGTGGAAAGCTGTCCTAGCAGCCTATCAGCTTTCTTGTTCTTGCCCACTCCACTGTCTGAACCTGAAGAACTACCAAGTCACTCTTTCACTAAGCTGCTGTTTCCTTTTTTTACCTATCTCTTCTTCTTGTAAATGTAACTCCAACAAGCCTGGATGACTCAAGAGGTCTTTTATATCATTGCAATTGTTGTTTCCAGTGTATTTAGAGTGTACACTATACAATATTTACACTGTGCTTTTAAAAGGTATTTTGGATGATTCTGCAGTTAAGATACTGGAGTGTGAAAGAGACTCAGGCTCATTAGTTTTCATTAATGAAAGCAGAGAGATGACTAACAGTGACCCAGTGTCTATACTTGTCTACAGAGAGAGAATTCATGATGTGTTACTGTGGGATAGTCAAACTGGCATGAATTTAAGATGGATCAGGGCATACTGTGGAGTATTTATAGCTCATGCACATGCAAATTTTATCTAGGCTATTCAGAGATTGATTTTTGTGCAAGCTTTTATAAATATTTTAGCGATAAAGGGGAAGAATATTGACGCAAGCCACTGTATCTGGGAGAGGACCAGTGCTGTGCCTTCCCTGAGTGTCTGCTGCAGATCTGGAGACCTCTGGAGTCCCTATCTGCAGTTGGCGACCCTCAGGAGGGGCTGTAGAGCCACTATGCAAACACCCACAGTCCCAGGAGCGACAACCAGCCCAAACGCAAGCGGCTATATCCAGGTGTGCACACCGAAGATGAAGAGATGGAGAGGGATCTTTTGTGTGGGTTCCGAACATCCAACCCCAGCAGTGGGTCCAGGGACAAACTACATCAACAGGGGAGGGTCCAGGGATTTTATAGGGGTGCACTTAACCAATCAGGCGTAGGCAAAGGGGAGGGGAGAGTACAAACGGACCAACCAGATGCAAAGTGGGAGGGAACAGTGAAGGGGGACCAATGGGGTAACAAATAACAGAGAACTTCCCAGAACTTATACATATTTAGCAGGCTGATGCATATTCAAGACCTTATACATAAAACAGGGTTGGGAAATGATGACCCAATTGCAACTAAGTAGTTAACACAAGGGTCTGTGGGTGCCCAGCTTAACCATCAAGGGAGATTTCAAAACTCTGAGCCGACCCACCATGAGTTTAATGCTGTGGCTCAGCCCTGTGGTTCACCAACAACTTGGGAAGCAGCAGCCACCACCGCAACAGAATATGACATTTTGTCTTCTGCCAAAGTGGTGAAAAGGAATTGTGATAAACATCCCAGAATTATCTAAAGGAGTTCTTGAGAGATTTGTCAGCTATTGGTATAAAAATCCAGTGCTCCATAAGACTATTCAATTCTGAAGAGCAGTCTGTTTTCAGAGAAGTCTGAGAAGATGTGCTATCCTAATGTCAACTCGCTAGCTTTGCATGAAAAGTAACAACCAAAATCTGAGTCATTTGCATGCATTACTTTCTACTGAAAGCCTGAGTTTTTCATCTTGCCATGGATCATATGTCTATGTGTAGGGAAACCATCCTTGGAGGGTGGGCAGAGGAAAAGGTTTTCATACAAGACTGAATTTTTTTTCTTTAAATACCAATGGTTAGTAGATGTTAAAATATCTGGTAGGATTTTTGAAATCTGATGGTGAAGAGAAAATAAGAATATAGATATATAGGCAGAGAACTAAGCTGTCCACTTATGTTCTTATGATATCTAATAATGTGTAGTTGCTTCATTCATTCAGAGAACAAGAGGTTTCCTCTTAGGAAAAGAAGCTGCAGTTTTAATAGAGAGTGATTGAATCCTGTTAGCTCCTCGCAGTGTCAATTCTTCTCTCCTTTGCATCACTGAGCATTCAAACCTGGAGTCACTTTGCTGTAATTCACTGAGGCTCAGTTTCTCTCTGCCCTGCTAGAGCAACATTTGACCTCTGGGCATGTGTAATAATCTTCATTATATGTAACAAACAACTATTTGCTTATTTTTACCTTTGTATATGATCCCAAAAAGATATTTGTGAAACTGTTGTTCTCTTTTGTTCTGGTCTAAACTGAAGAAATAATTAGAAACAGTGCAAGAGATGAATCAGACTCCAGATGATAAAACAGGTGAGTGATAGGACAGGTCTGAGTTGAGCAGAAAAGACATATGGTATAAATTATGGAAATAAGGTTCTAAAGGGTCAGGAGAACCAATCAAAAATTACCTTTGCTGTTGAAATTTTTCCTGTTAGTGTGATCAAAATGTGCTGATAACTAATGACATCAGGTATGTAATATTTCTTGTACTTCTTTTACTCCTGGCCTTATCTGAAACCAGTAGGTGTCAGTGGAAGACTTTCTAAAGTGTTAGAGGTGTCTCAGGGGATGAAACCCTTCAGCTGGCAGAAACATAATAACTGGATTTCATGCTTATGATGAGGAGGTTAAACCCTGAATCACGTGCTTTCAAGTGCCCTTCCTAAACTTCTTTTCAGCCTTCACTTCATCAGTCCTGAATGCTGTAGTCATCCATACGATAGTCCAGTCCCTCTTGGAGGTTTGCTCAGTGCTTTGATTCAGTTACAGCACTGAGGTTTGCAGTCTATTTATGTATTGCTCAAGAAAGCAGCGTCTTTTGATAAGTAAGCCTTTTGATCAGCGGAATCTGGATTAGGATCTTCAAGCAGGATAAAAGACATGAATCTGGAAAGTTGTGGGAAAAAAATAAAGCTGACAGGTGATAAACTAGGAAATCCTGTGAAATGTCATCAGGATGAACTATAGTCTGACTGCAGGACACCTGCATTTTATGACTTTAGTGAGACCCTGTTCTGAAAGCCGTTTTCTTCCAGAGCTTGAGAAAATATCAGTTAGTCAATTATAAAGTGGTAAATAAGGAAATAGCTGTTCACATGGTGATGTAAAGCGCCTTCTACACTTCCTCTTTGAGAGAAAAGAAAGATCCAAATCTTCTTTCTGTGTAGTATCAGGAACATTACTTGAGCAGTCAAACCAGCTCTGGTTGTGTTTTTTTTTTCCTTCAGCAGCTAAACTGGCCCATATTTCTCCCTAGTGTAACTGTCTTCCTATCAATGAATGTATGCCTGAATGCAGCTCTCTGATTATGTTTGTTTCTACAGCATGGTACAGATTTTGAATTCCATTGCTTTGCAGTCAACCACTAAAAAAACCATAAAATCAGTCATTGGCTCTGGATCTCCCACAGGACTAATGAATAAAACAAACAGAGCTCTCCAGGCCAAGGCATATCTGAGGAATAGTTTTGCATAAAATGAGCTAAAGGGCATTTAAACAATGGGTAAATGTTTCTCGCTTTCTCCTCCTTACCAGGTACTAATTTTGGAAGTACTGTCTCAGTTAATCTCAAACTTCCCCTCCCTATCTTCCTCAATTACACATTGAGGAATCAAAACCAACCAAGTCAGAAAGATGTTAATGTTCCTGTTCTTCTTTTCATCTTACTGCTGTATTTAGAAGCCCAAGCCAAGAAATTTGGGCCACATGTGCTAACAAGTGCTGGCGCTGTAGGGAACAAAGCTTTACAAATATTATTTTATTTTTATTTTATTTTATTTTATTTGTTGTTGTTTAGGTCTTTTGGTTTGGTTTTGTTTGGTTTGGGGTTTTTTTGGCTTTTTCATTTTGTTTTAATGTGGGATGGTAAGCAATTTAAAAAGTGTTCAATCAACATCAACCTGAAATGAGAACTTTACAATTTTCTCAGAGGAAAAAAGGGAGATCTGATTATATTTTAAAATGGAATTAAAAGTTTTCCTAATATTTTATAAAACAGAAGGCATTCTTTTCTTCTCTCCAGATAACATTTCTGTGAGGCCCTTCCAGGACCAGTCACTTATCCTGATCCACAGACTGAGACTATGCTCTTCTATCATTTACAGTGGCTCACACGAAAAGAAAGGATCTTTGAGAAACTAGTGGCTGTTGGACCCCAGGGCAGTGAGCAGCAGGAAGCATGGTCAGGCCCTTTCCCCACATGGGGCAGTGCATCACTCAAGTTCGGCTCAAGACTGAAGATGCCTCAGTCTTCATGAAAGCTGTTGGCTCCCACTGGACCTATTGACTGAGTGCTGATACTGCATCGCAGACCAGAGGGATGAAGAAGAGGGCTGGCTGCCAATGACCAGCTGCTTGAGAGTAGCAAATTTAGGTGTTCTGTGATCTTTAACGCTGAAACATCATCATTACTCAATATAGTGCCCGGTCCTGCATCCAACAGCACGGCACAAAGCTGCTACATGTCAAGTATGGCTCATGAACTACTGCAGGTTCTGAAAGCCCCTCCCAGCTCCAGGGCAGCCCCTCAGTCAACAGGATTTTCCTGACCTGCTCATTGCAGGAGCGAGACAAGCCAGAGAGCGAGGTTAGAAGCTCTCACACAGCAGAGAAATGCCACTTCTTCCTTTCCGCATTCTCACTCCCTTCACCTGTGCCTTGCCTTTCTCCTTCCTTCCCTTTTGCAATTGCAAAGCCTTGGAGGCGTAAGCCGGCACCCATCTTTCCTGGCTATTCCATTCTCCATAGCTTCCCTTGCCTACAGACACAGGTGTGGGAGACAGGTAAAACAGGATGATCCTCAGCTGCACTGCCACCAGGGAAGAAAGTAGTTTATTTATATTAGAATAGAGCACTGGAGTGGAGGGCACTGTTTGTGCATGTAGTTCCTCTCATTCCCTTATGAGGGGCTGGCAAGGGCCTGTAATACAGCTCTGGCTGCAGCAGCGTGGACACTGACAGGCTGCAGCCAGAGCTTGCTGACAAGCTGTGAAGAATCAAAAAAGGTCTTTGATAAGACCCTGGCTGGACAGGAGCATGAGCTGGCCATGTGGGATCTTGTAACATAACATTACTGACTTGTAGTGAGGTGAGTGGGTGAAGTGACAGTGAAGCTGGCCTGTAAAATTCTGAAATGCATTTTCTTCTGGACTCTCCTAAGGGAGTATAGCATGTTTATTCTGCTTCTTGCATGCTGTTACCTGTTCTTTGTGCTGGAACTCAGTAATTTCCTCCTTAGCTGTGTTCCCATTGTGCCTAGAGCCTGACTATTTTTGTATGAAGGGCTAAAGGGTCTTGGTTGGGATGACTGTGAAAGGTGAGTGGCATAGCCCATGTGCCAGCATTCATTTGGTGGAAATAGTGTGGGCACAGTGGGTGTGTGTACCCAACCGAATTTGGGGCAATGTTGTGGATGCTTGGTGTGCATATAACTCAAGCTTATATGTGGGTGTGCCTACTAAAAAGTTTGAGGGCACAGCCTTAGATGACAATTAGCTTTGCACTGCTGGCTCTGTCCTTTAAATAGTGCATGTACTTTTTTACTTCTGGAAACCTGCAGCAGACATGAGATGAAGAGAATAGCAAAAAATCCTGCTCTCTGCTTCAGAACAACTTGAATCTATGAGGTGTAAAGTTCTTGATAAATGGGAAGAAATGAACACACTAGAGACTCTGAAGGAAGAAATAGTGGTTTATGCTGTGATGGTGCATATAATGGCAAACACTCTTAAAAAAATACAGGTAAAAAACTCATGAACTCTAAACACATCCTAGTAAAATTTCTGGAGAAATACTGTTGTCCATGTAGGCACTACCACGATGGACCTTTTAGCACTGAGATATTGGCCCTCAGTGGTCTTTTATCCTCACACACAATATGTGCCTAGTTTGGTTGCTTCTACGTTCACCACAGCATCTTAGCCTCTGCCCCTGCAATGGGAGGCTTGTAGGCTGACCCTCACTGTGTCACATGATGATCTACATACATAAGGGTTATTTCTGTATTCATGCTACAAGTTTGGGGATTTACAAGTAAATACACATTAAACAGTAGCATCATTTTTTAAAACTTGTTTGTTTCTTGGCCTGGAGAAACAGAAAAGCTCTGGGTGGGATTTTTAAGTATTCTAAATTGGCATCATCTATCCTTCAAATGAATGCTGAAATGCCTAGTGACTTCAAGGAGGGAGAGGTAGGACTGTCTCCTGATTCCCTTTGAAATCTCATTTCTGGATGCTGAAATAACCAAACATTACTGCAGATTATTCACTAGTATATAAAAATGACCATAGCTGTGAACACATTTCAGATACAAACAGGAAGGTCAAGTTTAAATCTAGATAGGATGAGAAGTCTATGATGGGTTCTTGATATCAGGTAATTGGTTTTTAATAAAATGGCAAATATTAACACGAATACTTGTTTGCAGAATAAGGTTGTTACTTTTTTTCCTGTAATTCACTAGGCTCCGTCATTACTGGTTCCTTCTCATAGTTGTTGGTGCTGTACAAAGCAAGCAGTGAGAGATAGGCTGGTATTGAATACTATGTAATCCAAGGTACAGAACTTGCAGAAATTTGTTCATGTGCTAAAATTTGCATACTGAAAATGGCCTGTGTGATGACCACTTAAACTATAAAAGACATATGCTTGCAAATTTCTGCAGGGTTAGTGCATTCAGCACTTACAAACAGTATTCCTTTTCTTCTGGCTGCTGTGCAGTTAGAAATAGCACAAGATTTCAATAAAGGCACTTTATCATGTCCTTGTCACTGGTTATGCTCATAAGTGTTCCAGCTGTGTGAAGTGAGGAGGTAATTTCATGCAGCTAAAAGTACAGTCAGCATGAGAAGGGGATAATGTGTCACTCCTAATGGTGGGCAAACAGCAGTTGTTCATGTAATGTGTATGTTTGACTAAGCATCTAAAAGGTCAAGCACATCTCCAAACTTACCGTCCACTGAAGCAGAGTTATACCTGTTGACAGGAGAATAAATTAATCAATTAATTATACTAAGAATAAAACATGTGCCAAAAACTCACAGGAAAGCTGAAAAAAACAGTGAAAAACATAATATGAAAATTGCAGGTATAGGTACAGCCATTGTGTTCTTGTTATATGTTTGACCATCTTTAAATTTAATGACATGTTTTAAAAAAGTGTTTTTCTTGCCTAATTTTTCAACCAACCCTGTGCACTGCTACCTAAGAGTACAAGACAGAAGTTTGTCACTTGTTTCTAAAGCAATTAGGAGGCCTTCAACAGCAGAGAGCTTTGGGGAATGAAAAAAAAATCTAGGTTTTTTAGACGATTTACTTGGTATCAAGATATTAAAACAATTAACAGCAGCAATTCGTCCAGTTAGTCACAAACTCTTCCTTTTTTTCCTTTTTTTTTTTTTTTCCTAGCAAACAGGACAACTTAGGATCCATGTGCCTTTGGTAATGTTCCCACGTACACTCTCTAAGATATGCTCCCCCATGGCATGATAACAAATGAAATATGAAATATGGTCCTCTAAAAAAATATCCACTTTGTGAAGTTCCTCCTTTTGCTTTTTAAAAACAAATACGAATATTCAGAAGGTCTTTAAATATAAATTGCTGGTTTATAGAGTGGGTTTTTTTTTTTGGGGGGGGGGGGGGTTGGGGGGTTGGGGAGGGGGGCGAGCTTGTCTGTACTGTAATGAGAAAGGACAGTCAGCAGATGGCAATGTTGTATAGTTGTCCCAACAGGAGACAGCCACGTCAGCAAGGGAGTGAAACCCCTTGTACTCCTTAAGTAGCCGTAAGGGAAAATGGAATGGCCCCTGCAGGCCTTTAGAGAGTTGGCCCTTCAAGCATACTTTGGCTGAATCCTTGTGTAGGCTTTCTGAGTTTGTAATACCATTTGTAACAGTAATTCAACATCTAAAACTCCTCATTTGAAAGGGAAAGCCCATTATAATTTAAGACCAATCTAATTAAACTAATGCATTGCCATATTCTTTTGAAAGCATTTCATAATGCTACATAAGTACATGTTCTTTGCCACACAGGTTTAGTTTTTAAAAAGATAAGCGTGTGTGTCTGTTCTGTTTTCTTTTGCTGGAATATTAACAGATTAGTTTAACTGATCTGTTACTGCCTTTTCAGGCTCAAATTATGAAAGTCAACTCATCAAACATGTTTCTCCAATGTCAAATAAAACTTATTTCCCTAGAACCCAGTGCGGTTCAGGCACGCTGCAAACTAGTTTATACATGAGTTACCTTCACTAGCTCTAATCCCAGATGCCTGGAAATCTTCTCTTTGGCTCCAGCAAGTTCCAGACTTGGCCTGCTGTGCTTTGCCAGCTAGAAAGTGGAAAGGTATGGGATACAATTCCATCTTTTTTTTTCTTTTCCTAAACTACTGTGGAGAGCTATAAGAGTACTTTGATCCAGATATGTAAACCAAAGCTGCAAAATCTTTCTCCTTCCAACTGTACTGAAGGCACTGGAAGGAGGTAAAAGCCTGTGGTAGATAACTCTGACATATAAAATTCATGGAACAGCTCAGCAAGAGGAACTTGGAAAGACTTCCGTAAAATACAGGAACTAACAGATGTCTTGAGAGAAGTGAGTAGTAGTTTGAATAAAACAATTTTTGGTACTGCTGCACACTCTGAAGTCTGAAGCTCTATGTTAGCAGCCAAAAAAGTAGGCATCATTTCAGATATAGGTGAAATGTGAAGTACAAAGCTCATTGCGTTCAGAGTTTTGTCTAGCTGCTCAGTCTAAAAGGCAGAAATGGTCATGGATGCTGAAGGACAAAATCAAGTCATTTGTAGCATAGTACTGGCTGTAGCAAAAACAAAGCTATCAACAGCCTTCCTTGTTCACATGGTAAGACCTGGTTTTACTGTCTGTTCAGTTTCCCTCAAGGTAAAAAACTGGCAAGAGGAGAGGCTCTATGTCAGACTCAAAGACATATGTAACTTGAGATATAGTGCTAAATTAAAACTCCTGTCACACAGAGACTACTTACTATAATTTATGTCAAGGTTAATGGAGTAAAAAGTATCGGAGTATTTTAAATGCTGATCAGACATGTTGCCAATTAGTATTGCTGCAGATTTTTTTGTTATATACCAAAAGGTATTTCAATGTTTCTCATCATTTATGTCTTTTTTACAGGAAGTTGAAGGAAGTATCACAGAAATTTTAAATAAACTATAAATCATTCAGGAAAATCAAAGGTGAGTATGAAATGTTCAAATATCTATGTCAGTGTGGTTGCACAGAAGGTGTTAGAGTGATGGAAATGCCAGTCATAACAGCTTTGGGCCAAAGTAAGACAAATTAGTTACTGATAGCAGATGCATTCAAGTGTTCATTGCAGAACATACACAGTAGCAGCTGGGAGTCATAATCAGATATTATAGATTTGACTTCAGTGTGGCTCAGAGTATTAAACAATAAAAATTATGCAGAGTTTAATTAAAAGTTCTTGTTGCTTCGGTTTTTTATTTACAGATTCAGAATATTCAAGGTTGGAAGGGACCCACAAGGATCATCAAAGTCCAACTCTTGACCCTGCACTGGACAGCCCCAAGAGTTGCACCATGTGCCCGAGAGCATTGTTCAAACATTTCTTGAACTCTGTCAGTTTTGGTGCTGTGACCATACAGGTACAGAACAGACACATTATGGTACTTAAAGACTTATAAGTTTTCTGACAGCATCCTGCCCATGGTTTTTTACACCTGACTTATAGAAGTTCAAGCCCTTCTCTGTTCTGACATTGCTCAGTAGTGCCAGTTTTGGTAACTTCTTTGTGCAGTGGAATTTTCTTTATATTTGTAACTGGCTTGAGATTCTTAAACTTCTTTGACATAATTGTTTTTTTGAAAGGCATGGATTAGGGGGCCATCTCAAGCATTTGAGGTAATATATTTTAAGAAGTTAAATCATGCATGTTTGATTATTGAACCTGCCTGTCAGAGGTAAACATTGAATATATTTTTTTCTGTGGTGCTTTCAGTATTTTGTTTTAGCACAAGACTCTTTATTCCTGCCATGTTTTTAATGTTCCAAAGCTCTGGCTTTCAACTGGATGAGGAGCCATCCAGTTGAAAGCATGGTGGAAGAAAGGCTATCCCTACTTATTTATGCACTGTCAAGATCATGAAATGCACACCCTTATATAGGTGCTTGTTTCAGCATATTTGATGTAGTTTCTGATTGGTGGTTGCGAGTTTGTAGCACTGTTTTACAAATACTGAGCAAATATCAGCCCAAACTAAGGCTTCGTATGAGTTAAAAAATATATCTATAAAATATCTCAAAAGTCTAGTTTATTATCCATGAGCATTTTTGTACCTACAAGTTATCAGTATAAGAAATCACTACATCCAGGCAAATCAGGTAGTGGCAGGCTGCAGTAAATTTAATTCCTTAGTTAGCTGCATGCCTAATTTGTTAGTTTATATCTGCATGAGTGATGCAAATGATTTAATCTGTCAGTTGGTGGTGGACATCATAAGTTAGTGAAAGGCCTGAGGACACACAGAAAGACTCACTGACCTGAGTGCATTTTGGGTCAGCCTTTCAGGTTTTCAAACATTAAGCAGATATTATCAAGTTGTCTTCTATTGTTACAACAAAACACTAAGAGAAAGGTTTCTCAGATTTAGATGGCAGGTGGTATTTTGTGCCACGGGGACCCCAAACAGTTGCTGCAGGTTCCTATTGTGTCTGTGACCTATACACTTCCATGCACAATTATGAGATTGTTGGTAAGAATCCAAAATTATAGTTACAGACATCAAAGAATAAGATCCGTTAATATCAAAAAGAACAACTCTATTTTCATTTTATTGCCAACATTTGGTGTCAAAGGGGATGTTTTATTTGCTGACACTGGCAGAAATTTTTACTTTTAAGTTGTATTAGGGAAGTAAGAAAATAATTTTTTTTTCAAAGAAGCTATAAATCTTAGGATAAAAGAATCCTGAACTCATATATTATGAAATATAAAAATTTTCAATTAAATTATTTTTTTAAGCTTAAGATAGAATATTAATAATTCTATTACTCAATGAAACCTTAAAATTAAGGCTAAGCTTCTGTTAATTTTCTGTTTCTGGCTCTTTGATTGAGAATTGTGTTAGATTTCATAAGGTGGTATGTCCAGTTATGGTACAGTTGTGTTGTTGGAGGGTAGCAATGCAAATAGCTCTTGATTAAGGAGCTGCTACCTAATGATCTAAGACTACTAATACACAATAATTTCATGAACATGCAAAGTAACCACTTTATGGCATGAAGTTACTGCATACCATGTTGTTACGATTTCCTGGATGGATGCATTCATTAGGCTTGATGAGGGGGAGTGAAGTAATTGAAGAAGAAAAACAGTAAAGCAAAGCATGAATCTAGATAAGAAGTCTCCCCACAAACAGTAGGGAGAGCACTTCCTGGACTATGGCATTTATTTCCCTTCCTGCTTAAATTTGCAAGGATTGCTTTGCCAGAGCTGAGTGCTAGTGGATCTAGAAAGTTATAGAAGATTACAAAATTGTGAGCAAAAGTAATAAGTGTTTTGGTTATGGATAGTTACATTCCCTTCAGGAACTGAACATAGGTCAGTGTAGCTGAGGTGTTAGAGATAATATACAAATAGAAGAATTCTTTGCTCTTTCCCTTCAAAAATTATTGATGAATTATGTCCTAAGAACATGAGCAACAGAAAAGACACAAACAAGGTTATAAGACATGATCACACTTGCATCTGCTTATAAATTACAGGACCATGAATGAACCTACTTTCTGGTATTTCTTTGAGTTTGAATCTAGAGTTGCGTGATCTGCAGGTCAGATATGGGACTTAGTGGATAAAAGTCAATGTCATTTGATGGACAAAACTTGGACAAAAATAAAGCACCGTTCTGTCTGAGAGGATAACAGGATAAATTTTTGTAAAAATTAAAATTTGAGGACATTATAAATGTGAAATAATTGGCCAGCCAAAAGTCTATTAGAAATAAAACATAAAGGTAATTGGTAGTAGATATAGTGGAATACAAGGTTAATTAGTCTCATTTGTATGATGTTAATAATTGAATGTAACCAGCCCTGGGATACTTACAGAAGCACTCTCACTCAATGTTTTAAAAAATGTAACAGAAGGACTTTTAAATTTTGCTTCAAGCAGAGCTTATGTATAAACCTTTTAAAGTAGCACACTGTCTTGGGATATATGCATAATAAGATGCTTTGTCAAATGAATGTCCAAAATTCTGCTCTCCCCCACAATGTTAAGAATCACATTTCTAGAGCTGACATTATTCTCTTTCTCCAGGACAGATTAGGAAGACTGAAACATTAATGGTAGCATGAGGTTTCTGAATCAAAGTCTGTCTTCAGGCATAATTAACAGAAGGCGTCTAATTATTTGAAGTCAAAAGTGTATCATCCTTTGCCCTTAATACACATAAGATAACTTAGATGACATTTAATTAGAGGCAAAGCATGGATTAATACTTATTTAATAGCTTCAGTAGGAGCTTTCCTCAGGTGCTAAGAGATTGTCCAGTGAATTGGGGCAAATATTTAGCCTGTGCCTGTAGCCAAATAAACAATTTGCAGCAAACTATTTACTTAGCCAATTTCTACTGTTTCTGCAGTAAGAATATGATTTCTTCAGGCTTAAAAGCTATCTTTGATTTTTTTTTTTTTTTTTTAGTTCTCATTTGAGAAACTAAAAATGTTCAAAATACAAAATTTTGAACACTACTTTTTACCTGTAAATTGGTGAAGTAATAATATGGTTTTATTTGTTTTCCTAGTTAGAGGGTTGTATCCACAGCTGTAGTGGAAGTAGTAAAATTTATTTTGGATTTGAATTGGTGAGCTGTCTCATTATTTTGTAGAAACATTTGTTGTCAGGTTTTAACAGCTCTGTTTGATCCATGCCTAAGTCACTGTAGGAAAGGAAGGCAGCAGGAAAGCAAGCTACGCTGAGGAAATGATGATGTCCACACTCTGCATTATAAAACCTTATGGGCCAGTGCCACAGATATAAACCATTTTCACTTTCAGTACATAATACCAGATCTAGAAAAGGTCTCTCTTGGACTCTCTTCTTTAGAAATGTGTAGAGGGGATGCTTTCTAGAGCTGCTGCATCTAGACAGGTGGATGGTAGCTTTTTGCCCAGATCCATTCCAACACATTTCAGTTATCTAGCAAAATGGTAAGGAGGATGACCCATCCTCTGGAGATTAATCTTTCTCTCTTTGTAAGCAACTTTGAGTGCCTGAAATTAGATGAGTTGGTCCTAGTTCCTTTTGTATGCCTCCTTGTGGGAAGACTCTTCGGTGCTGCCGGAGTTTACATTGGAGTGTTGACTGTCATGGACTTAGATCTCAGTTTCTGGTCAGTGTTTGTGCTGGTTGTATGCTATACTTCGTTTTAGAATGATGAAGGATCTAGCAGGGGGAGTTTTGTTACCTGAAAAGGTAAAATGAATTTCTGAGAGTCTAGAAGAAAATAAATAAAGAAAGATAAATACTCACCACTTCAAACATACTCCTAATTTCTTGAGGGTGTGCCAGTGGAATCCAGCCTTGAAAAACTGCTATTAAACCTCAGAATCACATATTATAATGAAATGTCAAAATCAGAAATGTGTTTTCATTTTTGAATACAATATTGTAGATAACTATACTGTCTGCATAAAGAGATGTTAGCATATAACATTTTTAGAAAATGTCTAGTGCTAATAATTAGTTGCATTAAGCAGTTGTGTTATTCTGTGCAGTTTTCAGTAGACACTGCACTCTTTCCATCATGGCTCCTTTCCATATGGGAGCACCAGCTAGTACACTCTCAGGAGACAACTTCCATGTGGAAGTTATTTAAGGATATATCATTGGTGCCTGCTTTGTGTTTCTCCTAATTCTTATCTCACAGAAGGTAAATAGTAATGAGTGTTTTGGACCAAACCACTACACTGTATCAAAGCTGCATCTTCTAAATAAGATCTGCATACTACTCTTGGATTACACCTCGAACTATGATGGTGCACACTGGCATATGAACACTGCTTGTGTGAATCGTCTCATGACTCCCAAATTTTGACTTCTGTTTTATGAAATCTTACAGTGGATGCAGTTTTTCTTAAAGAGAGTAAGACGTGTTCAGGTGCTTGATTTTGCAGAAAGCCTGAAAAACCAGGTCAAAGAAAAGAAGCAGTCCTTTCAACAGGAAGGGGTGTTGTTTAATACCTGTAATTAAACCTCTGCTATGAAGAGTGGTTGTTTACAAAGGAATGTGAAGGAAAAGTATGAAGAAAACAGATCAGACCAACAACATAGCTGTATCCATGCTAAAGAAACATCTTTTTTCCCATGCACAATCGACCTCTGGAAAATGGATTTTTTTTTTTTTTTTTACTATGTTTTTAAATTTAATAAGTAATCAGATGGAAAGGGGACATGGAAACAGTCGCACTTGGCAGCAAGCAAGACAAACCCAGAGATGTCAATGTGTCAAATGGATATATTTGTATTAATTGGAGGAACATTCATTCCAAGAGACTCAGACTGTACATCCCAGTTTAAGCAAAATGCATAGTCTATTGCTGGCAAACTGGGATAGGTCTTATTAAAAAAAAACCAAAACAAAAAACCCCAAACAAAAAACCATAAGACAAATAAGAAATAATCAAACCCACCATTTCCAAACAGATAAAATGCCTACCCCAAAACAGCAACCCAGGGGTCTTCAGATTGCATGAAGTTGTTTCTTATTTTCTTAGTGGTTTTTTTTTTTTTTCATTTGGTTTGGTTTTTATTGTTTGGTTTTGGGGTTTGGTTTGTTTGGTTTTGTTTTTTTGTTTGTTTGGTTTTGGTTTTGTGGGTTCCTTTGTTTTATTTTTTGTTTGGTTTGTTTTTGTTTTGTTAAGTGTCTATTTTTTTGTTTGATCAAGTTTCATGAACAGGTTGTCACTGTAATAGGTGACATTGTAAGACATCAAGTTGAAGAAGTCACATAATGGAGTTGAATTCTTAGGGTTTTGCCTTGTTTTAGATTCAGGTCCATAAGAATTTGTAGCAGCTAATAGTAAAACATTGCCTTCCTCTACCTTCTTTCTGGCTCAAGCCACTGTCTAAGATGAAGTCCAAATTCTGCAGTAGTACCTGTGGTTTCTCAGCATTGAAGTGTGTCACTTGCATTGGACTCCCATGGGATCTACCAGTGAGGCATTGCTGTCCCAATCTTACACACAGACAGATCATGAATCCAGCTTGTCCTAAAAGATGTATCTTAAAATATTTTTAAAATTTTATTTTAGACCTATAGGTCCTTTATCCTGACTTCTGAGGAAGAGTACAGGAACATGTTGGAGAATTAACAGTGTCTCCTAAGTTCTAGTGAATGACTTTTTCTTTGGATCTGCCATCTTCTGCCCTCCATGCTGCTAGAGAGAATTAAAACAAGTCATTATGAAAAAGGAAGAGAGAAAGACAGTAGTATTATCTCCATGAGTTGCTGTCCAAGCTGGTATTTGTCTGTGGAAATCTGCAATAGAATGACATTTTTAGCAAGAAGTGAGAAAGATAGGATTTTTTATGGGTAACAAGGGCAGTCAGAGTTATAACAGTTACGCCTGAAAACAGGAAAAGACTTGAAAGTAAGCCAGAATCCCTCAGTAATATCTAATATGTGAAGTAGGAAGGGAACATCCTATAGCAACATATGGTGCTGCTCACTGCTGGAGATAGCACCCTGTGGAAAATGCTTTCTGAATTCGGGCCCAAGGTGCCAGTTCCCATGTCTAGTTTAGAGATGGAAAATGGAGCGCTACTGCAATTTATGGTTGCCCTGGAATGTATTCTGTGAAGGTAATTTAAAATATATATATATATATATATATATATCTTTTTTTTAAGACATTTTGGGTCATTTCAGTAGAGTCAGGGTGGAAGAAAGAAAGTGATTTGAACTTTTCAAGGACAAGTTGCATTCACCTCACAATATAAAACAGTCACTACCTGAGTCTGATCTCTACTTATGTGCAAGTACTGATTAGTATTCTGTGAACATGAATGCATGTTTTGAATGCACTAATTATTACAGCATATTTTTAATAATTCTCTTCTTGTAACCCTCAATTTATCTTTATTGCATTTATGAAATAATGTAGGAGCTCCCAGAAGGTGAATGTAATATTATTTTGTGCTCACCTCTCATCAGAGACTCTGCCAGAAGTTTACAAACATCAATTAAGTTTCACCATGCTGCCATCTGGGAAATAACTTTTCTTACACCCATGTTGCAGATTGATAAACAAACAGGAGCTAAATAACTTGGCCTGGATCATGTCACCAATTGGGAATAGAGTTCTCACACTGTTTCCCAGTCCCCCACACAGGTCTAACCAGTAAACATGCTGCCATGCAGTTTAGTTACATTTTGGACTGTTTTTAATGACCTAAGTTGCCATTTTTTTTCTTCTGAGTCATCCAAACTTGCAAACATTTTATTTTAATGAGTAATACTCAGGCCAATATTTATAATTAAATGTAATGTTTATCCTTACCTTTGGCTGGTTGTAAGAGTTGTGTATGCTGCTAACACAGGATGATAGCAAACAAAGCGCAGATAATTTTTTGTGATTCCCTTATAAAGTGTTCCCACTGACACCAATGGCTTTTGGGTCAGTTTCTTATACTCATATTATAAACTGATCTCTTCAATTTCTCACTTTATTTTTTTCCTTGCACAGAATCCTTTCCCTTTTCTAATGTTTTTAGAAATGTTTCTAATGTTTGATAAGGCATACACAAGTGATGAGGAGATTTTTTTCTGTTGTGGATTCTTACACAGTTGTTCACTCAGGTTGGACTGATTGCAACTTTTTTTTTTTTTTTTTTTTTTTAGTTATTTTTAATTTTCTTCCTGTATTGTTGGTAACCCTTTTGAACCTAACAGTGATACATCTAATTGTGGGTGGAAATACAAAGCTTCTAGTTATTGCAATTGTTCTCTTCCCATTTCAGCTCTAGGTAATTAAATTTTTTGGGGGGGGAGGTGGGTTTTAAAGGTTATCTCAGTTTTCCCTTATGTGTGATATTAATTATAGAGGCATAAGGACCACTACTACTGTAGTCACTCTACAGCATTGGAGGATATACTGCCATGTGAAAAATGGGCCATTACTGCTAGACAACTGGACTTACTTTTCGTGCAGAGAAGGTGGTGCCAAAGAAACCTTGGTATGTCACTGTAGTGATAACTTCCAAATTTTAAGGACGTGCTCACAGGAGGAAGCCATCCTTTCTAACCGATGAGACTTAGGAATGTCAACTGGTTCTTTCTCATTTGGCACTGGGAGAGATGATCATTTAAACAGACGGGTAGATACACTGTGATAATTCTCTTTGTAATAAACATAATTATTATTTAAAAAATCTGTCAGATTACACCTCAAGTGTTAGTTTAGGGAGCAGTCAGGGAAGGGCTGGTATTACCCTGAAGTGAGTAGTTACTGTTATGTCTGTTCCCAAGTGAAATCCAATCATATGCTGCATACATTAATCCCAACAGGATGACTCTAGAAAGTATGATTAATGAGGTTACCTGTATCTAAAGAATACAGGTTAATTATGTAAAGAAGATCTGCATATGGATTTGAATCTGCCCAGACAGGCCTTTTGCTGTTCAAGGGGCTACAAGTCTGTCAAGCACTACAGCACTCATAGCTGACTGCTTGCCATTTGGACCCGTGGTAATCACTTCTAATCATACCCAGGGAATACCAAGGTTTCCCAAGCGGATGGGAGCAGCCAGAGGGTGGGAAATCATAGGACATCTTTGAAGGAAGAAGTGATAGGAAGAAGATTTGAATGAGAAGATCTGAAGTGTTGAGGAGAAGCAGAAAGTAGAGGATCCCAAATCAAATATTCTTCTGTTTAAAAATTTCATGCCCTGTGACTGTGTCAAGCAACTAGATGCTGGGACCTGAGCTATGAATGTCTAACGGTGGGTTCCATGTGAACCTTTGGAGCTGAGAGAAGTAGGAAGCTTTCTTTGCATATTTTATTTATTTATTTATTTAGTAAAATATTTAACTTTCATCTCTTTAGCTTCTGTCAGTAAATTGTTTATTTTACATTTACCTTAATTTAGATCGAGTTCAGGTCAATTTCCGGGTGCTGGCAAATGTCAAGATCACTAACTTGTTTTGGGGAGGGAATTTTAAACTTGACTGTAGGAATATTATTTTTTAATTTTTGTTTTGTTTTGTTTTATTTTACTGTCCAGTAAATCTATCGATTTTGGTTTCCAAAAGGAATCTCAGTATCTGCCCATCTGCATAGGCCAGTTTTCAAGATGATTATAGAGATATATGAAAGAAGCCTCTTTTGGTTAATGGCGTTAATTAAGTACAGAATAGTCTGATCCTCAAAGAAGTAGTTGGGATCCAATATTTAATTTACAAACAATTTTACATGATTGAGTAGGCAACTTTTCTCAAAAAAACCCTCAATCCCCTCCCAATAAAAAGGCAAACAAAAAGGCCCCCATTCTTATACTCTGAAAGAATAAAAATATTCATGTCATCAACTACAGAGGATAAGCTAAGGAAGGGCTTTTTGATTAAGGTAAGAATGGAAGAGGAAACAATCTGAAGTGGAGTATATTAAATGGAGCATTAAAAGACAAAAGACACTACTCTGATGCATTCAAGAAACCAGAAATCTGTCCCAGATCCAGAAGCAGATTAGCAGAAGAGAGTCTGAAACCAAGGTTTAGAGTTTAAGGAACTAAGATAGAAATCCTCTCTGTGTTCTAAAGCATGGATGCAGCCATGGTAGATAGGCCCTGAACATCTGGATGTCATTTAGGATATGAATAGTATGAACAGTTAGTAAATTCTATGTATTCTACACAATTTTCTGTACCTCAATGGTGAGCTAAGGCACTAACATAAAGCCACCTTGGACGTGGACGTGGCATTCCTCTTTCATAGGGTGCTTATGGTGTTTATATTTGCGTTTGTAATATAGATGCTATTTCTAGGACACCAACTTACTGCAAAGCGGAAACTTGAGAGTTCTATTTTTCTTTTACATACACACATGCCTCTTATAAAGTGTCTTTAATTAGATCCCCTTTAGCCTATATGATTAATGTTTTCTATCCCTGAACATGCAAGATTTTGGTAAAAGTTTCCACAAGACCCTTAAAAATAGAACATTTCTCTCCTTAAGTCTGAGGAGAGCAGGCCTTCTAATTGGGTTTTAAGATATTCCGTTGCAACTTTTACTAAACAGAGATATTTCTCTTTGGTGATAGGATTTTTATTTTCTTCTCATGTGTAGTTTTCTCCTGCACTCTGAAAATCAACTAAAAATGCCATGTAAATATTATTGTATTCCCGTTTATTAATAAAATGAGAAATTATATTAAAAAAGAATGATCTTTAAAGCCAGACTTATTCTCATAGTGAAAAAGATGGCACAGCTTTAGACAGTTATTTTCTTTTTTACTCTGTTCTATTCTGATATGTCAAACTATCCTTAATCCAGGAAGCTCAAACTTGCGAAGTTTTTTAATATAAATGATGAGTTGGGTGCTTGTATCACAGAAACACAGAGCTGGAAGTGTGCTCTTGAAAATTAACCGAGTCCCACCACCAGTTTAGCCTGTTATTAAAATCTTAAAAATGTAGAGAGTGAAGCAGATTCTCACCCTCTGTAGCTTGTCTCATCTTGTGCTTCTGTTTCCTTAATTTTAGCTAAAAGTTTTCTGTTTTAGAAAGTCTTTGTAGAAGCATATCTGTCTGACTTCTTCTTCCAGTCTTTGAGAGGCGAATTACCTTTTAATGAGGTTTCAGTCATGCAGTTTGATAGAAGGAAGAAGACTGTGTCCTTCAGTAAGTGAAACACCTTTTAAGTAAAGAAAAGGACCAAGGCTTCTGAATGTGAACACCTTGTCTTAAATAAAAGCATACCTTGTTCAGTGGCCAAACTCTCACTACTGTGCAAGCAGTACTAGGATTTCATTCACAAGTTTTGTATCATGGGCCAAATAATGCAGAGGTAAGTCTGTTTATTGCCAAATTGTGCATTATAACAGGTAAACAGAGAAATGTGAAAGAACACCTGCTTCTGAAGGGATGAATCCCTTCAGGAGAGGGTTTTGGCATGAGGAAGACTTTTGTTGGCAGAATTCATTTGAAACTGGAGGAAGTCTCCTTCAATAGCTCATTCTGTTGGATTATCAACTTGTACTTTTTTGTAACTATCCAGGAAGGGGTTTTCTTTTCACTTTAATTTTAGATGCTACTTGCCCATAGACATATCTCTACAGTGTCATGAATGGTTTTTCAGTTCTGCAGTTCACTTGGTTTGCTTCGTTCACATCTCAAGCAATGGTCAGGATTGCAAATTACCATCAGGGGGAAAAAAACAGGCTCACTATTCTCTAGTACCTTAAAGCAAACTGTCTCAACTACATAGATCTTTACAGTGTCTATCTGTCCCCTGCTAGGGACCTGCCTTAGTGTAGACTCCAGCACTATATTTCTTCAAATGAGCAAGTAATTCCCCATTATTAGCTGTCAGGAATGGGATACTTACCTCAATTCATTACAAAACCTGGACATAACATACAATCGTAGTGTGGCATGCATTTCTTCTATGTTTTTTGTCTAGTTAATTAAGCCATTATCCAAAGTAATTAAATTATTTAACCTAGAACAGTTGTTATATTCAATCTCTTTTATTTTTTTCCAATAAATGAAGTGCAAGAAGTGGGTAGTAGTAGCAGTAAGATATGGCAATTAACATTTAGTTCTGTTAATGAAAAAAAAAGAACCCAAGCATGGTGAAATTAGTCAGTTGCCTAACTGAATTCAGAACAGAACATTTAAAAATGCCTGTTTATGCAGTGAGAAAACTAGTTACTAAGTTACCACAAACTGTTTGATGATGTGAACAAAGTGATGCAATTATTAACGTCTACATTGTATCATCTGTCTAATTTGGAGCAGATTCTAGTATTGAAAACCTCCATCATCCTTACCTCCATACTTGTTTTCACAAAGCACTGTATTTTGGGCCAATGTCTTCACTAGGAAATGCTAGGTAGCCCTTTGAATTTCTCGTTTGTTCTTTAGGAATTTGCAGAATAGAGCCAAATCAGGACATCCTGGCATCAAGATAACAGCAGAGAGCAGTCTGGACATTTCAGGACCTATAAGTGGGTATAGAAAGGATTGGTGTGGTGCCCCAGGGCTGGGTGGGGGAGCAGCTAGTGGTATTTTGTGGAAGGTTAAGTATACTAAAACAGGTAACACAGCTTTTATGAAGCTATGGGTAAAAATCACAGGGTAATGGGACATTTGGGGTCTGCGAGTTGCTTCCTTCTCCCAGCTTTTCCTCCCACTGTTTGAGGTTTAAACATCTACAGGCCCTCGTGATACCTGCAAACAAGCCTTTCTCCATGCAGACAACTGCTTTCTCCATTCACACCTGTTTGCTCTGCTCCTCCTCCCTGTTGCAGGGATGACACAAGTATTCTGTAACACTGCCTGCTTGCTGGGGCTGGCCTCCTGCCTGGGTGTCTCACACAAGTTCCCTTCAGAGAAGCTGCAGCTGTGTCAGATAAAAGGGCACTAGCACACTGGAAAGTTGGTAATGCAGGGGAAGTGTTGCATGTTTACTATCAGTGTTTTTCTAGTATTAAGCCTGCATTTCATTTATTGAAGGTTGTAATAATATGACAGATCTGGTTACCAGACAGGACCAAGCTGGGGAAGAACTTTGTTCAGGAAGTGTGCTAATCCCTAACAAAAGGAAAGTGAGCTAACGAAAAGAAAATGAGGCAAATGTGCAGTTGCCAAGAGCAAGGTGCACTGTTGAGAACATTCATAGCTTGCTGATGCAATATAAGATGAAAGTAGAAAGCTAGTTTTTGGAAGAGATGGGCTTTTATATGGAACAGCTACACTTGCATGCTCTATGGCTTTAAAAAGAGTATTCATACGTAAGCCTGTGTTTCTTATTTTTCTTAAATGAAGATAGAAGAGGGAAACAAATTAATATTTAAGAAAGGATCCAGAAATGTTCTAAAATCTAGCGTAGGTCTCTTCTCCCAGGTAACAAGCGATGGGACAAGTTGAAATGGCCTCAAGTTGTACTAAGATGTAGATTGGATGTTAGGAAAAATTTCTTCACTCAAAAGGGTTATTAAGCATGGGGACAGGCTGCCCAGGAAAGTGGTTGGGTCAGCATCCCTGAGGTACTTAAAAGACATGTAAATGTGGTGCTTAGGGACACAGCTGAGTGTTGGACTTGACATTGTTAGGCTAGGGGCTGGACTCAAGGATCTTAAAAGTTTTTTACAACCTGAATGATTCTGTAATTATTCAGGTGTCAAAGAATTACTAAGATTTTAATTAGAGATGCTATAAAGGTAATGGGGATGGAAAGAAATATGTTAGGAAAGGAAAATGTGCGTATAAGGCATGGTGTGCTTCAGTCTGCATTACAGGATGAAGGGAGGTAGAAAATAGGGTATGCAGAACAATAAACTATAAAACTTTATGTTAGAGGGATATCAGAAACTGGTTGCAAAATCAGTGAAATCTGGTTTTTCTCTTTGGGTTTTTTTAAAGTACTGTGGATCTTTTCAAGATGGCATGGGGAGGTGGCACTATGTATTTTATAGTTATCTGTGTTGTACCCAGTGTGATGGGCAGGGATTCAAACCTGCTTGGGCTGAATTGTAGCTCTGTACTGGGATTCTGCAAGGGTATGGTTTTCAAGAAGAGATCTTTTTATTCTCAGTGTATCCTCTTATTATTTTGTTTTGAAAGACATCAACTTCTCTCTTCCTTTGGCTATGTGGCAGGAGTGTGCTTGTGGAGGGAAATCTTTACTGCCCACAGTGTGGGCTCACAGTTGCTCATGGCTTGTTTGTAGCATTCCTAGATGGTAGCCTATTTTAGGATTTCTGCGTATGCCTGCCATGTCTGATCTATCTTAATGTGTTCCTTGGTGTTTCCCTGTCTGCCACGAGCTGTCTGAATCTTTTGACTTTCAGCAGCAGCTGAGCTGTCCCAGTTCTCTCTGGGCAGCTGAGTGATGTCCTGTGAGATGTCAAACAGTCCAGAGACTGCCAAGGCAGCCTCAGAGTTCTACTCTGAGCTGTTCACAGTGAGACAGGTAATAGTTTTTAAGAAGTGTTTCAAGGTCAAGTTATGAATAACGTTGAGCAGAATTGGACCTTTAGGAAGAATAATTTCTTTAAAAAGTTTCTAGTATGGTCTGGGTAGTTGTCTTGGACCTGTAAATATCTGATTTGAGACTCTCATCTGCAGAAATGCTCAAAAGATCTCTCTTGGGAGAAAGTTGGGTGCTGAGGAATTCTTTTCTGCCTGTGTGTGTGAAATTAAGGAATTCCTGGCTGCTTCTATGAAAAGGGAACAGATATTTTGGCTGTGTCAAAAAAGTTGACTATGTCATGTTTACCTAACAATTTGAAATTAAAGCTTCATTTGAGGTGATAGAACAATACCTTTCTGGATATACTAATGCTAACACTGTGACTGGATTGAGAACTACAGATGTTGTTTTATTCATGGTTTTTATAAGTTTTAACCTAAGATTGGATTTCTGTAGCATGCAAATGTGCACAAGTATAATTCTGCCATCTGTATCTGTGCCTACATATTATAAAACCAAGCATCAGTATATCAGTATAAACCCAAGCTATTTAGTAGACTGCCGTCATTCCTGTCACAACTTTACGTGTCCTCTCAGTCAGCCTTGTTAAGTGTTGCCTTTTGTTATTATTGCTTAGTTGAGGAGAGGAAACACAGGCATTCTAACCACTAGGATGCTTTATTTTTGAATTCCAGATCCCTTCTGAGATGAAGGTAGTAAAGACATCTATCTGAACTCTTTTTTCTCCTGCAAGTTAACGCTCTGGATTATAGGGTACTCTGGCTCAGTTGTTTTCATTGTTTTTTTATGTTGGCTTGCTGGTTTGTTTGGTTGGAAGGTTTGTTGGGGTTTTTTGTTGTTTGTTTGGGGGTTTTTTAGGTGTGTTTTTTGTTTTGTTTTGTTTTTTAAATGTTCCTCTTTGGGTATAAAATATTGGAATATTTTTGCATGTGAAGAGTAGAACCCAAGTGTCCCAAATCCCGGACAAGTGTCCCAGTGATCAGTTATTTACTTGTCTCTCCAGCACCTGGCGAACACTTCAGTGTCTCATCAAAGAGGAGCAGCATGCACAGGGAAGACCGCTGCCATGGCTAGGATGTGCTCCTGTGCATGATGCAGGTCTGTCCAGGCAGAGGAGGGAACTTTCATCTGGCCTCTAAATTTCTTACCTCAGCCTCTAATTGTCAATTCCACGGTGCTTCCCTACATATCTGTTGGTGCATTGTTGTGTGCATGTGTCCACGACAGGGTTGTGTTTCTGACCTGTGTGAACATGTATTTTGAGCATTATTGAGAACTTTTGGTTATTTTCTTCTATGCAGGCACCTAATAGTTTGTCTGAATGGCACTTTTAGCATTCAGGTGTGGATTGGTATGTCCCTGAGGCTGCAGAGCAGATGCAGACGTGGTGCATGCTGTAGGGCACTATGTTTCGAGGTTTTTGCAAAGCAGCTGGAATTGTTAGCTTTGTATTTCTTTATTTATAATCTTATGCATTGTAAGAAAAGAGGAGGAAAAATAGTAGGATAGAAATGCCAATATAGAACTTGGATAATAAAAATGTGATGAAATGAACCTTAAAATTATTTAGAAAAACATAAGGCTACAGGAACCTCTAGGTCATGTTGTTAATTTTGGGGGTTTCCGACTATGTATCTAAGTGGACTCTTGTAATCTGAGTTAAACTAAATCATTTTATCACAGAAAACCCTAAAATTCTAACATGACCCAGGTCTAGATAGTATCAACCAGGGTACTTTGTGTCCAAGATCGCTTTGATATAATGAGGTTGCTTAGTATGATCTCTACAATACAAAAATGACAATTATAGATAACCACATGTCTGGGGGGGTGCTTGCCTATGGCAGAGGGGCCAGAACCAGGTGATCTTTGAGGTCCCTTCCAACCTCACCTGCCCTGTGACTCTGTGATTCTGTGAACTATGGTGTTTTTTTCATATTTTTCAGTTGCAGAGATAGAAAAAATCTGCCATGTTAATTATGTCCACATCATAGAATCATGGAATGGTTTGGGTTGGAGACACTCTGCGCTCAAGCACAGTCCCTCTAGAGCACACTATTCAGGTTTGTGTCCAGACAGCCTTTGAATATCTCCAGACAAGGAGACTCCACGACTTCTCTGGGCAATGTGTTCCAGTGTCCAGTCACCCTCAGACTAAAAAAGCTTTTCCTCATGTTCAGGTGTTTTTCTTCTCATCTGTTCATTTGGAGGCTTTAACATTGTTATTTTAAACTCTTTCACCTTGAAAAAAAAGCCCCAAACTGAAGAAGATGTAGGTCGCAAACAGTGGTATTACTACTGCAACTGCTGTAACTGAATTAGCAAGGCCATGACTCTTTTTGTGCTCTAAGAAAAAGTATTTTCTGTAAGAATTATATTCAGATATTTTTTAGCTGTGAATATTTGATATTGTGCATGCAAATTATGTTGATGAGCACTTCCAAGAGTTTCTGTATATTTGTCTGAAGTGTGTGCATGCACAGAGATGAATGGCTTTTACACAATATATTATCATTGTTAAATATATATAATAATTCATTTCATAGTGTGCATGTATTGTGATTCACCATACATGAACTTGAAAGGCCCCTTATGCATTTTGAAATATGTCTCCACTGTTATCTTAACAAATGTTGCTCTTTGCTGCAAAGTCAAAGTACATTTGAATGTAAGGACACTTAGAGCATATTTATATCATCATGGAGCAACCACAGGGAGAACTTGTAAGGCTGTAAAGCCTAAGCAACCAGTCACCATCCATAATTGTGAACTTTTGTTATTAACCCCTGTGACCAGTGTACTGCTGGATGTGGAATAAAACACATAAAGTATTTATTGAGAAATAATAAAAATGCATTCCCCAAACAGAATTTTTACCTGCAGTCTCACAGACTGACTTTGTGAAACAAAGGAATTGAAAGAGCAGCCTGCTGGAAACTATTGGCCCCAGGGGATGAAAAATAAGAGACAATAAATCTGCAGCTGAAAAATATTGTCAGACAAATGGAATTAGCATTTGTATAAAAAAGTTTAGAGCAAATTAACTGCTCTCTTGAACTTCTAACTTCCCCCAGAACTTAAGCCTGCAACTAGGATGAAATTATGTTTTGTTCTGGTAACACTTATGTGTTCCAACTAGTTGCCATTTTTTAATTGTATGGATGGCTGAAAAAACCAGCTGTTCCATCTAGAGTCAGACAAAGTGTTTTCAGTGGTACATGAAACTGGGCAAAATTCTGTTTCTGCCACCTTTGAAAATAGGCCTCCAATGTATTTATTACGACAAACAACTCTACTACTTGATACTAAATTTTACAATGAGGCCACAGATTGATGGGGGAAAGACAAGAGATAGTGCTATAATCCTGAGAGATAATACAGGTTCAGATATTTTGATTGATATTATTATTTCACTTGAGAGTAATCTTCACCCTTCATGTCTGAAGAGGACCACTATACACTCAAAACTAATGCTGATGTTTTATGTAGGACTTTGGTGGTGTCCAAGCATTATGCCTATAGTCTGCACCAGGCTATTCTTGTTTTTTTCTTCTCTTCCCTCAGATCTGAAAACCAGCTAAATTATTTCCTCTGACTGCTGCCCTCAGCCCACCAATGTTGTTACAAAACCCAGAGATGCTGTCTAAGAGAGATAATTTTTACTTTGTGTGTGTTAGACCTAAGTAAATTATTTTTCCTGAGAAAATGGTTTTGACTCACTTACATGTTGGTCTGTGAAAAGTGTCTACTCTTAGAAGAAAACTTCAGACTTATTCCTCAAAATTCATGCTGTCAGCTTGTTATTCAGTCAACAAGCAATGATGTGCCAGGAAGCTGTTTCCTATTCACTTTTTCTTCAGTATGGACATTCCCAACAGGAGTGAGACCCCACAGCTGATGAAGGTTGAATACTTGTTATACATGTTAGATATGGAAATGGCAGGGTGTACTGGGAACTGAGACGGTCTCGCCAAGGAGCACAGTTGTCTGCTGAGGATACCCCCTAAGGCACTTAATTAAAACTCCCAGCAGGCAACATCTGCATAGAAACAGTTTTGGTTTTGGGGCAGACTAGAAATTTCCGATTCCTGATAAATTTTATGGTCTCTCCTGCCCCTCATCAATCCTCAGTAAAAGCATATTCTCTAGTGTATATAAATACAGACAACATGGATTCCATAAAAAAGCTTGGAAATTTCCACGTGGTATTCTCAACATGTCTAGCATAAAGAGAAATGCCAGAACTGTAGTGGCAATCACTTGTGTATGCATGCAAGCTTTAGCACCTTAAGGGCAAATAGCTTCTGCCTTTTCATGTCATTGAAATTAGCATGTAGTAGAATTGGCCCAGCTTCTGAGTGGCAATACTATGTGATGTTTATTTGGTTCCTAGTTTAAAGGTATCACAGGGGCAAAAAACATATAAAAGAAATGAAGCCCCACAGGCAGTGAGAGCAATTACTAAACAGTGTTGGGGCTGTTATACTCCAGACTGCTGGAGGAAGGTACCATTCAACAGCCATGGCCATTTTTCCTGTTCTCTTCTGCTATCCATGCCCCAGCAGTTCTTATTATTGACCTGGGGCTGAGCACAATTAAAATATTTTTTCAGTTATTTCCTGCACTCTTCTTTAAATTTGATGGGGATTTTTTAATATCAAAAATGCAAGTCAGAGATGTTAATGTTCTAAAGCCTGGAGTGGATGATTAGATTTGCTGAAAATGAAAGGAAAGACTAATTCAAGTAGCAGTAATGTTTTCAAACTTTATGTCACTTGTGGTATAATCTGCTATTAGAGGTCCTAAAGGGCAGTTTTCATACTGGTTGCAATAAATCACATTAATATGATGACGAGGGAGGAAGAGAGATGAGTGAGGTCACTTAAGGAGGAGAACACAAAATTCTCAGAGGAGAAGTACTGTGGTTGGCACTGACCTCCCTTGGAAAGGGAGAAGATACAGGAAGTTTACCTGCTTCTTACTACTGTGTGTACATACTTCACCAGAAATGGGTGTAGTTGAAAGCATTTTTGAATACCAAAAAACCAAAATAACAACAATGGCAGGAGACCCTGACAGAAAGTATGAAAACAACCTACCAATGTTTTTTTAAGGGCCGGAGAAGATGACCATGAAGAAGAAGGACCATGCTGTTGGCCATATATAAGCTGAGAAAAGACTGAGTAGTCACTATGGATCTGCATGCCTGGGGCTAGGAATAGTCAGAGTATTTGAAAAATGTGTTGGACTCAGTGTAAAATAATATTGAACCTGTTTGAGGATATGGATTTGGTCTGGGCTACTCTGTCAAGTCCTACAAGTTTCATGTTTCTACCCTCAGAAGTTTGGCTGGTTGGTGCTATTTCAGTAATTTTATACTTGGGGTATAATCATACTGTAAGACTTTATTGAAAGCTAAAATTCAGGATGTGTTATTCAGATATTAAAATACTTGATATTAAAATAGCTTGAATAATCAAGGAGGCTACCCCATAGAAAATAATGGAATATTTTCCTTTTCATGTTTTCACCTCTTTGTAATGAAAAAATCCAATGGCTCTGTCAAAATATTTCACAAGAATGGAAGCAGATGTTGATTGCGAAGAAGCAAATATTTCAACCCTTATTAACTGGTGAGAAAAATATTTCAGCTTTTGTTCTAAATCGACTTGAGCCACTGATAACTATAGTAAAGTCTGGAGTGTACTACTCCTCTCTGGTCATGAAATGTATGAGAATAGGGAAAAACTATTTTACTCTGAGTTGTGGTGAAACATCTTCATTTCTACAAAACAAGAATTCTGAGTTTGTTACCTCGACTATCCACATGGAGAAGGTGTCTACATATCATTTTGCAGTGTTGTCAACAGGTTATGAAGACCAACTTTTTGAAAAAAAAGCTCAGGATGAAATTGAGCATTTGATCAACTTTTTTAAGGAATACCATTTGTAATGAATTGTATCAATGCTCTGAGCAGACTCACATTGATCTGAGGTATGAAACCTTTATTTCATGCTCAACAAGTCTGAAATCTTGCTCTTGCACTGGAACACTCACATCTGTGATTTCATTTTTCTTCTCTTTTATACTTCTGACTTGACAGTAGCTAACTTGTGATCAGAAAAAAAAGGAGTACTTCAGCCCATCAGAGCTGAACTCTGCATTTCTTAAGGTAACAGTTTAAATGCTGAGTTTATTCTTTTGTAAGTAGAGTCTCAGTTTTATTCACTGGTGAGTGCTCATGAAGAATAAATGCAAATACCTCAACCAAACCTGCACAGGTTTGCTTTGGATTTCTCCTGTTTTCTTTCTTTTGTGGGCTTAACCAAAGAATTTAAAAAGATCTCTGATGAATAAGCATATCAGATGTTGGCTTTATGGTGGGAAATCCTACTGTAAATGCCTTTGAATCAGTACTTTAATTTTTTTTCTTCCCAGTTGGATTATTTATCTCATTTTTTTCTCTTTCACAACATAGCAGTGTCCTCCACTGTTTTCATGTTTTACCTGCTGACTACTTGCTTCTGCATCTAAAGAATATGAGTACTGGGTAGAAACTTGAACACTTTTTTTTGTTGTTGTTGTTGTTGTTTAACTGTATTTGTATTTTCAATTATCTTCCTGTCCATGTAACCTTCTGTGTTGGTAGGTGAATTTTGTCCTCGAGTCAAACAATCCAGGGAGTAATCTTCAAGACTTCCTGACACTTTTATAGACTGCTTGGGTGGACATGGTGGGCCCAGGTTCTGTCAGTGTCAAACCTGGGCAGGAAGGCATCAAAGCTATCATCTGCCAACCCCACACTGCCAGGTAGGATATAACATTTTTCTGTGTTGGCACAGAAAAAGAAGAAATAATTCTTATTATGAGTTGTCATCAGTGGTGTTTTTCAGGAAAGCAAAGGCAGTGGGAGCTTGCACTCATAAAGAACAGACATTGCTTTTAGTGGAACAAGTTGCATGCATTTAGTTAATGAGGTGCTTAATTTACTTTTGGATGGGAGTTAAACTTTCCTGGCTAGAAATTTCACATTTACTCAAAAAATTGTTTAACAAGGTCTATATGCTTCAACCAGCATCCATTAATGTTTTTGAACTCCATACCTATTATTATATATCCCCTGAAGAACAACATTGAACTACATATCCATTGAGTGCTATCTATTTAAAATTTTCATTAACAGAGGAAATCCTAGTCTGCTTCTGTAGAATAATGGGGTTTTTTCCTAAAGTATGTTACTCCATAGTCCAGATTTTCTGCCTATTTACTAAACTTCAAGGCAGTGAATTGCTGTTGATTACATTATTCAGCTATCAGCTTGTTTTATTCCTTCAGAGGGTGTGGGAGGAAAGCTCCAGAAAAGCCTGTTGGAAAGCAGCAGTGCTCCTGCTGCATTTATTCAAGTTTGGGCTGGGTCTTACTGGACTCCTGTGAAATGGTGGTGCTGCGATTCTTTGAAAAGCAAGGAAAAAGAGGAATCAGCTTTTCGCTTGTGGTAAGTAAGCTGCTGCAAAGTTGCATTTTGTTTCTCTGTCTCTTTTTATGCTAAAATCTGTACACCTGGGTTGAAAGTCACTTGAGTCTTCTTTCCACAGAAAAAACCCTTTAATTTTCCTCTTAACGTCTCTCCCTTTTCCATATCAACCTATTTCCAAGAACCCAATGTTTTCCCTTTCCATTTAGGATACAACTATGTACTCCTGCTGCAATCATCATTTGTATTGCACATCATTTGTCACCACTTTGATCTTCTCTCTGTCACATCAAACATAAGTGTGCATCAAACCATGACGATAAGCCATAGCTTTTCTCTTAGGACCTAACTGACCTTTCTCCATGCACTCCAAGCTCAACTCACATCTCCAGTAGCCATCTGGAAACCAGAAGTGCCAGGTACTCACATACTATTCTTTTTTAAGTTCTTGGGTGAGTACTTTTGTGCTGTCTCCTGTTAGCACAGGTGCTTGTGAACAAATCCAATGCTCTCCTCCACCACTCTGAAGTGACCTCATTGCTCTCTTCCAAATGCCTGATTATAATTTTCCTTAAAACTTTCGTAATGCCTACCAGAGACTTGACAGGAGCTGGGCTGCCAGGTGTTGGGCCACCAATAGGCTAGCATCAGCTGTGGTTCTGAGTGCTCATTTCTCCTTGTTTTGAGGCCCTTGCCTTTGTGCCTGTTTGTTTGCATTAAAATCCTAAAGGCTGGAGGCTGTTGCTCTGCATTTCTGCCTATTTTATGGGCTTTTATGTGCAACCAGAAGACTTGCCTTGCAAAGGCAAGATTAGAAATTTTTGCCACAGTTATTGGGGAACATCCATCCACTTCCTTGTTGTTATGTATCTAGCAATTAATGTTTGCTTGATGTTTTCAGTATACAGGAGCCAGAAAAGGCAATGATACACCAGTGGTATTATAAAATTCATTATATGAGTACATAGGTGTTTGGAATAGGTGCATGCCAAGCTGCAATAATCATGGAAGGCATTTGTTTGATGTATGATGTAAGTGGTATTGTGTGTTCAGTACCAGCCCTACAGAGATTTTCTTCCATAACTCCTGTCAAAACAGGCAGCACTGCTCTGGGATCTCTTTCTGGCAATGCAAGTTTGTGTGAACTTTTTCTGTTTTCTTAACAAATTTATGTTTGATTTATTTTATATGGGATATATTTATCAAATACACAGGATATAGGTTTGTAGGCTGAAATCTGTAGTTAAAACTTTTACTGTTATTAAAAGTCTCACTTTTGGCTGGTATATACAAGGACAACCTAACAATAAAAATTCCAGTTATTTTGTAAGTTAGTTTCTCATATTTAATTAGCTCTTCCTTGCACCTAGTTTGTCAGTGAAAGGAAATACTTGAGCTATATCTATTCCAAAAGAAACTAAAGAATAGAAATTAAAACCATCTCCTTACCCTAGATTTCAGAAGGACCTAAACAGACCAATATGTACTATTTTGAAATAAGTTATTATTAAAAAATCTCTAATAAAAATTACTTATTTCAGTCCTATTCTTCTCAAAAAGGTTAGGCATTTTCAAAAGAATTTTATGTTTTTTTGCCATCTAAATGTTAGTCAAACTTTTTAATAATTAAACACGGATGGCTAGAAAAAATACATTAATTATGCATCTCCTAGGCCACAGAAAGAAGTTGTTTTAACAGTCTACAAAATGATTTAGTATGCATAAAATTTAACATTTAATAATATCACAAGAACATTTATTTTAAATGTTTCCATGTTCCAGTCCTGTCTAATTAATATTTAAATGCTAGTGCACTGATTATGCTCTTTTTTTCTCTTACTCAGTGCAACTGAATTTCTTTGTTTGAGAACCCTTGGTTGAAACTTCAACAAACCACACAACAGAATAAACCTGTCTACTTGAGGCTACAGACTTGAGGATCCCAAGGTATCTCAGAAGTAAGGTTCATGACAAATGGTCCCTAGGAATGCTTTCTTTACAAACATAAGCTATTGTGTATCACCAACAAATTATTAGAAGAGGATTTGGAAGGTATTATGTAATTTTAAAAAGGTTGCATTCTTCAGACCTGTATTTTCATGCATAACTGCAGAAGCAGTGAAGATTGTTTTGGCTTGGCTGGCATTTACAACTGTGCACTGGAGCAAGTGTTTCTAATGCCCTCTTCAATTTTAGTTCCTAAAAGGCATGATGCACTTGACAGCCTATTAGACTATTCAAGAGCAAAACCAAAGGAGAAGCCTTTGAGCTGAGCAATTATCTGTTAAAATGCAGAAATTTTGGTTGTAAGACAAGCAATACAAAGAGGAAATATAGATTGATCCAGATGACATGTTCTCATAGTCTCTTCTATGAGTCTTGTCCTTACCAAAATAAAACCTGCTGTTGTACCTTTGGGTTACAAGATATTTCACGTGCTAAACACTGATATCTGAATTTGAATAAAGACCTTCCAGGGGTGACTGCTGCTTTATCAGTTAAATAAACTCTCCTTCCCTCAGTGACATGCACACACTGAGGCAATCTTTCACTGATAGACACTGATGTCAAGCAGTGATACCATCAAGGAACATAAGTATCACAGAATCACAGAACAAGCTGAGTTGGGAGGGACCCACAAGGGACTCACAAGGACCATGGCCCTTCACAGAACCGTTTCCCAAGAGTCACACCATGTGCCCAAGAGTATTGTCCAAATGCTTCTTGAACTCTGTCAGGCTGTGACCCCTTCCCTGGGGAGGCTGTTCCAGTGCCCAACCACTCTCTGGGTGAAGAAACTTTTTCTAATATCCAACGTAAGCCTCCACTAACACGTCAGATCATTGCTTTCTGAAACTTTCCCATGGACTTTCTCTTCACTTCTTTTTTCGGTTTCTTTGGTGTTTTCTCCTCCCCTTTAGAGATCCTGGAAAAGCATGAAGAATTCACCAATTCATTTGTTCTATTCCTCCAGGTGAAACAGTTGATTCAACAATATATGCATGCCTGTGTGTGTGATCAGGTGGCCCTTTCAAATGTGAAGCAAGCAGTGCAGTGCCAAAATATACCACCTCCTTTTGGTCACAGAACCAGAGGATAGCTTAGGAGGTGTCTTGGCTCTTTCTCAGCTTTCTTCCTGGATTCCCAAAGCTGTCTACAGTCTATATGTACCTGGCATCTATAGTAGCTGGCAAGCATCTTTTGCCAACCTACAAGACCAGGATAGGAACTGGCATTGCTGAGTCGTCAGCCCACTAACAGAGAAAGAGCAGGACACAGGTGCCCCTTCTCTATCCACTTGGAGACACCAGGCAGCTTGGGGCAGCATCTGAAGCACCACACAAGGTGCCCTTACCTCCATGGTTGGCAGTGAGCGTATTTCCTCATCTTGTGAAACACCAGCAAGCATCTCTGAGTCTAGTCTGTGGAAGAGATCACAAATCACTTTTTAAAAATTATTTTCTAAACAGCTATAATATCAGAATATTTTCAATCAGAGGAGGAAAAACACTACAATACTGATTAAGAGGATCGGTCATTAATTTTTTTTTTAGTTTTCCCTCATTGCTAATGAGCTGGTATCATTACAGAGTTTTTGCCATTACAAAGAGGTGGTGTGGAGTCAGGGCCAAGAGTTGGGAAGGAAATGAGAGGGGGTCCTTGGGAAAAGACACAAAGTGCCATTGCTAAGGAGCATCTGAACAGGCTGTCTGCTTTGTAGATCCAACTGCAGCTCAGAGTTGCCAGCCTCTGAGTCAGTTTTGGACATGTTTGGGATTAGTGACTTTGCAGTTTGCATTAGGCATGGCTGTGCCCTTGAGGCAACAGATAGCAATTCTGAGCTTGATTTCATTTTTTCTGCTGGTTTCTAAGACATCTGTGACAAGAAATGCTGTGCTTTATGCACTGGTGGGGAAAGGAAGAATTATAAGGTGACAGCACTTCTGATTGAAGTCTCTACTTTTTCATTTCATCTCTAAACCCAATATTATTTTAATGCTTTTTAGTACTCTGCAAGAAAAGCAAAGTTGAGCTATTGATAAGGCTTTATCTACAGGTAAATATTTACTTTCAACATAAGAAAACCAGGTTTTAGGTACCTGTAAGAAACTACTTCCTTTTCCTCTCCATAGATTTGATGAGTTTTTCAGTAAGAAAGTGCTGGTAAAGCAGGAGTTGAGGATGAGGGAATGAAGAGACAGCATCTACCCATCTGCAAATATGAAATGTACTTAGATTTAATAAAGGCAGCAAGCAAAGGGATGGGACTTAAACAAGTGGAAAGCCTTGATGGGTTTGACAACCCTTTCCTTTATTCTCTTGAGCTAATTGAGTCACTTGACAGGTTAGCATCAGGGTACAGTTAAATTCTGACAGGCTAATTTGAGCTTGTGGTTCCAATGAAACATACATACAGCACTCACTATATTTAGTGACAATCAGTGTCATTTTCTGCTTAAATGCAGACAGCTCAACACATTTATTCAGCTGCCTATCTGGGAGTGAAGCAAACAACCCAATGACGAAGGTGAAGCCAAAGGGTTAGGACGGGGGGGTCTATTTTCACTCTTCATAATGCTTGGGATCCAGAAGGAGGATGGGAGGTTGACCATTAAGCTGGTCTAAGGGAGATTGATAGAGGGGGAGAAAGGATGGAAACTGCCATAACCTGCCATTTGATGTGGTATACAGAGAAATTTTTCTTTGTGATAATTGAGCTAGAGATTCAAAAGACAAAACTATTCCTGCTTAGTAGAGGCTGCCTCCCTGACACTAAGCACAAAACCACTCAGGACTGCATAATCTTAACTACCTGCTGGAAGGGTATTGAGGAAAGCAGCTGGCTGGTCTGTGTACTGCTCTAAGACAGCAATCCTCAGCCATGAGCTGCCCTTCAAAACTGAGGAAGTTAGACTCTGTGCACCCTGATACAAATATCCACTAATACTACAATTCTACAATCAGAACTCTAAGTGATAACTTTACAAAACACCACCCTTTTTTCCTTTTTTTTTTTTTTTTTTTTTTTTTTTTTTTTTTTTTTTTGATGCAAATAACTTACGCTTAATGTCACCTTTGTATGTATGCTTTGGCAAATTTGATTTTGGGCCCTAAAATTACTAGATAAATGTCTAATGAGGGCATAGGGAAGAAGGAATATGATTTTTCAGACTTGGCTCATGTTTGTTGAAGTTCCCATAACTCAGGGTCAGGACCTGTTTTGTTACATCATCTTTGGCTAATGTTAAAATCTTAGTACTGTTGTGCTATAAATCTAGTGAAATGAAGACTCCATGACATTCTTCTCTCTTTTCCACCTTTTAAATTCTCTGTTTGTAGAAACTGTATTTTTGGAGCAGATGTAGCTATTCAGTGTGACAATAAAATATCTGAAGTACGTAGTGTCAAATCCTTATTGTAGCAAACGAAAAAAGCATGTATATAAAGCTTGTAATGCTGAAACATAAGACTTATTTATTTATCTTTTTTTGCTTAGGATGGTTGAGTTCTGTGTGCAGGCAGAGACAGCTTGTGCACAGATTGTTATCCTTGTCCATTGATAAGTTTTTTATGACTAATAGTCTGATATAGTCATAAAAACAAGAGTTGGAGATATCTAAGACCTGTTTGTCCCAGATCCCATTTGTCATTCTGCTCACGTGGTGTAGCTGTGTTTTGTATATTCAGGTAGGCTCTACTTTTTTTTGATCAACAGAGGCCAACACATGACTAAGATGCAAGAAGTCTGCACTGAGCTATAAATGGTTAATTTATGCAACATGGCAGCCTTTGGCTTTAACTTCTAGCCTGTTTTCAATCTTTGTTTGAAAATTAACAAAATTCAGTTGTCACTCTGGGGACAGAGGAAGAGAAACTTGCAAGGAAAGCTTGCAGCTGGATTTCCAGAATCTGGCTTTGAACTGCTCTTACTACCCATGACAGGGCTTCTGTTTTAACTTTTTGTTTGTTTTCCAAATGCCATTCTCCTCAAGAGTGACCATTTTATAGAAGCTGAGGAAAATGTAACTGTTATCTTATGTGGAAAAATTGATAGTTTTCTGTAGGCTTTATTCCATTTTAAAGTATTAACATGTTTCTTCAATACTGAATAATATATATTCCCGTCTTCCATCAACACAATCAATCTTGCATTTCTCTACAAGGTTATGTTGATTATGTGCTATGTGATGATGCTATCATTAAAAATGACAATCAATATTTTAATGCTAATGCACTGATTTTAACTTTGGAGAGAAACCTGTAGTTAACTCTGCCACACCAACTTTGCGTGACATATGTCACAGTTTGGAATTGATCCAACGAGGTATTATGTTGTAAACACCTTGTTTCCTCTCCAGTCTTCAGAGGCTGAGATGTAATTTATTCCAATCAGGATGTACTTTGACAAGCCAGCTGAATGGGATGCAGCTGCTGTTGTTAAATATTTCCACCTCTCTCTGCTTTTCAGGTTTTTCCAGATGTCATAATCTTCAGAGCTCTCCATGCTAGCATTACAAACAGCTCTGCCAAAGGTTAGGAGGAAGTGAGAGTGGGATGTGCTGGAAGGAAAAGTAGCCCATTATACTCATTATAGGAAGAGATGGACAAAGGGTTTTGATTGGAAAAGCCTTCTGCGCTGATGAATAACTAATTCACTCGGATTCTAAATCTGACAGTTATTGTGTATTTGATGAATGGTTTGAAAATTCTATATGTGGAAAGACATTTCATAATAACATGACTCAGAAACAGTGAAGCAATAAGCCTTTTAAAACCAGAGATCCTACCTGAGCTGAAATTATGCTGGTTTTGCTTTGGAATACAAAAAACTTTGAAACCCAGTGTATTTTCCTCCACTCCACAAGCCTAGCAGGTAATAAGCATTGCAGTAGTCATCACATACCAATAGAAATGCCTGTCTCCTGGAACATTGCTCCCAAGCCAGTGAAACTTTAGCTGGATAACTTCTTAGGGAAGCTTTGTACAAGTTGTCATTGTCCTTTTGGAATGGAATGAGTAGTGGAGTTATTCCACGAGATCTTTTGAAAGCATATCAGTGGGAAAGAGTGCAATGAAGCTGTCTGCATCTTTTGAAATGGAGTCATTGCCACCTTTGGACTGGCAAAGAAACATTAAAGCTTATCTGTATTTTGTTCAGCCACAAGCATCACACAAACTTATTACCCCATCCTTAGCTAAACACATTGGTTAGGATTTTCAGTGCTATGGATTAGCTGACTGGCTAGTTGACTTCAGCAGAGCTCTGACTTTCTTACTCAGTTTAAATGACATCAAAAATAATTTATCAACAATTTAATTTCCCTTACAATGGCTACTTTTGCTTCTAGTCCCAATAACTATTTATCTGCAGTCAATATTTTTTACTTAAACAGTGAAGTAAATTGTGAGAGAGTTATACCTTTGTTAGAGTGGAGCAAGTGAAATTTAGAGCTGGGTCTTGGGTTTTATTGACTTTTGCAGCCTTTGTTGCTCTGATTTCTAGAGCTTGGAAATAAACTTTAGTTTACTACACTCAATGTATCCAAACATATTTACAGGGAGAATAATGCTTTCACTGTTACATTCGTGGTCTTTAATTGAAGGTAAAAGTAAAGACCACCAACATGGAAATAATCTCTATAAATCCAAGGTGTTGATATGATGAATTTAGTAGCAAAACCAGCAGCAGAGTTTTCAATGCTTTGATTCAAGAAGAATCTGTGTATAATATGTCTTTTATTTTCTGAATAGTGTCTCTACTGAGAAAAAGTCAAGGGTTAACAGTTGCTTACAGATGGGATTTCCTCAGATCTTTCATCAGGGTAATCAGTTTCAGTTTTACCACAATCTGTCTTGATTTCTTCCCTCATATTTGCCCAATCCTGAAAAATGAAATGATTACCTGAGTTAAAAGTGTAGGGTGGTGTAAGCTGAGCTGAAATCTCCATCATATGGTTTATTTCAAGACATCTCTACTTTGAATCTGGTGAGAAAAATAAGAATAGATTTTGGTTTGTTTGGTTTTTTAAAGTGTTTGGTTTGATTTGGTTTTGGTTTTACAATTACAATAATTTAAACTATTTAAAGGAAACTTTCAGGATGTTTTCTATTCAATAAAGAAATAGACAGGCAGTGGGCATTCTTGTCCAGAAAATCAAGTCTGAATTATTTCAAGCACAGGGGAAAAAAAGTTTCTTTCCATCTGAAGTTTAACATGTAATTTAAAAAATATCATATATTTATCGTGTGATTCAGCTCAGTGGTATTATTTTATGACAATCAGACACTTTTGAAAAATGTCATCAAATGTACACAATTCTGTCAGGATAAATGACATCTATGCTGTAAACTCACTAGTTTCTGAATGCATAGACAATTGCTCTGCTACATGGAATGTAGTTACTTTTTTTTTAGTGCTGTCTGTTGGATTAATTGGTTCTTACTGGACCTTTCTGGACTCCTCATGAAGGGAGGAGACTAGGTAGAAGTGCTCCTTTGCTGTGTTTTTTCTCTTGCTCTGTTAAGTTTCCCTCAGAACATTTTGGGCATAGAGTAGTTTTTATCAACAGTCAACATAGATTTAATTTCTGAGTACGATGTGTAGACTTCTGGTGCCATCATTCACTCTTTGTAAGGGTCAAATTGACAATGGCGAATGCTGAATACCCTTCAGTACAAAAAGTGTATATACAGAGCTAAAGGCACTTTCACTTCTTGCATAACAATTTCACAGATTGCACAATTCAAACATTAAAAAACCCACCAAAGTCTTGGACAACAATGACACCTGCTGAAAAGTGACTGCTTTTAAGTTGCTAAGCAGAAAGAGGTCAACTTTCCTTTAATAGCTTGTCAATCTGAGCATTGATTTTAAAATACTATCTGAATGGCCAACATTATTTTTTATCATCTCCTTTTATAAAGGCTAAGTTGTTCACTAGCATTGTGTTTAATATTTTCTGCAACATGATAATCAGAAGTTAAGAGATAAAGATTTTTTTCATGAAAACTAAATTCATTTAAATTTATTTGTGACCAGTAGTCAGTATCTCCTAGAAATTTATAAATTTTTTAGTGTGTCTTGAAACAATCTTTCTTTTTTGAGATTAGTCTGGGTTTAATAGATCAACTTGTAAAACCTATTCAGAACAATGGGTACAGCTGGCAAAAACCATCTCCATGCAAATGCATCGATCTGTTCCTTCCATCCTGCCTTCCACACTGCAGTGGCCAGCATGCCATCATTTATCAAAGGAAACATGGCAATGATACAATCACTGTTGAAGTGGGTGGAAGACTACAGCTGTTTAGCAGCTCAGATCAGCTTTCATTGTTGGCATCAGAAATGTCATACCCAGGTAGATAAAAACAATGCGTATTTTTATGTGCACAGTCCAAAATGAAAAAGCATTTTCTTCTCTCTTCTAGGAACTCCTGTCTCTGGCATTTATGCCCAGATAAAATAGACATAAGCATTGTTTCCAGAGCTAAATGTAGGGGGATAAATTGGTATATCTTGGAGTAATTCCACTTCCTGCCTTAGAATTACAATGTTTAAAACTTACTGGTATTTTATCTGCTTTATTTCTCATACCCACTACTGCTCCTTGTCTGTTTTCTTCTGCTTCTTCTCACATACAGCCTCATTCTTCCACCTGATGCAATGGAATGACTAATTATTCTGCATGAGTATTCTCTTCAAGAAGGAGAACTGAGGGGATGGTCTTTTTCATTACTCATTACTCCTTTTCCATGTTACCTCAGACTACTAGTGTTTCCATCTTTGTCATCTTTGTTTTTTCATTTGTTTTCTCTTTGTGATTCCTTTTGCAGTGTGGCAATAGTGTTTTTTGGATACTTTTAGTGTCAGAGCTACCACAGGCAGAGCTTCTACTGATGGCTTATCATAGCAGAGTGGAAAAAGATCTTGGGTAAAAATGTTAACATGGCAAGTTCCAGCTGGTGCAGACAAATCTAAACAATGGGATTACAAGTGGACTGGCATGCCATATTGTGAAGCTGTTGTCAGAAAATTATTATCCAAGACTTTACACATGGAGGATTGCAAATGCATTTAGGCTTTCCCTCAAAGCGCAGTTTGCTGAATGGAAAGGAAGGGAACAGAAATGGAAGCTAATTAGCTGTTCTTAGGAGATAAAACTTTAGTAATGAAGAGTGCTGCTTGGTATTCAGAGACATACATAAGTATCAGGTAAGATTTTTTTTTTTTTTAACAGATTGGCCAGGTTTTCTACTGAATTTTTCAGAACTGTTATCTGACATAACACTCATTTCCAAGTTATAGTCTAAATATATACTGAAACAGTTCACCATAATTAAAAATTTTCCAACGGTGAGGTTGGGATTGTTCAAAGATTATGTGGTGACACTTATCCCTGTGAAATTTAACTTAACTTACTGGATAGAGCAGGACTATCAAGTTGAGAGAATGTCTTTGGTAAATGACATGTAAACCACCATTTCATTACTGGTTCACAGTTCTCTGTCAGTGTGGCTTCCCTCCTCCTGCTTTCATGCTGTTTATTAATTCTTAACTCACAGAGGATCATGAAGCTGCAAAACAATGTACAAATAGATTCCTGGGACCTCACAGTGAATTTTGCCCCAATATGTAATGACAGTCAGTTGTGTGGAGGTGCTACTAAGTGGTTCTAAAAGGCAAAGTAAGGTGTTGATTCACAAGTTGCAGATTTGCACGAGTTGAAGGTTTTAATGGGATCATTCAGATTGGCTCCACTGAAGCGATTTTATGGCTTTGTGTTAATTTGTCTGGGAGACATTTATGGTGTTAATAATGTTGCAGGTTGGCCCAGCATTATGTTCAGTGTTGCAGTGGACTCACACAATAACTGGATGCTTGGGCTCTATGAAAATATGTCTTTCTATTTCCAAAATATACAGCAATGTTCACTGCTTCCTAAGAGTCCATTATGTGCTATGAGAGAGTTTTTATCAAAGCAGGCATAGTACAACTTCATGTCATGGATTCTTTGTTTTTTCCCGTATTGCCTCTTTCTGGTACTTCATTGCTGCCAAGCTGCTTGTGATTAACACAATACACCTGTTTCTGTATGCTTCCTGTTAGTCTACATTTTTTTGCTATTAGGTTAATCCTCTAGAAAGCAATTTTTTCTTTTACAATTTTTTAGAAGCTGCTCAGGAATTTACACCTTTATGCTGGTGTAATGTATTCCAGGAATAAATGCCTGGAATGAAGTTTGTACAGATGGAACAGCTCTGACAGGACCCTCTGATCCTATCAAGTGACTCACCTTAGGACTGTGGAACAACTGAAGGATAATTGTGCTTGCTGCTTTGCTTTCCTCTGTCATGGTTCTCTGCACATCCTCATTCTGGCACAGCTAGAAATAGAAATGACATAATGTGATGAAATATAAACTTCAAGTTTATATCTGGCCTGGCTAAGCTTTGGTTAGCACAGGACACATTCCAAAGCGACACAACTGGAACCACTTGAATATGTCCTGTTGCAAGATTTCTTTTCTTCAGGAAGAGACCCTAATGATATCTTTTGAGTAAAACCAGACCTGTTGAAGCCTCCCCAACCCCGTTTTCTACTTGTTGTGCCTGCCTTTTCTCATGTTTTTGCATTGCTCTAGTGTTAGTGTGGGACTAAACTTTGCCACTGACTCTTGGCTTCACAGCCTAGCTCCTGCCTGAACTTGTCCGAGGGTTCAAGGAGACCTCGTGTCTTCTTTCATTCTAGCAGCAGCAGATACATGAAGGTCCTTCATTGCTTTGTGTTGTGGTGGGTCCTTAGCCTCAGATGTGCCCTCTTGGCTCATTTAAGGGGGGCAGAAAGGAAGTTTTCTCTGAGGATCCAACTCATTTTAAGGTGCAGAATATCTCAGCTTCATGGAGATCACTTGTCCACACACTTCTCTGCATTGTTACTTCTGTTCAGGCCCTGTAATCTTGCTTCAGCCAACCAGCCCTAGCACCATGTATAGCCTTCCCTTTTTCCCTAGAAGGCCCCATCTCAGGGAGTTCTTGCTGCTTCTAGGCTTAATTTCTGTTTCCCAGAAGAAGTCAGAGTATAAGCTGTGAGGACACGCACTATACCATCTCCATGGGATAAAATGCCCTCCCTTCCCAAACTAACATTCAGAATAACTTTAGTACTGTTTCACGGGAAGCCTTGATCTCAAGGTTGGTGAAGAACGTAACAGAAGTATGGGAGGCTATTTCAAGGACCATCAACATGTGCTCATGTTGATGACATATTTGTGTCAGGAAAATAATGGTTGAACCTAGTGTAGTTACTGCATACTCACAATTTTTTAATGAAGAACATCTCTGTTTGCTTTTTTGATGGTTACCTGAACCTTCTGAGGTTGTCTCTAAAATGGTTGTTCTGGTCTTCATTTTAAAGAAGGTTTGTATGTATCCCATGTAATCAGTTCTCTTGGGGCCAAGCAACCTCTGAAAAGACTGATTCTAGCAGGTTATTCTAATTACGTTCTCACACTTTTGCTTGCTTTTTGCCTTTTTTCCCAAATCAAGTTAAACATTTGAAATTGGATTAAGAAGATAGTTGATAATTCCCATTACTTGATTAGTAGCCATCTCACAAAGCTCTTCTCAACAAAATAAGACTTTTGAATACAAATATATTAAATTCCAACAAAACTCAAACATAGAAAAAGCCCAAAAAGCTGACTGAATCTATACAGTATCTTGTCAGCCAACATATGGTATTATCCATAATTACATTAAAGTCTTACAGCCCTACCTGTGAAAGCTTAGTAGCTTCACCTCTCCAGTGGAGGCTTCTCCATTTACTGGTCAGCAGCAGACCCATGCAACCGAAGAGTAGTCAACATTGCCTTGAACAATTTTCAAAGGGAGATTGTTTGTAACAAATTCACTTCATATTTTGCTTTGGAATTCAGTAGAAATATTTTTTAAAGGGTTGTGATTAAAGGCCATGCTTCTCATTGCATTCAAGGAATATCAAAAGGCTTAAAAAGGACGAGACAAAAGGCTGAGGATTGCCTTGCTGTCTAGATGTCTCAGTTACACTGAAACAAATTAAATTGGCCTCTAAATTGGAACTTGGGGAGTGTGTCCCAGGGAAGAAAACCCCTGTTCCTCCTGCCTCAACCTGCATGGTTCTGACCTTTTCCTTTCCATGCATATCCCTGTATGAGTAGGTGTAGCCCTAGAGGGAAAGCCTGTGGTGGCTGCAGCTGAGATGGAAAGGACAGGCCTGTGCCGCTCGGTCGCAGTCAGGGTACTCTCCATGCTCCTGACATGTAGGTCTGGGCCATACTCTGTGTTCATCAGTCTGCTGCACTGATGGCACACTTGGAGAGATAAGATATGCCCAAAATGGGTTTCTTGCCAGTTAATTCTGTAAAGTGTTTTAAAGCTGATTCTCAACTCATCATTATTTTAAAAATCACTAGGCACTTTCTCAATACTGAGAGCTCAGTTTTGCTTCTTCACAGCCCACATAAAAACTAAGGCCCAGAAATCCTGGGGGCTTTTCTCTCTCCTGCAAGAAACTGGACCCAATTGTTCAGAAGTAGAACAGGTCTGTGGCTCTGTTAATTCACGTCTAGATGTTTACGGCTCAGGACTGTTTCTGTAACTTCAATGAAAAAAAAATCACAGAACACTGAAGAAAAAGAATCCTTGAAGTGGTAGCTGGATGAGTGTTAAGAGCATGTCACTTTACTTACTCACCACTTAACTTGCCTTTATCTTAGATAAATTTCAAAGATTGACTGTGGTATTTTGATCCAAAAAACATTTGGGAAAAGCTGTTATAGAAATGGTGAGCCATGGCTGTGTCCTCTCTTTTTCTTCCAGCACCTCTGTCTTAGAAAGATACTGCAGTTTTGGGTTGATTTGTTCTGGAGACTTGTAGATGCCTAATTGAAGAAAAGGATTCATCCAGACCATTCAGTACCTAAACTTTAGAAAGTGATCATGAGTTCAGACATTCCAATTTCCTACTGGTTTTCTCAAAGGGAAAAATCTTATTCATTCATTTACTTGGCTTGGTCTTCTAAACTGACATATTAGCAGAAAGCAGCTATTGATTGCAAGCTCCTGCCTTTGCTCTGAAAATCCCATGTTGTCCCAAACCCAGGAATTTCAATACCTTGCCTTTAGGTGTCTATATAATCTCCCTGTCTCTAGTACTAGGAAAACTGCTTCTGTGCATACACAGAGGTCTGGAAGATGTTCTGCGCCATATTGAGAACCTGCAGTTCCTTGGTGTTACTAAGCAAGATTTAGAAAGCTATTAGCATGGTATGACCACAGATGTTGGTTCTTACCAAAATCAATCCACCTTTACTGAGCAGGTGTGTACATTGTGAAAATGTGAAATAAAAATAGTAATTAATGAGCTTTTTTATACCATGATGAATTTACACTTGAACCTTGAGTATCTCATTGTATGCTCTGCTGCTAAAAAAATTAGTTAAAGTTCATTTGTAGTTCACCTCTCTAGAAAGGTCTTTGACTTTTTTACAAGGCTTTTTTACTGTTCTACAACTGAGTGGATTCATGTTGATGTTTCATTACAGACTGAATAGCATAAACAGTGAACATGAGCTAGAAACATTGTTTTAAATTCCATTGAGCAGTTTTGCTTAAAAATCCCAGTCCTTAAAATCAGACGTTCTGCATGCAAATATACAGTACTGCATCTGATCAAATCTGCATGGGCAATGATAGAGGTGGCAAGAGGAAAAGATACCGACACAACCATTGCAGTGAGGAGGAAGGAGGGTATTCAGTTGAAATCATATTTCATTCTTCCATGTTTGTTATATTAGGGCTTGAAAAAATAGCATTGAACAGTCAAATGCTTTACAGACATCATTTGCTCAAAACCACACTTCCACATTTAATAACTGCTTGTTGAATGCTTTTTACATCTAGAATTTTCTTTTTCCCATTTTAAGAATAGCTTTCTGGTGTTCATACTATTTGCTTTTATCAGTGGTATAACATCTCAAGTCCAAAAGACTGTAATTGAAGATTCTTTTCTGATACCATCCAATAACTTATCAGTGTGGAAAATATTTGGATTGGATGTTTCAACTGAGTAAGTGAAAGAGGTAATGCTCTAATATTAGCCTTTGATGGGACAAGAGACTCCCTTTCTTCTTCTATTATAAAATGCTATTTTGAATTGCTTTGCGCAATTATCAATTTATTTGTTTTTAAAGATGCTGATGCTTTGCAGGCTTTTGCCTGTTCATAAAAGCCAAAAAAAAGTCATGTAAGTCTGAAGAGGAATAAGTGTAAATAATAAGTCATATATTTGTGAAAGAGCTACTACAGCACTTTTTAATTAGTTAGTAAAGGCAGTCAGGATAAGCCTGAGGAGGGCAATGAACATATGAAAGTAAAAGGTTTTAATGTTTTTGAGTAGAAAATTGTTAATATCAGATTAACTTTCAATGTACTTCATGATGTTTTGAGAAATATAATGCTGTTGTTGGTTCTTCTTTCTTTGAGTTTTCAGTGTGAAGCAGAAAGTGTTTCTTCCATAAAGAACATTAACCTTTCATATCTTCATTTGTCTTAATTCCCTTCCATATTTCTGCCTTTATTAATTATATCCCTTATATTCAACAACACTACAGCCAGGGTATAAATGTGCAGACACCATTGTGAAAAAACAACCATATTAGGGATGAGCATCTAGGTCAACTCCTCCTAAAGATTTATGCTCAAAGTTATGCTGAGCTGAGTGTTCTTAAGTGAGTTTTGATATTTGTGAGGTAAAAGAGTAACTGTCCAACACAGGAGGCAGAATTAATCAGAGCCACTTAAATAAAAAATTCTAGTGCTCGAATTCTCAAACACCACCATGTAATAGTTTTTAGGGTCAAGTTATGTTGCAAGCAGAGATGTATGTGTATTGAAAGCAATGTGTTAGCACTGTGTTATTGAAACAGTGAAGCATGTTAAAGTATCTACTTAATTTAAAACAACAACAACAGCAAAAGAACACTACTAAGCATACAGATCTAAATTATGGGGAAATTTTCTGGAGCCACAGTTATGCAAAAACTTTATTGATTTAACCACTAAGTAAGTAAAGCCAGCTCAACCCCAAGAGAGTCACCTGCATCCACACCAAGTGTCAACATAGGAATACAATCCCCAGTAGAAGCCATAGAGGGCAGAGCATTCCTTACTGAATGGGTGGGAATCTGGTAGGGATCCCAAAGTGCATTTCAGGTCTGACAGAGTAAACAGCTGAGGAAATAGGATATGCAATAAACAAGGCGTGTTATACACAGAACTCCATAATGTTACCTTAAAGTCACTTTTCAGGTTACAACTGTATTTAAAATCCGTATAGCTCACAGTTTTTTCCTGACAAAACAATTTGTTCCTGAGTTCATAGAATCACAAAATGGCTTGGGTTTTGCCTGTATAGATCAGAGATGCTGTTCCTGCTGTTTGAAAAGAGAAGGATAGTGCTTCTTACCAGCTACTTTGAAGAAAATTAACGCCACTCTAGCCTAAACCGGCATATCAATCTATATATGTTTTGTTTCCAGATTGCATAAAACCATGACCTTCTTTAACATTTATCTCTTTGGAATTGGACACATACATTGGATGCCAGAAAAGACCATGGTGGGTTAATCTTGGGGTCAGAGATCCCAGCTATGTCCTCTCCCAACCTGTTGGGTTAGGAGAAGCCTTTGCAGGGATGTATGGGATTGGAGAAACAGCCTTGAATGCTGTGTGAGAGCTGTGCAGCAGTAGCCAAAACATAGGTGTGTTATCCACACCGTTCAAGTCACAAGTGAAAACACAACACTATATGGGTTGCTATGAGGAAAGTTAACTCCATCCTAGCTGGACTGCCTACAGGAATAAAAAGAGACAAACATAAAAAGAGACAACCCTGGGTTGATCTTTACTTTTTTTTTTTTTTTTCCTTATTAAAGCATGCATCTAATGCTCTGGATCCATAACTTTACCAAAATATTGCTGCATCTGTGTTTTATTGAATAACCTTTGATTCAGCAAGGGTAGATACACTTGCTACTAAAATTATTGTATGTGATTTTCAAGCCAAGCTTCATATGCAAGATGTTTTAAGTAATCTTCATGAGTTAAGAGCATCATCCTTGTCTGCAGATAAAATGAATTGCTTTGGACAGAAGAGTGAAAAAAATTAGAAATCTCATTGCCATTTGGTTCCTGGGAGAGGTCTTTGATTTTGAACTTACTCTTTGCAGACAGTAGCCTTCATGCACTCATAATCGCTGCTGGGAAATGGCAAGCTGTCATTGCTGTGGGACATTCAGGTCTGTCACCCTGAAACAATAATTCTCTTTTCATACAGCTGCCATAAGGAGCAATCTGTTTTTCAGTCAGAGGGTCAGGTATGGGTGTTGTCTTACCAGGTGCAGATAAATCATGTAGTGCTATGCTGTTTGGTATTGGTAATGGCAAAGGAAAGTTCAGGAGATCTGTTGACTGATAGAAAGTTCTTTTGGTTTTGCTATTGCTTTTTTAGGGTCAACAGGGAAGTAGAGGTGTGTGTAGTTCAGGAACCTCCTAACTCAGCATTACATTCTATAGCCACGTGCTTGTTAAGTCCTTAGAAACACTCAGGAAGATCAGTCTCCCTAATACATAACACAGAGCTACAGAGTTTTATGGAGTTACTACTAGTAGCAGAATTTCTCCAGGGTGCTTTTAACAAATATAATGCTGAATTTTGTCTTTCATATTGCCAGCTGATGGCTTTCCGTTGACATTGCTGATCAGGGCCTACAAATTTGCCAAGTTAGAGAATTTTTGTCTTTAAAATCTAGACTATATTTTCAGCCAAGGTGAGCTGACACCTCCTCCAAACTGTATGGTACTGTCGGAGAAATTTAGCCCTTGATCTGCTCTCTATCTCTACTTATTCAGTGTTGGCATATTTTATGGTCCTGCCTTGGAAATGGAAAGCTTGACTGTTTTATTGAATTCTTGCTAACAGTTGGCTCTGTATTAAAAATCACCCCTGCCAGGCCTCAGAAATATTCTACTGCCGCAAGAAACCTTATGAGCATTAAGCTGAATGTGGATATTTTGTCAACAATTCTATATTTTGTCAACAACTCTAGAACTTTTAAGCTTTTTACTATACCTTTTTCTTCTATTTTAATAATATAGAGAATGGTGTTGTCTGTTGCTTGCAAGGGACATATATAACGATAGCCAAGCAAGTAAAGGAGCACACTATGAAAATAATTGCGTCAGTAAGGATGTGGAATAAACCCTAGAAGTGAAAGAAATCTGTGAATTAATTTCACTTGACAATTATAATTGTGCACAAAGCATACTAAGAATGAGGCAATGTAATTAGTGAAATCAAATAGTGAAACCAACAATTCAATACACACTTTTTAATTTCCTTTTCTTTACAGTAATATACATTATTGAAGGCCAAAGTATTAACTCACAGTCTATGCCAGAATTCTAATTTTCTAAATAATAATTTTATATAATTTTTTTTTCCCTTTTCAAAGGATGTTCCAAACCTTTCATCTTAAAAAGTACCTTTTCCTATAAAAAAGTTCCAGCAGTCTGCTAGATGGGGAGTCTTCGGACTGAGTGCTTTCTGGTGGTCAAATAGTTTGATGAGGAGGGTGGGACTACAAGGTTAACTATGTGAGAGCTATTTCTGGACAGAAAGAGCTATGTATTTCTTAGATGCCCATTACAGAGAAGGACCAATAGTTGTAGCTCAGTTTCAGGTATAAGATTGTTAAAAGTAACACAATTTTACATTCCAAACCTTAGTTCAGCATTAAGTACCAAATTACCAGCTCAGTTATCCTTTAGTCTCAGGGAAGCCAGATTTACACCTAGTATGTCCATATGGAAATTCACTATTCTATATTTCCAACTTGGTTTTTTCTTAAAGTACCATCCCTCTTCATTTTTACACAATTCTTTTGTCCCTCCACCAGTCCCCCTTCCTCGCAGCTTTTATAGCTGCCTATGGTTTAACCAGCCAGATCTCTTTTTATCACTTAGTTGAGTTACCAATCTATTACATTCTTTTCTTTTCCTATCTTTTTTTTTTCCTTATTCCTTTCTTTCTTTCCCCTGCTCTTTGTACCATTAGTAAATTCTTCAGTTAGTCTGGGAAAATGTTTCCCCTTGTGATTGTACAGGAATCTGGGATTAAGTGTTTACATCCAATTTGCCATGGTTTGTGAATCCATTACTACACTTAGACTTGCAGGAAATGTCAGGAAAAGTAACTGTTTCAACTTTACAACTCCTAAACCTCATTAGCTATCTCAAAAGGTTGTGCTTTCTCTTCTGGTGGGGGTAGATGTATTAAAATATCTGTCTATAAGTGGGTCTTAAATCAGCTGCAGGTGGATAAAGCATTATCCCTGAGGACCCAAAGGCTTCATACAATTTCTGAAACATGCAGACCAGTTTATCAGAATTCGGAGTAGTGAAGAGAGGGACACTAATGAGGGTCAGCTTTCCAGCTGGTGATCCAAATCACTAGTGCCTGACATCTTTGCAAATTATTCCCTCAGGCACCATCTTTGTGTGGTGTAATTTTTTTTGAACAATGGGCAAAATTTCACAACGTGAGGCATCTTTCCTGAAAAGTTGTAATATTCTCTAAGTGTAGGGATACTTGGGTGAAGCTATTTAAGTTAAAATGTTATTTGCTTGTTTTCAGAACAGAGTTTTAATTGGCCCTTGGAACATTTATTTTTTAACACCTTTCATGCACAGATTTTTGCTTTTTCCTTTTTTTGTGTTTAAGGACTTTCTGCAGAACAACAATCTAATAAAAATAAGAGGATTTAATATAGAGCTTGAGTGCATTTTAGTGTGATATGATATTAAGCTTACCTTCAGGTAATCAAAATTTGAGATCAGATGTAAGTTAAGGCTCAACCTACGAAAAGCCTCTTCAGCGACTGTACTTTGTGAAACTGTAGCACTGGTCAGATTAGGGGGATTTTGTTAGTTGTTTTCATTGTGTGTCTGACTTTTTGGTTTCTTGTTCTATTTGTTTTTTCAAAAGCTCATGGTAGCAGAATTTTCAGTGTAAAAGACTGACCCAGCAGAGAGTCTTGATTTTTATACTGGAGAAATCAGGATAAAATATTTTATGTTGGGTTTGTAACTTACAGAATAAAATGTTCTCCATCATGCATGCATCACGAACAATGCTGTAATCAATACAAATTAAAAGCTGGTGTGTCACACTGGTGGCAAATAGCATGCTTGTAGCTCAAAATACAATCTTCTATTTTTTCTGGATGTTTCCCCAGCTTGTGATTTGGCTCTGACTTAGACAGGCTCTTGGACAACTCTGTTATTCCGATTATATGAGTTTGCACCACAGGAGTTGCATTTTTTGTTTGCATTTTTAGTCTCATCTTTCCAGCAAGACAATTGTTTGTGGAAACGACTGCCTTTGAAGGCTCTGTTTTGGTTGTTTTATTTATAGCAGCACTATAGCTGTGTATTCTGGTCTTCCCTGTGTCTGGGCAATCTGTACTTCTTTTAGTTGCTGGATATTATTTAGGCCTAGATGTCATCCTTTATTCAAAATCTTATTGCCCTGAACCTACCTTGCAGAGCTGTTTTATGAGCATTTAACATTTTTTTCTGTGAAACAGTAAATTACGGCAACTTTTACATGTAGTTTTAAATGCAGGTTTAGTAGTATAATCCAATTTGATGTCATATGAGAAGAAACAGTTTGGTAACTGTCTTTCAACTAGCTTCCAACTCTGTCCTAGTACTTGGAGGGGCTGGTATCACCAAAAAGCAACCTTCCACTGAATTTAGTGAATTTAAATGTGTTCTTGTTAACTAGGTTCTGGAGAGGGATCTATTTACATTTAAATTCGGGGGTATGTTTGTAGCTGGGGCTGGTCATATTTCTGTTTCCCCTGAATTTTTTTATAAAATCAGTGCCTAAAATAGAAGGAGTGGAAACATGCTTGTGTGACTACAAGTGAAAATATTCCTCTGAATGAACTTCACACCAGGATTTGTGAAAGTCTATTTTTTTATAAGTTGAATGAGTAATAGGGTGTAACAAGGACCAGTAGCTTCTGTCTTCACTGCAATGTGTTTTAAAGAATTTTAAGAGTAACAACTGTGTTGTACAGTGAGACTTCTGGAAATCTTGTACTGAAACTGTCACTCAGTCTCCTTCTGCTCCTTGACGCGTAGGGCCATGCATAACAAGATTTTGGATTCACAGCTTAGTCATGTGAAGGACTTTAAATATATGGGTTTAATATTGAAAAAATAGACTGGTCGTGAGTTTGAGATGTGTTTATATCCTTAGCTTGACTCCTTGAAACTTCAATTACTTTTAAAGAAATCAAATAGATGGGCTATTTTAATTTATCAATTTTGATTTCCTATAAAAAAAAGAAGCAGGAATATGAAAAAGTGAGCATATAGAAGTATTGGGTTGGGAAAAGCTGATGGAAGACAGCAAGAGCTCATTTTGATTTGTTCTGACATTATGAAATGTAGATTTTAAAAATGTGTGGGGTTTATTTTACTGTATTAAAAGAAATAAGTGTCTGTCAGTTATAACTGACCTCTATATTTCAAGCAGTCTGGTGTCATTAGGAAAATGGAGACAATTTTCTCTTGCTGTTAATTTTATACATCTCTCTGATGTTGAAATCTTTTTAATTAGACATACCAAATACTCAAAAAATATATTTTATGTCAACTTCTCCTCTACCCTTCTTTATTACCTTTACCTTCTCTACGTCAGTGATGAAAATTAACAATTTCTATACAAAAATACTTCTATGCAACATTATTTTCTGTGTATTTTGGCATGGCTCTTACTCAATATTGTGTTTAGTAAAGCCTACAAGAAAATATTTTCCTACAAAGTCAGAAAACAGTTTTCAAAGGTAAACTTGCTTTTTTTCCCACCTTTTATATTCTTTCATAAAAGACTTTAAAGGAATTCCCCCTTATGCCCAAGGCTTCTGACATTAAACATTGTCTGAGCTTTGAGAAACCTACCAAGTGGTTTCTGCAAAGAGGGAAATGTATGGCAATGGTGTTGCTGGAAGGATTTGTGTAACTTAACGATTTGGATGATAGACCCTTCCCCCAAAGTCATCATGTCGGGAACAGTCACTGATTGTAAGCTCACCGCAGCTCTGCTTGTGTGGTGCTCACTCAGTGTTGTAGGAGTCTTGCTTGGGACTTTCTCTGCAGGGGGTAAGAGGAGTCAGGGAGTTCTTAATTACCTATCTTCTTAGTTGCTTTGCAATGTGCACATGGGGAGACACGGTTCTGACTCTGCCTGAGGACTGCAGATTCTGAGTTGCAGGCCACTGTTACTGAAGAACAAGCAGTCTCCTCATGATGGGTCAGTAAAGCAAAAAACCCTGTTTTGCCGGCCATCTCGATATGTTTGGCATAATAAGCCCATGATCACAGCTGACACTACATCCATTCAAGGACAGGGGACTACACAGGACCTAGTTATATCTAGACATTCCATTACCAATTAGAGCCAGCTCCTGAGGCTGCCCCTCCTAGTTTCTAAGCAAGGCAGGGGAGGGCGGAAAATTCCCCCTCCTTCCCCATAAAGTTCTCCCCTATAGCCTGTAAAGCTCCACTAAATCTGCCAGATGATGATGTACAGTCTTTCTTCTGCCAGTGAGCAGTATAGAGGGCTGTGTTACAACAGGCACGCACAAATCACCCACTAAGGTCAGTGATGACAGTGCTTGCCTTCTTAGTGGGTGCATCAGCTTTCACTTGCTCTTTTCATAAACACAGAAGAATCAGATTAGAGCTTGGTTTTTCATAGCTGAGAATTTTTCCCCTGCTTTTTTTCTCATCTCCCATTCTACCCCAATGGTGACACAAGACTCAGTCTGGGTCTGTCTCTTATTAGCAGAAATGTTGCTGATTCCAGAGGAGAGATTCAGATCAGCAATATATCCCATTCCAGGAAAATCATGTCTTCAGCTCTGGGTTGTTATGCAAAAGTGTCTTTATTGCTCAGCTACAGGAAAAGTAGATTTTACTTTGACATTTCTATTCAGTGTCATGGCCAGCTGGAAGATGTTAGGGTCACATGTAGACTCTTCTGTCTTCCTTTTTGGAAGATTGAATGTGGTTCTTGTAGGGTAAAGAATAGGCAATGAAATTGCTGCCTTCTCCTCACAGCGGCCTGCTCCAGTTGTGCTGTGAAAAGGTGATGGCTTACTGCTTCTAATGCGGTATCCCAGCCTCGTGCTCTATCATGGGCTGTAGGAATCTAAATGCCTTCAAATTTCCTGGGAGCCACAAAAGTCAAAGAACATGTGCAGTTCAGGGATTATGCTCTTGTTCTTCAGAGGGTAAGGCAGATGCCACTGCTGCAGAATCTGGCAGTGGTGGTGTGGAAACAGAAACACTGAGATCTCCTAATGTTTACAGTAACAGCAAGTGGGTTTTTTGGCTACACTTCTGAACAGAAAATATCAAGTAGAAAGAAGAAAATGGGTTTCCTGACTTGCTTTTTAAATTTTCTGAGTGAGAAGAAAAGAAGCTTTTGAAGATGAGCTTTTATTTTGATGATGACTTTCAATTGTGTAAGTCTAGACAGCATAACTGACCCACTCCTTGGGTTCATGGTGAGTTACTATGTTTTTACCAGGCTCTTTGGTACTCTTCACATCAGATAGGTAGTCAGGGACTATGTTTAGAGCACCAGCCTTTCTTTCTTTTTTTGCTTGCCAAGTAAGAGAGGTAAGGACCAGAGAAAGCTTTTCCCTAATTTAATCTGCTTTCCAAGCATCTCCTTGCATATGGAGCTGGTGCTGGATGGAGGGGTGGAGAAGAACTGGGGAGAAAGAGATGCATTTAGGGACAGATCTGAACTCTGAAATGATTCCAAGGTTTGATCTGGCCCATGGGAAGAAGCACGTTAGGAGACTGATTCTGAAGGAGGGTTGGTATTGGCACAGAAACTTAGAGGACTCTGCAAAAGTCCTCTATTTCTTGAGAGCAGCTCAGAACAAGTATTGAACAAAAAGGATTAAAAGTGACCTTAATTTCCTTGCAGGAAGGGGATAGGGAGTGGTGAAAGTCTACATTAAGTAGAACAGAAAATGGAGATCAAAATTTATTAAAGAAGACAGGCAGACATAGTAACCACACTGTTTATACTTGGGTATGATGTTTTTAGACAACTTGAGAGCTGAAAAAGTTTCCATAATATCCATAAAGGGTATTCCTTCTTTCTTCCCTCTTTCCTAATTGCTGGGATCTGGGGAGATGCTTTAGGGAACACCTAGCCATGCTTTCTCTGATTTTACCTTCTTTCTGAGCCATGTGGAACACATGAATGTCTACCCTGAGTTAGTAGGACCATTTCTGCAATATTGCAGTGTAATACAAATATCAGACTACCACAGTTTGAACCTTTTTCTTCATAAGGACAGACCAACAAAAGCAAAAATTCAGGAAAACCTGACTGAACTAAAGCATCATGAGTAATCTTAGTGTTATTCAAACAACTTTTTGAAAATACAGAATAATCAAGTATATCCTTTATTGTTGGCTTTCCTAGAGTACTTCAGCATTGAAGAACTTAAAATAGCTTTTTTACCTTGAAAAAGAAGAATCATGTTTACTGTAAATGAGGGAGATAAAAGTTTTTGTCAGAAATGTTTAATCCTGTGCTCATGAGAATGCATAAGTTGGTAAGTTAAACAATATATTTCTGGAACTTGGTGGACATTGCATAGAATGTTACGCAGTATAAATGATGTACAATTTCTCTAGCTTGGTAAAATACTGGAATGTTGTTCTGCATAAATTCATCTCCCTGGGTTTTGAAACAAAAGGGAGAGAAGAAATGTCAGCCTAACTTGCAGGAAGACACTCTAGGATGTAATGAGCCGTTTTCAGTCATTTAGCAGCAGTCCTTACTAAGCAGCAGGTCCCAGTTGACTGGAAGTTAGCAAATGGGATGTCGATCTACAAGGAGGGCCAGAAGGAGGATCTGGGGGACCATAGGCTGGTCAGCCTGACGTTGGTGCCAAGGAAGGTCATGGAGCAGGTATCTTGAGTGCAATCATGGAGCATGTGCAGAACAACAAGGGGATCAGGCCCAGTTTTCTCACCAAGAGGGTTATCCAGCATTATAACAGGTTACCCAGGGAAGTGTTGGAGTCACCGTCTCTGGAGGGATTTAAAAGTGTGTAGGTGTGGCATTTAGGGACATGGGTTAGTAGTGAACTTGGCAGTGCTGAGTTTACAGTTGGATTTGATAATTTTTTAGAGGTCTTTTCCAACCTAAACAACTCTATGATTCTATGAAAGGTGTGGGATTTGTGTGTTAGCTCAAAGAAAGGAGTTTCTCTCTCAAAGAAATCAATCTGAATCTATCATGGAGAATGAATTGTGAAGGCTCTTGGATCCTGAAGCACGGTCAACTTTAACCAGAGTTACTGTACTGCATCTGATGAGTGGATTTAATACATTTTCAATATTCTAGTTGCAGACCTCACAGACTTCAAGGGAGGAGCAATCACAGCTTCAAGGAAAGGGAGCAAACTTTTCAATAGGCACCATGCATGAAAATATTTATAATTTCTTAGAAGACATTTGCATCATATTTTTTTGCTGTGTTGGAGTTGAAACATTCATAGGGAGAAAGCATATGTAAAAGAGCTAAGCTCAAGTCTTTGTTCAGAATTGTGCTGGAGTCATTAGGGTGCTCTGTGCTATATATAAACCAGGAATGGATCAGGATAGTCTAAAACAGACGACATGACTGGCAGTTGTGTTTCTCCACCTTAAACTACTCCATCATTTATTGTGACAAGATGATATTCAATAGATTCCAGATTGTTTGCTCACTTGACTGCTTAAATACAATGTTGAGGCTGTTGTTCCCAGGGCCAAATTTAGACATGGTGGTTTGAGAACATTCTCGGTTAGACAAAACCCTTTGCCTGAGTGATTTTCATGCTCGTCCTCCTGGGGACTGCTAAGCTGTCTTTGTCAGGCAAAGATCTCTGTGCCTCAGCATTCTTATGCAGCTGTCTGCAGCCTTTACTTTCTTATCAACAGCTTTCTCTTTAGGCATCACTCATCTTGTGTATTGTGCACCAAGGTCCCTCCTACATGGGCAGCTGGTGTTGACGGCCTTCAGCAGCAACGGCACATGAGTTCCTCCTTTGCCTGTTGCCATACATAGAACTTTGCTGACCATAAAATCCTGGAAGTGTCTCATAGCATCTGGGCAGTGCCACACCACTGGGTCCCTGGTGCTGCCTGCTGGGGCCCTTCTGAGGCCCTCAAGAGTGTGGTGACATCCTGCCAGCTGGAAGACCAAATAGGAATACTAAGCAAGTACTACAAACTCTTATTTCATTTGAGTAGCTATTGTTATTGCTGGGAGCAGGAGGTACTGCTCTTTGCTGGCTTTCCTGTGCTGCCAGAGCCATAACTGGATCTTCAGACTGTCAGTGACTTGCTTGTTTCCCTCTGAATCTGACAGCAGATACTACATATGTTGTGCTGGAGCAGGTAGCTACATCCACAGGTGTAGGATGTCTGAGCACCTGTAATGTGGCAGTTCTCCTCATTCCTTTATCCTCTTTGCCTTCCACCTCCTGGAGAGCTGCCAGGTGAAGTTTCCACAGCAGAAGGTCCACATGCCTTGTTTGGGCAATACAGAGACTGCACCAGTGCTGCCTTTGAGGTTTTGGCTCTCAGGGCTCTTGACAAGACCAAGCATACCAGAAAACCTATTTTGCTGGGTGAGGAGCTGGGTCACAGGACTAGTGTGCCCCAACAGACCCCTATGGGGAGCCCCAGCCACCAGGGAACCGCTGGACTCTGTGACACTCTGCACAATGGACCATGCAGAGCGCTGAAGCTTCCAGGTATTTGTTGGTGCGGACTCGGTTCAGGCGCATGTCATGGTTGTAACGCACTGCAATGGATACGGCTGGGGTAGAGATAATCGTCTTCACAGTGCTGGTATGGTTTGAATTTGTGCTGAAAACAGTGCTGATAATACAGGGATGTTTTTGTTACTGCTGAGCAGGGCTTACACAAAGACAAGGCCTTTTCTTCTTCTCATCCCACCCAACCAGTGAGTGGGCTGGAGGTGCACAAGGAGTTGTGAGGAAACACAACTGGGACACCTGACCCCTACTGACCATAGGGATATCCCATACTATATGGCATTATGCTCTGCATATAAATCTGGGAAAGAAGTATGAAAGGGGTACATGTTGGAGTCACAATGTTTGTCTTCCCAAGCTACTGCTCCATGTGATGGAGCCCTGCTCTCATGGGGATGAATAGATACCTGCCTGCCCATGGAAAGTGGTGAATGTATTCCTTGTTTTGTCTTGCTTATGTGCATGCAGCTTTTGCTTTACCTACTAAACTGTCTTTATCTCAGTACAAAAATTTTCTCACTTCACTCTTCCGATTCTCTCCCCCACCAGCAGGATGGAGCAGTGAGTGAGTGGCTGCGTGGTGCTTAATTGACAGCTGGGGTTAAAACATGATATGTGCAAAGCTTAAAAATATACCTGCTGAGCGGCTATGTAGATGTGTAAGTCCTCATGTTACGTGTATCTTTGTGGGTGTATGTTGTTTTCTCCTTAATGAGCTTGGCAAGGATTTCTGGAGTGGAGGGAAGGCAGAGGAGAGGAAGAGTTTGCTCTCCTTTGTACCATGTAGCACACTTTCCTCTTAAGCTAATTTATCTAGCAAGTTATTTGCAATTGTGGGAACCTGTGGCACTCGGCAACAGAAAGGGAGTTAGGTCTTCTTATGGCACATTGCAGTAGACATTTAAAAGCCACAATAATGAGCCTTGTATTTGCCAGGAGGTGGTGGGTAGTGTAGCGTGGGCTCTTATAACATGTAGGGAAGATGTTTTTATGGCAGTTCTGGAAAAAACTGTTGTACTTTGCTTTCCTCTGTGGGTAACTGGACTTGGTGACTCAGGTGATATTTTCAAGACGTGCACCTTGTTCTAAGCACCAACCTGCCTTTGACAGAAGATGGTAGGTCAGATCCTGCAGACTTCAAAATTCATTTGATTTCCAATAACTCCTTCCAAGCAGTCTGGGAATTTCGTGTTGCCCTTGATAAACCTGGAAATGTTTTTGGTTAGATACCATACAGCTAGGGAATTTTGCAGGTTTCTGCTTTCAAATAAAAGACTAATAAATGAGAGTACTTGCAATGTACGATGTGGCTTTTCAAAGGTCCCTAAAAGATTAAGGAATATGTCAGGGTGTGAGTGCAGTGCCATTTTTCTTCCTTTCTGTGAGTTACAGCAAGCGGTGGGTTCATCAGCTGTTTCACATATTTTGATAGAGACAATGCAAGCAAGCCTTTCTAAATCTGTGCTCTTGGTAATTCTCCTGCTCTTCCTTCACTTGAAAACAATCTTGTCTTAGCGGTTGTTGTTTTACTCTGTAGTGTTATGCCCTGTTTGTTTCTCTCTCTCTTTTTTTTTTTTTTTGGTCACCTTATCTGTCCCAGGAAATTGTAGCTTTCTGTTTTATTACATGAAACAGGAATATTTCCAGGATATGTACAGCTATGCTCTTGAACTTGTGACATTTAAAGGGCAATAGAATGCTAATGGGACTAATAAAACAAGAAAATGGCTTTATATAAGTCAGTGGGAAAATGGCTCAACCTACCTTTTAAATGGACTAAATTAAACAACATTCATTGATGGGGCATGGAGGGAGGCTGCAAAACTTGGGCGGTACAGATAGAACTGTAAAAAACAAAGCAAGCTCTTGTCATTCTCTTGCGACACCTTTAAAAAAGATCCAGCCAACTTTTCCTATGATGGGGACTCCTTACCATTTATTTTCTGCAGATGATAATTCACAAGAGTAATTGGCTGTATGTATTTGTTTTGTTTTCATTCTGCTCTGAAAAATGTTAAAACCTAAAGGCAGTTTTATCGGATTTTTTTTTACATTGATTTTTGGATTTTTCTTTGAACATGTACAGTAAAGTTCTACATTTTATAGTTCAGTATTTCATAATGCTATGAGGCCTATGACAACTGTATCTATTATATTTGCAGGTCAGATCCTTTCTGAACAATACTGAGGCTGTGCTGATTCTAAGTGTATGGCATGTGGCCACTAAGTCATGAAATTATGTGTATGGATTGAAAATGAAGGAAAGCACCCATCAGTTTTACCTTTTTGACCTATCCTTTCCACCTTAATCAAGGTTTCACAGTCAACATGGAAAAACACCGAGCTTTTTGGATTACTACAATAGTAAAAAGACCTCAAATAACAAGAATAATTTGTGATTATTACCCACAGTAATTTTAAGATATGTTATTATTCTGAATACAGTTGGTTTATTTGATTAAAGGTATACTTATGAAGGAAATTTGGGGGTTTAAAGTTGGAAGTGTCCCATGTATGTGTGCTAAAGTGCTAATTCTCTACTTGCAGTAAGAGAATTATAGGTATTTTTTTCTGTTTCTTTAACAACAACAATGAAAAACAAACCCCAATTACTCAGAGAGTAAGCAGATACAGATCTTATATGACAGCTTAAAAGTACTGTTGACTAATTAACATTAAAAGCTTATTAAAATACTGTTTTCTTTAATGCAAGTTATTCTTTCATCTTTTCCAGTAATACATCATCTACTAAATTTTTGATGCGGAAAATTAGTGCTTCAGGTCTGAAGAGAATGACAAGCACAGTGTTAAGAGAGTGACAAGAATAATATTTGAGCTATAATTTCAGGATTAATAATGCAGATTCACCCTTCCTAGTGGAACAGAAATGTGGACACCTAATGAAAACTCCATGCTATAATTTAAGTTTTGTCTTAACTCCAAACAATCAGTGATATCGATGGATTATTACACTTTGATTTTCCAATATATAGAAAGCTTTATTATGGCTCTTTTTTTGTCCCAGTACCTCAAGGCACTTTCTCTTTTCCTGTCTGTGTGCCCTGCTCTTGTTATTCCAGCTTAAGTGCTTCCTGCCACTGAGGGAGCTTGTTTTGCTCTTGCCCTAGTTCTGGCCAGGACAGAGTTAATTTTTTTTGCAGTAGCTGGGTGTGGTGGTCCCCACCTCTAGTTCCAGCTGACAAGGAAGCTGAGCCCACCGGATCCCTTGAGCCCAGGAATCCTAATTTCCTTTTACAATTTGTGCTATGTTGCAGTGCACTGTGACACGTGGGCATAGCCAAGACCATAATGTCATTCTCTATCATCCTATGCCATTGCCAGTGCTGGGGGAAAGGGACCCTTTCTCTGGCTTCCTGGAAGAAAGGCATTCCTTTTCTGGTCAGGAGAAAGCATGGTGTGGTGGGGAGGAGCTGGTTTGTTTTTGTTGTGGGTTTTATGTGTAAATTTTTTCTTTGACTTGTGTATTTTGTGATTAATATTGCGGCTGTTACTGTTCATTTTCTCATCTTATTGTGGTTTCCAGTAAATTAGTTGTTCTTATCTCAACCTGTAATACCTTTTTGTGCCTCCAGTTCTCAACTTCATCCCCAAAGCAGGAAGGGAAAGGGGAAGGGGAGTGGGGGAGGAGCAAGAGAGTGGCATCTGGTTTGGGGGAGTCTGGGGGGAAGGGAAAGGGGAAGGGAGCAGCACTAAATTGGGAAGTGCCATTCCTAAATCACAACATGACAAGATACAAGTTGGCGTTTTGTGTTTTGCTGGGGTTTGTGAGTAGCGAATCCATGAGGACGGGATGAGTTAGCCTGGTATGTCTGCAGTGGCCATCCTGTGTGAGTATGTGACTCACATACTGTGGCCTGTCGCTCAGGCACTTTGAGCCCTATATGGACCTGTTTGGGAAGTGTGTGTGTGTGTGTGTGTGTGTGTAAATAAATCCACATTATCAGGAGTGCTCTTCCTTCTTAAAAGACTAATATTTCTAAAACTAATTTGATCCCATTGGTGATGTTGTGCACCTGTTCACTGAATTGTCATGTACAATGTAGGCATTTTCTTGAAGAATTTCCTTCAAATTAGAAACTGATTTTTTTTGATGAAACTTATAGCTTAGTACATTTTTTCCCCCTACAGTAGTTTCTCCCAGTATCAGTTACATAGGAATCCTTTCTTTTACTGGACAAATGCCTCTTCTTCATTTGTTCCTTCTCCTTTTGATAGCTACATGTAGATTTTTTCCTCTCCTTACTGGAGTTCGTTTTCCTATTTCCCCTCGTCTCCAGCCTTTTCTGTGGAAATAGAAAGGACAGGGGAGAATGATTACCTTCTGCTCACTTTCAAGATTCAGAGCATTGTAGGAGACTATATGGCAATCTGTTCTCCAGCTGAAAATAGCTGGCATAAACTCACTGTAGAAGTAGTGGTAGTTTAAAGATTGCTCATATTTAGTGTTGAAGATTTGAAAATGCTCTAGACTTTTGCAGGAAATTTCTATTGAACAAAATAAAACTAAAAAAACTTGAATATTGTTCAATAATGTTTATCTAGAAAGACTGAATGTCATTCCCAAGATGGTGCAACTGTAAGACTGTAAAAGAAAGGAAGTTTTCTCACTGTTGTATCATAGGAAAAACTTATCCTGAATTCATGTGGGGCCTTGCAACTTAAATCCTACTTTTTAATGTCAAAACCAGTTATCTTAATCTCCCCTGACAAATCTTTTCCATGAAATGTTTTCTATCTGTATGCTTTCCATCTTAGTATGCCACACACTTCTCACACCCACAGCTTCATGACGACAGTACATCGTGGTGCAATCCCTTGAAAGAGATTTTGATTTGGCTGCAATATTTCTGGTCGTGTTAGATGCTTGGCTGCAATAAAACCAGGTCTGAACCATTCTGTGGTTTTGCCTTGCTGAAAATTTGCACAAGAACTTTTATTCTTCCTTTCCTATGGTAAAAGCTACAAATATCACATCTTTAAAGAGAATTACAAAGAGTGCTCACTGTTAAGGAGTTAGCAGGCTGATAGTTACTTGCTTGTCATTGCTGTGACCGTCTATGTTTTCTTGTGTCATGGAAGGGTCCACCCTCCTGTACCTGTTGCTCACATATCTGATGAAAGCAAATTACCAGCTCCAGAAACTTTGTGGGAAGGCAGACTGGGCCTTTTAGCCTTTGTTTACGTGGCTGTAGATACAACAGGGAGAGGATGAATTCAGTCACAAGTAATGTGTGATTTAGTGTTTCTTCTGTGAATATTAGCCACCTTATTTTGATATCATCTTTAGCTTTATAATGTCATAAGAAAGTACAGCTGGTTATTAATTGCTCAGTAGCCATTTTTTAATCCATGTAGCCAATATTAATGGGCTCAAAATCATAATATGTAAGGATGATTATTCATTGTGGCAACAGCTTTTCTTGAAACCTATTGAATCTTTCAAAATACTTCAGAAGTTTAAGAACTGCAGATGATACTGATCTTCCAAAAGAGTAGGCCTTTTTATTTGCTAAAGCTATACTTAAAGCTTATTTTTTTAGTTATATTTATTGTGCTCCAAAGTAGCTTAGGAGTACCCACTATTGAGGCAGAGTTCAGATTGGACCCTATAAAAGGCATCCAAGGATGATGAAAACTGTTGCTGTCCTTAGATAATGTCAGCATTCAGATAATTCCTTTCAGGAAGAGCCTGATGAGAGAGAATAGTACACTTAGGACATGGAATAAAGCCCCCAAATACACTTTTATTTTTTACTGTATCATTTTATAGTCAGGCACTGGACATGGTTTCCAAAAGTAAAGTGAACTAACTTTCTGCAGATACAGTTATCAGAAACTCGGGTTATTATAAAAACAAAATACATGAAGATTACCTTTCTTTTTCTACCATTACCCAGAAGAATATAGCAGATAAATGTAAAAGAGTGTTATGTGTGTCATAATTAGTCTTTAGCTTATAGTAGGGGAAAGGCTCACTTTAACATAGTTCCATAAAAATATTTGCCTCTTGCTTTAATGGATGGAGAGGGTTTTGTGCTCCCAGAGAAACTTCATGTTCTGGTAGCAGATGAGGTCTCATGTGGGACCTTAACTGTACTCCAGAACACATTTTCCTTGCCAGAAATGCAGTGGAAAAGGTAAGTTTTCAGATGCTGTGACAAAGCATCTAAAATAACATCATTAAGGTTATCACATGAAAAAAAAAGCTTATAAAAGTTGAACTTCTTTGTGAGTATTAAGAAATAAATTATACAAACTTTGTAAGCCAAGGTAAGCTGTAGGAAGAGGTTTTCAATTAGTAAATGTTGCTCTGGTTGGTGGAATGCACTTTGGGCCCCGGAGCGTGACTGGCCGATTGTTTGAGTAACTCCAGGTGGAACAGCTGGTGGGAACTGCAGGTTCTTCTCGGATGTTCTTGCCCTAACTGTTCCTCCATTCTGTGTTCCTGCTTGATTATTCAGTCCCTCATTTATCTTCAGTCAGGAAGTTTACCATATGTATGGTGTTCTGGAACTGGAGAATGTCTCAGTGACAATCTTGTAGAGTTTGGGATTCCAGTCCCCTGGGACAAAAGATGTATCGCTTAAGTGCAAATACTTTACGAAGAAGCATCATCTGTGCCACTCTGTAGATGTCTGCAGAAATGCAAATGCAAACTTTTATGCAAAGTCGTATGAAGAAACTGTGATAAAAGACCTACTAAATCTTGCAAGGTTTGAAAAATAAGAAAGATTTTCTTACTTAAGAAGCTTATGATGCAAAGAATTTTTATATGAATATTATGCAAGTGCACTTAAAACAGAAAACCAGCTGTCTGAAAAACCAAGAAAGCATAAGGCTTTGTAAAGGTTTGAGTAGCACCAGATCTAAAAAAAATAGAGAATAATACAGCAACATTCTACAACCCCCAAAAACCTAAATGACGGATAAACTGTTGCATATCAATGAATAATCTAGGTTAGACAAGATAAGGCACAAGAAGATTCAGTCAAAGCCAAATTAAAGTTCTGTTAATAATAAAACAATGCCACTGGATGCTGTGAACTGCAATGAAATTCTAAGGAAAAATGCACTGGAAATTCATACTGTATAAGCATCATACTGCAACTTTCACAGCCACTGTTTCTTTGGCTCCCTTTAATGACCTAAGACCTCACAAATGTTTCATAAGGCAGTGTTGTTGCTTAGATTTTATTTAGAATAGGGGTTTATCTGAAACATAAATCAAACTTGTTAGGAAATTTTCTGTCTTTGAATATAAATGACTTTGAGACATCATCTGTTTCTCCTCTCTGACCTGGCACAGAGCTGACAATATTTATCTACCCTTGGCTGAAAAGCTGTAGTGATGTAGAATCCGTGGCCTTGCTTTGCAGCCTAATTTATCACTTGATTATTATTGTAGTTAGAGGTTTTTTCCTACTCCCTGAGCTAATATTTTTTGGCTGCAAGTTTTTCTATTTGACATGGTCACAGAGAGCACAGGGGATCTTTGCTCTCATTCCTCTCCTTAGTATGGGAAGAAAGACTCTTACCTACTGAGTGACTGGAATACTGTTTCCATGCCCTTTTTTACAGTTCTCTCTCTCTTTCACCCCCTTCTCTCTGTCTCTTCAGAGAGAAAAAATGTATTTGTGTTTTCTAACAAGGTATGACACCAAATTTCCAAATCCAAAGTTATTTCCACTATTGTCTTCTCCATCTCTCTTATTTTTTGTTTTGCCAGGACTGGACTCTAAGGTGCATCCAACGAAAGCTTTACAAGTGCCAAGCACAGCAAATAAAAGTGTTACATGTACTGCATACACTAAGATAGTGCAAGAGCTTGTCAGTATTTGAACCAGTGCTGCTTTACTGATTGTTTCCCATTTTGTATTTGTGTATTTAACTGTTCCTTCCCAGATCTAAACACTTATCTCTTTATTATGTTTTTTTATTAGGATTGTGTGGAAGCATTGAGGGGAAATGTGGTGGCCAGTGACCTACGTTACAAGGGATAAAGAGAGTCCACTGGTGGGACAAGTGCCCAGTACGAAAAGAACCTCCTCAGGTTAGGGTGACCATAAAGGCTTCTCCAAGGATGCACTGTTCTCTTATGTTAATCTACCCCAGTTCTGCTTCCTTGGTTGGCCCATGGCCCCTCCACCCCCTTTGCTACCTTATGTGTCCCATCATAGAAAGTTCTCCACTCCACGTTCCCCCCATTGGTCCTTGTCCCTCACCACTCCCCCAGAGCTTCCCCATTGGTTCCCGGTGCTCGCCCACTCCCATACTTAAACCTGAGCTTTGCACAGTTCTTGTCTTTGCTCCTGGAATCCTTCAGAGTGTGCAAGCAATAAACTGTTCCTGTGGAACTCTATGCAGAGACCCTTCCTGCCTCTTTGCTGTCGACCCATCTTACTGAAGCTATCCATGCGTTTGTGCGTGCACACGTGTGAGTGTGTGCGTAGCTGGATCCTGCTGAGCGGCTTCACTTTGGAGACACTTTTTAGAGATTGCTACACCTCACACTCTGGCACAGAAGCTACAGAGCCTGATATAGTTATAGGGAAGGAGAACTACATTTCAATGGAAGAATTACTGTGGAAACCTGACAGGTTCCCCTCAACACCAATGAGGAGGTCATCAAGAAGACAAGAGTCAGACTCTTCACAGAGGTGGGAGGATGACAGACTATGGATTTGAGTGGAAATAAGAACAGGTGAGCCTGAATACAAGGGAAAACTTTTTCACAGTGAGGACAGTGGAACAGATTGCCTTTGGCAGGTTGTAACTGCAGTTTCTGCTGTCTCCATACTTGTTTTTTGGCCAGTCAGGTCTTGGAAACCTTTTTGAGAAACCTAGTCTGATCCTTTGTTCAGAAAGTTAAGACTAAAGGTCTCTTGAGGTCCCTTTCAGTCTAAATTTTCCTCTAATTCTTTCTGTGATTCTCAAAGATTCTGACTTAAAATCTGAGATGCCAACAATCCTTTTCAGCAGGGGACTGTACTAAATACTTTAAATATAATTTTATTTAATTTTAAATTATTATTGAAAATACTGACTAGCACTGGATTCACTGGAGAGCCTCCAAATCCCATCTTGAGACTGAAAATTCTGAATCAGGATGTGAGTGTGTTTTAAAATCATGTAGTCATGCACTGACATTTCCTTTGAATTGTATTTTCCTGTTGTGAGAATACCATGCAGGTATGTGAAAAAGCTTAGGTAGATAACATAAATGTCACATCTGCATCTTTGTCCTTATCATCTAGGCCAGTAATCCTAATAAGTATACCAAATTTACTTGGCATAATATAATTTATCATTGTTTTATTATTGCCTTTTATTAGCTTATTGTCTTCTCAGTCACAGTAACCAAAAATTTAAGTATTTCTTGCTGGTGTTTTCCTAAGCACCGGTAAAAACTCAATTAATGCACATTAGAATGTTATTTTAGAAGGACACTGCTGGTGCTGCTTTTGTTTTCTCTGTTTCTCTGAGATACTTTTGTCCTCTGAATTGCTGGGGATGTCTTTCACCAGTTCCTGAAATTCTTTAGGGTGAGCTTTGTCAGGTCCAGCTATATTGAAAATATCTATCTTGCCTTCATACTTTTAAGATGTCCTTTCCTTATTCTGGCCCGTGTTCCCCTCTGCTTTATTATCCATTGTGCCATTCTAAAAAAAGAATGGAAATGTCAGTATTTCAGTCTTATCTGTGTCGTATGTTATTTGTTGTTCTTCCAAAGTATATGGTGCACGTATTTTTTCTATTTTTTTCTCTTATAGTCAGTAAAAATATAGAAGTGCTTCTGATGCAATCAGTGAACTTTTTCTTGAACCCTTTTCTGTTCCTTGCTAGCTGTAACTCATTTTGTATATTCCTCTTGGTTTTATTTTCCTGGGCTGTGTTTCTCCCTCATTCATTCTTGTTCATGTAGTCTTGTTTCCACTTTTTCTGTGGTTCCCCTCTAATTTTCATGTTGTTAAAGAGTTATGAGTGAGACACAAGACAGGGACTGAAAAGAATTGGTTAAAAAAATCTACAAAATAAAGATTTACAGGTATTCATGTGCATCATTCTCCCTGAATGGTCTGACAATTAGCATAAACCCTATCTGTCTTTCAAGATTGCTGGAAATATCAGGATGATTTGAGTGTATATGGTGGCACATATAGAGGTGGTTGGGTCATAATGCTTAGGTCACCAAGAACTCCTTTTTTCCACCCCCAAGGATATGTATGACCAATCTGGAATCAAAGCCTGTCTCTGGAAACTCAGAGGGGCCATATACCAGTCAAACTTGACCAAGTTTTTCAGAGATCATAGAATTAATTGCAATTACAGCTAAATTAAATTGCAGTTGCCATTTGATTTAATTGCAGTTAAATTAAATGAAGTCAAAACAGCAAAAGGAAACAATGAAAATACAAGCCATTCCCAAAAGACCTTGGAAAAAAGTAGGAAATAACCTTTCCACTGCAAATTTTACAAACAGCCTCATTATTACCGGGTTCTCTGTAGACTTCTGGGAACTGACTGACTTCTTGGAACTGTTATGGATAAAGAAATAAAATATGTGGACAGAAATTGAGAGCCAAACAGTATCATTTAAGATGAGGGACCTCAGTGTATTCGTAGCTGGTCTGTGCAATTAACTATAAAATAGAAATTGAGGCATGCCTTACTGCCATAAAACAACAGCGACTGACCACTGTTAAACTGAGTTAAAACTGTTAAGGATTTGTAAAAGAAAGCTGTCAAAAATCAAACCACTATATATGTGGCAAATAATTTTGGAAATGAGAAGAAGTGCTACCGAAGGCCTGTTTCATCTGCAACTTAGCAGAGTGCTGCATGCCACGTTTTTCTGGTGTGCCAGGGCTGGAAAGGATGGTGGACAGAGTTACAGGCAAAAAAGTACAAAAGACCAAATCTTGCTGCTACTTCTGTTAGACTTTCTTGAGCTATGACTGGTCAGGTTCAAAATGGTTCTTTGGGACAAGTCAGATATTAATTGGGAATTGGTATACCTTTAATGTATAAGCAACCATTCATATTAATGTCACAGTGAGTGAAAAATGTTTACTTAAAGGACAGCTGTACTGTACCATCAGGAACACAGTAGAAATGTAGTTTTGAAGACAGTGAAATATATACTCCACTGTGACTTAATGAGCAGGAACCAGAAGGAATAGGTCAACAAGTTATTATTAGACAACCACACAACTAGAGTGGGTGATAAAAAAAGAGGAGTATCCTGCCATCACATGAAAGCCACTTGCTCCAACACAAAACTGTTTAAACTGTTCAACAAATTGCAAGGCCAATTGGTGTTAGTCACACACGTGAGGAGTGATAGGGATGTAGACTACTGAAGGAGGAAAATTATTACAGTGCATTTAATTTTGTTTCTCCAGAGTAATTTATACCACTATACCATTTTATGGATCTATACATCCAAAAAGGTTTGAAAAGCATCATTTTAAAGACCATATAGTCTTATCTAAAATGTGAGTGACCAATAATTTCAAATAACAGAAAAAAAATAGATCACTCTTTCTGTACCCTGACAGCCTGAGATTGTAAAAAGAATTTTTTACTCTTCACGTGAATAGTACAAATTTAAAATCTATGTAGCAAAATGACAAATATGTAAATAGGCCATGGTATTCTTGTTTAGTTATACTGTTTTGAATAATTGTGCCAAAAGTAATACTCTGGTGGACTGCCCCTCAATAAGGGCATTGTACTGTGATCACATCTTTATATACAAGATGATGTCTAGAAAATGTTTAGCAAGAGGGGACAGTCAGTGGAGGAAGGAATGAATCCAGAGTGTTGCAGTAGGTTGCCTGTCACTCTTGTCTACGTGTGAATGCTGAATACTGCCTGTGCCGTGCTTTGGTTGCTCAGCTGCTTTGCCAGTTTTGAAGCATGAGCAGAGACTGAGGTGGATCCACATGCAATAGGAAGCTTTACTCCCTGTCTCAGGCTTAGCATCATTGCTGCCTTATTCCAGCGAGGCTCACTCTTGGGATCCATGCACAGGTCTGGTTATTATTATGCTCCCTGGACTCCACCATTGTGCTGGTGCTGGTGCTTACAAGCTCAGTTTGAGATTTGGCTGTGTGCAGCTGGATACTGGTATTGTATTTGCAGCATTGTGTAAACCCCATCCATTTGCTAAAGTCATCCAAGATAATTATACTTTTAAATCTACAGGGTAGTTGCCAAACCATGCGCTCACGAAAGGCAGATGCTTTGAATTTTCCATGGAGTTCTGCAGCAAATCCACCATGTGCAGAAGGGGAGCAGGGTGCATTATAAAACTTCCCCCTTGTCTTTTGTAATGCAGGAAGGGTTTAATTAGACATAAATGAGTTTGATCAATGAATCATTAACTTCCATTAAACTTTAAGTAGATTGCCTGACCCGGCTACTTCATTCTGAATTTAATCTGGTATACACTTGATAATTAGAGTTAAAGGGACAAGGGCTGGAGGCAATCCTTCTCAATCCTTCACATAAAATGGAGTTGAGTCAGCTAATAAGTTAATTTTATAGTCAGTGTGTCAGGACGGAATTGGCCGTAAAATGTAATTTTCCTAGAAAAACGGATCAGGAAGCAGACTGTCACTTTGTTTTGCTTTTGGAATTACCTCAGGCATTACCTGCCCAGGGTCTTCAAAGCCTTCACAAATCCCATCCTCCTCAGCACAGCACCTTGGAGGATTAGGTTTCATGAATACAGTCAGAAACAAGGTGGCAAGGCAGGAAATCTTCTCATGTCTTTGTGCGAATGCTGGTGTAGCTCTCCCTGTGGTTGAAAAAAAATTGTTCTGCCTTGTCTAGATCCATGAGCAGGGTAGGAGTGATAGAATGTTGCTTTCTAGCAACTTCTAAGCTTAGGAAAGGTAGAGCCTTTGATCTGCTGGCTTTGCCAGCACCTGCATCCAGAACAGCAGCTGGCATTTTTTGTGTGTGTCTGCTGTTTGTTTTACCATTTGGAAATGGCAGGCTTGCTAGCTTGGATGACTGCATGGCCCTGTGCTGTGCAGTAGGGATGGATTCTTGGGAGGTATCAAGCTAAGTTCGTATATGACATGTTTCAATATCAAAGCTGACTTAAAGAACCAGAGGTTTCCTACTCACTTGCCTTACTTCTGTAGAAGTGTGTTCTTTTTGTCCTTCCCCTGACCTAGGATACTCTGCTTTCTGGGTTCAGATTAGGTTATCCTGAGGGAAGCTGGATGATTCAAAGTGGACTTCATTTGCTTGGTTTAGTATTTGCCTTATTCCATCTGAGATATAGTCACTTGAGGACAGAACATATGAGCCTGTTTTGAGTTAGATGCTGTGGAAACAAGAGTTAATTGTGCTGACACACAAGGCACTGTAGTATATCAAAGGCTGGTGTGATGGGCAGTCCTGCTGGTGGTATGTGTGGCTGCTCACAAAATGCTTATTTCACGGAATGAGAATACTGCCCAAAGATACTCACAAACCCATTTGGGGAAAGAATACTTTGAAACCCAGAGCTATTCAGCCTGATGTGAACACCATGACCAGTGCTAAAGAGTGATAAAGGACAGGGTGGGCACACCACTTCTCCCTCTGGCTTTGTACTTATTGATAAGTATATTACCACAGTGGACCACTGAGGTCAGAAAAGAGTAAGTATGGGATTTCTTTTGGAGTGTAGTTATGTGATTGCTCCTGAGAAGTGTAGTGTTGCCTGGACACAAGCTCTTTTGTGTACAACTAGAAGCAGGAACTTTCTTACCTGTAAAGGGCTGCAGGCACAACTAAAAGTGGTGATGCAGAGCTTCTAAGTTTTGGACTTAGACCCTTAAACTGACAGTCAGGTTTCAAAAGGGCTCTAAATATCTGGCCTATGCCTTTCCCATTCCTTCCGTCTCAGCCTTGATACAGTGTTTCTGAATGCCCTGTGAGTGCCACAGCCTGGGGTCGCTGAGAGCATTGCTCGGGGACTGTAATGACCTGCGGGCTGACAGGCAGTCCTGGGGCTGGGTTTTTGTGGTATGCCTTCGCTGCTGCTCTGAGATACAAGGGCAAAAGTAGCAGCTGATTAGCTGCCTATTTAAGGAGCATTGTCCATTTTCTGCAGTCACGCTGAGGGAGCCTGAATTAAGGGTTGCTGAATTAAGGTCATGCAGGCAACTTTAGTGTTGCCATTTTGAGAATTTTGAATGCTGGATTATTTGACCTTAGTGGCGTTATTTTTAAAGTATTTTTTTGGATGTGATTTTGTATATTTAGGTCAGACAACTGCTAACAATGTTCTCCTCTTGCTCTAAAACCCACTGATGTATTCCTTTTAATAGCCAGTATGCAGGGGAGAATTCTCCGAGGGCTGATGAAGACTTGTAAAAAAAGTCCCTTTCCAGTGTTTTAATGATGTTGTTGTTGATCAGTGGTTGCTGGTATGCCATTATGTATCTTTCAAATTCTCCACAGCCAGGCTCCCATTATAAATGACAATAACTGCTGGGGTTTAGTAGCAGAGCATTGAGAGTGCCCTGTTCCCACAGTGCCTGGCTCACCTTCAGCCCAAGCCAACACTGACCAGCATTAATTGCTGCTGACTGTTTTATGTTGCCTGTATAGTGTGTGGTGTTTGGTTCCAAGTTTCTGTAAAATAAAATTGCCAGTGCAGCCTTATATCAAAAAATGTTTTTCTGTCAAAAGAGCACCTAACTTTTGCTCCAGTAAATGGTGGCTTCTGGTGATTTTTATTTTTTGGTTTTCCTCGAGAGATCTTTCCAGAACGATATTTGATGTTCACTTTGAAGAATGTCATAAGGAACATCCACTGATGGTGACCATTTTGTGCTGTACTGAGCTAGAAAAATGAAGGCTTAATTCCCCTCAGTGAAGAATTGCTCTTACCAGTGCTCACAGGGTTATGCATGTGAGTTGCTGTTTGCCATTGGCAGTAAGGGATTTACAGCCTGGCTTTCTGAGAATTGAGAAACTTATTCTCTCTAGGGTGCTTCATCCTGAACCTTTTTACAAGCATTTAAAAGTCAATTCAAGTGATAAAATCTGTTATTTATTTTGAAGAAAACATGTTTTAGAGCATCAAAACTGCTTCATTATTTGAAAATACATTTGGAATACATACTTGCTTTCCACAGAGCTTAAAAGACAAATTTCAAGTAACAAAAGCCTTCCTAGCAGGTGGTGGATAAACATTTTATGTTTCCAGTAGAAGATGGGCTTGTCTCTTGCTGCTGTAAGCAGTCTGAACAGATAGCTGTTTACAAAAAAGATGCAGAAGCATTTGCTACCAGCCAAGTCTGACAATCAGCTACATCTGTCAGAATGTGACTATGGAATTTCATAGGTCTGTCAATAAAAATAAACTTTTCTTAACTATATTTAACTTTCCTTTACTATGTTTCATCCTATCATCTCTAAATTACAAACTTTGTCTCATGCAGCTCCTCCTGTTGAGTTAATGGCTTTTCTCTTTTTTTTTTTTTTGGAGCCTGCAAAGAGAGGTTTTCCCAAGTGATTTTCTCAAAATAGTCTCTGCCAGAGCAATGCAAACCCACCCTCACCTGAAGCCACTACTACATGTATCTCCATGGCAGTTGTATCCATCTGGTCAAGAGTTGTGCAGTCCAGGGAGTGCTAAACTTTGTAAGAAAATGAAGTGTGTCCACTTCAGACAGAACCCTCAGAGATTTTGCTTGCTGGGTTTTATATCTGAATGTATATGGATTGTGACATTTTGATGTATTTTAAGCCACACAGACTTTGGCAGTCTTTCATAAGGATAGGAAAAAGTATTTTTTTGACCCAAAGCAGAACCTGTCAAAGTTTTTCAGATTGGTTGGAGTAATGTATTTCTACTTGTCAGCTCAGAAATCACTGTATCATTTTGACTGAATTTTTCCACAAAAGTTCAGCCTCAGATTGGTATTAGTAGGGGAAACTAGTATAACTGTTACCAAAGAGGAACCAACTGAAAAAAAATCCCAACTAAGAAACAAACAAAAAAATAATAACCACCAAAAAAAATCCCCAAAACAACAAAAAACGAACAAACCACCCCAGAAAGAAAAGAGAAAAATATATAATGGAAGAAATAGGCGGTAACTGGATACTGGCAAGTTTTGAAACACCATTTAAGACTTCTTGTGAAGTAAAGACAGGTAACATCTTTTTAGAGCACAGCCAGAAAGTCAGAGGACATTTTTGTTCTCTTCTATTTAGCTCTTGTCAAGCTGCATCTGGAATACCATGATCAGTGCTAAGCCCTCTGGTACTCTGTTGGAAGAAGTCTGGTAGACAGCAACAAAGATGTTTAGGTAATGGAAAATGGCAGGTTGAGGGAGCCAGCTGGGCTTGGCCCAGTCAGGCTGTGCTGATTGAACAGATCTGTGCTGTGAAGAAACACCACAGTTTGGATTGTTGGCAAGTGCCTTTTCTTGACAAAGATAGGTGTGGTAGCTTTTTTGTGGTGATATCTACATCGTTTTTGCTAATAAGTATGACCTGAGAGGAAATCCTGTGTAGTACAGTCTTCAGTATAAGAAGTCAGCTTGTGAGCTAAGTGCACCTTTTTTTTTTTTGTTAGAAAGTACATATCCTTTGCAGTTCAGCAGTGAATTGCCTTCATTTCTGGCTCTCAGTTGTGAATAACAAACCCTTTGCAAGTGCAGTGGCTGCTAGCTGAGAGACCCAGGAAGCTGGCAAAATGCCAGGCACTCAAGGCTCTTGTGAGTACACTCTGTGCATAGACAACTTGAGCTCAGGTGACAGAAAACACCTATGGAGGAACTGGGCCTTTCTGGGGTCTGTCTCATCTTTTAGGTTGTTTCGTCTGGCTCACAGCAGATATGAGACCTCAGCCTCGATCTAATGGAGTGGTGGGATGCTGCTGGTTAGACAACAGAAGTTCAAAGCCCTTTTAAACAGCAAGAAAATGCACCCTGGAGTTAACCCCACGTTTTTCACGTGAGAGGCACAGCTGTGCTGTCCCACAGCTAGCCTAGAAAACATGCCTGCACATGAGTGCTTGTGGCAACCATGGCCTGCAGCTTCCTGCCACTGCTCTTCTCTGACAGCAGTGGCACAGCCACTGCCACAAGGCAGTCACCTCTCAGTTTCAGAGCCAGTTCTTCTGTTGAAGGGTCTCCATTAAAAGCAGCACCAAAGAGTAGAGGGTGTTCTACAGCCACAGAACTGAAAACAGGGAGATGGATCTCTCCAGTCAGATCAGATGGGAAAACCTGTCAGAGATGGAAGCTGAACTCAAAGAACTTGGTTCTTTGTTCCATGTCTTAGGTCTCAGAGCATCCTTCCTGATGTGAACATGCCACCATGATAGCTAGAGAACAGTAATTTTCAGACTTCTCTTTCTACTGTTTAGCACCCTTTCTCTATTTCACTTGATTTTGCTTTGAACAATTTGTTCCTTTTTTCCAGTGGCATCCTCTTCTGCCTTTTGTTGTATCTGTTCCCCTTAGTCTAACTGCTCCTCCACATCATGTCTTTGAGATGCACATTGGCAGCTATGATGAAGCAAGCAAGCTGTCAGAGTACTAGGGCCTTCTTTGGGAAAGCAGTCCAAAGCAGATACAGCTGTCAACAAGAATGGTAAGTAGAAAGCACGCAAGACACCAGAGATAGGAAATCCCTATTTTCTTTTCTTCCTTCCTCCTCCCAGTCTGTCTCTGTCTTATACTCAGTGGTCAGGACCACTGGTAAACTCTCTCCTCTTGCACAGTATGATGTTGTTGGGGCAGTAGATGTTCTGTAGCTACTGGTCTGCTCCTGTGCAATGCACTTGCTCAAGGATGAGAGCACCATAGAGCACACCCATAGCGTCTTGCTCCACATGTAAAACATCTCCCTTTGACCTCACCTGAACTAATAGGAACATATGCTATGCAGACTTTCCAAAGGGAAACTATCAGTCTTGCTTGCCCTTGGCAGAGATTGTTTTTTTTTTTTTATGTGAGGATAGCTTACACTATGTCACAGTGCAGATACCGAGGTACAGGATAAAAAAGATGAGGTAGCTTGTAGGACTGCAAGTTGAGAGAAAAATGGTCACAAGGGAACAAGTGGCTGGGAGGAAGCCCAGAGCATGGTTTGACTGATTCTGGAGGTGGCTGGGATGACAGGTTAGGACAGCTGTTTTTTCCTTCCTGTCTGATATTAGTGGTGCTGGAGGCAGAAACAGAAGGAATTGAATTTTGCACGTGGTGCTGTCAGATTGCTCTCTTCTCCCCCACCAGACCTCTTCCCATCACACACCAGAAATGCAGCTGGCTAGCTTCTGTTCTCTCCTTTCTATATGCCTGCAAATTCAGTGGAAATGATAGAGAAGGTATATCTGCTTATTTGCTTGTTCTGAAGGTGTCTCAGAGGATTCACAGGTTTGGTGTGGAAGGGTTTTGCTGTTCCATTCCAATCACTGTGCAACGTAGGGGAGGGATTTGACACTGCAGAAGACGATGCTGCTGCTGCTGCTCTTAGGGTTCTGCACAGTTTGAAGCCTGTTGGAGGCTTGCCTGTTTAGCAGGTTTGATGGCTGCCTTGTTCACTGGTACAGGAAAGGCCTGCAGGCCACACTGTTGTTGCAAATTTTGTGATCAGCTGATTTTCTGTATCATGTAAACCAAAGCTCCTGTTGAATTCCTTTGGATGTAGACAAGGCATTTGGCCTGCAGCACTTGAGTGAATAAATGCATTGAACTATGGGGAACTCAGAAGCAAAGCTTTAAGCTGTCTGTTTTAAAAGGTATTTTCCTCAGTAAAAAATTCAGCCCAGCACAATAGTGTGTGAAACAAAAGACAATGTTTTACAATATCGTAAAATTATTTCATAACTTTAATCAAACAAATTCTATTTTTTATTTCCTCTGTCATCTTAAATATGACTTGCCTTCTGAATGACTTCCTGAATAGGTGTATTTTGCACAGGCATATGTGTCTGTAAAGGCAGGCTGCATTCCTTGTGTGTTCTATATCGCTCACTGATAGTGTTTGCTTACAAACATAAGGATGACAAACATAAGGAAATCTTTCTGAGACCAGAAGCATGCTGCTGTATTACTCTGCAGAGTGTTTCTGTTTGGTGGAAGCTCTAAACAACTTAGTAATATGAAATTGTATAACTTATAGAAGACAGTAGTATTGAATATATGATATAGTGTGTGTTGCCAGAAAACACTTTAAGAGAGAGACTGGGGGAGGAGAGAGCTTTAAATTTTAAATTTTATTTTATGGGAGTCAGTAAAATCTAGAGAGAACTCAAAGCTTTACATAGCATACTGGCGTTGGGAAGCACCTTTTTAGATGACCCTGTTATAGAACACCAACTCTGAAAACAGTTTCAGATTATTTTCTTCTGTAAATTCAGTTATTGTCTGGTTTCTGTTGCTTATGAGATCTAACAGAAGATTGTGGCCTCTTGGAAATCAGGATAAAGTCTTCCAGGTGTATGAAAATGCCAAGTGACTCCGATTAGTGGTGGCTTTAATGGTCCTCTGTAAAAGTTAGTTTTGTAGCCTTGAGTAGTGTTGACAAAACAGTGGTACCAATTTTACAACAGTTTTGGAGCATGTAATTTCCACCTTTTATTCATGACAGTAAATGGTATTATCTTGCTTTAGGAAGATTTTTGCTGCCCCAGTTTCCTACCTGCAAAATTCATACATAGGACTGTCTGAAAGGGATTTCGTGGAACTCAGTGAGCATTAAAGGTAAGAGTGTCATCAGTCTGCACAGAGAACTTTTCTCTTTCCATGTGTTGGCACTGGTTTCCTCAGGAAATGAATCTAATGCAGATATATTTTGTTTGTTACCTGTCTTGATTCTGTTGAAAAGATTTGAAGCCAGCTGTGTTTGTATGGGGTTGAAGTAGGAACCCAACAGATAGGTATGTGGGTAGAGAACAGACCAAACAGACCCAATAGAAAAGTTGTGGTCTTGACCCTAATAAGGCATTTGAGGAGCAGAAGCCACATGTAGTCAGCATTTAAAAATCTCCAGCCATGGAGAAAGTGCTGAGTGGGGTTTTTGCTTTTTATGCATAAAGAAATTCAAGGATAAGGCACACATCCATAGGAACCTTGGCTTTGTTAGTATGCATGCTGCTGCCCAGTGTATGACTTCAGGAGATGTGTTTTGATGTCCTTTCTGTTGCCACTTGTGGTGGTAGTGCCATCGAGAACTTCAGGAAGTGGAACTGGGACCATGATTGTTCTTGGTCTTATTCTTTCCTCTCTCCTGCTTAATGTTTCTTTATGCTATGGGTAGTGCTAGCTGTTCACCCAAACCCCCCATTTCCAGCTTCATTCTGACTGCTTTTACCTGCAGAAAATGCTGAGGGAGGGAGAAACAGTTTTTTTCTAGGACTATAGTTGGTCGATTAAAAAATTTCACTGCATAGGAAAGAGACAGCACAAGAAAGGGTAGCTGCAAGCAGAGATGAGGAATTCCTAAACCCAGCAGCTTAATCTAAAAGGCAGAGAAATAGTGCAAGAGTCTGTGAGTCAGCTGCCTAGAGAAAACAAAAGATTTGACTTTTCTGAATGTTGTCTCAGCTGCGGGCAATTTCCATGATTTCTTGTTCTTTAAAAATGTTACTTTAAAAATCAGCATCCAGATTATGTGCAGGAAACTGACATTGCAGTGTCACACTTCATTTTGTCACATGGTGCGGAAGGAGAAATGGAACTGAAAAGCAAGATCCCTCTTTCATCCCTGTGTTTTCCCCCCGCAGTTACAGCAGTGCCATGGCATTGGTGAGGGAGGCCATGACCCCATCACCCTGCCTGAGGAAAGAGAGAACAGCAAATACACCCTGTTGAAATCTTCTGCTTTGGGTGCTAGCACCAGAACTGACAGTGGTCCACCTGCTTCTGCCTCTTGTCTGCTTAAGGGAATAAAACACACAGAAAGCAAGACGATGAGAGGAGTGAAGGCAGCTGCTGTTGGGCAGTCTTAAGTGATACTCCTGGAAGTGTCTGAGCTCCATGCACAGCAGCGTTCCAGTATGTCTGGAATTACTACAGAATTTTTTTCCTTTTGAATCCATCACTGCTGCAAAGGCAGAGCTACACCCTCTGCAGGAAAGTTGTCATCCTCCTTTCAGGTATAGATTGGCCTCAGTATGTGTTGTTCATTAACATTGCATTGCTTGCCATAAGTATTTCACTCAGGGCTATCCTATCACAGCTACAGTTAGAAATGAATGTGCACAAGTAGATCAGAAACTGCTTTTATCTCCTCATTCAGGCTGGACTTGAGCACACGTCCATCCTTACCCTGTATTGCTGTGGCTCCGTTGTTGCCAGTCATTTATGTTCAAACACGACAGATGTTTTGATGTGGATGGACAAATGCCTGCAGCATAACTGTTTGATTCACCTGACCCTTGCAGATATGCAGTTTTGAGTATGATTTCCCACAGAGAGACTGCAAACCCTGCAGTCAGAAGAGGACACACGGTGATCCTTAAGATCTCTGTAAGGGTGTTGATGTACATCTGGGGCATCTGTACTGATAAACCATGCACATTAGTGCTGGATGAGAATCAAGGTAGGAATTTTATTTTATTATCTTGTTAAACAAGACCTATGCTGATCCTAATGGACTTTTCTAACCCTTATTCTAGGGTGAGAGAAGGCTGGCAAATTATCCTGTACTGAAAAGGAGAAAATGTCTTTTTCCATGGCATGCTGCTACAACTTTTCTTTCTCTTTTCTCCCTGCGGGTATCTTAGTCAAAGGACAGTTTTCTCCAACCAGCCTTCTTTGAGACACTGATTGGTAAAACAATGCTGCTGGGTTTTTCCCTTAGTTCTACTACCTGGAAACATAGTTCAGGTTTGAGCTGTGGAATGGGTCTTGAAAGAGTGCAGGAAAACAGTGGGATATGGGAGACTCCGTATTTGCAAGAAAGAGGTGGAGATCTTAACATTATTTTTTGGGCCAAAGAGTGGATCAGAGGATAATTAGGCATCTGAGAAGTTGTTCACTAATAACCTTGGTGAGATCAGATGGAAACATAGATAAATTAATTCATTACTGCTTAATGAATTAATGAGAACAGATAACTTTCCATACATGCTTGGAGAGGGGGTTTCAGGGTTAATTACGGCTAACTCAGTACGTGGCATTAGCAGTAAAACATGACATAGTGGTTTAAGAAATGTCCCAGAGAAAATGGTTTTCTATTCAGACCTTATCCCCTGACATATGTTTCTAGCACTGTCACAGGGCTTACGGAAACTAACTACAGCCATGGAAGCAAGCCCAGCTCTAAATGATTAAATTGCATAGTAGAATCTCCTTGATCAAGTTACTTGGTACCCTTGTAATCAGGATGCTAGACAATTTAAAACTGGGCATGGGTCCATGGGTGCAGAGAAGTGTCTGTGACAAACATGCCAATATTCTATGCCATCATGCACTCATTGCCAATGGTAAGTAATGTAGAACATCTTTCAAGGTGGATTGATCAAGGGGAAAAAGTCAGCTATATTTGTGAATATTCCATTTCTGTCACATGCTGGAAAGGAAAATTACTGTCATGCTAGTTTTCATTTACAAAAAATATCAAATATCTACAGTGAAATGAATAATCCTGTTTGGGAAAAGCTGGGTTGGTTGGTTGGTTTGTTCGTTTGTTTTTAATAGAAGAGAAAAATATTCAAGTTACTGACAGTTGATTTTAACACCTTATGACATTATGAGGAGTCACCTCCTGGAGACTTCTGCCTCTGTGCTTGGAGTAGGGACAACAGAATTTTACAAAGCACTGAAAGACTGAATACACAGAAAAGTGAACCATACCACAGATAATGGCTGAAGGGATGCAGAGGTGATTAGAGGGATGAAACAACTCTCCTATGAGGAAGGCTAAGAGAACTGGGATTGTTCAGCCTGGAGAATGGAAGGGTTCAGGGTGACCTGATTACAGCCTCCCAGTACTGAAGGGAACCTACAAGAAAGCTGGAGAGGAGCACTTTACAAGAGCATGTAGTGATAGGACAAGAAGGAATTGCCAAGGCTGGATGAGGCTTTGAGCAACCTGGCCTAGTGGAAGGTGTCCCTGCCCATGACAGGGCAGTTGGAACCAGATTATCTTTAAGGTCCTTTCCAATCCAAGCCATTCTGTGATTATTTGAAGAAGTTCAGGGTGCTGACACATGACATATGAACGAGTCTGAAGGAACTGTAGCCTGGAGAAGAGAGGACTGAGAGAGATGTTGTTGGGGTCTACAACTGTCTTCTTGTAGGACACTGAGAGGGAGTGAGACTCATCTTGGAGATACCCAATGGAAGAACAAAAGTCAGTGTGCATCAGCTGGAGCATGGGAAGTTCTGACTGGGTTCTAGGAAAAGCTTTTTCCTGGTGGAATTGATCAAACACCAGTTACAGGAAGATGTGAGGAAATCTCCATTGCTGGAGGTGTTCATGACCCTGGGCAAGGCCCTGAGCAGTGTGATCTAATTAGACCTGCTCTGAACTAGGTATTAGACTAGGTAGCCCCTGAAGGTCCCTCTCAGTCTAAATTATGTTTCGAGTCTGTCTTTAGAACTGTTTGGGATTTAATATAGTATTTGCTTAATGACTTTGCTCTCAGTCATACACAACTTTAAATATGTGTCAATCTGGAATGGGGCTTTCTGCCAGTTGTTCCCTTTTGATGAAGGCTATTGTATTCCCTACTGGCAAGAAATGTCAATGGACTGCCCCTGAAGGTGAGGGTAACTCAGGTTCTTGTTGATAGATCCCTTGGGGCAGATTAGAATGAAAAGACACTGAATGATCAGTGTTTATAAATATACAGACATGTAAGATTCATTTTAGAACAATTTGGTTGCAATGAAAATCCGGTTTGTAGCTGTTTTGGTTAAAATTATCCATAGAAATATAGCAATATAAAAGCATAAAAATAACACTTAAGAAAATGTACAAGGGAAAAGAAAGACAGAGGGAGAAAGAAAGGATAAGAATAGGAAGATATCACCACCAGCAAGGAGATTTGATTGTTGCCGTTTAGTTGTCTGTTGGTCAAAGTGATGGTCGCAGTCGTGATGCCCTGGGGGTGGGGGAAAGCCCATGAAACACAAAGTTCAATGGGTCAAGATCGTTTCGGAATCCCCTCTGTCTTGTAAGGATCAGGGGTTTTACCACCACTCATCCAAAAACTTTCCTCCTCCCTTTCAGTTGAGGGGGTGGTGCAAACTTGGCCCAGCAAATGGCCGATTGTTTTGAGTCATTAACCATTAACACTCCAGTCTCTCTCAGGAGACAATGATCTACTAGAAAACTGGGACAACTCAGCAGATATCCCGTCCTGCTGGCTGTAGGCTATATCCTGTTCAGAGCAAGGTATGACTAAATGTGACAAGTGAGGGTCAGGGACAGATGAGAGCCTGGGATATGTCAAGAGGAATGCTCCACAATGAGTACTTCGGGCTAACTCTGATCTGTGTTTGCATGGTGTTAAGCCTGAGCTAATATATCTTTTCCTTGGATCAAGGTATTTTTTCTTGAGGTTCCTGTTGCAGATGTTAAAGTTGCATTGTCTTGGTTGCTTCAGATCACAGCACACTTGCAAATATCTTAAGTGACCTTGTGTGGCTGTTTTAGATGCTGTAGTCTTGTAGTGAGTAGCACTCCATAGACTTTAAGGAAGACAATATATTTAGAAACATTGTTAAGCTTCCTGTTGAAGTGATAATCAGTTTTTATGAAATAGGGTGATCAATAAACAATAAATGGCAAGAGGAAAGAATAATGACTCTGATATATAAAGAAAGCCTAGAGGGATAAAGCAATCTGTGCAATGTGACACGAGAAGTTGACAGAAATGCTGAACATTTCATCTAGAGTCTTGAGCCCATGCCCTGGACTCTAACTGTTCTGTGGTAGAGAATAAAGTCCAAAATTTGAAGTTACATTGGCATCACATATATCAATATTGCAGTTCCCATTAATGTACTAGTGCGGCAAAAGACTGCATAGTTAAGTTTTATTACTGGATGTTACTGATTATTTCATCAATATTTTAATCTACAGAGAGCAGGTGTTCTGTGAGAAATGAGACAACTCTTAAAAAGATTAATTTATTGAAAACAGAAAAATTGAAAAATTACAGAAATTAGAAAAATATAAAAATTTGGGATCCTATGGCTCGGTAGATGGTATGCCCCAGGAGCGCAGGGATTTGAGATCTTCTGGCTGAGACAGCACTAGACCTCAGGTAGAGAAAAAGAACTTGCAGTGCTGAGCTGACTTTAAAAAAATTACTAAAAGCCCCTTAAAAAGGGGTAAGGCTTTGAATGCCCCAGCACCGACGTCTCCCACAGCTAGTCTGGAGAGAGCAAGAGGGGAAAAGAGACCCCGCCTCTCAGCTTCGTCCTTTTTATAGTTTTTGCTCCATTTTTCCCCCCCCCCCCCCAGTCCGCCCCCAGCCCGCCCCTTCGGTTTAAAGTGATTGGTGCTTTCCCTTTGATAGATCATCTCTGTCCACCAATGGCTCGTCGTTGTCAGAGGGGTGGTATCAGTTGAGATAAGGGAGCTACAATGCCTTCCTTAAAATTCAGATATTCAGGTTGCCATGGAGCTTGCCTGCAGAGTAATGGCTTTGTGGCTAAAAATAGCTGCTGGCTATTAGACTGGGTGGGGGGTTTTTTTTGGCCTTGGAATCAGAATGCAAATGAAAACACCTACAAAAAGGTATTAAAATACATCCAACACACCTCAAAACACTTGTAAAAGTATACAGTAAACACAAGAAAGGTAACTCTTACGGTGTACAAGTGGTTTGAAGTTTGAAAAGGGCAAGTTAGTGATTTTTAACTGGGGAAATTTTAACTGGGAAGGGTGCAACTCTCTTAATAAACTATTTTGAACAATTAAAAACACTGATAATGGAACTGGAGTTTTGTACCTGGGCTGATGGGTTAATTTTAAGATTCAATTTAAAAATATTTAACTCAAAATTAATTAATTAAAGCACTTAATATGCAAAGACCAAGCACAAATAGGGATTTCGTGCATGACATTCTGTTGTTTGGGTTTCTTTTTTTTTCCTGTATGATGCATGAACATAAATAAACTCCAAAAACTTTCAGACGCTTTATTTCAGTGTTGCTGTTGTTAAATAATTTCTTTATTTATTTTGCTATTATTCTGGTGGGGCGTGTTTACTGATGATTTTTTCTAGGAATAGCAAAGTGGCTATCAAAAAAAACCCCAGCAACAGAGCCTCAGATTCTAGCTCAGCCTCAGCTCAGAATAGATAAAACCTGTATAACTTTTTTCAGCTATGTGTGATCTCTAAGGAACCCTATACTGGCTAGGGGTTGCCACATTACTATGTTATTGAGCCCTTCACACACCTTCCTGGGCTTCTTCTGACTCTATAGGTGTGCCTCTCCATCAAAATGTGAACTGTCTCTCTATAGTGGCTGCTGTAGCATAGGAAGCATGAAAAGAAACCCTACAATTCCTTGAGGAGCAAAAGATTCTCATCAGGACAGCCTTTGTTATGCAGATTTTAAAATGACATTCAGATAAGAAGATGAAACGTGGTTGTTTCCATATTGGGAATGAACACCTTTGTTCTGTTCATTCTTCTCTTTTATCTTCCTATTTTTTTCTTCGTAACTGCAAGTTTGGATAAAGATTAGCCTAGCATAGGGAACTTAAATTCCTGCTCTGCAAGTATGGGTTCACTGTAGAAACATGAGTGATACTCAGCTGACCTCTGGTTCTCAAACCCAAAAATAAATATTATAGATTTCTTTCTTTCTCCAATTATCTTATAATTGCAGGGCCTTTCTAATTAATGGAAAAGATCAGGGAAAAAAGGTGTCAAACAACAACCTCAAATGAACAGAACAGCATTGTTCTTTTCCCCACTCCTGGGCTGCTTTTTATATTTGACTTGTTAAAAATAACATGATTTTCAGGGCATGGAAATGGAGACCTTGCTGTCTGCTAACTGCATTCAATTCCTGGAGATTAGCAAAATCATGAGGACTTCAGGTAAGCAAAGAGGGAAGTCATATAAGACATTTAATGGGGGCATGTGTTCCAAACCGGGTTGGGGCTGCAAATAACAGTTCCCTTTTTTGCAGTGCATTGTGCTCCCCTGCCTGTGACTTACTTCCAGCTTGGAAGACTTCCTTTTGTAAGTTGGTAGAGTATAAACTGTATCTAGCTTATATTATGTAGCCTGACTTGGGTCTTTCCCACTTGTATTCTAACCTTGAATGATCTGTCTCTTTTTCTGGTGAAGAGCTAAATGAAAATCAGGCTCTTGCTTGTGGCTGCAGCCAGGGGTGTCAGCTTGTTGGACCTGGCAGCATGATTTTATAAACCTTAAAAAGAGAGAGGAAAAAAAGCAATAACCTGTGAAGAATAATTTTAACAGAACTGGGTTTGAGGAGTATTTAAATGGTTGTTATACAAAGGAATGTTTGTGAAAATCAAAGGGTAAAACTACCTAAGAAATGAGGTGTTTACATTTTTAATTTTCCTTGGTTTTGTTTGGATGAGGAGCAACAGTGTCACATTTTTTGATCATTCAGGAAGAAAATAATATTTACAATAAAATTAATTTAAGAGATCAATTAAAGATTACTCTGCTGCTGGCAATCAGGAAGGCAAATATCTTGACACTCCTGCTTAGTTGCAAACATTTTATCTTCCATAATTTCTGTGACGATCAGATTTTTTAAATGTTTTTTGCCATTTTGTTTGCTTTGGCAAAATGTGGTAATTGGGGATAGACACTGACTTCTAAGGGCACAGCTGCAACAGAATATGTTAATATTTCATTGCTTCTTCCTCTCTTGAAAATGGGGAGAGGGTTGCCTAATTGTGAATGTCACTGAATTAAAAACCTCTGTATGTGCTACTCTGAGATTCTGTTTTGTTCTAAAGTGAAGACAGAAACTTGATGTGGTAAAATCACCAGTGAGGGGGTCTGTCCTGAAATAACATTAGATTGGAACCTTTTGGTCATGATACTACATTATGACACAGTCCAGAAGGTGAGGAAGAAAGGGCTGAATTTCTTGGAAATTACCCAGGAGAAGGAGTATTTTCCATGGCTTTCAGGGAATTCAAAGGAATTTTCTTCAGGGTCCTAGGAGAACTGTAATCTATGTGCATTGGTTGTCCAGAGCATGCTCCTTTGTGGGCCATCAGTGTAGCAGTATATGAGCACATCATTCAGCTATTAGTTTTGTTCCTTCAGAAAAAGACATGGAAAGGCTAATGAAAATTTTTTCCTGGTCCCCTGTTTCTGATGACCACACACTACTTTTTGTAGCTGCTGAAGCCCACTCAGTACTGGCCTGAAGGTAATTCAGCTTTTCTGGCAATAATGATACAGTATGTACAGACATGGGGTTTTTAAAATTAATTTTATTTATTTATTTTGTTTTCTGCATCTGAAGAATGAGGTTGTTAATTACTACAAAGACTTCATCTTTAATTTTTAAAACAGGTATAATTGTTTCTTCTGAAAAAAAAAAATCACAAAGCAACAAAATCCCCACATAAAAATCATAAAAAAACTCCGAAACAAAACAAAACAAAAAACCTCTGGAGTTTTGTCTTGGCATCATATTTTAATTCTGACATGCTGACATGTAAGGGATTTTACCTAGAGCAGGAGTACAGTTCTAGCTTCTGTGTCCGCAGAGCCTTTAGTCTGCTCTATACCTAAGCAGGATGGCAGGCATCGCTGTCAAGAAATGGCCCTTTATGTGTTGCACAGAAGTAAGGAAATGGGTGTTGCTACTGTCTGACTTCTAATTTGACAATTTATATGAAGGTAACATTCCTACAACGACCTTCCCACCTTTTAGGTTGTCTGGATCCACTAGTGGTGTAGAACCCCTCTGTAGCCTAGTTCTGTTTCCATTGTGTTCACAAAAACTTGTTCTATTTTTAATTTCTCCTCCCACACACCCCAACACTTTTGATCAGAACAAAATTAGTGAATAATGAACTGTTGCAGCGGGGATACTGCAACATGCATGTATCAAACCAGGAGTCCCGTGGAAAGGAAATATATATGGACAGACAGATTCTTGATGGCTGTTTCAGAGATGTTTATTTCTCCAGCTGCATGGCCGGGGCTCTGCCCAGGAACTGTTCCAGTCACGGGACCGAGGGTCCTTCTGCCCGCGCAGGGAACACAAACCAACCCATGGGAACGAGGCTGAGCAGGGGCAGGGAAACCCCGTGTCTGTGCCCTCAGGGCCCCTCTGCCAGGGCTCCATGGCAGGGGAGGGATCCCAACAATGAACAATTAATTTTTCATATATTCTAAATCAGATTTTTAAAGAGACATGGTAGATGACTCACATTTTCTATATTAAACCAAACAGAATATTTTGATTTTTGACTATTACATTTTTTCCTCAATTTCTGGATGTTGTTAATTTCTTGGATTAAGGCCTAATGTTAGTGCTTATCTCCCAGTCGTGCAATTAAAGCAGAGACATTTATTACCTGAATTCAGTATTAACTGAATACTTCGTATTTAATTATTTTTGTAAATTGTTTTAATAAGTTTTATTATAAGGAAGATTTGGCAGTTTGGGAGACTTAGGTGTGACAATATATATTATAAAATTTCCCTAACATAAGGACTAGAATTTGAATACCATTCCCACCTTGTAATAGCCTTTTCTTTCGTTTGTCTAGACACAGAAGAACTGCTGATGCTATTTAACATCTTAATTTGTTCCAGGCTGACAACTATGACTGCAGATTTCACAGTGAAAGCATAACTTGTGAACAACGAATCAATATTTCTATGCTCACGGTTAAGTAAAAATGGGTTTCATATCGGTAAGCAGATCAAATTAGTGCTTACATCTGTAGTTTTGTAGCTACCAGCACTGAAATTTTAATTGGTGCTGGGATCCACGGTGAATGGCTCTTGGTCTTTCATATACACTTGCATGCATGAAGTTACCAGGTGAGTTTCTTATTCAGAGAAGGTAACTAATACAGAAATATCTCTGCTTTAGAGATAAATTTATTCAAAAACACATATATATTGGGTTTTGGTGGTTTTATGTTTGGTTGATTTTTGGGGGTTTTTTGGGGGTGTGTGCGGGTGTGTGTGTTTTGGTTTGTTTTTTTTTTTATTCCCCAACTATTGGATAAAATATGTGAGGGTAGCAAGCCAGCACCATCGCAGAAAATATCACAAGGAGATTGATGGATAATTTTTCACTGTGCAGAAAGAACACTTTTCAAGATGTTAGTTCTTGCTTGTAATTTTTTTAAAGACTCTGTTGCCAGTGAATATGACTAACTCCATCTTTCATTTTTCTTCAGCAGAATCTGACATAGTGCAGCTGCTCTTGTGTATTTTATATTAATTTAACTTTTAAAAAAAATAATGAAAGTGAAGCTTTACATTCCCCTCTTCCCTAGCTTTGTTCTTTGGGTTTCTGAATTGTTTGATATTCTGAAATTAAATGGGAACTCACATGTTCCGTGCTTTTTTTGGGAATTAAATTCTCTAATACAAGGCTATATTTTCAATTTGTTGAGTAACTGCCTATTCACTTAGGCAAAATGTTATAATACAAAAATAACACAAAGCTTTTAGAAGACAGTCCGTATATGCTGTATTTGGGCACACACTCTATTGCATACACTAAAGCATAATTGTTTTCATTTTAGTTTGCCCTATGTTTATACTGCATGTTTAGGAAGGGAAGAGCCCACGTGCTTCTGCATCTATAGAAAACACCTTTCTATAAGTCCATCTATAAAGTAAAGGCTAGATGAGGGATGGTCAGGCACTTTGCTCTTCTGCTTTTGTATTACATGGCCTGGTAAAAGTAATCTAGGAGAACTGCAAAATCTGAAATAAATTCGCATCTGAAAAAACTCAATGAATCAGGATTACCAAACTGCATGATTATTTAAAAAAAAAAAAAAAAAAGCAGGGAGGAGGAAAATTGTTTAAGTCATCTGAGGAGAACCTTCTTGAAAGCTCTCAAGGTTTCTTCAGTGATTACAGCGGCAGGAGTCCCTTTATATTCTTCTAGGGCATGTAAATAAACTTTTGCATGATCTCTTGGTTCCAACAAGTGGTTCCTCAAGAAGAACATAAAATACATCATGAGTAATGGTAAGTGGAAAACAGCCTGTGGTGGGATGATACAAAAAGTAAGAAGTAAATCTTCTTAGGGTAAGCTACATTTTGTTTTCCATAAAAGTGGCTGTTGAATACTACTTATTACCTAAATAGGTTATTTGAGTAGTAGCAATGTAATTACAGTGCTGTTGTGGCAAATTCTGGTTTTCAATGAAAGGTAAGGTTGTGAGTCCTATAGTGGACCTCAAAATGTACCTTATCTAAGCTGTCAGCCTCCTTTGAGGTGAAAATGATTTCAGACACGTAAATGCCTTTATATATGTGAGGACTGTTACATTTTGGCCCAAGAGAAAATAACACTGTTAACTAAAATGGGTTTTTCTGTGTATTTGTTGCTTAATGTTACTATAGGGCTCAACAGTGTCTGTCTTTTAAACATATTTATTTTCTGATTTTTTCTCTCTTATTTCTCTTTCCTCCTTTGACCTAGTTTTCATAACTGCCCTTCCCACCAAGAGAATCCTTCTACCTGCTTCAGCACAGTGATGAAAGTCATGTTAAGGTACTGCTGACATCTGTCCCTAGTGGCTGAGCACCAAACTCAATTGCACACACACTTGATCATGTGTGATAAAATGCAATGCCTTTTCTTCAACTCCAGCCTCAGGTTTGATTAAGGTCAAAGTTAAGTTTAGCAGAATACTGTGAAGAGGGAAATAGATTTACAAAGATTCTGTCTTGCAGTAAAATATGTTAAACATGATAAAATATATATGTGATGAATCTCAGTTATTTTTCCAGGGAAACATAAAGTAAATTGACCCTCATTACTCTTGAGGGCTTGTGTAAATTCCTGTTGCCAGGTCTTGGCTGCAGGGAATTCTTCTGGCTTCATCATCTTGTATGATATATAGGACAAGTTCTGTGGTAGTGATGAAAACATACAATAATATTAGCTGGCAAAAAAATTTTCCCTCTCCTTTTCTCAGACAGCTAATCATAGCTCTTATCACACCAGTGATGTGTCTGTGTGGATGATGATTTGCACTAATAATGTTGCAGTACCAGAATTAAATGTACACAGAAAAAGAAGTCTCAATGCTGAGGATAGTTCAGGGAAACAAGCCCAGATGCTTGCTGGTTTCTTTCAAGTTTGACATATGCAATTTCTAGTGAAGAAATCAGTACCATATTCAAGACTCTGAATGTCTTCACTGTTCAAAGGCACTACTCAGGTTTGCATCTTATGTGTGGCATTGGTTATACAATCTTGACTGAGTTCTTTTTCAGTCAGTCCTTTCAAAAGAAATAAAAGTAAATAGAGAGGAGATATTTTAAACTCTGAGAGTGAATATGTGCCTTCACAAAATTACAGAGACTCGACATATTTATTAAGTTTTTATAAGTAAGCACTAATGAAGAGTACAGGGAATGATGTATATTCTAAAGAGTGTCTGAACTGCACATGTTTACTTTGATGAAGGGCCTGGTACCCCTGGAGGAACAGTGAACTAGAAATTGAATGTGACCACAAACTATTAAGAAAACTCCATTCAACCAAGAAAGTATTTCAGCCATGCCGTGCAGTAATAGCTTCCACGACTACTCTACATTTAGGGGAGAAGATGCTTGACGTGTTTAAAAAAGTTTTGGCTTTCTCATCTGAATTTTCCATTGCACTAGATAAAAAGTTGACAGATCAATTTTATTTAAGGAATAAGTTGTACAGAGTTTCATTGAAAATTACTATGAGAAAACTTTTTCTTAGGTGAGAGTACTGTATATTGTGAACAATTCTGAATGTACTGCACATGGCAAAGAAAGACTTCACCGTTTTCTGCCATTCTGTAGCAATTGCATGTGTGCATTTGGTTATCACTGTCACATTTATAGCATGAAAATAGCTGTCTGGAACCAATGAGAAAAAAACTTATTTTTTTGTTAGTGGGTTTTTGTTTTTCTAGCTTTGATTAAAGATAATTTAAGATGCAGTTCATGAAACACTGGATGAGATGTTTTGTTTCTAAAACATGTCTTGTACACATTTGTCTTCGACAACTTAAAATGCTCAACCCAGCCTTCTGGTGGTTTGATTACCTCTTGACCTCATCAGGTCGAGACAGCCTAAATGACACTGAGCTGTCCCTACACCCTAATGACTATGTCAAATTGCTGCAAGTTAAGGGTACCAAAATCTCTCCTCTGTACATCAGTTTGCCAGTTTTGTCATTATTCCTATATGGTTCTTATCTATTTTTGCAAAACTGTGTCCAGGAATCCCATCCAAACTCAGTGATCTTGTAATTCTATACAAAATGAGTGAGGTATATAAGAAATGGGTTGTAGTGGAAATGCTAAAAGAGATGTACTGTCCTCCAAGTACTTGAAGAAACCAGAGCAGAAATGCACTCCTTAGACTCTGAAGAAGTAATAAGGAGACACCAGCAATATGATTTCTGAATAAAGGAAAATATTCTATGCAATTCTGTCTGATGTTAGATGAAATCACCTGACAATGATTAAATAAAAATGAACTGGCTTGTGTTAGGACCTAGAAGACTTCCTGAGCTGTATGGTTTTGCGGTATTGGTAAACAACTGTGAAAAATTAATTTCATGCTTATTTACTGTAGGAAAATCATTGACTAAATTGCTACAAAAAAGTAAAAACTGGGTCACAGGAATGCCAAACAGCATGTGGTGCAGCTACACAAAGGTTTGTGTATTCTGATATTGTTTTATCTGTGACCTTGTCTTGTGGTTCCTTCCTCATGGGAGCAGGAGCTGTGATCTCACACTGATTGCCAGATGGCAGCGGGAAGCCCAGAGCGCATGTACTGAGAAACAGTGGGGAAAAAACAGCTGCACAGAGTGATTGCACACTGCCAGCAAAATGGCACTGAGCTGGAGCCCAGAGAGAGTGTTAAGATACCTGCCAAGTCTAAAAACTCAGGTGGGAGCAAGGGTCTGCAGTTCTTTTCCAAATGACACTAGAAAAAATGGACAAGCTTTAAAATGTGCACATAACCAGGACAAGTAGCTGTGGACTTGCTGTGCTCCTTATTATTCTCTGTAATAGAAATTTTCTAAGTAGGCTAAATATTGAAATTATATGATTTTGTAGATGTGTGTGTAGGGCTACATTTTCTGATAGTTAAATGAGCCCAGAGAGCAGCAGGGCTCATTTGTGAAGTACTGACTAAAACCCTAACAATCTCCTGTCTGTGAAGTGAAAGTCACTTTCTTAACAGTCTTTGGTCAGACACTAACTCTGTCCTATCAACTGACTCTTCTGACAGGTGACTATTGGTTTATTATATCAGGGATTCCAGGAAGATAATGTTTGTGAAGGTCGAAACAGGCCTGGCAGATATAGAAAAATGTCCTTATTTTTCCTAATAGGGCAGTTCACAGTCATCAATTCATATTGATGTAGCATTTTCCTCTTTTGTGAACCTTGTCTTGCTTCTCCACAAATGTACAGAGAAAATGAAGAGAGCCAGAGAGGCTTAAGGGAAAGCTTTCAGCCATTGTACACCCTATTCTGTGTTTCCATTTGGTTATCTATATATTATTCTGATGTCTTGAATCTTGATTGCAGTTGTATGTGTTATTCCCCTGTTGCTCCTGCCTCCAGGAGCACCCAGATGATGTGCTGTCATGTGCAAGACTATTTCTCTTATTGCATGTTTTGGTACTCTGTTATTTTTTTGCAGACAGCAGTTCCCAGAGTATCTAATTGGCTTCTACTAACATAAAGGATGTGTCCTTCCTTGAGCTGCTCAGGTATTTCTGTTTGGTTCTGTAAGTGTCACCAGGTTTGATCAAGCAGAAAGAAGCATGTGACACTGGAGTGGTATTGCTGTCATCTGGAGGGAAGACTTTGTTCCCTGGAAGATGTGGTGCATGAAGATATTACAAGTTTTTCTAAATCTGCCTGAACTTGACACCTGCAGTTTGCCTGGAAACAAATCTTTAACGCTATTAGAGGAAAGAGACTTCTTTTTACTTCATTACTTTTTAAAATGTGAGTTTTATACTGTTGGAAAAACATCACACTGATTCCATTATATCCTCCATGTAGCTGGAGAAGAAGCCTGGGATAGGGCAGAGGAGGGAAAATGCAGCCATCCCAGAGCTTCCAGCAAAAGTGATTTAGGAAGGCTTTGGGGAGATCATTTGCCTTCTGGAAATATTCTCCAGTTTCTCTCAGCTGCTTTACCTAGTCTATAGTTGTCAATTTCTTCTTTTCTTTTAGCCCTTGCCTTTGGGACTTGCAGAGAATCAACCCCAAAAGTTTATGTGCTTGATCAGCTACAAACCCTGCTGCATGTGCTGCTGTTAAGAGGTGTGTGGTCAGCATTGTACAGCTGAGAGGGCACATCTATAATTGCCTGTACATGGCCAATGAGGAAGCAGTCAGAAAAATTGTTGACTACTTGAAGCTTTCTCTTTGTCCATGGGTCAGATCCTGGCTTTCATTTCTCTGATGAGAGGAGAAGCAGGGAAGAAGCTCCCTCTGCTTTTGTGCCCATCCCACTTGATCTCAACCTAAAGTTTTATGTTATTTTAAGTACTGATTCAGGCTGGCTTTCAACCCATAGCCTAAAAGAGGAGAAGCTGTTTATTTCTAGTACAAATTTTTTGAGTGTTTTGTTTTGTTTTCCTTCTGACTCAGGCATCCAGTACAATTTGAGGTAAGAAATTAGGAATTGATTTTGCCAAGAATTTATACATTTCTTTAAAACTGAAGACTAATCCAACCTAGATACGTGAAGAGAAACAGACTGCTCTTATGTTTGTAAAAGTTGTAGGCACAGTCTTCATTGGCTAAAAACTAGGTGCATAGAAATTTTTTGTTCTCCATCAGTCTAAACTCAGTCCTTTCTTTGAATATGCAGCTGTATTATTTTAATCAGGAGTAATACAGTCCTACTGTAATTTGCTCTTCATGGCACATGTGTAACCTCCACAGACTTAGCTGCATTTCTTCTTGTGTAACCAATGGAAATTTTCACAGCAATGCTGTTGTTCCAAAGGACAGACCGTGCCTAACTTGTCTATTATATTATCTGATTCTGCAGGATTAGCCAGATAGGGCTTTGCCCCTAGAGCAGGCTTACGTGACTAGATGTACATCTGGCAGGGTTTTGATGAGAAAAACAATTTTATTTTTTGTTGGTCATTTACTTGAATTCCTAATATTTTTTAATTTGTTCAAATTTTTTCAGGTTTGAACCTCAGGTGTTTGGAAGTTGTTTTCCAGTACTGAAAAACTGGTCTAGTACAGTATGATCTTGTCAAAGAAGAGATAACAAGCCACTTTGCTAGCTGATTGAAACAGAGAGAGGTTGCAGGAGTTGCTTCAAGACTTTTCAATGTTGCTTTTCCCAGAAAATCAGCAAAAAGTTGTTTTTGTCAAAATGGAATAATTACAGCTTGCAAACTTCTAATGTCCTTTAATAAGACTTGACATGTTCTTCCCTTATAAGCTGGAAAGAAGAAACTGGTGATGCTGAGGGAAGCAGGTTCAAAGTGGGAGCAGTTGTGGTCTCCTATTGCCCATTATCCTGTCAGGATGTTGTAGGAGGAGGGAAGACAGGAGACATGAAACACTCATGAAACACTCATGGCTCCCTCGGCTCTTAGGAGTGGAATGTAGTGTTGGAATGAAGAGTATCTTTTACAAAGACTTCAGTACTTGCAAAGCACGCAGTGGTAATTTAAGTTTTGGTTAAAAAAGACTGCTGGTTAAAATTATTTATTTTTTTCTTTTAAATAAGTAGTGGAAAAGGTAATGTAACGTAAAAGAATTAATCCTCTACAAAACCCGCTTCAACAGTGCTTTAGCATGATTGCTCATTTGTGAGTAAGTTAAAACTAACAAAACTGAATTCAGTTACAGAGCCTGGGCTTCTATTTTAGTTTGTTTTTTCTTTGTTGTTGCTGTGTCTGTTTGTTTGCCTAATTAGATCTAGTTGGATTTGTTGGTGAGGGGTTTTTTGTTTGTTTGTTTGTTCGGTGATTTTTTCTTTTTGAGGAAGAGAAAATCCTTCTCTCAGTCTTCCCTCAGACTGTATTTTTTATTCTTTTCATCTCCCTCCAAATGTTCCCCCTTCATTTATAAGTCTCATGCCACAAGAAGCCAAACAACTTATCTCCAGCTTTCTAATATAGACGTGCTCTTTGGCTAAATTAGAGGAAGCATTTCTACAGTCATGAGCAAAATATTGGATAGCAAAATTCCCTCTGTTATTGAATTGCATACCTCAAATGTCCAAGGACATCTGGTACAAGTTAATGCCCTCCTTCTAAGAAGAAGAAAGTGCTACTTCCTACTCGGTGTCTCTTCTTTTATTGCTCCTAGCTACAAGGACACGTGTGACAACGAAGATGAGAGACGCTTTATCACAGAAGCCACCATAAACCCAACAAACTATACCAAGTTATACCCAAAGTTATCTGGGTTGCATTATGAACCAGTAATCCCAAACTGCCCTTTCTTGTTTTTCATTGCATTACCAGTGCAGAATGCCCCACTTTTTCTCACCAATTCAAATGTTCTCTTGAGTTTATCAACTGTGAAAAAGGTAATTCTCATACTGAAAGGAGAAATTCAAACACCAGTTTTGTCCCAGAGTTTCATTTCCTTCTTTAGGGCAGACTTCTAAGACAAATGTGAGACTTGGTTAGGAGCAGCAGTAGGAACGGAGGGTGTTGACACTGTTTTGCCAAGATATGCTCCCCAACTCTTCTCTTCATCCAGGAAGCACTGAATGCAAATGAATTTCTAGCAAATTAATTTTTATTCTCCACTACAACAGCTTTGTACCATTCTTACTGAAAATGCCTCCAGGGAAACTGTTCCTTGGTTTAGTTGCCCTAACTTTGTATCATGTCCAGCTGGACTATGGTTTTGGAAGCGGAAGAAAGACAATAATCTCTATTACAGGAAAAGTGGCGAGAACAAGACTGAGTGAATTTCAGAACAACACCTTTCTCCACTCACTGCTGTATCTAGTCAAGTGTTGCCACAGCACAAAGACAAGGCTGACATTGGCTGATGCCTGACTGGAAAGAGATGGGTGACTGGGAAGTGGTGTGTTAGATTTCACTTGGGTCTCTGCTGCTTTCAGCATCCTGTTGGAGGTGAATCTCAGGGAGAGAGAAAAGCAACACTCTTGCTTTGTAGCTATGTTAATTGGACTATGGAGGTTTTTGGTCGATGGTTTTTTGGTTTTTTTTTTAATTTGTTCTTGTTTTTGATTTTTTTTGGGGGGAAGGGGGTGTTCTTAGTTCGTTTTTTTCCCCAGGTTTTAAAGATATGTAGGAACTACTTCTAGTAAATAAAGGGCAGGACCTACAGACATCCACTTTAGGGCAAGAAGGGTATTTTTTTCCAGACCTGTTTTGAGAAGCTAAAGGAAGGGGAGGGAAAGCTGTCACTCATTAAGCTAAGGAGTTATCAGCAAATAAGTGTTCCGTGGGCCTTCTGAAGCTAGTGTGTGCCTTGCTGAAAAATTCATCAGTAGCTCTGTGTAAGTATAAATGAAAGCCTGTTGAAAAATCCTTCCACATATTTATAGAGTTTATATTCCATCTTCTTCCCAGTTTAAAGCAATTAAAAGAATTTAGATCTGTACAAAGTTAATGCGTACTGAGAAGCTTGGGTTTCTCATAATCTTAATATTTATTAATTATTGATTTTAAAAATTTTTATGGGACATAAAAGGTAATGATATTTCATCTAAGAAAAGTTTGGATATTATGACACTGCAGAAGGTTTAAGTACATGAGCAACTGTTAACAGATTCTGCTAATGTCTGGGAATATGAAATTGAATGGCAAGTTACCAAGAAAAACGAGTATTTTTAAGTCAAATGCAAAGACTAAATAGAGTCAAAAAGAATTTGGCATTTTGTTCTATGTTACTTTTGAATATACTAAGAGCTGGATAAGTTATCATTTAATCTTTTGTAAGTGTATTTTGAAAGATATATTATTTTAATAAGCAGCCATTATAAATGATAAGAGGCTTGAGATAGATAGGGATGGCTACTTCTTGATGGTTATCAATGGGCCCAGAAGACCTACATACAAAAGTGATTGTGACCAAGATTTAAGTTTAGAGGTATAAGAGTGGAGGCTGAAAATGGTCTCTCATGCTTAACATCTTTGCAGGCAAGAGTAAATATAATGCTGAAAAAGTGAACCTTGGTATTATTCTATTCTTTGATGAAAATTCCTTAAATCAGATTTATGTCTAATTCATGCCATATCCCAAGCATACAGGTGTTCTGAGGCATGGAGAGGGATGCTTGCTTTCCCCTTTAGTGGAGCTGACTGCAAAAGTCATGCTCCTGTGTTTTGTTGTACAGCTGATTAAACATGTCATTGCCTCACTCAGTCTGAGGCTGTACCCTGCCTTCTGCTCCATTTCTTCCAGAAATCCAAGCTTAATAAAATTTACTGAGAGGAGATAAAATCTGAAATGATCAACGGGAAGATTAGAGGTATTATCACATAGGCAGTGGAAGATTTTATGCTCAGAGGACCACTCTGATTTTGTCACCAAGCTGCACAGCACAGACAATGCAACTCTCTGAATGGCTGAACTAGACTTGCTATGATGTCTCCAATTTATATACCCATTAGTTATGCTTTCTTCTTCAGACTCAGGAATTTTTTTCTCAGCACCACTTGAATTTTCATCCTCTTTAATGCTTGTTCCCTAATTTGCTTTGACAGCCTCTGATAGATAAGGTTGTTAAAATACAATGCTATTGTAAATATGAACTAACCCCACAACAGGGTGGGATTATGGATGAGATTGCTGGTTTGTAAACTCCATTATTTCAAGGTGTGTCTGCGGATGCTATGAGAAAGTGAAAAATGCAGAGAGATGAATGCCAAGGACTGGAAATGCTGATACTTAGGTAAGGGGCAGGCAATAATTTTGTCTCTTTTTCATTCTGCTGAACACTCTTTGAGATAGACTGTCTTAAGTTAAAGCTGACCATTATTAACAATGCTCTGAAAATTCTCCAAAGAATAACCAGGTTTTCTGCCTCTTTCTTAACCATCTCAGTCTTTGGAAAACTCAGTCAGTTGCCTAGACCATTCAAAGGTAAAAAGTCAACCCTCAGGCGTATGGCTAAACTTGGGTCTCACCAAAAGGCTTCTACTCATGTTTCAGGGGACAGTTGAAACTGCTGAACATGTTGAAAAGGCCAGTTTGATCAAACTTCTGTTTTCATGCCTAAATATTAATTTCTGAGCAATTTCTCCTGGAATGTACCCATTTTTGATGGTCAAAGATACATGAAGTCATCAGAGAACTTTTAAGTGGTTTTTTTTTCCTTATTTCCCAAACTGCCTAGGCAATGGTTGTTAGAAAACTTTGTATGGTTCCCTCCTTAAGTGCCTGATCTTGAAGGAAGAACTGAGCCTCTTTTCATTTTCTGTAGTTAATGTTCTGTTCTGCACTCTACTAAAAATGAACACAGATTTTCCTTTCAACTTCCATGTTTTTTGTTTCACTTAGAAATTTTGCTCTGTTTCCTCAGTCATAGTGGAAAATTGCCTTGTTTATTTATTTGCTTGGGCTCCTTTTTTCCTGGTTTTTTTTTGGTTTTGTTTTGTTTTTTTTTTTTTTTTTTGAGTGTATGGCATCTGAGACATTTCTCTTGAGCCAAATTCTGGTAAAAATTAAAGCTAAATCAGGCTAAAATTGAATATTTGTCTCTTTAGATAATACAGTTTTTTGTGAAGGTGTTGTAGGTAAAATTCCTCCTGTATTCTTCAGCTACTCTGAGTGTTTCATTGACATTTTTCTGTAGATAAATAGCTTTATTATTCATTTTTGAGAGGAAATCTGAGACTGGGGAAATGTTATGAAGAAGACAGCAGCAGACAAGAATCGAGTAATTCATGAGAAATTAAATTATCTGTAAATTTTAGTGTATTAGTATATGTGTCTTTCCTTCAAACTGAGTTTTAACTTTCAGTCTAAAGGAGAGTTCATTTTTCCCTTTTCCGACTGTATCCCCAGAATTCCTGAAAGAAAAGTCTTGTTTGCACAGCCTGAATGCAAGTGACTGCTTTTGTAATCAGTTTTCCTGCCACTGGGCTATGACTGGCCCAGTCCACTGACTTTTATTGATATAAATTTTATTGATTTCAGTATGGCTGTCCACATGGGCCAGGGCTGTAGATCAAAGCCTAAAAATATTGTGTGACAGGTGCATGCAGCCTGTTTGATGGCCTCCTATTTGTTCCCACACACTGCTTGGCAGTGTACAGACTTAATTCTTGATCTGGTCACAGATATTAAGTACCTGCAGTTTTGTATTGTGACAGATATTGTGCTTTAAGGCTTAATGATAATCAGTATTTAGCAGATTGGAATGCTCTTTAGGAATGGCATGGTAGGTACTCCTTCCTCTCCCTTCCCTGCATTTCCAGTGAGTTAATGTCTCTTCAGATGCTTTAGCATACGGTGTACAATTTTGAGCATATGTAGGAAACTGATGTTTCATATGTATTGGAGTCATGATTTTTCCCTCTGCAGTGTCTCTATACATTTGTTACCACCTGATGTGTGTTTTATTGATGTAAGCGATAATTTTGCAATGGAGAGATACAGCAAGATGCAGAGAAAAAAAATTCTATCATTTTTATGCCCACATGTCTCCTTCATTCATCTCTTATCCTAGGATTTCCATGAGGATTGAGAATAATAATGCCATCTAAGAAGCTAACATCAACGAGAGTGCAATAGTGCTTTGTTTCATCTTTGTTTTACAAAGAGAGGGTGTGTAATGGCTGAGCTGAAAGATTCCTGAGAATGGAGAAATGGTTTGTTCTTGGCTCCTTGGATGATTTCAGCAGCTGAATTTCTTATGAGTGCAATAAAAACTGTAATTAAACATAAAATGGGGGGAACAATTCAAGCTGTTGCAATTTTGTAAAAAAACCATCCTAATTATCTTACTGTTCCTGGCCTTTTTTTGGCTGCAAAACTTGTTTCTTTTTTTTTTCTACTCCCCCCATCCCCATTTCCTTCTCTCCTTCCCATGCATGCTCTATATAACACTCTAATATTGCTTTACATTTCTGCAATGACAGAAGCACACAGAACTTCAGAACTCAGAGCTGCCTTGGAAGGTTTAATATTAATTGCACAGATCATTATTACTCAGAGCAAAGAGCAGCATGACTGACAAATCTGGCTCAAAAGCAATTTGAGCAATTTCTTGTTGCAGTGGTGATTATGGCATGGAACATTATGTAGCTCATTTAGGATGCTTATATTTACGAGAATTTTATTATTGTTTAGAGCAGTTTTTAAAATTTTATAGAAGGAAAAATAGTTCTCGTTTCTGGATTTCAATTAGACTAACAAATTATCTACTTTTTTCCTCTTCTAACCACCACTTAAAACTGGTGCCTCATTTTTCACAGAAGATGTGGATGATTTTGTTAGATGTTTTCCTTTTTTTAGGTGTCAGAATAAGAACTTTCCTTAATTTAATGACCAGCCTAGGGATAAATTCTCTTACTAAGCCCAGTCCAAAGCATTCCCAGTTCTTAGTTCTGAATGCTCAAACATTGCTTTGAATTTTAATTCATTTTGGCTTGAGCTTGGGGAACATGAAGTTACAAAAATTAAGCATCTTTGGAGCACCTTCAGGATGCTCAGACTTGGCTTGTGGAAAAGAAATGAAGGTCTGGAGACCAAATGAAGGTCTGGAGATCATTTCCCTTGTTTTAATGATGTCTGATGATCACAGCATGCAAATACCACCTTTCAGGTGGATGGGGCATGCTTCCAGCCCTTCCACTTTTGCCAAACTTATTGTAAGTCAGCACAGCTTTTAAAGCTGTCCTGGTTGTCCAAATTGGTGTTGTTTTGTGGTTTGTTTTTTTTTTTTTTTTTTTTTTTTTCTGGCTCTTAGACTGCTGTTTTTGTGGCCAGTAAAGACAACACTTTGGCCACACATTTTGTTTTTCCACTTGTAGTCCTTATCCTGGTGGCTGTGACTGATGAACCAGCTCTGGCCCTCTCAAAACTATCCTGTACACTGGGTTTAATGATTTGCTGAAACAGGTGTTAAAAGATATTGAGACTGTATTAAAGACCTGGATTGATGGTACAGTGAATTTTCAGAGTCTTAAAATATCTCCTTCCAGGCAACAGATTCTGTGTTCAGCAGTTCTGTCTTTGCAGCTTGGCTGTCTGAGGGGCCACTCACACAGGGATGTCTGACAGGGGAGGTATGAACGTCAATACATTTTGAAAGAGGCGGCTTACTGAAACCAATGAAAATGAAGTCTTGCTGAAGACCACAAAGAACCCATTTAGTTAAAAGCACATCAGTCAGAGGGGAAAAAAGATTATGTGACAAGGTTCTCTAGGAGGAAATGCAAAGAGCAAGTAAGGTCAATTGATATTGCAGCCAGCAGTGTTGATACAGTCCTGGACCTTATGCACACGTAGACTGTCTGAAAGGACTACAGTTAATATTCTAATGGATTTGTGGGACACCTTATTGAATTTGCAGTGGATTTTTAAACTGAGTGTTCTTTTCCAGCCTCATGACTAGAGTGATAACACTGCTTCTGCAGTGCTGAGGTTTATCTTTGGTTATTTCTATCTTCTGCTCTCTGGGTGGTAATTTCAGGCTCTTGAAATTATCTCCTTTGGAAGTATCTTTAGACAAAACAATGGAGTAATCATTCTTTTTCACAATATATAATAATTAATATATTTATCTACTTATTTAATCTCTACAGTATGGAATAGGTGTTTTCAGCCTAGCTTAAATGGTGTTTAGAACATGAAACCATGGTAAATACTTCACTGTGTGTCGGAGGAATGTATCTCTTTTTAAAAAGACTGGGTTGACTCAGCTATAAGGTATCTAGCTCCTGTGAACCAAAGATTTACTAGATTTGCATGATCCCTCTGTAGTGAATGTTGAATAAGGACTTTTCATTGAAAAACATTTTTCCTGGCCCTTCTTGAATAAAATCACAGAATCAGAATATTTTGAGTTGGAAGAGATCCACAAGGATCACCAAGTCCTACTCTGAAGTGAATGGCCCATTTGGGGATCAAACCCACAATGCTGGCATTATTAGCACCATGCTCTGACCAGCTGATCTGCGAGCACAGTACAGCAGTTTATGAGCAAATTAGCCCAGTGAACTGCTGGTGGAACACATGCACTCTGAACACTAATGCATTTGGTACAATGAAGCTAATTTATGTGTTCCATTCCAGTTGCTTTATGTGCCATTTTGCTTCCTTCTTTACCTTTCCTAATTGTTGGAAACATCTGGTACTATGTAGCTCAAATATTGATAATGGATTTTGGGTCAATATTTAAAACTTTGCAATAAAATATAGACTGGTAACTTCAAGCATCATGTGCTGAATAAAAGACTAAAGCCAGGAAACTCTTAATTGGTTTTGGCATATTTATATCTCAATTGAGAAAGAGTTTGGCATCTAGGGTTGCAGGTTTTGCTGTCTACTTTTTTGAGAACTTAAATTAAAAAAAATAAAAATGCACACACACACCCACACACCCCCTCCCCATCCCCGCTAGCTGTAGGAAGCTAAAGAAAATGTGATCAGCTTTGTAATTCTCATTAGGGAACTCTAGATGGGCTACTTCTTCACCTCTCTTTTTCTGCCCTTTGTGCTTAGAACACTTTTCTTTCTTCCTTCTTATGGTCTTTTATTTCCTCTAGTACTAGATAATGGTAGTGTGTTTTGGTTTTGTTTGTTTGTTTTTCTAAAAAGAAATATTCAAGTAGTCCATTAAAGTAAATGGTATTTTTTAATTTAGTTAGAATACTGGGCTGATGACTAAATTTTGCACATGAAGGGTTCCAGTAGGTATGACTCTCTTGTGGGAATGGCTTCTCTCCCTAGAAATTATGGTGATGGAGGGCATTGCTATCTTGCCTACTCCTGGAGCAGAATGAGCCACAGAGCAATGACAACATCACAATAAGCTGACTTTCTCTGCTTTTGAGGCTTCAGGAGAACAAGTCTTCTTCTGGTAACTTCCTGATAATCCTCACATTTAAAAATATTTTTCCCTTTTAGAATACAATGGGCTATATATTTTGTTTTCTTTAAAGTTGTATTTTTATTGTCATTGAAAAACTCTTTTCAGCTGACATTCCACCACAGCTTTTGGGGTTTTTTCCCTTTCAGAAGTATTATATTCACCATTTCTCCCCTTTCTTTTGATTCAGAACTAAAACTACCCAAAAAATCTCAAACTCTTGAGAAGAAGGTTGGACTTCAATTTTGGAATGAGGTCTATATGTGAAGGTCTTACTATGTTGCCGTAAATTCAAGGAAAAGGAAGTCAAAATAGGACCCTTATGCCAACCTACATCTAGGTCAGCTTTAAGGTTTATTTTTGGCCCTCTGAAAGGCATGACAGAAAGCAGTGTTGTCCTAGGAACAGGAGATTTGGATAAGGATTGCAACTTGGAGGGACCTTTCTCCTCTGTCCTGTAGGAAGAGTGATGCTGTCAATAGGAAAAGGTATTAGTTATTCTCTTCTGTGGCTTCTTACTGTTCCATGAGTTTTGTTTTTTTTCTTTACAAGAGGAAGTCCTTCCACTGTTGTCTTCAGGAAGCTGAGTGAAAACATGTGAACCAAAACTTGCAGAGAAACTCAAGATCCCCTTCTGTGCTGCAGGTATTTGTAGAAGCATGTGACATGACCACTGTATTTCTGGTTCCATGTTTTGGTCTGTTTCCTGCTAGTTGTCTTAGGTCATTTTTCTAACCTGAAATGCTACTTAATACATCTCATGAGCGGTCCCTATCTTGAGCCTTTATTATATTTTTAACCTCCCCTTTCAGTTCTTACAAAACTTCACCTCTGCACTACATGAAGGCTGTGACACCTCTCAAAGGATTTTGCTCTTTATTACATTCTTTTCTGTACTTTCTCCCCACCATTGGCTCTGTAGATAATTATTCTAAGGGGTCTGATAATGGTGAGACTACAGTTTTAGGGGATCATGGTGATAAAATTACATTGCTGAAGATATGTGCATTTTTTCTGCCTCCCACTGATGCAATGATGATTTTTTGCCTTTTCTTTTATACCCCTTTTATACCTCTTTATAACTTCTGTATTCTTAGTGTTTTTTTCCCTACATTCTTAGACTTATTTGTCAAGCTAGGAGACTAAACCTTTTAGAAGCTTTGTAGTTAAGGATCAAAATACCCCAGACCCCACGGTCTTCTCCAGAACACATTCTGTAAACCAAGATAGAACCATCCAGGGGAAGGTTCCTTGGGGAGGGGGGCTCACTCGAGCCTCTCATTGGGGACATTTTTGATAGATATGCTAATTAGTAAAACCTATAATGTTATACCCAATCTATTGTGGGGGGACATGGCAGGGTGCATTTCGGTGCATTCCACCTGGACATAGTGCACCTAAGGATCCTTAAAATAAATACAAAGATAAAATCCCTTTTCCCCTTCTAACCATGTTTGATTCTTGATTTTAAGACTGGGAAAATGCATCACCACTCTTCTGGGATCTTTAGGGACCCTTCGGAGGCTTGAAATTGTGAGGCATGAACAGCAACGCAATTTGGAAGGCAAATGGCTGTCATTTAACTGTGAGAGCTGAAAGGCTCATTTGCTGGACTTAGAAGTAATGGGTGGGAAAGAGGGTTACTGGTGAAGCCAGCCTGAAGGGACTTATTTAAATTCCCTGGTTATTGTTATGCACCTGATTGTAATGGGTTTGGTTTGGTTTCATTACTGGACATATGTTATTGGATTCTAGGGGATTTTCACTGTTGCTACATTGTTTTCCCCTTGAGATTTCCAAGGGTAGAATATGAAGGAACAATCTTTTAGGGCCCTATAAAAAGTGAGCTGCATCACTGCAAGATGCAAACATTGGGAAATGGTTCCTTAACATATAAAGTTGTCTTTACTTAGGAGTCTTAGAGTTGCGTTTCTGAATGAGACTATTCAGGCTTTGTGCTTGCCTACTTGCCATGGACCACAGCAGTCTGGTGTCCACACCTCTGTTGAAAGAAATGACTTTGAAACTGTAATAATGAATCCTTCAAATATTTTGATAGATCAATAAAACTGCTTTCAGTCTCTAATATGTTCCATAATCAAAATGTCACTTTATTTACTCAAGCAGTCAGATGTAATGTGAAATATTAAGTGTGTGAATGCACAAATAGTGCCTGTGGGGACAAATTCAGCTCTTTTTTTCAGCTATGCATCAGTTACTGATGATTTCTGGTTTCCTCTGAGGATTGCTGGGTATGTATGTTTTGTAGTCATTTATATACTGAGCCAGCTTTATGACCACAGAAGTCACTGTGGTGGGGTAAATAAACCCCTCCTTGCACTGGCAAGAAAGGATTGAATTTTGCCCTGCTTGAGTGAAGGATTTGCTGCATATGAGTGCTGCCTTACCTTGTGCACAGTATGATATATATCTCAACACATACAAGGCTTTAGAGGTGACAGGTCAGATAAAACAAAATGGAAAGGAAGGGATGTGAAACTGAGACTGAGGTAGGACCTGGATAGAGAGAGTGCTTTCTAGTTACCATCATTAATTTTTTACCTGTTGTAACTGTGTACGTTACACAGAGTTACCAGGATCTTTTCATATTCACTTAGCCAAGATGCAAATCTTATACCATAAAAGATGTTAAAGCCATCATTGCTGAGGTGTTTATAATCCAGCAAGCTTCTTGAAAGTCCTGTCTGCAAGAAAGAGTCTTTACAATGATTCCCAAATTATCCATTACTACTTTTCTTACCTTTCCTTCTGAAGTGACAGGGATAAGTTAAAAGGAGAAGATTATCCTGCTTCAGTCTGCTGTAAAGTACCTTTTGCTGCAACAACCCAAACTGTTGGGAACAACAGTGTATTGATGAGAAAAGCTACAATTCTGATCTATTGATGGCAGTCAGCAGATGCATGTTTTGCTAAAGTTGTACTTAAGAGACCTATCTGAAGCCTGCATGGACCATCAGCTCTTGTTTCCTTATAAGAATAATTACTTGATTGACTTATATGCAAGGATTATATATATATATATATATATATATATATATATTTAGTTGGGGTTTTTTTATATTCTATAAGTTTGATGTAAGCCTTTCAAACAGTACAAATTTTGAAATAATGCAGAATTTTCATCAAGCTGTATGAATAATCTTTTAACTTCAATTCCTGTATCTATTCTGCCAAAATTTATACCACATAAGAGCAAAAATAACCTGGAGATATGGAAAGGTGGGGTTTTTTTTTGTTTTTTGTTTGTTTGTTAATTTGGTTTTTGTTTGGTTTTGTTTTTTGTTTTTTGGGGGTTTGTTTTTTTGTTTTTTTTTTTTTTTGTAGCTTGAGAAAACTGTTCAGCAAAAGGTATTATCTGCATGAGGATCAAGATTTTGTGCAAGATTTTTGTTATTACATTTTTTTCCCCTCATAATCACCATCCTATAACCACAACAGTATAGCTAAGATAGGCTGCACTGTGGGAAAACAATCAAACAATCACACCTCTATTGAATGCTTTGTCTACACCTAACAGGAAGACCTGCAGTTTCTGTGCCCCAGTTCTTCAAAGAGCTTTAAATAAGTCAAGCCTGACTGACATCTTCTATTCTACAATCTGCAAAGTATTTTGGCATGCTTCCTTGCTTACAGGTAATAAGAATCAAATACGTCTGAAACAACTTTTGGGCAATTCAGTAGTGATTGTGTAGATTGCACCCATTAAAGTTGTGCCAATTGCTTAATTGAAGTTTTAAAGGGAAAGCTGCATTTATTTACAAACACCTTGAGTTTAAAGTTACATAAAAACTTCATTTGTGCTGTGGGTAGGGAGCCTGTTTTTATTTGTTTAACAGTAAAACCATTCAGTGCGTTATTGATCAGATGATTTTGAAGCAGCATACCTTTGGGTGTTGTTTCAAACTGTACTTGTTTATTTTCTCATTTCTTCAATCTTGTACTAATTTATTGTTACTTTTTTTTTTCCTTTTGGTAGAGGTTTATTTTTCATTGAGTTAGAATAATTGTACCATTTAATTCCCTTTTATGTATTTACATCCACAGACTGACATCTGAGAGATGGATAGATGTCTCTCCCTGTCAAGCATAAATTCTTCATCGTTATTTAACTAATAAAACTATGAAAGAATGATCTTTTAAGAGTGTGACGCCAGCCTACAGCAGTGCATTTTCTTAATTATATAGGGCTGCTGAGGTGGTTTGTTTCTTTTTTCTTCTCTTCCTTCACACAGGGGCCCAGTCCTTGTTTCTGTGTGGACATACAAGAGAATGTAGGCTCTAACACAAGGTATGCATATTGTAGCTGTACATAATCAGGACACTGAGAGCATTATCTTGGATTATTTATTAGAAGACAATCTTCTCTAGTTATTAACACAGGTTTTAGGATGCTAGGGGTGAGGACTAGAGTTCTGGAGCAATCTCCTGTGAAAAGCCTGTCAGAACAGAGTTTGAGGTAATACTTTGTTCAGTTGCACAGATGTATCTCCATTTTACAGGTATGCATGTAACTGTTCTAAGAACTAATTCTAAAACTTCTCCGTTTTGAGGGGTGTAATGACTTTCTCTTGATGCTTTGTCCTTGGTTGCCAGTGCAAAGGTAGAGGGTACAGTCCACCTTCTTGGGCTTTTCTCCAACAGCTGGGATCCAGCTTCTACAGAGAAGGGAGACTTATTTCCAATGTCAGTCAGATTTTATGCTGGTGTTTCATTTAAAGTGTGCTAAACTGATGCAAATTTCTAGAGGTGACCATAAGATAGAGTCCCCTCAGCTACCAGTGCCGCTTCTGTAGCAGAGTTCCCCCTGCATCAATCAAACAGGAAGCCTATCTTTATGGAATCACAGCATCACAGAATATTCTGAGTTGGAAGGGACCCACATGACTACATGGTCCTGTTCTGGATGTTGTGTTGTGTCAAAATACTTGCGAAAAATCCTGCATCGTATGAAGAGCTGAGGGTGGGAAATTTGCAGATACTGAGTGTGTGAAATTCTCTGCAAATATTTGAGGGGGCAAAGCAGGTCACATTCAGATATGTATCTATAGTTCTTTCGACAAGATGGCAGGGGTGAAAGTAAAATTAATGGGTTGTAGCAGAAACTTCATTTTCTTCTTTCAGAAGTCATCATGTATCATTAAGCTGCTTTTGAGTTTGAAAGGTTCCAAAATTTTTGATTAATTGAGTTGCTAAATTAAAATTTAGGGATGCTACTGGAATGTTGGTTCTCCAAAGACTTTCCCTTTGAAACACTTCCTGCTGGGGCCAAAGGATCCAATATTCACCATCTGCTGGTTGTTATTACAGAATGACATTTAAGATAATGCAAAATTAACTCTTCTTGTGGTAGTTCATCTTGTCTGAACAGAATTAATTATTCTGACTCATTTTTGGTTTTTTTATTTAAAATTTTGTGATCTGTTTTTCAGACGAGCAAATCTGGAGGTAGTGATACTCTAAACGCATGGCTATTTTAAAAGTTGGGGTTTTGTTCTCCACCAATAAAAAGCAAGTTAGTGAGTGACTCCCCTGTTTAAGAAGCTCTCAAAGTAGTTATCCAGACACTCCTTTTCTGAGTGCAGAATCTCCATCCTCCAGGTGTAAACTTAGGTAACAGATTTTTCATCTGCATTCCAAATAAAATAAATTCCAAATAGAAGAAGTGTCTGGTGAATCTCTGCTTTTTTAAGCACAGTTTCATTTTCTTTATCTTGTTTTTAGTTAATCCTATTCTGAGACACAGGAGAGTTATTAATCAGAAATTATTCCAGTACATAGACATACACCTTGGTTATAGCTGTAAAATGTGCGGACTAAACGTCATCCGCTTGGATGTCAATTTTACTCTAGTATGGAGAACCAGATTCTGTGCCATTTCTTAACTGAGTCTGAGAGTTTTGGTGGTTTATAGGACTTTTACTGCAGCTCTCCACAAAGGCAAAATTAGCTCTAAGCATCTTGTTGGTAGTACAACATACTTTGGTTTGTCAAAATCATTACTTACAGTGATTCTTATCAGCTCTTGCCTCGTGTCACAAAGCAGGATTTAAAATCCTGACAGTTCTTCTGTTCAGTGCTGTGTCTAGGATACTAGTTAATATTTTATAGCCAATGTGTAGCAGTGGTATCTGATTATATTTGCAGAATTTTGTTTGGTCTTTATCAGATGTTGAATTTATGGATGCTATGAAGAGCTCCTTTATTTCACTCTGAAGATTTATGATCCAGATCCCCAGTAGGTATAACTCAGTATAGCTGAAGTCAGTGGAGCTATACAGCTTTACAGCAAAATAGTTCTTGAAGTTTGGACCAGGATTTTCTTTGGTGCTTCAGGTATTTTTCTTCTACCAAGGAAGCGACTAGTTTTTAATCACTGCTTTATCACATCCAGTGTAATATTCTGCTAGAGGCTGTTTTCAGCTGTTGCTCAGCCTTTGGATAATGTAATTTTAGAAAGAATAACTCAAACGTGTTGCTAAAAATAATAGGATTTATGAAGGTTTAATGCTAGAAGACTGTAAGACTGTAAACACTTTATTCACAGTTCCAAAGTCAGGGATCATTGTTTTACAGGTTATTTCTAAATTTGAGGTTTAACTTGATTTTTCTCATTTTTTTAATGTTATGCTGTTAGTTTGACAACATTTTTGCTAGATAAATAACAGCTTATCAAATAGATTTTCACGTTGAAGAATTTAAAAAATGAAAAAAAATTGCTCATTAGTCTGTTCATCTTCATAATTCTTCCTTCCTTGTTTCCACAAATTGTTGATTATTAATCTCTTCTGGTAAAAGAAACAAAACAACCAATAAAAACCCCAGAACCAAACCAAATTTAAAAAAAAAATCCCTTTTAGGAAATGGGAGGGGGGTTCCCCCTTTTTCCTTTTCTCCTTTTTATTTTTTATGTGTTGGATCCTCTGATTCAGAATGCACTTCCTGTCTGTTTTCTATGTTGTTTTGGAATATTTGTTCACTGCTATAGTGTCACTACTGTATAGTGTTATGGGGGAAATAGCTTCGTTTGAAAATGCCAAGTAGCTGAGGTGCAGTCTTTTACAGGATGAGTAAAATGTCTATAAAATTTACTAAGTTTGATATCTGAACAAATATTTTTGCATACTCCTCAAGGCAAGTGATAATTGAAATTTGTTGTAGTTTTTCTTTGTAGGTATTCCTGAGGGGATTTTGTGTGTATGTGTGTTGTTATTGCTGGTAAAAGAATTCTAGGACTTAAATAAATTTTCTTCTCAAATACACTGCATTGAAGATGAGAACACAAAGCTCCAGTCTGTAGTTCTTTGTAGGAAGGAAATTATCTATTGTGAACATTTTGAGAATTTCACTTGGAAATCTGTCAGTCTTTTTTGTCCTGTAACCTGAAAAATCCTGGTAGGGTTTTTTTTTTCTGTTTGGTTGATGGATTTTTTTGTTTTGGTTTGGTTTTTGTTTTTGTTGTTTTGGCTTTTTTTGTTTATTGGTTCCATGGGGGGTTTCTTTGGTTTTTTGGGTTGTTTTTTTGTTTGTTTGTTTTTGTTGTTGTTGTTTTTGTTGGGGTTTTTTGGGTTATTTTTGTGTGTGTTTGTTTCTTTTCCTGGACTTAGCTTTTCAAACAAACCTCCTTGAAAATATTTGTTTCTCAGATGAACCAGAAATACCCTGTGTATTGCTTTCACCATAATTATACACCTGCATCACTCGCAGAGTTTGAAACATTCATGAGAGCTGTACTAGACTGCTAAGATCTGTGCAGTTAGAACCCTGGAACAGTTCCAGAAAGAATGTCACAAACGCATTCAGCTAAAAAATTTCCAGAGATTCCTGATTCTAAATATGTAGAATGAACAGTAGTTACTGGAAACCAAATTTTGTGAGGTTATTGTTCTAGTGGATTAAACTTTGTTGTCCTGAGGAGCCCTGAATTTTATTTCTAGCTTTCTAGAGGGGAATGCACATCCACCATCTAGAAAAATGAGGTAGGAAGCATCCTGTATGTTTCCTGTGTTGGTACAATTACAAGATTTTTTTGGTTTTGCTCTTTCTAACAAGAATTCTACAGTCTACAGTCCACCGTAGTTGAAACATTTAAATTTGATTTGTCAAATGTGGTGTCATTCTTATCCATTTACCATATTTTAACTATTGGCCATTCTGATCAGAAGGAGCAGCAGTAGCAGTGGACAGAACTATGTGTCCTATCTGTACATTTAGCTGTGTATGTAAAGTACAAATCACAGAGCAGTCATGGAATCACAGAATCACAGAATATTCCTGTTGGAAGGGACACACAAGGGTCATTGAGTCTGACTCTTAAATGAATGGCCCACACAGGGGTATCATACACATGAGCTTGGCATTATTAGCACCATGCTCTAACCAACTGAGCTAAAATCTTGAGGCCTTGGAAGGTATGTCAGCATGCTAATTAGCATGCAGAAATGTAAATTTTGTATAACTTATAGTTTAGCTCAATTTATATTACATGTAGCATTACTGTAGTAATCAGACGAATGTGGCAGACCAAAGTCTCATGTGTTTAGTGTTTTACAAAACATCAAGCATAAAAGTGTGCTAGGAAGAAGGTTATAAGTACAAGACAAGTTGTGAATGCAGGAGGAGAAGGGGTCAAAATGGAGCAGTGAGAGAATATTGGTCAAAATGTTGAGTGGGACTTGTGGTATTATAATAGCCTAATTATTGTCAAGCTTTTAATAGGCTTTGAAACAGAAAGAAATGTTGTGGTGGGGTATGAACAAAGAGAGTGAACCTGATTTATGGATGTTTTATGAAGACCACCTAGTTGATGAAGTAGGAAAAGCTGGAAAGAGGTGCAGGTATGAGTGAACAAGTCACTCAAGCACTTGGTACTAATCAGAGATGATAGCTAAGGTGAGTCCTTTGTAGAACTGTACAATAGAGGTAAGTAGTTTTATCCTTGTCTGGGTTTAACCCTAGCTGGCAACTGAGTACCACACAGCCACTTGCTAACTCACCCACACATCAATGGGAGGAGAGTGATAAAGAAAATGTAAACCTTGTGGATAGAGATAAGAACAATTTTATAATTGACACAAAATATAATAATAATAGTAATAATAATACTACTAATGCTGTTGCTGCTGCTATTACTAATAACTTTAATGATAAGAAGAGAGAGAAAGTTAACAGGATTCAAGAGAAGCAAGTGATTCACAATCTGTTACTCACCACCTGCTGACTAATGCCCAGCCTGTCCCCAGTCAGGCCCCCTTCAGGTTACTCCCCCAGTTCATATACTGGGCATGTTGTTCTGTGGTATGGAATACCCCTTTGGCCATTTTGTGTGAGCTGTATTGGCCATGCTCCCACTCAGCTTTTTGTGCAGGTCCTCACTGGCAGAGCGTAAGTCACAGAAAAGTCCTTGATTTAGAGTGATCACTAATTAGCAACAACTACAACATGAGTGTGTCCTCAATGCTGTTCTCACACAAAACCCAAAACCACGGTACTGTATCAGTTACTAAGAGAATGAACTTTGCCCCAGCTGAAAACAGGGCCATCCTATAGAGAAGTCAGAGCCCATCATGGTATTGGAAGTGAATAATGACATAGCTAAAACTATGATTTAGGAAAATGATACTTATGTTTGGAAGTAGGCAGGGAAGCATGTGTTAGCCAAGGCCAGAGACAGGCAAGATGAGGATATTAACTCTGTGGATGGTTAGGAAAGCAACGTGCTAAAGGTGGCACCTATTCTCCAGTAGAGATCACTGTATATGTTTTAATTTCAAGAGAGGGTAAAATATTAGTTTAGCCAGACATGGCATCTAAAAAGGAATTTTGGTCTTTATAGATTTGCTTGTGATCAGAAGGAGCCTTTCTTTGTGCTACCATTGTGTTTCAGACTTCTGCTCCAGATGAAGCTGCAAAAAATATGGGTTGTGGGCTTTTTTGGTTGTGGAGTTTGTTGTTTTGTTTTGTTTTAAAGAGAGTTTTTTCTGTAACTGATATTTTTACAGAAGTTTTCCAAGACAGAGGATCTTGGGAAAGTACCAGCTAAGGAGGTACCACTAAACTGAAAATATATATGAATTGTGTGCACTGCTCCTTTAGGATGAGTGTGTGTGGACGATAAGACTTTTCCAGCTGTGACAAGTTTAGTCTTGCTGTCTGGAGGAAAGGGAATACCAGAGCTATGTGGATAGGAAATTTTGCAGTAAAGCTGATTTAAGTGTATATAGCATTGAACACCTAATGTAGATCACCATTGTACAACAAAGAGGCACAGACTGCTCCTGTAACTTGTGGTCTGGCAAAAGAGAACTCCTTTCTGCAGGTACTCCCCTCTTCTGTCCCATCCCTCTGGTTCTCAGGTGCATATGGACAAACTAGTTACTGCTGAATAACCAAAGGTGTGTGTTTGGAGTGTACTAATTCCCCAGGAACAGCTTGCACGCACATGCTTTGCAGTGAGAAAGAAATAAGTCACAGCAGTCTTACCATCAGTGGAATTGGGCTGGGCGAGCTGCTTTGTGTATACCAATGGCTGTGTGTTTACTGAAGAACCATGGCCAGGTTGTAAATGCCAATCTTAGCTTACTCCACAGTTACTCTGCCCAGTTACCCTGCCCAGGTGTGTTTTATGTGAGGCTCCCTTATCTTTCCTGCTGACTGTAATACTGTTCACTTTTGGCACAGCATGACACATGAATCTCTGTCCAGCCATTTTCCTGACAAGTGGAGAAACAGGGATATTTGTACATTTAAGACTGGCTTATAGAAACTATGCCTGTCCTCATCATGCGAGAATAGATGCTGGGTAATTTCCTTCCTATTTCTGTGCTTAATTGTCCCATGTGTACAGTACACCTGATGAAACCAAGCTCTTATATGTGGAATTTGACACCTCAAGATTTAGGAGCAGTACACAGTTGCATTTTGCTCCTTCATAGTCTTACCTTACAACAGCACAGTAACTACACAGTAGCGTGGAATACTAGCATGTGGAAACAGGTGCATGTACTCTATCATTGAATATAGAAATATTGCATTTCTCAATTTATTTGTGTTTATCCTTTTGGAGGTTTTTACAAGTCCGAAGGGAAGGGTCAAGCTTTTGAAACTGGGCATTAAATTAGGCAAAGTGCATTCTGCATTTGGATCACATCATATCTGATCTCATATAATCAAATTAGAAAATATAAAAAGTATGGTATAAATTCAACAGAACATATTTTTCTCTAAAAATAGTGTATTTAGAATTAGGCTAATCACTTATTATTCAGAACACTCTTCAGAATCAAGAAAGGAAGCAAATGAGAACACTGACAGTTACTTAAGTAATGAGAAAAATAGTGTAATGCATTTATTTTATCATAAATTATCTAAAATTTAGACAATTTTTAGTAATGGAAATTTAGAAAATATAGAAGAATAAATAAATTAAATTTACCCAAGAATTTTAATTTGTATGGGAGCCCAAACCTGCAGCATTTAGACATAAATGTTTTCCTGAATAGGTCTTTTTGGATGATAACTCTGATCTTGTTGGAAGTTGGTGGCAATGTCAGTGATTCTTTTGTTTTGGTTTGGCCCTTTTCCCTGAGCAAGTGTTTCATTTACACTTCCAAAAATTTCTAATTTTTGAAGAAAATTCTCTGAGTACGAAGACCTTCTTTTCAAAGATGATTGTGGAAGAGATACCTAGCCCTGAGTCAAAGGATCAGTGTAATCTAAATACATTCTTTGCTAAACTGATCCATTGATAAATTAACATTTCTGTTCCTGTTGGTTTTTTCCTTTTCAGACTTTCTTCTTTTTTCCTTTTGTTTTTCATTTGTTGATCTGGTATGATTATTCAGACTGAATTCAACAGATACCATTCTGCCATGGAATGTTCTTCTTTTTTTTCTGTTGGGCATGATTCCTGTGAATTTTTGAGTTTCAAAAACCAAGTTCAGTAATGTTCTAGGTACTATATAGCTTCTTGTTACCACTTGCTCCTTAGATATTCAATAAAAGGATATTATTTCTTCTCTAATGCAGCTTGCTACTTCAACTTTTTGCCACATGGACCTTTTTTTCCTTTGAGATGCTTTTGTCCGAAATTATTTTTATTCTTTAATAATTTTATCCTCAGAGGAAGATATGTGCCTCTCCTCTTCCTTTAGTCTTTCTGTAACATTTTAGCTCCATGTTCAGGATATTTATTTGACCTTTTATATCTCCTACATCTAATGACATTTGTTTCATCAGCTTTAGTAAAGATGAATGACCTTTTAACTCTTAAAAAAACCCGCAAATCCATTTTCATCTTTCTTCGCTCTCTTTTCTCACTATAGAAGTAAGCTTTGCTCTTTCCTTTTACTTGCTTTAAAGTCTTAGAGTGAAATCCTAGTCTTTATTAAGTTTTGGGAAAGATTTCTGTTGAGTCCAGATTCGACTGCTGGTTTTACTGTGAAGGCAAAATTGTTGCCCAAATTTTCAAGTAAAGAGCTGGTCTTTCTAGCCCTCTTTTTCTAAAATAATAAACATGTAGGTTTTAGTATATAATCTTGGTAAATGGTGGTTCTATGCATAGAAGAGCAGCTTCAGAAGAAGGTACTCTTTATTCAGAATTGGGAAGCACTTTTTTCTTTATGTAATGAAACATGACTAATTCAGTTAAAAGAAAGTGTGCCTGGGATGTATCAGATTTACGCACAAAATCATCATCTGCTTTGTATGGAGAACAGAGCAGAGTCTCTGTTCTGGAAAGCAACCTAGCCAAGAAGCTATTTTGGGATGTGCTAAGGAGTGCCACCCAGAGCACTCCTACCAGGGAAAAAGATCAGCTGTGAAGTCAAATCCCAAGTAAAATGACAGATTGGCTAAATAACAGAGGTTTGGAAAAAAAAAATGTTTTCTGTACTCTAACTCTACTTTTTTTGAATCACAGAATATCAGTGTGCAAAAGCTGAATGATCTGGCTCCCAAACACTCTTTAGTTTGAAATTAAAGGAAATTTATAGCTATTCTTTTTATAAATTTGTAAAACTTTAGCTCATTTTAATGGTTCTCAGATGAAATTCATGGTTATCTTGCAGGGAATCTGACATCAACAAGTGGGAAAATTAATCTCTGTACAACACTTAGCTGTGTGTGAATCACGAAGGAATAATTTTGCTTTGATCTCACTGGTAAAACATCTTCAGAGCTGCATTTTATTTCCCTCTCCTGTCTTATTTTCAGGTAAGAGTGATAAATGCTAAGAAAAATTCCCCCTTTATAGGGAGTGTTTTAGGAGTTGTTAAAGTAAACAAACTTTAAAGAGTAAACAAGTAAGAGCAGCATGTCCTTTTACATGATATATACCTCTCCAAACACATACCGCACACCGCAGCTCCCCATGCTTACAGAAAGCCACCTGCTCTTCAAATGCAGTGTTGTAAATGGATGTAAGTCTTCTAGACCTAGAGTATGTACAAATCAGACCCCCAGAGAGCAATATTGATTCAATACAAAGCTGGTTCACCTTGGAGCTGGGGCCTGCCAGGAGCTGTTGTGCCCCTTGGGTAATGAAGCTGATGGTGTGCAGAAGTCCTTCTCTCTCTGTCCAAAGCCTATGTTAATGGGTATATTTGTGGCTGTTTCTTATCCTCCCTTGCAGCAGTTTGTAGTTCTCTGGAAACTGCAGAATATGCTCTTTTCCAGTGCCTCAGTTTATCCCCTTCAGTGGTCTCAAAAATAGGAGCCAAATTCTCTTCTCAGCTATTTAGTATAAAAGGGAGCTATTTGCAAAGCTTAGTTGTGCTTTTTTTGCTAACAAATATGACCAAACAGATTGTAAATATTTTTCCCCAGTTCATTTGACAAAAATAGGAAACCCTGTAAAGAAATGAATTTATCTAATAATATCTAAGCATGTGATCAGACTCTGATTCATTCATTTGTCCTTTGGCTTCTTGAGCGTATGATGGAGCTCAACAAGTTTTTTGTATTGGTAATTCATTCTGTGATGTTGTGTTTGATGATTTTTTTTTTTGGTCAAATTGCATCTTTTCCCATTTTATTCCTCACCTGTTAATAACAAGCAGTCCATGGTCTACAGCTCATGATCACTTATTCTCATGGGAGAGTTGCTCACTTTCACTCCGAAAGCAAATATTAAGATGACGTATTATTAAGGAGTGTTAAATATTTAAATTTATTAGCAGATGGGACTTTAATTTTTTTTTTCCCTGTTCATCAAAGAGTTGTTTTTAGAAGTACCGAGTTATTAAAAATTCTGTCCTAATAGAAAAGTTCAGCCTGAAATATGACAAGAAAAGTCCATCTTTGGAAAGAATGCACCAAGGCCCTTGGGGCTACGCCAGGGCTTTACTTGATTCATCTGCAAGTTAGATGCTTCCTCATCTCGCCTCTGAACCAAGCAGCAGATGTCATCCACCTGAATTCATTTTCTCCAGAGAATATATTCTACTGAAGTTGTGTCATTTTATTTTAAAAGGTGTTCTGATTCCAGTAACCACCTCAGTTTCCTTTTGCTAGATGGCAAGTAGAGAGCACAGGCTGCCTGTGATTCTCGCCCTTGCAAAACCAGCTTTATACATCCCTTTCCTTTGTTTATATTATTATGGAGGTCCTAGAGGAAGCTACTTGCTCTTACTTTATGGTGCTGAAAGAAAGTTCAGTCTTGTGAGGGAAAATGCAGGGGGCTCGCTGCAGAGCTACATTAACCATGGATTTCCCCAAGGCAGGTTCCAAGACCTCCTTGCTCAAATGCCTCCAAACCTAGGAATCCCTTGTCTTTAGACATTGCCATGAAATGGGGATGGCCATTGACATCAATAAGGCACAGCAACATCCAGGCAGACTTGGGGAGCCTTGGCTAGTCCCAGGATGTGCAACTGTGCTATCCAAAGGGCTGAGATATCATGAACTTTCTCATGAAGCCAAGCAGCTTTTGGAAGGCTCTGGTGTCTTTGGCTTGCCACCATTTCTTGAACTTTTCATGGAGTTCTAAAACTTTGTGGACTGTGCGCTTACTGTGCACCAGGAATTAGGCTGAGTGAACACAAATGACCAGAGTATGTAATTAATCTTCCAAAGTGAGGAGCATATATCAGCTTTTTTCACTCTGAAACCCCAACTCTGCTAGAAGTAATGACTCCAAAGAAGTCATACGGTAAAATTCTCTGGACTGCAGTATGTATGGAAGTGGACACTGTGATCTTTTTTGCCCTTAAACTCTACAGAATTAGGTTGGTTTTGTGCCTCCTGAGGCCACTCTTCTATAAAAGTTGCCACCACTGCCAACCCTTTTGTGATTGTCCTGACAAGTTAAATGGATGAAGAAGAGGTGATGATTTTAAAATCAGTTTATTTTCTGAGTTCTGTGACTGTCTAGGTATTATCACATGTGTCTGAGAGAAGAATGTGTACAATCTGTATTTCGAAATACGATGAAGTTTTCTGTCATCCTCTATTTAATGTACCTTGGCCATAGCTTTGCATTTAGTTGCACTTAGGTCTGGCATGTATCCTCCCTGGATCACATTCTCAAAAGATAGCAGGCTGCATTGCTCCATTGATTTCAGTGGCATTTTGACAATTTATACATCAGTCAAGTAGGAAAGCATAATGAAGGGTTCATTCAAAACCAGAATTGAATATCTTTCAATCCATCCTCACCCTCTGCCTGCAAGAATAAACTGGAACTAATTGCATAGATAATTTTTTTCTGGGTTTTTTTTTTTTTTTTTTTTCCAAAATACTGAAAATGTGCCTTGCTCTGGGATGTATTATTTGGGTTTAGTGTAAAATTTTCACTCTCTATTTGCCATTTTTCCTCGTGCCTGCTGTCGGAAATGCATCAGGAAACACAAGTGAGCCTAATTGACAGCTCTGTGGAGGCGAAGGTAGGCTGTGACCTGAAATAAGGGCTGTTCTCATAATGAGAGACAGCTGAAAGATTATGTATATAGAGCTACTAAAATAGATTCCCTAGATCTTTTTCATAAACCAGCAGATGGTAGCAGAGTCTACAGATCTCAGAGAAGGCAAATGTACATTACTGTAACTGCCCTCATTCCTTTGCCATTAATCTTTACTTGTCAGCCTCTTCAGTGCCTTCTGTAGTGCTGACCCTGAAATTGCATCATTTAATTTGTAATCATATATTGCCAGCATTTCCCCTTTCTATCACATATCGGCTGCATTAATTCTGCTGTGCTGTGGACCACTGATAGCTATAGGCAAGGCTCTGTAGAAAAAAGATATTCATAAAATGGGATTGAGACAAGAAGAAAGGCTGACTTGCTGGATAGAAAGAGATATGTGACCATGGATTTGTTTGTCTGTCCTCTTTCACCTATCTCTGGAAGTCTAAATGGCCTGATACTAATATTTAAGAGCTGCCAGGGTGCTCCTTCCATAGCAGAAGAAAGCGCAGATATAGCACATGTTCTGTTTATGGAGTCTCTTACTTGAACAGAGGTGCTGCATATAGAAACGAGCCAGAAGAATATGCTTTCTGAGTTGAAGCCAGCATGTATAATGAATGTGTGAGAGTATTTCTAGTTAAATGGGATTCATGGTGTGTTTTTGACGGAGGATTTGAAAGGGGAGGCTGAATGCTTTAGCTCATGAAGAGGGGGAGGGACCTAGTGTCTTTGACGACTGATGTATTTTTGCCTGCTCTTCTTGTGACTATGCCCAAGATGGCAGGGCTCAAAAGTTCAAATATTGTCAACAGTTAGTCATGTTGAAAGTGTTGTTGAAATGTGAGTTGCATGCTGTGACCCCTCCTGCAGTGACTGGTGAAAAATTGCTTTCAGGAGGCATTGACAGACCAAAGAACCCAACATGCCAAAATGATTAAGTCAGATGTACTGTTCTATCCAGTGATCCAGTTTTTCCTCTGAAGGATTAGGATAGGGATAATAAAGCATCCTGAAAATTGCATCTATGAAAACAGAGTATTAAAACCAGCATGCCTGCATAAAGGACCCAAAGTGCTCCATTCTAAGTTGGTTTCCATCATACTGGAATTATCCCCTCTGTGGCCCTGGAAAAAAAATTTACAAGATTTCTTCTTACGTTGTTCACACTGACCTTAGTGAGAGTACAGAAAAGCCTTTCTTTTCAGAGTTGTTATAACAGCCACAGTCTCTAGATGGTACTGTGTAATCACTCTATTTGGTCCTGCCTTTTGTGATGGTTTCTTACCTTTTTTTGTCTTCTACAAAATGTAGGGAAAGCAGAGCAGCAAAATGAAGTCAGCAAGAAACCTACCAAATAAAAAGGTCATGGATTTTTGTTTCAGACTCCATATTTAGATTAGCTTTCTTGTATAATGGGATAGATGTTCTAACAGTGCTTAACACATTAGATTCTGGTATTAATGAATTATTATTGAGCCAGTGTTTTCATTACATTTATTGACATGAAAAGAAAAGAGAGAAGATTAATGTAGGATTTCCAGAGTTCTAAGTTTTTTGCTTGCTGTGGTGTGTGTGCACAGTGTGTATGAACATCTGTGCATATCTCTGACACTTCAGTGGGGACATTCACACTTCAGTGGGGACAGTCTGCACACTGAAAGTTAACAGTTCTCTGTCAAAGTCAGGTGACAGGGTCCTATATATATATGTGGGAACAGCAATGACAAAAAAACAACAGAAAAAGGACCACTTCTAACAGCAGAAGCTGTTATCTATACACAATTTCTCATGACCTCTGGCTCCGGGGTTATCTGTAAACCAGAGCCCTTCACCACTCCTGATGCCATGGGAGACACTTTTTCAAGAGAGGAGTGGGAGTCCCTAGCTTTTCGTGTATACCACTTTTAAGGAACGCCTTACTGAGTTCAGAGGCAATAGGATAAACAGCTATTTTCTACAGAGCTGCAATAAAATATATCTGAGTACATAATAAATGCTGTAATATGAATTTTTCAGACTGCTAAAGAAAAATAAAATAAAAGCCCTAATGCATTTGCTTCCCTAGATATTTTAATTCAAAATTAAAGTTTCCTGTGAAACTCGTCACAACATAATTGCACTACAACTCCATTAAACTCCAGTTGAGATAATAAGTGAATCACAGTTGCTACATTCTATTTTACATATACTATTTTACCAGATTTCTGGCACTTACTACTCTTAGATGAGCTGCTTTTTATTCTTAATCTACAGTTATTAAAGTACCTGCAATTTCTGAAAATCATCCAAAAGTACAAACTCTAGTCTGACCCCGGCAAAAGGAAGACACCTGAATCAAAGAAGAAAAGTCGATGAATAGTTAAAGTTTGGTCCACGGAAATTCCTACTAGGAATTAGGTATGCATGTCATAAGGTTAGTCCATGAATAATCAGGAAAGAGGAAAGTTTGAGACAAGGAAGAGTCTGTGATTATGTTAATATTTTTTCAACATTAACATCTTCTCTAATTGTCTTTTCTATTTCATGGGTGGGCAAGAGGAAATGCTCTCTGTCAGTGGTTTCTGGAGGTGTGGGATATACATTTCCAGCAATGGGGAAAATGGCTTACATATGAATAAAATCAGTCCTCTTCTAGCTTCATTGCGTGAGCTTCGACTCCATACCTCCACACTTGCAGGTGCTGTTGATTTTTATACTTATCAGTCTCATAGATGTAATATTTGGGATCCTTCCAGCACTCTTTCAGACAATGTAAGTAAACAGCTGCCATTGTTTCTCCAAGGAATAGATGTGTGTTCAGCATAATGCCTGGGTTTCTGATGTATGCAGAGCTGTATGTGTAGCCAGAAGATTGCCTGTTCTTTATCCCTTCTATTCTGCCTTGCCTCCCTCCACCCCTGACTTCCTCTACTGAAGCAGTGGCAAAAAATAACCCACTCTCTTAGTGCAGGTTTAATTATTTTCCTTCTTAGTCAAGCAGTCCAAAGGCAACTTTTGACAATTTTGCTTTGCTTTATTCTTTATCATTATGAAATATCTATGTCAAAAAGTTGTGCACAAAATATTTTCTATTTTTCAGGTTTATTAAGAAAATATAGCTTGAATTTTGATCTATTATTAAAAACTTGAAAAATACAAGTTTTTAAGGAAAGAACAGATAAACAAAGGAAAATGCAAAAACTACCCAGAAACTTAGAGGAAAATGAAAATGTGGTGTCTTCCTGGGTACATTGGTGGGCAGTGGCTCAACAGTAGATCAGTTGAAGTTGCTGAATGCGCCAGCTTTGTTGTATACTGGGGTGTGTTTGAGCTGTCCTAAATTTTCTCTTACTTTTTTTCTGCAAAGAGATATATCACATGCAAGTGGTACAAACCAGTAAAAAACCTGACTAACTCACTCCTCTTCCAGTTTTTGGCATGGACCTTGCTGGGTGGCTGTTTCTTGTTCTAACTGCAGCAAATGGAAAAGCTGCTGATCAGAACTGCAAATGCTGATCAGTATTTGGTAGCTGCCAAACATCGGTATATGAATTTGTTTGATTCCAGATGCCCAACTTTGAAGGGAGCGATAAACAAACAAGGAATTAAATGGGCTGAAAGAATTAAAACTGACAATTACTCCAGGCAAAAATGTAAACACTTGTGAGAACTGTTAAAAGCAAGAGAAAAAAATATTCACAGTCATCTTAAAAGTGCAGGATATCAGTTTCTTCACATTCTTTGAGATCGAAAATGCCATTGAATGAAACTTTGCCTACTGAAGCAGAAGAATAGAGTATTGTTTGATCTTTCAAGGGAGACATGCTTGATGTCATCAAACCCCAGCTATAATAATTTAATCTGTGTTCAAGGCTTTTGAAGTTCAATTTGGGTAATTCAGAAACAATGTTTAGTTTGCATTTGACAACAAAATAATCATGCTTTTGTGCCATGAACACAGATTTTATCTGTAAGTTTTCATGCAGCTATAAATGTGTGTATGTATATTTTATGTATATATTCATGCTGGGAAAAACTAATTTTATTCCGTATATTTAATATTTAAAGTGTGACTCAAGGTAGTGAAACCTTTCAACATGTCAAATGCTCTTCTCTGTGTGTGGAGGTATTCATGCCCATTCTTTTCTGCACAGATATGTAATCCTGGAATTTTCATACAGTATCCAAAGTGCAATCTACTCGATCTTCCTTCCCACTCCTGGCAAATATGGGATGCTCCAGGGAGAGATGGATGAAACTCTATGCCCACCGTTGTGAAAAAATGCAAATCCTAAATATTAATGCAAACCCTGAAGCATAGTCTCTTGTCTTTGTTCAAAACTCTAATAACTCTTCGAAGCAGGAATGGTCTTATTAGCCATGCTAGTACCACTTCCACAGGATCACAGAAATTAAGGCTGTGGGAGTTGAAAGGTGCTGTAAGTCATCCTTTCCATCCTCCAGGTGAATCAGATGAGTCCTGTGCCTTTCTCCATGGAAGTACAGAGGTTCCTGGAAACAAAGGCAAGCAAAGACATGCACTCTACAACCTCCAAGGTGAAACTTTGTTTTAAGGCTGTATAGTCAAGAGTCCTTAGGTGATGATGTTATAATAATAAAATGGGAATACTTTACAGTTGGAGGCAATAATGAAATAAACAGTATTGTTTATTGCATGGTGTTGTGTGTATGATTTTATTTATTCATTTGTTTTCCACAGGCACACCAAGCTGCTTCTCCTTTCACCAACAGTCTTGTGTCTTCCAGTGTGGCATAGAGGAGCAGTATAGCAGAAAGAGCAGTAAAGGTCTTAATGATTGCTCCTCAGTAAAAGTGACTGGAGCCATTAAAAATGGTGATGTTGAGATGTTGCCTTCTGCCCTTTGCTTGGTGATCCTGACCTAGCACAGGAAATTTGGAAGGAAATGTGAATCACAGCTTGGAGGATACCATGTTACAGTCTGGAGTATTGTTTTCTGTGGGTAATGAAGTTTGGGGTACGACAGTCTCTAAATTCGTCCTTCCTCAGGACCATCATGTAAGACTGTGGAATATTTGTCATGGAGATTACTGGGTTTGAATGGGCTGGCAAAAGCTGGAGAGTTGGTAATGCCAGGTGAGGAAGGAGTTACTAACAGATGTCTGCAGACTTTAGGGAGCAAGGAAAAGGTGAGCAGAAAAAAACAGTCCCCTAAGCTCTTCAGCAAGTCTCTAGTTATCTTTTACCACATACCTTATCCCTTTCAAGAACTAAGATTCTGCATAGACCTTCATCGCCAAACTCATTATTTCAAGTTTGCAGTTTCCCCCTGCAATTACATGGAAAAGTGCAAGGGTATTTGATGAGGTTTTGCAACCTCACAGGTTACTTTGGGGGGGGGAAAAATAAAGCTTCTGTAGCAAGCTTTTGGTGTGAGAGCTAAAGACTGACCTTTATTGAAACATCTTAGAACATATAGAGCCTTACCCCAGACAAGCGAGGCATATTTGTGCCTCGCGTCCTTCCCACAGCAGTAGTTGAAGTTTTCTTTTGTGGAGTTTGGAATAAGTAAATAAGGACATCACTGTTGCAGTTTGCAAATGCCCGAATAAGTTGTACACTTCTCTGTTACCACGTGTTTAACTGCAAAGGTAGTGGTTATTTCCCTGTGGTTTTATCTTGCCATGATATTTCCTTTTAAGTAGCAGAAGAATTAAAAATGATGGGCTGAGAGTCTCTTGCTGGAGTCTGTCTCATGTGCTTTATAGTTCTTCTTCCTAAGGCAGTATGAATTCTCTGGCTATTTAAAAGATGGTGTGCTTGGTGTAGCAACACAGAATTAAACTTCAGAAAAGCACCTGACGCCTATTGAAAAATTGTGAGGATGTATAAATGGACCTGGCCTGCTCCATTTATATGATTTATGTGGCATAATATTAGATTATGATGTAGTTAATTAGGAAAAGTAAATAAAATGGATGGTTTACTAAAGTGCTGAATGTGGATCACTATTAGAAGTCAAGGAGTCCTGAGGTCAAGCTCTTTCTACACTTGGATATGATTCCTTTAAATGAAGTACTCAGTGCTTTGAAAATGTTGTTACCTAGCTTGATAGATGAGTAAGGAGCTATTATTTCTATCATGTCTTCTGAGTAAAAGCACTACTCTCTATTGACATCCTAAGGATAGAAACACAGGCAGCTTATAACGATGATGTTATTTGTAGAATGTTTACATGGAAAATAGAGACTATTCATTTTGGGTGCTACTATGGGAAATTAAATTCTTTACCTCAAGAAAGAAAAGAAAATGAAATCACTTTGTTCCTATAATAACAGAAAAGAAGATTCCAACCTGGTGTCTGTTTGAAGGTCTGGGGGAAACCAAAATCTCAGCAGCCTGATAAATTGTGTATTTTATTATTTGGTATTCCTCACATAAAAAGAACACGAATGAAAAGGCCTGACCTTTTCACAGGCCACAGCAGAGATCTGACAATAGTCAATACTTACAGCTAATAGTTGTGCAATTTAATATCGGCTGTATAATGATACATTTGTAAATAATTTTTTTTCCCTCTTTTCCTAGATATATGTGAGTAGCAAACTACTGCCAGTAGGTATAAAAATAAAGTATTGCTTTCCTGATGGTTGTTATCCTCAGTCCTATAATTAAAGTTGTGTGGAACTACACAGGGAAGATGCTGATGAAGGAGCCAAGAAAAGAACAGGCAGAAGAGAGTAGCAGTCACTGCTTTCCTGGTGCTCTGAGTGCTGCGCTAATCAACTTATGTGCTATTCTTTGATGTTCTTCTGACAAAATATAATATGGAACTTTAGGAATACATTGTGGTGGAAATAGAGTATAAGAGATACTTTAAAAGCAACAAAATATGGGAACTGAAATGAAACATGATGTGCTGATGCAACTAGGCATCTAGCAATGTCCAGATAGACTGTCAAGCCTGGAGAAATTCAAAACTGCTTTTCAAAATAGAAATCTTCCCTTGCCCCTGGTTAACCCACTTTTCAATGTTTCTTTTTTCTTTTTAATGATTACAATGCAATAAAGTTTTTATTTTATTTTTTAATTACTTATCTTCCAGTTTCCTTATAGGTAGAAATCAGAAGCAGCTATTTCAGTACCTGCACATCTGGTGCCTCATAAAGGAATGTGCCAGAACCATCAGAAATGTTTAAAACAGTGCTTAGACCAAACACCGGCTATCAATTCAGGTACAGAGAGAGAAAGAACCAATTAGAAATAACTATGGGACCCAACTCTAGCAGATGTTCAATTACCCTTGCTACCTACCTACCTTGCAACAGACTGGAGGTGCAGTTGGTGTTGTACACATGCACTGTTTCAGGACTGGTTTTGAATTTCCATGTGTGGTGCCATCTGCGCTAACACTCAGTGGTCCTGCCACTCCCCTGCAGCCATCCTGCAAGGGATGTCTTGTTACACAGAGAGTTTCTGTGCAGTTTGCGTTTGTCTGCAGCAACATGCTTCACAAAGAAAATGTGGATTGTGTTGGTAAGGATAGGTGAAAGGTGATGTGCTCCTACCAGTGTTTCCTATCTGCAGAAAGATTTACATTTCACCAATTTCAGTTATCCTTAATCAAAGTGGAAACGCAGCTCGAACTGCTGACACCTGCAAAGCTCAGGGCTAGGAAGGGCACTCTCTGCAGTACCTGAAAGGTATGACTGCTGCTCTGCTAACAGTGAGAAGAGCTCCAGCACAAGGAGAGAGTGCATTTCCTACTTGCAGTTGGACTCTAGGTCATTCCAAGGAATAATTTCCATACTTGGTCATTAACTTGATCTAGTGACTAATTAAAAAGCATGTTCTATCCTGCCAGAATAGAAAAATTACTTTTTTTTTTTATCCCTGCACAGCTGCAACTGAGAGAAACAGAAATTAATATTGCTCCTAAACGTGGATCTAGACTGGAGAGATGCCAGACTAACAGGGTAAGGGTGAAAGCTTGCTTGCTTTTGACAGGAGAAAGGCTTTAAATTTACTTCCTAAGCTGATGGGTTTTGAAATGGAGTTCTGCAAAGCTAGCAGACGGGAATTAATTTTTATTGCTAAAATTGTGTGTGTGATGTTGGAAAAACAACCAGTCTACAAAAGAGTGCCCTGTCAGTGGAGTGGAACATTTGGCAATGAATGAGTTACAGTTTTTTCCTCCTCAAAAGCCTGGAGAAAGACTGCTCTTTCCTCCTGAAGAAAGCTGTAGATTGATAAGTAAGTGAAATGAACGAGGGTCCACAGCCTCTCTTTTAGGAGATGTAATATTTTAAAGTAGTTTTGAAGGAAAATGATTCTTTTTTTTGGTCATAATTTAGTATTTCTGAGCCCAGAGTGATGAGACACATCAATCCTCACTCTAACTATGATAACCTTGGAGAAGTTTCCTTTTAATTTGAGAGACCTGAGGAGCTTTAAAAGTGCCTTCAGGGAGTGCAAGAACTCTCTCAGGGGCTGGGAAGGATGGAGGGTTTTTGCTTTCCATGAAAAGGCCAACATTCACTGATGATGACTATTGGTAACCTTTCATTCCTGTGGTCTGCTCTTTCGATGGTCCACCACTGTATGAGTCTCTAGGAGGACTGGTAAGTGATGGTAAGTGATTCAACTTCACACAGAGGAGCGTGATTCAGCTTAAATATGAAGCGTACTAAATCTTCATTTGACCTTGGTTTTGTCCTAGCCATGTGGTTTGTCCAAATTCAGCTGTATCTCTCTGCACCCATTTGTCTGCTCTCTATGTTTAGATCTCCCAGAATTCATGTGTTGGCTCTAAGAGGTAACTGCATGTGGTAAGGCATGGCCATCATTTGACCTCACATCTCATTGATTTTCACTGTGTTTAGTTTTGTTCAGAACAGGGTGGTCTGTTGTGTGCTTTCATGTCAACTTTTAATTTCTTCCTTGCTTTGCCATGATCTTATGTGGGCAGCAACTAGAAAAGAATATTTATATGAGGAAACTTTATGTACATTTCATGAGAGAAATGTACTAAAATGCAATTCCTGCCATATCTAAATGAGATTGAAAAGGAAAAATCTATGTGTACTCTTGTCAGTAATTATTGTGTGCAGTTTCAGTGTTTCATTAGTATCTTAGCACTATAAGAGAGTGTTTATGGGTAACAATGGAAATAAAGCTGAACACAATGCAGCAGCAGGCAGGAGAGAGAAAAGGAAGAAACGGGAGATTCTGCCCAATGATGGCACTTTGGGGCCTGAACAAAAAACACCCACTTCAAATTGACAAAAAGCAAATGTTATGTAATTAATAACAAGGGAGAGGAAAATCTTCAGTGCATTTTAAAGCACAAAAGAAAAATATTCAGAAACTACCTTATTGGGAAATGCAATTTCAAAAATGTTATTTAAAAAAAATAGCAAACATTCAAGGAGTCCTCTAATCTGGATGTTTGGGGTTTTTTTTAATCTAGCTGAAGCTGCATGTTTTATACTTGGCTTTGTGTATGGAGCAATGGGTGGAAGAGGAATTAAATAATTCTGAGTCGAGAAAATAGAAAAAAGCAGCTCTTCAAAAGGAAAAGTTTCTTCACATGCAGAAATAAACATCAGTGAGAAGAATCAATGACAAAGATGTCCTGAATAAGGAAGACTTGAAGGTAAGGGGTTGCTAGTGAAATTTCTGATACAATTTTGCTACCATTCATCAGTGCTTTCTTTAACTTGATGAGCTTTTCCAAGAAAAAATACCAGAATATAGCACTTTGCATATGGTGTTTTGCAGATGAACTTGAAATGTGCCGAGTAACTACAGCTGAAGATGGTGGGAGTTGTACAAGCTCAGCATCTTTTGGGATCTGACTCTGTGTACACATTCACTGTGCAAACAGCTAATCAAGTTTCAAGAGCGGTAGAAAGAAAAGTTTATTCTCCTTCCTCCAAAAGCAGTTAATTTCCTGGGATCTATTGAGTCAAATGCTGTATTTATGATGTTCAGTTCCTCACTTAATCAAAACTAAACACTTAATTTTACACTTCATATCTCCAAAGAGGAGGGTGAATAATTTATAATGAATAATTTTATGAATTTGGCCTTTTTCTGTTCATGAATTATCCACAAGAGATCATGACTTCTCAGAGGTACTTCCACTCAAATTGATTCACTGAATAATTCTTGATCGCAGCAGTTTGTTGTGAGGTTTGATATGTAACATTCCAGCTGTTCTGATTGGACTCATAGGCAGATATTATAATTGCCGACTCAGTGTGAACATGTCCTAAACTGGTGCTTCCAGGCTGACTCATTGCAACTGCTTCATCACTTTTTTTAACTTGATACATTTTTTGTTTGTTTGCTATATTTTAGAAAATTACTCTCAGGAAGCTTATTTTAGGAGTCATTGAACGCAGAAGTTCCAGAACTTAGCAGAAATCATCTGTTAGTGATCCTGATGGAAGGCATAATAAGTCTGGGAAGTAGCTAATGCTTTGAAAGCCTTTCAGCAGGACAGTGCACTGTAGCAAAGTTCTTCGGCAATGTTGGAAGCCGAGGCAGAGCAGACCTCTCAGCCTCTTCAGTGCAGCAGTTGTGATCTAGATCAATATCTAGAAGGTCAACAAGAGTCCCACATCAAAGCTGTTTAAATCAGTTTCAGCATGATGTGTTGTGGTTACCATGGAAGACTTGCCTGTGGATGCTCTTGTTCCCAAAGGCTTTTGCATGCTTAGGATTGCCTGTGTTTACTGTGTTGTCTCCTTTATGCTACTGGTTATGACATCCTAATCAAAACACCAGCCTGTTTGGTTGTCTGTGAGGAGCTGATAACGGCTTTGGCAAATGTCAAACTTTCAAGATAAATGGATAGATGTTAATTCATATTTTGGCTTTTTGTAACAGGAAGAATGGATACCCAGTCTATTCTGGAGCATGTAAACACCTTTGTATTTCTATTGGCATTCTGTTAAGTCCTATCATGTAGCAAACCATCATATAAACCAGGTCGCTTAGTAATATAGATAGATTTATTCTTTGCTCCTCAATCCCTTTTGTGATATTAAAATATTTCTTAACGGGACTACCAGGGCAGCACAGTTGGTGATATGGAGAGTGGTGAATATAAGGTTTTTAATTTGTTGATAAGCTCCTGAGAAACAGATAATCGCCCATGTAGTTGCTAAAGACATAATTACATATAATTTATATCCCTTATGGAAAAGGGAAGATTTGCTGATTACATGTAGACAAATTTCTATCAGACATTTTCTTTCTAGAGGCTTAGCATGTGGCTGAACTATGTGTATAAAAACAAGTAGCATCAAACCTAGCAAATTATGCAGATACCTCAGTGTCTCAGAACTTGAGAAAGATTTAGACAATTCCTATTGGCCCATTTAGATTTAGCTATCTTGTGCTTGTACCTTCATTTATTGGTTAGCCTTTGGACTCTATATTTGAGCAATATACAAAAAATTTTGTTATGTACTCCATATTAAACCTAAACTGTATTCCAGATCATAACCTTAGCAGGCTTTCTGCCCTCTCTTTTTCTATGTTTGTAAAATACTGCCAGGAAAACCTGTGGATATAGATTTATGCAAAATATTTGAATGGGAGGGAAGGGTGTGTGTGTTGACTAGACAATATCCTTCAGCCCATTACTATATGATTCAGTGAAATTTTAAAATCCAATTTAAATAAGAAAAAAACCAAGCAATCAGATCCTCAGTTCATACAAACTAACACTTTTCCTGGTCCCCAATTCCTCTCAGTTCTGGAAAGGTAGGAAAGGCTTTTGCTCATATATAAGCAAAAATGTTATTGCTCCAATAGTTTTGTCATTGCAAAGAGCAGCTGTTGAACCAAATGCCTCCTCCTAAGATCTAAAATTACTGGTTTAGTGTGCTTAAATGTAATCTAAATGTACTGTTTCAGTGTGATTGTCCATGTTTAGAGCATAGGCTTTCTTGGGATGGGAGCTATTTAAAAGCAATGAAATGTGTACATGTTTGGACATGTGAGTGAATGCATGTAAATGAGGAGATCAGAGAATAAATTTGTGATTTCCAGAGGCCAAAAGAGACAGCTTTGAATTAGAAGACCAAGGAGTTTTTAAACAGTTAATACTGAGAACAACTGATGTGCCACAAAGTTAATATATTTCATTTAAGATGGAAAGATTTATTATTATTATTATCAAAACATTATCTTCAGTAGAAGGCTAATGGAAATAGACAGAATTTCAGTCAACCCCCCGTCACTCCCAATACACTTGTATGCACAGATGTGTGCACACACATCCAAGGAAAGCCTGAACACTGAGACCATGACTGTAACTGGTGGGCTTTGGTCTGCACACGGGGAAATAATGAAACTTGAATATCTTATGTTGAAAATCAAAGTTTTTCCAAAGTATATGAATGGAATAGACCAGTCTGCCAAAACATCTAAGGGAACAATCTCTGCAAAGCTATTATTTCTCTTTTTTATTATCTGCAGACAATTCCACTGCACATAAAATACCCTGACTCAGGGGCATCAGATCAGAGATCACCTTTTTTTGCACCCAGCTGCTGAGGCTGTTGTAGTACTCTGGAGGCACACATTTAACCAAAGTAACAGAGCAATGATCACTGCAGAGATATGGGAATTCCATCTTTCTTCATTCAAAGAACTAAAGTTCCTATTGTAACAGTGACATTGAACTAATTCTTTTATACAGAAAGAACACTTAGTAAGATAAAAATGTAATTTCTTCTTTTACAGAAGGGTCTGATTCAAAGAAAGCAGTTCAGTAAACTTGTTAAGTGGTTATGACTTCAACAAACCTGAAGAGTCTGGGAGTGTTTAAGTCATCACATGGAAGTGTGTTATAGGCCTGTCATCAACGATTTTTTATTGTTTATAAGCCCTAATAAAATCTGGAAAGCAAATGTCAAGAGCATAAATAAAATCATATGCAAATATACTGGTGATAATATTAGGACATTAAGAGTAACACTTTAAATATTCAAGTAATTAGATACTAACTAATCCTCATAACACATCTGTGCCCTGGGTGAGTAAACATTACACCTCCCAGTACTGTGAGAACTAGAGAAGAAGCCAGAGGTGATTTAAGCAGAGGTGATTTAAGAGAGTTCTCCTATTGAATGTGACCATATCCTTTGCTTGCATAGCATCTGGGTGAACATCTATGAAAGGTCAGCCATGCAATGCTTTCAGTCTGTGCTTCAAGCTTAGACAACTCTTTTATAAAAATGAAGAGTGCATCTAGGGTTACTTTCCATCCTTGAAGACTTGCTGCAGAGTGGGAAATTAGATACTGTGCTGGGGTTGATTCCTAGCTGCAAATATTTGAAATGCACTTGGAGGAAGATGCGTATTCAGTTATCTTGGGTGAGAAACTCAGAGGCTCATGGACTCAAAGGTTCATATATATTCCCTGACTGAGTGCTGGCACTTAGTAAGTGGATCATTCTCATAACATAGCTGCCATTTTTTTTTAATTCTTGATGAAAAACCTATTATTACCACTTTTTTCCATGAAACATATTGGAAGAACAGTGAAAAACCTCCATGTATTTCTAAGCCTTTTAAGTTGGAAAGCCTGTGGTTGAAAGTGGCATGTCAAAAGTCAGTCCTTCTGAAAACCTTGTCTAGGGAGAAAATGAGAGGGATGGATGCTAACTTGTGTATTCTTATTGGTTTTTGCATGGTTGGAAGAAAACAAACTGCTAAGCAGCCAAGCATTTAGAGATGCTGAATATATTTAGTTTTTATAACACACATGAACTCCTGAGTTTGTGTAGCTTTCAAAAAGTTTTTGTTGTTGTTTTTGCTGAGTTTTTTGTTATTTTTTTCTTTTTTTTTTTTTATATTATAATGATTTCTGATAAGCTTCTCACAGACAAGTACATTAAACGAGGATTTAGATGAGGACAGGTTGGGTTTTGATCAGTCCAGGCGATGATTAAGAATGTCACTTACACAAAACAACATGCATGTGAGGCAGAAGACTTAAGAGCAGAGGAAATAATAGGAATGCTGAAGCAGTAACATGTGTTATGTGATGCCTCCAGAGTTGAGACAAAGATCCTGGAATCCATGTAAAGTATAATTTAGCCAGTGCAGGGATTCAACGTGAGAAGTAGTATCATTTTCTAAGAGAATATACAATGGAGTGAGGCCTGGAAGAAGGAAGCTGTAACGATTAAGTCAAGAAAATTGAAGAGAAATGAACAAGTATTCAAGCAAAAAGAAGAAAACAAGGAAAAGTTATTTCAGGGTTGCAAGGAAGAACAACATTTTTTGATTGAATAAACATTTTCTGAACAAACCTGAGGTTGCAGGTTTATTTTACATGGAGTCCCTGCTCAAGATATAATAAATGCCAATCATGTTAACTCTAATAATTTTCTAGAATGTTCCAGGAATATTTTTTTTATTCCCTGTTTCTCCTATTTTTCTTCTGGAAACTTCTTATTGTGAATTTATCTTAGTAGACAAGAAGTGTTTCCCCACCTCTTCCGGTATCTCTGACTTGTAGTTATTTGGTTTTAAAAATATAACACAGAACAGTTTGTGAGTAGTAGTGGTGCATGTGCATGTACATGTGCGTAGCCAATATGTTTTTCTTAGTCAAATGATTCTGAAATCTGCACCTGGAGTACAGGCAGGAATAACAGTTTGATGAGCTCTACTCATCTTGTCAGCGGACACTGACTTTTTGTATTTTTTCCTTTTTGTGTTGTAATGTTTCATCAGAACAGCAATTGGCAAAATGTGCTTCACTATTTGCAAGAAAAAAGATGTCAAATCTTGTTAATGTCATTGAGCAAAACTGTGTGGATTTTAGGATTACATAGCTGCAAGTATTATGGAATTATTAATTTAAAAATCTATATATGAATAAAGCATCTGGTGAATGAATAAAAGCAATTTCTCTCACATGGATAATTTAAATACCAGCTGTCTCCATACTATACCATATTTTCTCATAAAAGCTTTTAAAGAGTCTGTCTGATGGTTGTGAAATTCCAGGATTTATGGACAGTGTGAGGTCTGTCTATACAAGGATCTGAATCTTGGCTCATAATTGAAAGCCACCTCCAATGAATGGTTCAAAACAAGTGAAAAAGACCCCCAGGAGAAAACAAACAATTAAGCTTTACAGACTAACTCCTCTTAAATGTCTTGTCAAAACTGTAAAAGCTTCATTTTAATCTAGGGGATAAACTTGACAGGGATAAAAGAAAATGTGAATATGTTCCTTTAATTATCTGCTGGACAGGTGAAAGAATCTGACAGTCTGAGATCATACCACTAAAATAAAACAATATACTTGATAAATTGCCATATTCTTTTATGGTGGCTTTATCTGTACTCTTCATCCTTACCCATTTTCTTTCTGATATTAGTAACAGTCTAGAAAAATTACCATGAGCTACTTTTAAATACATTTTGGTGGAACTTTCTTCTTTATTCTAACACACTTTCCATATTGACTGTTTTTCAGAATTTCAGAAAAATCTAATGAGAAGAGAAGGAAAATCTTTGATAAGCCTGGGACTCTGTGGATGTGGCTTTTCTGAGATCCTTGTCAGATGGTGTAGGCTGATGGTCTCTGGGAACTTCTTCATTCAGCTCTGAGGCATGGGATTCTTGCATGTTTCTTGCTTTCAGAGTGCAAGAAAATACAGCTGGTCAGGAAGGAAAATTCTTTTGGGAAAGCCACATCTACAGTTAGAAAATTTGTTCGGAATTATGATGGATTTTGGGTCCTGCAAAACTGCCCTCTCAAGTTTTTCCAGGTGAGTATACTTCTGAAGCAATATAAAAATTACCTTTTCACTTTTTCCATTTGAACCTGAAATTGTTAAGTCCATCCACATTTTTCAAAAACATTTATATTCTGCACAACCTTGCATGTTTCCAATAAACTGGAAAAAAGAAAAAAGAAAAAAGAAAGAAAAAAGAGGAAAAAAAAAAAGGCAAAATAAGAAAAAAGAAAAAAGAAAAAAATCTAACATTTGCTGCTAAAATACCCTGCTTCAGGATTAACATTTACCCTCTTTACCCTCCATAATTGTGTTTCATATTCTAAAGAAATAGCTAATGACTAATAAAAAAATAGCTCATAACTAATTGATGTGCAGCTTTTTGCAGATTTTTTTTCTTTGCAGTACATGGAGAATTTTCCTGCTCTCTTTCAGAACAAAGCCAAATCTAGCAATCACAATAGTCTACTTTCAAACTTAACTATTGTATAACATTACAAAAACGTGGTGAAATGTGACTAGAGAAACAACCCATGTCCCTTGGGATCTTCAGTCATGATTTGAAGATAATAGGCATCAGAGGTAGAGACACAGTATCTGTGATTTCAATTCAGCCTGCTTCCAGCCACTTGCAAATTTATGTTTTATTTCTCTTATTTCTCTTCTAATTCTGAATGGGAAACAGGAAAAAGTTAAACCCAGAGGGGCTTCAAAGAGGTTCTTCAGCTTTTAGGGAAAGTCAAGTCCTGATTGATTCTCATAACCACCTTGTACAAGGAACTTCCCATGTAATCCTTTATGTTTGTACAGCATGTGTTACAGCAGAATTGAGCTGCTGCCCTGAGATACTGAGTTGATATTTTAGCAAGTAAATCAGACGTACTTGTTCCTCCAAGTGTCAGTATTCAATGAGAGGAAAGAAGATGAACTAATTTTCTTAAAATGTAGTGTTTTAAATGAATGCACCAAAATATTATGAACCCTAATTCTACTGAATTTTTCTAAGTGCTTTCTGCAAAACATAGTGTAATGACATTTGCATTTTACAAGGAAAGTGCATTAGCAACTTTTATATGGGAAAGAGAGGTTAATTCAATTCTGGGCTGTAATGGAGGTTAAATGTAAAGCTTTAATGTTCTGGAGTTCATCCCAAAATAATAATTCAGGTAATGAAATAACTCATTTGTAATTCAACCAGACTAAATGGAAGCGTTTTTGAAGCTGTGCCTACAAGAATTGATTGCTTAACACTTATGAGCCAGCTTAAATCTCAGCAGTCTTTGGACAATGAAGCATGTTTTAGAATTGTGAGGGTATTTCAATATCCTCCTAAACACCATATATTTAAAAGCGTGTCTTCAAATTACTTTATAGTGCTGAATTATCATTTTTTTGATGGACCACTTATAGATCTAATATGTTCCCTAAAAGTACATGGCATGATGACTAGCTAATGCTGAACAATATTTCCTGAAGTAACTCTGATTGAATTGGTTGTTTAAAAAAAAAAAAAAAAAAAAAAAAAAAGCATTGCAGTTTTAGCTCTTTTTTTTCTCTTCACAAATCATTTGTGAAAAAGTTTTGAGCACAGGAGCATGTACATTATTCATAAATGCTTTTTAGATGGTTTGAATTAAAAAAGAGCCAGACTTTATAGGTCAGTGATCCACTGACCTATTCAATAGCTAGATTGTTTTGTGTCACATGTTTTTTGATAGCTTGTCTAAATCGTGGAAGGCAAGTAGTATGTAATAAACCTGTTCTGGCATGAAAGCCCCGATTTTTATGATGTTATGCATTTCGGGTGAAAATTTGTCCCTTTTTAAAAGTGTTTGTCAGCAAAACTTGTCCACAGCATTGCAAACAACTACTAATTCATGGAGTGAAACCTAAATCACCAGGTTGCTCTCATGCTGAAAAACCCCAAACCCAAACCAAATGCAGGTTAATGCAGGTTATAACTCAAAGGTACAGACTGATGTCTCTCTCAAGAAAAAAAGGTTTTTGGACAACTCTTAGGATGAAACAGGTGGTTTGATAAATGAATAATGCTCAATGTCTTAGTAAGGTCCAGGTACAACTCAAAGGGAACAATTTATTATAAGGTAAAACTGGGATTGAAATATATGCACCATTCAAGCCACGGCACTCCCTGTCCATGTTGCTGGTCGTGTTCCACAGAAGGAGTAGCTGTGCTGGGACTCTGGAGGGGAGCATATACCCCTGCTCTGCCACTGTGGCTGCAGTGAGAGACTGGAGATAAGTCACTGATAAGGTATATCCCAATTTCTTTTGTCTGATTTGTGTAAGATTAAAGCACTATGAGCATTTAAGCCAAAATTCCTGAAAATGTTCAACTACTTTTCTAAATTTTTGGAAGTCTGGGAGGTTTTTTCCACCTTCCCGGAGCCTGTCAGATATCTTTGTGACCAAACACTGTATTTCTCTGCTCACAAGTGGTAGGTCTCCCTCTGCTCTTATTCCTTTTAGTAGTAGTATTGGTGGTGATATATAGCTGTGATACATCACTTGTCTAGTAAAATACAGTACTTCTCCCTGTAAGTCTTGCTACAATTGAAAGGTATTTGAAGTCTTAGGTTTTAAGGGCAGAAGAAATCGTTAGATGGTCCAACCTACAAAGGAGATTTCATGTACCTGATCTGGATCTAACTTGTGTCTATACATTACAGAGTACTTGATTAGTCACATTTCTAATGTTCAGGTCTAAACACTCTGCTTACTCAATAAAGACCAATGGAGGTTTCTCTCCAGAGGTGGGTATCATCTGCCTAGCTGTGGGCATCTGAGTTAGGTGGACAAACCTCTTTCCAAAAACCTTTCAAAGACAATTAATTAGATTTCTTTTTTTTTTTTTTTAATAAGGGATGTGTTCATCTTTCTTGTATCAGGCTTTATTTTATACCTAAATTTAGGCATGAACTATAATACTTATGCTAGTTGAATTACTTTGTACCTTGTCAGAATGAGTGGCTTTCTGAATTTCTCATTATTCAAAGTTCAGTAACTTACTAGCGGGAAAGCAGCAAGGTCTGATCTTAGTAGCCATAGGGCTAGAGCAAGTTTCAAGCCTCTTCCCCCACAACAGCTCCACAGGAGCTCTGCTGCCCTAGCACAGCGGCTGATCAATTGGTATCCCCCCATGGGAAACAGCAGCAGATGGCAGAAATCTCTTCCCTATAGAAAAAGAGCAGAGCTGGGCATCTGCCTTTGGAGAAACGGGAATAAGAGTAAGGATCAGAAGACTGCTGCCCAAGTCAGAGAACCGACCTTTTTGAAGAAAAGAGCTGCAGGCGAAATAGAAAATTCCTATGGATCTAATTCCCAGGCTGGCTATTAGATGAGCACATTGATTTAAAAAATAACTTCTCTGTCAGAGCAATGTGTTTCACAAAGGCATCTACTCATGATCTGAAGACATCAAGAGATGAAGATGGACTTTACTTTATATTTTTTTCCCAGTGGCTAATCACTTTTGCAATTACAAATTGGTGCATGATTTCATATTTGGCTTCATTTCTAGCTATGGTTCTTTTTATATCTGTCTTTGTTAAAGAACCGTTTTGCTCTTTCTATTTTTTCCCTTTGAAAGTATTTAGACTGCAATCATGTCACTTTCAGCCTGACCTCTCAAAAGCTAAATTACTTGAGCTGTTAAATTTTTTTACTTTAACACATTTTCTTCAGCTCTCAAAGTCAATTTTTATGACCTCTTACTTCACCTTCTTCTGTTTTCTAATGTCCTTCTCAAAATTTGGCCCCTTAAACTGTTGGCAGCATACCAATACCCCTCCTATTTCTGCTGCTTACATGTCCAGAGATTGTAATAGCTCATTTTCCTACAAAACTGTCCAAGGAGCATGTACTGAAGTTTTTATCTCCTCTTGCTGCAAAAGCTGTTTTGGAGGGACATCCTTCCTACTCTATGGATGGCACACACACTCTTCCTTTCAGCCATATTATGTTGTGCTTGAATATATTTAAACACATTCTGTTTTAGTAAGCCCAAGTCTTCTGGTGATTGCTTCCCACCAGTCTTTGTCTAAGGTGAAGTTTTAATGCATTTTTAAATATTAATTTCATTAATTAATAAATGAAAAAGTGGAATAGGATCAGACTTCTTGTTAGTCATAGACTCCTTTGAAAAAACTCCCATCAGCAAATGTTCACCATCTGACAAATACTTCTTGGCCCAACCTAGCTCTTATCCCATTTAAAGTGTGCCATGTTCTACAGTGTCAATTTCAATCAGAAAGTTCTATAACATTACAGCAAATGCTGAAAAAGTGCACTTGGTCTCTGAAGTTACATTTAGTGATCAAACAAAATCCCCTCAAGGGAGGAAATAAGGTTTCCTTGGTGTGATTTTCTTTTAAGTGATTTTTGTTGTCATTAAGTGTTTATTTCTCTATCTTAATTCATTATCAGTTGGCTCCTTTTTAATTTTTTCTGTAATTTTCTTGAGGTTGATGCCTGGCTAGTTGATCTGCTGAACAAACACAAACAGCCTCTTTATTCTTCCTTCCCTACTTTCTGGGGTTGCTAGTGTGAATTACCGTAGCTGGTGTTTGTTTACGTGTGTGTTCTCACTTGCTGTCTTTTTGATAGCTATCTTTTCATAGATATAGTGTCCCAAGTTTTTGGTTATTTTCTTTACTGGGGAATGAAGTTTTTAACTAATTATTTTTCAGGTGCTTATATTTTTACTTGTGTTGATGGAGCTCCCTTCCAGTTTTGTTTGTATTTTTTCTTGGCTTTTGGAAATTACTGCTTTTGAAGTACTGCCTGTCTATCTGTCTGCCTATCTACAAAGCCCTTTGAAATTGGCCTCTCTTTGCCCATGTTGAACACAATTGGATTGCTACTATTGATCTCTAGATAACAGCCAACTACTGTTCTAATGATTCAGTCATCTGCTTTGTTATATGATAGTTGCCTCCCATTGGGTAGAGCATGATTTGGTTTTAGAATAGAGAAATTGTTGTATCACAAACTCTACTGATGATTTCCTGTAAGCTGATTGAAACCTGCAGCATGCATCTGCCAAGCTGAAGCCTCCAAAAACACACTTCTTATCCCACATCACTGATAAGTAAGGATGAGTTCACCATATTCTGTAGTTTGGTCAGATGATCTACAACAACGTCTCATCAGAACCCGCTCATTGATCCATGTATGTTCAAGGTCCTGCTGTTCTGAGTTATCAATAACTCTAAAGCAAGTAATTGCCTTCTAAAATGAGCACACTTCCAACCTCTTTTCCTTACATAGCCTTTCCCTAACAGGTTATAAGCTATGATTTAATAGTTATTATTTAATAATTCTAGACAAGATATGAGTCCCACCAGGTTTCAGTAATGCCAATTGCTTCTCATCAACAACAATTTTCAATTATTTTTGCTTACCATCTGGATTTCTACTGATGGTATAAAAATAAGAGAAACTTTTATTATTTTCATTATCTTTGCCACATTACTTCAAAATATATTATGCTGGATTTAATAGTATGAACTATTTTCTAAATATCTTTCCTTGCATGTCTACTTTTCAGACCTTCTTGAATCTTTCTACCAAGCAAATTGTTTCTAACAAGAAAATCGTTTACCTTACCTATGTGATACAGGTAATTTCTTCAGTATCACATTTTCTTTTGGGGGAATGCATCCTGCATCTCCATGAAATCCAGACTGTCTGTTTCATCTGTATCTAACAATCTTTCCAAAAATTTTCTACCTTATTTTTGCCCCTTAGTCTAGAAATATTTCAGAGAAGATCTTGAGCCTATCTCTTAATCATCTCCTTTGCAAGACTTGGATAATTTTCCTAATATGTGTAATTGAACAGATGCCAACAGTGTTCTGACTTCTAGTCCTCCTTACCTTTGAACAAACTGGTCACCTTACCTGAAGATAATATCACTGATGAGCATTGTTTTCATTTCAGAGCTGATAGTGCAATGCCAGTGCAGTCCAGTACAAAATTCCCATGTTCACTTTCTTAATTAAGATGCCTAGATAGTTTGAATCAGAACATTTGATAATCTTACAATATCTATGAATTAGGTTGATCGCTTCCAGGGAATCTTTCAGGTAACAGAGCTAGTAGATGTGCTCTTGCTTTATATACTTTGCCCTAAATATATTGAATATCTTTATGAGATTATACCTGTTTTGAAAAGAAGTCATGTGCACTCCAGAGACCACAAGGAATTTCACAACACAGATGAAAAAAGGCAGCGGGACTAAATGGGAGAGGGAGTGTAGTTTCTCATGTGAAACTGGGAAAAAAAATAGAACAAAAAATTCCAAGATAGCTACTTTTCTACCATTATATTAGTTGCTGTGGAGCTCAGGAGTGATGTGATTAATGCAGATTTCTATATTGGAGGTATTTGCATCCAAATCAGACATTCTAGACTCCCTCTGTGGTCAGTGGAGCTAAATAGGTACTTTTAGTACATGATTTCTCTCATCCTAAAGCAGAAGTCTATATTTCATGTGGTGAGCTGAGTCTTAAAAGCACCTGTTTTTCTCCATGATTACCTCAGTTGTAAATACTGGGACTCTAAAGGTAGGTGAGATGAATCTTACCTTATCTGATTAATGTCAAAATACTAAATTTTGTGAAACATCAATTACCTCAAGTATTTAAGTTCCCCAGAACTTTCTCTGAAAGCAAAGCCTCACATAATTACAGACTACTCAGCTGCTGAGATAAGATTTATTAACACCACCCTATGTCTTTTTCTGTTTCCCAAATTATCATAAACTTACTGATTTACAACTGTAAATTGCATTGTTATCTATGCATAGCTAATACTTTATTGATTTTTCATATTGCATGTTGTAGATTTAGATTCTTAATAAATTTCTGGTTTGTACTGACAACATATATTTTTCTAAGTGAACAAAAATATCCGTAGGAGAGCCTGCAAACTTAAATTCTTCTGAATAACTTATAGCACCTAATTTTACTGTAATTTAAATTTTAGTTTCTGGATTTTACCTGTACCTAGCCCACAGGTGAACTGTGTTCCGTGCCAGCTTCATTATTAATTTATAAACATGAAGTCAGCAATGTCACAGAGACGAAAGATGCACATTAAAGTAAGGTCGAACAGCAGCATCACTTCCAGCTGGGGAATTCAGTATTAGAGTTGTTATGACTTCTTTGTGCAAAACTCTCAGAGCTCCTTCTCTTGGAAGCTCTTCTCTTTTTCTACCTGTTACTGTATGAACTGTTGCCTCAGTTTTGAGTCAGTAGGTTCTTCTTCTTTTCTGGGAATTAAAAAAGGACCCTTAGCCTGGGTTGGACAGCTGAGTTTAAGTACAGAACAAACTAGTTTGCCTCTGCAGATTGGTCACTCAATTTTCTAAGGCAACTCAATGGGAAGACAACACATCATCTCTCAGCAGCCTGACATGTCATAAGCATGGGTTGAGAAAAGGCTCTTGGAAAGACTGTGAGTAAGAAAAAAGTGTTAGAACATGCCAGCAAAGCTGGTTCATAGTATTAGGCTTGCTTCGAGCTAGCCATAGCCTGTTGACTTTTGATGTGATTATATTTTTCTTTTGGGTACCCACTGGGGGCTACAGTGGTGACAGTGCTTCAAACATCTGTTTCAGAGAAACCTTTTAGGCCATTCCTGAACATTTGGACTAAGGCCATCTCCTATGCATCATAGGGGACACTTGTACTTATAACTGAAGGCTCACCAGCTCTTGTTCATCTTCCAGATTCACCTGTACTGGCAGCCCACAAAGATACGGGAATCTCACATACACAGCTTTAGTCTCATGAATGACTTTATGGCACTTGATATACCTCTTTTTATCCTTCTTCTGGATTTCTGGGTCTCAGCACACCAGCAGGACCCAAAGATGGTTTTGGTTTACTCTTGACAAAGGAAAGGAAGAATAAAGTAGACGTTGGGACAAAGGTGGAGGAGAAGAGAGGTCTTGGAACAGGTACAAACAGTAACAATATTTTCTTCTTTTTCATCTCTCTCTTCTATCTCTAAGAATTAATCCTCACCCAAAAATTATTGAAACACTGAAGACGAACTAGTGTCTTGCATCCAATACAAAGGATGAAGATAAGGTCTGTTTCTGTATGAAGAGTATCCTGCTCCAGTACTGGCTCTAAAGAAGATCTTCACGTCTCTAACAGTTTGCCCCACTGCATGGTACTGTGAGTAAACAGACAAGGCCATGAAAGGCCTGTTTTGCAGATGATCCTACATGGAAGTGGCAGGCTCATCCCAACATCTTAGGAGTTGGGATGCTAGATGCTAGAGAGCCCCAAGTTAGGGATCTGCTGGACCTTGGTCAGACCCCAGCATGTGGTGGTGGTGAAGTGGGCAGACTGGCTTTCCAGTCGTGATCCCTGTATTGAGACTCCTTTTCCTTGGCCATCATTTTTATGCATGGCACTAGAAAGACACATCAGGTGTCAAACAAAAACTCAGAAACTATGGCTAGACTGTATGGCCTTATCTGCCCTGTCCTTCCTAGAAAGAGGATGTTTTATAGAGGAGAAAAAGCACATAATCCAGGCTGAGGTGCACATAAGCTGGCTGATGGTGGAGATGGATCTGAGGTGAAGGGAAGAAAAAAAGTGAAAGAGTTTGTGTTGGTAGCAGACAGGGAATCCGTGTTTCTGGTAAGAATTACTTCAGTTAAAACACTCCTCTGCTTATTTATGGGAAATATTTTAGGATTAAAAAACTTGGTTACAGCATGCAGATTGCTAGGATAGATGCTGATTGACTGGGTTACACATAATTGTGCTGTGTGTCATCTTGACTTACTAAATGGTTGAGTCATGTCTGAGAACACGTATCGGGTGTATCAGAGGGAGCGGTCACTGAGCATCCCTGTGACTGACTATTCCTGAGCCAGTAGGCCTGCGATGTGCATTCAGACAGGGCAAGGTAAATGCCATCAGAGCTGACTGAGAAAGGCTGTGAATATATAAAAGCAGACTTCATAGCCTGTGTAGGGGTGTGTGTGTGTTTGTGCATGTATATGTATCAGATAGTGTCTGCAGTCTGTGCAAGATTTTTTGTCAGGTGTTTTAAGCTGTGTGGCTCCCCTCAAAGCTGTGACACAACCTTTGGACAGTGACTTTTCTTTTATGTATTTTAGTATTGTATGTATTTAAATGCTAGCTTTGATAAGTGCAAGAGAAGAAACACTCCCCCTAGGAGAGGTGAAGTAGGAATTAGGTATTCATCAGACAAGAGTTCAAGGTGAGCATTTATGGATCATAGTACTGGGGACTGTAACTCACTGATTGTAGTCCACTGCAATTACAAGTGATCATGTAACAGACATTCATCAGTCATTCTGCCTTATACCAGAAATCACAGTTTTCTGTAACACACTTGGAAACTTAGGACTGCCAACAGCCACTGGATCCATTTCCACACGTGAGAGAAAAACAATAATTTCCTCTGTTCTTGGCCCTTCCAGTAGCAAGAAACTTGTTTTTGAATTTTTCCCTTCATCCTTGCCTTCAATTTTCTGCCTCCCTCCCTCTGCCCCGTGTAGAGTAGTGTTTCCTCACTATGATTTTTTGGCTGTATGCAAAGAAAAGTGCTGCCAGTCATTGAAATAGAAATTGCACCCTGAACAGCAATTCCCATAAAAGGGACGTGTTTGGGTCACTTTTGATTTTTGCAGACCCAGTTGCTTGTGGAGTACAGTTTAAAGATTCTTGCCTCCAAACATATCTTTTTCTGCTCTGCACTGTGTTGGAGTGTTTGGGAAGAAAATAAGGCTTTCTTTTGTCCATCTGTAAGTCTGTCAAATGTGTAACAAGGTAGAAAGGAAACAGACATCATGGTGATTTGGGTATATGTTTACTGGCAATTAGTTATCACTGTGGATGCAATAATTGTGGATTTGTGCAGGAGGACCTGTGTGGTTAAGAACATTCCAACTCCGTTTTCTCATATGTCTGGGATTGTAGCTTGAGGTGTGTTAGGCTAACCTAACAAAACCCAAAATGCAATATTGTTGATGTATAGGAATGAACATAAATAGCCCCACTCTTCAGGGAACTGGTACTCTGGTGCCTGTTTGTGCTCTCTTAAGTACAATGGATTTTCAGCCCTACTCCATTTGTTTCATGTCATCTCATTGTACAAACTGCAGACAACAGGCTGACTTTTGAATGGGAAAGCAAATCCTAAACATTTTTCAGCTGACTTCCATTTGTTTCCTCAAGGTACACTATAGCTGCAGAAGAGTGAAGATTTATATAATTGGCCAAATTCAGCTATAGACAGCCACAGAAGTCACTGGGGGCTTATTTATCTCTGCATGGCAGAGAATAGAATTTGAGCTATTGGATATGTTTTTTAGTAGGAACACTTAGGTAATGAATTAGAACCTTTCTGAAGTACAGTGATTTTACTAAACAGATTTTACCTTGCACGGGAGAGCTGTTCTTTTGTTAAGAGTTTCCACTCTGATGAGATTGAGTCAGATTGCTCATAAGACTAATAATACAAAGATGACGTCTTTGGCTTTCATACACAGCTAGTTCAAATCTAGTGCTTGCAAACTACCAGGTGTTTTACTGTAGACTGTAAATAGATAAAAACAGATAAAAGGCCCATGTGGGGAAAAAAAAAAAGAAATCTTGACATCTGTTTGTGTTTCAAGGACAGATGTCTCTGTTATAAGACCCAGCAATACAAGTGCATTCATTAGATGACAGTGACAAATTTAATAAGCATAGGAACTCCTGTGGCTGATGATAACCTTCTAGATCAGGACTTGAAACTATATGAAAAGCAATGAAAGAAACAATGGTTTTTAACTGTCATGAAGAGGGTAGAACACTGACAGTGCTCTGAATTCTACTGTTATGTGATTTTGTGCTGCTAAAGAGTGAAACAGATGAGTATCCCACTTCTGGAACTGCCTGTACAAAAACTCTCCAGCCCCACCAACTAGAAGGTGAAACACTAATGTTCCCTAGCTGATGGATGTGGAATTACTCTACAGAAAGGAACTGATGCTTTCTCTACCTGTGTTTTCCTGCTTGGTCAGTGATCTGACTCCCACAGATGCTACATTTATGTGACTGTGTGCAGGAAGGTGCCTTTCCCTCTAGGGTCAGCTGTCACTTAACAGATGTAGCTTGTGGTGACTTTCACTTGAGAATGGGATTACCCCTGCTTTTCCAAGGCAAGAGGCCTGGGCTCAGGATAAGAGAGATGGGAAGTTCAGGGAAGCATCTTCTGGGATAGAGTCCAGGCATGGTAAGAGCTTTTGTTGCACAGAGGGTGTTTATGAACTTAAGAGTTGGGTGATATCTGGGAGAGGTTTTGTACCTGCCTGGTCACTTAGAAGTGGTGTATGTGGGAGTTTGAAAAAAGCCCAAAAGGTCTTTTGAAGGACCAGCGTTATCTGTTCGTGTGAGGGCACTGATATCTTTCCTCATTAACATGAGGTGTTACCTGAAAAGGTGCTAACTGCAAGACTTGAAGCTTAACACAAAATGTTCTGGCTAGTCCTGCATAGCTTTTCTGTGTCTTAATATACTTTGCTAAGGAAGTCTTAGTTTCTGACTAATATTTCCCTTTGAGCTCTGACTAATATCCTGCATACATACAGACCTATTCTTTCTTGATCAACTTTTATCATTACCTGAGGCAGGTGCTGATTACGCTGTGTCTGGTTTTATCTCCACACTTAATTAATCGCAACTGTATTAGTTTTTCTATATTTGCCATTTATATTTCATTGTGCACAGTAATTCAGGCATTCTTCTATATGACATAAATAGCTGTGAATGTAGGCTCTATGGACTTTTGCAGTGCAAGAGTAAAACCTAATTTCATTTCTATATAGCATGCCCTTTCTGAATTTCACATGAGAAATACTTGCTCTTGAACTATCCAAATGAGAATACTTTGGCTTGGGCCATTGTGGCAGGTCACTTAGCCATGCTACTTGTCAGTGACACACTGATGCAAGTTGAAATGTATCACCTTCTCATTTGTTTTTAACCTTAATCAAAACTTGTGTAGAAGAGGTATGCTGGCATAGCAATGAGGAATGAGTCACTACAGTCCTCTGCTATCCAGAACAGAAATGTCAGTGCAGCTGTTCAATCTTCATTTCCTTACATAGCTAAAGGCCAGTCAGGTCTTAAAATTCTCTTTTCTATAGAACTTCTACATCTCCACAGCCTCCTTTTTATATGTATGGGTGTGTGGGGATTGTATGGCTTGAACTTCAGCAGAACATAAAACTTTAATTCTTGCTCTCCTTTCCCCCCCTCTTACTTCCTTTCTGAATCAGACAGACTAATTTATTATTGTGAAAGTAAGTGGGCTGTTCTCACCTTACTATTCATAAGACCATATCATGCCAAAAGGAGTACAGTCATAAAAGAAATAACCAATCTGGCCATTTCTTTATAAATACACATATTCATGTCAAAGTAAAGAGGGTGTGTCATTATGTCAGCTGAGACATGCAATATACTGTGTGCTTGTATTGACAGAAGTATCTAGAAAAAATAAAATAAAATTCGTTTCCATAGCAACTGAACCCTACTTAATTCTAAAGCTAAAGGAACCTGGAATTGCCAAGGCAGGGGAGCTGAGGTGTCTTGGGTACTTTTAGTGCAAGTGTTGTGGATGCACACCTCCCCTTTCCAAGTGTGGATCTTAAAGTACTGCACAAACCTGGCATCAAATATTAGTTGTGTCTGTCACCCTGGCAGCTTCAAACCCCTCTGCCTGGAGTTTTGATATGACAGCATCCATATAAGCCCTTTCTTAGATCCACCGTCCTGGTCTTCTGAGCACCACAATGAAGATCTCTGCCTTCTTTTCATCTTTCTTAAGCATCTTGAAACCAGCAGAGCTGGCAACACTTTTATTTATTTATTATTTTTAATCTAGATATGCTTGAATTTGTGGGAGGAGGAAAAAAGTACTCTTAGTTTGGAGACCAGGTGTATTTTTACAAATTTCAGAAACGACTAAGCTGCTGCTCCCACCTTCTCAAATTCCCAGCATAGGTAGAGTATTCCAGTTTGTTTTACCAAGGAAGTGGTCTGCAGGAGAGATGTTGATTGCTCCCTGTCATACAGTGAATCACTGGTGGCAGTAAAGTCTTAGGGAGTCCTGAAGCAAAGGACTCCTCTGCTTCAACTTTTGAATGTCTCATGCTTATAAGAAATTTTGATGCTTTTTCCTTCAATATATTAGACCTTTAGAAAATGGGGCTTTACAGTGGCATCAGTCATGGAAAGGATAAATCAACCAACATGGGTTTTGTAATTCAAAAGTTTTCAGCAGATTTTTTTTCAGTTCTATTTCATCTTTGATATTTCATGCAGAATATAAGTCTCTTATACAATAGTGGGGAAAAATAGATTTTGATAACAAAAAAAAAGTGCTTTTTACCTATTCAGAATAATTCCAGTGCTGTGAACCGGCATTGAAGAGTCTTATTAAAATACAAAAATAAAAATAATTTTTTAAAAAATTAAAAAACTAAGAGGGGAAACGTACACTGAACAAAAAAATCCAAACCCCTGATTTGAAGTCCACTGAACCTCAGAAAATTGCTTCAAAGGGTTTGGATTAGACCCATGCAATTCTTTTTTTTTTCTTCAAAAGTTGCATGTGAAATGGCTAACCGAAGATGTGACCCAGAGCTTTGAGTAGCTTTGATTTTGTTCTTAAGCAAAAGAGGCTGTGAGTATTGAAAGTCAGATGCTGTATGCTTCTTGAAGATTGTGCTACTTTTCTGCATATGGGAATGAAAATATGCATATATCTTTGCAGAAATGTTTTTCATATTGAAACAGATCCTGCAGGCCAAATAATTTCAAGCTTTTTTGAATAAATCTTTAAATATTTCTTTCCTCTCCCCTAATGTTGTTGGAGTTATTTATTTATTTATTTTCTAGTGTTAGCATTGCTTGAGAGAAATAAGCCTCCAGACAGTATCTTTAATTTAGAAAATATTTAAATTCTAGAAATCACTGCATATGTGATAGGGTTAATAATGAAATTCAATTCAAAATATAATGATGTGTTTTTGAGTGCTTTCCAATAAAGTCATCTGGTGGGTGTCAGAGTAAGGGAACCAGCCAATGAATACTGACAGTAATGGAATGAGGTTAACACAGTTGGAGGGGGGAACATTTTTGATAAAATTCTTCTAGTTCAGAAAATAAAGATTTATTTTAAATGAATTTAAGTTAGGAAGATACTGATACTGGCAAAAACTGCACTGGGAAGGAATGATCGCTGAGTTTTCTGGGCATTCTGGTTGGGGAGAACCAGCCAGCTGGCCCTCAAATTGGACAGGGGAAAGGCAGGTTTCAAGGTCTCTTATGTCACTAAGACCTTTGTGTGATGTGTTTTCAGTTCTTCCCAAAAGAAACCCACCTCCTCAAAATAATTTCAGAGACTTTGCTGTTTAGCCAACATTAATACAAAACTATGTGTCACCCTAACATTTTTTGAAGACATTTAGATACATCTTTTTGAGTACTAGGATGACTGGGAGTGTTCGTAAGGCCAGTGGTAGAACCGGTTGGGATAAGGACCCAGAGGATGGGCGTAGCTACAGACTGACAGGTGCATCATTACTAGGAATTTCAGTACCCAGGGAAAACACACCCCACACTTCTGTATAAATATGTACCTTCTTTCTAAAGGGCTGATGATTTTACTTCTTGATAAGTCAGTGACATTTGGGGAATAGCTTTCATCTTGGTATTTCAAAAAGGAGCCAAATATTCCTCATTGTCACCAGAGAGATCAGGGAAATACTTCTTTTTTTATCTAGAAGAATGTAAAGGGCTGATGTCTGAAATGTAACATTGATCTAAGGTGTCATGCTTACAGAAACAAGGTTTTGAAATATCTGACTACAGTTTTGTTGTGAAAAAAACCAACCATGTATCAGTCTCTCAAGGTAAACCAATTTTGATGTGATAGAGACGTGGATGTTCCATCCGTGGAAGTGTTTAAGACCAAGGATGGAGCTCTGAGCAACCTGGTCTAGTGGAAGGTGTCCCTGCCCATGGAAGGGAGGTTGGAACTCAATGATCTTTAAGGTCCCTTCCAACCCAGGCCATTCTATAATTCTATGATTCTATGATATTGCAGCAACAGTGTACCCAAAAGTGAGGACTGGCTGGAAGGGGAAATTAAATTGCACTTGAATATACAAATTTCCATCTGGATAGGTAGAAGCTGGGAGAAATATTATGGGTGGTGTGTATGGAAAGAGTGTTCAGTGGATATGTGGTTGTGGTGTTATAGGAAGGAAAAAATGAAGACCTATTGAATGAGCTAATCACGTGAAGCAGAATTGGTGGAAACCCAGTGAGCCAATACTTGGTTCCTGCATTAAACTGCTACAGGTGGGCCAAAAAGAGTCGAAACTTTTTTTTTTTAATTTGTGTAGAAAAACTTCATTTAAATTAAAAGTAGCTTATTCCTGCTACTTTGTTACGAAAACAGTAGAAATAGTAAGTTGTGGTGTTGTCTGATTTACTGCAGGAAATATTTAGTGTTACAAGCATGTACATTGACAGACAGAAACTGTGTTAAAAGTAGTGTTCAAGGAGAATATATGAATTTTTAAAAACAAACATATGTTAAATAGGCACTCTACACTTTCTCAAATCAAACAATCCAAATTAAAGACATTTTTAAGATTGAGATTGCCCTTAAAAATAATCCAAATATGTGACACTGGAGTAGCCAAATAGCTCTGATGATGCTGCAAGGAACATTGTGTGCATTTTGTCAATGGAATGAAAAGGAACATAAACTGAGCTGAAGAAAAAGTGAAATAAAATCTTTAAAACATAATTTTCTCTTATCTGGATTTTAAACACAGCTGTCACAACTATATTCATGCTTGTTTCATGGTGTCACAGCCTTGCCATATGCACACATTAGCACGTCTGAAGAATACAGAATATCAAAAAAACACCAATTAAAAAGTGAGTTAATTAGTATTGAATATGTAATTGTCCAATTTAACTCCTGCTGCTTATGAATGATCAGAATGTATTTTGAACACAATTTTTTGCATGGAAACACTCAAAAACTTAATAAAGCATATTTCAGCCTATGGGGTGTTTCTAGGCCCTTTTGTGGACTGTCATCAACCATTTACTTGTGAGTAATTGGCCTTTTAAAATTGTATCCTATTCTGTTTTCTTCATGATTAAATGGCAAGAGAGATCTAAAAGGGAAGGCAAATCAGATTTCATTGTGACCCTCCCCATGGGTATGGCATTTTGTAAGCAAATATTTATTGCAAGTGTGTGAGACTTCTATTCCTGTGAATGCGTCAGTTGTACAAGGTATTTGTTAATATTAGCGAATATCTAGCTTTTATTTTAAGGAGAATTAGGGAGAAGTCTCTCAAAACTTATTCAGACTTAAGAATATCAGTTCAGTAAATCTTTTGTACGTTACTTTCAAGTTCTGCAAGAAAATAATATATAATTTTGAGAAAATTTTTTTTAGTAGGAGGGGACACGTGTATTTCTGTGTTTACTCTTGAACATAAAATGCCAGTTACCATCTTGGGACTTGCAAAGGATCCATTTATCAGAGATATTGTCCTCAAATATTTAAGGGAGCAGAGGAAGGGGGCACCTGATGTGAGTGTTGCCAATGGGCTCGAGAGGATCAATAGAGAGAACTGAGAGACCTACGCCCCTGAGTTGTTGATAGGAGCGGATACCAGATAAGGTATGCTTTTAGGGACTGTTCTTAAACTAGGCTATGTCAGCAATCTTTTGCATGCCATGAAGGATCTGTCTCTGTGCCTGATATGAGAAGACAAAAAGGGCAGCAGGATGATTTAATTTATCTATTTTTAGTTAGGAAAATGCCCCAAGAAATGGCTTATTTTCTTCAAATAAGGAGTGCAGTGAAGTTTATATCAGTAAAGGTGCACATTCATGGATATTCTTCTTAAAAGAGACCTGTCCTTACCACAGGCTTGAAATTCTCAGTGAGCCAAAACTTCCACGTGAGCTGCTTGTGAACAGACCCCATGGTTTGATCTCATCAGGCTTTGTGTCATCCTTTTGTGTCTGAAAGGACGCAAATACTGAACAGACACTTGCATTTTCTGTCAGAATCAGACCCATTGTCATCTACTGCATTTTAACCTTCCTCTTACCACATTAGTTGGGATGGAGGAGGCTTCCATCCTTTTGGGGCAGCCAGGTGATGGAAGTAGGGGAACATTTCTTTGGCCAAATTGAAAGCAGGAGACTGAATTTTCTGGCTGATGCAAATGTTTGAGATACAGTGTCAGTATTAAGACTATGAAATGGGGAAGTCAGGAGTACTGGTAAGAAATCACACAGCACACTTCTTAACATTGGGATTGTTCTTTAATGCAATTAAACCTGATGTTATATGAACTCAGATAATGAGATGGGTTTCTATTTCTTTTTTCTGCATTATTTGTCAGTTATAACTGGTAACAAGGGGGATAAATGTCACATTTTTCTAATAACTATATTTATATTTTATTGAGGAAACAAAGATATGACCTTTTTAACTGATTTAAGTCAAACCTACTTTAACATCCTTCTGGATGATAGAGATTGAAATATCATCCTTGTTCAATATCATAAGTGGTACAGACTATCATCAATTGAAATATGACATTTGTTTGGAAGTGATGAATATTAGGTCACATTTTCCCTGACAGAATCAAGGAATTTTAATGTGATCCTTTAGAGATCACGTTCCTCCAGAAAAACCACAGCTGCTGTGGAGTTATGACGTTGCAATGTGACATCGTACATTGGCAGCACAGCTATGTATCAGCTGTGCATAAACTAACCTTTTACAAGACACAGACACTAATGGATGCTGGTTTTAAATCCTGCTGAAATTCCTATGGTAAGGCTCATTATGTCTGCATGAATGGCGAAAGAATTCCTAGTGATGGATGGCAGAACTACGAATGTTAAGAAAACAATTGTGTTTTGCTTCTATTGTGTAAAGTGCTGGGCAACAGTCACAAGTGTTCTGTGCATCAGCTTTTTCTAGATACCTGTTCCTGAGCAGCAGCAATTTGTTATGACAGCCTTTGCTATTCAGCAGGACTACAAAGAATCAGTCTCTTGTCAATATGCATTCATACAGTTACATACTGATGCATTCACTTCAAGTAAATTGTGTGGTGCAGCTGACAATTAATCTGATACTTGATACACTAAGTACTCCACACGGAGCCTATTGGCACAGCTCCCTTAGCGCTAAAAGAAATGTTATCTTTTCAAGTAATACACATACACTTTGCTTCCTCCCATGGCATGTGTTTTAGAAAATGGTGTTGAAAATAATTGGTGTTCCTGTAGGGATGCATGCAACTGTCAGAAAACTGTTGCTTTGTTGGGACTTTTCCTTAGAAGGTGGCCGCTCTGGGAAAGAAGATACAGAAACAGTCTCTGCTCTTTACAGTTGCTCATTGAGATAACCTGACCTCAGGGCCAACAAGGGTTTCTTCTATTTGCTGTGTTTCCTCTTCAAAAAGAGTTTCTTTTCTTTCAGGGAACAAAAGGTTTGTACACAGTACTTTTGCTACAGAGAGTTCAGGAAAGGGCTTACAATTGAACAGTTTGGCAAAACATACATGTGTCTGGTTAGATGTAAATAAGAAACTGAAATTTTTGGGACTAGAAGAGCACACAAGCAAAGTGTAAAAACCAGTTTGCTGACCTCTGAGTTTCTCAGTCTGCATAGATCCTTTTACATCTTCTTGGCGTAAGGACACAGCTATAGAGATGTGTAACCTCAGTGGATTTAAACACCATTTAGAAAAAGATCAGATCCTAGGTCAAATACATATATATACATATATATACATATATATATATGTAAGTTGTGACAGCTTTAAAGTTTTGTATAATCCTAACACAAGTGCAGTGACTAGGATAAACACAGTGGAACATCAGGTTATCCCTTTTTTTTTTTTTTCATTTGTTACTACAATATAGTTTTCATGGAAAAACCACCTTCTTAAATTTACTGGTGCCATTAATTTTGTCTTTAATGGTGCCACTGGACTGTCTCTTCTGTGTTGTGGCATTAATAGTAAAGGTTAAATAGAGTAAGCTTTCAACAGCTGGCTTAGCAGTTGCATTTAAAATAAAAATTCATTATGTATGTAACTGCAAATGCTCATTGTTATTACAGATTACTGGAAGCATGCACCTGTGGAATGAAGAGGCAATCTTTATATAGGAAAGATTATAGGTAGGGTTGAAGCATATGTACAATATTAATAAAAAAACCCTTCAAAGGCGGAAGCTCTGCTAAGGTTATATGAAAGTTATCTCACTGTCTGTAATAGAACTTTTGTAGTAAAGCTTCTGCACAACCAAAGGGATGTTTATAGCAAAACTATAGCACTATATAATAATGAAAAGCATGTAATAGGAGCAAGGAAGAACTGTGTGCTAGAGCTAGTGCCATAAATCCCTTTTTGATAAGGTTCTTGATATAAGGAAGAGCAGAAATGTCCATTCAGAAAATGTGTGTCATGAAGTTCTTGTAGCTTCCTCCATCTGCAAGATCTTAGGGGCAAGTTTAAGTTTCCTACAGGGGAAAAAAATACTCAGTGAAGAACAGATGATGCCACATTTGGGAAGTGCTAAGGTAATGCGAGAAGTACACAAGAACATCATATTGCTAACTGCTCACTAAAGCTGAACACAGAGAAATATGGCATTGTGTGTAATGTGCTACCAACCTCTAGCTGACATCCCAAAGGTTGGCACGTTGTAGTGGTGCTTATATCCAATGGCAGCCTGTAATGACATGACCCATTCCCCTTTAGTTCATCTGTTGTTGGGCTTTGCTGTTGATGCTCTCTCTGAGGTTTCAGATCCAGGCAGAAGTTATTTTTTCGCTGGGCACTGGTTCATAGTCTCATTTCCGATTCAGTTAGATGAGGATTTATCCTATTCCTAGAAACTGAGGTAAGAGGAAAACAACTAATCATAGCTAAGAAAAGAGGACCAACAGGGCCGCATCAGGGAGATACCATGTCTCCATAGTGTCCTGTTCAAGAGGACTGCAAGCATAATTGAACTCAGATGAGTTAATTCTCTGCTGTCCTATGAGTTTCGGGAAAAGGAAGTGTGAAGAGTGTATATGTACTCTTATAAGGGTTTGAAACTTTCATCTCCAGACAAATTACAAGAAATAATGTGATTCTTGAGATTCCTAGAATTTGTGTGAGTCTTCCAATTTGTTAGAGGAAGAAACCCTTATAGCTGAGGGGAGAACACAGCTGAACAGGGGAAAATGACATTGCTCACCTACTTCTCAGGGACATCAGTTTGTAGATGCAAATGTGTTAGAAATATTAAAAATAGAGATGCTGTACAACCTGTTAAGAAAGATAACAGTAGAGCACTTTAACTCCAATAAGCATACAGGACACAGACTGATGTGTTTAGTGGTATCTTTATAGAATCACTGGTTCATCACTGAGGGTGAATAATGCTAAAACAGACCCTATTGCAAGGTTGCCTGTAACAGGTGGACACTTTTACAGATTCAGTAGACCTTATCTCTATCCTGGGAAACATGCAGATCTTCATAATGTGTTTTTTAGGCTCTATTGATCATTTCCAGGTTATAGTCAGTAATAAGCACTGAGTGTCATTTAGACAAGAAATAGACTACTGTGCAAAGGAAGGAGGGGAATTTGTTTCAGATTCCAGGTAATAATATTATTCCACAGGAAATGTTTTTAAGGTTTCCTCAATATGAAAACATTATAATAGTAAGCAATAAACCACTCTGACATTTTAACTATTTGTATTATAGTGATATCAGTCATGGTTTAGTTTAGTTAAGATAAAAAACCAGTTTCCTTTCTAAGCCTTTGGGATTCAGTGGGGGTTTTTTTTATCCTACTATAGCTTAACAGAAAGTTGTTTCTTTCTGTGTAACTTTGTTCATGTGTTACAAGAGGTTCAGATGAGTCTCTCAGCACAAGCCAGGCTGATTTGCTCCTTGGAACCCTGAGCACCTCCAGCTTGGTCAGGATCACTGCCAAATGTCACAGGGAAAGTTGTGAGCTGAGAAGGCGGATGTTCTTCCTTTATTCTTCCATCGAAATACTCTGTTAAAGTGTTTGTAGAAGGGGTGAAAAACATACAGTTATCTTCAGAATTTTGTTTGTTGACCTCTTCTGAGTGCCTGTGCAGGCATCTAGTGACCTCAGGATGCTTTGTGAAGTTAAGGTACACAGCCCTCTGAAGAAAAAGCAAAAACCAAAGTGAGGAGACCATCTGCCTTCAAATTAAAAATAGCAAACATTTTGTTGGTTGGTTTTTTTTTTTTGGTTAAACAAACAAATGACCTCTCCAAGCAAAGAAAAATGAAAAAAAATAACACACTACCCCCCAAAAAAACCCAAATCAAACATGTAATCAAAAGTGTAAATGGTAAAGATCTTCATAATATTTAGTTTATTTGAGGATTTAATTTTTTTTCTGAGACTTTTCAAAATAATTTCAAGAACAGTATGGGGATAAAGCAAATTAACTATCTGTTATTTAATTTGAAATTTTCTCTAACATGAACTGAAAAAAAATAGAGTTTCTGGAGTATTACTTGCTATCTTAGGTTTCTAAACTTTTAGATGTCAGACACCCACCCAGTCATGGATTCTGCATCCAATTCCTACTTGGACTATTAGAAGTGAAAGTTTATTTCCCTAAAAGTCCTGCATATGTTTTGTTTTCTTTATATCAAGCAAAAATTAGTTTCCTTTGTATAATAGCATTATAGATGTAAAGATGCAATGTAATCATGTTATTATTTCTATTATGTCAGTTACTCTTTCGTATGGAGGAAACTCCAACACCAGTTACTTGAGCCATGTGTCAACTTTGGGATGACTGCAGGGTGGGCTACACTTGTGCTGGATTTAGTTGCAGCTATGGATTATGATTATGGGCCACATTTCTCATTGATTTAATTACCCTCAGCTAAATGGCTTTATATCAGGTCTTCATGGATTTACTGTGGGGCTCTGTGACTCATATTAGAAGAGCCCATTGTGCCAGAAAGTAATAATTTTACCAAATCTTAGAAAAACAGGAAGACATTTTGCTTACGGTTACACAACATTATGTTAGGGGCTAGAGTTATTTTGTGCACATGCATGTACCAAAACATTGTACTGAACACAAAAGTCTTTAGGTGTTGGCAGAGGATCTTGTACAAGTGTTGTCAGAGCAAGCAGAGGAAAAAGATGCATTATTGAATAACAAGATTCTTCCAAATATCATAGAAACAGAACAGGAAAAGTGTTATCCTTCTTGTAATGCAAGTAGGAAATCTCTCCTAATTCCATGACTTTCTGATCATCCACGTGAAAGGCAAAACTTTGGCAAAAAGTGATGATTCTGGACCTTTGGTCATTATCTGCAATTTGGCTGATGTCTTGAAATGGCATGTGGTCTAAGAGCTGGTAAAAAAATGCTTGATGTTTTATGAATAAATGTTAATTGTGGGCACAAATCTGAGTGCTGTTTTTTGACGTAACGGTACTTATAAGCCTATAAACTAAGAAAAGGATAAACTCCCACATATTACCAATTGCTGATTATGGTTCCATAATTTATGGTGCTGAATCATTTCTGTAACACAGCGAATAAAAAGCACAACCACCTGCAATAGATTATGTTGATTCGCTTTGCTGGCAGATGTGAGAGAGCATCGTTGCTCATTAGATGGTAAGCTCAATTGGTTTTCTCTAGAATTACACAGACAATATTCTATTAATCTGTTCACAAACAGGGTGCTTAGTTTCCAAATCCCTGAATTATTGTTTAATTGTTAACAATTTTGCAGATAGTGGTTATTCTCTGGGGTTGATTTATGATAAAAATGTGGCTTTGTCCTTTATGTGGGAGGGAATTACAGATGACAAAGTCACATGAGATACCCAGTGTGACCTGCCTCCTCCATTTGGAGCCTATATACTTCCTGTGTGAGAATGGAGACAAGCAGTTGATGGGGAAATTCCGGGGAGCAGGAGGGAGATGGAGAGAAGGGTCAAGCCCAGGTCCAGAGCATTCAATAACAGGTGACTGCAATCAGTGATCTGAGATTACCTATCTCCATTTTTTTCTGAAGTATCATACCCTGCAGGTGGGGGGGACCTTCCAAGACAGCAGTTAGATCCTTACGTGCTCTAAACCCCAGGCTGAGCAGAGACTGTTTTAATGCTCAAGTTCCCTCACTTCCCCTCTGAAATGCTGGCCCATGGTGAATCTATGCCCTTGCTGCTTACTGGAGGCAGGGAGAGGCAATCCCACACTGAGGTGCTGCAGAAGGTGCCAGATGGCTGAGGCCACAGCTGTAGGGCTCACGGGCAACTCGAATCTCTCAGACTTTTCTGTGAGCCCCTGGCCCTGCTCACTTCTGTACTTTGCTGATGCAGCAGCACATAGTACATGTTTCACATCTTGCCCCGTGGAGCAGCTCTGAAGTGGTACTGCTGGGAGCCGTGCCGGGATGATGTCCTTTGGGGTCAGTGTGAGGGAAGAAAGCAACCTAGGAGTGGGATGTGCCTTCCTGTCTTAGTCTTGTGGTAATGGCAAGAATGCAGACTCAGAGGGATACTCTGAACCATCATTCTTCAGCTGTGCTATGTTCAGTGGTCCAAAATAAACAAATCAAGCTACTCCTTAAAAACAGTGATGCAAGCTGCTCTTACTGTGCTTAATAAGAAGTGCTCTCAGAACCTCGCTGACTGAGCCAAACATTCCCTGAAATGCCAGTTAAAGTGCATTCTATGCCACTGGGAAATCAGGTAGCCTGTATCTCCGTTGTTAGAGATGACTGCTCTTACTACTATCTCTTTCTGTTGTAAAGAAGCCTGAAATCCTTTTAAGGATTTTCTCAAGAAACACAGAATTGTGCCATGTTTTTCAGGGATGCCTGTCCAAACCATGAGCTTATTTCTTACTTTTGCAAGTGGGGTGTTACAATAGATTCATTTGCAATTGGTGGAGTTTTCTTCCAACTTTCTATAGGTCCCAGTGAAGGTCCACTGTAGTAGGAGTCAGCTTCTTCTGTTGTCTGTGGTATCTTGTGGAGCAATGAATGTAGTGCATGTAAAATGACATGAATCACCCAATGACTTTTAACAGTGCGTATTAATTCCATATCATGAAAGAAGTTTCTAGAAAAGATGATTTTCTGAAAAGAATTCCTAGGCTTTCCAAAGCAAACCCTGAGAAATTTCAGCTCTCTTGTGTGCTAGTCACTAGCTAACTGTAATGGAAGACTTATTTTTAAATCCCTAAGGCTGCTTCAAACATGTACATTCTACTTTCCCTTCTTCTGCCTTACACCTCCAACCCATGTTTCTCTGGCATCAAAAAGGTCACTCAGATTTAGATATTAAGTCTGTATTTGTCATGGGTCTGGATCCTTGTGTTCTCTAACACCAAGCTGGGAAGAATCCTTCCAACCTGGAGAAAGGTATGAGGATATTTTTGTTAGAGTGTTTCCAAATAGAAACGAGTAATTACTGCAGTGCAAATGAATGGATGCTGTAGATAGCTTTTTTGAAGCAGGGAATTCATTAGTCTCTTCCAGTCTCCTCTATCTGAAAACTGAATTTGGCAATGATTGAAATGCAGGAAGAGGAAACAGGGAAAGCAGAAATATTTATACTTTATTTTAAAGTCAGGATCAGAGATTTGGATCATATAAAAACCTGTGCTTTTTTCCAGTTTGTCATTGTATGATCTGACTAGGTCAGTGACTACTTTGGTGGATATATTAGGAAATAATTAATATTATCAGGTACAAAGGAGACAAATAATTAAAAATATCAAAATCCTCAGAAGAAGGTATAATGGAAAGAGCACAGCTGGTGTGCACTGGAGGAAGAGAGGTTTCTTGGGCTTTTTTCAAAGCTTCATTCTTAGGGCCACCTTGATTGAGTGGAAGTGAAATGCCAGGAGTTTGTAATGTTAAGAGTCCAAGGTTGCCATTAAAAAAGGAAAATGGAACAGAATAGCCAAATGAGAATTATGCTACTGCTATAAAAGATTATTGCCTATAAATACAGTTCAAGCAGATCCTGTAAATAGAATAAAGAATAAAACTTAGAACAGGAGAGGCCCCACATTTTAGGGGGCAAAAACAAGCTCTTCAACTTACCAGGATCTCAGAAGTCATCAATGTGTCAATAAGAAAGTACAATTGAAAGAGCTACAGAAAGCTTTTAAAATTGTTTTATGTTGCAAGCCTGCAAATAAGGCTTGGAACTAGAAAATGCCTGAGTAATTTAATTGGTTAGACTAGTGCCTTTCTGCCAGCTGGCCTGGCAGGATACAGAATTTTATGGAGCAGCTTGCCATGCCATTTGCAGGACTGTTCTCTACAGATGTCGACACCTTAGATGACATCAGTGTATGAGCTTAGAAAATGTGTAACATAGATGCATAATGTCTGACCATAAAGGAATCTGAAAGAAACCTTAAAGTTTTTGGAATAAGCATACTTCCCAAAAGAGGGACATGTGCATGCCTCCACCCTGATGGAGAACTCTGGTAGCCTGTCAATCCACACGATGTAGGATTTGCAGTATTACTAGGAAATGTACTCGTTTTGCAGGGAAGGATAACACTTCTGGTCCAGAGGAGCTTCAGATATATCCCCTCCCTGAATTTGGGTTTCTGAGTGTAATGCAGGCATTACTTGCTCAGTTGGACCTGCCCTTCCTCTCAGAGAGATTCTTTTTGTGAACGCCCAAGTGGAAGCAGAGGAGTTTCAGCCATTACATACTCACCTTGACGCAACCAAAAGATCCTGGATGATTTCCTCACTTACTGTTCCCTGTCTCTAACAACTGCCCAAAACTTAAACCCTCCACTGCTTATTTTCTGTCTAAAATTACTTCTATATCCAAGGGGATAGAAAGGCTGTGTCCAGATTTGTTTTGGCTCGAAGCAGCAATGCACATGCCCTGGTTGTTCCTGTTCCGTAGTGCTCCAGGCACATGGCAAATGCACCCTAGCCGATGCTGAGGAAATCCAGATCAGATGTATATTGAGCATATGTATTATATCAAATATGCTGTTCAGGGGACCTGACTAAAGTTAGCATGAGGTAAAACCCCCAAACTGCTTTTGATGAGGGGGCATCAGTACCAGCTGCTTTGATTTATGTGTCTATCCTTATTATACCAAGGAATTTGATAATGTATGTACACACAGAACAGATCGGTGCAGTTCATATGGAACATCAATAGTTGGTTCCACTAATCACATGCTGGTAGGAAAATAGATTTCTGAGGTCACATACTCCTTTGCCTTGTTCTAAGAGACTACACTGCCCTGATATTATTAATATCTAAAATAGAGGACAAGTGTTAATTATTTGGATAAAATCCATGCATATATAACTGAAGTTGACTTTTGAGCATTGTGCAAGAGGACTGACAACAGCTTTTTCTTTAACAAGCATCTAAACAGAGATCACTATGTAGCTCACTATGATGAATTTTGTTAATTAGTGTGAGAAAAAAAAATCACAGCCATAAAAAAATAACACTGCTAGTCTGAACTATGAGGGTTTTTTAGGGACTTTAAAATAGAAGATTAATTGAAAACTTGAAATATCTTGGGATCTTGATATTTACTTTCCTGATTCTGAGCCACTAGGGTCCATTTACTTCACAATTTATCTTTTCTCTAAAATTATATGGCTTAAAATTCTATTTTTCTTAAACAAAAAAAATTCTCTTGTTTGTGCTTTCAAAAAAAATGCTAATGAAAAGGCCAAAATCCTGACAACACTGGAGCCAATTTAGCAGTATCATATGGTCTCAGTGACTCAGACTGGAGACTGTCCAGTGCCCTGGCTTCATATCCTAGCTATAGCAATGTGTGGTAGGCAAAAATTCCTGAAGCAAAGAGCAGCATTTGCAGTAGACATGAGCAAGGAGACCTGTTGGAAAGGCAGGCAGTGATCACACCGCTATCCCGTGAAGATTTCTCAGGACAAAGAATCAGTTTTATCTTAGAGTAATATTTAATACTATCCAGCTTCCAGTATATGAAACTTTCTGCCACATTTTACCTGTACAAAGGTCCAGGCAGAATTATCCTGGCCATCTTCAAATCCAAAGAGGTGCCTGCAGGACATAAGTGAAGATACTGGTGCCATTTGTGATGATAGTGGGGAAGGCTGCCCGACTACCACAAATGATGCTATTAAGCCCATTTACTCTCTAGAGCACTTGAATTAGGCATAAGTGAAGGATGGCTTGTCAGTGAGTGACTCCAGACTGCCCAATGACCCTCACTCTTACAGCAATGGGAGGCAGATGACACCTCATCAGTCAGATCTCAAAGCTGGGATTTGGAGAAACAGATCACTTGCCCATTATATCCTACTTCTGCAGCTTCACTGGGAACCTGGATGGCCAGGAATAGTAGTCTGCACAGCTGAGGGCAGTTAGAGAATTTACACCCTGGAGGAAACACCTCCTCTTTTCCATAGAAATATGTTTGGGAAAGGGGTACTGTCCTTTTAGGAGAAGAGTCTCAGCTAGGGGTTGTGTGGTAAGTAATTCATTTTGACTTATCTCTCCATATATGTGTGCTATAGGCTGGATTTGTTTTAACTAGAAGAGTTGTGTTCCTCCTGAAGTTGAACTATGATTTCGTTCAACCACAAAATAGGAGGAAAAAGTATCACTTCAGGTTTAAGGGTATTAAAACCCTGGAATTACCTGAAATAACCATGGTAACAAGCTCTGAAGTAATGGCAGTTGCTCATATTACCATAGAAACAGGACTTAAGAAGTGGAAATTACCTATAATTTATCTCTGTTTCTTACAGTGACAATAATATAACATGTATTTTGTGAAAAATACATATATTTTGCCTACAGTAACTGTCAAGAAGTTACTAAAAATTATTTAAACATATTCAAAAATATTTTTTATTATTTTTTACCATGGTTATGTTTTGTTGTTAGTTCCCCACAAGAGTGACATGCAAAAAAATGAACAATTGTAATAAAATGTAAAATTCATAGGTGATATAACCTGTGATATAATGCAAACAAATGATAAAGTCAAATGATGTTACTCTTGAATAGACCAAAAATATTTGTTGTAATTCTTGATAAATAGTTTGATCCTTGAGTAGCTGTGTGTTTGTACTCTGTGCCTGCTGAAATGGCAGTGGGTGCAGCAGAGCACAGGCTGATGGCACAAGTCCCAAACAGGTACAGGCCCTTTCCTTGGCTGGTGGACAACTGTGGGTAAAACAGGGAAGAAAATGCAGTGTTAGTGAAGACAGAGAAGCAGAAATGAAGCACAAAGCCCCTACTTTGGGTTAGATCAGGCATCTCCTTGTTCCTGTGTTTTGTTTGAGATGTAGTTGGTAGAAGTTGAAAAGGAAGATGTAGTGATTCATCTGTCAGTCTGAAGTCCTGAGCTATTGTGCTCTCTTCTGCTTGTGATGATGTAAGATGTTAAGACCTCAAAGCCACAGTCATTCAGACATTAAGCTGGTTTGGAAAACTGGAAGACCAATTTTGACTTGTTGGTCTGTTCCCTCTGTTTTACCTGCTTCAGAGCATAGATTCTTGCTTCTTGGTCATCTAATGTGCTCCAGCCAAGTTCCTAGGGTTGTTCGAACTGGGTTGGGTGTTCTGCATGGTTGGGGAGGTTTAAATCAGAAACACATATTCTTTCTGAGCTTTTATGCACATGGATTAGCAATTTCACTAATGAGTCTTTATTTCATTTACATCAGGGACAGTATGATCTGCTATTTATATCAGCAGAGGATAAATTTGGCACTATCCTTTGTTGGCTGAAGTGACAGCAAGCTGAGTATGTGCATATCTGGCAAGGCTGGATAGCAATAGAACAGGTGGGCAGAGGTCACTGTGAACAGCAAAGAGGGAGGACCCCTGGGTACGTGCATGTTAGTGAAATGATGGGGGTTTAGCTCTAAGTATTGATGAATTCCTTCTCCATTAGCACAGCAGAGCCCTAATCTACAGGGAAACTCTTAATTGAAAAGGTTGAACATAGCTAATGCCACTGGACTGCTGTAACAATCCTTGTAACTGCAGGGATTGAAGTGAGGTAGTGGATGAAGAAGCCAGGTCTTGTTTTGCAGTCTTGGGTACATAAGGAGAAGGCTTGATAGAGATTGTGTCATGCATGAGGTCTCTATGGTAGGGACAGGTCTTCTTATAAACAAACAAACCGCAGCCCCTTCCCCACCCACTCCAAAACAACACAAAACAAAAAGCCCCAGCCACCAAAGAGGGAACACTTGCCACAAGTATTTAATGCCATCAGTTATCAAACCAGCATTTATGGTCATGAACATAGTACAAGGTGTTTCTTGTTAACTATGCTAACACTGAAAACTGTGTAATTAGGGACTGCTGATAATTAAAGCTATAGAAATCTCAATATAAATAGCTAGTTAAAACAGCAAGATTTCACTCTTCCTATTATGTCTACAGATTTGGGGTTAGGTTTAATTGAATTCCTTAAGGGAAGGATCATTAGCAATTATTCAAATTCTTTAAACACATTTAAATAATGCCATTAAATAACTATATGGCAGAAGGAAAAAATAGTGACCAAAACACATTTTAATGTTAGAATGAAAGATTCAGCTTTGATAATTCCTCCAGCCTTTTAAAAACTGCTTGTATTTAAGTAGCAATGAAAAAATATAAACCAGCACATATTTCATTGCAGAGGAAATAAATGAAGCCAAGTCTGAAGAGGCTTGTGTTTAATCATAAAATGCACAACATTTTTCTGTAGTGAATTAGCCATTTGTCTTACTAATGCAAAGCCTCAAGAGAGCTAGAGGCACAGGGGACATTCAGTGGTTGTACATGTGTGACCTCTAGGGACCTTGGTAAAAATTCTGCAAGGACACCAAAAGGTCTGGTTTCAGAGTCCCTCCTCATGTGTCAGTGAATGTGATCCTGAGGTTGCAATCAAACCTCACTTCTCCTCTGTGTCTTTAGCATATCAGTCGAAGAGCAAATTATGACTTTGGGCTGGAAGAAAATGAATGAGGCACCATGAGGTTTTGTTGTAAGGTGATTTGTCATGTGGCTTTGCAGCATATCTCCTAATTCACATATAGTAAACTTAGAGATACAGACTGGTGAAGGAGGGATGAAATAGTAAATCTATGTTACCAGGTATATTAAAAGGACTCCACATGGAGTGACAAAGAAGAAACCCACCAAAAATTATACTCCTCCAGATGCTCATAGCTTGCTGCAATACCTTTTTCCTCTCTTCTACCAAGCCCAGGGTTAAACCAGCAAACTTAAGAATTAGAGGAGCAGCGTAGGGTTAATATAACACCAAGAAATAGGGTACAGACTGAGTCATCTGTGCAAAATATTGAGTGCTACAACTATTATTGAGGCTTTTTTTTATTCTAATGGTATTATCTTTTCCTTTTTTGTAACATCTCTGGACTGACAGCAATCAGATTTAAAATTTCAGCTGCATAAATTCCTGCTTTTAAACATAGGATGTGTTTCTTCATTATTCATGAACAAGATTTTGAGCTCAACAAAATGCCCTTCCTGCTCTCAAAAGTGTGGGCAAAAGCTTAGTTTTTAAAACCATGGACAGATTTTTCAAATACTTGCTTGTGCTTGTGTCCAACTCTAGCAATCCAGAACCTCAGGTCCCCACTTACCCTCCTGAAAGCAGTTGAATCACTTCATTTCAAAATCTGCTGTCACCAAACTAGTTCAATTAGTTACCCAACTTAGTGCAAATAAGCCCTTTAGGAGGCACAAAGCTGCACAATGGGCATCTTCATGAATCTCTGTGTGGAAAAATTTAAGTCTTTAATCTGCAAGTATGTTTTTCATGTTATCTGCTTGAAAAAGTATTTTCTTGGGGCAAGGACTGAGTACTTGTTTGCATTATTTCTAGTGCTGCTGACTGATAGGAGCCATAAGCAAAATCACCAAGCAAATATGTTAGTCCAAATAAGGATGATTTGTTTGTTGAAAGAAAAAGACACAGTGGTTGCAACTTGTTATCACTGTCTCAGAGATAATGATATCCATCTTTGTTAAAAAATAATCTCTTTAAAAGTGCTGTAATTATAATTGAGTGGGTATTAAAATAATCCACCCTGCTTCAAGTTCTATTAAAATACCAGTGATTAGGAGGATAATTAATTAAACCAAAAGGTTTTTCTATTGGCACTTTTGAGACGCTCCCATAATCTATGTTGTACAAATTTTCTTCTTGTAAGGGTCCAGGGAGAGATGAAAACAAGATCTTTACAAATTAAATAGGAGATTGACGAAACTCATTACTCATATGCTGTGACCTGACTGGTACCCACAGTGCCAAACGGTATTCCAGTGTTCAACACAGGTTTCCAAACATTCTGATCCTTTGGCCACTTCCTCCTTCCAAGTAACCACCAGAAGATCAGGGTCTGTCAAAATCCTTGGACTGATACTTGAGTTTCCAAGACTGAGCTTTAGAAAAACCTGAATGAAGCCTTGGAAGGCTGTGGCTCCTTAGCTGACTAATTTCTGAGCCAGCCATCAGCATCAGTGTTCTGGGGATTCTCAGTACAACAAATTTTACATGGATAGAGAGACTGTGCAGAGCTGTTGATCCCATGCCACTAGAAACTGAGGGCCTGCATGACAGAAACAATAGTGACACCAGAGTAGAGCAATTGAAACAAGACTGCCAGAAAGCTCACAATAACTGGAAAGGGGCAAAGGGAATACAAGAGGATGAGAAATGAAAACAAAACAAGAACTTAAAATATGAGTAACTGGTCCCATTCTTATATACATTGGTATAGAGTCAGCACAGCTGTTCTGGCAATTATTCTAATTCAAATTTAAAATTTGGGTTGTCATAAAGTAATGTGTCTCAGAGGGACATCTCTTTCTTGCTTCAGTTTGATCTACTCATTTAACACCATTTGCCTTGCAAATAGGAGAGAAAACATCTGGAGGAGAGTTAAAATAGCAGGAGGAAGGAGAAGAGGAAACCTACTCTCTGTGAACAAATTCTTGCTTCAGTAATAAAGTTTCTTTTCAGACAAGCAGCAAATGTGGTACAGATGGATACAAAGTAGTATAGTGAAGCTCTGTGGCCTTTGTGAAAGGCAGAATAGATGTTTGAATACTTGCTATAACCTTTTTCACTCATATTCTGTAAAGAAATATTGAGAATAGGAAAGTTCCTCTTGAACAAAAAAAAAGCTGTCTGCAAGGGACGCTTTCACTTATGCTTACATATATGTAGTTCCACAGCCTGGGTGGTGGAAACCAGAACAGCATAACAGAATAATCTCAAATATTTTCTCTGCTCTGGGTTTTTTCACTGGCTCTACCAGGATCTTGCTGAAAACAGGTGTCTCAGCAGTTGGTATTTCCCACAGGATCTAGAGCTAGAATCATAGAATCTTTTAGGTTGGAAATGACCTATTAAATCATAGTCCAGCCATAAACCCAACACTGCCAAGTCCACCAGTAAACCATGCCCTGAAGTGCCACATCTACACTACTTTTAAATAACTCCAGGAAAGATGACTCAACCACATTCCTGGGTAACACCTGGTATCCCTGCAAGGATATTTCCCTGTCCCAATACTTGACAACCCTTCTGGTGAAGAAGTTTTTCCTTAATATCTAAATTGCCCCTGGAACAATTTGAGGCCATTTACCCTAGTCTTACTGCTTGTTACTTGGGAGAAGAGACTGACACTCACCATCTACATCCTTTCAGGTAGTTATAGAAAGCAGCTTGGTGTCATCAGCAAACAGACTGAGGACACAATTGAACCCTTTGTCCAGGCCATTTGTAAAAATATTAAACAAAACTGGCCCCAGTAGAGACGTGGGGAACGCCCCTTGTGACCTGGTAGTAAATGTCTAACACTAACTGAACCACACACAAAAAACCCCAAAAAACAACCAGCAGCAAACAAGCCACCAAACCTCATACACACCACATTTTGTGGCTAATGTGAAGCTTTGGCTTTTTTTGACTAGGGCCTCTGTCTCTATATAAAGCTGTGGATAAACCAAAGCCCTTGCAAGTGCCCCCGAAAAAAATTGCGTCAGTATTTTGAGTGCTGCCTTGTAACATGCTGTGAAAATGTGTTAGCAGCTGTAAAGCAACACAAAACAACAGACTCTTACAAATGTAGTGTACTGGCCCTTCATGTGGCCAAAAGTTAATCCTTTTGTAAGTGAGATGGTTCAACAGGACAAATAGTCATTACACATGGTTTAATTATCCCTTTTCCCCCCTAAGTTTAAACATGGAAAAGGAATAAACAATGTTTGTCGCATATTGTGGGCTGTGAAGTTGAAGGGATGGAAGCAGATCTCCTGTGAGGAAAAACTGAAAGATCCAGTAATGTGGAGCTTGGGGAAGAGAAGGCTCAGGAGGAGCTGATAAAAGTATAGAAATACCTGAAGGGAAGGTGCAAAGAAGATGGAGCCAGACCATTTTTGGTGATTCCTAGTGACAGGGCAGGAGGCAATGGGCACAAACTGAAACAGAGGAAGCTGTCTCTAGATCAGGAAACACTTTTTTACTATGAGAGTGACTGAGCCTTGGTACAGGTTGTCTAGTGAAGTCGTGGAGTCTCCATTCTTGGAGATATTCAAAATTCATCTGGTTCTGGGCAGCCTGCTCTAGGTGACCTGGCTTGAGTAGGAAGGTTGGACCAGATGACCTCGAGGTCCCTTCCAACCTCAACTATTTGATGATTCTGTGATTCTCCTGTACTTACCACAGTAGTGCTAATCTTGGTTTTAGATTGCCTTGGAGAGCAGGACATTCAGGTAGAAAATATATTTCTTTCAGTTGCTGCTCCTCAGTGCAGGTCTGCTCAGGGGCAAAAGCATTGTTTTACCAGGGCACAGCAGCCTCTCCTTGGGCATCTCTTCTAATCATTGGTTAGGTGTGAGCTCTGAAATTTCTACTAGCTGATTTGCATCTGATTTCTTACCAATGTAAAATTTTCCTCTAACGTGAGAAAAAAGGGGAAGTGAAGGTACAAAATTGGCAGATCAGAAGTAGTGGAGATTTCTGTTTTCCACAAACACAGTTTTGGGGTATTTTTCAGTAGCAAAGCATTAGAGCTCCTGATGAAAAGGTGAAAAAATGTGAAACTGATGAAAGAAGATTGCTTCCTCTGCAAATGTCAAACGAACATATTTCTGTAGGATGTTTTGGAGATGGAAATTCTGCAGAGTACTTTAATTTTAAGACCATGGCATTTGTGAGTGGGGAGTGTGGGGTTTTGGAGCCTCATTTGTGAGGTTTTTGGTGTGCATGGTTGTGTTAGTGTAAAATGGTTCCTACTAGATTGGGGGCTAGATATAATGTCTGTAAAAAAGAAAAAGTTATCAGAAATTTCTGTCCCCTGTAAGTAAAATAGAATAAATGTTTCTAGATATTAGCTTAGTGAAATGGTCTCAGGGAAATATCTTGTTCAACATTTTTTTCCTTTGGCACAGATGAAAATTGGGTTAGTGTGTAGGAAGCTTTCATTGAGGCCCACAGTGGGGCAACGTCTTTACTATTTCCTTTATTGTTATTGCAGTTGAACAGCAGTGCCCCTCAAGCCACAGATCCTATAGCTTTGTGCTGCTGTTTCATCAGCCTACTAGCTTACAATTTGGTGGTTAAATGAGTGCAGAAAGAATAATTTCGCCTCCATATGGAAAGGTGTTCAATGTCATACACTTTCCTCAAAACTGTTTTTACCACCCAGAAGTAAAACATCAGCCAGAGTTGCTCCTTTGGTTGACCACACTCCAGCACTTTCTGTGCAAATAGAAAAAGCAGTGGAAGTTCTTCTGGACTCTGACAGCTGAAGTCAAAAGGACAAATTTAACTTAAAGAAGTTGATCCAGCTCTCTCTTCACTGTGAAGCAGAACCTGAACTTTAAATATCTGAATCAAAATCCCTCTTTGGATCCATTTTGAGGGCTTTAAAATAATTTCACTCTTCCCATTGTAAAGTGCCTTTACTACTGCTCCCAGTGCCCTCTGAACCTCCACTGATGGGCAGTATTTAAGCTATTCTGAACTAGAGCAAGTCATATCCCAGGTGACAGGCTGATTCCAGAGGCAGTGGCAGGTCTGGGATCAGCCCCGAGGTTACCACAAACCAGCAGCAGTTATTGTTTTATGGCCTCTTCACCATCCTTGCTTTGTTTTCAGACCTTGATTTGACCAGAGCTTGACTTACACTTGAAGGGGTGATTCACTGCTGGTATCCCCATATGTCCATAGTCATTCTCTCAGCTGACTTTTCACACAGCAGATGGTTTGCTTAGCTGTTGCATTCATACACCAGATTTTTTACTACCTTAATGTTGCACATTATCCGTGGAAGTGTGGTAAGTGAGGATGATGATCTCTAGTGATAATTGAAATTGAACTTCTGTGACTCTTGCTGCAACAGTGGTATGTATCTAACTTCCAGATTATTTTGCCTTATGTTGTTTTCTGTCCCTGTTCTATTTCACCAGAAGTACAGCACTGTAAAGCCAAATTTCTGACGACTATTTTCTACCAGATCAAAATAAACAAGAACAAAATTATTTTGTTTATTAAACCAAAAGAAAGCCCTATATAGAACTGAAGTAATAGGCATAAGAATGCTGGAAGTTTTGCTACCCTATTAGCCACTCAATTTCCCATACTTTAGCTGTGGAAACTTGGGCATCTGACCATCTCTGTTCCCTTTATTAGATGGTAGGAAATGCCACTTAAATCTCATGTCCCCTTTACAGTTAAATATTTTGAAGAATAGCATTTGTTCTTACATTTAACTGCACCACAAATCTGTTGCAATGAATACAACATGGAAATGGATTTAGGTGTGCTGTATCAGAATGTGTGCTCTGTAATTTATTGCTTGTACCATGCACTGTGAAAGTTGCTGCAGTTGAAAAGTTCATATGGTGTTGGGTGTGCAAGTGCTAAAGCAAAGCATGCGAATTCAAAGCACTGAAGACATCTTAAAAGAGATCATATCAGACTCTCCTTCTTGCCTTCACCATTCAGAATACCTCTGTTCAAAAAATCATTATTCTCTTTCATGAGATTCTTTCACCAGTGTAGGCTACTAGACAGGTATGGATTTCAAATATGACTTCAAACTCCTGTGACATTATAAAGTTCTGTCCCCAATCAGGTAGTGAAAATAAATATAGAAATGTGATTATCTTTTGGTCTCAAGGACTCAGTCTGTTTAGATGTCATTCTGCCTGATGACAAAAACTATTTTAAATATTTTTACATTTTAAAAGAAAATATTTTGATAAATTTATTTATAAAGCGTTTAAGACTGGATATGTTTCTTCAAAATAATCAAATTCTGTGTAATAATATTTTCTAATGTTTTCTTGAAAAAAGCTGCTTGGTTGGCATTGTTCTTTAACTTGTCTAAGAGAGCTGTATATGACTTGCCAGTGTGTCAGATTCAGGTCTGTATGTGCTTGCATATAAATTTATTAGCTACTGTAACTAGGTGTAGTTCTACTCATTATTATTATTATTATAGGGTAACCTGTTTAACCACTTTTCTGTTAATTATTCTGATGCAAAAGTAAATTTTTAATAGAAGAGATGTGTTAGCTACAGAGTTTCAGATTCCTTTCAAATTGCAATATTTTAACTGATTTAAAGTTACTTTGTTTAGTGTGTCTCCTTGGTACTGTGTATCATATATAAAAACACAGTAAAATTGTAAGTATTCTGAGTGACCGAGTTACAGCAGAGCATTTTAAATTTTAATGAGGTTGAATTTGACTTCACAGTGATAAAGATGGAAACCATCTGAAATTCAAACTAGGTTTAGCAGATAAGTGGGAGTCAACATGACAATAGACTGGAGCTGGTGGGGTTGAGTAGATGACTGAGGCCTTTCTGTCTCTCAGTTTTAACAAGTTGATGAATTTCTATAAGGGTGCTCTAGAAGGTGAGGAGGGGATGTAAACTGGCAGAGATGAATCTATGAATATTTTACCTAGAATTTTGTTTACCCCTGTGGATCATCTCTGAAGAGAGACTGGCATCTCCCATTCTTTTCCTGCTCCCCATACCAGAGACAAAAGCTGCTATCCAGTGCAGTGTCATGTCCATTTCTTATGAAATTTGAGCCAGTAAGAAGGCATTAGGACTAGCAGGCATTAAGGACATTGTCCTACATATGCAGGATATCTGAGTACTTGAACATACGTTATGTGAAGGAGTCTTTACATTAGTGGGGAAAAAACCCTAAGCCACAGTCCACCATCACCACCCCCCATCAGCCCCTCCCACTTATTGCACTGCTTATGCAATAGCCTGTTATAAAGGTTTGGATATTTGGATCAAAAGGAGTCAAGTAAGAAGACAGAGTTATTTTATTTGGGTGTTTTGGGGGGTTTTTAGTTTGGTTTTTTTTCCACTGGACCTCTAAGGAAAGGGTGTTTGCCTATAATTAAGAGCATATAATCAGGCAAAAGTATCTCAGTACAGGTTCTTCTTGGACTGTGAGCTGTTTATTATAGTGTTATTTAGCATTTTCTCACCTGGAATCTAGATATTAGAGGAGTATAATTGGAGCCTTCGTCTTGTGTCATCTAGAGAGATGTTACTGATGACTTCTTGAAACTTTTCTTTAAAGAAAATAGCAATCTACAGACCAAAATGATCTCATCTGTAGAAACATGTGTCTCAAGTAGATGAAGTTTTCTTCTGGATCGTGTTCTAGGCTTGACCAGTACTATTTGTGCACTTCAGTAATAATGGCTACATTAAAAAAAAAAAATCAGTATTTTATACTGACGATTACTCTGACACATTCAGTACAAACTCCTAAGAAACTGTCTGATTTTGTTAACCATTCTTTCACTTAACATATGTATTAATTCCTTAAATGCCCATAGAAAAGCCTATTTGAAAAAGTAAAGTTTTGAAGTTCTAGCCAATTTTAAATTGCAGCCAAAAAATGTTTGGTTCTTAGGTCCTTGAACTCAAGTAGCCACAATTTACCACACCTCAACTGAAGTAGTTATGGGAGCTACCTTAATTCTATTTTTGTTTCTGTTTTGTTATTTGGTGGTAGTTTTGGGGGGATATATGTTGTGCGTGTGGTGGGGTTTTTTAATTTTTATTTTTTCTACAGACCACCATGGCTAAGAGCCGTTGATTGTCCTGTTTCTCTGCCTCTGGTGTAGAACTTGTCTTCTGTGCTGTTCAGATCAAGGCAATGCTGAAATCTCATTTATCTAAGAAGTAGTCAATTTCATTTCTACTGGTAAAACGGAAGCCTTATAAATAAGTAGATGTCATTTCATGATTCATTTTGAAAAACCGACTTAAAAATGAGGAATTTTAGTATAATTTGTAGTAAATTTAGACTGGACATGTAATATCAATTAAAATACTCAATGCATTTCTGGGTTTAAGTGTTTACAAAGGACTGCTTTTTCAACCCAATGAATTCAGAAAAACTGTGCGTGTTTGTTAGCTTTAAATGAAGAAATCTTTACAATGGAGGATTTTTGAGTCTAGCAAATGTGAACAGCTCTTGTTTCACCTGTGCTAGCAGTATGACTTTGAGTTTTTGAATGTGCAAATTCACTTGTAAATTTTTAGAGTTGCTTTATTACATTTGGGTAAAATTTTTAGTGCATAAAGAACTACAGAAAATTATTTTTTCTCCTTAGGTGAAACTGGCCATAGTACTGTTTTCCAGTTAGGGTTTTGTGGAAGCATTTCTGTGCAATGTATCATAGTCTTCTTTCCATCTATCTTGATGTTCACTTATAGCTATCTCTCAACATGGAAGTTCTTTCAGGCAGCACTACCTTGTTGAAAAAACCTAAAAATATATAGACAGGGCATTTATTTGTAAAATATTGTTAGCCCAAATCTTGAATCTTTACTGTGGCTGCTTTGAAAAGTCTGTCTTCTATTTCCATGCTTACTGCTTGAATAGGTTCTAAACTCCTGATTTTTTCAGGTCATCAGTCTTTATTTCCAGAAAGCGGCAAATGCTACAGGCATAAGAGGCAGAAGCTACTCTCATTCTCCATGTTATAGTGAATTTTATATCTTTTCAATAAAAAATGTTTTGTCTAGACATATGTGGCTGTTTATGTATAGTTGTATGTGCTGCTTTTATATAAATCCTGATGCTTTATTCTTTAGACAATATTTTTCTTCCTTCCTTGTCTCTCAGCCTCAGTTCTGGCAAGCAAAACCCAGTCTAAGGCAAGAGTGCTGGTAGTAGCATGTTCTGTCTTTGGCTACCTGCCTTGCAGCTCCACACTGCAGGAAAGGAGGACCTGAAGAGCCTTTTGTAGAAAGCTGCTAGGGCTAAAGCCATGGTAAATAGAGGTAAAAGATGAACAGCATAAAGAAAATTTTTTCACCACTGCCTCTTTAACGAGTGCTATGTTTTGGAAGGCTATAGACATAAGAAATTTAGTCTGCTGCCTTTGGTGTAATTAATTATAGAAGATTGTTAACAATAATGTAAAGGGTCATTGCTAGAAGGAAAAGTAGTCTGTACCAATTAAGAATTTGCCTAATTGAATTCTCATAGTAGTAGAGAGAATCTGAAGAACTGACTAGATGGAAAAGATTGTGTGTTTGGTTTGTCAACAGTCCAACACTTGTGCTGAGAGGCATCAACAGATTTAGCTTGTGGCAAGGTCTGTTGAAGTATTTAGTTTGAACTGAAAAATAAAAACATTTGCTGTGGTTTTTTTATAATACACTGAAATTATAGCATTGTGTTCAGTTATGAGGAGAGAGTAAAATGAAATCAATGATTAATGCGTGTAGATTGAATTCTTTATACAGGACAAAAAACCCTTTATTCCCTACCCCTTTCCCTAGAGAACAGATCACTTTTTTCTATGGATAATGAATAAGTTTTGTAAAATTGCACCTGAATTGGTGTCCTCTAATACAGGATACTACTTTTCATTATTGTTGATTTGTAAACTCTTATCTGGAGAGATGTCTATGCATGGGGTAAAAAACCAAAAAAATTATCTGTAGAGGGTGACTGAAAATAAAGTAGAACATTATTTAGGTAACTGGGCATGGAATAGCAGCATTTCTGGCATCTCCAAACACCAAACTACACATTCCTTGAATCAGAAGACCTTTACACATTCCTACACGTATCCCTTTCTATCTCTTCCTTTTTTTCCATTAATATGCTTTCAGAGCAAGGCCTAGTATCTGTTATTTTCTTGGTAAAACCACAGGCATGGTCTTGTGTCTTCTGTATCTCTCCAAAGACCTTTCCCAATTCAAAAATTAATCTACGAGACAGTCTAAGATTTCCTCAGGGGATGCTGCTACAGCCGATCACCCTCTCTTTGCAAGAGAAGGTGGCTGAACTTTCTTTTATGGGGAGAAGGAGGAGACCGGGGACATATCCCTATGTACAGTTTTATGAGGAACTGGTTTGTTGGTGCTCTTAACTGTAAAATTTCCTTTTAAAAAAGTTGGAGAAGAAAGCTAAACGCAGAAGTGACACCTAAATTTCATTCAACTAACAAGCAGCTTGTACTAACAAGTGAAGGAAATTTTGTGTCCTGTCCTTCTGACCTCATTAGGAAACTAATTTTTGAGAATATTCTGGAAGGAATTTGTTGCATATTTTGAGTGTTCAAATATAGTAGGAATGAGGCTTCTTTACTTGTTCATTAAGGGTTAATTTTGGATTCAGCTGCAGCCCTCTCTGTTATTTCACCCTGTTGTAAGGAGGTACCTTGTTTCTGCAATCCAAGAAGCTAGAAAAAATATGTTGTTTCCTATCACACTACTTGCTTATTATTTCTGTGAGACAGTGGAGTACTCAATCAGAGAGGTGGTGGCATCCAAAAAAAAAAAAAATAAAGGCAGAAGTGTAGAAGCTAGCGGAATGGACTATTAATATCTTGTGTGCATTATATCTTCCCACTGTATGATATCTGGGGCATAAGACATGGGCTTGCCAAGCTTCACTGTTCCCTCAGCAGAGAATAAGGAACAGGGAAGATAAATCTTTTACATGCAAAAAGCTGTGAACTTTTCTTTAGGTTAACACAATTTTATTTGCTAAATTGTCATGTTTGAAGGAAGACAGAGCCCAGGGACAGAGTGACTAGAGACTCTGTATAGGTTTAATTACCCCTCTAAGCATAAAATATTAAGCACACCTGAATACTGATAAGTGCAAATAAATAATTTGGTCAATGAAAATGTCTAAAGGAGACTTGTTTCCTGCAGGATAAACAACTTCATCTGGGTTCTCATATATTTATACTTCCCACTAGGAGAGACAGGTACTTTAACTTACCTTTTTGGTGTTTGTTTTTTTGAGGTGTTTGTTTTGTTTTTTGGGAGTGCATTGTGGTTTTTTTTTTTGGGGGGGGGGGTGGTTTTTTTTGTTTTATTTGATTTGGGGTGTTTTTTGGTTTTGGGTTTTTTTTTTGGCAACAATTTTATTTCCCTTTGTATGGGGCTTCATGCCTCAAAGCAGCTGGGGGAGAAAATTTGCCCCTGTAGTTTGAGATCAGGATCACTGGGTATCCTTAAGTCTTCCAAGATGTCTACTGCAGGACTAAGACTCTCTCTGATAGCCTCCTCTGGTACAAATCCATGGAAATGCATGGCAGTAAATGGTTCAATGGCAATAAAAGGCGTATTCCGTACTTGAGCAGGAAGGATAATTACAGATATTTTAAGAACTGCCTGAATGTTTCAGAATTGTGACTCATCCCTGGGTTCTTCTGCACAACTGGTATATTTTTCTGTCGCAGCTATCTTGCAACCAGGACATTATAATTCTGTTTATATTTGTGAATGTCTATTCCCCGTATGGCTTAGCCTGCCTTAACAGTGTGTAAATACTGCTGAGTAAATAACAAATGAAAGGTGAGCCTGGAAAGACACTGTTCTATTAGTCATTAAAAAGCTCAGACACCTGGGATAGAATTTTCATGAATCAATTTTCTGAGAGACTTGCAGTGAAGGGTGAATGTCAGTCATCTAGCATGCTGATTTGATAATAGTTTGGATCTATTTCAGATACCTGTCTGCAAATCAGACTGAAAATGTTGAATTTGGAAGGAAAGGGAAATGAATTATTTCAGGATGTTTATGAATACCTCTAGTTACATTTTAGTTTAATAGTAATAGAAATCAGTCTTTTAACAATATGATGACTCCCCTCCATCCCACCCTGGTCCACACCCAGAGATATACTGGACGTGAAAAGAAAACGGAATCAACTTAACCTTTTGATCTTTCTGAAAAGGATTTTTTTGCTTTTAAAAAAAACATTGGTACCAAAAGAAAGGCAACAGCATGTATATATATCTATTCTCCCCTCTTCTTTTACAGTTCAAATTGCTCTCAACATACATCACAGGACTAAAAATCACAGAATTGTTTGGGTTGGAATGGACCATGAAGACCATCTAATTCCAACCCTCCTGCCATGGGCAGGGACACCCCCAACTAGACCAGGCTGCTCAGAGCCCCATCCAACCTGGCCCTGAGCACTTCCAGGGATATGGCATCCACATCTTTGCAGAGCAATGTTTTCCAGTGCCTTGTCACCCTTGCAGTAAAGACTTCCTGATATCTAATCTAATCTAAACCTACATTCCTTCAGCTTAAGGGAATTCCCCCTTGTCCTATTACTAGGTGCCCTTGTGAAAAGTCCCTCTCCAGGTTTCTTGTAGGCTTTTTCAAGTACTGTAAGGCTGCTGTAAGGTTTCCCTTGGGAGTCTTCTCTGGTGGGGTCTGTCTTGGGGTGACTTTATGATGCTGTATCCCCTATCACCTGCTCTATGCCAGATATGAACCCTGTGCCTTTAAACCGGGTCCAGGGGGGAGAGAAGCCGAGTGAATTCTTCGGAGTGGTTTTGTGTTCAAGGATACACACACTCCCCTGCATTCTTACAGCTGCAGAGCCGAGGAAGCACCTTCCTGCTTTTCCCAGCTTTCAGCTCCGTTTCTCAGGAGAGAGATGGAGAGTTAAACACCTTTGCTTTTCAGCTAGTCTGTGAGCTGAGGCAAGAAAGTTTTTTTCCCTGGGACTTTGGCTTCTTCTTCTTTTCTTCTGGACTGTTCAGCAACACCAGAACATCACCAGGAGGCCTTACACTCTGGCCCGGAGGGGCCCACGCTGAACCCCAGCTCTGGAGAGAGCAAAGCCGCACCTACAGAAAGGACTCAAGTTTTCTCCACAGCGAGAGGTTTTCTTATTTAACATTATTCATTCTCTTTTGTGCCTGCATGCACTCTGCTTGTTAAATAAACAGGGTTTTTTTTTTTTCACTTTCCTCCGAGAAAAATTCTTTCTGAACCTGGTGGGGGAGGGGCTGCTGAAACCTGCCTTCTATCAGAGTACATTCATTTAGGATGTTCCTCCAAATTTGTCTCAAAGGCCAAGGTCCCCTCCCTCACCCTGCTGGCCATGCTGCTTTTGGTGCAACCCAGGACACAGTTGGCTTTCTGGACTCTGAGCGCACATTGTCAGCTCATGTTGAGGTTCTCATCCACCAACACCCCCAAGTCCTTATCCCCAGGGCTGCTCTTGATCCATCCTCTGCCCAGCCTGTACTTGTGACCCACACTTAATTTCATGAAGTTCATATGGGCTCACCCTATTTTAATGTAACACATTTAGGTATAATTCGTCTGACTTCATTAATGTTCCTCCTAATATCTTCCAAATTGTCTGAGAAGAGTATTGAATGTTAGCACTGCTGATTTAAAGTACTTGCTTTGTTATAAGTTCTGGCTCAAAGTGAACTACATTTTCAGCCCTGTGCATCTATTAATAGTCCCACCTTCCCAACCTGTCCTTAAACATCTTGTCTCATGCTCCTCCAGAAATGACCAGCGTTCTCTGAGCAGGATACCTCTGTTGCTCCATTTTTACAGTTCCTGGGCTGCAAACTCTGGGCTTTATTGACTTTCAGTCACTATGAATGCTCCAGAAAAATTATAAAACTAGACCAGGCTTTTAATTTGCCTGAATGAGATTCTAGGTGTTCCTAGATTTTTTTTTTTTTTTTTTTTTGTGTTTAAACATGAATTTAAATTTTTTTTAATGTAACCTTTGAAGATTTGTTCAGTATCCAGTTACAAAGTCAGGATCATAGTAACTGTACTCTTACCTGAGATTAGTTGGATCTGTCTATATTTTCTTATTGTGGATTTTTCTTCTCCCTGTTTTTGGAACAAAACTGAGGCTCCTGAGCAAAGTGGTCTGTGAGGAGCGGCTTGCTGCTCTCAAAGAAATCATTTGATAAATGGAGTGATAGAAGGCTTCAGGGGAGTGCTCTGTCAATTTCAAGAGGAATAAAGTGTGTTTAATTAAAGTAATCTCTGTTTAGATTAAAATAAATCATTTAGTGCCAAGGGTGGGTTTTTCTAATGACTATGGGATGCCTTTCAAAGGAGATGCAGGAAGCTGAAATAGTACTTAAAACTCTATTTCCTCAATTCATGATCGATCACTTAGATGATGTACTCTGCCAAGAAAATGTTTATTAAACAGTATTCCACAACACACCAGTAATTGGTAGGAGATGTGGCACTGAGGAAAGAGCAACAATTCTGGAACAGAGAAAGGGACAGAAACTTTGCAATGTATCAGAGGATTGACTATTTTAAAGTGACTACCCATGGACCGCAGGCTGCCAAGTCCCATCAGCACTGTAATAGTTGCCAACAGAAATGTCCTGCAGTTAGACAGCCTCAAAATATTTGGTCTACAGATAAAATTTAGGAATATAAATGCTCTTAATGAGCTTGGAAAAAATTAATGATCCTGCCTCCAGTTGTGAGGGCAGTGTGATTGGTGCTTCAGTCTCTCACTTTTAATTTCTTTTCTTCTCTGCTTTTTGCCTTTTTTTATTTCTTTTTAGTCAGTAGCTTGGCTCAAACCCATTTTGATATCCCAATTTATTTCTATGTCTTGTGCTGCACAGTAGAACATAAAATTATCTGAACTCTGTAGTGGTGGGAGCACCTGCTGTCTCAGAGCTTTCTCCCACATACAGCTGAACATTCCCTATGCTGAAGTGCAGTGGGGAAACAGCTGAATAGTTCTGCAGAACTGATGAGGTGGTATATGATGCTGGGGATCAGGAGAAGTAGCACAATTTGTAACAGAAGCAAGCTTTGAAGGACAGAGTTCTCCTGGAAAAGGTGTTGGTGCATGCCTTCATGCCATCTAATGAGGAGTTGAAGCTTAAATTTCTACAGATACACACAAATTGGAGTTAGGTGTCTTGGCTTGCCATGTTCAAGGAATGTAGGCAATAAAAGAAAGGAGGATGGCACCTCATGATAATACTTATTATGACTTATCAGGAAGATATGACTCTTGTTTTTGTGGCTGGGTGGTCTCCTTTCATCTCCTTTACACCAAGTTAGAGTTAATCCACTGATCTTTGTAACATATATACACCCTAAAATGGTTCATCTAGCTGGTGAACCAAAGGTTTTCTTCATCCAGGTAACTGATGAGGCTGGGTCCTGTACAGTTCTGCAGTGCTTCTGTGAAATAAACACAGAGCTGCTGCTGTTTCTTGTGTACTACACAGAACTTCTAGGACAGGTATCATTTCGTAAAGGTTCTGCAGCTCTCCTTGGCTTCATTCTGCACTGAAGAAGCCATTTACCAGTTGGCATGTAGCATCCTCTGGCAGAATGTGCAGTGAACAAACCTGAACTGCTAGGGTGAATGTTTTCTGCTCTGAGGTGTGGTTTGGTTAATTCTCCATCCCAGATTTGACGATCAAACACTAAGCTGAGTTTGGCTGGATTCCTGATGTGCTCTGTATCTTTGAGAATTGAGTTATTACATATCAAATAATTGTGTGTGATTTGTCTTTAACAATCTGTGTCCAAGTGTGGTTTAGTTGCTGAGGGTAGTTGTAGTGGAAATTTGGTGGTTTTTTAATAAAAAAAGATAGGACAGTGGTGCTGGGCTGTGGATTATTTTTTGTGTAGAAATTTCCTTGGTTGTGCTATTTAATCCCTATTGTAGTTTAGGAGAGGTAAACCCCAATTTAGTTCTCCTGCTAAGATTCTCTAAACCACACTGCTGCCTGTTCACTCCCCCTCCTCCTCTTCTGCCCCCATAGGCGGCTGGAGAGGAGAACTGGAGACATAAAAGGCAAATAAAGGCTAAGATAAGAAGAATTCATTGGGAACAGCAATGAGATAAAATAATGAACAGTATTAATACCAACAGTATTAACAACAAGAGTGTGCATGGATCCTTCCTCTTCTGGTGAAGAGCTGTGAAGTTTAGTGATCTCTCCACTTATTCTGATTTTGTAATTATCTGTGTATTTTACACTCCTCATTTCCTTATACAGGAATAGTTCTCCTACACTTTTACAGTAAAATCTTTTTTTATAGAAACATTGTAGGAATAGCTTATCTCCTGAAGTTCTTTTTAAACTCTAGTAATAAACACTTGCAATTTTGACCTTCTAATATTAAAGCCAAAATGGCAAATGTGATGGTGGACTGCTTTCATCTGACCCCCTCTCTGGTTTTCACTTCACAGTCAAGCCCTCCATGATCAATTCACAGTAATTTGTTTTCTACAGATTGGTCCACTCTTTTCCAAGCGAGTTTCTTAGTTTTGGGGTTAAAAAGAATTTGTGCTGGATATTTCTGTATTGGTGCCCTCAGGGGGTTACTTGGTAGCAGGAAACAAGTGTCATGGCAACTGAAAGAAAAGCCTCTCTCAAAGCTGCCAGCCCAGCATGGTTCTCCATGCGTGGCTCTTGCCATTTTGAACTGCCATTAAGAAAAGTGATCCTTGGGGTTTTGTTCATTGTTTTGCTTTTTCTCCCCTGCAGCAGTCTTCAGTAACTTTCTTCAATTCTTGCTACTCCCTCACTCTAAAATTGGAAAAAAAATCTTAAAGTTAAAAAATGGTGGTGAAATAAGAGATGTAAGCAAATCTTAAAAGCTAAGGTCCTGGCCTGGAAAAAAAAAAAAAAAAGTAACAAGGATTATCTGGAAACCAGTAGGAAATATTGGTTTTTCAATTAGGCAAAAATAACTCAGAAATTTATTCAGTCTAAAAAAATTTGCAAATTAACTCTTTCCCCTTTACACAGGCAGAAATTGAACCAGCATGAATTCTCTCAATTTCTTAAAGCTTTTCTTTGCTGTGCATCCTTGCTATATGTTTGAGTTCCAACCCCTTCATCTGTGGGTTTTTTAGTGATTTTATTCAAATATTCAAATATTCAAACACCAGATTAAAAAGCAAGACTGCAGAGCAAATCAACATAGACAATCTTAATTAGCCCTTGCACGGGTACAGAAATAGTGCCATTCTCTTGTGATGTCACTCTTTGAGTCAGTCTGCATTGTGATGTTTGAGTTAAATAACTGAGGTCAAGAGCAGAAGGGGGTTTGAATGGGCTATTGATATCTGTTAAATATAAAGCATTATCTTCACAGCAACCTTGCTAATTTGCTGATGGCTCAAAGACTTAAGAGAAAGGCATATCTGAAGAAATCCTAATGTTAACCTAAGTGCAGTGAATTCTGTGTTGAATGAATAAACAAACAGGCTAGAAGCACAATGAAAAATTGTTGCTTGATCGTGCAATTCTGCCGAGTTTAAAGCCCTGTTAGAGTGCTGTTTACAGTCACAGGAGACTGATGGAAAATTTGTTTGGTTCAGCATGGCTGGAAGCAGCTGTGAACACTTCACAGATTTGGCTGCTGAGTTGGAGGGTCTTTGTCTTGTCAGCAAAATTTTTGGATGCTTCTACAACTTCAAGATCTGTCTGCTGCAAGAATTTGCAAATCTGCTCACTTTTGGTCAAATACTTTTGCAATGGCAAGCAGGGCTAGGATGAACTGAGCTTCTGTTTTGATCGTCAGCAACTGGATGTTTGCAGACTATCATGTCTGCCCATTCTGTGGTTCTTCCCAGGGTGAATTACAGAATCACTGAGGTGGGAACCTGCTCCTGGAAATCATCTGGTCCATAGTCCACTCCTCCCACCCCAGCTGGATCAGAGAGGGGTGTTAACTTACAGGAGGTTGCTCAGGGCTATGTCCAATCTGATTTTGAATATCTACAAGGACAGACATTCCTCATGGTTCTCATGTTTGATCATCTTCAGTGTAAAAAAGCGTTTTCTTAGGTTTAAATAGGTTTTCCTGTATTTCAAGTTCTCACCCACAAACTTCAAGAATTTACACCTGTTTGTCACAGTAGGGTGCTGTTCCCAGTTGATGCCTTGGAATTTGAAATCATCTCTAGGGACAAGGGCTACAGACCAGAAATTTTTCCTAATTGCCTATAGAATAACTCATGCTCCAAGATTTAGCCATCTTCATGGCTATTCACTAGACTTGTTGCAGTATGTACAGATTTCTCTTGTACTGGGGAGCCCAGAATCAGACTCAATGCTCCCAACTTCCCTCAGCAGTGCCAAGTAAAGAGGAAGGAACATCTACCTTGACCTGCTGGTAATGTTTCCCTAATTCAGCTCAGGGTACTGTTGGCCTTTTCTGCAGGGGCACATTGCTGTTATGTATTCTATTTGTCCTCCATTGCACCTGTAAAGCTGGTTTTTGGCCTGTCAGAATCATGTGCTCGTGGATGGGTTTGTTCCTCTGTAGGTTTGGGATTTTGCATTTTCATTTGTTAAACTGCATGAGGGTCCTGTTGCCTCCCTTCTCCAGTCTGTTAACACCCTTCTGCATAATAGCAAAACAGCCTGATATATCAACCACTCCTCCTAATTCAGTATAATCTGAAAACTCACTAAAGTTGCACTCTTTCCCATCATTAATGGGACTTGTCATGAAGAAGTTCAATTGCATTGGTCTCAGAACATGTCTCTTGGGAACACCAAGTGACTGCCTCCAACTGAACTTCAGTCCCACTGGTGACAATCTTGTCAGTTTTCAGTCTAATTCTCTATTTACCTACCCCATAATTCATTACCTGTCTACAACGTCATGGGAGATAGTGCTAAAGCCTTGCTAAGTTTGTTACAAGCAACATCCATTACATCCCATTCTCCCTGCTTCCTTATCCACCAAGCCAGTCCCTTGACCTTGCAAAGATAATTGGAGTTCATCTCACAATGATGTTGGCCTACTCCTTCAGCACCCATGAGTAATTCCCATCAAGTCAACATGTGTTCAACTTGTGTAAGCATTCACAAACTTGATCCTTGTACATAAAAAGATGTCTTCTCTGTTCTCATAAATTTGTTGGTAATACTGGCTTTTCAGAGAAATTGCTATGTTTTGCCTTTTCACTGATATCCAGTATCCAGTTGTAATGTCCATTAAGCTGATGAGATTCCTGCCATTTGGATCAAGCAGTGTTCATCTGAATGCTCTGAAATTTCAGAAATGTATTTAAATGAGAGAAATAATAGATGCATTTACACTTATTCCCCACCCTGCTCTGCAGAAAGCTCTCCAGAGCAATGATTTTTAGGTTCACTGCATTAAATTTGGGTTAGATTTTTTGGGCAGTTGTGGCAGTGGTATGTTGATGCTTGAACTGAAGGCTGAAGGAGTCTAAATACAGCTAAACTAAGGCTGTAGAAGAATGGAATTTGGGAAAAAAAAAAAGGGAGGATTTGTGAAATCTAAGTATTACCACTTACAAATAGGTGGAGAAAGTGCTCTGACTTGAACAGTCCAGTGGAAAAGAAATTAAATTCACTGATAACTGCCTCAGGCTGGACAGGAAGGTCATCTACATCTTACAAGATTCTGTTGTTTGATTTTTCTTTGCCATTACTGTTCAGTTGGGGAGCTAAGAGTTAACTTAAATGTATGCACTGGGAAGTCCAATAAAGCTCTCTCTGCAGAATTAGCAGTGTAATTCTGTTAAATCTGCAGTTTACTGTGAAAAAAGTGGCACTTCTGCATGCTAAACTCTAAATCCAGATTAGAAGGTGTTCATGAATAGTGAACAAATCCTGCTAGAATTATCCTACCCTGTTTTACTTTTCTAGAACTGCGTGGGTAAATTAATCTCACAATCTTACATAACTTTGCCTCTGTGAATAAAAGGCAGCTTGAACAATGGTAAACCATTTCAACTGTTTTTGGATTTTTTTAGTGTGTTATTTCGGTACTGGTTGTGTACTTTTATTCATCTACTATGATCTTGAGTTTGTTGCTGTCAGTATTTATTTGGTTCTGTGAGTAGCTGTGGATTTCCATCAGGTTTATGAGTGCTTTTGTGTGAAGTAAGGCTTTTCAAAACTTCATCAGGATATCATCACAGTGATGTCTTGGGGCTTTGGTTTAGGTTTTTTGGTCACAGTAATAATATTGCTAATATACTTCCTACTAATGATGTTATTAGTAAATTGCATTTACCATATGGTCTATTTGACTATAAATATTTCTCTATATTTGTTAAATCTGCTATTTTTTTGTCTGGGTATGGCAAACCTGATTGAGCTGCTATTAAATTATTGAAAAAACTGAATGGAATGCAACAGCAATAACAAGCTCTACAGTGATCAAGCAAGAGACAGGCTCTAGTTAGTTTTTTCCCTTCTTTTTACTTTATTCTTTGGTCTAATTGTCTGCGTCAGGATAGTTTAGACTGCTGACTGTAGCATGGACATGGAGGAACTGGATATGGACTTCTAACACTACTGTAATCTTTCTGGTGTGGCTTTGAGGCTACAATTTGACTTAGGTTTTTTTTTTTTTTTTTTTCAAAATCCAATGATACTTTTTTAAAAAGTATTCTAGATCTTTGTTTAGCGTATAATAACTAGTGTGTCTTTTGCTCAACTTTTTCTCTTAGCTTGGAGAAAGAGTCTCAGGGACAACCTTATTGTTTGGTATAACTATGCAAAAGGAGGTTGTAGCCAGGGGGGGATTCTGTCTTGTCTACCAGGTAACAGGTGACAAGACCAGAGGAAATGGCCTCAGATTGTACCAGGGAAGGTTTAGATAGGATATTAAGAAAAAAATGTTCACTGGAAGAATTTTCAGGCATTGGGACAGGATGTATAGGAAGGTGATGGAATCACCATCTCTGGAATTGTTCAAAATGCAACCACAATGTGGCACTTGGGGATGTGATTTAGTGATGAACATTGTGATGCTGGGGTTAGTGGTTGGACCTGATATCTCAGAGATCTTTTTCAACCTTAATGATCCTATGATTCTACTACATACATGTTATTCTTTAAAAAAACCCACACTAAATTCTTGCTAGGATAAACTTCATTTAACAAGAGGGATGATTAGAGGTCTGTTTTTCAGGTAGACTTATGTAGAGTAGAGATACACTTCCCTTCCCCTCCTTCAGGAGGCCAGTGAGGTGAGACTATGTGTCATTCAGCTAAGGCTGCAGTGCTGTAATCTGTCAGTCGTGGAGCTTCACATGAGGCACTGGGTGTCCACTGGCACTCCCAAAGACAAGGATTTTTTTCTTCTCTACTAGGTGCTAAACTTATCTTCATCTCTAACCTGAGCTATATAGTGCTGTTTTCCTTCTCCCCTGCTGCTTTTCAAAGTCCTTCCCAGCCTCTGTTTAATGGTTCATTTTTAACCAGTTCAGGAGTGTTGCTCAGGCTCCACTCACAGCTTTCTACCTAAAATGATCATCTTTGAGACAACCAAGGGTAAGAGCACTTTGATTTATAATTCACAGGAAGTGTGTACTTGTAGGTGTGCTGATGAATAGATCTTTGGAGATAATAGAAAAGCATTAACTTTCAAACAGAGTGCTGTCCTTGCTAATATCAGTACAAATACACGGCTTCAGAAAGTATGCTTTTGTATTGTTTCCTTAATTAAAATTGGAAAAAAAGTTCCCTTGGGGAAAGAGAAACATAGGTAGATCCAGGTAAGAGAGTTTCTTTACTTAGAGCACATCTAAATTATTCCTAGGTACCAAGGTGATGTCTGAATTTTACTTCACTTCTTATATATGACTTTATAATAATTACAGTATCTGTGAATATGGCAAATGCAGCATGTATTGTAAAGCAGTGGACATAAAAACAATAAAATCTCCTTAAAATATGCCATTCTCATGGGTCACATGAAATACTATATTCAGCTGTGGTATTCCTCCATCTCAAAGTCCGTGCGAGGAAACAGATGAACAATAATTATTCAAAAATTCTTGATGCTTAAGTTGAGATAAACTGAATGTAGGCATATGGAGATATGGGGCAAGGCATGCAGCCGTGATAGGAGAAATCTCTTCCTCGGTCATTTGACTCACATGAGGGCTACCTCACTTTGCTGGTGCCAGTCTGGTATGCTGCCACCCCCCCCCCCCCCCCAGTTAGATCTGCTCTATTCCTTTTTTTCTGGTAATCTGCAATGATGTTGGGCTGGGGCAAAAGGGAAGTCTCAAATTTCTGTCCCTTTGTTTTGTGTCCCAATGAGACAATCCTCTTTCCATGGCTGACAATGGAAATAAGCAGCAGTTTGAGTGGTGTGGCTTTGCTTTGCTGCTTTCTTTTTCTGCAAAGTAGTTGTTATTTGTAACAGAGTTGCACAACATAAAGTGCTCTGAATCAGGAACAATTAAAAACACGTTGTATTTGAGCCACAGCTTCTGACTGTGAAATTGTCCATGACAGGTTGCAATGGGCATACCTCTTATACTGTATTAACTAATTATGTCTACTTTCCTTTTTCTATTTTTTCGCAGTAACTGGAATGGGATTCTCTAAAGTCAGATGCTGCTGTGCAGTGCTTCACTTTACTCTCATAATCCACATTATCTTCTAATAAGATAGCTTCAAAACTAATCAGAACCCTTTACTGCAAGTCTCATTAACCCACTCTGCCTCAGGTGCTTATTAAGCATTCTCCTCTTGTATGTTTGACTCTTGAGATACAGAAGTGAGGAGTGCAAGATGGTGTAAAAATGCTACAGTGAACTTTTTTTAAATGTCCTGACTGGGGGAAAAAATAACAGATGTCTTATCTCATTGTGTCTTTCAAAACAGAGGAGCTGTCAGTGCCCTGATTTATTTTAAAAAGGAGGAAATTACCTGAGCTACAAAAATGTGCTGCTGACACAAGCTACACTCAGAACAGACTATCATGGGATGAATTAATGAAAATAATGTTGTTGGACAACTTACAGTACAGCCCCCGATCTGAAACATAAAATTAGGTAAGGAAGAACTGGTGCAGGATGGAACTGGAGTGCAAGCAACTTTGTGGCTGTAGAAGAGAATAACTTCAAACATCAACATCCCATGGTGGGAGAGTGAGGTGTGGGAGTGGTGGAACAAGGAAGGAACAAAATCTAATGATCCTGGGAAAGCAGGATATCAGTATTCTCCATGCTGGATGTGTTATCAGTATTTGCCATACTCGTATTCTTACTTTTGTCAGCTTTACCACGATACTGTGCAGTGATGATGGATCATTTACAGCCTCACACATTGTATGTCTGGCTCTACTAACAGTTAGTTGGGATATTAAGTGATATTAAAAACATTTGAGCCCAGGAATTTGATATGCTGAGGACTATTTCATCCGTTGTCTTTGGCTCTTTGGCTAGCAATGGCATTACCCACTGTCTGCTGTATATGTTTCTGTCATAATTTACCAAGCATTTTCTGCATTAGCCGCATCTTATTTACATATTGTATGAGAGAAAATAAAAGTTTAATTCTACCCAGTCTGTGTGGGACAAATATTTGGACTCTGAAGATAAAAAGCAAAATCCCTGTAGGAACAGACTTAAAACGTAATGTGTCCCCTGATCTTATAATGCCATCCTTTCTGTTGAATATTGATGGCTTTTTTCCCACTTCTTATTGAAACCTGTGATTCCTGTATTATTGATATCGCTGTTGGAACCTATGCTATGTTAGGGTCTAGGTCTTGTCTGGCCTGTAAGGAGACAGACAGGTCCTGTGTCAAGTGATCTTATTTCCAGATGTGGTACAGATGTATCACCCACACTATCATGCAAGAAGTGTTAGCGCTGTGTTTTCTCACCTGTGAAAATGGATGCAACTCTTAGCAAGAACACTTTGGAAGTAAGTGACTACCATGTAGTATACTAATATGAGGAGTGAAATGCTGAGCCCTGAGTGCTGTTATGGCAGTTCTTTCAAAAACATTTTCATAGTTAAGTGTTCCACAAGTTTTCCTTGATCAGCCTCCATCTGTTTTGGATTATGTCCTTTTTCCCTTATTTATAAGCATTTCTTTATGCTCATCACCATTAATTAGATAGCAACTAATTGTAGCCAAGAATCAATTTATCCAGCAGCAATTTATCCTGACTAAAGCAGAAAAAAATTAGGAGTGGAAGTTGTATTTTTAAGGACCAGATGATTTAGTTTCAGAGGTCTTGATCAAATTAAATGGAGGATCAAATTAAGTGCCAACTGGTGACTAAATTACACTGAAGACACTGTACTTGCAACAACTAGTTTTCCCATGCAAATGCTTATGAGGTGAAAATGGGTAGTTATTTAGAGCTGTAGCAGCTGTGTCCCATATTTTTGACTCTCTTTCATTCATCTGTCTCTCAGTCACTTTAGAGGAAATATTGCTTCTCCAGGAGACACATTCAAACTGCCCTAACGCAGCAGTTTGGTCTTTTTCCAAGAAATGCTATACAAGTAATGCAGTCACACTGATTCCTGAGACAGTAACTAAGGAAAGCAAGCATATCAGAACTGCCGGTATATGAGCTATACAATTGGCAGGAATACAAAACACAGACAGCTCAGCAGAAACATTGTATAGCTTTTCCTATCAAATACTGCAAGAATCTCTTGTTCACAGTCTTAATATACATAGTTTTAGAGCTCAACATTCTTCATTCAAAAGAGTAATTGATTTAAGTGCAGTATGGAGTTCTGTACCTTTGCTAGGAGAGGGAATAAGTAGAAGAAAATGAAGTGTGGTCTTGTAACCTGAGATATTAAAACCAAACCTGCAAATGGAGAGTAAAATGTTTCATTGAGAAGTACATTAATGTTCACGTTGTTTTTCTGCTCTACTTGCACATGAGGCACCTCAGGCCAAATGCCATCCATGGTGCCTGCCTCTCCTTTATGCAGTCATATGGGGTCAAGCAGAGTCACTAATTAACAGCTGGTAGAATGAAGTCTAATCAGTAAGTCCTGACAGCCATTTTGCACCGATCACTTTAGACAACTTTATGCTCTCTAAAACCCTGCTGAAGAAAACAGCTGAGCACTTCTCTCTGAGTTCAGTGGCAGATTTGTATCCAGAGATGCAAGGAGTGTGAAAGTTTCCTCCTAGTCTCCCATGCCTTCTCATTTGTCTGTGCAAGCAGCAAATCCTGTGAATCAGCTGAGTCAGTGTTTTCAGTCTCCAAAGGTGTCTTTTGTGCTGATTACTTAGGAGGAGTATCTTTCTTGTGAAATGGCTGAGATGGAAATTCCATTGCAGTGTGGAATTGCTGGTGTGGCCCTTGCTTTTAGGTGTCTGTTAGAAAGTCAAAGATAACATATTTTTAGAGAAGAGAACATGATATATCTGTAAAGAAACTTTGAATAAATCAACCTTGGTGTGAGGGGTAAGCATAAAATACTAGATCGAGATTGACCCAGAAGTTTGCCTACAAGATGAGAGTCCAATGGCCATTGACTCTCTCTCATAATCCTGTGCGATCTGAGATTTGGGTCCAGCATTGTTTGGGGTTCATCATCTAAACAGAGGATTCATCCAGTGATCACGAAGTTCTCTTCCTCTTTACCCAGGCTTTCTTGACTGCAAACTTTCAGGACTGCAAACAGTGCTATTAGATCAAGCAGCCAGCATGCATGAGATTGTCAGTGTTTGATTAAGGAGGTTTCAGATAAGAGTCACTGTTCCTTTCTGATGTAATACGTGTGTTGTTTGGGCCCTACTCATAGTGTTTAACAAGAGCTCAGGAGAGAATGGCAGTTAGGGTAAATAGAGAGCAAGGCTGAATCACTGTGGATTTGCAGCTGATGGTGTACTGATTTAAGGAAAAGAGTGTTGAGTTTATTGAAAGAGGTGACAGTATAAAAGCAGGATAGCAAAGTTGGCAAAACTAATGGGATGTGTAATGGCTAAGGAAAGAAAATATTGAGAGAGATGTGATAATCGTTCAGGTACAGAGTAACTTGGTAATGTTCCTCTCAATTTACTGTGATAGTTAATTGCAGTTTAGGATGTTCTTGGCTTATTTGTGATGGATCTCACAGTAATTGGTCATGAAAACTGTAAAACATAAAAGGGTAGTATTTAAAAAAAAATATATGGCAACTGTTATTGTTACACCCTTCTGGATTTTGGATTCTAGTGTTTGTCCTAGTTATTAGGAGAATGTTTGGTAGTCAGTAGAGTTATTTAATTGACACATTTTTATTTGCTAAGTTGTTCTAATGCTTCTCTTAGCTCTGTGATGCAAGTTTATAGCATACAGTGCTGATATTTACAGTGTATTGCAGAAATTTACTTAAGCGATAGAAAAAAGGGGACAACGCCTTTCACCTGTGGAGTGCTGCTGTTTTGTAGTAGCTTTCACTGATCCATGCAGTACAGCTGTGAAAATGTTTTCATCATTTTCCTAGGAAGAGAGATCAAATTCTTGTGGGTTTTCATGTCCATCACAAAAATCTGACTGCAGCCATGAAAGGACAGTCAAATTTCACTCTTGTGCTATGTCACTCTGTTGCTGACTTAATGAACATTGTCACTCTCTCCAGGCACCTGGGATAGCCAGAGGGTTAAATCCTAGCAAAGACATTTTTCCCTTAATTTCTTAGATTTTTGGAATTGCTTCTGAAATGTTGGCAATAGACAGCCTATGGTTTTTCAAATTGCCCACTCTCAGCAGACATCCTGATTTAAGGTGGCCAGCTGTTCATCATTACTCAAGGCCCTCATTAAAGCCCAAATCTGCTGGACTCATCATTTACACTCAAGTTGTGGAGTAACGTTATTTGTAATGCAAATTGGAGTTAAAGCAAATGCTTAAACTTTTTTTAAAGGTCCTAAATTTTAATCGGGTTTCTTGTCAGCTAAAATATCATTTTCATAATGTTAGGATTTATGCAAAGTAACCATTTTTTTTATGATTTTACTGAAGATTGACACCAAATTAACTCTTAGTTAACAATCAGTCATTTTAATATAGTTATTCCATTGCAGTGACTTGAGAAATAGTAGTGAAATGACTGCGTATGGTACTGCTTATATTACTGATTATCTATATTTTTATAGGAAGAAATCAGCAAAATCTTGACATATGGATTAATATCACTATATTAGCCTGGACATTATGGCAGAGCTATTGTTATGTCTGCAGTGTTATTGTTAAAGCTAAGAGTTGTGATTATTTGTCCTGCAATTACTGAAAGTACAAACTGTCTTGCTAAGATTGCAGCAGTGGGACAAGGCAGTCAGCAACTTCTTGGTGCTCTGGGGACATCAGAGTATTTTGATTAATGCTGGACTGCACAGAGAACAGTGGGTATGAATTAGTCTCAATTCACTGTTTTACAGTAGCAATATCAGGATGGCACAGATGTAAAAGGATGGTGTGTTAGAGTTTGGCCTGGATCTGCTTCTTTTTCTGGATTTTGTGAAGTGCAGCAAAAACTTGTATTAGAAAATATTTAATTGGCATTTTGCTTTAAAACCAAAAAAACCCAAACAAACAGAAAATAGAAAATGTTTTTTGTGTTCCAAACCCACACATGCACAGAAGTAGAAGGGCCTCAATGGTATCAAAGGTGCAGTTTGGCTAGGTTTGTTGGGTGTGGTGGTTTTGGTTTGGTTTTTAATGTTCACACTGCATAAACTCTCAGTAGGAAAAAGATATCATTAGAAATAGCGTAACATTTGGTCTTTTTGGTTTCTATATTATTTAAACTAACTCTTCAGTTATCTTCATTGTTCCTTAAATACATTTCTTATTCTAGTCTGAACATAGCCAGACAAAGCTTTAAGGTGCTGTGAATTTCACAACTTTTTGTCTACTAAATTGAAATGCCTTCTGTCAAATTTCTATTCTGTGTGTATGTTGATATACAGTTGAAACAAACTTTAATATTCTCTCTGACAGCTAAATACCCTGAGCTCCTTTGACTGTTCATTATACAGCATGTTTTCCAAGTCTTCAGTCATTCTTTAGGCTATTTTTTTATTCAGTCATATATTGCCACATTCTTTTTCGGTAAATGCACGCCAGATCTGATCTCTTAAATAATGCTTATTACATGGGCACATAGGGCTTGGGTCTTTACCCTGTATTTCAGAATTGATCCTGTAAAGCATCTCCCTTCACATCAAGTTTCATGACAACATTTTCTGAGATACTTAGATGTCTAGAACTCTGCAGCAAAGGAATTTGGATGATAAACCTGGAAACAGAAGTTGTGTGGTTGTGTCTAATACCTGGCGCAGAAGTCTGTATTTTTAGAAGATGCATGATTTTGTGCTTGAGGGGAGGGGAATGTTTAAAAACTGTTTAGGATGATCCAAATGTGGTGATGTCCACCCTCTGTTTATCTGTAAATTTATTGCCTAGAATCTGGGATGCCTCTCCCTTCCCCTGAGCAGTTGATTTAATATTTAGGAAGTATGTTAGGTCTCAGAACATATATCCAGAAATGTTGCTGTTCAACCATGGCTCTACACTTAAAACAACATTTTAAGGTCTATTAGTTTGGGAGATTTGAATCTGTGTAATGCATGCCCTGCCGATCTTGCATAATTATAATTCATTAATAAAGGTCAAATCTAATACTTTACAGAAATCCATTACGTTAACAAGTTTACCCTCCTATCAGCAAAAGCTCATTTGAAAGCAAGATTTAGAATTCATAAGCCCATGTTCATTGTCTTTGATTACATTGCATTCCTTTTAATACCTAACAGTGCCATAAATTAGTCATTTCATTATTTTCTTGGGATTGGTGCCAGGTCTACTGATTGCTGATGTCAAACCAGTCAGCCCATTTGCCTTTGTGAAGTATTGTTTCATCACTGCTTTATTTCCTTGTACTGCTAAACTTTTTAGGCCCCCAGAACTACTGAAAACCTACTTCAGTGGTTCAGATTACTTCTCAGCCAGCTCTTTTTTGTATGACTGCATTCATTTTGTGGCTTCTTTTGCTTTGCTTTCCTGAGAACTTTATTTTTGAAAGGTTAAACTGGCATTTATATTTCAACAATAACTGAAGATGATGCAGAAGTATTTTATCTTTAAAGGATGCAAATACTTTTCACTATTCCTTCACAAATTTCAGGAGAAAAATGTTTAATACTTCTGCTCTTTTTCATATCATCACACATAACTTGTAATCCATAGACACTATTAGTGAAATAACTTGTGTTCTTGTATTTAAAAAGTCTTTGAGTGCTACTCAGAGAGTTACTTTTATGTCTATTATTTGCAGCATAAAATTTCTGTTCTTTCTAGCTTTTAATTCATATCTGTCATCTTTGTGTGAGTGTGTGTGAATTGACAGATTTTTCTTGTCTCTCTAAAAGTGACTTCTTAATCCATGTGATTTTCATTCAGAACAGATGGACTGTGACTTTTGGGGACACCTCCTAGTTGTTTTAAATAGTCTTTAGCTATTTTAACTATAATTTGAGGTTTTTTGCTTCCCTAGGGTGAGTAGACTGATGTTTTTAGGCTTGGCAAAAGGATATGTTTACAACCATTACACTTAGATTAATAAGTTTCACTTTTAAACCTGTATGCAACAAGATAGTGACCTCTGACTCTAAGCAATGGTTAATTCTCTTGTTTTGGGAATTTTTCATCTGTCCAGGTGATGGCTGATGTAGAATGACCATGTGTTGGATGTGGAATATTTGTGAGTCAGATTTCTTTTATGTAAAACAAGTACAAATTGCAGAATATTTTAGTTCTAACCGAATTTCTTAGACCTCTAGTATTTGATGTTTAAGCCTTTTTTTCTCTGCAACAGACAACTTACAGAAGTTTATGTTGCACTTCAGCACATAGTGGTGGTCTGTAGAGATGCCACCTATTATCTTAGATGGTGACCATTTATCTATAAATGGTTGGGAGCTCTTGCTTCAGAGGTGAGATGGACTTGGAGAGGAGCAATACTTCCCTTTCCTTTACCAGCTGATTCCTATTGGTTGTCCTTAAATAATTACATTTTAAAAACATTCCACTTATAATTCACTGATTTTTAATGCTAACTAGTCTGGGTTGATGTACATGAGGATCCCTTTTTTCTGTAAATGGGTCCTTCACTGGTAGTGTAACCATAATTTCTTCATTTTTAGGCCACATCATTGGTACAGAGTCCCACTGTGGGCAATTTCTGAAACGCCTTTCTTTCAAGAAGTTCCCTGAAGTCCATATCTGTATTTCTTGAGTACACATGGGCCCAGAGAGGAAAAAGTTAATCCTGAGGGCAAAAAGCCCCACTGATGTAGTGGAGAGGGCAGATGTATCAGCTATCAGTATGATTTTGTCCTTGCAAGTTTTCTGTGTGTAAATAATAAGAGGAAATTCAGGAGATTATATTTGTTCAAGTAGATGCTGATTCAGACAAGAACTTAAGTGTGTGTCTCATCCTCAGAGTGCAAGAAGGCTCATCGCTATTCAACAAAGCTTTTATGTCACCACTTAGTGATAGGCACATGCTCAAGTGCTTCACCAAAATAGAAATGTAATTATTTTCTGTGCGTTGACTTAAAACACTTTGCTTAGGCTGGCACTTGTCATGTCTTCAGTAATCTGTTCCTGATTACTAAGCAAACGCCTCAGTCCTTTCCAGTGAAGGGTTTGGGGCTGAGTTTTACAAAACACATACCTGTCTGTGCCTCTGTGTTTGCAGTAGTGAACTTCAATGACAGATGGAGAGCTCAGGTGGGGAATTGCAAGCTATGGTTAGCAAAAACCCCTGTTTGCTTTCTTTTTACTTGTTTAATCAAATATAATATCAGACCTGATGGATTTTTTATATCAGTGCTAGGAAATAGCATTTTTACATATTAAAAGTGCTGCCTTTGGAAAATTCTTTTTGTCTGTTGCTTGGGTTTTTTTGCTTTTGTTCAATTCAGTTTTTGCAGTGCTTGGGTTTTGTTGGAGGTTTTTGTTTGTTTGCTTCTTTGTTTTTTTTCTAGTTGGGCTTGACATAATGTTTGTTTTGTTGTCCTTGGTTAGATTATTCTGGAAGAAAGGAACTGTACTGACACAGTAGGGAGCCTTTGCTTAATTGCTGAGGCTTATATGCAACAGGGCAGTGCTTCTATTTATTCCTATGGCAGATTAAAAAATAAAAAAAAAGTGGCATTTTTCAAAGCCTCCTAAGGTGATCTGAGTAGCATTTCCTCCAAGAGTGTTAGATCCCCCCAAAATAATTAGATTCTAGAAACAGTCATTGTCTTTTTTTTTTTTTTTCCTGAGGTGTCAATCTGTCAAAAGTCATGTCAACATCAAAAATGTTCTGGGCTGCATTAGGGGTAGAGTCTCCTTGGACAAGGTGCTGCTCCTCGAAAAAAAATAATATCTATATATGACATCTCCTTTTAATGTAGAAATAGAGAGTGTGGAAGAGAGTTTTGCTCCTACAAGAGTTTTAAAATAAAAATATCAATGTCTTATGAAATGTTGTACCCTAGGAAAATGGCACTGCTGCAGTTCATCAGTTACATTACAGACTTAATGTGTCCTCTCCTCTGAATGTTATCTGGGCACTTAGGGATTAATTGAGTTGTGTTGTTTTTCAGCGTGTAATCCTTAGTGGGTACATAGCTCACACTATTTTTAGGATGAGTTCATGTGCTTGATCCCTTGTGCTCTGCATGTTTTTCTTCTCCTTACATTCCAAAACAGATAGGCTGACTTGTTCTTTATACACATATTCTGCTCTGTGCCCTGTGAATCCTGTGTATTTCTACGGTTCCTCACAGACCATACAAAGTACTCCGAGTACTCTCATGATTGAGTGGTAACAGACTTGTAACCTTTAACTTGCAACAGGCTCACCTAAAAGCAAGTCCATCAGCTCCTGTTTGATATGAGCCAGTGCATGTCTGTATTACCTCAAGCTGCTCCACAAAAATATTAGTATTTTGTTGAATTCCTGCTAATATTTGCACATGTTCTTGTAATATATGGGCTTGTCTGTACTAACAGCAGCACTTTGTGTGGACAGCAGAAGCAACCAAATTTGAGGAACTCAGCCATGGGGGTGGCCTGGAAGAAATGAGATGACAGCAGTAAAGCCATGAAATAGTATTGAGGATCTGGGATGAATTATATCTTACCTTTGCCTTCCCCTGTGTTGATCTTTATTTAAATCTGTTTAGGAAAGGTGAGTGGACTTGTGATGCTGTGCAGTGCTGCTATTGAAGATATCCTAACCCAATTTTCCCTTGATAGGTCACTGCCAGAGTTTGGAGGCCCCAAAACCAACTAGGAAAATCAGACACAGACCATAAAATATTACCTTGATTAGCAGCAGAATTAAAATGATACTACTTTTGAGGTATTAAGCCCATATATTTGTCTTCTGCTTCAGGGTGTTCACCTATCTCCCTGAAAGAGTTCTTTGCTTGGTTTTTCAATGACTTGTATTTCTTTGGTATGTGCAAGGCACCATCTGGGAAGATTGTCCTTTTGGGACAGAAACCCTTCTGGCTGTGGAGAGAGATGATGGTTGCTCTATTGTCTACCCTTTACCAGTGAGAGAAAAAGAAATGACTAGAAGCACAAGTGTCTTTCTTTCAAAAATCTCCCTCCAACCTCATCCAGCTGGATTTCTGAAGGTGTTTGGTCCTCCAGAGGGAATTGGTCAATAGGAAAGTGGGTACTTGCCAACACAGAGCAATGGAGATCTGTGTTACTGGAGGATGCATGTCAGGCTCAGCCACCCGACAGCAAACAGCTTAGTTCAGATTACCTTATTATTCCTGGACTATACAATTTCCAGCCTGCTTGTTTGTGGATGACAATGCTTTATAAGGCATTTTGGCTGAGTAAGAGTGGGGTGAAGGAGACAGGGCAAATGAAACCTCCCGTTCTTTCACTGGAAAGGAGCTGGACTGATGAAAGTATTTTTTCTTTTGATTCTGGTTACTGTACTTCTTACAGGATGCAGGTGATCCTTAGCCTTTATGCTCATATCTCGGCATCCCACCAACTGTGCAGAAGGAAGAAAAACTCCCTTCTTTCCCCTGGCCATATTTCCTCTGAAAGGAGTTGAGTTTTGGGTTATTGTTTTGGTGCTGTGTTACTGTTTGGTTGATTTTGTTTTCTTTTTTCTGTTTCTTTTGTTTGCCTGTTTTGAGGGTTGTGACACTAAGCTCTAAGAAAACCCAGCTTGAATTCAGGTTTCTCTGCTGAGGGCCCAAAACCTGTTCTTGTTTGTACCTGCAGAAGAGCACACACAAGGAGTGGAGTACTTAGCTCATTAGTCAGCTGTTCTGCTCCCTATCATGGTAGGTGAGACTTGGACCCAGACTTTTTTTTTTTGTTTAAAGCATTGTTTTTTCCAGCCAAACCCTCCTTCTGCATCAGTCAGCAAGAAAAAGGGCTTAAATTTGTTGAAGAAAAAAAATCTTTTGCATATCTTCCAATCAAGTAATGAGAAACCTACCAATTTTCACTGAATTTGGTTATAGCAAAATTATAATTTGGCCATGGACATTAAAAATAATTTCTCAAGCATAAAAGTCTTGAAAACAGAATATGCTACACAGTGCCTTTCCTTCAGCTCCATATAATAAGGTTGTAGCTCTTTCTGCCTGTGCAGAACTTCCTTCCTGAGATCTCTGATCTCCAGAAAGATTGAAGAGAAGGCATTCAACTATTTCCTTGTGAAATGCCATCATTGCAGCAGGTTCCAACTCAAATCAGATTATTAGACTGGAGAGATGATCTATATGTGCATTATTATTTCACAGTCATTTGTCTGAGATTTAAAATACTGTGTAGATTTTAAGTTAGCTGGAAGGGTGAATGGAATGTCTACCCATGCTAAATCTAGACTTCCATGGTCATACCATCACAGCACTTCACAAATTACACAGTGCAGGACACAAGGCTGGATGGGCCATAAACTTTAAAGGCCCTCAGTGGGATATGTTTGTCTTAGACTCTTAATTATGGTAAATTTTTTCCTGATGATACAATGAGTTTAGAAATACAGATAGCTATGTGTGCTCGGTGTTCTGGATGGGAGCACACTCTGTAGCTATCTAAAATGAGAGATAGTCTGATGCTGGAATTGGAAAATAACAGATATTGCAGGCATCAGAGATGTTACAAATGAGAATTGATGATTCTCAACTAAGGACAGGCTCACGAGCATGGCTTGGATAATAAACATCTACAAAAATCTGGAGGGTGTCCACATCAAGCAGAAACAAAGTGTTGTGTGGGGTGGTCCAAGAAATATAATGAAATAAAATTTGGCAGAGCAAAAAAGCTGAAAATTGCAGAGGCTAAAGGGACAAAAATCCCCAAACCAGCAATATTCTCTTAAAGAAACATGCATCAATTTTCACTTTATTTTGAGGTATTTGGCTACTGGGCTATCTAGTTTGTCAGAAAGATTCTAGCACTTAGTACTTCTGAACAGGTGTATGTTTAGCATTCCCTCCCCTCAGATACAGACCTTCTAACTGGGGAATATGTTCTTTCCTTTAATGTGAGACAGCTTGGGTGAGTGGGGGAAGCTTTTGTTTGTGGGGATTTTTACACATGGGTTCTGAAAGCTTTCACTGTTTCTCTGTTTTTGGTAGGCTTGTAGTTAGTAGATAAGTGCATAGTTGCAAAAAAGAAAACCTGCTGAGGAGAGAATGGGAGGATGCTGACAGCTCTTTACTGTTCCTTAAACACTCTGCAAGGTCCAATGTGGCCTGAAGAGAGGTTTTTCTTTAAAATGTCAAGCACTGCTACTGCTCCTTTTCTTTCTGGTTCTCGGCCTCTTGCCCAGGTCTTCTGCCACACATCTGAAGGCTGAGAACAGGTGCTGTGCTCATGGAAAATACTGCTGCTTCTCACTCTTCTATCTCTTGTAGCCCTCTGTTCCCAAAGGGAGTTTGCATGTAAGTGATGCATAAATAAAACCATTGAAGCTTGGGCTGCAGGTTACCTGCTTGTTTTTCATGTCCTGTTGAAATTCTGGAGCTCCTCCTTTTCATCTTTGCTCTCTTGGGATGGCATTATTAAGTCTTGAAGTCATGAGGCTGCTGCTGCTAGTTGTTGCTAAAACAAAAAATGAGAAAATTATTTCTGCCTTCCATATTTATCAGGCACCAGAGCCAAACACATAGATCTTGGCTGCTTGAAGTCAAGGGTTCCTCTGTGAAAGAAAGTTGCAACAGATCTAAGTTTTTTCTGTGCATGGAGGAAAAACAAGGTGTACATAATCAGCTGTGCTTATATCTCAGCTTGTCTGAAAAAGATAAGGTCGTTCTGGCTGTTCCTAAAGGTCAAGCAAGGTAACATGATTAAGTATAAAATGTTTAGTGTGACTTCAGTCTGGGACAAAATAATGCAACAACTGAAACAGGTTCCCTTTGGTGAAGAATTAAATGCTGGAACACATATTCTGTAAACCGACATTTACAGAGTTGCCCATAGAGGGAATTTCTTCTTTTCTAGGAGACTGAAAGAGGATGCATGAGAGCTGGACTTTCAGGCAACAGCAGACTTATGAAAGCAAATTTATGAAATTTGACAGCTATTGCTAAGAGTGGGGAATAGTGGGAGATCAGTGGAGTGACTTGGTACCACATGGCAAATTATATAGGGCCTTAGAAGTGCTGTTATATGTGACTTGTGAACTGGTAAACTGACACATACCAAAATCCCCAACAAGGGGGACCATTACTGAGCAGATGCTTTTCAAATCAAGCTGTGAAAGTGACAGTACTCAGTCCAGATCTGCCTGTTCACCACTTTTATTGATGGTCTAGAAAGTAAACACAAAACTGCTACTAAATTGAAGAGCAGTCAGAAATGCACACTGGGAGAGAGATGAAAGATTTTGGTTTTATCAGAAAACTGTCTAGGGAACATATGTAGTGTAGTATATAAACACAGAGTGGAAAAAATGGGTTCTGAAATGTATTTAGTGTAGTGAGGGAAAAGGTAAAGACAGAGCTTGTGGCTGGAAGATAAAGGCCAACAAATTTGAGGAGGGGAAACCAGTGTGCACACAAAAATTCTAGGAAGCGACAGACTACTGGAACAAATCACCAAGAGTAAAAAGAGCTCTGCATCTCTCTTCACATCAAAACTGTCTGGAAGATATATTTTTAATCAAACAGAATTCATTGGTCCTAGGGGTATGTGGGCAGACTATTGTTATTAGATATAAAGCTGGACAGGATACATAATTTTAAAATGTCTTTGAAACTGTAACTCTGAAACTATAAACCACTGCTTGCAGAGGTTTAAATTCAGTATAAGTCTTTACTATTCACTTTGTGCCTTCCCACAGGAGGCTGAAGTGGCTATGCATTGCAGTAGAATCCCATCAATTTAAATAGCACAGCAGTACTGTGCAAGAAAGAAGAGTAACACATAATATGGAGCTTTCTTACCCTTGCTCTGGTGTCTGAGTTGCTATCTGCAGAAACAAGGTTTGGTTTCAAGTCAACAGTTAGTTCACAGTTTCTGGAGTCAGATTTTCTAGCTCTGAGGACTCTGATATGTCTTTGGGAGTCTGAAGAAGGTTTTTGCAGAGCTCTTTCCATGGGAAGAACTGGAGCTGCAATGATGTGGCATTAACGTAAGAAACTCTGTATTCTTTTTCCCTTCTGTTATCGTTAGAGAAAAATCAGTCTGCTATAAGGCAAGGAAGTTTTAATCACTGTAATTACAATGACGCATCAGAAACTTGTTGAATACCATCACATAATGCTTCATTAGAATGAGGATTAATTGTTCTTCAAACAGTAAGGAGCTACAATATCCTTTTCTACAGGAACTTTTGCCTTTAGGAGGGATGTTGTAATGAGTAAAACATATTTGGTATGAAATGATGTTTTCCCAACTAATAATAAATGTCTCTCTTTCTCCTCCTTTCTTAGGTCACGGTTGTATTTGAGAAATAATTCTGTTTCTAGCATGTTATTGCTTGTAAAATGCAATAGTTTGTCTCTCAATATCTAGAAGAGAAGACAAACCAGTAAAGTCTCTGTTCTGAAACTTGTCTTTTGCAAGCCAGAGAGCTTATCTGGTGAATTCAAAATGCCTTGCAAAAATGGGCTGCCTTTAAGAGATACAAAAAACCATGAATTCCAGGGATGATTGGAAGGAGATTCCTGGATTTGCCAATTAAAGCATTCTCACGGCCTTGGGAAAAAGAGAAAAAAGTACATAGGAACATATGCACTTGCATGTCTGTCTCTCTGCCGCCATAAAGGCTTTGACAGAATTTAGTGAACCACAGCGAATGTATACCATGGAAGCATCTGGCTTGTGGTTTCAGCTGAATGCCCTTCATTTCATTGTCTGTTTGCTTGTGTGTTATGAATTTCATGGACTGGCTCAGGTTGTTCACACTGCCTTGCAGGCAAAGGATGTTTCCCTCAGCACAGCACTCAATGTCCTTCACAACAGATTGACTTCCCTGGAGAAACACAAGTTTCATTCAAGCACAGATGATACAATGGAAATCTCATTCTCATGGTTTTGTGAATTGAAACAAATTGCCCCATTTCTAGTACAAGTGAGCATTCCAAATAAAAATATGATATGGAGAGACCCAGTCAAGAATAGATTATGTTCTTGAATTACATGCAACTTGTAAGCAAATTAAAGGAAGCTCTCTGGAAATCTTGCTATAATTGTTGCAAGAATAAAAGTGAAACTTTCTCTCTGTTCTCTCTCTAAGTAGCACACTAGCTTTGGTGTCTGAATGCCAAGGAGGAAAAAAATCTCCATAAAACTCAGTGGAAAGGAGGCATGAAAAAAATAGAAAAAATGAAGATAAAATCCTGACTTTTTGAAAATCTCAAATGTGAGTAACACTAAACTTTCAGTTTTTCTCTCTGTGTGGTCACTTCTTCAATTATATTGAATTAAAACCCTCTGTGATGCTCTTGTTATTTTAAGCATGTTTTCGATTGGATCTTCTGTGAAAAAGAGAATCATGAGCAGAACAAACACGAACCTAGAGGAAAGAGAAGTACCATTATGGCTCTATAAGAAATGGATTTGATGGCACTCTTCTGAGTTTGGTCATCTTTCTCTCTCTTCTTATCAACTAAGGAGAAAATGCATTTGTCTTAGCAAAGGAAATACTTTGTCCCTTCTATTTTTCAAAAGTAATAAGGATAATGAAAACTTTTGAGGGAAGTGGAGAAGCAGTTGAAAGCTGTCTTTAGTCCCTGGCAAAGGTATTTGTACCCTGGCAGGCCATTTCTCAAGGTCCCCGAATTTACTGTAGAAAAGAAAGATAGTGTGGGAGCTCAAAGTAAAGGAAGGTGAGTTTATGTGGGCAAGTGGATTCAGTCAAAGCAATTAGACAGAAGGCCTTTGTTACTGGGACAGGAAGGTATAAACATTTAAACAACTGAAGATAAAGATAGCGGGAGCTTTTGTGGCTGTTGTTTTGTGTAACTTTGTAAACATGCTTTATCTATTAAGTCTCTGTGTGTAAAACTTAATTCAACAAAGGGCTTTTATTCTTCATATTCCTCTGGTTTTTTACAGGCCAAAGCAATTTCCCTCCCTTAAAAGAAAAAAAATATGTATTAAAAAGCTCTGTTACATGCGTGTGGATAAAAGAACGCAAGTATTTTTAACCTCAGAAGAAATAATAAGTTAAAAAGTGTTTTTATGCTGTGGTTCATTTTAACTCACCATTACTCTTGAGAAATTGTTCTTGAGCACATTGTTGATGGACCATCCAGACAGCCATACAGAGGCTGGGTATAAAGGACCTGAAATATCAAAGAGAAGGTGACGGCTTAAAGGAACTGATGACTGGGGGGAAAAAAGGACCAAAGAAACACATTTTGTATTTCTGTTTAGGTAATCCTAGATTGACTCTTTTTTTCTGATGAAGACCAAGTAAAAAAACCCAAAGCAACAAAACCCACAAAAACAAACAAAAACCCCACAACAACAACAAAAAAAAATCCAAACCCCATAAATCAGGACAAAAAACCAACCAAACCAGAATGAAACCCAGCAAACAAACCCCAAGCAATCCATTGTATTTCATAGTCAGTTTGGCAGCTTGACTACTTGTTCTCTAGCTTTGGAGGTAGAGATCTTGCAGGCTGAAACACCTCACCATTCAGCAACCTATATTCTTGGGGTGTTCTGGTAGCAGGATGTTCAGTCTGGCATTTGTTGCATTGGCATTTTTAATAGCTGTGGTATCCGGTAAAGCTTAGACTTCACTGTTTCAACATCTTCAAGTAGAAGCTTGTCATTAGAGAATCTGAACTAGTGATAAGTGTGTGTTCCTATGAGCCAGGAAGATCCAATATGGGATACAAGTAGGTGTTCATCCATTCCTGAATATGCTGCAGATGCTATTGCTGAATAATTCTCCTTGTGGCTTCTTGTACACAATAAATAGAGAAGAATGGAGCATAATACAAATTATTAAAAAATCAATTCCATTTCTGTTTAGGAGATTCTTTCCTGCTAGTTAGGAGAAGCAAGAGGAAAGGCAGTTCTTGTTGAACCCAGGACAAAAGGTAAGACCAGTCAATTTGGCACTTTGTGTTTGAGGTGGTTGGAAAGCAATTATTTACACAGAATTCTGTAAGTGAAATCTGTCCTTGACCACATGTTCTGTGCGGGCAGGGGCGTGTGTTCATGAGCACAAGTATGAAAATGCCTAATTTTAATGCCCAGTTTAGATTAGATTTCCCTGTCAGGAGAACTGGGTTTCAGGAATCCATCCAGATCCTTTCTTCACCTTTACAGTTTCATTTTGATGGTGACAAAAAGATGTGTCTTCCTCGTCCATGGGGATTCTCCCTTTTTCAGTCTGGGATATGTCCTTTAATGATTTGTGAAATCTTACTCCAAGGTTTAGACTAAATCTTTCTTGAAAGATTCCCAATACTCAAGTGGCCAGTTACCTTTCTCCTACTCTCCACAGATTTTTTTTATTTATTATTTTTATTTATTATTTTATTGTTTATTTATATTTTTATTTATTAATTATTTTATTTTTGGGGGGTTTTTTTGTTTTATTTTCAGGTAGGAGAGGGACAATTTGCTACTTTTCCAAACTCTATTTCCTTCATCTGAAAATAGGGGGTATTCTGTAAAGAAAACTTCATTTGAGAGAATTGCCTGCACTTGAATTTACAAAGATGTAGCAAATAAACTTTCAAAATAAGTTTACATATACCAAAAAATATAATGAACTTTCATTCACAGAGGTTTATGATTAAAGAATTGCATACACACACGCACACAAAAAAAAGTGTCTTATTTTGTTGAATAAGCACACACATTAGCAGATGAAGTTTCTTGTAGGGTAGTGGTAGTGAACGATAGATGAATTATCTTTCCTCGATGTACTTTAAAACTACACAAGAGAACCTGCTTTATAAACTAGTTTACTGTAATCATGAAAGCTCATTAACAATGGAGACTTTGTGAAGTGAAGCTTTACTTTTCTTGGAATGAAATGCCCATTTTTGGAGACTTTATTTTTTTCCTTACTTGAAATCCCAGTACACTTCATGAGAATGTTGTTTGTGAAATTCTAATTCTGCAAGAAGAGAAACGAGAGTACACATTCAGGTAAGATTTATGTGATCTAAAACCACATAGGCTTCTTATTTCACACTTTGAAATGAAAGTTATTTTTAATCTACAGATAATAGGAATGTTAGAAACAACCTCCAGAAAATGGAGACAGAACAATATTTTAGTTTCCTCTGTAAAAAATGGTTTAAAAATAAATTGTTCACAGTTAAGTCTGTGCACTGAAAACAGATTTTTTTCCCCCCCGGTTATGAATGGAAAGATGTCTTCAGGGTATGGCTTAGAATGGGACCTTTACTGCAGTCTTTATAATGGAATTATTATCAAGGACCTCTATTATGAACTTGAATATTTTCATAGCTAAAATGCCTGCTTTCATTATTCTATTTCAGGCCTTAATATGAGATACTTAACTATATTTTCAATATGTAAGTATTTAAATATAAGAAGACATTTCACTTAAACTTTGAATTCAGTGCTTACAAAGAGTTAGGCTATTTTTAGTTCTTGAGTCCTTGTGGCAGATAAAGACTTACCTTAACAGAGGAGGGGCAGATTAGAGAGATGTTCTGTCATTGATGTTTTTGGGCTTTTATTGCTGTTCACCATTCTGTCCCCCTCCTCCCCTGGACTCTTCAGGAGACTCCAAAGATACCTTTCCTTGTGGCTGACTAAGCGTGACCAGGCACACAGTGTGCCCTGGTCAGTGCTCTGTGCTGGACTCACAAGGCTTAAATACCTTGTGAGAAGAAATCGTGAGTGGCAAGTGGATTTTGCTATCGTAATCTCTAATTTTTAGGCACTTAAGAAATCACTGCCCCTTATAACTGAGGCTTTAAGAATTAAAGTCTTTAACAGAGAAACCAAACAGTTCAGAATATGTGTTCTTCTGAACAGCTCACATGACAGATTGGGTTAAAAGTGCTCAGTATCACAGCATATCCAACCTGTGGCTATAAAATTTGCTGCTTCTTAATAGGAACAAAGGGTTTCCTAAAGACTAATTTAAAATATGTGCATAAATGCAATTAATATAGTTTCTTTTAAAATGTTTTTATTGCAAATTACTGTCTTTCAAGATTTTATTAGGTTTTTTACAAATGTTTCCATTTAAGACTGAAAGAAATGCACAACCTGTAATGATGCTAATGTGTTAAAACTGAGTAGCCTCAATAGTAATTATCATAGTTCATAGAAAGGTTTGGGCTGGAAGAGACCTCTTAATATCTTGTGCACACACTTTCCTTCCCTCCTCTCCACCATGGCTGGGGGCATCTTTCACTAGGTAAGGCTGCTCAAAACCCCATTACTTCCAGTTCTGGGAATTTCTCTGGGTAATGCATTCCACTGTCTCACCATTCTCAATTAAAAAAAAAAAAAAAATCTTTCTTATGTCCTATCTAAATCTAAAGTTTAAAATCATTTCCCCTTGTCCTGTCACTACAGGCTTTGGTAAAAAGTTCCTCTTTTTCCTATAAGCCCTCTTTATGTAGGGTCAATATGGAACAATTTTTCTGAAGCTAGAAAAGACTTAAAAGTAGCAAACTCAAACTGCCAACTTTTCAGAAGATAAGAAACATTTAGCAAATCTGATTTCTACAAAATAAAGCCTGTCTAGACTTATGGAATACTTTTGACACTGTTTCTCAGAAACATGTTGACATAATCTTTTTTGACTGCTGAAAATGACATGCCACAAGATTTTTACTGTCAGCAAAAATCTTCAGTTCTTGGCCAGGGGTTTGAGTAGTCCATAAATACATTTATTTAATTATAGAAAGTGTTTCCAATTGTGTTTAGTTATGCATACCTGAATATAGAGGAAAAAATATTGAGGAAACTGGTGAAAAGAATACTGCTTCTAGCAAGGTCACCTGGAAGCTCTTTTGACTTAATCTTATTCTGTTTCTGTCTAGTAATATTACCAGGGTATGGAACAAATGTCATACTGTGACATTACTAGTGGTTTATATCTCTAGCAGTGTTCCTGTTTTCATCATTCCCTCACCTTCATCTTTCTGAGGACTTCAAGGAATAAAAGAAAATCTGTAATTGGTGCTGTATCCATTAGCATAATTATACAGAGCTGACTGTGTAGTTGTCTTAATATGCTGCCCATACTGCAGCAACTGCACTTCAACTATAAAATGACTACTCTGGTCTTTTAAACCTTTGATAAGAGGGAGCATAATTACTGAATAATACCTCTGTGATCTTTTCCCTCAGCAGTTTCTGCTCTGTTTTTCAGGAGACAAGGTTAGGTTTTTTGTGTTGGAAGATGGACATATTTCTGTTATAGTAGCCCCTCAAATGAAGACTTTCATGTTTCTAGGAGTTTTTCAGTTATTCTTCCCTAATATTTCACTTTGGGTTTTTTTCCTCAGGTTTGTTCTATCCAGCATTTTGACTTGGTATTGTATTAGACCAAATACTTATTTGCTGCCAATTGTGTGGAGAATAGTCCAATAGTCTCGTTTGCTGTTCACTGCATTGAGAGAGACAAGACTGCAGATTTCAAAAGGAGGAACTAAAATGCCCTCCTGTGCACCCGTCTGCCTCCACAAGTCATAGGTCTTTAACATGACAGTGAATCAGTGAGGGCTTTGACTGCTGCAGTCTGCTCTGTATTTTTATGTAAGTGTACATCACCATTCCTTTTATTTTAAATTTTTGTTTTCATTTAGGACTGCGGTAAATTACATCACCATATACATTATCATAACCTCACAACTCTTGCAAAATTTATTTGTGGAGTACCTCTAGTGCACTGCCAGAACTCCCTGAGGAGTTGGCTCAATGATGTTTTTGTCATATTTCCTGCAAATTCCATACCTAGTACATTTCAAAAGTTCCAAAATCAACACAAGAAAGTGGTACTTGTTGCAGCTAAATTAATGTTTTCCTCCATTACTGCGTAAAGTTTGTAGGTCACCATATCTGAATACAGACTGAAACTAATATGGAAAAGCATAATTTCAGAACTGAGTTGCTTGGAAAGCAAGTCAGTGGAAATAAACTGCTAATTTGAGAAGAGTTAGCTGAACAAAAGTACTTTTACCTGCTGAAATTGTCTCCAGTTCTTATCTTAGGTGGGGTGTTTCAGCTGTAATACCAGTTATAAAGAATGGCTTCATCCTAGCACCAGTCATCTGTGGTACTTCAGTGATAACAGCAGTGTCTGCATGATATATGGTCTTTATCAGCTTTTTGCCTTTTCTAACATTAAGCTATGTTCTCAAGAGTCATTTTGTGCCACTAATATCACTATCACCAACAGATCTTTATTTGTGAATGAACTGAAATTGAAGCAAATGTTTTTTATAGTTCCATATTTTTCCTACTTGCAGGTCACCTAGGATTTTTTTTTTTCATTCTGTAGATATTATGCTTTGTTTGGGTCAAATTTCATATTATCCCAACTCTCTTGCTCACTGCTTCCTTTCAGGCAGTGAATCTCATTCTGCAGTGGTGGGATCTGATCTTGTACAAAATTCTTTGAACTCTGCAGGATGCAGTAGTTCCTAGGTGAAGCAAAAAATGTGTGCCTTTTCTACGTTGGCTTTTAGGATTCTAGTAAACTGGACCTCTAGGACTGATGCCCTACATGACCTCTGTCTTGTAGGAAACTCTCTCTTGCTTTCTATATAGATTTGATACATCGCTGTATTTTGATAACTCTTGTTTCAGTAACTGGGACACTGAATTAATGCAGTATACTGCTGTTAATTCTCAAAAACATCTCATTACTGGCTGAGAAAAGATGTTTTAATTCAGACACAGTACAGGTGAAATACAAACAAGAAAGATAGGCAGCTCTTATTCAATGGTGTATCCGTATCCAATGGTAAATCTGTTATTCATCACTACAGACATTCTGAAAAAACGAGAGAATTAGGGCATAAGTAATGCAGCCTCCATGAGTACTCCCGTATTTATACCTTTAATAAACAATATTTTAAAAATATTAAGTTTATATATTAAATGTTTTCTATATTTTACATAAAGTATCAAAGAAGGAAGGAGATAAAATTACATTCTCATTATAGAATAAAACAAGGACAAAATTAAGGTCACCTGAAACTACAGTGCGTGATGGAGTATTGTTTAGTGTTGGGGGGATCAGAATGGCTTTCATAAAAAACTAATTTGCTGACTTTTTGTGTAGAAGAGTTGTTTTGAAAAGTAGCTGTTTGCAAAAAATGGAGTGATTTCTTCTAAAAGTAACTGATAATTGGAAAAAGATGAGCAGTCGACGTGACTGTCTCTTTACTGTATTACTTGTTATAAACCGGCTAGAAACTGCAAAATGTATATCCGATCTCAATTCTTCATCTATAATTGTTTTTTTTTTTGTTGTGTTTGAGAATAGGCAGTATCTGTATAAACATTTTCATGGGGAGTTCTCATTGGGCTGCAAGATGACTTTTACTACGTGTTTCTTGAAGATTTTAAATTTTGTGCATGTTATTGATGCATTTTGTTAGATTTCTCTAGTTATTTTCTATATTGCACACAGAGAAGGACCTTTTTAGTTCCATGATGATGTTTCCAGCTAAAACCTGAAGACTCCTAACATGGTACTGTTTATCACGTCAGTGTCACTTTCAATGTGACAGAAGAGTACAGTCCCTGAAGGACCTTCCTACACTTCATTAACACCCATTAAAAACCATTAAAAATATTAATGAGAATTGATTTCTTCAATAAAAAGAGTGATAAAGATTAAATGTGGACCATCAGATAAATGCCACGAACAATCAGCAGTATCAGGGATGAATCTGTGCAAACTATCACCTTCGAACATTAGTGTTAAGTAGGAAAGGCTTTGAGCTAGCCATAAATTTTAATCCGGATGAAAGCCTACACTTACAAACTGATTCAAGTAAATGTGTAGTTTAGGAAGGACTCAGACACTTGTATTTCCAGCTTCAAAATTCCAACTTTAAGTTCTTTCTGCCTTTTCCCAGATTTATTGTTTTGTTTGTTTTTTGTTTCAAAGTATTAGCATTTTACAGCTTTATGTAATAAAAATCCTGAGTTTTCTATAATGAAAGGAGAAGTCTTATCCCTTGTTCTTGCAGAGCCACCAGGAGACAGTCCTGGGTTCCTTACCTTGTTTTCTGTCTGTCTTGTGTCTTAAGACAAAAGGTGGTTCTAACATGAGCTCGACTTGTTGCTCCTGAATGAAAATGGAAGTTGGGTAGCACCAGATGGCTGTTTTGTTTGCTTGCATTTGCTGCTGCTGTTCTTTAATCATCTGACTTGACACCTTGCTCCATCAGAGATACTGGATCTTGACTCTCAGAAATCTTTAACAGAGATACTCTGTAAATAGTTATGAGGTTTGTTCATGTGCGAAATTTGTGTTCTCTTTCACCCCTTATGTAGAGTATCTGGGAAAACCTGCTCTCTCTTCTGTCATTAAGGTGTCACTTTCATGCAAAAGAGTCAGAGGTAGAAAGACCTAGGGGGATTGGCTGTACCATTCCTGGTGAAGCCCTTTGCCTTTCAGCTTGCTCACTGTCTTGCTGAACACTGTGGCCAGAAAGCACTAGCTAATAGCCACAGAGCCTAAAGTCTGCCCGTTGTGTTCAGTAACTTGGACAGAGTCAACCACTTCTGCTGCATTGAGTACTGCAGTCCCACATGAAACAGAAAACCGTACTGACCTGAGAGGGGGAGATCCCATGATTCAGAAGGTGTGCTGATTCCTTAATTTTCCCCCAAAGTAGTAAATTCAGTAGTGTACAGCCCTCTTCTGAAACAAAACAAACCAGCCTGGATAGGCTTTCTCTCTTGAGGCTGTGAATGTTGTTTCTGAAGCACTCATGTCCTCTGTTGTCCTCAATAACTCCTTGCTTCAGTTTGCTTTCAAATTCATGTATGCTGCTAAATGAAAAACAAGAAACACCCAGTAAATTGTTGGCACTCCGTGATCAATTAATAATCATTACTTCTTTTCAAAGTGGCTGCAGACTGTACACCAGGGATCTGCATCAATAGCAAAGAAATCTGTCAGTGCTACTTACAGTTTGAAAGCTCTATCCTGTTCATTTGTTGAGCTCCCAGAGTGCTTGTTCCTTTGCATTCCTCAGGTTTATAAGATTTCTTTAGAAAAACAGAACAGCCTGGCTTAGTTCTGTGTGGTGCTTCTAATGGTATGTGTCCTATGCCTGATTTATATGTATAGCATTCCTGGGGGGGTTTCTTATCTTACAACTATTAATGATCTTACTATCTTATGGCTGTTACTGATCTTATTATCTTACACACAAGCCTCTTCAAGATTAGAAAATTCAGGCCTAGGTGACTCCCAGTGCAAATAATTTTTACCATCTGTCTGCTCTGAAACTCCAACAGCCATGGTTGAAGCAGGACATAAGCTAGCCCAAGGGAACAGGACCAGTGGCAGGAGTTTTAACAATGTAGAGTCTTGCCTGGGTTTTGAACATCTTGCTGCAAACTGATGATGTTGATCTGGTACCAGCCTTAGCAAATTAATTGTTGCATTGCAGCTGTTTATACTCATTATGTGTCCATGTGTTTTGTATTTAGACGGTGGCAACCTTAAAAAGCCCTTGAAAAATTTCCTAGTCCATGCTCCTGTCCCTGGGGCAGAGCAGCTATGCCTCAATCTCCTTTAATGATCTTTGTTTGTCAGGCCTCTTGTCAAACACTCCTCCAGTGGTGGTCCTGCCAATGAATCCAGGCAACCTTTACAATGTTTTCCCCTCCCTACTGCTGGAAAGATTGTCCTGAATTTGACAGCAAGAGAGATTCATGTTGAGCATAACTACTGCTGTTCATTGGCAATAGACATTGGAAAATAATTAATTTTCTTGTTCTTTGCAGCAGTCTGTAATCCACCTGGAAGATGTTGCCTTTCAGCCCTCCATTCCTTGTGCTGGGCAGCACCAAGTCCTGTGGACTTTCCTTAGAGGGCAGGCTTTGCAGCTGGCCGGGCATTTTTTGCCTTTCAAGCAAACTATCTTCACCTTCTTGAAAGATGGTAGCCAAACACAGGAGAAGCCTTCCTAGTCCTGAGCAAAAGGACAGCTTTCTGGTTTTCAGTTCTGTTTCAGTTTTCAAGACCAGATGAGGCATTCTTTTTCCAGGAACAGAATGAATTTTGTACCCATGGTGATGCCTTTTCCTGGTCTTAAAATCAAGAGTCATACACGGTTAGAAGGGGAAATGGGATTTTACCTTGGTATTTATTTTAAGGATCCTTAGGTGTACACGTCCAGGTCATATGCATCGAAATGCATTCCGCCGAATATGCCCCAAAAGATCTGGTATAACATTATAGGTTTTACTAATTAGCATATCTATCAAATATTCCCCAATGAGAGGCTCAAGTGAGCCCCCCTCCCCAAGGAGCCTTCCCCTGGAGGGTTCTATCTTAGTTTACAGAATGTGTTCTGGAGAGGACCTTGGGGTCTGGGGCACACTGATCCCTAGCTACGAAGCTTCTAAAATGTTTAGTCTCTCAGCTTGACAAAAAAGTCCAAGAATGTAGGCAAAAAGCACTAAGAATACAGAAGCAGTAAAAAAGGTATAACAGGGGTATAAAAGAAAAGGCAAAAAATCTTCATGGCATCAATGGCATGCAGTAATCCTCAGATCCCTTTCCAGAGAAGTGCTGCACTGAGACATTCTCCATCCTATATACTCTTTTAAGTTACAATTGTTTTGGATGAATGGCATTCTCTGTTTCCCGATGAATTTATGCACCTTGATCTCTAATGCTGGCTTTTGAAGCTTCTCCACACTTGATGCTATTTGCTAAACTAAATTCTGGAACAGATTCAAAGAAGATAACATGAGATTCGAAGCACACATAACAAAGCAGCAAAGTGATCTCATTTCAAATCATTCCAGATATTTCCAGTAGAGCCTGATACTAATCTAGATGCCCAAATGTAGCAAGCCAAAAAGCTTAACTTAATGTATTTTAGTTCTGTGCTACAACAGGACCCAAGAGAGCTCATTTCAACACTTTGCTAAAGCTCTTGATGATAAATTGTGGGAAGCAACGATGTTCTTTTACCAGCATGAGAATTCCCTCATGTACACTCTGTGACTGTAATGGGCTCCCCATGTGTGATGTATAAACTTGCTTCTTTTGGGTGGACAGTTTTATATGGAAACCATATCTATACAGAGATTGATTTTCTTTAGTTTCCTGGTTAAACTCCTTGCTATGCTCAGTTGTGCTTCTCACTCCCTCTTCCAAGAGGATAAGCTGTAAATAGAGGATTTACTTGAAAAAGAAAGGGTGCAAAGTGAAAAGAATTCTTATGTCTGATACTTGGAGAAAGATATGCTTCCCTTTGAAATTAAGATATGTGAAAGACACACATCCAGTAGAGTATCCAAAGAGTAAGGACTAACAGCTCTTTGTTTTTAATTGAATTACAATTTTTAGTCCTCAGAGAAAGAACTTGCATACTGATCTTGATTCTCACTGCAGTAAAACAATCATGGCTTTGTAACCCAGGTGAGAGGTTCAGAGCTGAGCTGTAGACATTTACCATTGTCTTGCTGTACTAAAGAGTCTTTCAAGTTTGTAATGGGATATCATTCTTTAGCTGAACAATGATAAATGTCTCAGAAGAGTGATGGATGTGTATTTAAACTGCTAGACAGTGGCTAGCTTCCATGAGTTTCACATTCAGTGCTAGTCATTTAGATGACCAAAGAATGACACCTTGGCTGGATGGTCTCTACTGTAAACAAGGAGTAAGGAAAGTTTTCGTAGAGTTATTCATCTAATTAAGATTGGATATTTCTAATGGGGGGGGATAAAGGTCTTGATATCTTAAGATATCTGGGTTTTTCCTTGGGCAAAAAATGTCCCTGTGCAACTCACATGGACAACATCATTAGTGGCTGAAGTCCTACTCAAAAATCACCAGAAGAGCTAGAGTACCACTAAAACATACAGCAAGTTGCAACGTACTTTTTTTTGAACTCTCCAAGTTTAAATAATCTCTCAGTGTAGTTTGTACTAAACCTTTTTCTCTGGACCCTGGCAGGTAAACACAATCTTTTTTTTACCTACTTCTTGGAGATTTATGATGGCATGGGACTGGGTAGTTGACAGAATATAGCAACGGAGTTCTGTATTATGTCCAAGCATTTGAATCTTTTTATTTCTGCTTAGAATTAAAATTATCACCCACGGTAACTATCTTCTGCCTCTTTATGTGAGCAACAGATAGGCTAAGGTAGCATTGAATAAATCACTGAAAATGGTGGTAGGCAAGAGACTAAAGTGCTCACTTGGAGTAGGCATGTACTGTGACTCATTGTAGCTGTCACTGGTGGGAAGAAAAATAAGAGGGTATTCCCTCTGCAGAGTTGACTAAGTTGAAGAAGTACACAGAAGACTAGAAAGAAAGTTTTAAAGCTGCTTCCCTCCTCCCCTGTTACTTGCTTCACTGAAGCAGTCGGATACAAATGCCTTCTATTTATTTCTTGGCATTTGAGTTCACCTTGGAGAATTGAAGGAAATAAAGCAAACACTGGTTTTAACAGAACTCTCCTTAATTCTACCACGTAATATAGACTAATAGTACTTTAAAATAGTCACTTGGAATGTTAATGATCTTAATAAACCATTAAAGAAAAAAGAAAGTGGTAAACTACCTCCTGAGAAAGCTGAGTTTTACTATAGGTATACAAAAATATCCATCTTCCGAAGAATTTACTTTTAAAATTGAGGTCCTAGATAGGTGGATGTAATTTGTTAAGAAAGAGATATCTAGCTATACTGATTTAAAAAAAAAAACAACCAAGCAAAGCCTTTCTAGTTTAAACAATGTAGTCAGTATCTCAAGAAGGAATGCCCTCTGGTCTTCAGAATTTCAAAATGGACAAGAGTTTTACAGTCTTGCCTTCCTTTCAGTACAGGCGCTGTGAAGTCACTCATTACTGCTATAAACTATCAGTGGGCAGAGTGCTCTGCTTGTGATCAGACACACAGATGGGCCCAGGATTAGTAGGGTTTGACATAGCAGATGAGACTAATGCCCAATATCCTCACTCTGGTAGAAGCCACTCTTCTCTTCATGTCCATAACAACTTGGGGGTCCCTAACTGTTCATCAGTGTTTTTTCTTCCTGTCTTAAGAGCTCAGTTATCTATTTTGGATCCCATAAGGAGGTCACCAGGAGCTTTGACTTAGGAAGACTTGTGTCTCACCTTTGCAGGTCTGCATTGTAAATGGGAGCAGTGACTTGCATCTACAGTGTTCAATGGGCTGATAACTCACTCAGGTTCTTCCTGGCTTTGGAGTTTAACAGCTGCTGCAGGTCAACTGCTGGACTATTTGTTTTAGTAAATTGCCCTTCTGTCTTTCATGTCATCCAGTATCACAGCAAAATCCCATGTTATTAGAAACTGGAAGAAGACTGTGAAGCAAAGCGTGAAAATGTGTATGTGGTTTCTTTGGTTTTCCACAATAATTTTAAATGAGTGTGGAGAGAGCACAAAGAGGTTGGAGGCTGAAAGGCTATAGTGGAGAAAATGGACAGGATGTGCATGTGACTCTGGACATAGCTTTGTTCTGCTGGCTCAGTTCTCAGAGAAAACAGCTCTTTATTACTGTATTAACAGCATTAGCTGTTACCCTTAGCAAGTCTTTATTCCTTACACACCTGGCCAATGGCCTAACCAGTATTTTTATACTTAGTCACAAAGAATTATGTGTTTACCCAAAAAATCCCTCCTGTGATGATTTAGCATTTGTTGTTTTGGTTTTACTTTTTTGCCTTGTACTCTTCCTTGGGTAAATAGTAAGGTTCTAAGAAAAACCACAAACCACCACCAAAAAAAAAAAAATTTCCTTTATTCAGGGGAAATGTTAGATTTTAGATTCTTATGTATCTGACCCTTTTTTTTAAGAGGTAAAATACAGAGGACTGAAGTAAAAAAAAACTCTCTAAACATTGAACACATGAACACATTTTGCAAATGGGAAACAAAATATAGTGAAATCCACAAACCTTTAAAAACCACATTATTTTATTGAAAACTTAGACAACATGGATGCTTCACCCAGCTGCACTAGCAGACAGAAAAAAGGTTGATTTTTTTGACATAAAAGTAGGTGTAGCCAGCAGGTTGAGGAAGGTAATTCTCTCTATCTACTCTGCTCTCATGAGACCCAGCCAGGAGAACTGGGTCTTATTCTGTGGCTACCAGTAGAAGAAGGCTGTGGATCTGTTGGAGTGAGTCCAGAGGAGGACTAGGAAGATGATCAAGAGCTGGACCTTCTCTACTATGAAGAGGACAGCCTGAGAGTGGTGAGGTTGTTCAGCCTGGAGAAGAGTAGGCTCTGGGAAAACCTTATAGCAGCTCTCCAGTATCTGAAGGGGGCTTACAGGAAGGCTGGAGAGGGACTTTTCACAGGGGTGTATAGTGATAGACAATGGGAATTGGCTTTAAAATGAGAGTAGAGTTCAATTAGATATTAGGAAGGAGTTCTTTACTGTGAAGGTGGTGAGGCACTGGAACAGGTTGCCCAGAGAAGCTGTGGATGCCACATCCCTGGAAGTGTTCAAGGCCAGGCTGGATGCAGCTTTGAGAAATCTGATCTAGTGGAAGGGGGATTGGAACTTGATGAACTTTAAGGTCTCTTCCAACTCAAACCATTCCATCATTCTAATTTACTGCATCTGGCTACACGACTGACTAAAGGTGTTCTCACTGTCTAGTTCTGCCCCTATGTCATACCACACTGATCCATTGGTTCTGTTATCAGCACTATTTTGTGGCTCTGTGCTGTTGGAAAATTTGTGAATTTACCACTGCCTCTGATGCTGTTGGCTGATGACATTTCTGGCCCAAAGTATTACAACATGAGGAAGCAATGCCCAGAATTAACTGCCGTGTCTTTAACTCTGCTCTTCAGTGATGATGTGATAGAAAGCCATTAGACCTTCTATGACATTGTGTTACAGAATCATATATTTGCCTTTGTAGCAGGTTTGGTTTGTAACTGGGCGGAAACACCAATTTAGTGTAGTGGTTTGGTCCAAAATACTCATTACTGTTTACCTTCTGTGAGATAAGAATTAGGAGAAAAGCAAAGCAGGCACCAAACTTGAAAGAATATAAAGTTTATTAATAGACCTAAAAGAGGGAAAAAGAAAAAATAAAATCATGCCACTCCTTCAGAACACTTCTCCTCCCCCCACCTTTCTCCCTTCTTTCACTGACAATGTAAAAAGACAACCCCTTCAGATGTTCAGTCTGTTTACCACTTCCATAATAACCTTGTTCAGTCCATTTAGGAAGAGGAGTCTCTCTTGCCCATGCTATGAAAACATTATCACAACGAGACAGCCGCCCGGGTTGGTTCTCTGCTCGCATGTGAGTCCCTTCCCCCGACTTGCAGCTTTTCCCACAACTGCTTTCGAGGGTCCACTCTTGAATTACTGGGGTACAATTTTAAGGTTGAGCCATTCAGAAACAAAAGTTCTCTTCACCCATCTCTGGGAGCATTTCATCTCTAAGAACAGAGGCCCTTCTCCTTTCCTGGGAGCAAAGGGTCTTCCTCATCTTCATCTCCAGGACTATCTCTGGGAGCATCTCTAGGAACAGAGGTCTTCCCCTTTCCATGTGGAGCAAGAGTCCTCATCGCTTCCATCTCTCCCTGTTCAAACTTCTCATGAAATTACAGCTGTGTCAGCATCTGCCTATCTCAGCGCAGGTGCTTTTGCTCACAAGTTGAATGCTCCACCCCCCATGCCTTCATGAAACTACAACGGTTTCATGTACTCTGATACATCATAGCTTTACAACAGAATTTCAGCTTTAAGCATCTCCTCTTTCTTCTCCTTCAGGTTTTCAGTTCTTCACAGCACTAAAAGGGTTAATCTCACCTTGGCCTTGCAGATGGAATGAAGTTTATCGCTGTTGGTCACATGATCTTTTGCCAGACAGTGGTGCAGCTTCAGCTGAATCTTGGCCGCACTGGAGAGGGGGAGCCGGGCTGCTCTGTCTGCACAGAGCAGGGCTGGGGGGGGGGGGGTTCTGTGGGTGGAACAGGGCCCATTGGCTCCAGGATGGCCGTGGCCCGGCCTGGCCTGGCCTGAGCAGGGCCTGGGCCGGGCCCGCCGGGCCCCTGTACAGGGAGGGCCCTGCAGCAACCTGTCCCAGCACCGGAAACGAGAGAGAGCTCTGCCCAGGGTTTGTCTATTCTTAAATGTGGATCACAGAGGCGGTCACAATTTTAAGTGGCTTAAAGAATTGTCCATATTCAAACTGGTCAGCTGATAGGTTCTGTCAGGTCATAGAGGAGCTGTAAGAACCCCTTTCCAAGAACGTAACTTCCAGGACTATGCTTTGCTAACCCATGACAGCCTTTTAATATTTTTGGTTCTTCTTTTCTTTTGACTTCGTGAGCTCCTGCACAGAGTGACAGGAGTGCTTTCTGCTAAGATGGGGGCTATTTCCGACCCAAACCTGTGTTATTGTCAATGATAGAGGAGTGCAACCACACAAGGACTAGAAGAAGAAACAGGTGTGAATTCTGTTTTGTTAAATGCTTGGGACTGACAATGCTATCTGATCATGAACTCCCTCTCGAATCAGTCTATAAAATGTTGTGATCGCAAGGGTCCATTTGAAAACTGGAGCCTTACAAGGAAAACTGACACTGGAGGTGTGGGCTGTTTTTCGCTTTTTCTATGCGAGAAGGTAAAGATAGTGGATATCAAGGTAATTTAACATGGCAATCAAGGAAAAGTGAAATAAAAAAAAGATACTCATCAGTTTTGTTTTCAAAGGAACCTATTTCAAGTTCAATTGTCTTTGAGTTACACAATGCAAAGAGGGTGAGCTGGGGGCATGCATGAAAGGAAGAATCAGCTGCTATATGATACAGTTGGCTGTTTCCTAATATTTCTTAATGAACAAGAGAATGAGACTGGGCCTTAAAATAGAATTTGGGGGAGGGAGGAGAGAATAAAGTTCCCTAAAGCATAATTAACTAGAGAGACACTTTTCTATACTCATTTATATTAATCTTCAAAAGTGAGAATAAAAGTAAGAGAAAAATACAAAGCAACTAGGGTGAGGTAATTTTCCCTACTTTCTTAACACTTACAAATTAAGTCTTGCTTAAAAAATAGGAAAAGAAAAGAAAAGGTTGACTTCAAGGAAGGGCCTTCAGGGCAACAATATAAAATTATATGGATATTTAATTGCTCTGTATCATGGCATCATAATTAAGACAAAGTACCTTACAATTATTCCTTCAACCAGGTTAATACATACAGCGAGTGTGAATTCAAAATAAAAATATATTAATTTTAAAGAAGATTAAAAAGAAACCCAAATCACAAAAACCCTGAAAGGCATTATAAATAGATTAACAGTATCAGTTTAAAGATTAAGAACCTTGTTAAAGACTGTCTTACGTTATAGACAGTGTGATGATTTGTTTGCATATCTCCTTCTATAAAGGTAGTTAGCAATATTTGTCATCTTTGTCATCATAGACCTTTTATCAAAGCATTAAAATGCTTGAAAAACAGGGAGCTCTCTGTATGTTTTTGTACCAATTTCTGAAATGAGAATGCCGAGTGAGGTAACACAGAGCTTGCCATGAAATGAGAATTTTGTTATAGCTAACTCCAGCATAAACTGAGAATCTGAAGGCTCAGCATTAGGTTTTGTGGTGAACCATGCACCTCTGCTCGTGTGCCCTCATTATGTAATCCTGTGTTTCAGAGTGGTTACACCACTGGGTGTGAGCACACCATTCGGTTAGGTGTCTCTGCCCTGGGGTGTATCTAATCTCTGTGTGATCCTGGAGCTCTTACACAAGCAAGCTCCCCTCTCTAGTCTATAGTCTGCCAGTCCTGCTTGAAGAACTTTGGGGCTAAAACTTCAGTAAGCTTGACACACATCTACCACTAACAGGGTGCAGCATCATCAAATCAGTTCTGACAAAGCTAAAAGGGGCCATGTAGGGTGTTGCCCTCCCATGAATTCATGCCTGGTTTTGGACATCCTACATAGGAAGAATGTGTGTGCCTGTTTTGAAAGATTTAGTGCTAAGTATCTTCACTTAAATCCTCCTCCACTGGCAATAACCTCCTTCACTAGGGAGTTGGCTGGCATCACTGTGCCATCTCTTTGTCATTTTTTCACTCACTCATGCCTATGAATTTGGGGGCTGCTGGAACTAGAAAATCTGGGGTGTTAGACAGCTGGTAAATGATGATTTCTGAGGATGTTGGAGGAACCTAAATGGTGGAATTATACCTTTAAAAAGTAGAGAAGTGTGAAACATTTGGAGAATTTGGGCCAAGTGCTCTACTAAATCAAAACTTTGGCATCAATTTAAAATTGTGTTCCCTAAGTTTTTAGTCAAGGATTATGCTCTCCTTCCCCCAGCTTGACATCTTTCTAAACTTAAAAACTGTTTCTAAAGATCTAATATATGCCTAACTGGACAAAATTAAAGTTCATGTTGCAACTGGAGTATCTGCTCTCCTATATCTCAGTTCAGTCTGTCATGCTTCCAATTCAAAACAGCTAAAAGAAGGTTCCTGAAAATATTTCTCTGCTAAAAATTTGTCACTTCTAGAGATTCTGGTGACACTGTCTTATAGTGAATATCACCCAGATAACATTATGAAGATAGATGAAAGGTAGAAAGGAAGAAAAAAATACAGGGTTCTTCCACTTGTTGTGCTGGAAAGATAAGTGCTTGTCTCTGTGTGGGTGAGCAGAGAACTTCACAGAAGTTTCTGTCACCGCTGTCTTCAGCGATGAATAACTGAAGGCAATCAGCCCTACCATGACAAGACTCTTCTAAACAAGGAGCTAGAACTATAGTGAATATGGGATAAATTTTCACTTGGGTGTAGCTAGATGAGGTCAATGCTGTCACCTTCATCTGTGAGGGATTTGATGCAGCTAGGGAAGTTAAACTCTGGGGTGAGAAACATACAGGTGTAACATTTCGCTCTTGTTAATGATGCAAAAATGAGAAACTGGGGTATGCCTTAAGTGCGTCTTGATTTAGGGACCCCAGCTTAAAGAAACCAAATGCTAAAAAAAAGTGTGACTCTGGATGTGGTCCATACTTCCATTCCTTTAAAATACAGCTTGCCTCGGTGGGGAAGAAGAGCTGCCTCTTCTCTCCCTGCTCAGTAGGTTGCTCTAGAAGCTGTGAAACTGTTCAGCGCTGCCCTGGGGGAGTGCTATCTTGCTATGGAAATGAATTCATAAATTTGACATTTTGCTGGCAGCGACAGGTGGTGTCTGTGAGAGCCTGACTGGCTGCCATCAGTTTGCCTGATGGATTGACTCCCATCACTGCTGAGCCAAAATTCATTGATTTTACTCTTGCCCTTCCTTGGGATGACCTTCTAAAGAGGGAGACTGTACTGATTTTTTACTTTTCCCCCCCTACCCTTCAACTCATCCCTGATCTCTTTTGTTTGTTTCCTTTTGCAGTAAGTCAGCTTCCTTAATCTCTGCTAATTATAGATTGAAGATAAGGGAGGTAAGTCAATGGGTTGAGTAGAAGAGCAAAGTGTACAAACAGCAGACCTTAAGACAGAAGAATCAGAGATTGTTCCAGCTTCCCATAGCTGGGAACTGACACACTGTCAGAACAATTGTATCATTGTCCCCCTAAAAATCCTTGTCATGAAGAGGAGAAGGTGGGGGTGGGCAGGAGCAAGGCAGACAGTGTAGAAGTAAAAACCTTTAGAGTGAATTCAAGATCTGGTCATCTCTAAGGTGGGTGTATGGTGCTAGGGGGCTGTTACTCCATTAAAAACAATAGAAAAAAATCAGTTTAGAAAAAGGGCAGTGCCAAAAAGCTTGCATTGTTTAATCAAGGCTTTTGCCTTTCAGGAGTGGGATGGTGCTAGAGGACTTTGCTACCCTCTATGGCAGATAACACGTTGAACAATTTTATTCTAGTGAGCTGACTTTAACCTAAAGCAAGGTAAGGAGAGGGTCTGAAAGCAGGGAGCATCTGGTCTCTGGGCGCTGTTTTGTCAGGAGTACATACAGTGGGAACTGGAACTCTTCCCCAGGTTTTTCTGGTGGTAATATGTCTGCTTCTGTGACAGAATCCACATCTCACCTAGAGACAAACGGGTGCTTATAAGAAGGAAAGGTAAAAAAAACATGTGAATTAAAAAAGAAATCTGTTTTGTCTTTTTTTTTTTCCCCTGTTTCTTTAAAAAACACTTGAATTCAGGCAAGTTGTAGCTTAAGTTTTGCCATCTGTTAAGTGAAAGTAGTGACGCTTGCCAAATCAAGGCTTCAGGTCCCATCTCTGCCAGGGAGCTGAGAGTTGACAATGTGCAACTACTATAGTTGTAACTACATTACAAATAATTTTTATCATATTCTTAAGCACGCCAGCCCAGCAAAGTCACTATTTTGTCACATGTCAGAAATTCTTTGAGCAACTTCTCCATATAACAAGAGGGGTAAGGGGACAGGCCTGGTATGAAGGCTGTGGGTGGGGAGAAACCTGCAGGCAGGGGAAGGACAGCAAAAGAAAGAAGGGAATGGGGGCTATAAAACAGAGGAAAAAGGAATCTCTTTCACCCCAGGTGGTGGGTTTCTCATCCTTGATTTTGGAGTGGTTAAAAGGAGTTTTTGGATCCTTGTAATGTTGCATGGAGAAATAATCACAAGTCTGAATATGAATAGCACCGAAGGATGGTGTGTGAGCAAGGAACTTTCGGGTCCTGCTACAAGGAAGGAGAGTGCAACCCCAACTCTTACCACCAAGTTGTAATGGAGCATATGGGGAAAAGTGCATACTTCAGATGTGAGTCCAGAAGAGAGACAGGGCAGTATGGAGCATCCCTTATGGACAGTGTCAGGAAAAATGTTTGTAAACAGACACTGGGAGAATGGATGCATGGATGGATGAGAGGAGTCCTGAGGCTGAAGCACCAGAGGGGATGTGACTCCCAAGCCTCCTGTGCCTGCACTGCTCATTATTCTGATCTCTGCCAGATGCAGAGGTGCCAAAATCCCCTGACCAAGAATGTTCTCATGGGACTGCCAGTTCAGTGTTGCACAGCGAGGAGGTGTAAGATGAGCCATCTGCAATTAGGAATGCTTTTCCTCACTGAACACTCACTGACTGGTCATTTCTGTCAACACATATTTACATCCACTGCTACTTCTTGGTTTGAATCCAGAGTAAAAGGCTGTAGCACACTTATTAGTACCTACCAAGTCTTGCTGACACAAGGATGGTGTAGAGCTGGGAGAGAGCTTTCTGTAGCTCTCTCAACTACTTCATTCCAGCATCTGATGATAAGATGTGTCACAGTGGCAGTAGTTTCAGGATCCAAAACCTGATGATATTGTGCTTTTTCTATATTTTTTTTCTTTTCTTTTTAAAATAAGGGCTGAAGCCTTTCTTTGGTGGTAGAATGCTTAGTACAGTACAAACCCAAATTCTTAATGACCAGAGTGTAGTTAGCCAGCTCTTTCAAATCCCCAGCACAGGTCAAGGAGAGTCTAATGTTCTACTCGGTAAAATGCACTGGCTGTCTCAACTTTACCTTTGCTGGAAAACTGTAAATACCATATTGCAGATGTTACATTCAATTCAACACAGCCTGAAATGATTGACAGCATCTGCTTCACAGAAGCCCAGGACAGAGCTAGCATGAACACTGCATTACCTTGTGCTCAAAAAACCTCCACCATGTCACTGGGAAAATCATTTGAGGGAGCCTATACTGTGTGGCGACTTTGATTGTGTTGCAGCTGCCTTCATAATGTACTTCATGTAGGAAAGGGACATAGCATTTTCAGTCTTGGGGTTTCATCAGATTTCTTGAGCAGCCTGTCTCCTCCCAACCCAAACAGAAAAAGTCCCTCTGACAGCAAAGTTGAAAAAACTGGAGAAAGTATATTTGGGTTTCTGCATTAGAAACAATGAATGACTAGTCAGTTATTTATAATTTATGGTACTTTCGAAAGGAAAAGAGAGAAACCTAACTTTTAATTAGAAACTTCCCAAGAAGAGAAATACTTGTCTGTTTGCTGAAAGAAAATAATTCTAGCATTTCTACATGGGCAACTGCTAGCAAACTTTTCTCTGTTTTGTGAGAAAAAGCGATATAAAATCCCAACTAACAAGCTGATACGGTATTTCAGTATAATGAAATCTGATGGTTGATGTGCTTGGGTCATCCATAACTTATATTGGTTTTCTACTCCATACAAAAACATGGTTAAAAAGTAAAATTATTTTTTGTTTGTGTGTGGGGCATTGGGAAAGTGGAAAGGAGGTTGCCTACTTTTCTTCTTGTTTTTGATGAGGAGAAAAAAGGTAGCAAGGAGGGACACAAGAGTTTCTACCACCTTCCTCTTGGAAGAGTAGAGAAGCCTGGATGTCCTGCCCCTCATCAACTAGAATAGCAGGGGTGTGGGATTGGATGGGTGAGTGACCAGCTACTTATTTAGCAATAGGAGGGGATATTTCAAAGGAAGTTTTGTTGTATAGATGAGATTTTTTTTGTTCTAATAATAATTAAAAAAAGAAAATCCTCTACCCACAGGGGTGTTTGCCTCCCTGGACATGGGAACAAAGGAGGACAGAGTGCTGCTGGTGGAGCTCTTCTGCAGAGTACTTGGTTTGAAAGAAGAGTCTAGCAGATCCAGTGGATTTTTTGAGTGACTCAGAGCTTTAAAACAGAGCACCTCTCTTGTGTTTATCTTGAACACACAGTTCAGCTGAAAATGAATGACCACAGCAAGCTATAAAGTAGCATGAGCAAGCTGGCTGAATGTTATTTGCTGATTTTCCTAAACAAGTAGAATAGAAATTGTTAGAGCTATATGAGAACTGACCTGGAAATACATTAAATGTAGTAGGTGGAGATGAAGTTGGGAAATGAGAAAGAAATTTAATACTTGGCTGGGGGAAAATAGAGCTCTCTAATTACCCAGATCATTTAGGCAGAAAACATATTCCTAGATGGAACAAAAAGTAAAGGTCTCTATGACTTCATAGTTGAACCTGCTGTAAAAAACCTCTACAGCTTCACGTTAAGGGGTTGAAGGACCCTAGGGCCAGGCACTGGGATGCTCTGGATGAAAGAGAGGGAGAAAATGCTCCAGGTCTGATCCAGTGACTGCTGGATCTGCTGAAAACTTTGGTGCTGAGTTGCAAGCTTTGATGCGGTTTTGAAGCCCAGCTCATGCAGCTCACATGTGATTCTGGTCATAATGTGGCCCTGCTGCCTGGGGTGCTCAGAGCTGATTGAAAGCTATCAAGTGACCCTCCCACTTGTCCTACTGTGAAAGGACAGATAAAATGTGTCTTCTATGGCACAGAGGGGAAGGAGTTCCCTTGCAGTGTCAGCAGTGCTCCTCATGGACATGCCTGTATAAGGAAAATACATGGCTATGCACACACAGGGTTCCCCTGAGGGAGACAAAAATACTGTGGGAGCCTCTGTATGGTTGTTGAAAGAAATGCTTTTTGCACCCCGTGAAGACATAGTACCTTCTCTGGGTCTCTGCTAGAAAATTGTCTCCAGCCATCCCTACTTGGGTGACACATCTCCTCCTTCCTCTCTCCATCACAGAGCATTTTGGCTTTTTAGGGCAGAGATTGCACTTTGTGTCAGACTGATGGAAAGGTGAGCTGTTTATCAGAGGAACTAATTCTTGAGATTCCATTCTGTCCTGTGCGAGGCAGTAAACTTGAGAGCATAGAAATAAGCCAGGCTTTTGCTAGAGGAAGAATCCCTTGTTTCAGCTGTGTGTTGGGTTTTTGTTTGTTTTCCCCAGTGATCTTTGACGTCTGTAATGCATTGCCTCTATGAAATACATCTATGGTCTCTGCCTGTGCAGGAGTATACGTATATGCTTGCTGTAATGTTCATGACAGGCTTTTTAGTATTTTTTGGGTGCTCTGCTCATTTGGATCCATTTGAGGTAGTCAGGAATGCATTATTTGTTATTTTGAAAAATTCTCCTTTGTGAAAAGTTTTCTTGCTGGCTGGTGAGGTCACTGGAGTCAACATACATCCTAAATTGCTCACATTTTTTCCTCTGAAAAACCAACACTCTCTGAGTGGCAGATAAAAGGGATTTTAAACTTCAAAGACCTCATCTGCATAGTTAAACTCACCTTTGTTTTGCTTTATGATGCTAAAGCAGGAAAGGCAGAAGAGTTTTATGTTGAGAATCTGTCCTGCAAAGTTTTAAATTAGTCCAGGTTGCTCAGAAGCAGGGTTAACAATCAATTCTTTTGTATACAATAGATACATTCAATAGGACATAGTAACAGCATTTTGAGGGGAAAAAAATCTGCAAAACTATAAAAGCCACCTATGACATTAAGTTGATCATTGGAAGACTGGGTTTTTGCTTTGTTTTTCTAACAGCAGTTTTCTTTTAGTAAAAGGACAAAAATAACCATGAGGATAACTTCAACTCTGAATTTCCTCACCTACACTCTCAGTTCCCCAAATATATGTGCATCTACTTTCTCCCTCCTTGCCCTCAGCTGTATTTGTCTGAAGGTACCAGTTGCAAAGAAGCTATGGGAATCCATTTCCAATTCTGCCAGGCAGCAGGTGGAGAATTAGCATAGTGACTTTTATTATGGGAAGCAGGAGGCACTGAGGATCTGGATCCAGAATCAGACATTTCAGTGAACCTTTATAACAAATGGAGGGCTCCTGAGATTTACTGCTGTCTAGTGATAAATTGCTCTCCCAGTTTTTCTCTCAGAAGTTTTGGACTGTAGTTTCAATCTAACACAACAAAGTAAGTTAGCTGGAGTCAAGCAGATGCCTTTAAGTTAGGCATGTGGTGATGTGGGAAAGGCTACAGGAGCTAATAGCTGGGCATTGTGCTCCCTGGACCAGCCACAGCCACGGATGTCTGCCCTGGCTGGGTGCTGAGCACAGGCAGCTGTGACTGAGGTAAGGTGCAGTCTGCGAGTCCTTCTGCCAGCAAGACAATGAAGTCTGTCAGAATGAGGTCTGGCTTTGTGAATCTGGGGACCTGCAGGTCTAAACTTGTCTTTACCCCCCACTTCTCTCTCTGGTCACAGGTAATTCCCAAGGTCTTTATTCCCCTTTCACCAGCTGTGAACTGAGGAAAATATTATCAGCTTGTCTCACAGGCCTGGATGATAAATTCATTAATATTTGTGAAATATCAGATACCATAGTGATGAGTGCCACACAAAAGCCCATGAGGAAATTAATAATTAGGTATTCAGGGCAGGGAATGGATGTTATGCAGTAAATAAGGTGAGACTACATGTTGAATGAAGAGGATGAAAAGAAATACTGAATAGCTGATTTAGTCCCAGAGCAACATCCAGCTTGTGCTCTGATTGAAGGAAGGGTCATGTGGAAACTCCCTATGCAATTGCATTATTAAAGATTGTATTGTACATACATACACCAGAGGTCTAAATTAAGGTCACGTATAGAGCCTTAAATGCCACATTTTCCTAATATATATTTTTACTTTGTATCCAAATTTTGTTTTAATGTATCTCTTCAGTTTTTAACATAGTTCATTTTAGAGAAGTAATAATGTTCCCTAAACAAAATCTATTAGGAACTCATATTTCATTCCATATATATTTTGGGATGGAAAACATGGTATGTGGGGAAAACATGCTGCTCTATAACAGTACTGGAAATTGATTTGAGTATGTACTGAGGTGAAAATTACCTCATCACATGCCCTTCCAATAACAGGGAAAAGCATAATCTGACAAAGCACCAGTGTATTTAAACAGAGTAGAAGTTAATTTCCTGCTGGTAACAGCAACTTTGAAGTTAGCACCAAAAGAGTTTAATTGCTGTAATCTGGGTGTCAAAAGTTGACACTTACTAGGCAAAAGACTGTTCTTACTACACAAGAGGAAAATCACTTATGCCTGCATAATCTAAAGAAAGAAAAATCTGGTTATGTTCTGTTTGCTGGGTAGGGTAGTTAATTGTAGTGCTGCCAGCTTCTTTTTCTTACTCCTATGGATAGCACCCATATGTAGCTCAGCTACAAGGAGTTAACCTCTCTTTGTCACAACACTCATTCTAGTTAACAAATTGTGTTAATGCAGTGTACTTTGGAATGGGTGCTATAACTAGATAAATAGCAGCTGGATAGACTATTGAATTATTTTACTTAGTATTTTTTTAACAGTGTACTTGCTGGAGAGTACTTGACCAGCTATGGCAGCAAATAGTATTTGTTGAATAAATTTGACTAATAATGGTGAAATGTGTCTAATATTTGATGAATGTAGCTTGGCAGGCCCCTCATTCTCATTTGATTTTTAAAGCCTTTTAATTCTCTTGGAATGATTCCATTTTCTTTATTCTTTTTCTGGTAAGTGCATTTATGGGTTTCCCAATCCTAGCTTTACTCCTTCATCTTTACCATAATTGTCTTCTGAACCTGTTTCTTCTTCCCCACCTGTGCTTTCCTCTCTCTGATCCATGTCATTTTTGCTCTCTCCTTTTGTATTTTTAATATTAGTTTCTTCCCTTTTCTCAAATTCTCCTCTGCTCTGTAAAACCAGCGACTCTTGACTCTAATGTGCATGTCTTGGAAACATGCCAAGCACTTCACAGTTGTGAACCACTAGGAAATAATGGTGTTGGCAGTAGTCAGAAGCTGTGTTTAGATGAGAAATCACTCCTTTTACTACAGGCTTCTGGGAAAGAAGAAGGACATTGAGGTGTTCATGTTGGTCATGAGCTACTTGGATGGTTCACTACTGCCGTGACTGGGTGAAATAACCCCCAAATTCCCTATATTGGTTTATATACACAAGGTACTTTCCAGTCTCCACACCCACCTGCTTCCAAGCCATCTGCTACTGAGTGGGTTGCTACAAGTAGTTGTCAGTTTGTGCCCTGCTGTGATGGGGACAGCTCCAGTTTTACCTCTTCCCCGGATCTAATTGCTGTTCCCACAAGTGCTCAGTGTTCCTTATTCCTGCTCAGCAGGGAGCTCCCTCAAACTACAGTGCCATCCCTGTTTGAATTCCATCGGATTCCTTGCTCTTTGGTGTTCAGGAAAACACTGGCAGCAAGCGGTAAAACCCCGCCCGAGTGCTCTCCACTTGGTGGCTTGAGAAATACCTGAACAGCAAGACAAGTCCTGGAGCACCCCTGCCAGAAATGCTGGGAAACAAGAGTGCTTTGTTTTCATGCCAGGATGGTTTTCTTGCCAGTGATAAAGTTAGAAACGTTTCTTTATGTTGGTTCGTTTTTAATTGGCAAACTTAGTCTGCAGAAATCAAAAGCAATTGTCCAGGTTAGATGTGTGTCTAATTTGCTACATGGGTCTTCAAGCTGTGTTGCCCTTTACTTTAATCCTGTGTTTAAAAGGTAGTTTTCAGCTCTTTTGTTTCACTCTATCTTTTGCAGGTAATTAGTGATCGCTTTTATTCCCACAGAGGTGAGGAAAGAGGGCAAAGCTGCCATTGAGCTGAGTAAATTTTCTCGGTGAGATTCGGGCAGAGCTGGGATCGGGCTACTCTAAGTCCCCAGCTGCCAGGTCAGTGTTTTGCTCACGGCTTTCTTTTCTTCCCAGGGGTGACCACTTCATGGGTCAGGTGCATTTTTAGGATTTATCCCTAATGCCGACAGCTACTTAGCTCCTTCAGCTGCTGCCAGTGCAGAGTGGGTGTAAAAAATCAGTGCTTCACTGTAGTCTCCTTCCAGGAAAACAGCCTCTGTAAAGATTTGAGAAAGACCAAGCCCTGTCAGTGCCTCACCTTAAAAGTTTTGTGGGAGAACAAGCATGGTGTTCTTGTGAAGTGAAAGTTTCTGGATGGGGAATTTGAATTTTTTTCGTTTTAATTCCTAAACTGAACATAAGCCCAGTACAGTGCTGGGCAGTTGACAGACACCCAACTGGTCGTATCCATGATTGCCCTGTGCAGTGGATGGTGAATTTTTCAGTTGGTTTTCTTTTATTCATCACTTAGTAGCTGTAGTGATTCTTCCAAGCTGGCGCATCCTTGTAACTTATGAAAAAGGGAATAAGAAAAAAACCACTTTCTGTTGTCCAAAGACATACTGATCAGCTTGCTGTCCACTGACTGACTCAAGTGTTAGCTGCAATCAAAACCACAGCTTATTATTTTGGTTTGATTTCTTTTTAAAACTAAGGTTGTATGTGAGGTTTAGACACAATTCCTATTATTCATGCATTGTAGAAATATGGCAAAGGCTTTCTTAATTTGTTTTTTTTTTTTCTTCTCCCTCCATTAGACCAATAATTTTCCATAGAACAGAGAAATATTTAGTCCTTCTAAATATTTAGAAATATTTAGTACTTTAATATTTTTTTCTGTCTGGACTGATTGGGTGTTGATTTTGCATAGTTAATCATTAACTAATGCATGAAAGTCGTATCTTATATTGTTAACACAAGTTTGCACAAAGTAAAATAAAAAATATAGTTTTCTATTCATTTAAAACTTGCTATCTAAAGGGAGCTACTTTTACCTGATATTTAAAAATGATGTGAGAAAATTTTCACAGAGTCTGAAATCACGACAAACATATTAAGAGAAACACTTTTTTTTCCCTAATATCTATGGCCTCTAAGAAACAGGAGGAGGGCATGATTTTATTTGTGGGTGAAACTGAAAATTTTCTAGGAAGCTGAACATGAAAAGAGCACGCAGAGTGGACCTGCAGGTATCTGCCTATAGTTATTATAAATGTGTCATCTGTGTGTGTGATAAAGGTCCACATCATTTTGCAGAGTGCCTATTATTCACCTGTTATGATTTTGCTGTTTGTAGTGCCAATTCCTCACATGGTGCTTAGGTCTTTAAATATAATATGGATGAAATCAATGCTCTGTTGAAACATTCCCACTATCAGCTAGGGTGAGCTGCTAGGCATTGCATCTCTATACACAAGTTGGGAGTTCCAGGAGTAATTTTTTTTTTTTTTTAAATATTAGCATTTTCTTTTAGATCTAAAATCGATCTCTTAATTATCTTTCTTAATAACTACATAGTCTAGTATTTTTATTGGTTGTGTTTTATTTCTGAAACTTTCAGTACAACAGAGCCCACAGCACACAGACTTGACTGAAGCACAGAACAAGAAATCTGCTGTAACTCCCTGTGCTGAAACACCAATGTTTTAGGTGTTTGACTGCCGCAGGGGAATCTATAACCTTACAAGAGCTTGTACGCTCTAGAGACTATCCACCAGTGACAATTTTGTCTTATACACCCTGGGAGGTGGGAGAAAAATTAATCCTGTTGTTATTTGCTTACAAGTAACTTCTTTGCCATTTCTGGAATTCACTGCATAGAATTGGTTCTAATAGTAAGTGCCCTTTGAAAGAGTAACAGAAATACAATAGTACAAAAAGGACTCCTTTCAAAAAAAAAAAAACAAAACAAAACAAAACAATAATAACTTCCCCAGAAACAGAAAATAAAAAGGAATTCAGGGTCCTTCATTTAGCACTTGAAGAAAAGATCACTTATCACTATGGGTGGGGAAGAGGAAAGTTCAGAGTTGTGATGCACCTTGGAGGTCATGAACCCATGTCCTATTCTTTTAAGAGAGTCCTAATACCTTTACTGAGGAGTTTTTGCAGTTTAGGGTAAGCTGAAGGGGAGTTTTCCCCTTGCCCGCTGACAAAAGGAAGCCCAGAGGTCAAACCTACAACCCCTCTGGAAGGCGGCAATCCCCGCTGAGACACACAAAAAAGAAGGGGTAGAGCTCCTCACCCAAGGGAGCTTTCCTCCTGTTGCTGGAACGAAGGCAAAGAAGAAAAAAAGGGGAGTCTCTGGAGGTGTTCCACTTAGGTTCATTCCAGGGCAGGGACAAAAAGACGAATTTTTAGCAGGGTCCAGGGATTTTATACTGAGTACAATAGGCGGGGAAAGGGATCTCAACCAATGGGATAAAGGCAAGTAGGTGGGGTTGACAGCAAGGAAACCAATGGGAACAACACATAAGCAGGATTTAGGGAAGGATCCAATGGGGCGTCGAGGAACAAAGAACTTTCTAGACCTGATACATATTAAAGAAGGGATATGAATATACATAACTTCATACCTAAAACAGGGAGGGGAAAATATTAACCAATTGGGAGAAAACATGCAAACAGCAGAACAAAGGAATCATGGGTTCTCACCATGACTGAAAGTTACATGCTAAACTTGGGTTGCTGACCACCACAGCTGGTTGTCTGAGTTCTTCTCAAGAGACAGAACGGCTGGAGCCAGTTGCACCGCCACACTTAACTGTAAAATATTCTGGGTCATTACAATCTGCTAACAACATCTTCTGATTCTCTGATCCACAGAAGAGCTGATCTCTCTCCAAGTGCTCATTTCAGTCACTAACCCATTCCACAAATATTTGTTGCAGATCACAAAAGTGAAATGCTTCCTGGGCGTCCCATAGGCAGTTTTTAGGCCCTTTGCTGCTCAAAGAGCCTCTATAATGATCTATCAAATGGGTTTTTTATAAATTTTGTTATATTATCATTTATGTTAGTGCTAGGTTTTAGAAAACTTTGATTGTGCACATTGTCCAAACTGTTGGATGGAAGTGGATGAACAGCATTGGGATTAATCACCTTGGTGGGTGAGTGCTTTTTTTAATTGGAAGAATGAAACTGCAAATGAATCTCCAAAACTATGATTTTTGGAGTGCTTTAACTATTGATTGAAGTAGAAAGAGAGGAGGTGCTGTAGTGCTGTGCTTTTTTCTCTTATCTCTGTCCTTTTCATTTTGAAGGAAGGTGGCAGTCGACACCGTAGGTTTTCAAGAATTGATCTGATGGTGTTGCAAAGGCACATGCTCTAGACTGAATTCCTGCATTCTCCATCTGCCTTTCCTCTTGATTGACTCCAGGATGGTGCAAACATGAACCAGATACTGAGTCACTCAGTCTTGCCGAAAATGGGATCCTCTGTGCAAGCAAATGCAAATCTTACATCTGGGGAACTTTGATGTAGCAAAGACTTGTACCTCTAAAGCTGGTGACAGTAAGGCAGGTAGTCTGGGGACCTCAGTTCTGGACTTGTAAATCCCACTTTAATCCTACTGCTAAATATGGAATCCTTCTGTGGATTTGGGCTTAAGTGATTTCTGGCAGGAAGGACAGTTCAACACTGAAATTGATTTTATTTAACAAGGTTGTGTAATTTCAATTATCAGATGTTTTTTAACTGGCGTTAGAGGTCTGTCATGATGGATTTATATACAGTAGACTGTCTTGGAGCAGGGGTTGAACAGGATAGGAACTTAGGGTCACTTCTAGTCCTACTTTCTACAATCTACATTTAGAATAAATCATTAGCTGTTCTTCTGTGCTGGCATGAACGGTTAGTGGTCGGTTTGTTTCTGTGGAATGTAGGTTGAAAATCAAGAAAATCTGCTTAACATTATTGTTGGTCTCTCAAGCTTTGAAGTCATAACGTAAGCATGCAAGGCTGTCATAAAATTGATCTGAAGACTCTATTTCACTGTTTACTGCAGGAGGAATTGTTCCATCCTGATTTATATGCTATGAATTTATGCTTAGGTGTATTCCATACTCTGGAGCAAAGCCACTGAGACCAATTAAGTTCTCCGGATTAATGAAGATACAACTGAGAGTGGAAGTTGACTCATTGACTTCTCTGGGACTGCATAAAAATGAATTGGGAACAGTTTTTTTCATATAAGTGTGGTTGAATCCAATATTTGAATGTATATGTAGCTGAATACAAAAATACTGTGTGAGATCACTAGGCTAGGAGTGACTACTGTAGAATGAACAAAAAGTACTGTAACTGTGCCCATTGTCTGGAGAAAAATCTTAGCAGGTTTGCTTGCTTTTCTTTCTGCAATATATGGTCTTAACTAAATTTTATGGAGTCAATTTCAAATGTGTCTCCCTCAACATGCTTCCTTGAAATTCTGTGAAAGAAAAACTTGTATTTAGTAAGTGGATGTGGTCCACAAGTTCTTTGGAGTGAGAAAGAAAGCACAAAAATTTTTGACTACCTGTCGAAGAGTAGAGTTGAAAGGCAAACGGCTGGTAATGGTACAGTCAAGATTAATTAGATTGGAGTACTAGCTACTGTCCTTATACTGTAGCACTGCTGCCTTGTGTTTGTCAGGTATCAGAAAGTGAGAAGTATTTAGCTTGGTCAACAATTGATTTGGTAGAGAAAGGTACATTTGCAACTCAGTAGGCAGCACTCTAAGTTAGCAAATATGATTTGGGTCATTTGAGTTCTGCTGCTAGTCTCTAATAAGGACAAAAACTTGCCTGTGACCATTTTAGTTGCTAGAAATTCACGCCAGTCTTTAAAGTTTCTTTGTTGTCCTGAAAATGCTGCATCTAGAGAACCGATTAAAAATCAGTTCATACACAAATATACATATTTTAAAACTGGGTCCTAGGTGCCCCTTTTTGTATGCTAGTGAGCTAACCTAAGTGTTAGAGTTGATGTGAGATATCCTCCTGCTATAGTTCCCTATCTTGTACAGTGCAAAATCAAGACTATTAAGAACATTAAAATTTCAGGATGTGTTTCTTAAAGATGAATTCTTGAGATACGCTATTACTGCCTTCCATTTTAATTGACTATAAAAAGTAATGGAATTATTTAAAAGTGGAACCATTTTTCTCCTACAGTGGAATTCAAATAGATCAATATTCTTCCCATCACTCTGTGGCAGATTGATCCTTGCTGGGCAACAGATATCCACCAAAGCTGCTCTATCACTTAGCTGGACAGAGGAGAGAAGGTTCAAGGGTAGAGATAGGGACAGGGAGAGATCACTCACCCATTATGGTCCAGGGAAAAACGGACTTGACTTGGGGAAATTAGTTTAATTTATTACCAATCAAATCTGAGTGAGATAACGAGAAATAAAATCAAAACTTATAAATACCTTCTACCCCATCCTTCCCTTCTTCCTGGGCTTAACTATCTCCTCCCCACCAGCTGGTACAGGCAGATGGGGAATGGGCATTGTGGTAAGTCACCACATGTTGTTGCTGAAACTCCTTCCTCTTCAGGGGGAGTATTCCTCACACTCTTCCCCTAATCCAGTGTGATGTCCTTCCCATAGGAGACAGTTCTCCATGAACTTGTGTGACGTGAGTCTTTCCCATAGGCTGCAGTTCTTCACAAGCTGCTCCGCTGTAGGGCCCTTCCACACGCTGCAGTCCTTGAGGCACAACCTGTTCCAGCATGGGACCCCCACAAGGTCACAAGTTCTACCAGCAAAACTGACCCAGTGTAGGCTCCTCTCTTCCTGGATCCACATGTACTGCCAGGAGCCTGCTCCAGTGTGGGCTTCTCACAGACTCTTTTTTGGCATCCACTTGCTCTGGCATGAGCTCCTCCACAACCTGCAGGTGGATCATTGCTCCACCGTGGACCTCCATGGGCTGCAGAGGCACATCCTTCCTTACTATGGTCTTCCCCACAGGCTGCAGGTGGTTGTCTGCTCCACCATGAACCTTCATGGGCTGCAGGGGCACAGCTCCTCCTCCATGGTCTGCTCCACAGGCTGCAGGGAAATCTCTGCTCTGCACCAAGAGCACCTTCTCCCCCTCCTTCACTGATCTTCATGTCTGCAGAGCTGCGTCTCTCACAGATTCTTAGCCCTCTCTTCTTTGGCCGAAGTTGCTGTTGTGCAAGATCTTTCCCCTTTCTTAAATATGTTATCCCAAAGGTGCTATATCCCATCAATGGCCTTGACCAACAGCTGCTCCTTCTTGGAGCCAGCCTGCATTATCTCTGTCAGATGTGGGAGAAATTCTTAAAGCTTCTCATAGAAGCCAACCCTGCAGCCATAACCCACTACCAAAATCTTGCCACTCCATCCAACACAGACTGTGATTCTTCAACCAGAGTCACTTTATATCTTCCCCTCCATGTGTTCCTAAGATACCCTGGCTTCTTGTACTGTTGTGCTTTTTAAACAGCCTAATGATAAATTACTGTCTGTCTGAGAGTCTATTTGCTGAATTCTTTCCAAAGTTTGATATAACAAATAATGATGCCATGATGGTGAACCCATTGTCAAGAGAGTGAAAATAAAAACTTTGCAAACTGCAGTAATAGCTGAGCACTGCTAGCAGAGATTAAAAAAGGCTCTGTTTAGACTTTGTAACTCTTTTTCTGCAGTTGGAATGAAATATCTTGGGCTGGTGCAGTCCCTCTTTTCCACAGCACTGCACTATTTTGTGACTGGACAAGATTGTGCTCTAACTTAGATTCCACTTATGCTTGAACAGATACCAGCCAACCAATGAAAGTGCAAAATTTTGTATGATGACTTTAGAGGCATGAGATTGCCTCTTCAGTGGTATTTCTGAGATGTACAAGTTCACTTTCTAGCTAGGCCTTTTACCCCCAACCCCCATGTCTTCACTGCTAGTCTGTCCTAATGCTACTTGCAAATGCTGGTGTGCTTCCCTCAGGACACTTACTGTTCTATCTTGTACTTGCTGTACACTTGTAATTAAAGGTGTGAGTATGATTCCTTCCTTCTTAAACAAACTGTATCCACTTCCCAAGATTGTGCAATCTCTTTTACTGGGTTACAGAGATGATGCTGGAAATTATGTGTGTTCTTGCACAGAAAAGCTAACAGGAGCCTGAGAGGTTGAATTAGGGAAATAAATTTATTACTTATCCAGAGAGCCTCGTGGCCAATGCAAGGTAATCCTCTAGTCATTTTCCTATACTTTGTTTCATCTAAATTTAGCCGTCCTCAAAAGATGGGACTTCTGCCATTACTGCTGGAAGACTGTAACAGGTTAATACATCTCACACAGAAGTTTTTCATGATGTTCAGTGTAAATTATTTCACAGAAGAAATATACCTCGTTGTCAGGGAGCAGCCTAAATTTTCACTTTCTTAATTTCATCCCATTACTCCTTGTTATATCCCTTGTACCAATCTAAATAATTCATCACCCTTCTTAATGTTTATACCCTTCAAATATTTATAGGCAGTTATCACATCTCCCTTTAGTCAGAGCTTAGCTGAGCTGTTCGTATTTAGACCTTTTAATCTTTCTTCATAAGAAAATCCTTCTACATGAGATTGAGGGCCTGATCTTCAAAGGTGTGTAGGTGCCTGTCATTGACTTCAGTGGAATCGTGGCCTAGATATTAGTATCATTATGCAGCAGGTTTTTTCTCTTCTCTGAATTACTACTAATTTGTCAGTATTAGATACTAAGGGGTACAGAACTGAATGTGATATTCCAGGAGCATCATGACCAGTGTTCCCCGGTTTGCTGGGTTGTGTATCACCTCAGTACATGCATCCCCAGGTTGTGCTGCACCTCTTGCTCTAACACAGCATTGGAAATTTGTTTCTACGGTAGTGTTCAGTATTGCCCTTACTTGCCTTCTGGACCTCTATATTCCAGATTTCTTACTAGTGAATTTGCTGTTCTGTGGGTGTGAGTACACATATTTATTACAGATGCATACGTATATTAAAAAATGGTACTTACTGCCCATAGTCTGAACATAGATGAAAATTAAGAGGTTCTGCTGAACATTAATCTCCATATCACTATACTATATAGTTTTCCAGCTTCATATGGTAGCATTAATCACTGCTCTTTGTTTACAGATTTTTTCAAAAAATTTATTGTCCGTGTAACTCTGCTCATATCCAAGCCAATTTGAATTAAGATTGTAAGGCAGAATCCCTATATCAAATGCTTTACTAAAACCCAGCTACAGTAAATCTAGTGCAGGACATATTTCATTGTTCTCAGTGGTCTCTTAGGTCCCTTGGGTATGAGTTTTTGTTTGAATCTTCCATTTTTGTCTTGTGCAGTATGAACTATGACTGGTGGTTATGGTTTCTGGGCTACCACAACCGGAAAACTCTCATTCCAGTTAGAAATGGAAATAGTCATCCCATGTTTGAGTTCAGGATAGACTGAAATTTTGTTAAAGTATCAATTTCTGCCATCACAAAAGAGTCTGGACACACAGGTGTAGGTCTGGAACCAGTCAGAGCTGAACATATCAGCACACTAGTGCTAATGACTACATTTTTGTGGGCTTGACATGAAATATTTTTAGGTTTTATTCTTTTGGTCTTTTTGTTTAAATTAAGTAAATAGTTAAAGAAAATATTTTAAAATTAAAATCAAATACTATGTAAATGTGTAAAAGCAGCTTTGTGTTGGAGTGGATAAAACTAATAACCATATTTGAATGAACTTTAGACAGATTTCTTAGCTGCATCAAAGTTTTGTCTGAGTAAATAGCTTTTGCACAACTCTACTTCCATTTTGCATCTGGCAAACGTGAAATCAAATCTTGGAACTTGATACTGCTATTTTAGATGCCATAGTCCTGGTGCAGAGTGATGCTACGTCACAGCCTGTATATCACCCACAGGCCTGCCAGACCGAACTGTCTCTCCTTTGCTTGTTTTTCTGACAGAGTTTGGGTGGTGGATTTGGGATTTTTGCCTAAAAGGCCTTGATGCTTGTCAAGCCTGTAAAAAAACAACAAGACTTCAAAATACTACATGGTAGTAGCACCAAATCTGAATGGCTTCTCGAAGGCTGACTTAGCTCATCTATGCTATTTTTCTGGATGACCTTGTTTTATTGCAGAGAGCGCATTTCTCTTTTTAGTATTCAATACAATGCATTTATCATCTTTCATCTCTCCCTATTTCACATTTGCTTATTCAGAATCTCATGATAAAGATTGTCATCTACAGGAAAAGTATTTTACTGAAGACCCATTTCAATCTTCTACAGGGCTGCTGTGCATTATTTTGAGTCTTATACACCATTGCCTTCCAGAGGTATATAATTTCAGTTTCAGTCTTGTAAAGCTGGTTTGTTGTTAGTTTTGTGATTTTCTGGCATCACATGAATTCACATGAATTCATTACATGAATTTGTCTGTTGTTTAAACTACTACCTAAAAAGCTGTATGCCTAAGTGATGCAACTATGCATATATGTATCCTACTAGAGACACTCATAGTCTGCCTCCTTTGCAACCAGTGCCATGTGAGGGACTAACGCAACCGGGGGCTTGTCAGCACAATCCCCGGCGTGCCCTCGGGCAGAGGGGACGCAGCGTTGGCCTCCACAGCGTCCTCGCTGGACGGCTCAGTGGAATCAGCGTGGGATGGGTGCGTGCGCTGGCTCCTCCTCAGAGGAAGCACCTCGGGCAGCCGATGATCAGGCTGGCGCTAGCCCGGAGGCAAAGAAGGCGGGAGGGGCTTCTGGTGTGAGTTCCAACAGGTTTATTTGCAGGAGGGATCACGGACCAGCAAAAAGCGCCGAGGAGACGCGGGCTAGCCCCTTTATGGGGGGGTGGAGCAAGGCAGGGAAAGGGAAAACAACCAATGGGATACAAGCAGAGGGGAGGATACAATTTTTCAGAACAAATGGGGAAAACAGGGAGGCAGGAGTCATAACAGGGAACCAATTAATAACTACAAAAGGGAGAACTTTCCGGAACAGGGGGAGGTAATTTAGGATTGGGAGCCACCCAGGGGGAGGTAACCTAGACTGCAGTGATCTCTTCTGGTGACTGACATTTGATGGTTTCAGCCCGAGAGCAGGCTGAGCCACCCCAACAAGGGACTATTTTTGGTTACATTATCAAAAGAAAGCTTTTGACGGTGTAAAATCTGGTCTTCCTTGGCAGTGTTGGCCCATATAGCTCTCCTGAGAAGTCTTTTTAAGTGTAGGCAAGCCACTCCTGTGTGACCTTTAGCTGAAGCAAAGTGAACAATACAGAAAACAAAACTCAGAATCTTCTGTGAGAGAGTGAGCACGTAGCTGGGCTGCGTGCTGGCTTGGACCAAGCTGGATCATTCACACTTGGGAAATATGGGTTTTTATTTTTTGGGCTTTTAAACAGGAAGCAAAGGAAACAGGAAAGGAATAGTACCTCATAAGACTGATGTTCTACTGCCTAATATCTATTTTTTTTCTATTATAATTTTATACCTCTGCAGATGTGTAGTGTTGGAGAATCAGGTCCATAGTGTTTCTCTGACAGCTTGCAATGATTTAAAAAAATACCAACAGAGATGAAATGTTTAGGAATTAAGGGAATGTAAAAGATCTCACATATTTATAACTTTAAAAATCACTAAATGGACTTATTGCAAAACCCATTTTATTTCAGTGTTATATTTTAAACTCTGAAAAAAGTACTATATCTTTCAAAAATATGATTAATCAAATGGTCATTTCTTTTCTGGATAGGAACAGGATATTTGGGTTTTGATTTCATTAGGCTATTTTCTTTTACTGATTTGAATTCAAAACTTTCAAATCTAATAAAGTAGGAACGGCAAGAAGTTTACATACTTTCTACTTTCTTATTAGAATAATAGTGTTAGTTTCTTTGGTTCTAGGAAATTATTAGTGATACCAATTATTGATCTTGTGACAGGTTAAGGAGAATATTATGTCAATACATACTAGTCAGCTTGACTTTTTATTGACTTGGCCTTTAGCTTCTCTGAGAAACAAAATTAGGACACCTACATAACTTTGTGCTGTGATTTTGAAATTCAAACCTGGTTTAGATTATAATTTTGATATTGGTTAAACAGTAATCTGTCAAATCATTAATCTGTACCAGTAACACAGGCAGATAGAGTTGAGACAGGCTATGGTCAATAATCAACAATTAACACAGCTGTTGGGGGTTTGGGGTAGGGTTTTTTTGTTGATTTTGTATTATTTTTGTTAGGTTTCACCTTTTTTTATTTGTTGTTTTTTTCTAAGAAAAAGGAGTTTTAGCAAAGAGGGCCTGAACACAGGAATAACCAAGCCTTCCAAAAACAAGCAGTGTGGGTTGGTTTATGTTGTCTGAATGTCAATCCCCACTTCCACTATGCCCAAAAATACTTTTTCTTGCTTTCTTTTGGAAAAAGCTGTTCTAGTTTGGGTTTTGCTGCAGCAAATCTACTAAAAAGCCAGTTTAACAAAAATAAGTTCCGTATTATGAAGATGAGAGTCTGCAAATAGTGGAGTGTTAATGAGTACAGTCCAAAATATTTTGTCATAAAAAAGGTACCTTTGTCTCTCTAACACTCCCTGTAGGTCTTGTGGTAACTTCTTTCCATCCATCCATCTATCTATCTATCTATCTATCTATCTATCTATCTATCTATCTATCTCCATTTTTCTGCTATCAGAGAAGGAGGTAGACATGGAGGGGAGGCATGGTCAAGCAGCATGTCTATTTATATGGGAAAACAGAAGGTTATGAAGACAAGTGCATGCACCCTTTTGGGAAGGGCCACATCTCCTTGAGAACACCTGAAGGTGTCTTTTAGTAAAAGAATGCCTACGAAATTGAAGTATGAAATTGCTCCAAATTGAACCTTGCCTAGATTTGGGGAAAAACATATTGATCAAGACTGTTTTTCATGAAATATGTAGACTTTCCACTACAATATTCATAACAGTCACAAAAATAGTGCTAATCTTGTTGACCTCTAAGACTGATTTGTGTTAACAATGAAAGGTTATTCCTACTATCAGTCTTTCATCTGAAACAGCAGAGGTTCCTGTGACTGATGTGAAGGGTTACAACCCTACTGACAAACAGTCTGATGCCTTAGGATAAATTCTCTTGCGTGGTTCGCCTTTTTAAAAACCATGGCAACCTCACACATGCACAACTCCAAGCAAATAAACAAATATATCCATGTGAAAAGACGTGAAATTGCAAAAAAACCTTGAAATGTCTGAAAACTAGAAAATGTCAGAATTAATTTGTTAGTACAACTTTGGTCTGCTCCAATGGACACATGCTTAATATAGTGACCTGCTTGTGTGTTCAAATACACCCTTTTCTTAGGATTTTGGACTTGTGTTTAGAATGGGCCTATCTAAAAGAGAAGTGAGGAAAATGTAGCAAAGGACATTATTCCCCAGAAGTGCTTTGCCCTGATGTCTATATTCTTTTAAGTGTGCATAGTGAGTTAGGCAGTTGCAAGGAGAGAAATTATAGTTTTTTGGGTTCTAGCCTTGAGTATCAGGCTGTAGAAATGGACTTTCTTTCTCCTTCTGCCATAGAAATCCTGTATGATGTTAGGTGAGAGATTTCAGTTCATTCTTGTCACAGCTGTCAAGGAATTTTTCACCATTGTTTCCTTCCTGCCATTAACAGTGTCTAAGATGGGAGCACATTCAGCTGAATTTCTTGGAGTTGTGCTATGAACATAAGTGATGGTGTGCAGTATTGGGTACACAAGAAAAAAGACATTGCTCAGTTTTGAAGTCTAAAGTCAGTTAACTTTTGTTCTTAATAAATTTGTGCCATTGTTGCCCATCTTCAGAATGGAAGGAATGTTTCTGCTTCACTTTCAGGCTGTGAATGCTACCTTCTTTTGAGGCCCTGCCATGGGGAGTGCCACAGAAAAAGCAAGGGAAAATTAACCACTCTGTTTTAGGAACAAAGAGACAGACTACATACTGTGAACATACACCACAGTAATGAATGAATGACTGTTCAACCTGTCCCCACATTGACCAAAACATGGATCCTGCAGAAATACTAAGGCCACTGTCACTGAGAAACATAGCAGAACAGCTAAGGAACAGGAGTCTGAATGAAGTGATATATAATCATATTTCTGCCGCATAACTATATTTTGTAACATTTTCATGGTTTTCCCTGCAACCCTTTTTCTTATAATGTTTTGCCAGTGATAGACAATGCAGCAGGACTTCCTCTAAAGACTTGACTTCCCCAGGGCTTCTTGTAAGCTGTAACTGAGACTGGGATAACTTAAAGTTTTCAATTTCTAGACATTCAAATTGGATCCAGTGACAGAGTTAGAAAAATGAAACATTATGGATTAGCAGAGTCTAGCCCTTTGTATTCCATAGGAACAACTGAAGGCCTTCTGTGTTATTTCAGCTAAAGCTAGAAAACCTTTTCTTGGGAAAGTTCATTTTGGTACTGAGAGATGTTTTTGCAGACTTACTGCAAACAGTGGAAGGAAACTTAAGACTATTTTTTCACTTTTTGTTTCTCCTCACATGCATAACCGAAATCCACCACTAAAATTATGTGATGAGAAGAACTTCTGGAGCTATATGTAAAGCAGGTTTAAAGACTTCATATGACCTACTCACACAAGTACTTCTCTGAATAGTTTTTAATACATCTGAGCATCCTACAGTTTGTCTGAAAAAAAATTAACATGATATACCACAGTCAGGAGCATTATGGACTTAATTAACTTCTATTTCATGGTGAGAAATTTCAAACAGGCGAATTTCAGCCAGAAAAAATTGGAATCCATTTCCTATGTAATGCAGTTGCTTCCGTACCTGTTCACTCTTGTCTGGGATCTTCCAACTGTGACAGCTTATCAGCAGGAGTACCCACCAGCCCAGGCTAATTAAACACTGTATGGATTATTTCATCTATGCTTAGCCTGTAGTGTCCTTATTCTTACAGGGCAACATTTTACTCGGCCAGTGGTGCTACTGAGTTTTGTCAGCATTCTCAGACTCTGTGCAGTATTCTTGCTTTGGGTCAACAGAGTCTGCTCACCAATTCTCCCCATTATTTATACCACATATTTTTTTAACCTTGGGCATCATTTAATCAAAACCAATACAACAAAAAAAGGGAATATCACATCTCTGCAGCAAATTGTGCTTTTTAACTGTTCTAAGTTTGGCAATTGTGTTTTATTCGTGGCATATTACCATTAGAAGGGAGAAAGTTCCAGAGATATAACAAAAAATAATGCAGTATTATCTTTTTACATGGCTTTATATTCAATGGAGTATCAGTGTTTTGCAAACATGGGCTTTTGGAAGTTTTGCAGTTAGATAAAACAAATAGTTTAATAATTGTGTTTCTTGGATGATTAAAATTTCTATTAATTAGCATTGGAGGAAGAAGAGTGTTGACAAGTCAGAGTTTACTTCGATGGAATATAGGACCTGCCTGACAAGAGCTCTGATTCTACTGTTACCAATAGGGCAGGCAGGAAAAGGAGGAAGATCATCTTTGGTATCCTCGCAGAGATACTGCTGTGCCAACAGTTATGACAAAGAATTTTCCTAAGGTGTTCTTGGGGTTTGGTGTCAGGAGTAAAGCAGTCTAAAAGGATGGCTGTCAAGTAATATCAAATAAGCTTCCTGTGGAAATATACACAAAATCTTTCACATGGGGAATAAGCAGTTTATATTCCCAGCATGGTGGGAATGATGGAGGGTAGATCTAATGGTTAGATATTTGTTAAGGCAGCGTGCTTTTAACAGGGTTTGTGCAAAGGTCTTTGTTAGTATTGATCTGCAGACTGTTATAATCTTGGCCTTGGCTCTTCAGTGGGAAGCTGAGAATGTTGGAAGTGACAAGTGATGAATGCAGAAACAATCTCAGCATTTAGGAGTATCCCAATGTTTGGATCCTTTTGTGTGGGAATTAGGTACCAAAAGGAAGGGTTTGATACTTACTCTGTCACTTACTGGCTTATCTTCCTAAGTAATGAAATCCCTAGCTAACCCTTTTTAGCACTCCTGTCCCATGATGCATGCTCAGTGCTGCTGCTTTGATCCATGCCATTTTGGGTTTTGATCTCTTCTCCTTCCTGCCTCTTTCTCTCTGTCCATCATCAGTAAAAAGCTGCTTTGCAAAACTTAGAAGCACACTGAACTTTTGAACTGCTATCAGTGGTTGGTTGTCCAACTTTCTAGGAGGGCAATTTCTATTTAAAATACTCCTATTGTTCTTTTTTGGAGTCTTAGCCCAGATAAAGTAATCATCAGTAGTGGTGTGAATCTCTTTGGCACTTTCCTGTGTATGTATTGGGAAATATTAAATACATTACATCCACATGCATAATACGAATTTAATCTCCAAGTCACTAACTCCCAGGTCTACCTCCTGCTTCCCCTGGGGTGGGAAGCCTTGTAAGCTAATTAGTGATAGCACATAAGCCTCAGCCCTGAAGAACATTGTTCATTTTATCACTTGTGCAATGTTGAAGAAGGGAGGATGTTGCTGGATGATAAAGTGCATGGAAGCAGAAGAAAAGCTTGGCAATGGAAGAAAGCTTCAGTGATGCTCCAACATCCTACTACAAGGCCATCCTGCAATAACATATTACATGTCCCTGGTCAGCCCACAGCTGAATGAATTTGAGAAACAACCACAAGACAAATTTATATATATATATATATATGTGTGTATATATATATATATATATATATATGTATGTATATATATATATGTATGTATATATATAGAGAGAGAGAGAGGGATGTGTAAGAGCTCTAACTGCCTTCATGGGGCTCATAGGAGGGTTCTCAAGGGGTTGTGCTATGGCTGCCCTCTGGCCCTGAGCCAGTACATTGAAAAATTACATCTGCCTGGTCTCAGTAATCTAGGTAATAAAATGTTGATTGTACCTTTTCCTGGAAATGTACTCCTGAAAATGCTTGGTCTAGTTACATAGAGATCCATCATTTGTATTCTTTTCTCAAAGTGTAGGGGGTTGCCCTGTTGCATACTTTTGTGTTCTGCTGGGGCTTTAGCACTGTTGGAAGCTGGCTGCTGAAAGATTTTCCTTAGAATAGACTGGAGTAATAAAATATCTTTTGTAAATGGGGGAGGGGAAAATGGGATCCGCAGCACAGAGAGATGTTCTAAATTGCAGAAATTAGAGATAAATTATTCAAAACCAGTAGTATTTTTATGGCACTGTAACCTCTTCTCCTGCTGGGGCTTCTTAAAAAAGCCTAGAAATAACAAAAGGTGTGGGATACAAAATGACAGAGGCTAGACAAAATGTTCACTACTGAGATGAAAAGCTAGGCTTGAAGATTAACTTGCTCTTTGAAACCTCTTTCTTACTACAGAAATAACAGTAGCACAGGTTCGGTGGCCCTTACCCTGACTGAAACCGAGTGAGTTAGAGCACATCAGGGACCCACAGTAACTTTCCAAGCACACCCGTGTAAACACAAATTAGCCACTAATTACTCCAAAACACTGGCTTTCTATATCAAAAGGCATGTGGGAGTTCAGTTAACTCATGCCCCTTGTGTATGTAGTAATGATGTCTCAATTACATGTGTACGTGTGCCTGAGAGATGCATGAACACCCATTAATGTGCCTATGCACTTTACTTGTGTTTATATACAAACAGCACATATTTATTCCAGCCCTTGTCAGTGGTTCATTTATTAGCTGGTCTTTTTACCTTCTCCTGTGTCAGGATTCAACTGATACTCCAACAGGGGTCAGTGGTGTGTTGTTTTGTCTCAGTTACAAATGTAAAGCCAAGAGCTTTGGTATGTGAGATGCACTGGGACTCTTTAGGTGCAACATGAAATGCTACTCTTGATATTTTACTTTTTTTTGCAGTAGAAAGTCTCCAAATCCCAGTGTTGTGGGCAACTTCAAGTGGAATGATTTCACTCTCTTGGGACAGGTCTTTGGGTTGTCCTTGAACAAGTCAGTACAGATAGAGTAGATGCTCATCCTATTCCTCCAGTGTAACAGATTGTAAGTAGAAAGGTGGACATATGCTTGATGAGAAAAAGAAGTGGTTACGGGGGCACTTGGTGGACTTTCCCAAACTTCCAGCCCTGATCACTGTGTGTGCCTGTGATCAAGCACAGCCACATTGGTCTAGTTCCCAACCCCCTGGAACTGATCTACATGTAATAGCATCTGGAGTGTTTTCCCAGGCCCTGTGTTGCACTATGTTGCTGCATGGAATTGAACACCCTCAGGTGTAAAGACTCCAGAGGAAGAGCTTTTAAAGGGGGTTTCTTAATACAAAGTTATATAAAAGGCCAGGCAGCCCAACTGGAAATGGTGAGACTCTGCAGATGTCAGGTGTGACCCAACATGCTGTCCTGGGACAATTTCATTACTATAGTGCATTATTGCATTCTTCTTTGAGAACTAAAGATGTTTTTTGACTTTCTTATTGTGTACTGGAAGAGAAAACGATGGAATTGTTGTTGTGAAGTGTATGTAATCTCATCTTGTTCTGCAGTAGAAGCAATAGTTTTGTAGGATGCAGGATAAGCTTGATGTCTGTGCTCGTGCAAGACAAAGCTCTGCTAACATTACTGGACTTCTATGGTAATAAAATTTGCTTGAGTTTGGTTGCAAAATCTGTCATAAAGTTGGATTGCTGAACAGCAAACAATTTTGAAATTAAAAAGAAATTAAATGGAAAATAATAGATACATATACAGATGTTTTCATTTTCCTTAACTGCCAAAAAGCTATGAAACTCAGTCCTTTTTTGTAGTACATATGGTAGCAAAATAATTCTAGATGCAAAATACCAACTGTAATGCATTTCTCAAGTACAGTGACTATGTGTGAGAAATTAGGGAGTTTTACATTATTATGAATTGTTTGAAAGTAAACTTGAACTTGAGCTAAGGCGCCAATAGGTGGATTGAAATTTGTCTTTCCCCAATCATATTCCTAACAAATTATTATTTTCTACAGTATTATCTTTTATGATTCAGAGTCTCTAAAATGTGGTTTCAGGTGATGCCTCTAACTTGCTTTGCTGATGTTTAAAATGAAGAAATTTAAAAAAATAATAATTTCCATATGTACGTATCAACATTTTTTAAATATATTTTAATTTAAAGTCCATTCCCAGTGTTAATTTTAGATGAATGATTGCATAGTGACAGACAGCTGAGGGGTCCTGCACTTGGCTGTACTCCATTAAGAGTGTATGACTTGTAATTAGAAATGAGCTAATGCCAAAGCTGATCTTTTCTGAAGTCTGAGTGTGTTGAGAGAGGAAGACTGTGTTTTAATTAAGAATAGAGTGGCCAGTAGCAAAGTTCAGGTCCTCTATGTAGTAAAGCAGCATACCACTCAGCAAAACACATAAAATAGAATTAAGTTTTGCCATACTGGCCAGAGCAATTTATGTGCTCTCAAGCAGAATTTAGTGGGCCCTAAAAATATACTTAGAGTTTAGAAATAAAAATATTTTTGCTGACTTTGGATATTAGATTTTACAACTTTGGTTCTATTCTTTTAATTAAGCATAATTTTAAATGAGATGATATTGAAACTTTTTTTTCTAAGATTTAATAATACTCAACATTTTCATTATGTTTTAACAATGTTGTTAGAATTCCTCATCCTCCCTTTTAAAATCTGAATCACCTGATACTTTTCCAGCAATGAATTTTGTGGACTCTGAGCAGTAAGTAGGGCGTGAATTGTCTATTGTAAGACCATGAATTAGAACTCTTGTGGTTTTGAGTGCCTGCAGATAGTGGAAGACACCCAAATCATTCTTATATCAAGGATTACAATGACAGTAGAAGCTGGTAATGCTGATAAACATTCTTGTGGCCTCCTGAATACATACTTATTCCTGTTTCTCTTCAGATGAATGCCATTATAATAAACCCTTTTGTTTACAACCTCTCTTCTAATCCAGAAAGCATGTGAATGCATTCAGCATACTGTAGAGAGGGATATATTCATCTGTCACTGAAGTGCAATCACCTCTGAAATGAAACCTGGCACTGGTTCTTACATTAAAGTGCTGCTCATAGTCTGATCACTTTTTTTTTTTTTTTTAATCAAGATTAAGCCTCACCATAAATCAAGAACTACTTTTTCCCCTTTTCTTTCTTCCTGTGACTTCTTATACCGGAGCCAAAGTAGTTCTCTGTCCTTTGTCAGTGCTTATTTTTGAAAAGAGACTTTGAGTTAATAGTGAACATGTCGTTTTGAACTTCAGCAAAGGATCTCAGTTTGCCATTAAATTTGTGCTACTGGTAGACACAAAGGGGCAGCAGAAAGTGCCAGACAGTCCAGAGCCTAATATGTTTTTCACAGTTGGAGGTGACGTGACAGTCCTCTCGTCATTTGACCATGAATTTAAAAATATTTGCCCAGAGCCAAAAGCCACCACCATATAGATTTCTCACTATGCTGCAAGATTTAGGCCACCAAGGCTATTATTTTATTAAGGTGTCTTAGAGAGAAGCACTCCTTTGTAAACAGCCCTTGTCTTTTGAAAAGACCTTTCTCAACTCCTATAATTTTTTTGTGCATTGATGACAGAGCAGCCATTAGGTCTGGGCTGAGATAATGTCAGGTGATAAATTCTTTTCCTCCTGACCTCGTAAATCAATTGGCAGAACTGTACACTGCTTGGTCTAACTGTGCCATTTTTAATTTGCTACTACTGCAGCACAAACTAATTTTAGCACTTTAATGCTTGCTCTCTGATCCAGTTTGCAAAACAGCTCCTGGTGAAAAGCTAGGTGGCTATATTTACTGGCCTTATCCAAACAAACTGACAACAAGAAAATCACAACTGATGCCAATATTAACGTTGTTACATCTAGGTACTAGTTGTGTTTATAGTAAGATTTGTATCAATTCACACTATGCTATTAATACTTAGTTTGATTGTCAAATGTCCCTTGCTGATACTTAGGGAAGAGAGGCCGAGATATCTGAAGTTTTAGTAGTCCTAGTTTGTCCAGGGCAAAGAAAATTGATTTTCAACTGGCATAGTTGTCGGTCAGGTTTACAGAGGTCTACATGATCTTATTCTCTTGAGAAGTTAGTGGAAGAAATCCTCAGTGATCTATTAGCAGACTTCTTCCCTCGTTTTTCAATTAGTATTTGGAAAGGGCCAATGAAAGTTTCCAAGAAAGAGGAGTAATATTTTTCTGTATATAAGGGGTTCAAAAGATGTCACTTTGCTGAGTTTGACACCTTACTTCTGCCTCTCGGGAACATGTTATAAAGTCTTTGTATTTTCACAGTAGCTCTATCCCCTCAGCTCCTTGACCTGTTTGCATGGTGGTTGCAGGGTCAGTAGGATTAGGTGTAAGAATGGATCATGGATATATTTTGAAGTCTAGTGTGAAAGGATGGCCAAAGCAGTGCTTAACAGCAGAGCCAGACTTCCACTGAAAGAGGACAAGTCTTTAAACCAGATGAGAAGCCAAATGAAAAGAAAATCAGGAAGAGGAGAAATTCATATTTCATCCCTGTCTTATTTATTCCTTCAAGTTTTTAAGAAAAGTTCTGCTGTAATTTTTGTTTTTCAATTGAACTGCTTGTAAAAATGTGATAAGAAACTTCAACTTAATGCAAGAAAATCAGAGCAGGAGGGAGGGAGAAAAGAAGGAGTCTGAGCAAGAGGAATGATACACTTTGGGATGTGGTGGAGAGTCAACAATCTGAAGCTACAAAGGAGAGCAGTTGAGCAGTGTTCAAGTCCTTAAGAAGGGGTTGTATTCATGGCAAAGCAGAAAGGTTATATAAATAAATACATAACTAATTCCCTTCGCATAAGGAGTGAAGGCACAGGGAGTGATAGCCTTGAACTGAGCTGAAGAGAATCAGCTTTGAGGAGGTCAGTTTGAGGCAAATCTCCAAAGGAACCATCACTGTAAGAAAAGCATCTTAAGCTCTTAGTGTCAAAACAAAAAACCTACTACATGCACAAATTGTGTAATCAGTTATGTTTTGTCATCCTTGAAACTGATACTTGCTCTCACATATACTTACAAGTTGTGAGTATCTTTCTATGGATTAACAATAAAGTTAATTAACCATGAAGCACAAGCTGTTATGTTAACAAAATGCTGGAGTGATGTCCCACTTCTGGATTTGGGGATATCTTTGTGTTTACAAAAACATCAGTATTACGATATCATCTGTGTGTGCACAGCTTATACAATTTTGCTTGTATGTGAGAGAAAAAATAAACCCTTCGCTATGGCTGAGTGTTTTTGCATGTATAGGTGCTACATGATAAATTCTAGATGTAGAATTATTTGGTTAAATAGAGCCTGTAGCTCATTGCTAGGGCTGAAAATACGTTTTAGGGTTTTTAACAAAGAGGCCAGAGTCTTTCTTCAGTGTCTACAGGGTGAGTCCATGCAGCCCTCTGAGATTCTTGTGTCCTTCTGTTTCCTATGCTTTATTGTGTATTTCTCTATATGGTATCTCTCTATATTCACATACATAATTTTATTCTTGTTATATGTAAATTTCTATATTGTGTATAGATATTTAATGTATAGTTGGTATTTATACATATAAAATTGCTGTGTAGATTATCTCAATATACAGATTACACACAAATTACCCATCTTTTTCTATCTATCATATAGTATATATGTAGATACATGCATATATGGTATCTGATGATGGTCCTGGGCAACTGGCTTTAGAAGACCCTGCCTGAGCAGAGAAATTGGACCAGATGACCCAAATGAAATTGGTCTCTTCTGACTTGACCTGTCATTCTGTGGCTAAAGGAAACCTTTGTTTTTCACTTAGTAGTGGACTAATGCCCTAAAGGAAGGAGCTGAGTGTCAACTAAAATTAAAAACCATAGTATTTTTGAAGATGCTTTTTAGAAAGTGGTAATTTTCCTATTACTTTGGCACAACTCACTATTCAGTTTTACAGTTTTGAACTCCCATTTCCTTTTGTTATCTGGCATATCTTTTCCTATCAGCAATCCTTTTCTGTTCTAACTTCCTAGAGGTGGGCAGAAGAAGAGAAGCAGGAATCGACAGCTTGCTGGAGGATCAAGGCTAGTGAATCCCTTTTCTCTCCACAGACTTTTTTGTAGGCCTCACAAGAAGTGTTTTGCTGTGCAAACACACTTACGAGAACAGACAAACTGCATCTAAAACATTCTTCAGGAAATCAGGGAAAGTAGAATTGAGACAAGATCATCTCCATGCCTGTGACATAATTGCTCCATCATCTTCTTTCCCCACTTATTCACGTACTTCAGGAACAATGAAGAATGAACATTCAACAGCTTATGTATTCTTGTAATGATTCACCAAAAGCTGTTCCTCTTTACTAACACTGCTTTTAATATGAAAGGAAATACATGTATTTTGCTATGTTTGCTTTCTTTTAGAGTAGGTTAACTTCTGTTGTTGACTTAAATACAAAGAGTGTCTGGAATTTAGATAGAGGTTTGAAATTGAAAAGCCACAGTCTAATATGGTTCCACCCTGTGAGCTCACAAGGCTCTTGAGTTATAGAAATGGCCCTCTAAGAAAGAAAATACAAACAAATGGAGATGGAGGGTAGCAGTACTGTTGTTAGGTTAAGTATGTGTTTGGGTTTTTAAAGTGTTCCACAGGGGAAATATCTGGATGGTAAAAAAGCAACTGAGCTAGTGGGAAGATAAGTGGCCATGAAGCCATTACAAACTCCAGAACTGTACTAGTGAGGTTTAGGTACTGTGTGGTATAGGTGAAGTTAAAGACATACTTGTAATTATGGTTCAGCCTAGAGGTGGGTCTCATAAACCTCCTTGTTCTTTGCCCTGCTGTGTGTCTAATCAGTCATATTGGTCAAAGAAATAATCTGTCTTTAGCATCTCTGGCAAGAGAGACAAAGAGAGACAGGAACTCCCTGTAGTGAAAGTGCTAATATTTTATTCCAACATGAACTTGTTTTCACAAGAAATATATAGGACCTGCTGGGATGTTTGAGGGTATCAACATGTGTTCTGTTTTGTCAATTTAATTGTGTATTCTCTGTTATTTTTAGTCTTCAACTTGAACTGTAATTCCAAAAGGTGTTAATACAAGGGAGCAAACAGTGATGAGAAATTAAGGGTCATTAACAGAGAGTGACTTTGCCTTTGTGGTACCCGTTGTATCTTTAGTTATTGCTAAAGTTGAGGAAGCACTCGTTTTCCATCCTGGCTTTCAGACAGGTGGCAAACAACTGGTAACCTTGGGAATTTTGCTCAGAGAATGGCTTAGGACAGGGTAGAGAAAATTCAGGAAGGACAAGGCCTGCTTCAGATTACTTTGCAGCTGGAACAAGAAAGAAGGACTGAGGAAGACAATGAACATGCTGAGGAGAATCATGGGCAAATGAGACCCCTGAAAGCACCAACATGGCCAATGCAGAAGGGAGGAAACTGCTCATTCACCATATTTTGTGTGTTGCCTTACAAGTGCATTAGCTCTGGAACAAATTTAGGGAATGCTTCTTAAAAGTAATATCAAGAGCAGTATTTGTGTCCTGAGGGTGTAGATAGAATGTATTCTACACAAAAGAGTCTAAAAGCATATGGATCTGTTGTATTAGTCCCAATACAGTTGTCTGTACTGTTCCTAAATGAAAGATCACAGCCTATACCAGGACTAAATCACAGGCTGGTTTTTTTTTTATAGAAATCTGTTTAATAGCAGCAATTTACTGTCAATGACAAGTAGGAGCAAATTTGCAGATAATCTCCTGAAATAGGCTCTTACAGATGACACAGTTTCATATACAAGAGCCATTGCAATTTGTAAGAACATCCTTAAAATGTTCCGTAAAGTATCTTAAAATATCAGCATACATTGTAAGGTCTATTGCACACTTCCACATTGCTCTTATAAAAGCATTTATCTACTCTAATCTTCTTAGTCCTTCACACAAATGTTTCTTACTGTCAGAAGATGAATACCTAGGGCTTTATCTCATTATCTTTTATAGCTGTGTTAAAAAACCCACACAGCAACAACAAAACCCTACCTTTTTTTGTTAAGTAGCCATAGCCATGTACATCATCCTTATGCTACATCAACATTCTTAATTATCAGCCTATGTTTTCCAAAGATAAGTCCTGAAAGAGGCTAGTGTGATTTGCTTATTACAAGTTTCTTGTCTCATGTTGCTTTACTCTTGATTCTTCAGCAATGAAGTAGCTGTATATGATTTAAAGTAAAATTGCAAGGTAGGGCCTGTGAATCTTTCCAAGTCGAATCATGGTTTGTAATTTTACTGTTGTCAAGGGGAAAATAGTTTGGGCCCTTGTATTCTTTCAGGTTCTAAGTCTCTAAAGTTCAGCTAACACACACCCTCGCAATGTGCTTCTAGGCTAACGATGCTGAGGATGCTTTGGTGGTACAGTGATCAAGGGAATAACACATACCTGCATCAATTAAGAGTGAAGTTCTATGAAAACATCTCATCCAGAAGATTAGTAAGAACTAGAACTGGTAAGTTGTTGTAGATACAGTGACAGAGAGACAGCAAATGTAATATAAGAGAGACAAATATTGCATTTGGTCTTCATTTTCATCTGGTGTAACGCTAGAAAAAATATGCCTGGTCAAGGCAAGATTGAAATCCAAGGGCAATGAATAAATAAGCACTGATTGGACTGACAGTAAATTCATTTTAAAATAGGAAGGGGAAACTTAAAATTAGAAGAGAGCTGAAAATAGTAAGTAGCAAAAAATGTATTTCATTTGAGGTCCTAGATCCTACAAATCACAGAAAGAATGTACCAGGAAGGAAGCTTAGAGCATGTTCCTTTAAAGCAAAAGTAGAAAAGTTTACTAGTGGCAGAAATAGAAGCTGCAGCTGTGAACATATTCTAAAGAGTGTTAGATAAGCACTTGAGGGGAAAAACACTACAGGGTACAAATGCTAGACTTAATTGGCTATATGCCTTCTTCCATCCTGAAATGTCACTATGCAACCAATGTCAGCTTCTCCACTCCTCTTCAGGGGATAATAAACACAGCCTTTGTACATGTCAAAATTGTGCTCCTTACCATTGCTGTTCAGAATAAATCTGCACATTCACTTTCATTTTTCTTTCACATTTGTTTTTGTTTGGAAGGCTGAGGTTACCCCTAAGCCCTTGTGTAACCCTTTTGTTCCAGGAAAATCAAATGCCTGGTAGTTTCTTTTAGACAGATCTTACATGTAAAATAAGGACAGGTTTTCAGGTAACATGAATATGCCTCCTGAAGTCTGTCACCTATCTCTTCCTTCTCAAAAGCACAAGGTCAAGGGCATGGGGTTATCTTAGATCCACAGCATACACTTTATTTGTGGCATATCACTACTGTAATGACAATCCTTCAGGTATCACAAGAGAACCAAACTAAAAAGGGGTGTAGCCTAACTCCTCAGCTCTGTGAGATGAAGCCATCAACCTACATGTAAGCAATGTTTTTATTTTAAAAGCACTATTGGTGGCATTAAAGATAATAACGTTGAAGTGAACCATGTCGTCTTAATGTGATTTATTTTTTTAGACACTGGAAGTGAGATGTACGTGTATTTTTTCATGAGTGATGTAAATTAGAGTGTTAGTGTACAAAAGAGCACAAACTCACCCATATGACAAGTTTCCAAGGGACATCCACTTATATGTGGATTGTGTGATATGTGTGAGAGCCCTTAAAGAGAAAGTTTATTACTTAGGAAGAGTATGGCCAACGAACCAAGAAATTTGGATTGTTTTCCCACTGACTGACCCTGCTTTTGTCAGCAGGGAATAACTTTCTCAGGATCACTAAGATGTGTCCAGTTGCATAGAGGAGTAGCTACAGTCATGGTGTCTGTGAAATTATGCTTTACATGGGCAGGGTTCACTGTCAGGCAATAATTCTTTTCAGTACTATTGCTTCCTTCCTTTTCTCACAGTCTAATTGGTACTTTGACTTTCCTACTACTGAATACTTAAAATATTTGTATTGTTAGTTTACGGAGCACGAAACTCTCATTACCATATAAAGGTTGCCAGCAACACTGCTTAAGTATTTCAGCAGTTGGATTTGAGACCTCATCTTTAATCCATAATTGCTGTGGTGACAGCTCTAGACAGAATCTTTCTTCCCATTGCACAAAGCCCAGAATATTTGTGAAGGATCCTCTGCCCCTGGGCCTTCTCAGAGGGAGTTCTCAGAGAGGATGTGGTGGATAACAGTTACATCAGGGGTAACAACACCTTTAAAAAACTAGTTTTGCCTAGTGTTCTAAAAAACTAATAATGTACTTTTGAAAAGTGCATCTAGCACCATCTATTGTTATGAAGTCTACACATTAAATTTCATTGTAATGATCAGAGGCTGCCTTTCATCTTTAAAGAGCTGGATAAATACTGAGCTTTTAAAAATATTGGTTGTGTTGGGCCATAGAAGATGTGACTATGGAGGCAGTGTAATGGGCAGTGGTGATAGGGCATGTTGGTGGTAAGGCACCTGGGAATGGAGTGATGCCCTTCAGGCGTTCCCTTACCCACCTAATGTCAGGGCTGCAGAGGGAAGAGTGAGAACAGAGGCTAAAGTCTCATTGGTTGGACTTCATGAACTTAGAGGTCTTTTGCAAACTTGATAATTCAATTATTTCTTTATACTCTGAACTGGCGTAGACGATTTGGGAATGTGAAACTTCCTTTGTTCTCATCATCAGACCTTATTCCAGGAGAACCAAGCCACCCCTTCCCATCCCAGATGCACCAGCCCCTTCTGAGCTCCCCAGCTCTGTCTCTCCTCTGCCTTTCTGAAGCTTGTGATAAACCTTGCTATGGAGTGGAGAGAGTACCTGAGCATCTCAGAAGGAGTTTAGGAGGGAGATTTGTAAGATACAGCCCTTCACTGTCCCTCCCTCATTCTTACGCTTGTGACTTGACATGAACCTTTGGAGGCAATGCAAAACTGATGTTCTTTCCTAATCTAAGGGTGATTGTTGCCCTTTTTCTTCTGGTATAAAGGTTCCCCTTAAGAGACTCAGAAATTCGTGGCAATTCAAGTCAAACTGAGTCTTCCCATACCATAAAAACTCAGAGCCAGGCTGAGGTTGCATGGTTATGATCATCATAGCAAGATAACCCTGCAGTGATTGCTGTGGCATTGACAAAACGAGAATCTGGATTCAAGGTTGGGTTTTTAATCCTCTTGGACCCTGGCCTACACAGCAGTTGTTTAAACATAATTCTCATTACATATTTGTGTCCTTAATATATTATTACATTAATTATACAACTTATATGGTTTATTTAAAAAAAAGTCCTCAGTTAGGACATCTTAGTACATACTATTTCATTTACATGCATATTTCTGTATTCAAAGCCTTCTGTGGTTCTAACTGATCAAAAGCAATAAAAAATTTATAAAATAAAAATACTCCCTTGGCCTTAACTCACACTACTTTTAATTCAATTTTAATTATTAATATTATAGTTGCTCTTTTAGTTTTTTGCATTTTAGACTTTGTGGAACCTAGACTTGGCCTTGGTTTTCTGTCTTGGATCTGAAAGTTTAGCATTTTCAGCTGCTCCTTTACCCTTTTTCACCACTTTGCCTTGTTCTGGATTAGAAAGTACAACTTGAGGCAGACAAAATCACAATGTCTGAGGGGGAGGTATTTCCTGTTATGGATTATCAAGGTACTATCCTTATTTTTGAGCTGTGATTTTGTGCAGGGCATGGGACAGAAATGAACCAATGTTTTGGATTACTATTTTTTTGAATCAGTCATTTCACTACCTATTTATTCAGCTTTTGAGCAGGGCATACCTTTTAGAACACAGTCATTATCTGTTGCACCTTACTGCTGAGTGGTCAAGGATTGCACATAAGTAATGCTTCTCTGAAAGCAAACGCCATCCAGTGAGCACTGAGGTTTTTTTTAGTGGCTTAGGAGTCTTTTGAATTTTATTTGAACCCCTGATATTTTGAAAGGGAAAGAATTCAAGACAGAACAACAGATAACTGTAAGAGATACAACAAGTGGAATTGTATTTTCTATAGTGACATGGGTTCTTCTTTTAATTTATCACTTATCCAAAGATACTGAATTTCATCCTATGTTTGTTTTTGTCAGGATACTTGAAGCATGCTCTTAGCACATCCCTTTTTCTGGCTCTTGTTGGAGAAGAGGTGTAGGTATACACACATAGGTACACACACATATGTACACACTGTGCATTTGCAGAGCTTCTGGTTATTCCTTTTGTCTAATTGTGGAGAGATGCAGCAAGTTGCCTGAGGGAGAGAAACAGATTTAAAAGGAGGGAGCATAGAAGGGGACAAAAAATAATATAAAGAGGCTATTCTATTTTAAGACTTAGAGTTGTCACTAGATCACCTAATTCAAGCTTTGAAGTGCAGGTCAAATAATTGTATTCAGTTTCTTTTGTCTTGGGGTCAAACACTTGAGTGAGATGGGTCTGGACCAGAAAGGCTGGCCTTCACATGACTTACTGATTTTTCTGTCTCTTTTCTGGGGAAAATGGGGTGAGTATAGTTCCTTAAGGTCTTTCCCTGGAGTACTAAGTACTCTTCAGAGAGCTTGGATCTGCTTGAAGTAGCTCCTATTAAATCTATGGGCTCTTCAGCTTTTCTGCCTTTCTTTCTTGGTTTGTTTTTTTTTTTTTTTTTTCTGTGTGGAAAGTTTATTACTTCTTTGATTGGAAGCTGTTTATTACAAAAAAAATTGTAAAAATGGAGATTTTACTAAAAACACTGTGGGGAAATATCTGATCAGTCTGACTACTCTTCTTAGTCACTGTTTGAAGTGGTACTTTTCATGAAAAGCAGTATCCTGCAGCAAATATTCTGACAGCCACTGACTTTTACTGTGCCACTTTGGCAAGGCAAGGGAATTATATCTTTATGTCTCATTCATAGTATGAAATAATATCACAGACACAAACATGCAGAGAAGAAAAAATGCAGTAAAAAGTATTAATGTACCACAAAGGAGGAAAAATATTTAGTAATAGGCAATCTGCGTGTGTTCTCTGCAGTATATTTTTGCTGAAATTTCTGACATCAGGGGTTTTCCTTGGAGCTCAATAGCCTGGGAAATATCTAGCCTCAAATTCTTCACTGCCTGTGTATTGTAACCCATATATAATAATATAAGGGGAGAGAATAATGTAATAAAACTCATGGTATAGATATTTTTAAATGGTATCCTGCATTACTTTTAAGAATTTTAAATAAACAGCAATAAGTAATAGAGAATAAAAATAAATAATGATGGATTTTGTTCATCTAATCTCTCTTTGTTTAGTGATGGGCACCATAGTGAGTCCAGAAAAGGATGAAATATAAAATATGCAGATATTATGGCTTCTTTTCTGTGCTGTATTCCATTTAGATCAATAGTCTATTCCTATCTGGGTTACTATTTAAATAGGGAAAGCAAAGGAATCAGAAAAATCACCCTCTATTCACTTAGTATATGTGAAATGACTGTGTTGGAATGACCTAGAGAAAACTGAAATGCCACTAGCACTCTGGAAAATTCACTTGCTTTTTGCCATTAGTAATCATCATCATATATATATATGCTATAATGAAGGTGTATTTTACAATTTTGCTGCTTTCTTCTCTGTGTCATTTCTACGCCAACCTCTGCATGCTCCCTATGTAGCAAAAAGAATACTGTCTGATGACTGCTTATCACCTTCTGTTTAGAAGCATTAGGATACTCAGCTGAGTCCTCTTAGAATTTTGCAGTTCTCCAAGGAAATTTGGTATATGAAACAGCATTATATCTAAAATGATAATGAGAGAAAAATATCTGATTTTTTTTTCTGCTCACGTTTGAGGAATGAACTAATGAAAGCAAATAGAGCCTCTCTATTATTATATCAATTACTATTTTCTCCCTGGTCTGGGAAGGAGCCTTTCTGTTGATTTCAGGTGGTTTGGGTGTGAGCTGATGGCTACAAACCCCCAAGGTTTCACTTGTCTCTGACAACATGATGACAACATGTCATGAATGTCCTTATTAGTGCTTAAATTTTCAGGTCTTTATTAGCAATATGACAATTCTTGATTGTTTATGTGTGGTAAATGGTTCAATATGCAATTACTAGGTCAACAAAACTGACTGTTATGAAGTTCTTAATTTTTATAGGCTTAAGATGGAGACATAGATGCAGTTAAAAAAAAAAAAAAGAGGAGGAGAGAAAAATAAAAGCTTTCTGCAATGTCAACAGCCACTAGAAGCATTTTATATATCACAGCCATCTTGCCCAAGGCACAGCAGGAGGCATTGACCCATTACCAACGAGATCATGTGTACAGCATTCAAGAATTCATGATGGAAAATGTCTTTGCTTCCCTCATTCCACTTTATTTCCTGATTTCTCCTTAAAAATAACAGAAAATACAAAAAGGAAAGCAAGCCTCCTGATTTTATATCTTTGCTTTTTATTTTTATTTGTGCCTCAGTCCTCTGTGGAAAGTAGCTAATTTTATCTACTTTATTACCAACCCTTTATGTTATTCCAGGGCTCAGCAGTGCAAATATCCCAAAGGGTGAGTGTGAGTTGGACTGCTCTTCTGAGGACAGATCAGGAGAGGTTTCGTGCAGAAGGCAGAGCATCACCTGGAGGTTGCAGGCACAATTTGTTTCCCTCCCACAAGGCAAACTGAGCTGCTGGTTTTCACTCAATAATGAACCCAACTCCTCCCATCCTTGTTCAGCATTATGTGTACTGCCAGAGCAATTAGCACTCAGCTAATGAAGGCATTCTTGATTCTTCACTCTGTGGCTTAATCCTGCTGCCATTAAAATGTTTTTTGAGGACAGGGCTAGATCCCTTATTTGCTTCATTGTAACTCAGCTCCCCTCAGAGGAGACCATTCCCACCTTTGAAAGAGTTATTTGATCCTTGTTCTTACTAGACCACAAACCTTAAAATTATAAAGCTTCTGCCCATTTGGGCAGATAATGAAATTAGGCAGTGGGAATGGTACTAGACTCACATCCTCACATCCTCACATCAAAGCTCCTACAGCAATTTGAACCCCGAATCTTCTGTCCTTTCTTTCTTTTCTAAGGTTTTCAAAGGTTGTGAATGAACATTGAAAAACTAAACAATAAAAAGAAAAGAAGAAACTTGCTTTTCTATAATGTATTTGAAGTAGTAGTTTAATGTTTATCCATTTGTTACATATAAGCTTTGAGGAAAATGTAGCAATTAAGAATCAGTTTTGCTGTGTGCTACCAAACACTGCACTATTTAGCCTTTCATTTAGTCTGGAGGAGTTAAAATAACTTACATTGTTTATAGTGGTTCATTTTTTTTCTAAATTCTTTCATCCTCTTTCATACTGCGCACGAAGTCATACTCTGTGAACCACAGCCCTAATTCATTTGAATATGTCAGTTCATCAAATAAAGTGCCAGGTGCTGAGCAAAGAGGATCAGAAACCGGCCACGTGAGTAATGTCTTCATATCACTATCTGGCCCTGATTTTCTGTTGGTGAAGTCATTTAGCAGGCAAAATATTTGCCCTGAGAAAATAACATATATTTATATGAACAGAATAATCACGTTATCCAAGTTGTTTATCCACATATCTCGATGATACATATAGACCTGATGATCCTGATGAGTCCCTTCCAGCTCAGCATATTCTATGATTAATGATTAATGTTGTGACCCCTTAGGATTTCAGCTTTAGCCCATCCTGTAAAGAGGTGACCATTGGCACCTGTGTGGGCCATGCACTGGGACTGCCCAGGTGGCCATGTGCAGAAGCAGGGCCTCTGTGTTTGTTCCAGTGTTTTAGCTGGGAGACTGATCACCATGAGACAGGAAGCTCAGAAAGGCTGGTGGATGTGATTTCCTCTCCTGTTCTTCTTTGCAAGCCACCCACCAGCCTTGGCTTCTCCTCTCAGCCCCGGCTACGGAGGTGTCCGGACACAGTTCACACCACAGGAACAGGCTGCTGCCCCAATTTTGCTTTCTGTCAAAAGGGTTGGGCTGCAAGCTCTGGCTCCTACTAGGGGGTAGAGATAGACCCTTCCCACAGTTCTGCTTGTTCACCTTCTGCAGTGCCTCCACAGCCCTTGGTCTGAGTTTTGATTTCAGGCCCATTCAATAAAGTAGTGGTTTTTCTTGAGAAGGATAAATCTGTTAATAACCTGAAAAATCCAGTAAAAATCAGAAGCAGTCTGCAAAGGGATGTAAGTATATACCCCAAACACCACAAAATGGCCAGCCTTTACTGTAGCTATTTTTTTTTGGTTTTATCAGAGCCTCTTGAAAATTCAGTCTCATCCATTTAGGGGGGCTTTTTATATGGGTAATTTTGTATGTAAAATTGTGTATCCCTTTGGAATTCTGAGGCATACATTTTAATTTCCTAATTGATTTGGATGACAGCTTTTTTCAAAATAACATTCTTACCATCATAGGTTTTTGTGATCACATTAGCAATGCTGGCTGCATCCACTGGCAGTTTTACAAAATGTTCACCCGCGTGTGCAGTTAAAATATTTTCGCGTAGAAACGAGCTTGTGTGTGCTCGGCGGCACTTATTAAAGCAGGTTGTTGTGCTGATTGATCTGTGAGGCACTCGAGGTGCTTCTTCATCAGTGCTGACTCAGGGGCTCTTGGGCAAGGCACATCTGCCTCCCTCTGTCCCCACTGATAGCCAGTGAAGGCTGCTCTGTCCTTCCCTGTGCAGCAGAATTCACTTGCAGCCTCTTGAGCTTGTGGCTCTGCTGGCTCTGCTGGAGCAGCGCTCCTGAGCTGCTGTCTGACTGCAGGCACCTGACGAACCTGAGTCAGTGTGAGAGTACAGGATGTTTCTGGTGCCTGAGACTGAGCAGTGGGATGTTTCATATGTTCCTTGGGCTGACTGACGGTGTCTGCAGCTCGTCTCCTCCTCCTCCTCCTCGTACTTGCATGGGCTGGGAGATGGGACTGCCAGGGTTTGCCTCATGGGGCTGACTGAGCCATAAGACAGATTGTGCTGTAAGAAATAAGAAATAGGCCTAAAGAAATGGATTGAGGTTTCACCAGAGCACTTGTTAAGTGGGTCATGAATCAAACACAACAGGGTCTACTGGCCTTTTTTTCTTATGGTTAGAGGCTGCCATTCTGTTCTTCAGTCAAGCTGCATATCAGAGGCTGAACAGGTGGGGAGGGTAAGGAGACAGAAATAACCTTACCCAAATTCTTTATTAAACACCTGAAGCTTGAGCTATCAGTTAACAAAGAGAGATGACTGTGGTCAGAGGCTGAATCTATAGAAAACAAGTGCTGAAAGCCATGTGTACTGAGAAAATCTTCATTTCAGCATGGACTAGACTGAAAATGAAGCAGTCAAGCAAAGCTTTGGAACTACTTGCAGGGATAAAAGTGGTCACTGGCAAGGTAGTGTTGTAGCCTCATGAGAACAGACCTGGCATCCTCTTATTGCCAGTCTGTTATCCATTTGGTTAGCACTTTCACTGTAGGTCTAATTTATGTCTCCATCAGACAAAACAAACTATTTAGTAACTTGAGGCCAGTCAAGCTCTGTAATGAGCTCAAACAACTGATCAAAAATTTAGAGCATTGATGTGGTTTTGCTAGATTTTTTTTTTCCGTTGTTAAGCCTGTTACCTGTCAAACTATTGGCTTCATCTGGAATCAGAGAAGACCACCGTAATTTAAGGCTGAAAGATGAGGCTGAGCCTTCTTTGCAATTTTCTTTCCACTTTCTCAGGAAATATTCTTTTAAGTGTGAAATTTCTCAGTCTCTCTGCTTAAACCCATAGAAGTCTTCTAATTTTGAAAAATATATGTGCTTCACCAAAGAAAAGTGTTCAGAATTATGTATTGTTTCGGGGAGGAAGTATTAAGTGCTTAATTTTATAATCTGAAAGTGAGTTCAGCCTTTCCTAAAGAAAGCTGCGTTTGAAGTAGGTGTGGATTTAAAGCAAAAGAAAAGTTCATTGTTCTATTTTTCTCTTTCTTTGAAGCTGAGGGAAAAAGCCATTTCTTGAAATGTGGTCACATAATACCAACTAGTGAAAAGTATTTGCTGAATGAAACTAAATATGTAAATTAATCTTGTGCCTCAGGCTTTTCCATTCTTATCTGATACCAAAAACTTTTTCTCAGAATCAGTTTAAAAGGGGGTTCTGAATTGTATCTGACTTGCCTTCTTTCACTCTTCATAAAGAAAAGATTTTTAAAAAGAATTTTGGCCAAATGGTAAAGTTAATACTTCCAAGAATCTCTTGCAAGTGTGACAAATTTAACTGCTCTGCCACAGAATATGGTGGATGCAAGACATTTCAGAAGACAGTGCTTAATGAGGTAACCAGCAGCAAACCTTAGATAAAAGCCAATGACACTGAATGGAGACTATGCATTCCTATGGCAAGGGAAAAAGTATATAGACTGTCTATTTAGAATTAATTCTTCACTGTTATTAGTAGATGAAGCAAATGTTTCAATGTTTCTACCTTATTTAAAACCTAGGACTCTGTGTTTATGGGTTCAACACTGTATCAGAGATGTGTATTTGACCATTACTGAACTGCTACATGTGATTTCTTTCTTGGTTAGATTCGATCTTGCCAGTCTGTCTTTTCCTCTCTGTAAGAAAGCAAGACATAGATGTCTTGCTTCTCAATCCCTGCTTCCCTAAATATTTGGGGTTTTTTTATGTTCCCATAGTTACAGATATTAAATGGGAAATTATGAGAAGAAACAAGCTGTAGAAATGTCTGAAGTGTCTTTTTCCAATGCAGGTATTTGACATGAGTGTCATTCCTCTCTTCCTAGCCCAGACAGGGCTGTGGTAGGACTCATCATTTATCTGCCTCTAATGTCATTGCTGTGATTTTTCTTTTGACTTCTGTTTTCATCCCTAAATGGCAAGAGGCTGTAGTTCATTGCATGCAGTTTCTGGAGTTTGGAAGGAAAGAGGTTTCCTAGAGGCAATGTCTACTGTTGATCTTAGCACTGATCTCTGCATTATCCTTTGTTTTTCTTGTTTGCAAGTTGTTGATTCCAGGATGTCACTTTGTGTTTACTTGGATATGTCTGGGGCTGGGAGAGAAAGTAAAATAGAAAGAAATCACTTTTCTGACTCATCTGAGCTATTTCTGATTTATGTTTTTACAGCTCTCTGGAGCTGGGAGGAGAGAGTGTGTGTGTTGACATTACTGCTTTGATGGGTACTTTTGAACCTTTTTGTTTGGTTCATGAGAAACGGTGTTTTCTTGAACTAGTTTTCAATTATTTGCTATGCCTCTCCCCTATGGTCAACTATGTATCATATCACTTAAAGAAAAAGAAAATCAATGATGTTGCAAGTGGTGGAATTGTTTCTGTATAACTGTAACTCTCACTGGAATGAAGGACAAGATCTAGAAGATCCTTTTCTTTCCTACTGTTGCTAAATCCATGCAGCTTTGAAGATGCTAGTGGTGAAGACACTGTACTTTTCAGACATGATAACTGAAGTGAAAGCCTCCTCTCCATTCCTTGAGGAGTAATCCAATTACAGAAAATGGGACAGTGAAGAAAAGCAGTGAGAGGAGGACTTGGCCAGCTATAAAACACTGAGGCAGATTGTTGAGTGATCTGTGCAGTGTTCTTTGGAGAGCATTTAACACAGAGTTTAATCCCATTCCAGGACAGTTTATATGTATCTTTATATGCAAAATTTGAAAAAAAAAAGATTCACATATCTCACAAAACAGGGACAACTTTGACAAAAATAATAATAAAATAATGTGTCTGCTGATTTTGTTGTCTTATTTGGCGTATTATAGCTACAGTTATCTTAAAGCAATGTAAGTCACCCAAGTCATTAGGTCTACACTGATTTGTTTAGTGTGATTCACTTCCAAATACCTGCCATACAACAGTTCCAGCACCGTTATTCAAGAGTGTGTGTGACTGGTGTGTGTGACTGGAGGAGAAATTGCTTATCTTTTTCTAATCCCTGTGTCAATTCACAGATTTATCCAAGAGGTAGGAGAGGGAACGGCCATCTAAAAGTCTTTTTATACTGAAGGCAACTGCAGTCTTAAGGACTCTGCAATGTGGCTGTGCTCATGCAGTTCCCATCAGATGCTGCAAGGCTCAATGACCTTGACGATTTGGCATGGCTCTCCTCGTCTGATGAACACAGTGAGCTGGCTGCTTGTTGCATTCAGCTTTCAGAAAGGAAACAGAGCTTGAAACTGATAGTTTGTGATGAAGTGGTGTGGACTAATGTTGCACTCTGGATTAGAGTCACTGTGGTGGGTTAGAATTTTCCAGGATGAGGACACCTAAATGTCAATGCCTTTCTCACATTCTTTCCTAATGCTGGTGTAATAGTACAATGGCCAAAAAAAGGTATTGGTTCCTCCCACACCCATGCTTCCTGCAGCATTATAGGGCAGACAAAAGATGCCCTGACAGTTCCAGGGGAGAGTGTGGAAGCTCCTCACTGAAGTGATTTTGAATTGTTATGAGAGCCTGTTATGTCCTTCAAGAAGCACTATAAATATTTTGTAAGGTACAGCATAGCAGTTGTTTTGGCAGCTGGCTGGGTGGGTTGGAAGGTGCTTGCTGGTGTCCACTGAAATGGCAGCTAGGAATGGAGGCCTTGTTCAGAGGTTTCCGACTCAGAGCATGCTCTGACTCTGCCTTGGAATGTATGCAGCCCAAGATTCAGCAACTAAGATAGAAAAGACTATTAAAATAAACAGGAAACACCTCTGAGCTATTATTATGTCATAAATCAGTAGAGTTTTCAGCCTTATCATGTGGTTTATTTATTGTGTAGCTATTACTACATACACAGGAAGAATGCATATACTTCCTCAAGGTATTAATTATACTGTGCTGGAAGGTCAACACAAAAATTCATCTACAGTGTGTTGCCAGCAGCCAAAAGGTACATTTTTATGCTGGACACTCAGATTTCAAGTTTTCAAGATGATGGAGAACAGGATGCCAACAAATAGCTACATCAAATGTCTATGGCTGTGTGAAGGTGGAAGGTAAGGAAGTAGGAAACCTGAAATTACCTTACTGTTTAATGAAAAAATTGTAGTTTTGATTAAATATCCTTTTAGAGACACTACCTTTTGCCTGTCTACTTTTTCCTTAACTTTCCTCCTCTAAAATAGAACAACCTTATGCTCTTTTTCTATTAACTGTTGAACAGTATTATTATGCAGTTATGTACGTTCAAGCCTGTAGCTTCCTTATAATAAGATCTGATCTTAAAAGCATGAAGAATCCACAATGCAGAGTAACCAGTGGAAAGCCAAAATGATGGCTGAGTTACCAATGGAAAGCCAAAGCCTCCTGAAGAAGCATGTTCAAGCTTATGAAACAAAAATGATGTGCAAGTTAAAACCAGGAATTTTTCTCCTGAAGTTCTGTTCTCCTACTGGAATTTGAAGAATCAAGCTAATCTGGAAAGATGTATCATATTATTTATATCCTTTTGATAAACCACCAGAATAACCTTTTAAAATCAGATGGCTTGTGCCTTTAAAAGCCCTCCAAGACTTTCCCTAAAAATAGTTTACAAAGCAACAGAGTCAAATTGTTGGGGAATTGCACTCAAATGCATTAGAGAGTCTATTCCTGTGGCACTTAAACCAGTCAAAGTAATAAATATAAAATGGTAATTTTTCTCTACGAGCTGTGCTTGCTGCTCCCACATGATTTCATTCCCACCCCAGAGTAATATAACACTGCCTGCTCAAACAATCTCCTGGATTCATGGAATAAGGCAGCATGTGGCTGCTACTTTGTTAAGTGTGCTCAGAAAAATCGACAATTACAATTAATCCCCGTTTGCCTCAGGACATTCCATTATTATTTCCATACCCCAAGTGCCAGTGATTTTTTTAAATTGTAAGGAAATTTAGACCAAGCAATGGATTAGAAGGATATATTGGTGTATTAAACAAGAAGTGAAAACATAGCAAAGTAGGATATAGCTCTATTTTGGTCCTTAGCTTTATTTTTGACTGGTTGCTAAATACATGGGAGCTTATTTACTCAATAAGCAGAGTAAATACTGTAGATAGCATTCACTAAAGTGTTGTAGTTCGTTTAATTTTTTTTTGTCTGATGAATTAATCACCCACTTCTTCCCAATTAATATCAACCATAAAAATTTCTGTTAATTTTGGGATTTGTTCTGTACTATGAAAATTCTGTTAGCTTACTCAGCTTGCAGGTTAGTCTGCCCTACTTAGGATTTTCTCAGTCAAGGAGATTTTGGCTTTGATGTGAGGGTGGCCACAGGACCACAGAGTCCTCCTGTGTTGGCCAAATCATCTGTGGGCAGTTGACACATTGTCAGAGCTGGTATATTGTTTTGAGTTCTAAATTTTATTTTAAGACAATTCCCAAACTCTTGAGAACTGTTTTCAGCATTCATCTCAGTGGTTAATTATTGGCCTATTTCAGGGTATTTGGTTATATTTGCCAGTATATGTGAAGTGCATATGCTTGCAAGTTAATTTTTCTGTTAGGGATAATCATGAGCCAATCTTTGAAGTCAGGGATGACTGCAAGTGACTATCATAATTTTGTTAAAGTACTTAAGAGAGGTCTTGGCATACTCTTTTCTATTCTTCTTTCTATGTTCAACCAGACTACATCTTCTTTGAAGCTCTTTCAAATTAATTGTATCATAGGAGACCCATATCCAGCACCTCACGTGAAATGCAATCCAGCTGGGAAGATAGTATGAGCATAGTGACTACATAAATTATTCCACAGAGGTAATTTAAGCAAACATAGTTCAGGGTTGCAAATGAAACATTCTGACCATAGATTAAATAAAGGGGAAATACAGAAAAGAGACTGGGGACAGTAACTCTGGGTTTTGTTCACCTGTAGTATTGAATTGAACATCTTGCCTTAGTCTTCTGTCTTTTCAATAAGTGGATTTTGTTAGTTTGTTGTTTGCATGTTCTGTGTATTCTACGTCTGAAAATTTACTTTGAAGGCATTCTGACTTTTTTCTGCTTCTCAAATCTAGTAAAAAACTCCAAAATATGGTGAAGCAATCAAATGTAATCAAGCATTCTTCCTTGCTTGTTGTCTCTATTGTGGTTAATGGCATGTCTTCCTTGCACAGCGGAGCATCTTCCAAAAACCTGTCAATCAGCTAGATGAGCCCATGAAATAATATACCTTACTGGGATTGCACTGTGGAAAAATGAACCGAATGGCTGAAGGATAAGGTAACTGATGTATGCCACCTACCCAAAGAGACCTATTCCCTATCTCCCTGCTTGGAACTGAGCATAGTTTCAAGACTCACACAATTGCTTAATTTGAGTTCTGGTTCATGTTAGTGGTAGATTCAACCATAACTCAGTGTCATTACTATCAATAGCTGCCTACACTATGTCTCTAAAAAGGCTACTAGGAACAGGAAGGGAACATTGGGAATGTTAGCTCATGTGCCACTCTGTTTCTCAGCTCAACACATTACCATGGGATGTGATTGGTGATGGTTCATATCCATTCAGCAGGCTGAAAATTTCAGCAGGGAATGAGTTAGATTTGTGTCCTATTTGTCCATCTTGGTTCAACGATATTAACCTAGGATTTGGATAGGCAAAGACTTACAGAGTATAAGCAGTTCATCCAATCCATCCACTGAATATTTGTCATCATCCTTTATTTTGCTATGTGGGCCAAGGACATGCCACCTTCATTCAAAAACATCTTACATAAATTCGAAAGTTAGTGTGGTGGTTTTGGTGTGTGGGTTATTCCAGCTAAAACAGCTGGAAGAGGTAAATTTAAAAAGTAGCACATTGCATTATGATTCTTCATGGAGTTTCTCACAACTGAACCACTTGTTACTGTCTGTGCTGCTTAATAGAAGAAGAGTTTCCAAAGTGCTTGTGGAGGAAGTCCACTGCTACTTAGAAGAGCAGCAAATTGATGCTTTTTCATTGGGTACTTGGTATCCCTTGGGAGGTTCCTGTCAAGTCTTCAGACATTATCTCCATTGCTAAAATATATTTGCTTCTTCACTCTGCAGGAAACTTCTTCTCAGCCTGCCCAAAACAGGGGCTGCCCCAAACAGCTTCATTTTATTGTCTTTGTTTCACACAAATGTCACCTCAAAGGCTTTCTGCAGCACCTCAGGGGAACAACTTGAGCCACCTGGCTTACAGGTCTTGTTAAAGATCTCCTCTTCTTCCTTAGGATGATGTTCCAGATTGTTTTCTCTTTCTGTCACATCTTATTTTCCTACCCTAATCAGTATAGTCAAAGTCCCTGCAGATTTTATATGCCACAACTTGTAATTTTTTTTTTTTATTGTTTTGCCCTGGGCATCAAGGGCTGTTGTTTCCCTTTTGCCTATCAATTATGTGTGTCTGAGGGTTGCTGAGGTGATAATAGGCCATTCTGAAGAGCTCTGCAAGCTTTTCACCTGCTTTGTCACTTGGAGCTACTATTTTTCTTTGCTGGCAAATAAAGAATAGCCTAAAAAGTCTCTCCTCAGTTTACTTTGGTTGTGATTTTCCCTGGTGCTTTGAACTACTCTGTGCTGTGCACTTCCACATCTGTATGGTTTTAGTGAATGCTTCATGGCTGTTACATTCTATTGCAACTTTTAAATGTATATAGAAAAGCCATTTGTTTGCAAGTTTCATTACTGTTTTCCTTATGAAACCACAAGAAAGTTGATTAGAAAAGATAAACAAATGCCTGTTAAACCCTAAAGCATTGTTGTCATCCAAGAAATGTGGTGGCCATAATTCACCGATGGTTAATTTTTAATTGTGTGTGTTAACCTCAAACCCCTGTGGAATTTGCCTTGAGTGACTAAGCTCTTTGCGTACCATGCTCTTTGCTGACTTTCTCAGTTTCCTTCAGTTGTCTACTGGCAAAGCTATGCCCCTAAAATACTCCCTGGAACAAAGATTAAGCTATAATATAGTCTCCCCCAAGTAAGGAGGAATCTATGATGAGGCTGCTCAAAAAGCAGATGTGGGGTTTTTTTGTCAGTTCTTACACAGACAGAAAGAAACCTTGTCTCTGGTCCTCCCTTAGGTGTGTTTGCTGCTTGCCTATTTCTGAGAAGCACAGCTTTGGCAGGACTGCCTCCTACCACCTGCCAAACCCCAGGGAGAGTCAGTGCAGCCTTCCAACATGGGAGGTGAGAACTTTGCATCTGCACAGTCACCTGTGTGCATGATGAGCATAAGGGCATGTGCCAATTCACCTGTGTATTACCAAAACCAGCTCATTTGTCTCGCATTATGAAACTGCTTTACCTTTAGAGGCTGCTTGGAAAGCCCCTAGGGACTTTACAGAAAAGAAATGGGTGATCAAAGAAAAACTTTTGGGATCCATAAAGTCCGTAATTTTCAAGGAGGGGCAGTCTGGTAATCACCTTGTGTCTTCTGAAGAATTCTGTAAAGTTGAATGGAAATATTTTCTTTTTCTAAAAAAGGTTCCAAGGAAAATAACAAATTGTTTGATTTGGAGATATATGCATTTGTAAGCGATCATTCCCCAACTCACAACAGAAAGGAAACTCCTTCAAAATATGATGCCAATTCTCAGCCATACAAACAACAATCTTCCAGCTAATACGCTCTAATGTTTCCACTGAACACTCCAGGACCTGGATGTGCTTCTACTTGCCTGGTTTTCTGTCATCTGAGTGCAAAGTGGGATGTGGGTTATATCAGTTTTATTCTGACGAGGGGAAATATCCCCAGTCCTATTGGCTCTAGACTCCTGTAAAGCCTCAGTAAAACTTAAGTTGTTCTTAAGACTCCAAGTTATTTGACTTATTAAGTTAAAGACACGGTTTCTTTAGTAACCTGTCAATTTTGAGAAACCTGCATGCTTCCTGTGGCATGCGGCGGTGTTTCATTAAAAATGCTGTGTTGCTAGAAGGGCATTGCCTGTGGGAAATAGCTGAAGTGCAAAGAAGTTGCCATCTCTGATCTGACACTTGTAGATTGGTTCAGTGACTTTTTTTTAAGAGGCTTGGAATTTCAAGTGATCAGAGCAAAACACAGATAATATCAAGTAATTAAAAAAAACCCAAACAAACAACAACCCTGAAACATCTCCATGCATCAACATTTTTATTGGCCTGCTTTGCACTATTTGATTTCAAATTCTGCTGTTTGCTCCCAGAGACAGCTGATACCATCTGCAGAGATGGAAGAAATGTCAGCAGTTTTGCCCTCAGGATGCACTCTATGCATCCTAACAAGTCCATAAAGAGTGTAGTAAAAACTTTGAGGCATTCGTTTTGTTTTACCTGATGAGAAGTTACATAGAAATGGCTTCTGTAAAACCCTTGTCTTTCACCAAGGAATGGATTTATGGTGGTCCCATAAGCATAAGCATTCCAGGTTAAAAGTATGATGCTCATGCACAATACAGAGTTTTCAAATGTTCTTGAACTCATTAATATCAGTGGATAATAACATACATTACAACACTTCTACTCTGAGAGGGCAATGTCAAAGTTAACTTACTATACCATTCTGTGAACTGTTTTCTAGCTCAGCTGGAGCTGAGCTTGGTGCCAAGTCCTTTCTCCACAATATATTTGGTCTGCTTCACAGTAATTTACTGCAACTGCTTTGCTTTATTACAATCTTTGTTCATTGCAAATAGTGTCCATAGGGAAATGAAACCATAGGAACACCTGCAAACTTGCTCCCTGATATTGAACTTGTCCTCTGTCATCTTTCTGCTTTATCTGGAGCTTAAATCCAGCCTTGGCTAAGGGTTACAAGTTTTATCTTATACCCCTGCACTTGGATGAGAATGGGCTGTTGATCTGCCTTTCTAGCAATTTGCATTGTGCCAGGTTGCACTTCAAACGAGACTTTCATAGATGTGTGAAGGAGCTACTTAATAAAGCTGTTTCCTTGATAATGGGCTTTTATATAGAACCTGCCAACACAATTTTTTCAGAAAAGCCTGAATAGAATTTTACGTAAATTCCAGTATATTCATTCAGCTTAAAATTTCTGTTGTTTTGCCCTAACCTCTCTGACCTGTGTACATTGGCCTTGTCTTTCATCATAATTTTCTGTCCTGTATGTGGTCAAGTAGAGAAAACAATCCAGACTGTAGTTCTTCATGGTCACCTTGGTTCAGACCTTGCCCCCTACCCTTTAGTTTTGCTATGTGGTCCCTGGGTTTCTATGTGTGTTGTGAGAGTGTTAGTACAAATATCAGTCCCTGGGAGAAGGATCTTCTGAAAAACAAATCAGCTACACAGACACAAAACTTCTCTGCTAAAAAATGGGAGGGTGTGAAAATGTACATTGCCTCTTCCTCCCCTCATCATGCAGTTTTCTGCCATAATACTCTCCTCAAGAAAAGTGACAACGCATTGGCTCTCATCAGCACTGGCTCTACTCAGTCTTACACTGCCTTAATCACTTTTACCTGCTCAAAATACCATTTGTTAGTAGCTTTTTTAGTTAGTTAGTTCCATTTAGTTAGTTAGTTTAGTTAGTTCCATTTTTAACAGGACTTTCACCATCATGAAGAAGGAAATGATTACAGAGAAGCATACAAATATTAAGATGACTTTTTCAATGTTGTTTGGAATTGCACTGTTGATCTGCTGTTATGCAGTGGGACAGAAGAAGCCTCTGCACAGGTTATTGCAAGGTTGCCACTTGTTGGGGGTTTTTTTTCCTCCTCCTTGGTGGCTCTGATATTTGTCTCAGAGTGAAGTGTCAGCTGATACCTAGTGCTCTATAAAACCTCTGTAAAGAAGCTCATATCATGCACACTGTTCTGAGTACAGGCTGCTTATTTTACAGAGGGCAACTATTTAAGGTGGGCTATAAAATTGTCAAGAGTTATAAATCTCTGGAGTTAGTACTGTAGAACATTTAATCTCCAGAGAGCCAGCAATACCTGTAATGGGCATAGCCATATTCCCTAAGCAACTGCATACAACATTATATGGGAGGAGCAGCCACTTCTGCATGGTTCAGACAACAATTTACTTTGTAAAGCCCACCCAGCTTCACCTGTGTTCTTATACAAACAGAATCAATAACCTCATTGGAATTTAGATTAGAACACAACCAGATGTGAGCCTGCAGGTACCTAAACTCGTCAGCTCCAGCCCAGTCAGATACACATAGACTGCATCTTTTAGAGTCAAATATGACTGTCTCAATCTCTGTCAATTCCAATAATGTTGTTTTAGTGACTCACTTGTCATTTTCTCTGTCATCGTGCTCTATGGCATGAGCAGCCAGAGGGGAAAAGAAATTGCTGCATTTCATTGAAGCTAACTGTTCATCCCTTGTTTAGTCTAAAACAGGTTGTTCACAGTGTAAAAAACATGATGCCTCACTTATACTATTTCACAGCACCTTTTTAGTCAGACTGAGTTGTGGGACACCTGTAATGATGAGTGGTTTTTAACTGTGAATACACAAAAATCCTGGGGAAATAAACAGACAGCAACAATTTTGTACAAAAATATAATATGGATTAAGAAATGAGTCAGCTTTAGAAAAGCTCTTTTAGGTTTTTGCTGCATCCTCAGTTTTCAGTGTTTTTCACCCCGCTTGTCCATATACCTGAAATGAAGCACCTGTCTCTTGTCAGGATCATAGCTCTACCTTTTTTTTCCTCTGGATTGTTCTCATGTTTCTCTTTAAATATATTATCATCACATTGGGAATGAGCTGACACCATAAAGCAACCTTGATGTTTCTTTTGCTGATAACCCCATTAGAAGGCCTGGAAGTTCGGACTGCCCTGCTTCTTGAGGAAAGGGATATTTGGCTTTTATTAAAGCCCCTGAGAGGGCATCATGGAACAGACTCTAATGTTTAACAGAGCAAAAACCTAGAAGATGGGAACACAGAAAAAACACCTTAAACACAGTGGAGCTATTTAGTGAATTCTTCAAAAAGCCAAGGAGGAAGTAGTGGTGGAGGGGAAGGTATCTGGGTGCTGACTCCATAGACCATCCCATTTTCCTGGATATTTGTGTTGCATACCTCTGTCCTGATGCACCATGTGCTGGCTGTTAAAAGAGACTGGGGCTTGTTCTAGTGTGGCAAATCCTGTGCTGTAGCTGACACGAAAGCACAGATCATCCCTGCCAAGGACTGGTTTCCATTGGACTGAGTACAAGCTTCATGATGTGTACCTGCCTTCTGCAAAATGCCACAAGATGCCATTTTCAGGCAATTTCTTCTCTACCCATCAATCCTCATTGTAATCAACTGAAAAAGAAAGAAACTTAAACTGTTATTGAGATGGGAAAAGAGATATTGTTTTAGTGTTTCAGACAGACTGTATAAAGAAAAATCCTTCTGAAAATCTCTCCAGAAACTAGGAGCATTGTGAGAGGCTGGGACTGACTTTGAGGGTTGGGGCAATCTGCTCTTGTAGCTGCTGCAGTTGAAAATGCTAGTGAGAAAAATGTAAAGCCTAAGCATGAACTTTCTGCTAAAAGGAAAAAATACACTTACTTCTCTTTTAATTACAAGGTCTTTTCATGTTTGAGAGAACCTGCTGCAGATTTTGCCTTATATAATAGAAAAAAGAAAAATCCCAACCAAACAACTTTGAATCCAGAAAGCACAGAAACATTCACAACAGATCAGATATTTCTACCAAGTAAAATTTTTTTTGTTAGCCAAATAAATAAATAGCAGAGAGCAGAACACTTGTCCATTGTCCATAAATATTATCAACTCAGAACTGTGATGGTCCATGAGGAATTTGTAATGTCTCCTAACTCTAATTAACAATCCTTTAATTAAAGTGTCTTTGCCGCTTGTAGAAAATCTTGTGGGATTTTTTAAAAATGCAATTTTTATAGTTTTAATATTAAAACTATGTTTCTAAGAAATGTCAAAGTGTATTCTTGCCAGCAAGGAATGAATTCATCTTCTGAACAGTGTAATGTGAAAATACCACTATAATGTGATAGGGAAAACTTTATTTTAATTATGTATTTAAGAGGTCTGAGTTGAGTCAGATTGGGATGAGTAGCACTAGGTAAATTCCACTTTTTGTTAATGATGTCTTTTGCAATAAATGCTTATGTACTTTAGCATAGTTTCCTTCTGGGAAAAGCAAGTTGAACTTCAATTTTGTTCTATATTGCGTCCCCTGTTTTTTGGTGTATGGACCTTCTCTATGATCTTCTTTTCATGTTTTCAGGTGTATATAGTAGATAGATGAGGTTGTGATTACAACATGTCCTCCACTGGATTGGCTATTTCTTTCAAGCAGGTTGCATTTCATGACTAGTTTGTCCCACCCTCATAACCAATAGAAGGCAACAATCACACTCCTCAGTCTGTGTGATAAGCTGGTAGGAAAAAGGTCATTTAAAATTCCTGTATCTTCACATGCAAGTGAGCTCTGATCCAGCTTTCCAAACTTATATAAAGAGTGATATTGACTTTAGTTTTATGTCAGATAATATCCCTCTGTCTGGCTGGCCTTGTTGTCTTCAGAGTGACTACACAGTTTTAAAACTGGAAGAGAATTTAGTATGTGTTTTTAAGAAGTGGCAAAGATCAAAAGAAAGGAGAATGTAAATTTCCAGCAACATCTTCTACTGCACCATTTTTTGTATGAGGGTTGTGCTTGTCCTTGATATTTTGTACCTTTACATTCTTGTTTGTGAAGTTATTTTGATGAAAGGCAATTTTTCAACTTGTGTAAGAACTAGCCTCTCAAAGAGAGGAAATGGATAATATACTATTTTTTCATTCGGATAATGAAAAAATGATTGTGGGGGTTTATGGTTTTTTGTTGTTTATTTTTTCTTTTTTTTTTTTCTTTAAGGCAAGATATTTCCTATCCTTATGTAGGCACTAAAAGTCTGAAATGAGATAAGAAAATTAAAAACATTAATTTTTTTTGTGAATCTGTGGCTAAGAAGGAAAGAAAAACAACCTATAATGCTTTTTGAACAAACAAGGTCATCTTTACTCTTCCATTTAGCTTTCTTCTCTATGTGGCTATTTTCCCCCTGTATTCAACTTTGCTCTTTCATCCATTACTACTCCTATTTCAAAACCATTTCTTTAAAATATAAACATAATACCAGTAAAGATGAAAAGTCTGCTATGATAACTCCATTTGCCTGGAGGTGATTACAGCCAGCAACAAGGAAAGAAAAGGGAAAGCAGATGAAAAGGCAGTTTGTTGCCACAATGTAGTGAATGATTGTGAAAGAGACACAAATTAATATGTCTCCCTAAATAAGATTCTATATTAAGATGAGTCCTGGAATCAGCATCTTTACAGGCTTTGCCTCATCCTTTTGGGGAACATTTGTGCCAATGTTGAACTCCCTTTTTGCAGAAAATTGGAGGCTAAGGAACAATTTGAACATACAGCATGGTGTTAAGTGGATACCACTGGTTACTAACAGAGAAAACTTATCCAAACCACTACCCTAGTAGCTCTCCCTCCACTCAGAGATTATTAATATACATGAACCACATCTGTCTGGGGAATGCAATTTAAATTTCCTAGGTCCTATTACTTTTTTCCTTGAGTTTCTTCTTCATTTGTTTTCCCTTAATAGCCACACTTTTTACCTTCTTTCTTTGTGAGTGCCTTCATTCTGTTTCCTGACTTTTCTAGTCTCTTTCTGCACAAATCTGGAATCTAGAACTGTCTTCCAAAACCCTTCTAAAACTTACAAGTAGCAACCTCTGCATTTTAACTTTACTGTACTTTGCATGAGTCAAAATCAGGAATCCACTTTAGCTTTTCTGCCTCTTCATTTCTCCTTTGCCATGTCCAGAATATTGCATTATGTAGTGAATTGATTGGTGTTCTGTGGCCCCACCGGACAGGGGAATGGCAGCATTTTTGTCACGTAAATCTCCATTGCGGGAGGTCTGCCTCTACATCTCGGACACTGGACAGAGAAAATCTAAATAGTGGTGTTATATGTGTACTATATATTATGTGTACATGTGTATTCAGAAGAAGTCACTTTTTTTATCCCCTTCTGAAATATTCTTCTTGGCTTTGCTTTTAATTAGTACCTGAAATGCAATTACTGAATTCATAAATCTCAAAGTATATTCAGTTTCCCAGTTAGCAACATTCACCTCCATTAAGACGTATGAAAAGAATAACCTTGAAAACTGCTACTTTATACAGACAAATATATCACAGGGATTTTTCTTGTACTTAATATGGTATCTAAATAATTAACTTTCCTGGCAAGGCTCACAGAAATTCCTTTAAAAAGTTGCTGTGATACTAACCTTTTGTGTAATACAAAAATTGTATTTAATGATATAATTAGGTTTAAATGAAACCATTTTTAATTTATTTGGTTCTAATTTGATGTTGCTGTACTTCAGCTTTGAAATGTAGAAATGGCGAAATGTGTTTGTGACCACAGTCCTGACTCTGCAAACAAAACAGACAAATCCATCTTTTGAGATTTGAACTTGTTTTCCTCCTGTAGATCAGAAGTCCTAGCCCTCTCTGTCTTTTAGCTTTGTCTTTTGTAATGACACATATAAACATTTTATTTAGAACAATGGGTGCAGTAACAGTCATTTGAGTGTAGAGGAATTTCATATCCAACTACCTCCTTCATTAGGTCTCTGTATGCATGTGGTCAAAGGGTATTTTACTTTTATTTCTATGTGAAGAAAGGATAATTAGCACAGTACTCTGCCCATCACAATCTCCCTGGATTCTTGGCTCTGTGCTAACTTGAAAAACAGCTGCACAAACTCCTGGGATAAAAGATTACAGAGAACTGTGGAAGGCAAAGATGCCACACTGGCTTGAAAGTCCTGACCCTCAGATCACTGATGGATGAGAGTTTATTCTAGACCTGAAATACTGATGTGCCTGTGATGGTTCCTGGACTTATGCTGCTGACCACCACCAGAAAGAGGCAAGTGGCCTAAGTGACCCTTTTATATGACCCAGTGTGCTCATTCTGTTTAACAAAGTGTCTGGTACACAAACCATGTCCTTCAAACACTAGCTGAGGTACTTCTGTGTGGCACTTTGCCAAGTAAAGAAGCATTAAATGAATCACTCAGCTTGCTAAATCAGGTCACAGGAGGTTGCATCATGCGAGGTGTAATAATGAGAAGAGACCTCTCTTGCTTGTGGGTCCATCTTGTCCTTCACTGAGATGCAAGTGAAAGGCAATCTTTTTATGAAACTCAATCCTAAAACAAAGAATTTTTGGTCTTTCTCCCATGCTGCCTGGCATCTGGCACAATTCTGCTTGAGGCACAGGTTTAGAAAGTAAAACATAATATTTGAAGTTTTCTGTCGTTTTTTTATGAGTTTGGGTGTATTTTAGTTTCCTTTATTTTGTTAGGCAATTGCCAATTATATCCATATTCTTTAGAGACATGTGTGAACTGGCATATTAAAAGCTGTGTAACATTTAGTATCTCTTCTGTGTGAGAGACTAAAAACAAGGAAGGATGGATGATTTCCAGGTTGCCTGGGGCATCCAAACTCCTTAGAGGCCAGTATACTGTCCTAGTTCTTTATATGCAGTTTCTATCGACTTCTGCCTCATAAAAAAAGAAGAAGATATAGCCCAGGAACTGAAGCAGAATGGACAGAAGGAATTTTTAGTAAAATATTATCCAATCCTCTGTACCATTTTTTACTGAAATAGTTTGATTTTATTTGTTAATATCAAGGAAATTACTGCTTCTTAGTAGAAGTTATCATGGCAGCAATTATTTCCTAGGGCTCTCAAACTCACAATTCAATTAACAGAATTTCTTTGGACAAAACTGATAGAGAGATGTCAAAGCATATGCACTTACTGGTTGTGGAATCTGCAGTGAGGATTTTTATTCTCGAAGCCCCTAGTGATGATCTGCCCTTAAGTGCAATTTTTCACAGTTTTGCAAAGATTTTACTAGTAGGCCTGGAATTTTCCTGCCTATTTCTTTCGCCATACTTTTGAAATACGTAAAACAACATTAAAAATTAAAAATAGGCATTGGGGGTAAGGTTCAATACATGAAATATGACCCTTGCTTGTTTTTAGAGTATGAACTTTAAAGTAAAATTGTTCAATTATGAAGTGATAGAAAACACTTCTGTAATTGTTTGAGAAACTGCACTACCTTTCCACCTAATGTCAGAAAAATTATCTTGTTCGAGTCAGATATTGCTCTTATGGAAATCTAACCACATCTAACAATCCAAAAGAGAGAAGAATCATTATTTCCTTGGTGGAAGACTCTGAATGGCAGGCAACAAAACCTCCAGACACACTGGACTTCTACCTTGACCATAGTTTTTTCTATGCATCTGCTCCTTCTGGCTTGGCAGAAGCATCTAGGACCCTGGAATTGGATCTCAGGTGAGTGGTTCTCCAATAATCTTCCCATTGTCCAACATCTGGTGAGCAAGCAAGCCACTTCTGATAAGGAGAGAGGAATTGCAGGATTTCTTTGGCCAAAAATTTTCTGTCCAAAGCAGAGCAAAGTCAGATACAAGGTAAGATCAGCATTCCTTAGGGCAGCAGCAGAAGGTGGTAATCGAGGAGAAACCTTTGTCTTAAGACCATCACTTTCAATTTAAAACAAAAATGTGCTGAAATTTGTTATTACTTATTAATACAGAAAGAATATGTAACTTTTTTTTTACATCTAAGCAAGGGATAAGGCAAGAAGAATTCACAGATTTTAACTCAGTATTGATTCCTCACTGTTTTCCCTAAATTAGGTATTCTGAGGGAGTGTTATATTACAGACTATAGGAATATGCTAAGTGAATGATTATTTGTTTTGATGCTTCTAGAGCCTTCCTTGAAAAGATCTAAAAAGAAACACAAAAAACCAATCCTTCTGCCTACTAAGAAACAGGTGCTATGTATGCAGTTAGAATGATACAGGTACAGCTAACCTTCTAGTATGCACAGCTGCTTATAAATACTTGAAAAAAATCCCAAACCTGGTAGGTAAGTTCAAATTGCTTACAGAATAAACATGGAATCGCACTGAAGTCTAACAGTGTTAAGTGTGTGTAACATTAAGTAGCAGGATAAGGGGCTGATTATTCTCCACAGGTAGACATAACAGTGTAGGACACAGGAGTTAATAAACACATAAGGAATTTTCAAAGGACTGCTCTCAACTGAAGAAGCCAATGCACTCTTTATCGACCTAGTGTAGCTATTAACACCTGGGGTTTTTTTTCAGTGAGAATAAACTCAAAGCAACTGCAAGAATGTTTCTACTTGTCCCTTAGTTGGAAATTAGAAGAGTACCCTCTGAGGAACAAGGAGTAAAGATACAAAAGTCTGAACAAAATTTGTCTGAAAAGCTAAATAAAAAAATTGTGTGGAGTCATTTGTCCATTAATCTATGGCTTTCATGAGAACCCAGATAAATAACGGGTTTAGTTTTAGCCATTTCCTTAGGTTTGTTATCTAGTTTTCCTCCTTGTTTCAGGGCATGTGGCAAAATGTCATGAAGATCATGGAAGCCATGATTATGTGCCACACAATGGAAAACCAGAGGTCTTTTTGGGAAATTCCAAAGTTCCTGATTGTTGGCAGGGTACCTGCCAATTTTAGTTGGGATATAATGGATTATAGAGAAGAAACAAACAGAATTGTCAAAGGGGACCAAAGATGCTGCAACAAGTTCTGCAATCTAGGTGAGATGAAGCGAAAAATATTATTACGTCTTGTGTTAAGTTATTGTTACTATTAGATGTACAGAAATGAACAGGCACTATATAAAAAGACTCAGTTACTCCACACAGAAAAGAAAGTTAAACTGCTTTAAGAGGTTTTGTGATACAAAGTTTTTGCAATCATCTGAGTTAGGAAAGGCATGCTCTTGATATAATATTTAATTTTGCAGAGTTGCCAGCACGTGGCAAGGTTAATTCATTGTTCCAGTAACATAAAACAGCTGACAGCAGCCAGATGTATAATTCCATGCCTGTTAATGGAAAATTAATATCTTCACTGCACAATTGTTGATACTTAAGAGATAACAGAGATCTCTATTTGTCTGCTCAGAAAAGAACAATAGGTTTCTGCCGTTTGAGTCTTAGAGTTGATTATACATTATGATTTCCAATCCAAGTGTTCAGTGCTGCTATTGATTGCAAAACGGAGGCTATTTTGTGTAGAAGTAAATCTCTTTGACTGAAAAAGGAAGGAAAAAAAGGCTGCCTGTGACTGTTACTGGCTACTGGCTCAAACAAGAAATCATCACCATGCACACAATGTAACCAAAAATCCATATTAATGTGTTACTGGAACATTGAAAAATATGTCAGGTTTTCAGGTTTGGCCATGAAGCTGGCTAGCTGGATTTTCAGCTTTATAAGCACTTTCTGTTTCTCAGAAATTATTGTTATTTTTACAAGACTTCAAAACTGTGGAAAATTGCCAACAGATGTGGAAGTAGAGGTGCTGCATAAAATTGGAGACTAAGGTAATTGCTTACAGTCTTTGAACAGGTAGGTTTCAAGAAGACACAGAGGTATCTCATGGATAATCCCTGAACCCTGAAATACTTGCATCTTCTAGATGATCGTCTTGCACTTCTGGGAAGTCTCCACATTGTGGGGAATATTTGTCTAGCAAGGAAAGATAATTAGTAGAGAATTTTGTCTGAAAAAATACCACTGCCTTGGTAGAATGGAACTACTACATCTGGAATGGTGTTCTTATGTAACCTTTTGCAGCTAGCAAGTAACTGGCAGAACTATAGAAATTCTATAATGCCATTAATTTCCATATCTTATTTTTCATATTTACTGTTCTTGAATAATTTGTAGCCAATCATTTTTCCACATTTTTTCAATCTATCAAATGTATCAAAAATGTTTAAATGAAGTTTGTGTAAGTGCCCCAGATTGAATACAGGGAGAACTAGCAGTGTTTCAAAATGTCATCTGCACAAAGCTGCACAATGTCAACAACTCTTTCTCTAAAACTTAAGAAAAAAGGCAAGTCTTTATGAGATTAAGACATATAAACTGCTGAGATTTCTGCCTGTCTTGGCATCCAGCTTAAGATTTTCTCATTCTTTTAAACAGGATGTTAATTTTTAAGCCAGTTGTTTTGAAGACACATCATTTTGTTCCAGAATTGAGTGGTGTGGAGTCTGACTTCTATTGTTTCAGCCTTGTTGTAATAGGATTTTGGCAGTGGATGGAAAACACGCAGGATTCTTTTGGAATAGGTTATGGTGATACTATTCAGAGCCCTGGGACAGAAATAGGGCAGTGGTCTCTTACAAGAAAGTGGGTCATGCGAGGAAGGATATCTGTTTGAATTGTTGCAAATGGCTCTTCAGTGAGTGTAGAGCCATAAATATCCCAGTTCTCAAAGAGCAGCGGTCTGCTGGGGGCAGCAATGGCATGGGGTTTGTTTGCCTGCATTGTGAATTGACAACTTGTCCCTACCACTGATCCCATCACGTGCTGCCCATGAGGTACAAACTACTGACAGATATAATTTGACCTTGTACAAGAGCCTGTTTAGTAGCTTCTGGAATTCTATTTCAATATGGATCATCGAGTTTTGCATTGCTTTAGATTTTTAATTTGGAAGAATTTTTTTCATGCTCTAGTATTTTCACAGTCTTTAAACTCCCAGGCTTGGCTAATGTTCTTCCAATGGTAATCATTATCTGTGGCTGTCTTTATCTTTCTGTATTCTAATGCCTTCATGCTTTATTTTCCCTTTCTTTCTGTGACCTTTTTTCTTTGCTGAATTTATTGCATGCTTTCCCCTGGCAGCCTCTGTAAATATGTGCATTACTATTAGTTTCATCTCAATGTGTATGGGATTTATGCCTATACAGCTTGCTCTCCACTTAATTTAATCACAGGTTAATTAGATCTTCCACTTAATTTGATCAAAACCTTCCTTGAGCCAAAATCACTTACATTAAGAAGACTAGTGGTACTTTCTACCCTTTAGTTTGATCAATATCGATCTTTTTAAGCAGGTACTTTGGGGTAATTCAATCACTGGCTATGGATATTTTCCATTTAATTAGTAAAAAAGAACAACATCCCTAATGAGAGGAGAAAATAAACATAGAAAATACCTGCAGACATGTGAAAGACACTAAGTAAAGTTTGGCTTCTTTGAGGAGGAACAGCTTTCCTTCTGTTTTTGCTTCCATACTGAAGCAGTTCTTTTGGTAGCAACACAGTCAACTCTCCTGTGTACAGTGGGGTGGGCAGGGCTGTACATGTGGCAGTGTTAATGAATAACAGAAATAACAGTAAGGAATTTTAGTATGTTATTGCTACATTCCAGTGTAGCAAAAATTCACTGGGAGTCCTGGTATAGTGTATTTGGGTGATTACTAATAAAATATTAATTCTAAGTGCCAGGGAGCAGGGTGTCAATGTAATAATTTATATATCTGTTATGTGTGTGTAAGAATATTAGTGTTGAATGAAGTTACAGAAAGCACAATTCTTTTCTAAAACCTGGTCCTTGCTGTATTTAAAAAAAAACCCTTCTATTCTTAATTTAATTTCTCTAGAGAGGTCATTTACAGACCCTAAAATAACCATGGAAACTGAGGTAAGACTAAATGCTCAGCCTTGCCTTTTTCAAGAGCTCTGATTGATAGGTGGCAACCTTCATGTATCACATTGTAGATGACTTATTTTGTTCACATTACTACTGCCACTGTTTTCAGGAAGAGTACTTGCATTAATTCTTATAACTTTATGCTGTCCAATCTGTCTCAGAAAAATGTGCTCAGATATGTATTATGAGATAATTGTGAAATATTCCTACTTGAGCTAGACTTTCAGAGGCATGTTGTTAGCATGTTAGCATGTCACCACCACCACTGATGTACAAATTCCAGTTCTCTAGAAGAACATGTTGTTCTCTCCTTGTCCTTACTAGCCACTAAACTAATCCCTGAGTCTATTCCAGCAGTTCCTTAAAGACTGTAATTCCTAAACCAATACTGCTACCTACCACACTGGTGAAAGTAATACAGAATTCACAGAAATTGCTGACATTTGAAATCTGGTTGGGGCAGAAAGACAAAAAAGAGTTCATTTCACCTAACTTTATCCATCTAAAAATCAGGTGTCTAGTCACCTATTCTCATCTAAAGCTTGTGTGCTCCTAAGTGCACATGTAGCTGAAATCAGGTGACAAGAATTTCATCCTTCTTATCACTTGTTGATACCAAGAACCATTGCAGCCTATATTAAATAAGATTTTAAAAAGCTGATATGCTGAAGATCTCTTTAATGGTGGTGTTACTGCTTGTTTATGGATAGCTCTTTCTTACAAATATCCCAAAACATGCAAGTCTCATGAGTCATGTATTAGTGATCAGAAATCACAGCAGAGACAACTAACAGATTTTAATTCTTGAAGTCAAGATTTTGTGAATGGTTTTTAATATTTAGGACTAAACTGGATTAAATTGAAGCTGCCATCTATGTTTACTTACCTTGATGTTTATAAACTGACTCTTTAGGCTGCAAGAAATGCAGCTTTCCCACAAGTCTCACTTGGTACTCTGGTGAGTTCAGGTATATTTCAGTATGAGGTCCAAACTTCTATAGGTAAAAAAAAATAATTTATAAATTCAGAGACTACTCAGAGTTCCAGCTATAGGTTACTAAAGCTTTTAATGAATACATTAAAATGATTTTAAATGAGTACATTAAATGATGGATTCTGGTGGTTTTTTTCATTTTTGGTCAAGCTTGTTCCAGGTCTGAAAATTCTTGCTGAAGACTTTTGTTAGCACAAATGGTGATCTTCATGAAGAATTATATCCATTTCCCCTGTTTTGAGTGAGTCTCTCTGTTGGGCCCCTCCCCCTGCCACGTAGTCCTGGGAGAGGGGCCCTGGGGGGAGACATGGGGTTTCCCTGCCCCTGGTCAGCCTCGTTCCCCATTGTTTTTTTTGTCTTCCCCTGCGTGGGCAAGGACCCTCGGGTCCCGTGACTGCGGCAGTTGCTCAGCAGAACCCGGCCATGCGGCTGGAGAAATAAACATCTCTCTGAAACATCTATCAAGAATCGGTCCATATATATTTCTTTTCCACAGGCCTCGATGTCTGATACATGTGTTGCAGTATCCACACTGTAACAAATGGTGGAAAATTGCGAGCAGAACGATCCCCAATCCCTAAGGACAGTGACTGATTTGTGAGTAAACTCTGGATTCCTCTTCTTGTTTTTGTTTTGCTGTTCCATCTCTAAACTATGGAGGAACCGTGGAAAGACTCTCAGCTCTCCGAGCCGCTTATGGACATTTATCTTAAACTTGAAAAGATTCTTGAACAACGATTTGTAAATTTTAGCTTAATTCAAGCTCAAAAGGAACTGAAACATTTCCTTTCATGGAAATTGAGAACTTGACCTTTCATGGTCATTTAAGAACTTTTTCTATGTTTCTTGGGATTTAATTCTTACCAAAGACTTTTGGAAGACCGTTTGGACACAGTTAATTTTTGAGTCAAAATATGTGCCAATGGAAGAATATTTCTGTGAATATTATTTAATTACTGAGACTGTTGAGCAATGTCATCTCTGTCTTGGCAAAGGGAAGTGTGCCTCAGAGTCCGTGCGACCCAGACCACGTGCACCGAGCGCTCTCCAAGCAGCAGCGAGGCAGTTCCCACATGCGGGCGGAGCCATGCCAGCTGCAGTGTCGGTGGCGGAGCGAGGCGCAGTGGGAGCAGCGGGACCCGGCAGAGCCCGCCCGGCCCCGCACAGCGCGTGGTGGAGCGAGCCCCATGAACGCCCGACTGAGAGGGGCGGCGCGTGGGCGGTGGGCGGCGGCGGTGGCGGTGGAGCGGGGCCGTGCCCAGCCAAGATGCGCGCTGGAGCAGGGTGTGGGGGGGTCATCGCTCGGGGGTCCAGCCAAGATGTGAGTGCAGCGCCTGGCATTGGCAGCAAAGCTGCGAGCAGAGGAGGTGGCACGCGGGGAGCTGAGCGGCGCGGCCTGGCCCGGCCCACACGGCCCCAAATGCAACCCCAGGAAGAGCGTGCAGGCACAAGCAGCCCCGGCAGCCCCAGCAGCACTGACAGCCCTGGCAATTCCAACACGGGAGTGAGCGAAAGAGAAAGGAAAAACGCAGCAAGACAGAAAACAGCAACCACTCAAAAAAAGGAAAAAATCACCGTAGCTAAGGTTTTAGGAATAGTAAAATGGTAAAATGTTAAACAAAATTATGGTTTTATAACAAGATGTGGCAACCAAGAAGACATATTCGTTCATAGAACTGCTATTAAAAAGAATAACCCTGAAAAATGCATCCCAAGTTTGGGAGATGAAGAGGTGGTGGAGTTCAAAATTGCATAAGGTAGAAAAGGGTTACCAGCAGCAGAGGTCACTGGGCCTGAAAGTGTTTCTGTAAAAAACAGTATATATGCTAAAAATCGTAGTCATGTTAGACAATATCTCCATTATAAGCCCCCCCTACAGTCTCCCTTTCCTAATACCACCTTTCCCTTTTATCCTATATCCTATTGCCCCCAGTGTATTCCCAATCTGTTTTTTCATCCATGGTTTCCCTCACAAAACCATGCCTTTGCCAATTGTTTACCCAAAAATCCCTTTCCAATGCCGAGTGGGGGATGAAGAGGGGGAGGGAAGAAATTAACTATTGTTGTTTAGAGTTCCAACAGGTACAAATAGAAGAAACCCTCTCCTGCCTCAGTGTCCCCACAAAGCATGCTCAGAGAGTCCTGTCTCCCTTCTGTCAGCCTTAAGATGTTCCAGAGAATCTGTTTGGACATTTAAAGACTCGGGAAGGTGGCTTGTTTTGTTTTGAAACTGTCCTTGTTATCTCATGTTTATCCAATTGTTTTCAATGTTAAGTTTTAAATCTCTTTTTGTTAAAAATAAATGGGTGAAATGTTGAGGCCCTCCCCCCCTGCCATATGGTCCTGGCAGAGGGGCCCTGAGGGCACAGACACGGGGTTTCCCTGCCCCTGCTCAGCCTCGTTCCCATGGGTTGGTTTGTGTTCCCTGTGCGAGGAAGGACCCTCGGGTCCTGTGATTGCCGCAGTTCCTCAGCAGAGCCCCGGCCATGCGGCTGGAGAAATAAACATCTCTGAAACATCTATCAAGAATTGGTCCATATATATTTCTTTTCCATGGGCCTCGTTGTCTGATACGCGTGTTGCAGTATCCGCACTGTAACATCTCTCAGTTAGGGTTGTGTTTGCTCCATGCTCCCTTTACAGTCAGTAGATGTATATGATCAGGACAGAAGGCCGATTTTTTCCATCTAACTGGTGTCCAGTGGAGATACCCAGGTCTCTCTCTCAGGATCTAGGGTATAACTCTGTACTTGGAGCAGAAGTCTCACTGAGGTGCCCAGAAGTACATGGGACTCAGGTTACTTGTACAGATGCAATTTTATGTACCCATTGGCTTCTTAATTGTGATGGGAATTTTTTCATGAATAAATTTAAACATCTTTTGCCATGTTGAATTAATGAAATAGCTTCTTCATAAAGGCTACTTCTTCTGTAGAAAATGCCCTCACTTTCAAATATCTGCCAGCCTCCTATGACAGTACTTAAAAAGAGGAAAGAGGGAGAAACAGCAAAATAAATGTGTCTGTGCTTTTACTTGGGATGAAGTTGAGGTACATGTTGAAGTGCGTGTTTTGTGATGGTTTCTTACATAGCAAATGTAACAAATACATGACTGTGAGTGAATGTAAAGATTTAGGTTATGAGGAATTTTGGCAGATGGTGTGACTCTTTCATGTTGCTGTTGGTCCGTGGCTAAGCAATGGTCCTGGATTTCAAAAGACTTTGCCATCACTTCTATTTCCTTTGAAGTCAAAGCAGATTATTTTTTTCTGCTGGAAATATGTTTTTGCTTATATATGGAGAAAACATACACGATTCCTATGTTAACAGCTCTAATACAAGTGGTTTGTGATTTTCTGGTTTCTATAGAAACATTAAAAGCATTTGTAAATCCTTCATTTTTAGATGAACGTATCCTATTTTATAAAAAACCAGATGCTCACACTGTTACCCTTGAGTTTTTTTCAACATTTTCAAAGATTATAAAAAATGATACTGGTAAACGATACTGAAAAAAGAAGTAAATTATAGTATTTCAGGCAGTACCTTTCAAAGTGTTTTTCATTTGTAATTATAAACTGCAAAAGCCTTATGCTATCAAAAACTCCTGTAAACACACTAGGAAGAAAGCATTCCTGGGTGGATAAGAAACAGGTTTGGTGTTTAGCAGACCTGGTTTATATACCCAGTTCTACTACTATCCTCCTGGTTTTGTCAGAGCGTTCTCTCATCTTTCATGTGCCATCTCAAAGAATGATCTAACATGACACCATTTTACTGAAGTGCTTACTTATGTGTTGATAAAAGTGATATGAAGCAGCTACGTGTGTAAGCATCATCACCATTTTGCTGCCTAATGATCTTGCGCTGTTTTACCACAAAACAGTCTCATTAAGAATACAGTCCCCTGCTCTAGTCAGTCAAAAAATTTGTACTCATCAGAGGAAATGATTAGGTTGGTCTAATGATTAGTATGGTCTTATATTTGGCTTCTGGCAGGAATAATATTGAAACCTCTGAAGAGGCAGGAGGGCTGGGTGAGTAAGCTGTTAGCAGGGATGCTGATGGGTCTCTCAGCAGTTGGTTCCACACAGACAATGAGTGATAAAGTGTAATTCAGTTTTCAAAGCAGCTGATTTTTTTTTTTTTTTAACTTCTGTTCTTACTGCTTTTTGCCATGACTGAAATATTTTTCCCCCCTCACCTTAGCTCGGAGAGGATAGCAAGAAAAAGTGAGGCATCCCAGAAAACTGATACATGATGGAGAAATTGGACAATCAGTGGCTTTCTGTTATGGAAAGAATGGTCAGATAATGGTTTTTAAGCTGCAGTCAGTTTCTGCCATGGTTCATGATCCTGTGGTTCATGAATGTGTTTGTCTAATGGGTTTGTACTTCTGTTTAATGTGTCTCCTGAAATGTCTGGTCTCTGTGGGAGAAAAGATGGTGTTTTGCCCCATGTTTGCCTCCAGCATGGCAGCAGAAGTCCCGGACTGTGATGGAAGCTTTGAGTAAAGACTGGCAAGTTTTATGGGAATTCACCAAACTCTTATCCTGACAATACATTGATACTGAGTTAAGGGAAGTGCAGAGAAAAAGGAAAAGGCAGGAGGATGAGAGCATTATGGAAAAAGAAATGAGCAAAGCTGTTCTACAACAATGGAATAAAAGATGTTGTTGTCTTTATTCCCCCTCCAGAAAAGCAGCCTAAGTGATAATGGAAGCCACTCTAGAGAAATCAGAGTTGGGCTGTTCTGTGGGCCTAGGGGTGGAGGCTGGAGAGAAAGGCAAAGAAAGTCAGAAAAAGGAAAATGCAGTAAGGATGCCTGTGCAATGCAATAGGTTACATTAAAAAGAATGTTGTTGCATGGCATTGCTTGACAACATGTTGCAGATGAAACAAGTCTACGACAAACAAGCCATGGTAGTGTTTTTAAATTGTTGATAGTGGTTTTGGATTAATATAGCCAGGGGAAGAGATGGGGTTACCTTCATGAATAATAGCTGTTGTATAAGACTGATACTTGTTTCTGCAGCTGAGTCTACGTAAGGTTAGCAAGGTTTCTTGGTTCAGTAAGCCCACCCCCCCCCCCCCCCACCGCCAATAAAGTCACTTAAATCTAAATGCATTTACCTCTTTTTTGGCTTTATGGGCAAATTTTCATGTCAATCACAGCTATTTGTGTTTAATGAGGGTTTTCTCCCTCCCAGCCCATCTTCTCAGCTACTACCATTCTTCATGCAGAGCAGATATAGTGACATAGCAATCTTTTTCATTGCACAAGTCATTAAGGGTGTATATAGCAATTTGAAATTTGTAAATATTCTGACGAGTTGATTGCCCCCTGCCCATTTTATGCTCATAATCTGCCAAGGTAGACCTGCCAGTGCAGACAACATTATCACTAACCCAGCATGGGCCATCATAGAGTGATATCTGGCAGTATGTTAATAAAAGACCAGAAGAACAACAACAAAAACACATCTCAAAATTACAACTATAAACAACCTGTCAGTCACAATAAAAAATGTTGCTGCTAGGAAATTAAAAATTGTACACCACAGTGATCATAGCCTATGCCTCACTACTCCAATGCATGCCATAAACATAAGATTAGAACTTCTATACAGATGAGGCAGAGTCTGAGGGCTAGCAGAGACTTTTTTTTCTCAAAAATGAATGACTCTAGTAAAACAAATCCAAATATGCAATATTCTTGACAGATTTTTTTTTCTCCTCATGTTTTGTATTTTTCAAGTTTGCCTTGGAAGAATTCCACTCTAATGAACTGTGCAGAAAGACAAATTTTAAAATACAGTGATATTATTATTAGGTATATTCTTGGTGCTTTGAGTAAAGAGAAAGCAGAGCAGATGCTGTTTAATGTAATCAAAACAAATTACGATCTTAAAAGATCATAAACATACAATGTATTTTGGTATTATTCCATTATCTTATTGTTGGGAAAGTATATTAAGTGAAATCTTGAATAGTTAACATTTAAAGTACTATGAATAATACAATCTTTGTCCTGGAACTAGGTCTGTATGTTTACATTTTCAGTGAATGATTTGAAATTCATTTTTAACTTCCCTGAAAACTCTTGGCAAACTGAGATCTTCCATTCTGTTTTGTACAGTGGGGGAATTGGAGTTCCCGCTTTTCCTTGGATTAGAGCAGATGCCCTTGCCTGTCCCCAGAGCATTCTCTCTGCTTAGAGGGTCCCCTGGCTTCCCAGCTGCCTCTTGTCATTGCTGACAAGTAGTCAATGTGCTTCTTAGATTGGAGCCATGGGCTGGAATGGTGATCAGCTGTTCGATTATTTAATTTGACCTGTTGAGAATTTCATAGGGAAGCACTGAGATTGTGTACTTTGTGGTTTGGGGTTTTTCCTCCTGCTTAAATCTCATGTTCTGACCAAAACAGAGGCAATGAGAGATAACTCTTTCTTGCATGCTAGAACAGTAGTGACATCACTTCTGCTTCTGACTGACAGATTAATATCCTGCCAGGATATTTATGGGCAAGAGATTGGTTTTCTGACCTCTCCATCACCCTGTCCCTTCTCTTGTCTTGGATAGCTCACAGTGGGGATGGCTCTTTCTCCAGATGGAAGCTGAAGTGAGATTTTGGTGGCTTTAAATGGTATTTACCAGTTTTGAGGAGCTTGTGTAGAGCTTCTGTCCCCTTTCTGTAGTATTTAGGGATGGGCAGGGCTCTTACTTGGAGCAAGGGTGGAGCTGAAATCAGCCACGGATTTGGATGGTGAACTATGGGCTGCCCCAGGTGCTGGCAGCACAAGATTAAATGCAAAGGTCCCAGGCCTTGGGTACAGCAGCTTAAGAGGACAGGAGGGAACAATGCTGAGTGATGAAGTGGTGCCTATGTTCTGAAAATGCCAGTGTTTCTGAGCCCTGATGTCTGAGTAATGTTCCTGTCTCTTCAGATTTTGGACAGTGCATTATATATTGAATAATATACAATGTGAATTTGTAGTGAAATTTAGTCCAGGTGCAGTTTAACAATAGGGTTTTATCACTATACATGCTGGAATACATGTATCTGATGTTACTTCACTTTGGTGGGCAAACACTTCTAAATCCAAACCCACGGTGTTGGGTCTTGTTCAAAGGCAGCATTGTGAGGGATTTTCTGCTACAACATCAGGTCTGGTATCTCCATTCAGATTTGGGTGGTTACAACCGAGTGCAGGAGTTTCTTTTCTTTTCAAAGGGGTACAGCATTCATTCTGCTAGCAATGCAAGAGACTGAAGCAGCTGGAAACTGCCTGAACTTGGTTAGTGTCTGAATCAATGAGTCCTTAGCTTTACTGTAAAGTTATGTTTCAATATATGATATCACCCCTAAACGTCTCTTAAAAAGTAGTATTTTCCTATGGATAAGGCCTGTGGATAAACTGATCATAACTCTGCTATGCTGGGCAGTTATTGCCAGTTTAGGTGATAATATGAATCAAACCCCCTGTTATTATCATGTGGACACTTTTTCTACTTATGTGGGAATGTCTCTTTTCCATTTAACTTATCACTTTATTTTGCCTTAAACTGATTTAAAGTATTCTCTTTCGGGGTTAGGTATTCATCTGTGAAACTACACCAGTACTATTTCATAGTACTGGAAAATTGCCTGTGAAGACAGACTTTCTGGCTGAGGAGATCTAAACTGAATTGCCACCTCAACTTTGGGGACTGACTTACCAAGAAACGAGAAAATTGCTGTGGCTTGATGTCACAGGTAGGAGCAGCAAACTGCATCAGCCAGGACCCTAGTGAACAACAAGCAGGGAAGAACACAGGGACTACTTCATCTTCTCTCACTTTCATCACTCATGTAGAGAAAGTGCAGGTTCCTAGCTTCCTAGTTTAGGAACTGGATTTCAGTTAGGAGTGAAGAATCAGTATCTTAATTCCTTGTGCTTTAATTCTTCTTTATTTCTTTTATCTGCTGCTGCATATATCCAGACTGTTGGTGCACCCTCACTCTGAGTACAGTACCTAGCACAGGGAAGCTGTGTTTTCCATTTCATATGTCAAGAAATCCTGGTACTTATGAATGAGAAATCAGTAACATTTAGTAGTCAAATATTGTTATTTTCTACACCTACATTTTTTTTCTTCCCTGCTTTTGTTCATGCTGTTAGAGGATTGTCACACTCCCTGGTTTTCACGTCCAAGCTCAAGGTGATGTGAGCTTTTAATCAGCAGGCTACAAAAGAGTAGCTCTTGAATGCTGTGGCCATCAATCGAGTGTGAAAAACTGTCTTAAAACGGAGAGGTTAAAATTCAAAACCTCTCCCATTGTTTCTGGTCCTTTTTGGGAACAGGTAACAAGATTTACACTCTTTGCAAAGGGATATTTGAAGATTTGTAGATGTAAACATGGAGTTTTTCTTGCCAAAAATAATTGATATTAATAGAAACAGCAATTTTATTCACAATATTTAATTGCTTTTTGAGTAGCCTTTTACGATTGTCACACTGCCACGTATAATGGCTGACCTCTCTGCTATTACTGCAGAAGACCCCACAACTAGGGAGTGCCATACTTCATAGCTGGTGAATAATAACTTCAGTTATTTGCCTAAGGACACTGGAACCCAAGACATTGGTACAATTGATGCCTATGTAAAAGGAAAGCAGTAGCTGCTGTGACAGATGAAGACATTAACCTGCCTTCTGTTCCTTAGGACAGGTGTGTTGGAGGTGTCCACCAAACCGAGCCAAGATTGGTGTTTGGGGCTCTCCTTCCCACCCCCATTTACCTCCTCAATAACATTAGGCAGGATGGTTCACATAGGGGCTCTGTGCCTTGGCTGACCAGTGTGTACAATGATATGCTGGAATTCACTGGTCATGAAGGTATCATATGTTCTTTCAAATAATATTTTTGAACTTCTTGGACCTTTGCATGGGAGATATTCTGTATGTACCGTATTACATAATCTTTCACATTTCTAATATTCTTAATTTACGGGATTTTTAATATTGTTAAATTATATATTTAAAGACATTTTTTATATACAGTCTTGAGGTTACCACCACCAGAAATTAATTGGATCTCCAATTAATTGTGTGTTCAGCTGTTATGTACAAGAAAAAAAAAAACAACCCACCCAAAACAAATAACAACAACAACAAAAAAATCCAGATTCTACTTTTTCCAGCAAAGGAGAGTGATGGCTGCTGTAACTAGGCCAAAAATAGGATGTGCTTAGGAAGACAGGGACAAAACCCAAATTGCCTCTAGCATCTAGATTAATAATTATCAAGTAAATAATGTAGGTAGAATCACTACTACTAAGAACAAGAATGGATTGATGTGAATTTAAGGTTGGCTGAAATTTGGTTTATCCCAATGTGTGTCAAGAAATGTCACAAAATGAATACAATGAATGTAAGTTCTGATGGTGTGTGTACTTTGTGATTTATTCTGCCAAAGAAATGAATGCAGCTATGGAGAACAGTCGTAGGGGGTTTCAAGTTTAGTTTAAGGATAATCAATTATAACTGAGCAAAACCTAGACCAGTCTGTGTCCAGACAGGAATGATGTATTCATCTCTCCAACTACAGGCATAGTAGTTTGTCATGATCAGCACTTGTCACTGCTGGTCAGCTTTCTCTGAAACTGTCTTTCATTTTGGAATAGGTATTTGAATTTATGATTCTGCTGGTATGTAAAATAGGAAGATTTGCCTTTTTGTCTCTTTATGGCCAGGTAAAAGTTCAGTTGAGCCTGTCAGTAGTCTGACCAAATTTATTTGGGGTTTGTTTGTGAGTTTATTTCTTTTCCTTTCCCCTTCTTACTGTGGGATACTTTTTCATTTATCATTTTACTTATTGTGGTTTTCACCAGGATATCCAGTCCTGGAAGTCCTGGATATCTGTAATTTTGGAACGACTTAGAGTGCAATCACAGGTCCATTAGCCCAGCTGAGTGTGGGAAGTGTTTTTATTTTATTTATTTTTTATCAAAACATAAATGAACCGACTTACAGCTATCCTTTCTGGCAGAAAATGTCCTAAGGGAGTGGTGAGGCTAAACGAATCAGAAGCATTGTGCCTTGCTTATGTTTTCAGAGCTGAGAGCCCTGTGAGCCTTGATTGAAAGACAGACAACAAGGTAGAGCTCTCAGAGTGGGAGATTTGGGAGATTTCTCTTTTCTAAGGGAATTATACAAGCTAGCTTGAAGCTTACAAGATCTCCAATGGCAATGTCATAGAGTTTTCACAGAAGCTTCTAAAAACAGATGTGGACATATTTTCATGAATTATATTTCTGATGGAAACCATTTTTGCCATAAGAATTTTGATCCATTTTAATTGTATCTGCTTCCAAATTTCTACTAAAATCCAGAAAGATTTCATTTACTTAATTTACAAGACTATAGCTTCCATCTAGCAGCTTCAGTGTAGATGGTTTGCAGAAAGAATTCTTCTTTGTCCTGAGAGCTGAGTGATCTGAATTGCCATAAGAAACACAGTTCTGACACCAAGTTTTGGGTCTCTTGGTCATAAGGCTGTGCATTTTTGTGTAATGAAATACCACAGGGCAGGTTGACAGCATGTGTGTGAGAGGCAAGGCAAGTACTGCAGAACTCCTCATTTTCACAGCTGGAGCCTTGGACTGATGTTAAAACAAGCAACTTGGCATGTAAGTAACAATTCTGCACTCTTAAACAGCAGAACATAACTTCCAAATATTGCATGTTCACACTTTTTCTGCAGAACGGCCTGTAACAAAATTATTTGCTGATTCTACTAGATAAATGGTGTTGAGATTGGAACTGATCTCTGGAAGCCATTGTAAAAGAATTCCTGCAGTGACACCCAGTTTCACCTAGTTCTGCGACACCTAAATAGCTTGCCAAAATTTAAACAGATGTGATATTTACATTGTGAGGTTTTCAGCCTAGCTCAATAGGTGAAGCAGCTGCCTGAGCTGTAAGTGTGTGTAATACACTCTGGTCTTTCTGAAATGATGTTTCTGAATTGCATAAAGCAGTACAAAGCTATTTAGAGCACACCGAGTTGTAGTTGCACTAGTGAAGCTACTTGGAGATAGAGGGCAAAAGACCCTAAAAGCCTGAACCTGTTTACAACAGGTTTCAGCATGCCCTGGAGGTGTCTGGCTCTAGTAGAACTCTGTACTTTGGCTCTTTTCTTTCTATCCTCTTCCATTAATTAAGTCAGAAGATGACCTCAGTCTGACTTGTTCCCTCTTGGCAGTTTTTCTGCTCTGAGTCAATGGAAAGTGTCTTCTTACTGTGCATTTCACCTGTGATGAAGAAAATAACATTCATTCTTATCTAGCTCCTTCCAAAGCCAGGTGATAGGAAAGTAAAAAATATTGCGGAAGCTGTTAATCCCAGCTATCGCTCTAAGTTATTGAATGAAGGGCTTCAAAGGATGGTTGTTATTGTTCTTGCTTTCAATCTTAAGAGTGAAAAAGAGGAGGAATTCAGATTACGGATAAAAGCAGATGCTCCTGACTCATCTGCAGGAGGCATCCTAGGCTGATAAAAATTCTGCTTTTGAGATATCAAAGAGAAATAAAGGCTTTGCCAATAGCAGCATAATGTTCTTGCTTAAACCAAGCTGAAATAAATCCATTACTTAATGTAGCAGAATTGGAATAAAGTGTGACTGGAGTTCTTATTGTATAAAAAATTGCCTCAAATTAAAGAACAGTGGGTACAGATACACTTGGATCTGCTCCATCAAATAATTTATTTTTCCTGTACCAACTAAAATGAGGAGGATGCTAATTCTGTTGAGTAAAATTGAAATACACTATGTGTCTGTGATGACTAAATGATTTTTTCTGGGATGAGTTCTGTTTAATCTGGCAGACCTAAGACTTGTTCTGCTTTGTTTATGATGTCTGGTACCCCAATAGTTGATTTGTCCAGAGTCTTTTTACCTATACAGATCAACGAGGATGTTTATTGGGCAGAAGAATTGCAATTCTCAGGTGATTTAGCAAAGAAGAAAATATGAGTGTATGCATGCACATGAGATAGTTTGATTCCATAAGCCTACTGTGGATATAACATCAAGTGAAGATACATGATGTGGGAGGGAATACATCAGTGAAAGATAAAAATAAATGGACAAATGTTTTCATCAGAGAGCCTTTCAATGAGATTTGAAAGATCTAAGTGGGATTGTTTGGGTAGATTCAGGGAAACCTTTCTAAGTTTATGTGCTCAAGCTATGGCATGGCAAACCCTGAAGTCCATAATAAATTAAAACCAATTGGTTTTGAAATTGATTGAAACATGGGGAAACTGTCATTGCCTATCTGTGGTGTGATATAAAGTGTTCTTTCTTGCTTTTTTTTTTACATGATAATGTCTGTGTTTGTATATTTTTTCTCCCATTTTCTTGCAGTGTGATGAACATAATGAAAACAGAGCAACCTCCTTAGGGACATGGGAAGGAAAACCAGACAGACAATAAAATCAAAGGGAGTAATAGAACTAGTAAAAGAATTACTTTTTGATTTGACTAATGCACAGTCACTGCGTCATGAAAATCAGAGCCTTAGGAGGTCAGCCAGACAGATGCATTTGATAATGTCAGCATCATAAATAATTTTTGCAGCTATGCAAGTTAAGACAACAACTCAAGCTTGACGCTTCACTGAATAAGGGAAAGGCTCATTGAAGGAGCAGGAATTTTCCTATGCATATACATATATATGCATATAATATTTACAATTTGCAGTCAGTCTATTAAGGGCTATTTGTCTTTGAAAACTGTACTAATCCTCCGCTAACTCTGTGAAATCCAAAGGCCAAATGGAGTAATAACCTGAACACGTGGTGGCCCTGGTGTACACATATATCTATCTGCTTTTCTGAACAACATCTTGTAAGAATCTGCTAAATGAAAGGACTCTTCTCTCTGTGTCTGACTTTGGAACCTCCTGACTCTAAGACAGTTCGACAGCAGCAGAAGCGTTGGGATAAAATATTGTTCTTCCCTTTTCTCCCCACACTTCTTCCTGGTTCCCCCACTCATGTTAGTAGTAATGCTAATATGTCCATGAGAAGTGACAGAACAGAGAGCTGTTCATGAGAAGGAGTTCAAACTTAAGAACTCCATCCCCACCCCTCTCCCACACCCCACCCCAACACATACATTCTACTGCATTTTACATTATAGCTACATTAATCCTCTAACTGTTGGTGCAAAGAGTTTTGCCCCTTCTCCATCCTCCTGACTTGCAGTGGCTCTGGCCCAAATATGGATGTGACATATGACTGAGTGGTGTGATAGTTCTGATAGCCAAACTGGCAGAGAATGTCATTAGGATAATTTAGCTATGTCATGAAACTGCACTCTGCAGGGCTATTTTGTGTTTCTTCCTCACATCCTTCATCTAACTGTCAAATTAAGATGTATAAATTGATGTAAGGTACACATCAGTAGTTTAGGGTCTTTATACTTGCTAAGAGATGTTTGGTAGTTTTGGGGTGTGTGGGGGAAAAAAAGATAGTAGAAAACAATAGGGGGAATGAAGAAGGTATAATTTAAAATCATTTTTACCCACTCATCTAGTCTAATAGTCTGTGCCTTACATCAGCTTAGAAAACTTTGCCTCCAATTCCCAATATACAACATCACTGTCTTACTTAAATACCTCCAATTTTGTTCTGCATGTGCCTTATCAGTTTTGAGAAATGATGAAATGAGGCATTATAACTCTCTTTATAACAGGAGTTGGTACTCTTCTTATGTACCAGAAAAGCTATTTCAACGTTTTTAGCTACATCTTATTGTGAACTCATTATGAAGGGTATTCCTGATATTCTTTATAATTCTTATTATATTTTCCCTTCATTTTAGCTCAGATTCTCCTGTTACTAAACACAATTTCTCTTAGCATCACCCCCTTGGTGCTTTGGCCTTTCCACAATATGCATTGCCTCATTATTATTGAATTTAAATCTGAGTAATTTTTACTCTTCCTCAAGTTGCTTCTTAGTTAAGCTCCAAAAAAGGTCAGGACATCTTCTAGAGTTTAGATCCTTAATCACATTCAAGCAACTTAAAAGAAAAAGTAATCGATTTAAAAGCTTCCCATGATAGTGTTTGTACTCACTAGTGAAATATTTCAGTCACTAATGAGATGCAATTAATAAAGAGCTTTATTATACAGATAATGGAACTTTAATTTATTGTAATTATTTGGGGTTTTTTTGCAATGGGATATTTGTGACCTACAGTCCCGATGTCTTACTGCAAATGTCATTAAGATTGGATGGTCTATGTACAATATTGGTACGTTCACATTATTCCTCTCTTCAGAATGATGATACTCCCTTGGGAAGCACCACAAACATTTGAGATATAATTTGGCATGAGGAGGAGTCCACTGAGAACAGCATTAATTTATACCTTAAAGCTCCTTATTTCCCATTACCCATAAGACTGGATTTGTACACTCTCCCAGAGGCTCTGCTAGCTTTATGTCTACAAGAGGCAAGCTTAACAAAGTTTATTGGAAAAAAAAATCTAATCTTGTATATGTTTGCCAGACTTAGAACTTGTGTTGCCATCTGCACTGTTTGTAAATCAGCAAACACAGGGGCTTTGCAACAATGTGTGCTGATTGTGGTACTGCAAATTCTTCCTCTTGAAGCCTGGATTACTGCACTTTACTCATACTAATGCTGCATAGCTCGTCTGACATTTCTTATATGTAGGTGGAACTTGGAAGATTTTACATAGCACTAATCAATTCTGAATCTGTCTGAAGGTTGTGAAAATCAGAGCTTTGAGCTAAGGATCAGGCATATATATACAGAGCAGCAAAACCTCTACAGTAGTTATCTGCTCATGTTGCATAAGAAGAGAAATTACAGGGATCCACTTCAAAAGTCCTGGAAATTGGGAAAACATAAAAAAGAAATGCGTAGAATATTTAGTTTTAACTGAAGGGTTCATTCTCTGCACAGAAGAAACTACTCTATCTGCAACAGTTCATACTTTTTCCTGCTACCCACTGTGCTTGCCAGTAATTCCCAGTAGTCCAGAATCGATGTGCTGTATCTATTCAATAATATCACACCAGAAGCTCCTAAGGGTGGAGAGGATGATGTATTAGCAAAGAAATGATGTGGGAAGAAAAAAACAGATGAACACAAAAAACCTGAGAAGTTCTGAAAGTCTTATAATGGCAACCACCTCTCTTTATTAAGGAAAACAACCCAAAAACTTTAATACCAGTAGATGAAAATAGGCAGTAAAGAGTTTGGTCTGGCCATGCATGTTACTGGATACTGTCTGCATTATCTTTCTCTGCCTTCAACTTTTCCTAGTCTGAACCGAGAATTTTGCTTTATAATTCTGTGTTTTTGTAGTAGTAATAGTTCTGCTATAGCTGTGATAAAAGGGCTAGTGGGTCTAAAGCTTTGTGCTTTTTCTTTTCCAGTTAAGCTGGCCTTGCAAAAGACAAATAGACTAGAATAGACTAGAATAGAGTACTTAAGTTGGAAGGGACCTCCAGTGAGCACGTAGTCTATTTGCCTGAACAATTTAGGGCTGAGCAAAAGTTGAAGCATGTTGTTGTTAAGGGCTTCAGTGGTGCCTCTTATGTTCCTAAAGAAGAAGATAAATGATCTGAATTCTGGAAAACGCTTTACTTCTAATGCTGTTCTGAAAAGTGCAATATTAGAACCATCCCTACAAAATGGGGGTTGGGATATGTATTCGGAGACAGTTTGCCTTTGATTGTGTTCAGCAAAAGCAAATTTAATTTGGGTATTTTCTGTAATTTTGAGCATTTTCATTTAAATTTTATTATTCTGCTAACTGTGTGGTGCTTTTAGCTTTCAGAAATTATGACAAAGTATTTATGAAAAGTCCTCATCTGTTACTATTGGAGGTAACACTGGCCAAAACCCCTGCTGACTGACACATTTCTGTGGGTGAGCCATGCAGGGGCAGTGTCTGGTTTCAGAAGGAGAGGGGAGGCTTTCACTCATCATCTCCCTTCCATGCTTTGAAGTGTGCTTTAATGGACAAAGATCCTCCTTCAGCCTGCTTGACTCCTCCATATGCAGTCTCATCTGCCTTGCCTTCCAGTTTTGTTTCCTTTTCTGGCAGATTCTGGAACTCTACCTGTATCCATCCTTTTGGTCAGAAAATTCACCTACTCATCTTCTCAGGTTGTCTACATCCACTCCTGAGTTCCTCTTCTGCGTTTTCCCAGGTTATTTTCTTTGGCACGACCTGCAGAATTTGCTTTTTCTTCTTCTAACTTGTATTTGCAAAAGTGGTGTCAGCAGGAGTAAAGCAGTCTCTCTGAGTAGATTAGGGGTTGATGTTTCCTTAAACAGGTCATTTTTAAGCCAGTACAGGTAAACTTTAGCAAACCAGTGAGCCGTGAAAAGCAAGATCCATAAAAGGAGATGCTAAGAAATTTCAGTTGCTGTGTTTTTCATACAGGCAGCATTTTGTAGCTAGGCGATTATTCAGTTGTAATCGTTTAACTCTTTGCTTTTTTATTGTTTCATTCCAAACAGAAAGTCCTAGGAAAACGTGAACACTGGTCTGTGTAGCACAGTCCAGAGGAAAGTGTTTATAAGTGGCATGAGAGTACCTGATAGTGCTTATAGTACAGAGCCCTCAGAATCCATAAAACTCAAGAGGTGATTGTATCCTGAGCCGGATAAGTTTCATGTGAGTGGGGTGCACACAGAGCTTGTGCAGGGTGTTATTTACCTTACCTTTGACAGAGTGGTCTTAGGGAATTGCCTTTCCCTGAGGATTCTTTCTTTATTTCAGAGGTGGAGGTAGTCTCTGAACAAAAAGGCAGTCATGCTGAGCATAGGTTGTTCGCAAGTGAGCACACAAATTACACCAGTTCAATACTTTTTGTTCCTGTGTTTTGTTTTATTTTAATATTCGAGGTTCATCATCACCTATGCTATATAACCCTCTGCACTGTGCCATCCCACATCATAGCATAACTCTCACTTGCAGAAGAAGTTTATTTTAGGGATAGGCAGCAAGCTTCATAAACTTACGTGTATATGAAGCCACAGAGCACAGATGATGAGGGACATGAACCAGCAACTTGCAACTCAGATCACACATGCTGATATTTTTTCTTTTTTGTCCTAAGGTTTTGTCCATAGTCTTTCTTGCTTTGCTAGGGCTCATACAGTAAGTTGAAGGTTCTGTTGAGGAGATCAGAATCTTCTGTTTCTCAGCAAAATTTGATTTCCCATCTGCTTCTGACAGATTTCTCTATTCAGCAGACTCTGAGAAAGTCTTGTCATTCTTGACACATGGGAAGTTATGAGCATAACTCATGCCCTTTTAATGTTCATGGGTGTTATCTGAATAAATCACTGACATTAAAGTCTTAACACTTTTTTTGTCTTAAAATTGACATTTTCAGAGCTTAATCTCCTCTGTCTGGCTAATGTTTCTCTTGTTCTGCCAGATGTATGCAATGTCGCTCATTTCAAAACTGTTTGCACTGTGCCTTGGAAGCTGTAACATCTTTAAATGGAAATAATTACAGATTTATTCAGGGGCCATCATGCTCCCATTGCATCTTGCATCACTATTACCAGTGGCATAAATAAGCCAAGTAGAGAGTGTTCTTTCATTAGGTTTTGCTCATTTCTTTCCAGATCAAAAAGATCTTCTCTTAATATTGTCCTGGAGGCCAAGGTGATAAAGTGCAGGTGATCCAGCCAATACATTGCCTCTGAATATCACTCTGTGTCACCTCTCCTTCCCTCAACACTCATGAATTATCACTGTCAAGATTAACTCTCTAATCAGTTCCTCTGACTGTACTTGCTGCTTCAGTTCCCCATCACTCTCTATTATTTTAAACTGAAGAAGAGCCATGGGATGACTGGATGAAGTTTATTCCTTTTATTTTATTCAATTTTTTGTTTACCATTTTATATCCCAAATTTATATCCTAAATTTTTGTATCCCCCTACCTCTTTCCCCACAAATATAGATGGTACTTGTTGTAAGAATTATTCTGCTAAATAATGTTCATTCAAAATGATTAATTTAGATGAGTTAAGAGTCAGCCAAATTAAATGAACAAGCTTCTTTGCTATTGATTCTTGTCAGAGTTGTCTGTGAATATGATGCAGCATAAGAATTAACTAACCAACGATTTTGATGGGTAAGGAAGTGGGCTGTGTGAGTGAGCAGCATTTAGATCTCTATATATTGTTAGCAGAGCTTACTTATGGAGCACTCACTCTCTTACTCTTTGGTATTCTTCTTGTCTTCATCATCATCATCATCATCATCATCATCATTTTAAAGCTGAAGTTGTCTTGTGCTTCTGTGACTACTAAGCTCAGTAACAAAAACCTGTTGCTGTGGAGCAGCACCAGTTCTAGAAATTAGACATGAAAATTAAGTCTAACTGATAGGAGCCATATGAGTGTCCTGCTTAACTAACAGTAAAGCTTTTGTTTTTCACTTCTTTTTTAAGAATATGGCCTGGTTGTCAGCTTTTCTGTCTGCTGGCTTAATTCCATCTTGTAATAGAAAAAAAAAAGGTCATTCAGAATTTAAGGTACCTGTCTGGAGTTAGGGTAAACTGCATTTCGTTCCCTGTCATGACAACTGCCCAAAATTATTTTTGAAGTTTGTAATGCAGATAGGATTTTGGTCTCTTTCCAGTCAGTGAGACCTGTGCTCCTACAGTTTCCTTAAACAGAAACAAGCAATAAAAGAACTCATTAGTCTTTGAAAACAATGCTGAATAATCTGTTAAATGTGAATAGCATCATTTCCAGAGGCATGTGGAAATGAAGACATTAAAGAATTTAAAGCACTTAGGTGTTAAAGTATCTGGTGACACATCAGTTATAAAAGAGAGGACTTACTTTCTGAGAATGAGAAGGCAGGAGTTTATTTTTCCAAGAAAAAAGCTTGCCTGCATACTAGAGTTTTCTTGTTCTTTGGAGACCATAATAAGTAATATGATAAGCAGCGTACATAATTTAACTGTACCATCTTCTACTGATACACTTTTAGTATTTAAGTCAATATATTTCTCTCTCTTTTTACCACTCTATCTTTCCCATTCTGCTGATACAATATGAGATGCTTTCTTGAAATCCATATAAAATTCTGAACACTCATATATTTTTATTATACAGTCATTCTGGGTTATATATTCCATGCAACCTAAACTCTTTTATTGGCAACATTTGATGCTTGGATGATGCAAGGAGCTCTGCACTGGCTGTCTGCTTCACAGCGCAGTCAGATTTGTTGGCTATAGCAGTGCTGAATTTATGTTTTTCTAAACTGTTCTGTCACTTTAGTTCTCAATTAATGGTTCTAAGTTCTGTTTTAGTATACTTTGTGTCAAAACCTTGGGTAAATTTCAAATCTAAATAAAAAGAAACCTCAAAAATGAATGTTTAGAGGAAGTTTTACAATTCTTGTTTCATAGCCCTCTGAGAGTTGATTTGTTTGTTTAAATTTTATTTTAGAGAAACTTTTACTGAAGCTGCTTTTTTCTTTCTTTGCACTTGTACTGAGTAGGTCTTATTTTATAGATGTCCATGTTCTTTGCTCATCCAAAACACTCTTATGCTTCATTTCACTTCAGGAAGAAAGCATTCCCGCACAGCAAAACTGGAGGAGAGACTGTAGCAAGCACACCACGTGTAGTACCAACTTTAGGCAATACATGATGTCCATGTAGGATTGGTGCTATATTAGCACAGGATGAGGCCAGTGCTAGCACCTTTGCACAGGTTTTGATGCCTGCACAGTCCTAGGTAACTTGTCATTTGCTTCTGTGCTGGCTTTTTTTCACGCTTGGTTGTGAGCTTCTGGCAGAGCTTAAGACTGTTCTGAAAAATGTTGCTGCTTAGAGCAAGAGTTGCACACCTTTTTGAAAGAAGGGCTTTGCATCATTTTAATAGCTGCAAGAATGAAAAAGAAACACATGGGTTGCAGTTTAAGAGTTATTCAAAATACTGGGGTGGCAGTGAAAGTACCTGGTAAATTATGGATTTTATAACTGAGGGTTTGATCTGTAGTAGTTAAAATGAGGGGAAAAAAGGAACTGCATCAGTTTGGTAATCCATTTTTGGGATGTATGGGAAAGTCTGTATACCCAGAGAGGAACCTTGTTAATGCAAATGTTTCCAAATGCCATCCTCAGATGCATTGATACTCTCATTTTGGGCTGTGTCTACTGCAGTATTTCCTGCTGGTCTTGGTGTTGCCCTGAATAAACTCAAGCTCCCTCATCTTCACTACCGTTCCCAACCAGAGTCATCTTTATTTCATCTCCAGCAGGGCATTAATATACCTCCAGAGCTTTGTTACACTGCACAAAGCAATGCAATCATTCCTTGTTTGCTTCCACAAAGTTGTCCTTACCTAGGGCTAGCAGAGAGTTCAGGAATGTGAAAGGGGACACAGAGGGAGGAAATCAAGACAAGAAATCATGTGTTTCCTGCTTCCATGCTGGAGGCCTGCAGGGTGGGTGGAAACAATGCCAGGAGTGGAGATATTGGAAGATGGGAAACTCCAGACTAACCTCAGCCTGTGGAACACCCTGTTCTGAGACAAACTGTTATTTAGGATCAAGGTGAGGGCCTTACAGGACACTACAGCCTAGTTGGAAAACAGATACTTCCTTAGGGTTGACTCTAAACTAAACACTTTCTAGGACTTGTAAGCACAATGCTGTATACACAGATCTCTCATAGGACTTCTTGGTCAACATTTAACAAGACATTCCATGTGGTCTTATATTGTTACAGTTTTATAGAAAACTATCATAGCATTTACTGGAGAATGCTCATAAATCATATGCAGTAATTTGATCAATAGAACATTGCAACAACAGCTATAGTACTTTATTGAATAACACAGGTTCATTAAAATTCTGTAAGAGTAATACAATTCATTTTCAGAAGCCTCTTGAATTCCAAGGCAACCTTTTGCTTTCCTCCCTATTATTCCTCCTAGGCTTTTTTAAAAAGAACAGTTTCTGTTTAGCTAGGTGTTGGTGGTGCTGTAGTCTCTGGCTCTTTATGAGGCCAGGAATATCAGCAATACTCTCCAAGTACTATGGACCAGATCCAAACTACACTCTGCAGTCAGTGAAAGTCTTTTCATTTATTTAAATAAATGTTGGCTCAGGCCCTGTAATAGTGGCCAACTTTTTGTCTGTCATAATGGTCATGACAGTGCTTTTAAAAAGTCTGTCTTTTTCTTTCTTGGTAAATGGACCATATGCCAGCATCATAATTGGTTCAGAAAACTCTGTGTATATGTTCAAAGGGCACTGAATTGCTCTGTGTATGGAGAGCTATCAGACGTAGGAGGATGTTTCTGCTGAGCCGTTTAGGCACTCGTTTACTGTTGGTATTGCTGTCTCTTCCTGCTGTGGTGATAAGTGCACTAATATTTTTATTTCCACTGTTGCTGCTTTTTAAAAGTTGTTTCTGCTTTGGGTTTCAAAAGAGCATACCTAAGATTATATGTATAGGGTGTTGTGTCTGTGAATAATATATAAAGAATTGGCTACCATCTTCATTATTTTTCCAGTCTTTCTACTGAACACAGTTGTTTAGTCACTTTCAATAATCATATTTAATTCATCAAAAGGAAAATGCAGTAGAATTGTAATGTAAAATCTCTGATTAGGAGTGTAAAGCTGAAGGCTTGGTGTTTTTCCTTGTTCTCATATGATTTTTACCCTGAAAATGGACTCATCTGTTATTTTCTGAGCTTGCTTCTAGAGTCTGTGCAAAACATTCCAGTGTCAGTGTGTGCAACCCTACTGTCTATGCAACTTTGTGGTTTATGTACGGCATTTCTGCTGTAGCCTCCATTGCACTCACTGCTAGAGCCAAGTAATAATGTAACAGCACATCAACCAGCTTCAGTATTTGGACCTCACAAGTCCCAGTTGGCTTCATTTCCCATAGATGCAAAGCTTGATGAATCCCTCTTAATCACAGCAAAGGGAGGCCTGAAATTGCCAGGCATATTGCAACAAATTCATAAGACCACCTTCATAAGGCGCGTACTGAAGGCCATCTGGCTTGGTAAGTATGCAGACCGCCCCAACTATTCCTTGGGTTCAAAATTTGGACAGCTTGAGACCTGCCTTTAGATAGAATTGGGTTAGAAATATGGATTTGAGCCACCGTAATGATAAAACATGATGGGTAAGGAAGTGTGCAACTTATGTCTATCTGGATTTACCCTTTCATATTGTGACACACGTGCTCATGGTTGATTAAATCACTGTGTGCCATGTTGGTGATGTTCTCTGTCTCAGCTAATTTACCTTAACAAATCCTTGATGGGTAGTTCACCCCAAACATTAGAGACAATCTCTGGGAAAGATGAAGGGTACTTTTTTGAATGTTTAATAAATAGGCACTGGAGGTGGGTACTAGTTATACATCAGAAGTGGGTATTTTAGTGGACAATAAAAGAAAAAAAGTAGGCAGAATATAGGAGACAGTGCCCTTCTGATACAAAGTAGGCCCTTAGCATGTTGTCCCTTATGCAGCTGGTGACAGGGAAGAGCTCTTGCAAGCAACGTTTTTAGCCTCCAATAAGAGTTTGTCAGCCAGTGTTGCTGGTCTTTCTTGGAAAGTGGCTGTTCATGTGCACAAGACTTGAATGGAGGCTTATTGTCTTTTGAGTATGAGAAGGAAGAACAGAGGCAGACAGTAAAAACAAATAAATTAATTAAAAGTTTTAAACCAAATAGGGAAATGCACAAAAAAAGTGAAAATAGGAGTGCAAAATAAGAAGAATATTAGATGTTGGTTGTTTTTTGGGGTTTTTTTTTACAGAAGTGATCAATCCCTAGACATAAACATTTCTCATTATGTGTCAAGGTTATGGTCCACTTCGATGCTAAAGGACATCTGACTCTATGTGGGTTTTAGGTCACTTTACTGGGAAATAATGACAAGTGTGAGCTCAGTTTTGGGGTGGTTTACTGATACTGGGAGCATGAAGCATGTTTGTTCACAGGCAGTGACATCCAGTTCATCCTGTCTTCCTGAACACTAGAAGTAGACTGACCTAATGGTAAATGAAATTGATTCCCTAGCATCTGGCATATACCACTGAGATCACTGTAAATTTGCAACAACTTGGTTAAAACATCTGTAACTGAAACACATCATAGGACAGCATGCCTTATTCCTGGTCCTATTATAAACAAAAACAGTTAGAAGAACTTCAAAAACTTATTTCCAGAGAAAGACAGAAATAAAAAAAATCCATGGTTCAAAGGTCCCCCACCATTTTTTTCTGATCTAGATGGAAATAAGAATGGATATGAATACAAAATTAGCTTCTGATTACAATCTCAAGAAAGGTATTTTGCTGGTCTCTTCCTTACATTTGGCTCACTAAATTAGCCTCATAATAAAAGCTGATATCTGGGGGAAAAGCTCTGTGTGTAGCACTCTTATAAAGTAAAGATTTAGACTGGGATTAGGCTAAAATCATAATAGTTGCTCCCTGATGTTACCAAAGGTTTGTAGAAAAAGGTTCAATGAGAAAGTGTAAGTATTTACAGTGCTCCTAGACAGGGTTTCACATGAGAGTTTATTGCTCAGAAGTATCATCCTGGTTTTGCACCATTACTCATAAGTGCTCAGCTTCAGTGTTTTACAGTAAAAGAAGGAAAAAGAGGCATCTGAAAAGGAATAGTTTCTGTCTCAGCACACACTGATAGAGGTAATGTGACACTCCCTTTAATCTTTTAAAGGTCATATTCTTCCTCCATCCCTTCATTTCTCTTCAATTATGGCTGTTCCTCAAATGTTAATACATGATCATTGCATGCCTGCTGCTCTACCTGATCAGAGGTGTAGGCATCATGTGTAATTACAATTATCATATGAGGAACTGAGTGAGGGTTCTGCAATAATCCTGGTAAGTGCCGTGTGCTGCAGTAGCAATAAGAGAATTTCTTACTTCAGGGTAAGTTGATTACTGCAAAGGAGATTCAGCTCCTCATTTCTCCTACTGCCATCTCCATACCTACTGTATACACTTTGTTTACAGGATTTGGGACTCTAAATCTCTTTTAGAAACCTCCAGGAATGGCCTAGGAAAGCCCTGAGCTCACTGTCTTCAGTGATCTGATACGAAAAATACTGTGTACTTGCACCCTACAGCTGATGAAAAGAGAGAACCAAAACTGCTTGGAAGATGCTCTAAATTAAGTTGCTGTCTTATGCTCACACAAAAACAGTGCCACACTCATATGCCTTTTGTCACACAGCATGGGTCAGTGCTGGCTATCAGCATTTGTGTTGTCTAAATTTGGCCCATTAGACATGAAATACAGGACCACTCTAGAGCATGAACAAATGTTTAGATGAGAGTTTTTCACTGACAGCTTTTACAAAAATAGATTTTTTTTCCCCTTAAGTTGAACCAGAATAACAATGGTGGTTGGCATATTTTGCTCTCAGCTGAGAGAGATTTTTAATGCATCTTGGATCAGTGGGGTGCAAAAGTTTGATAGCTTCTTTCCACTGAATGCACGGAGGAGCAAGGAAACCACTTTTTATCTGCTCTGTTTATTTGTTCAAGCTTTGAAGCTGAGAGTTTCACTTCAACCTTTTCTCATATAATACCTTATGGTTTCTTCAATTTCTGCTTTGTTAAGTGCTGAGACTTCCTTGATATGATAAACACAGTTCTGCAATCCCAATACCCAGAAATTGATAATTAATGATAATGAAGTGGTCCTGGAAAAAGAAAAAAAAAAAAAAATCTGTAACATCTTCTGAAAGACTATTATGGGATTCTTGGAGCATGATGGATGGTTCTTATTGTAAGAACTGAGAATATTCAAGTAGTGAGTCCACTATGTTTTCATCTAGCTTAGATTTTTCCCGTCAAGAAGTACCACATACTTCAGACAAGGCTTATGAAAGAAATCATGGTGTGACAAAAGCTTTTCTGCAGAATGTCAAGGAAGGTCTTGTAAACTCTTCCTGAACTAAATTTTCTACACTGTTTATGAATAGTCCCTCAAATTTTGTCCATACATTCTCTGCATTTGTGCATGCTCTCACCCTTCTTTTTGATAGTTATGTTCTGATGTAACATTCTTACGATTTCCTTATATTTTAAGTACCCCAGCTGAAGACAGGTTTCAGAAGTTTCTATTTATGTACCTTGTGTTTAGCCAAATTTTCTTTCGCATTTGAGATTTCTTCTTTCTTCCAGAACCACTTTTCATACCCAGACCAATAGTTTGTTTTTTATTTTTCAAATGGTGACAGTTTTTGCTTAAGCTATTACTCTACCTTAAGATAACATGTCTTCAAAGTATTTAGAAGTTGAACTGAAGTCCCTGTTGGCTTCAGAAAGAGCAGATCTGGACCTTGATATTCAAAGGATTACAGGATTATATGGTTTTGTCATATTTGTTATGTACTGACTATGTAACAGTGATAGTGACATTTCCCTTCCAAAAGACCCTCAATCTATAAATGTGTATCTTAAAAATTGTGGTCATCAATTTCCTATTGCAAGGTCAAACCGCCTTATCTGTGGGCTGCTGGCGTCTCATTACCAAGTCCTGTTCTTATGTTAGACCCATCAGCCTACAAAATCACATGTTTAAAATGTGACTGCCAGCAGAAGTTGCACAGAAAACTTTGAGGCAGAGTTACTGAGCTTCAGTAGCTGTCTAGGTAATTCCATAAAGGTTATACAGAAAATCTCTTTCTAAGGCTCTAAAACTTATTGTGATAAGACAGTGCTGAGGCCAAAACCAGAAACATAATACACAAAAAAATCTCAAATTTTGTTTCAGAAAAAGAGAAACATTTCAATTTGTACTGAGTAGCATGACTTAATGATTTTAATACATTTAAAATGTATTTAGATTAAACTTTTTTTTTTTTTTAAACCATAGTGGCATTTTAGTAAAACTGTTAGCAATGGAAAAAGGAAAAGAAAAAAAACAAATGAAAATTAAAATATTTAGAAAGTCATTAGAGAGAAAAAAATTAATAGAATCTTTGCAATGCAGATTGTGCTCTACAGATTCTTAGTTGTCATCCTAAATCAATGCTAGTAGTTTGAAAATAGTGTATTATTACATATTTCTGGAGTTCCAAATTGAAATAATGTATTTCTTTGAAACTGAGACAAATCTTAGCAGAAAAAATAAATCTGAAATAAAAATTTAATTTTGTAAAAGTACCAATTTACCCTATTCAGTGAAAAACTAGTTTTCATATCATCAAGGAAATTTGTCCAATGCTGCTCTGCCTAGATATTTTTCTAATTTTTTTCCAAAGTGGAAAATTTTCTGCTCAAATCTGTGGGGTACCATTACAGATTATTTGGCTTCACTCCAACTCATTCTTAGAAATCTATGCCTTAAATTTTGCATGTATGCATTAAGGCATCTACCACTACACATCCACAGGCAAGAAATTTTTAATCTGCTGCCATCAGACCAGCAGCATGAAAACAGGAAGGCCATGTGACTGAACGCAGACTTAGTTCCCATCTGGATCCTGCAAGTGGAAGATTGAGGCTGAAGTGATGATCCTGGTCTTTAATAATGACACAAAAGAAGGAGATAATATAAAGAGGGAACGAAGAAAGGTATTCTTTCATGTGAGCTCTTGCACTTTCAGCTTCATCACTAGAAATAAAGTTTGTTTGTTTTTGGTTGATTTTAACTATCAGTTCACACATTCCTCTAATAGACTTTTAGCACAAGTGTGTAATTGTAATTGATCTGTTTTTGGGGTGGATTGCCATAGGGGAGTATTAACTAAGAGTAAAATTGACTGACTGGTATTCCAGATGTCAAGGCATTACTATTAAAATACAACAGCAAGGCTGCTTTTCTCTGAATTTCAATTCAGTAGACCTTAAAGACAAAATATGGAACCATCAGTTGTGGGCATCTGCTTCACTATCAGCTAGTAAATAAGAAATTTTTAAAACGGAGATGTCCTTGATCTGTCACAATACAACACTGGTGTTACTCATTTCAGGTAGATCTTTTTAGTAGCCACTGTGGGGCCTGTGTGGCTAAAGGGGGGAAAGAGAAATATATTTCCTCTTTTTATTAACCAAGATATTGAATTTGTTATCTCCGGGGAGGCAACGGCAAATTTTCTAAATGGCAAAATGCAAGTAGTGTTTCTAGCTGCATAATTTTTGAAATTTATCCCATACAAAAAAATTTGAACTGTATGAGTTGCTACTTTTAGATTATTATATGAATTTTCTATGTAGAAGATTAGGTTCTGTTTGTTATCCTATGTAAAGACATGAGCAAGGATGTAGATGGAGAAGCAATCTGCATTTAATATTGAATGACTCATATCCTATTTAAGTCAAATTTTAAACCTTTTAATACCATTGGGCTGAGAAAGCAGTAAGATGCTAGGGGTGATGGAAGAGGCAAAAGGATGAAGGGGTGACAGAACCAATGAAAAGTCATGAACAAGCTGGTACATGGAAAACTCATTCTGGGAGAAACTTTGGCCAAGTCTGAGGAGTTTGTGTGAAAAGACTGAGAGTTCTTTATGTGATTGTGTGTCACAGAGCCTACCTGAGGCTTTAAAATCTAACAGTTTATGTCTGTTGTATGCACTGTTTGGTTTGGGATTTTTTTTTTTTTTTTTGCCAGTATAGGCCAGACTGGGTGTACTTGCCCTGCTTCCTTAGCTCTTAAATGTCTTTTGATAGATGTATGTAATATCTTTTATTGTCTGTGAACAAGAGAGTGGAAAGACAGGGGAAATATAGGAACATAAATGAAATAAGACTTTTATGGAAGCATCAACTCAAACCATTTAGAAAGATTTGTGTTACTGCATTTAATTTCCTCCAGATGTTCTTGCAAAGGAGGAATTTGGATTAACCTGGGAAGGTCAATGGAAAAGCATGTCTTCCTGATTTTAAGAATAGGGGAGAAGACCCTTATAGTGCTTGTCTGGAAACTTTACAATTATCAGAACAGTCATTTATTTTGCTTATAGTGCACAGAGGAAAATTTTTGGAAGAGGCGCCACCATGACAGCTATTAAAATTCTAGGAACTTTCCTGCTATTCAGAGTCCCTGAAAAGCCAATGGGGAAAAGGCCCTCCGTGTTAGCATTGGATTGAGATTGTTTGCATTTAGTCTGGGTTTCATGTGGCTAAATGTTGACACTGACTGAAAGAAAGAAAGAACAAAGAAAATAAGAAAATACTATCACCAGAAATACCTTAAATTAGCATCCATGTTTGACAACATCAGCAAAGTCTGAAGTTTCTTATCACTCTTTATCGACTCTTTTGCAAAAGGTTTATCTTATGTGGAAAAGTAGATCATATTTGAAGACTGAGAAGTAATTGCTCTGGATTTAATATGATAAATGTGGTGGGAAACCCAGATGGCTTACAGAAGTCATATGAACTAACATGGTGTCAGACATGGTTTTGTAGTCTGGGGAACTAGAGATGCATTACCTGTGTAAATTGTTTATTTGAGTAGTGAAGATTGAATATATGGTGGGGGGTTTCCTATCTTGTTTTGCTCAATACATCTGTATTTAGTCTTTGCTGATGATTCTCTTGCTCCTGGCAAAACAAAAGCTGCTGACAAGATAGTGGGGCAGGTATCTGTCTGTGTAGCTGCTTTTCTGCTCAACCTTCACTAAGAGAAACTGAATTGTGAAAACATAGAGGCTCAGAAGGGCTAGTAGATAACAAAACTATATTGAATGTCTTCTCCAGGACCTTTCAATGTCTCCCAAGCCCACCATGCAGCTGCCCTTAGAAAGAAAATTGAAAATAAATGCCATACCATAACACAGAGTTGAACTGTTAAAAAATAGGTTATTGTCAAATCCTCAGTAGTGAGTGGCTTTCCTATTCAAAGAAGATGATTGTGAAGGTTTAGATAATTTTTCACAAATATCTTTCCCAGTGCAGGGAAAGTGCCAAGGTAGAGATGTGGATGTTCCTGGTGTGCTAGACAAGCATTTTCCCACGTTCCTTTGCTTCAAAGAAATAAGGTTGAAGACCAAAAGGTCTTTTCATCTATATTAAAACTAGAATTTCCCAGATCTCAGTTTGCATGTCTGCTAATTTGCTGCCTTGGCCAATTTCAGTAAAGAAGTTTACTTGAAGAAATATGCACTGATTAAAATAGAAACTTACTTCGTTCTCCTCCATTCATTGGTCCTTATCTTCCACAATGGGAGTAAGAAATATTAGTCATTATTAAAAAATGAAAAGGCAAGAAGTTTTCCCATGGTAGTTTAATGAAATTTTTATTTTCCCATTTATTTGTTTGTGCTTTTATTTCACATAGTTCTATACTGGAAAAAAGTACACCCTAAGACTTATTCATCTACTTTCCACTGCCTGTGGCTCTTCTTTCACATGTTTTCTTGGCAATGTGCTGCTTTTTGCAGCTGTTTCCAGGTGGGATGGGGACCATCTTTCTGAGTTTCATTTAGAAGTAAATAATGATGAATTTTCTTGCTATTTGGTGAAAATCACACTATGTATTTGTGAAATATCTCAGGCTTATAACTGTTTTCAAAAATTACTGTGCAAATATATAAGAAACCATTGTAGTCTAATGGAAGATCATTCATGAATGTAAATAAAAGAAAGAACTAAATAAGACAAAAATATATATGCTTCAATTGATTGGAATGGAAACTTCTCTGTTGGGGTGGCTCAGCCTGCTCTCGGGCTGAAACCATCAAATGTCAGTCACCAGAAGAGATCACTGCAATCTAGGTTACCTCCCCCTGGGTGGCTCCCAATCCTAAATTACCTCCCCCTGTTCCGGAAAGTTCTCCCTTTTGTAGTTATTAATTGGTTCCCTGTTATGACTCCTGCCTCCCTGTTTTCCCCATTTGTTCTGAAAAATTGTATCCTCCCCTCTGCTTGTATCCCATTGGTTGTTTTCCCTTTCCCTGCCTTGCTCCACCCCCCCATAAAGGGGGCTAGCCCGCGTCTCCTCGGCGCTTTTTGCTGGTCCGTGATCCCTCCTGCAAATAAACCTGTTGGAACTCACACCAGAAGCCCCTCCCGCCTTCTTTGCCTCCGGGCAGACGCCAGCCTGATCATCGGCTGCCCGACGTGTTTCCTCTGAGGAGGAGCCAGCGCACGCACCCATCCCACGCTGATTCCACTGAGCCGTCCAGCGAGGACGCTGTGGAGGCCAACGCTGCGTCCCCTCTGCCCGAGGGCACGCCGGGGATTGTGCTGACAAGCCCCCGGTTGCGTTACTTCTCTAATCTGTTCAGACTTCAGGGTTGTTGGATTGGAGGAGCCCAGGGGAGAGAGGGCAGAGAGTGTCAGTAGGACTTGGCAGGGTTTCTGGAAGGCAAGATGCAGAGCAATCAGTTGTCATCATAATTATCTGTACAAACCTGACTGCAGTCACCACAACGCAAGGGAGTCTGATTTGTGTTCCAGTGTGATCTGCTCCAAATATCATTTCAACCCTTTTAACTTGTTTGTTTTAATTTGCTTCTGTGTATGTAGGTGAATTTAAATGTTCTTTTTCTAAATATTATTACAGAATCATAGAATTGTTAGGGTTGGAAGGGACCTCTGGAGATAGCATAGTCCAAATCCCCTGCCAATGCAGGGTCACCTAGAGCTGGTTACACAGGACCATATCCAGGTGGGTTTGGAATGTGTCCAGAGAGGGAAAATCCATTACACCCCTGGGCAGCCTGTTCCAGTGTTCTGCCACCCTCAACAAAAAGAAGTTCTTCCTCAGGTTAAGTTGGAACTTCTTTAGCTTATGTAAATTATTCCTTGTCTTGTCTCTGAGCACCACAGAAAAGAGTCTGGCACCATCCTCTTGGCACCTGCCTTTGAGATATTTGTATGTATTTATGTGGTTCCCTCTCAATCTTCTTTTCTCCAGACTGAACAGGCCCAGCTCCTGCAGTGTCTCCTGATAAGAGACATGCTCCAGATCCTTCATCATCTTTGTGGCCCTCCACTGGGCCCTCTCCAGTAGGTTTTTGTCTTTCTTAAACTGTGGAGACCAGAATTGAACACAATACCGCACATGTGGCCTTACTTGGGCTGAGTAGAGAGGCAGGATCCCTTCCCTCAACCTGCTGGCCACACTCTTCCCAGTGCACCCCGGGATCCCATTGGCTCTTTTGGCCACAAGAGCACTGCTGGCTCATGGTCAGCTCGTCATCCACCAATACTCCCAGTCCTCCTCAGCAGAGCTGCTCTCTAGGTGGTCAGCCCCCAGTCTGTGCTGCTGCTTGGGGTTATTCCTCCCCACATGCAGCACCCTGCACTTGTCCTTGTTGAACCTCATAAGGTTTCTCTCTGTCCAGCTCTCCAGCCTATCAACGTCCCAGGGAATGGCAGCAGAGCCTTCAGGTGCATCAGCCAGTCTGCCCAGTTCTGTATCATCAGCAAACTTGCTTAGGGTGCTCCCTACCCCTTCATCCAGGTTGTTGACAAACAAGTTGAATAAGACTGGACCCAGTGTTAATCCCTGGGGAATGCCACTGACTAGAGGCCTCCCACTGGCTTCTACTCCACTCATCACAACCCTCTGAGCTCTGCCATTCAGCCACTTCTTGATCCACCTCACTCTCCATTCATCCAAGCCACATTTTCTGGGCTTACCTATGAGGTTGCTATAGAGACAGCATCAAAAACCTTGCTGAAGTCAAACAACATCCACTGCTCTCCCTGCATGGTCCCATCCTGCCATGTCATCATAGATGGCTATCAGATTGGTCAAGCATGACTTCTCCTCAGTGAATTTGTGCTGACTGCTCCTGATGACCTTTTCTTCTGTGTGCTTGGTGATTACCTCCATAATGATCTGTTCCATCACCTTTCCAGGACTGAAGGTGAGGCTGACTGGCTGGTAGTTTCTCAGGTCCTCCTTCTATTACTGGGTCCAGAACTGATCAAATCATCAAAATAGGCTAAAATAAGAGTCTCTCTACCATGTGCATCTAGCTATGTTGGGAGTAAATACCTGGGATTATCTAACTCCCATCTGAACCAATGCAACAAATGCTCCCTATCATGCCAGAGAATGTTTTATTCCCTCTGAAGCATAAGTCCTGTGTAATCCATATCCTAACTCTGACAGGGAAAAGAAATAACACAAACCAGCTGTAGATACTTTATCTCCTCCTGACTCAGTTTCTATGCCAGTGCCCAGTGACTCTTAAGTCCATCATGTCTTCTCCTCCAAGGATCTGCATTACCCTGAGTAAAAGCCAGAAATGTAATTAAAGCTCTTGAACACCGTTGTCAGCTCTTTGCAGCCTTGCAAATTGAGTCTTTGTGTGGTAACCCTTCACTACCAAATCATACTGATAAAAAACCTTTCCCTGTGGAATCCATTTATGTGCTGTGTGTGCCAAAGACCACTGTGTGATGTCTTCAGTGGATGTCACTGTGACAGACTGGTTAGGAAAGAGGTAGACAGGGACAAGAAAACTTAACTTAGGAGAATTGAGAAAAAACAAAGCAAAAAATAAAACCAAATCAAAGCACAAATTCCTCTGTGCTGTACAGAAACCACATCGGGCACATGTGAAATGGAGAGAACTGAGGGTGGTAGAAAGCCTTGGGCTCAACGTTACTCTTCAACTCTTGAGCTGCAGTTTTTCAGCAGGTGCCTTCCTGTTGTTTGTGGTGATTTGTGATACGTGGTTAAGTGTAGCATTTAGTTTTCCTCAGAGGTATTATGCATTTTTGTGTGGTTTTAAGCTCCAGAATTGGTCATCAAGGAAAAAATTATGACAGTTTTTGTTTTCTGCTTGTGTTCTCAGCATAGGAAAACACTATGATAACATAACACAGCAGCTTTGTCTTTAGTTGATGTTTTAGTTGATGCTTCTAAACTGCTAAAACCACCACATTCCCCATTAATTTACTTTCTACTGTTTTCCTCGTAATATCTAAGGTAGCCATCCTAGTAATATCTAAGGTAAGAGGACCATAGCCTCCGTTTTTCTTACCACAAGTGTTCACTGAACCACTTTAATTAAGAGAACATATATTGACATGCATAACATAATCGGGTCAGGGATTTGAGCTGAAATTGATTGAGTGCATCTCTTCTACACTTACTTCAATTTATGACTCTTCAGATGCAGATGAGTTGTGAAAAGGTTTAATTTCAGTTTATGTTGTTAGCACAATCCGTATAATGTAAGCATTAAATGAACATGCTCTGTGTTGGTGTGGAGCACTCACCCCTGTCCAGTTTTCAGAAGTGGGGTTTGGAGATCAATTTTCTTAGCAGGTTCCAAGCATTCTAGTTATAGAAACATATTTACATTTGATCAGCTATAGTATAAAAGATTATGTTCCTGGAAAGCCAGCACATAAAAAAAAATATATATATATATATATATATTGGAATAGCAACTTCTGTGTAAAAGTAGATTGCATTTTTAATTTTAGGAGTTATGGAGATGTAGATGTGACATAATTTCTTGCTACAGTTCCCTGCAGTCATTTCTTTTGGTTAGGTCATCATGCACATCCTTGTAAACTCGGGATTTCAATGCTAATATAAATTTACCATGAAAATCTAAATACACCAAGTTGTTCTGACCTGAAAGCCCTGTGGAATACGGGGTTATATTCGTTAAAGTGGTTGAGGCTTATGCTCACCAGAAGGTCCTGTGGGAAAGGCCCAGCCGGCCGGTTGGAAGTCGGGTGAGGGCTGAGAGGCAATCGCGAGTGAGGAGAAGAGTCGGTTGAGTGACAGTTGGCAGTGAGACTGTGATTGGCTGGAGGAGCACGTGGACAGCATATGAGCTGGAAGCTGATTGGGTGATAGGACGCGTGGAGAGCCGCGCTTCAGCTGAGCCATCCAATCACAGTCTCACTTCCAACTGTCACTCAACCGACTCTCCCCTCACACGCAGCTGCCTCACACCCTTCACCCGACTTCCAACCGTCCCTCCCACAGCTCGGCCTTTCCCACAGGGCCTTCTGGGGAGCATAAGCCTCAACCACTTAACAAATATAACCCCGTATTCCATATTCCCCTTCTGCTGTTAAGTTCTGTTAGGCTTCGATTTGGTTTCAGTTGTGTGCGGTGGAAATTAAGAGTATAAAAAGGAGATGATTTCCAACAATAAACGGATCTTCTTCGGACATACAAGGGGGTCTGTCAGCTTTGTTCCCCATTGTTACAAAGCCCCATGGTAATAATGAGTTACACTGCTTTTTCAATGTGTGTGGAGTGCAGCATTCTACACCTGCTGTGTAACATTCTCTACACCTTAAGCCAAACAGTATAGAGGGTTCTAAAATCTGTGATTTCTTCATTAAAGTGTTTTATCCTTCTAATGATCTTTATTACTTTCCATTTTATGAACAAATGGATTTTTTTTTCTTGCACACTGAATCATGGGTATATGACATTTTCTATCACCCTTCTTATCCTGTGTTCACATCATGATTTGCAAGTATTTAGAGCTTGACATGAAACATGTAAGTAACTTTGCATTTTGTCCACAAGAGTAGTGTGATTTATTTATTTATTCATTTGCTTACAGGGGAAACAGACCATTAAGATACACATCTCATTTCCAATTTAGATTCCTCATAAATTCTGCTTGGTTGATAAATTAATGGAAATGTCTAGGGATTTCAGTCTGGAAATTTCTGTCACATAAAACATTCCTCGTTCCCTTGGAATTTTATTGACTTAGAAAATAAAATACAACCCCCCATTTCTGTAAACCTACCTCAGGAAGTGAGGGCCATAACTTAAAAGGTATTCAGAATGGTGCAGCAATGTACTGTACTGTAAAATATATAGAACAATAGTTGATTTCTTGGTTCAGCTGCCAAATAAAAAAAAAATTGCTACCAAATGGAATTGGTTGTGATTAAATAAAAATGAAAGATTTTCCTTATTTTTTTTTCATAAGGAGAAAATGTTTCAAGATTTCCTTTAGTGTCAAAGTCCCTGATTTCCCCTGAATTGTTTATTATATTTTTGTTTTCATCTAAGGCAGGCAGCAAATAACGTGAAACAGCTAGTTGTCATTGTGCTTTTTACACTAAAAAATTGTTCACAATTGGTGCAAGGCTCCTTGATTCACTTTTCCCTTTTTCCTGCAGACTGTGAGCCTATGTGTGCTCAGGGAAGCCATGGACATGCAAAGGAGATGGCCTCTCTCATCCTGCTTTGCTCAGGCACATTTTCTTTATCCACTTAAAAAGAGGAACACTGTAATCTCACCGATTTTAGCTATGCAATGAGCATATGAATCAAGATAAGTGAGCAGGTCACTCTTCCTCCCACTGACACATGCATATCATATAAAACAATACCATATGCCATGGCTTATCAGACAAGATACGCTCATGGAAGGTGGAACATGATGCCTCAAAGAGCTGCAACAGGCCATGAAAGGTGAATCCAGGGTTTCTACTGAGTCACTGCCATAGCCAGTAAGTGTTTATTTGTGACCTTTCAGGCATCCATTTTTTTATACTACTCTTGAAAATTCAACAGAAAACATTTTGCCTAACATATAATTTTTATGCTCTTAAACGTGAAAAGAATCATGAAGGGGGATTTTTTTTAAAGTTCCTGACTATTTAATTCCTGTTGAGTCAAAACACATTCAGAAATTTAGACTTTTTAAAGTTCTCATAAATGCTTTTGGCATCTACTTAAATATACATATGTGTACATTTTAATTATCATACCAAAGTATTTTCTTAGAAGGAAATTTTTGTGAGTGAGTGAAATGGAATCAACATGTAAAATCATGATGTTTTCACTCTGCTAATTGCACAATTGCACAATAAGACAGAGACATAGTGAGATTTAAACAGACTCCAAATCAAATTCACATTTGGCATATTTTTCAGTATTGATCATAAATGTCAATATCTCTTGATGATATGCCTCACTCCCACCCATACTCTTCCTGCCTTATATGAATACATGACATGACAGATAGAAGAAGGCCCAATCCTCCTTTCACATGGCCAGCATGAGATCAGACCAGTCTCCCCATGATTGTAGAGATGAAAATTAGAAAGTCTTGAGCAAGTGGAGGAAATAAAAGTGAGAGATCAACCAGCTCCTTCCATTTCTATCTACAGCTAGGGTGGATGAATCTTGTTCAGCCCTGGGAATATGATGCATCTCCTCTGCACAGTAGGAAGTCCTTACCCTTCAAATGCAAATTATCTTGAACACAGCTTAAATGTAACTGACAATTGCTAATACTCAATGTATATGTCCATTTTTTGGGAAGGGGCTGTGCAAAGGATTAGGGAACATGCTTGATTCTTCCTGTATACAAAATTCCTTGGTCTGAAATTCATTTCTGGTGTTTGATTATTTGAAAAACAAGCAAAAATTTACCCTATCATTTAAAAGGACATATATTAGAACAGACGTGGCATGATATCATGTTTCTGTCATACGATGATTTGTGATAGACTGAGAAAGGTGGTCCTGAGTGCATGCAGTTAATGTTTGTGTTTGATGCTCATTGACAGATCACTGCCTACCTTGCAGACCTTGTACTTGATGGTGCTTTCAAACATTAAGTCAGACAAGCTGCTCAGGCTTTCTGGAAAAGGTATCTCTTTATGGTTCCTACAAGATGTACTAAAATACTGTCCATCTAGGGATATCTAGCTTTTTTCAAAGGTCAGATCAACTTCTGGATATACTGCTGAATGAGTATTCAGAAGAAGAATATTATTTTCCTTGTTATTTGTAATTTAGCATATTGTGCTTATCTTTAGAGTAGTGGTAAACTCACCAGACTAATTATATCTCCTGTCTTTTAAATTGCATCATACGTTTTCCAAAGTGTTTTCACTCTCAAATAAAAACCTTACCCTAAATCACTCTTCATGGAACAGTATAAATCAATGTCTCACCATGAAATTCTCTAAGGCAGTTTGTCTCTGCAGGCTGAGCACAATTGCATCATCTGGGCAACCAACTCACACCTCAAGTTTCTACACTCTGAGAGCTGACTCAGCATCCCTGTAGCTGGCTCTGGGGAAGGAGTTCTCATTTCGTTTTAAATATCTCCAAATGTATCTAAAGCTGTTAAATTGGAAAGGACCAACATGTCCAGGACTCTGTAAGACTTCTGCCTCTGTTCCTGTTAAGATGGACAGCATGGTGGGGTTTGTCTCGTGGAATTTCTTTGGAAGGGATTCAGGTATGCATCTGCATCTTCACACATAAACATAGAGGAGGGGTGGTGGGAAGAAGTGCCCTGGGCATGTGCCTACTTATGCCAAACCCCCAAGATTTACTGTAAAGCTTCTGGAATATTTAGAGGGGTACTTCTATGAAACAATAGATGCTTGATTTCTCCATGGACTTACGTATACCCACTTTCAAAATGAATACTAGAAAAATTAATGCAGTCAATATTAAAGCATAAACCGGCAATTGTGTGACTCAGAAGTGAAAGAATACTTTTAGTAAATAACAGTGATAGTGCCATTAAACAGTTCTAATTATACAAAACTCATTTTATGAACTGGCAAGACCACTTAATTGTCCAAGAAAATATTTAAATCCAGTTTCTCAGACAGGAAATGTATACAAAATTTAATAATGTTACTACTATTTATCCTTGCAAAAGGCAATCTTTCATAATTAATTATAGGAAAAATTCAGTGCTGGCTTAAGAGTTTAAAACTAGGCATCTCAACTGTTTTTACTAATTTTCTACATTGCCTTTTGACTTTTTGTCAAAAGAGGAGTGGTTTTCAGTATTTTGCTGGACTGAGTACCTCTAAAAGCTGGTTTAAATAATTTTCTAATTAAAATACTTAAATTAGTGCAGAAGGCAGATGGGACAGTGCAGTTTATCTTAGAAGCAGCAGTCCAAACAGGAAGCACTACCAAAGACAAGGAATACATGCCACAGACAACCAGCCTGCTGCTCCTGGAGACAGGCAGATAGAACAGCACTGAACTGATGCCAGAAAAAACAATTCACTTTGGCTGCAAAACCAGAAAAGTTTAAATTTTAGAGTATCACCAATTTTGTTTCAACTTTTTCTTGTGAAAACTTAATGAGAATGTTTGGTTCTCTTTGGTTTATCCTAAATCCCAGAGACCGGAATTTTCAAAGAGCTTTGATTTCCATTTGTACGTCTTTGGGGTGGAAATTCATGACAGAGAAATTCTCAATCAGTCTGCTTACAGGCACCTTTTTTTTTTTTTCTTTCCTTTTTTTTTTTTTTTTTTTTTTGGTAAGATGCTTAATAAATGCAATATGTTTTGTTAAAGAAGTTGTCCAGGATGGGAACAGTAGTAAGTCACATAAGCAGCAAGGATGAAGGCTGGTCTTCCAAGGAGGATGGGAAAAGGAAGAAATGCCCCGTTTGTTTAGAAACAGACTTGTTAAAGAGTAAAGTTCAGCAATTCCTTGTGTCTTTAAAACAAAAACATGCAGAAAAGAGAAACAAAAATGTTATAATCAGGAATAAATGGAGTTCTGCCACGTGTCTGGGTGGATTTTTGTTTTGCTCATTAAATGGCAACAGTAAGCAGAAATAGCAAAAAGACACCAGGGTCTCAAAAACTAGATTTTCTAGCCATTAGCAAACATGAAAGTCCTCTGCTACTTTGGGTTCTGGTAGTTTCTAAAACATGGAGATGTAAGCCAGGGGGCAGAGAAAACATTTCTTTATAAAGAAAGTTGTTAAGTGAAATCTCTAACCCTGAAGGAGGCTTTCTGTAGGGACATGTTTGAAGCAATACTGAAAAATCCAACTTTCAGAATACAAATTGCTGGAAGTTTAGAGCAGGCAGATGAAATTCTTTTAGATTTGCTGATTTGGAGTAAGCACAGCTGGCACCTGAGCCCTAGAAAGCCAGAGAGGAGGGCTACCTAATTAGAACAGAAATTTGGACATACTTTTCCTCCAAATGGATTATCAGCTTAAAGCATTAGTAGAACTGAAAATTGCATCTTTGCTGCTTGATATTGATCTCTTTCACAAGTGTTTGCTAGAGACACTTCAAAGACTTTTGGAGTCATGTACACAAATACAATTTCTCTCCACAAATCATTGCCTGTTTGGTTTTGATGAAAGTATTGAAAAGCTAAAGCAATACTGTTTTGCTTTTCTTCTTGCTCTTGAAGTAAAAAGTCATTGTACAGCACCATATATGATGTATTTTGGAGGGGTAGAGGTGGGGTAATCTTTGTGCATAAACCCTTACTCCAAATATAGATACACCAAATGTTTATTGTTTACCTGCACCCCAAACTAAGACTCAGCACTGCTTTTGTTACAGCCAGTGAAAAAAAATCCATGTTGACAGGAAAGAATTGAGACACCCAGCTCCACAGGCAAACCACATGGACACTCCCCCTATAGAGCTTGCTGGAGGAAGGGAAGGGCAATGTCAACAAAGAATACTTTTTACAGTCTTCATGTGCTTAATGAATATGATGGAATATCTAATGTCTGTGAGAGATGGAAAGAATCTTGTATTTTGAATAGCCTACCATAAAATGCTGGCAGTTTACTAAGCAGAAGAGAAAATGCTTGTTTTAGGAAGATGAACTGTGACAGTTTTATCAATTTTTTAAATTTGTATTTTAAGGCGGTCTTAGTCCTTCCAATCTGAAGTTTCAAAAACCTTTTCATATGGCTTAGCATATCTAAGCTAATGTATTTGAACTGTCTAAAATTATTTGGATTGGAAACTGAGATGGAAGTTTCATGAGAATGTAATGGGAGAAGTTTTCAATACCTCGTTAGACCAGGCACTGGCAAGGTCACCCCTTGAGTTCTTTCTCCAGTTCTGGGCCCCTCAACTCAGGAAGGACATTGAGGTGCTGGAGCTTGTCCAGTGAAGGGTCTGGAGCAAAAGTCTGGTGAGGACCAGCTGAAGGAGCTGAAGGAGGCTCAGGGGAGACCTTATGCTCTCTACAACCACCTGAAAAGAAGGTATAGCCAGGTGGGGATCAGTCTCTTCTCCCAGACAACCAACAACAGGATGAGAGGACATAGTCTTAAGTTGTGCCAGGGGAGGTTTAAGTTGGACATTAGGAAGAATTTCTTCACAGAAAGGGTGATTAGACATTAGAATGAGCTGCTTTGTGAGGTGGTGGAGTCCCTGGAGGTGTTTAAGGAAGGACTGGACATGGCACACAGTGCCATGGTCTATTTGATATGGTGGTGTATGGTCATAGGTTGGACTCCATGATCTCAGAGGCCTGTTCTAGCCTGATTGGTTCTGTGATTCTGGGATTACTTGCCTGTGTTGAAAATAATGTAAAGAAGAGCCTTCTTTTCTCTATGGCCTAAGAAAAATTGAGTTCTTCAAGGATAGGAAAATTCAAAGAAAATACTTTGAAATCATAAACTCTGTGAGATGATTAACTAATTTTTTTTTTTTTTTATTTTATTGAAGCCAATTGATTTCCTTCTTGTTGTTGATGAAATGATATAATTCCAGATCTTGCCCACCCTTTTGTTGTTCTCTTAATCTGTCCATCTGAGGGATAAGAGCTTTGCTCTTAGTGGGCAAGCTGTTGTATAAAACAAACATAAAATACATAGATTAAAACTTCAACCACAGATTACAGTGCTATGATGAGTGTGTGATAATTTAGAATAGAAATTTCATCTCATGGTGGGATCTTCTGTTTCTGGAAGCAGAACTGCATATATAATTTGTGATGTTTTGTGTTTTAGTGATACCTGCTGGTCTGCTGTGATGCATCAAAGCTAACCAGAAGTTGAGCAAAATATAGACCTTAGATCTGCCACTTCAAGGACAGGGATCGTGGTTTTTTGTATAGAATTGCTCAAGACCGGGGAGACATTCTCACCAGACAGTAGAAGCTTTTTGCATTGCATTTCTGTAAGCACTGTATTTGCCCTAAAACATACATAGAAATGGTAAAATCAAATAAAAGTTCAGACATGCCCATTAGAAATATTATTCTATGTTTTGCTTTTCTACTCTTGGCAGAAATTTCTACTGGGATAAAATGCTACTAGGAGTCTGTGGGATTGCTTTGTATTAACACAGGTAGTGGACCATACTGCCATGATAAAATATATTACACTTAATTGTTCAGTACTGATGTCATGACTGATGTTATTTTGAAAGGGGAAATTAAAACATGATAAATAGTTCTAGACCTGGTTTTTATGACTCCTTTAAAAAACCTACATTTTCTTTAAGATGCAAATCTTGATACAAAGAATGAAGTTTATTCTTCCGTTACACAATAAATATTAACAAGTTAACAAACTCAGGCCTTTGAGGATGCTTGAAAAATTATTATTTTCACTATTATTCTGTGCTCTAGGAGGAAATAAAGGGATAAAAAAGTCAGTCCTTAGGTTTTACAATTAAGATTATAAACTTTTTTCCAATTTGATTTTCTCATTACACCTACAGACCATTCCTTCAGCATGAATTCTGAGCCTTTAAAACCATTGGCTATGAGCAGCAGAATTTTATGAAAACTGTCTTCCTGTAATTTTTGTAATGAAGCTCAAGGATGTCACAAAGCAAATGAATTGTGCAAGTCATTTCTTAACCTGACTCTTTCTGGTTACTAACATTTTTCTCCCAGAAGATCAAGCTGTCAGTTAAATTTCAAAGATTTTTCTGAAGTCTGAAATTCTCAAAATTCATCACCTTTGCATAGCCTCCCACTATTTAACAACCTCATTAATCATAGTACAAGCACCCAAATGGCCAGCCAGTCAAAATGCACAAGGTCAGAAGCTCAAGGCATCAGGAATGTTAATGCCACTTGGTGCCTATTGCTGTTCCATGCCAAGTCAATGCTGCCTGTGTCCTTTTTTGTTATCACTTATAAAAGTCCCAACTCTACTGATTTTGGTAAGGTTTTTAGATTTGATAGGGATCCTTGTAAATGATATCCAAATCTGCGTAATGTGAGTAATATGTGATTAAATCTGATAATTTAATCTTAATTGTGCAGATGAAAAAGATGGCATTAAGACAAGGCAGAATTTCTCACAAGAAGTTATTAAGAAAATTAAAGATTAGAGAGTGAGAAACTGATTAAAACAATTTAGCAGGGAGGCAGAAAATACATATGAGGAGTAAATTATTACTCGTTTAAAATTGTGGAAGATCAGAAGAGTGATCTCTGATCTCCCTTAGGACTGGTCCCAACTCCTGGGGTGTGCATCTGACATAGTACTTGAGAATTAGGTTTTTCTTCATCCGAACTTTATAATAAAGGCCAGGTACCTTAGTATTCTCTTGGTCAAACAGCTGGTTCAAGGTAAACAGGTAGTTTGTCTTCCTGTGTAGATGACCCAAAACAGCAAAGCAAAGGGGTACGTGTTTAACAGCAAATATGTGAAAAGTTCAAATTAAGATTGTTTCCATGCCACACAGCCAAGAATACAATTCAGTGTCTTTTTGATTCTCTGCCAAGAAAAATAACATTTTACAAGATCTTGTTCAAAATACTGGGTACAACGCAGCTACTTCGAGGCTTACTACTTTTCTGACAGTCCACCTTTTTAAGAAAGGTGAACAGATAAGAACATTATATTTACACAGCTGATTGCAGTAAGACTAGCACAAAATTAGATCCCAGATATCCTTCCTTCCCTTTCTTACAATGCTGTGTTCAGCCTAATTATTGTCAAAAAAAAATGTCAGAAGTCCAGCTATATGATGTAAAGACACTTTACGTTGGTTTGCATTGCAACCCTCAGGTTACATTGAAATAGCCTAATTGACACATTTTTTGTCACATAGTAACACTTTGCAATGCTCATTTACACGCAAACTTCCCACTGCTGTGCAACAAAATTAAATCTTTCTACATTCATGTAATTGTGCACTGGTGATCAGCAAAAAGACTGCTAGATAAAAGTGACTCTAAAGTATTTAGTATTATGGTTTAGGTTTCTTCAATATATATGTTTCTGCCTATTAAAATTTAAAGAACAGATAAAAATCTGCAGACGAGTTTTTATTAGGAGGGCAGACATTACAGCAGTGGGAAGCTATAGTTACTTTAATTAATAGAATTGGATTACACCTCTGCTACTCTAATATTAGAGAAGAAGCTGGTCGCTTGTGTCCATGCAAATAAATAAACAAACAAACAGTATTTCTAATTCAAAAACACTGAAGATGCACCTCTATTGAACATAAAATGAAAATGGTTGTTTCTAATGCAGGGAAAGGTGGAGGGGTTTGGTTTGGGTTTCGGGGTTTTTTTTTCTTTTTTAAATACATTTGTCTTTAACAGTGCCCATCATTAATTTGAATGAAGTACTGAAATATTTGTGACCTTTGGAACTCACAGCAACTTAGTTCATATAACCTGCTACTTCATATGAAATCCAGGAAAATCTGCTCCTAAAGAGTGAGCACAATGCAGCCTTTTCCCAAAAATCTCATCTTTATCTAAATGCAAACAAAATGGGTTCTCAAGAATATATCAGAGAGGTGAAGCCACTGGTATTCTGATGTCTGTTTTTTCCACTTAGTAGCAAATAATGATGTGTCGTCAAGAGTCATTTGCCATATTTATTTTTCAGTCTTGGAAAGGGATTTCAGCTGTCCAAATTTTTCATGCAATATTGTTGTTAATATAATATCAGGCCACTTAATAGTGCATTTGTTCTGATTCAAGAGTAGTTTATTAGAACAGTTTCTCTATCCCAACTCTTCCCTTTTGTGCTGTGTTCTGCAGGGTGTGACAGTTTGACAGTTTTCCCATTGGTTGTGATGATACTGTATAAAATATGATATATGTATAAAAGATATCATAACATAATAAATATTACATATCATCTTGTAATACCTACGTGTAGTCTTTAAGGGTTAAATGTGTGATGCACATTCACAATTAATAGTCATCATAAACCGTGATTTGGTGTGAAAAAAGTCTGAAGAACAGAAGCAGCACATGAATACCCCCAAATCCTAACCTCTAGCAAGAGGAGCTGTCAAGCACAATAACTATTACAGGTCTGGAGACAGTACAGAAGAAAAGAGCTTTGTGGAAGAGTGGAGTTAGAATAGTGGTTTCCACATGTTGCTATCATGAAATCACTCTTTCAAGTCAACAAATGCAATTAAACCTCCAGGACTATTTTTTCCTCTAGAAGTCTTGCATCTAGTATGTGTGTGTGATAAGAAGCCTTTTTATTTTATTACTGTAATCATAGTACACTTAAATATGAAATCTATTGCCTCAAGATGGATTTCTCTTATTTTTAATAGGCTCAAGTTTTGGCCACTTAGTGCAACATTGCAAAAAATGTGCTATGCTGCCAACTTTCAATAATGCTTTAGTGTAAAAACAGATCTGTGAGTATGTATCATTGCATGATTTCAAAAGAAAGAAAATCAGTGGAGGTCTTCTGAGAGTTTAAGTATTTTTTGTCTTTTAATGAAAACATGTACATTGTTTTTCCCATATAACTGACATCTTTGCACACAGTTGCATCTAAACTGATGTTACATGTATTGTATTTGAAGTAGATCACAGGACTTTTGGTGCCAGAGACCTCGTCTTCTGCTGTATTTCATAAAGAATCTTTTGTGTTTACAGTATTCCCTAAATAATAAACTAAAAAGATAAAAAGCTTTGCAAAACCTTCAAACAAACATGAGTGAGATTTCAATCTTATCCATATGACAGGACCTCCTGCTGATGTGTGAGACTGCAATAAATTATTATTGTAAATTTATAGGGATTTTTTATGTCAAAACAGGTCTTCAAAAAAATGGTATAGGCCACTTTGTCTCTGGTTATCGACACCGCAGAAGGTGAACATTGTAACACTAATGAACTTACAAAAGCTGTGTTAAGCAAGGCAACAGACATTTCAGAATGTCTGTTTTTTCAAAGAGAGTTAGGTGGACCATGAGTTTAAAGATAAAATACTGATCCAGCTCTGATTTTCAAGACTTACTGAGTACATGAAGATGCTGAGGTGCTCATCTCCTTATATCTTGGGCCAAACGTTCAGTGGGCTGCCCCAAGTTCTGCAAAGGGGTCATGGTAGGGTGGGGACAGTTTAACTTACCTGGAGCTCCGTATCAGCACCTTTCTTGCAAGGGAAGGAGGATATTGTAGCTTACAGCAGGGAAGAAAATGCAGCTGTTCCTTAACTGTGAACAGCAGAACCTCAAGGGCTCAGCTGAGGTCAAGGGTCTCATGCTCCAGATTACACAGCACCAGGAGGCTACTCAGGCCATGTGAACCTGGGCTAGAAAAGAGCGAGGAGTGGAAGAAAAACTTGGGACACATAGGAGAGAATAAATAGCCATTGATAGAGTGTATGCACACTTCACACTAACAGAAACCGTTTTCCTGCTTTGCTGTACCTGTGAATAATTGACCTGCTGAACAAGAAGATGTGTTTAAACAACTGTCAGTTTACTCTGATCTTCAGCACACAACTGGTCAAGTGGACTCCAGCTGTGGGAACGGAACATCACATCCCATGTTGTGTAGATTTTCTGTATCAGTAGTGTATAATTGGCTTGTTTTTCTCTTTAGATTAACAGTATGGGAGAAGATAATTGTAGCAGCTGGTTATACAAGAACAATCAATAACCAAACCTATTTTTGTCTGAATTTCTACTAGGAAGTAGACCAGTATGGTATTTCTTTATTATTAAGCAGTGAAAAAACGGAGATGTGTTTTGAATTGGGTAGCTCTGCCATAGAAAAATCATCCTCACTTCTGCTTGCTTTGCTGGAGAAAAAATAATTACAAGAGAGTCTGTCTTTTCCCTTCAAACAGATCTTATTCCCAGACTGCATATGCCACTTGCCTAGAGATCTGGACGCTGGCAGGTGATCAACACAACGTGACTCACAACAGCAGAAGACTTGGAGTCAGCAGTATCCTTCAAAAAGATTGGTGGGAGAAAAAATGAAAGTAAACAGGAGTGATATGTGCAAAAAGATTTCCATGTGGTTCTTACTCCTACTTTCCCACATCTACTGCTGCTCTGCTGATGACAAAACTCACAAGTTATTAAAATTTAATGTTATGCAGAACCATCTTTCCCTACACAATCCAAGCACTTTTCATTTCTCACACCTGTCCTCAGAAGCACTTTCATTCCTCAAGAATAGCAGGGGAATAAAACATATCTACAATGTATATTGTATATTAATATATGGTGGTTGATCTTTAGTTGTGTACATAAATGTCACAAAAGATCAATTGCTGAGTATTTTTTGTCTCTCTGAGGTACTTAGAGATATTTATTCCATTTCCAAAAAACTATATGCTTATGAACACAGAAGATAAGGGATTCTACTATTTGAAAAAGATACTGTGCATTACAGATGTGAAAAATGCCCACAGACACACCGTGCCATCAGGACTGCAGCAGCAGCAGCAGCTGCTCTGCTGCCCTTGCTCACTCCAGGGAAGAGACTGGGAGTGGGAATGCTCATGTGGTTGTTTTATGTCACAGTTTGGAGCTTGGCCATGCCTTTGGCTGAGAAATACCTTGCTGTGCTGGAGCCCTGAGATCACGAATGACTCAGGCAAGGTGAAAGGAAAACGCTGTGGCTGTGCACATCCAAGGCAAGCAGCACAGTTTTAAAAGACAGAAGCAGAGGAGCTATGTGTCTTTTGCCTTCCCAGAAACTCAACCAGGAGGGTCTGTCCCTCAGTTCAACTAACCTGCTGCAGCTTTTTCTCATGTACACCTCCTCAGGAATCCTGGCCTTTTTTCTGTTTAACATCTTGGACTGTCTGCTGTGGAGAAAACCCCTTGTGGATTCTATCTTTTAGAGTCCATCTGAAGTCCTCCAGGAGGTACACACAGATTTAATCTTCCTCTCCACTATTTCTCTCTTAACTGAACTAAATATCATTTCCTGAGAGTTGCCAGTTCTCTTACGTAGTCCAGTGCCCAGTTAATTAACAGGTCTTTGCTTTGGAAAGATAAAGGTGTCCCTTACACAAGCACACACACAGTTTTGTGAGGCAGAGACCTGTTCAGCAGCCACTTAGGCTGATATATTTGAGGCTGTCATTGCTCCTTGTGCTCCCTGGCTCTGTGGTCCTGCTGACTTCCTTGTGAATGTGCAGTTGCTGTTCAGGGAATGGATCAGCTTGAAAAATTATGTTCTCTTTGTTTTGCTGGGCTGCTTTTGACTGGAGTGGCCTCCTTGTGCTGCTACAGAAGAAGGGATAGGGCCATCCTGCAAAGTGTCAGAGTGGGGAGAAGGACTATGACAACTCATCTGGCTGTGGAGCTATTTGAATTGTCATTTTTCACTGGGATGTATATTCTCCACTGATTCTTAGATTTTTATGTCAGTGTGGACAGGAACAAATATTTTGCATATGAGCTGCCAGATGGGATAGATGATCTAGATTATTATCAGCTCCTAACTTCTCCCATATACAACATAACCAAGCTCTTTCAGGTCACAGTAGGATTGGGATATTGACACCCCCCACCTCCGCCAATATTTTTCTTCATAGATCTCTGTGGGAGTTACCAAATTTGAAGTGACCCCTTTTCCATGACACAGTAGGTAATAGGATTCCAGAAATGATTGTGACAGTCTCCCACTGCACTTTGCTAACTCAGTGTTTATAGTAGCTTGTATCTATGTGGGGTTTTTTCTGAGGGAAACATAGTCTCTGCAAACTACAGGGAATAGAATCACGCTTCCAGATATTAAATTTTTTTTCTATCAGGAAAATTGAAATTATATAGCTTTGGTCATTCTGCATGATGAATTTAAAATATTTTAGTTTCTTGAACCAAACAAAAATATTTACTCTTGACTCACAGAAAATTTTTCAAAGCTCTTAAAATTACAGTGTGGGTACTCTATCATTTATGTCTTTCTCCCATAGTTTAACTGTGCCATATGTTAACAAGACACATGATATAAAAATAAAGGATGGATTGGTAAAGGAAGCTAATAACAGGACTACTATACCCCAAGATAATCACAAGTAAAGAGGTAATTGTAATTTAATACCAAAAAGATTTGAAAACAAATTTATCGGTTAGATTTAACAAACGAGACTGCTTCTGTACAAGAATATTGACATGATTATTTCAATTGTAAATCTTGCAGTGGAATATTTTGCTGTGTTGCCTTAGAAACTTGCTGAGACTTTGAAATCATGGAGCTGGTGAAGCTGGGAGAGACCCTTAGAGTTCTCTGGTCAGAAACAGGTCCAGGCTAGAACAGGTTGCTCAAGGTAACATTCAGTTGGGTGTTGAACATATCTAAGGCTGGAAACTCCACAATTTCTCTTGGCAACGTGTGCCAGTCATCCAGTGTTTGACCACTCTCACAGTAAACTCTTTTTGCTGAATTTCCTGTCTGTAAGTTTGTGCCAGTTGCCTCTTGTCCTCTTGTTAGGCACCACTGTCTCCCTCTTTATTACTTGTTTCTGTCCCCCCATTAGGTATTTATACACAAATCAAGTATCAAAATACTAGAATTTCCTATCAGAAGAATATTCCAGTTTTCTTTTAGATTTCTGTTAAATATTAGACTGAAGGTATGAAGATAGAAGAGACAGAGGAAAAAGCAGAATTTTCTGGGGATGAACTAGTTTGCATAAAATATCTCCTACTCTGAATTTTTTCTTAGATATGGTAAGACACATACAGGACATTCAGTAACATTTCTGTTTATTTTACCCCAAGACAGATCATTGCAAAAGCCATTACCGGTTTTTTTACACCCATCTGAATAACATTGCAAAGGACACTTGGGGATTCCTTTTAATTTATGACCTAGACTGGGCTGTAAGTATATGTGGACAAAAATGCCTCTTTCCTTACTCTAAAATATCACCAGCAAAGAGCTGCAGAGATCACGTACTAGTCTTTCTTTGCATTCAGATGCAAGTTGTGGAGCAGCCTCTTGTTTACTTGGCTTTGAAATGCAGTTGTGTATGGCTTAAAGGGCATGATTATTTAAACATTAATAATTTTTTCCTGAAAATTTAAAGCAGCTAGTATCCAGGGTGTCATTTCCTTTTTTCTGCTTCAGAGAATTGCATCTGAGTCCTTGTTTAAGAGGAACTGTCTCCTACAAAGTAGGAGATGTGCATCTACGTAGAAGAGGGATTGATGTAATGAAGGTATAGTTTAAGTACAGATTGGGTACAGATGGCTGTGATGGAATGGGAGCTCATGACAAATAGTCTGATATAGCTTCAGTGATTCTCTCCATGGTTGACGCAAGACTCCTGATCATTTGCTGGGAGCAATGGGAAAAATACTGGGACACTTTGATATTGTGTTCTTTTCCCCAAAATTAAAGCATTCTCTTTTAGTCTCTTCTGTTCAAGGAAAGCCAAGATGCAAGTCACTCTCTGAGGCTGGCTAGCTGCAGGGAAAAAGATGAACACCCATGGAGCAGAAGCAGGTAGGAGTTCATTCTGCAGCACCTGAGTGCAATGGTACTGAGGTCTCTGTGGACCCCTGTGTGAGTTTTGGACAGAGAAGTAAAAGGTTCCCCAATAAGAAAGTTCTACTGTCTCCAAGCCCCACCACTCCAACAGGAAAAAGCAGGGCAAATGGGCAGGCACAATGTGAGTCTATGCTTAGGGCATTTGTACCTTCTTCATTTAATGTGTCCTCCACTGCATGCGAAGCAGAGATGTACTGATTGTCTTGCAGTGGGGTTTATTTTGCCCCTTTGGAGTATGCTGATCTTACCCCTTTATGTATTGCATTTGCAGTTATGCCTTCCATATGAAGAATCTCTGTGTGATAAAGAATTTTCATGGTTCCATTGAGCAACCTGAGGAAGGGAGCTGGAATTTGAACAGGACACTCATCCTTTATACTTTGACTCTTGTCAAGACTGTGACAGTAATTTTGAATTTTTGTTAATGCTACTATTGTTATTAGGTGGGACTATAGGAGGTTACAGTCTTCAGCAATCTTCAGAGGTGCCACTTCAGTCCTTAACTGGCACGACATTGGCTGTCTCCCTTCACAAGAGTAAGCGGAAAGGGGAGAAGGGATGCTGAAGAGATTTTCTTACAGAGGTGATCAGGGGACATCTGAGATGAAAGAGGTTTTTCCTTCAAGCTGTACAATGCAGGTTACCATAATTTACTTCTTTAAAATACCTCTTTTTTTGTAAATGTATGCCAAGAAAATTGAATGATGGACAGAAAATTCAGTGGCTCAAGTGAAGTTGGCAGCTTTCCATATGCAATGGTATTTGTAAGCATCCATAGTAATGAGAGAAATGTGAATAATATTGGAGGATGTTATGTTCATGTTACAAAGAGCTCTAGGTAATTAAAGAATTACATATGTGTAAATGATCTTAAAGCTGGGTTTCAATTAACCAGAAGTCTACGGCATAATAATATCATGTTGGATTGGTGCCAGTCCTAAGAGATGCTTACCCACTAACTTCCAGTCGGGAGAATTTCCCCAGAACAGTAAAAGGGTCCTTTGTGCTTCAAAATTACCACATAGATAGATTATCACAACAAGTGATTTTCTCTTCATTTGTGATGTATTCTGCCACAGAAAAACAATTAAAGCCGTGTTTCTAATAAAAAGCAGGAGTTGACTACTGTGGATTGCCAATTTTAATCATTATTTAAACCAGAAAACAGGAAAATTAGGTTTAAATAATCAATTTTAATCTTGGTTTGCATTTTTACTTATTAGTCATCTTCCTAAAGGAATATTGAACCCTCCTGATTAGTAACCATGGGAGAGTGTTGATTTTCACCTAAATATAGCTTGTATGCTAAATAAAGTACTTATTTTAGTGAGGTAAATATATTATATGCATTTAGTCAGGGTATAGCCTGATCTACATTTAGTTGGATTATGATTAGAAAGTAATTTTTTAAAATGGTGATAGGTACATTTACTATTTACCCTCTTATGATAATGCTCATATTTGTGTTTCTTGTCAAGACACAATTGGATGGAATTTGCAAATCAATTAAAAGCACAAACCTAGTATTATAAAGTTGTTTGTTTTAGTTAAATTAAACCACCTTAAATAGCTGGTTACTTAGGGAAAACATTCATTTATTGAAATGAGTTTTAAAACTAATTGATTCATTAAACAAAGGAAGTATTGTCAGCAGTTAACAAATTGTACTAATAGTTTCTGATCATCATGTCTGTCATGATTTTAGAACTACCAGATCTCATCCTGTTACACCTCATTTATATTTATGGATTGGAAGAGGGATAATAAGCTTTCCCATTTTTCAGCAGCCAAAATTTTCTCAGCTATGAATAAATTAGCCCCTGAATTTAAGTAACTAAATAAATAGAAATGCAGAAAATATTACCCCTGAAGTTGCAGAAGAGTCTGTAGCTTTTTAACTCACTCAAAACATCTGCAGATTCAGATCTAGGACTCCATAACTCCTGAATTACCTGGTTCAGAGGTTTTTCTTTCACAGTTCACATGTACTACAGCAATATTAATGTTTATTTAATACAAATAATTTCATGAATTATAATAAATGCAGGTATGGATGTGAGTTGCTAGTATTTAAGTTTTAATTTTATATACATTTGCTAATAAAAGTTTTGTGGAATTTAAATTAGGAACCAGTTTTGAACGTAGGCTTCCACTCTGGAATCCTCTTTACAAAGATATGCAAAAGAACAGAAAAAAGTTACCCATTGACCAGTAGCTGTTGACTCAGGGTATTACAAAGAACAAAACCCATCTTGTACCTAGGCTGAAGCTGCACTATGAGACCCATCTTAAGTGAAACAACATTAATGATCAACTTAGCTTCTAAGGTATGAGAGAATCTGGACAAATACAGAAAAAAATATTACTAAATGTTGCCAAATCCACTTGAGAGTGTCAGTATGGCATGGAGGTGCAGAACTAACTGCTGATTCATCCTGACAGTCAGGTCAGGCAGGCCGACTCATTAACTCAGAAGTATAAAACATTGAGCTTTTCTTTGAGGCAAGAGGAAGAGAGAAGGGACAGCAGAGGTCTTGCAGGCAGAAGTCAGAAGAGCAGTCAGTTCAGGAGGGACTTGAGAACTACAGCTTATGCTTATGAATACATTTCTGCCTGCAGCCTTTTCCTTTACTGGAAATAAGAAGAAAGGCTGTATCTGAACTCTGTGGTAGGACAAGTATGTAGATGGGTCCAAGAGGTAATCATGGCTCGAGAGCTCAGCCGTCCTGGGCTTGAGAGCACTCAGCAGCAGCTTGGCATTCCTGCTGTTCTCTGCTGCTGCTGCTGCTGGCAGCCTCTTCTGGAGCTCAAGCATGCTTCTGTGTTCTCCAAAAGTACAGGAGAGCTGTGGGCTGCACACTCACAGCCCTCTAGCCATATAACCAGTGACATTGTCTTCCTAAGGTTGACTCTTTGAGTGCCCATGGCAAAGCATTGTTTCATGGATTAGAGTCACTAATGCTGGTAATTGTCCATACAGCTCTTGCACGCTGTGTTCCGGCTGTCCCAGAGATGGTAGTTTTAAACTATGTCAAATGGATGTGTGAAATGGCAACAAAATCAAGGTGTTCCTCTCATCTGTCTCTCCCAAAAAACAGCAATATGATTTATTTTATCAAGTAATTAGTAAGTTTTCAGAAAAAGTCCTGAAAAACAGTGTACAACATTTTCATTTTGAACCAGACACATTTATTTCCAAAAACAGCAGTGTCTCTTTCAGCAGGATGTTCCATGATGTTGTGGTTTAATTCCACTTGGCAATTAAGTCCCACACAGCTGGTTGCTCACTTCCCCCTGCCAGGATGGGGGGAAAAAATATGAAAGTAAAAGTAAGAAAACTTGTGGGTTGAGATAAAAAGAGTTCAATAGGTAAAGCAAAAGTCACACAAGAAAGCAAAGCAGGCCAAGGAATTCATTCACTGCTTCCCATGACATGTGTTCAGCCATCCCCAGATAAGCAGGAAGTATTACTTGGGAATACAGATGCCATCACTCCAAATGTCCTCTCCATCCTCCTTCTTCTCCCAGCTTTATATGCTGAAGGTGATGCCATATATTACTGAATATCCCTTTGGTCACTTAGGGTCAGCTGTCCTGGCTGTTTCCCTGAACACTCCCTGTGCATCCTCAGCCTACTTGCTGAAGAAAAAAAGGCCTCCACTCAGTGAAAGCCGTGCTCAGCAAAAACTAAAGCATCCCTGTCTTATCAGCACTGTTTCCAATACAAATTCTAAATATAGTTCCATACCAGCTACTGTGAAGAAAATCAACTCAACCCAAGCCCAAACCAGCACACATAGATAAGGGGCTTCTACCGAAGGGGGTCTTTCCTTCAGACTGAGAAAACGTAAGTCTATTTGAAGTACAAAGGTTCTGAGCCTGTGTTGCTTTTCTCTATGCTACATTTAAAACTAGCCCATTCTTTGGAGGAGTTTCTAATTCGTTGTTGCTCCCTGTAAACAAAAATGGGAAAACAGATATTTTGAGGTGTATGTTGGAAGGCAAGAGCATTTCAGATCACAGAAGGGCTGTTTTCTAAACTTGACCAGTGTTCACATCTCTATAGGTACCAAAAGAATGATATAAAACTATTGACTATCTTGTTTCCAGGCTTCAGTTCTGATCTCAGTCCTACAGCTTTGGAACTGTCTGGGAGGATTAACAATGGCCAAGATATTGATGGACTGCATCTGACACACTGCAAAGGCGATTACTTGCAGTACTTTCCCATGATAGTGATCCTACAAGATGTTGAAAGGTCCACAGAAGAAACAGGAAACCTTACTTCAAAGGAAGAGAAATATCTCTTTAATTCACTGGATCACAAAAATCTCATAACTACTCAGTGTAGCAATGTATTGCAATGTTAGAATGCTGAGGGACAGGAGCAAGACTTGAATTGCAAAACCATTCTGGCACTTTATTCCATAAGTGATCTTGGGTTTAAAAAAAAAAAAAAAAAGTAAAAAGGGAAAAAAAAAGGATAAAAGCAAGCCTAACAGGACCAAAAAAAAAAAAAAAAAAAAAAAGTAAAAGAATCAAAAATTAAATTAGGGGATGGGGCCAGAAGGAGAAGGTTGGGTCTTCAGGTAAGCCTAGTCCAACAAAGCTTAAGCTTGTCTTCTTGTAATGACAGATGGTTTAGGGAGACTAGCTGAATTTGTCCAGGGAACATACAAGCTAGTACACTTTGCTGGGCAAGACCTGTATTTTTATGTGATTTAGAAAACAACATAATATTTATTCAAATTGACACACAGCTACATTTTGCATATTATATTATTTATTCTATTTCACATGGATTATTATTGCTTCACAATTCTGAAATATCTATTAAATTAAGAAAATAATTTTTTTAAACATCTGCATCTTTTTCAATATTTTTCTGAGCCAGAAGAATTATTTTTAAGTATTGTTCTCCTTTTACCTCATTTCTTTTGATATTAATGAGCTACAAAAGTCAAATTCAGTCTAACCCAGAGACCATTCATTACACATTCATGAAGTAAAATAGATGCATAACAGCAAATGATGATTTATGACAAAATATTAAAATAAGGGAGTTTTTGGCATAGGCCACATATAATGAGCACTAGTGCCACAAAATATTCCCAAACCCAGTCATGCATATTCCTCTTTATATTAAATATTTGTGTCTCAGAGGGCTGGAAAGGACTCAGTAGACCTTTTCAACAGGATGCTGAATAGATAAAGCACTTGTTAGACCAAATATACGTACCAAATTGTGGATGAATAAATGATGCTGAGCATACCACTCCCCATGTGAATAGGAAATCAAATGAGAAGTTTTAGAGGGGCAGAGCCTTCTTAGGAGAAGCTTGCTGGACCTTTCCTGACTGAAAAGAATAATTCGCATGTAGACACTGCCAAAACTATAGGCAAAATCCAGGGTAAAGTAGTAAAAGTAATGACAGCCAAAAAAAAAAAGTGAAAGGATAAATTTGAAAAGGTGCTATGCCCCCATGCCCATCTCTTGGGACAGCAACTGGTCTCCCCAGCAGTTTTTCTGGTACCTGTGTTGACAAAGTCACTCTTTTTCTCCCCTATACACACTGCAAGTAGAAGTGAAGAAAAAGGAGGTTGTGTGTTGGCTTCTGGCACCACTTCCCTGAATGACATCTTTTGCCTCATGGGAGTTGTGCCAGCATAGCAGAAGTGGTTCATATCCCTCCCTGGAAGCAACTCCTTGTTGGCCAGTGGTGTTGGGTTTTGTCATCCCAGCAGGCTGGACAAAAATAAGACATTCATCCCACATGCCATACTCAATCTTGAAGGCAGCTGGTGTGCTAAAATATAAACCTTTGTTATTCCCATGAGCTCTCTTCCAAGAAAATAGACTGCTATTCCTGAATTAGAACCATCATCAGAAGCTCTAGTGATTTACAATTCTGTCAGGTCTTTCAGCCAGAAATACATATTCATAGACTGTTGCATTAGCTGATTTATCTCTTTCAGGCCAAACATGGAATTTTTAGAACATTGCTTTTATTGACTATCAGATGGATTTTGGCCGATACTGACACCGTGAGCTGGGCCTTTTACTGTCCATTCAGAGCACTACAGAAGAATGTGACATAACCTATAGATCATTTATCCACAACTTACGTGCTGCTCTGACTGAGCTCCAGTATGTCAACTGCTTAAGACCAACAGTGTCCGTTGTTTCTGCCAAGGGGAAACTCATACAGGATATATGTGAAACTGCAACATGAGTACACATGGAGGTTATAAAGTTAACTGCGCTGAACCGAACCAAACTAAAACAACATGTTCTTTTAGACAGTACCACCTTCTCAGTTTAGAAATGGCATGCCAGGGTTCCCATAAACTGTGAAGCCAGGGGAATGATAGACTGAATGAAATGACTGTAGAATGAGCATAGAGAATTCAGAATCAGTTTTGAAGTATCTTATAGCTGACCTCAAAAAAGTATGCAAGGAATGAATTGTGTTCGGATGGAGTGAGACTGGGCGTGGAAGCTAGGAACCACTGAGGCTGATATTCCAAGAAGAGAAGAAGGAGGAGGAGGAGGAGGGATGGAGGATGAACAGGAGGAAGAGGAGGGATAGAGGAGGAGGAAGAGGCAGAGGAAGTGGCTGAATCTTGGTCTTTTGGGAGGTTTATGTTCACAAGATGCCCGGTGGCTTCTAAAGATGGACTTGGGCAGGAGGACCCCCAAGCCAACATACTCACACCTTGTTTTTCCCCCCAAAACAGTATTTCTCATTCCCAAACTTTGGGTGACTGAAAGGAGGCTGTGACAAAGAGGAAGATGCTCCAGAACACCCAGGCAGGTGAGGAGGAAATCCTTCAGCTTTCCGTCTCCTCTTTCATCCTCCAGCTCAGTACCACCCCCAGCTCCTGGTCACCACCCAAGCTGGCTTTCCAGCATTCCATAAAAGAAAGGGAAAATGCCTTCTCTAATGTGACTTTAGGTCTTCAATTTTATGAGGTGACACCACTGGGCTCCTCAGTAGTAGAGAGACATGAAGCTTCTGGTGGATCCAGCGGAGGGCAACAAACTGGATCAAGGGACTGGAGCATGTCTCTAATAAGGAAGGGCTGAGGGAGCCCTGCCTGCCCAGCCTTGAGAAGAGATGACTGGGAGGGGTACCTCTTTGGTGTCTCTAAGTATCTGAAGGTGGGGTGCCAAGAGGATGCAGCCAGGCTCTTCTTGCTGGTGCCAAGCAATAGGACAAGAGGCAATGGGTAGAAACTGATTCCCAAAGAGTTCCACCTATGAGGAAGAACTTCCTTACTGTGCAGGTGGCTGAACACTGGAACAGATTGTCCAGAGAGGGTGTGGAGTCTCCCTCGCTAGAGATATTCAAGAACCACCCAGACACAATCTTGTGCCGTGTGCTCTGGGATGATCCTGCTTGAGCAGGGAGGGTGGACCAGATGACCCAGATGTGGTCCCTTCCAATCTGACCCATTCTATGATTGCTAAGGAAGCAGACATCTTTCTGCTAGGAAAATTAAAAGTTAAAAGGGATGTTTATTCTGTCTGTGTAATATTCCCCAAAGGCACTGTTGTAAAAATTATAGAAAAGTTCAGATCTGCATGTTCTCTGAATACTTTCTTGCATTCAGATTTTTCCTCCTCAGGCGTATGGTAGATAGAAAGGTTATGAAGCTCTCCAGCAAAGTGCTCAGATGCAAAATATCAGTCATGCCAATCATTATAATGGTTGGGGCAAACAGACAAGTTAGATCAACATCTACTTGGTCTGCATTGTGGGACATTGTTAAAGAGTAAATCAGCACAGGTGTGTATTGTAGATACAGGCTTAAAACAGTGAAAATGCCACTGTGACCCTTTTCCCTTTTAAGATTTGACCCTTTGTGTGATTCTTAATGTCTACTAAATCCCACATCCCCGTCTGCCACGGCAGGGTGTCCTCTGCAGAGACCAGTGGCTGCCTACCACTGCTTTGGATAGAGTTAGACTAACAGAAAGGTAGAGGCTTATCACTCTGCAAAGGAGATGGACGCTGTCCAAGAAACCAGCTTATGTAAAGGACATTCCTTACAGGCATCTTTGCTGTCATCGTTAATATCACTGGACTGGACTGACAACTGCTCAAGGCAAGTGTAGATGGAAGACAAACAACATGTCTGCCACGAGCACATTAGTTAATAAAGCTTTTGTTACACTTTGATTCATTGTCTAGTTGGGAGTCAGGACTAGTTATTAAACATTTCAGAGAGACAGGATTGCTATGACAACAAAGTATGAATAATTCATCTGAAGGGGAGAGGGGACATGCAATAATAGAACAATTGCTAAAATTCTTCTTAACGGATTTGTGTGCATCAAAAGCAATAATAAAAAAAAATCCAATCTATGCTGCCTTGCTAACTGCAGTTTAAAAAACATCTGTCATCTTTGGTGGCTTGAATAATACAAGCTAGAGTACAAAGTCTGCAGTGTCTCACTCCTTATAAATAAAGAGCAAGGGTACAAGAACCCCATCAGGGAGCCTCTCTATCTGAACATTGAAGTTTTGGGTGTCTGGACTTGGTTAAAGTTTTGGATTTTGTTTTTATCATAAATGTTGAGCCATAGAAGTCAGTGACATGACCCAAAATATAGTAAAATACTATAAAGAAATGTTCTTTAGATTAAGTTATATTTCCATGGGAAATTTCCGTCTCTCCCAGAAAAATTTAAAGGAACTGGGGGAAAAGTAATAATAATACAAGAATGAAAGTGGTCTCATCCTCTCCATTGCTTTATTTTAACTATTTTCCAATCTCTTACAAAGAAGGCTTTTGCCTTACATTTTGTTTGATTCTCTTCAACACACAGGATGGCATTTCTAACAAAGCATGGGAATTCTTACTAAAAATATATATTTTTTTAAAGCTGGTTCATCTTTCCTTTCAAATAAAGATAGCAGTCCATAAAGTAATTAAATACCGAACCCCTAAAAAGCTACGTTAGATTCATCTACAAAAGCAAACAGCGTAGACACCTGCAATGAAGGTTTTTCTGGCCTGTTTTCTCCCTCTGGACCTGAAGAAGGAGCTATTTTGGAGACTGATCATGATGCCAGTTCAGGTTTTTTCTCTCTTCTTGTACCATGGAGAAGTGTGTAGCCTGCTTACCATGTATTCACACAAAAGACAACTTGGATGAGATCAAGACAAAGAAAATTCTATTCTGACTCTAAAAGCAAGGGACGATCATTTGCTGTTTTAAAGAGAGTAATATATGAAGGTGATTGATAGAGATAGAAAGGAGAAAAAAAACCTGTAGGTTTTTTTTACCCAGTAAAAAAGAAATTCACTCATCTGAAATTTTAAACTATAAGTCTTCTCCATGTCTCTGATTAAATAAATAAATACATTAAAATAGAGCAATATAGATTAGGGTTTAAAAATTACATTTGCATAACTTAAAGTGAACTTGAATGATAATGCAAATGTGTGATTAGTTTAATAAAGTTTGATACCTGGTACTGTTTCCATAAAATTAATTTAGGCGGCTTTTTTTCCTGCAGTATAAAAGCTGGTTACTGTGGCTACGTTGCTGTATCATTATACTCAGTAAAAATGCCCTTAGGATTTTTAGCATTGTGAAATAAGCACACAATACTATCACCTAAACTGATGAGAAAGAAGGTCATAATTCCTCTGTCTGCTGAATGGTAAAGGATCTGAAATAGATCTACACAATGTGCCTGAAAAATCAACTTTGTCGGAAGTCTTAAAGCTCGTATTCATGACTGCTGATAGATCACTGTTTTTTTGATTTTTTTTCCCAGTGTGAACTTGCATGGAAACTAATGTGATTCACTACAGAGAAGCTCTCAAATTCAAAATAACTAATCTTTAAAAGTCAGGTGTGGACTTACTGCAACAGTGAGTTCCAGAAATAAGTTATACTTTGCCTACTTCAATGTGGCTTTTTCTGTGCTTTGGATTTACATTTTCGCTTCAGTCCTTTTCCCCTTGTATTTTGAAACAAGTTTAAAAAAACTCCTTCTCCTTTACCTTTTCCACATATTAATTGCTTCTTTCCTTCCCTTTCCTTCTTCCTTGCGCAGCAGCTTTCATAAGCTCTCCAATGATGAATTAAAAGATGAAGTAGATTTCACTGGAAAAAAAAAAAAAACAACAAAACAACAAGAGAAGAGCAGGTAATTGGTCTTTCCAATTTGCAAGGCAAAGCTGCCTAAGATCAGGAGTCACCAATGTGGGCTACTAACAGCTGCAGGCACAGCAGGGATGTGAAGCAAAGTACAGCACATTGCCGTGAGGAAGAGTAACAGGGTTACCTAGCCAGGGAATTTAGCTCCAGTTGGCTGTGAAGTTCATGAAACTTTGTCTGCAAGATGGGAGACTCAGGACTTGTTCACATAGCAAGATCAGTACCTGAGATGCAATTTCTTCACTCTCTTGTGGGGACTCAGGAAAAAGGTAAGGTTATTACAGAAAATAAGTGTATTTTTTCAGCAGTTGATGCAAGACAGAAGTCCCATCTGTGCACGGACTGAGTTACTGCAAGGATCAGTCCCACCAGGACAGAGCTGCAAATTACAATTAAACCTTCAGTGTTTAAACACCTGAATTTGGCTGTGTAGATTCAACAGGTAGATTTTACAGGTAATAACAGAAATGTGAAATGGTGTCTCCTCTTCACCTGTGTTCTCTCAATAAGGGGTGTGCTCTCTGGTCCACATACAGTCACCTTCCAGAATCCAGCATTTCTCCAAAATTCAAGTTATCTCTATGGTTTCCTCTGTACAGACATGTCTATAATTCCTAGTTTGTATTGAGAACAGAAATACAAGTGTCCAAATATCAAGGAGAAAGCTAACTCTAGGGATGTTCCTAAGCTAAAGGAAGCTGTAAATCTCATTGATTTCAATGAGCAATGAAAGAAAACAACTTACTTGCAAAATGACCAGAAAGAGGGAGATGTGAAATTGTACAAGCCATGCTGACCTAAAGATACTTCCAGTTCAGTTGTGTTGTCAAAACATTTAGAGAGTCCAGGACAATGCCTCAGCATTGTCTGTGAATATGCAGCCAATATCAAATGCACTTTATTCACTGTTTCTCTGGAAGTGCTGTTGATCTACGTGGTTATTATGCTTTATGGGAAGAAATCAGAAAAAAAAAAAAGTGTCAGTTCCCATTTTGTTGTGTTAACTCTAAATGATCTCAGTCAATGTTGCCAGTAATGTCATGTAATTCTGTAGAAGCCTTCTAAAAATGCCCTCTGAAACTTGTATTCTGAGAAGCACAATAATGAAAGAAGTGTCCTTCTGTCTCTTTTTTTTTCATAAGCCCTTAAATACAGAGGAATCTTTCTGCCTGTTGTGAATTTGCTGCTACTGTTTTTGTTGCAAATAATGCAGCAGTTGCTCACAATGCATTTTTCAGTTCATCTTGTTTCTCTCTCTTCTTGGAGAGTTTGGCCAAGTATGTCAAAAATAGATACCCAAAGTTAGGCTAAAGTTTGCACAGCTCATCTAGCAGCTTCTGTTAATGTCAGAGTAAGAGCATTCATCACCTAATTAATCACTGAGTAGTTTAGGTAAATTTTACATAGGGATGGAGGCCCACACATGTATTTGTTTGTTTGTTTGTCTTTCCTCTTGTGTTGACAGTTCAGGGAACTGCAGATCTAAGGTCTCTGGGTGGGAAATGGGGTAGGAGCAACTCGGGCAAACCTACAGCTATTGTTAGTGAGCTTGTCTGCCACAAGTTATGAGAAACAGAAGAAAAACAAGGTGTTTTTTAAAATCATGCACTAATCAGGAAGGACCATGAGCAAATACACCTCCCAAAAATTGATTAGTGAGTGCTCAGTGAAGGTTAGGATCAGTTTTTCTGTGAATATTTATTCGTGTTTGAATATGAATTCAGATCTAATGGTTTTGATTGCAAGCCATTTGTGTCTGCCTTTCACAATTATTTGAGTGCTTGGGGTCTTCTATTGCTGTGTAAAGCAAACATCAGCTGGAAATGCACAAACATTTACCAGGAGAATACTTCACATAGTGTAAAATGTCCTATTTAGATTTTGTGCGGGGATGAAGAATTACACAAACCATCCAGAAAGAAAGAGGTTGAATTGTGTAACAAAGCATCAAAGTATGAACTGTGAATGGGGAGTCAGTGGAACAAACTCTTTGCAAATGATCTGTAGACCTGGAACAAATTTGCTGATGGTATTTCCATACAATCTCTAACTATTAAGCCTGAGGCTTTTATAGTCTGGATGAGGATAGTTTCCCAGAGAAGAGAATGAATGTACCTGCTTGAAAATTCTTCCCACACTTTATCTATTTATTTGCTCATGTTTGCAAACATACAGGGTGAGACCCTGCTAAAGTGTCCTATCACAACAGGTTGCCCAGAGCATTTGTCTCCATCCCTGAAAATATTTGATACCTGACTGGACATGGTCATGGGTGACTGTTATCTGTTCTTTGATTCCTTCATTTATTCCCGTGTTTAACTTCATCCTGTCAAATGCTTTGCTGATGAAGGTCTGTTCATCTCAAATCAAGTCTAGGGCAGCCACTGCACTTTTACACCAGAGAGTTGTTGGTGTAAATGGAAACTGCCATAGAGGCTGGTCCAGCATTGCCCATGATCTTGGATGGCCCCATCTATGAGCCTAGCATGTTATGTGCTCGCATGTCGAACTGCTGGTGCTTAGCTCTCACAATGCACAGATGTAACACTAGTGGCCCAGCATGGATGGTAATAATGGACCACCACTAGTTTTGTATGTCGCATTTTCCTGCTGGAAGAGGAGGGCAGTAAGAGATTTAGCATACTCTCTTTAGTGAAAATACCACCAGTGCCCAAATGAAACTGAATTCTCCCTATAGCACACAGTCGCTTGAAATACACTTTACTTCAGGATATGCACATTGACCTAACCTTTCTAGTATTTTTAATAGTTATGGTCTGAGTTCTGGCTATTTGAATTATTGTTTTTTCCAGAAATCTCCTAAATCATTTTGCCATTTGCCCACTTAAAAAAAAAAAACAAACCTGAAAAAACTATAACCAGAAAGAGGAAATCAGACTAAATGGTGGATTAGTCTTTTTTAAAGAACAGATTCATCATGGCTATTCTTAGAATCATAGACTTATTGAGATTGGAAAAGACCTTTAAGATCACGTTCATTTTTAAATTGTGTTGCCATGTCATGCTTAAAAAAGCATGTTGCAAGATAATAAAGGAATACAGAAGAGCTGCTTGAGTTAGCTGATCCTTAAAAAAAGGTAAGCTATTCAAAGAGGGGAAAGAAAAAGAATTACCTTTTTAATATCCTGCTTGCATTATGGTACATGCATCTATCAACAGATGAGAGAGGCAACTTAAATCTCAACAAGTAGAAGCAAAGACATACATGTCCTACTGTGATTTTAATTCAGTGTATAAATATCTAAGAGGGAAAAAAAATTGGTACTTTAGAGGTAATTTAGAGGTATTGGTAACGTATTCAATGGTTAGCATTGTAGGAAATTATTAGAAGGTAAACCAATGAGAAGTTAATAGTGACAAGCAAAACTGTGTTGTTACATCAAACTGTGGTAGCTGTGCTCATGATCTAGTTGCTGTTCAGGATCTGTTTTCAAAGATCAGGTTGTTATGACTGGAATGCCAGTCTAGACATGGTTAGATGCTGTGCCATGTCCTGCTTTAATCATAGAATCATAGAATCTATTATTTGTGTTGAAAGGGACCTTAATGATCATTTAGTTCCAATTCCCCTGTCATGGGCAGGGACACCTTCCACTAGACCAGGTTGCTCAGAACCCAGTTCAAAATCATCTTTAAATCTACTGATTTATACAGGTCTGAAAAAGGACTTGATGAACTGAGAATGTAGAAGGAGAAGAATGTAAGCATGGTCTAAATGGTTATGTGAGTTACCAATGTTGTCTTTCTTCCTGACCAGAAAATTCATGGCTTCATTTTTTATCCTAGGACTCAGATTCACTGTCAGGTGGTAATACCAAAAAACACAGGTAATGAGTACTGCTCAGGTAAAGATTGCATCCTCTCAATATGTAGTTAAATTGACTTCATTTCTGAGTGTCTTTTGTACACAACACACTGGATGTTAAAAACCCTGTGAAAAGAATATTGGAAAAATATTATGGTAAATATTGCTTCTAGTAAAAACCTTAGGTCCAGGGTCTGGGAATCTCATACAGCCATTGCTACCAGACACCAGCTGGAGAATTTCTGAATTTCTAAATCATCTGCTGCCATGGATTCTGAGTCATCCCCATTCAACTTCTTGTTGCAAAGAACTTTTAAGATAACTTGCGCAGTAAATGTGGTCTAAAACTAAAGCCTCCTTTGCTCTCCTAATACATCATGATATTTGCAAGGTGAAAGGAGATATAAAATTTAGCTCTCTCCCCACTGTAGACAGGTTGGTGGAAATTCAAGATAATTAATGCAGTCAGGCTATGCTGAGACTCCTCTGTATCTCCCCAGAGCACTTAGGACATGTATATCAGAAAGGTCTTCAGAGATAAAAGAAGCTTGTAAGGTGAGAGCTTTGATCTCAGATAGGGTTTAATAACTTGGACATTGCTCATGATAATAACTATGAGAGCTCTAAAGAGGGAAACACATTTCTGTAGTTATTTAAAGGATTGCTTCCTTCTGCCATTTTTTTAAATTGCAAACTACAAAATCACAAGTCATTTTGGACATATAATAATGGACAGCTATCTGAACAAGCAACTAGGAAGATGATATTCTCTCCTTGAAAGACAGTATCAGAGAAAAGAAGCACTAGAGAGTTTGTTGGTTTTTTTTCTTTTCAACTTTAGAGTATGAAAATCTTTTAACATGGTTAAAGGGAGTGCCTCTACTAAAGAAGCCAAAAAGAAGGAAAAAATAAAGTGCAAAGAACCAGTTATGTTTCAATGGAAGGGACTGAAGAGAGCCATATGATGAAAAATTGTATGGCCAGCTTTTTCAGAGTAGGTTCCCATTTCTAATACGGAAATTATGTGAAGATTAATGGTTCCTTCTAAGACAATGTTCCGTAAAGAGCTCAGCAAGTCATGAGCGACACGAGCTATTCTTAGCTTGCAGCTTGGGTATGTGTGATTGTGGGGCAGTGTATAAAGACCTCCCTCCAGCTGTAGTGGTGGGCACCACTGTCTCCACAGGCACGGGGTGGCAGTTTGTAGAGATCCCTAGAGAGGTGACACATCCAAGCGAGCACAGAAACCAAGCTACCCTGACACAGCCCCAGTCTGCATTACTGCTACCTATTTTAAGGGCCTATCCAGCCTCTTTGGCAAACCACAGGAAAGAGTGTTTCATGCTTCTAAATGAGATGCCAGCAAAGCTTTGTGCCATCTGCTAAGGCTTGCCTGTGTTTCTTAACTGTAAAATGTTAGTGATATAACTCCAGACTCCTGAAGTGGATTAATATGAGGTCAAAGTAGTCTTCTTAATTGTACATAGCCATTTATAATTATACCCAGTTTGTTTTGTATGTGCATATATGGTGGTGGTCATTCAGAATGAGGCATCCGTGCCACACAGTGATGTTAGAAGTGACACAATTCTCTGCACTATACACAGAAGGCTGTTACAGTCAGTATCCATATGCTGCTTTTTAAAATGGTAGTTGTAGTATGGTGTGTGTGCATGTGTGTGTCCACATGCAACCATAGCAATGTTCACATGCTTCCCCTGTAGGAATCAAACAGGAAAAATACAGGTGCAAGGGGCTCCTGCTTCTATTCAGAGTTTCAGCTCCAGTGAGCAGTGATGACTATGTTTATGGCACACAAATTGCCCCTCTGTGAGAAGAGGGAGAGTGGAAATTAGCAAAACTCCCAACAGAAATTTTTGGAAGTTTCTGAATATATGTCCGACTTTTACTGTCTGAAAGTGTCATTTGCTCACTGTCTACAAATGGAGATCACAGGCAACAATTATGGAGTATCTTCCTAGCTACCAGTTGCAGTTATAGTATTAGAAACAATTTTCATGGCTGTAGGGAGGGAACACCTTGCAATTCAAAATGCATAATTTGTTTAGAGACAGCCACGGGTGAAAGGAGCCTTAAGCTAAGTCTTAACTAACTTGGAAGGTTTCTAGCAGGTTATGGCAGTGAAAATGTAATGAATGACAATGCTTAGGGCCAGTCACTGGGAGAAATCTCCAGTGAGTCCATTCAAGAACCTACTTAAAAATTTATGACACAATTAATATATATACATATGTATATATACACATCCCTACAACAGCACAGAATCCCAGCCCCCAAAATAGCTCTGGGAAAGTTCAGAATTTGAGAAGGAAGTAAAAAATCTTTGAACAAAGATTTTGTTGTGGAACATCTGGGCTATACTTTTTTGAGTGACTTTTTGTGAGACTTGTTGGAAAAAGGTAGTTTGAGATAAATGAGTAATATTTGTCCAGGGGAAATGAAGAGAGGAAAAGCAAATGCTGATGGATTTTTCTCTGCAAAAGGGAAGATTTCAAGGTGACTTAGAGAAGCATTCGAAATGATAAAGGACTTGGTTAAATCTGAAAAAGATAAACAAAATTCACCAATGAGGAGTTCAAAACATGGCTTCATAATGGCCTTTAACTGGATTTTGTATTATTTGGGCTTCAGCTGGGGAAACAGAGTGGCTTGACAGCAGGACTGACTACATGTAATTAATTTCTAAGTTTAAAGGTGCAAGCTACCCAGAAAAACCTTTGCTGTTTTTAATGAAAGCAATTGTAGCTTGGAACATAGATGAAGGAAGAAAGGGCTTTATTTATTTACTTAAATTATGACTTTAGACAGAAAAATTAAACACAGTGGGTGGAAAGATCCTGTACAGATTTGAATTGATCTTGTGTGTGTCTGTACTGACAGAGAAATGGGCAAACTGGCTGGATTAAATGGAAAATGGAAAAAAATGGGAAAAAAGCACCTCTCCATAATGTTCATAGGAAAATCAAAAAGTTATTTTATTAGTGCCTGAAATATTTTTCATTTTGGCACAATTTTGTGCTTTTGTCTTTCAGCCAGGGCAAAGCTTTCATTATTGAAAATAGAGTCATTTTCTTGAAGCAGTTTTTGGACAGAACAAGGAAGATGCAAAATCTGTTAACTTTTTCATGGGGAAACATCAAGTCTTTGGGATACTGTTCTGCTTTAGTATTGCTGTGGTAGTTTTCGGTTACTTTACAGAGGTTTAGAAGAAAAATTGCCTTTATTTTAAAGAGCTGATAAAAGGATACATAGAATTTGTGTGACTTACCCAAGACACAGAAAACTATGAACATAATGTCCATTTTCCCAAACATTCAGCTTAAAACACAAAACTCTGACTTAAACCTACACTTGCAGTAAGAAAGTGACACTAAAGCAGCAAGGAATTTACCTCTGATTAGTCTAAGGAAGGCTGGAAAATATGTGGAGCAGGCATAAGGAACAAATTGTGGGTATAAATGCTCTTGGCATGTTTATACTGCAAATTAAGGCATATTTGTGGCTTTTAACAGCATCCTTGATAAGAACTGTTAAGGAAACTTCCCTGTCTGGCCATTTAGGAGGCACTCTAGCAGTCACACCAGCAGTGACTTTAACTGCTGGGATTGAAGCCACTTCTGAGCAGATGGCTCCAATAAGCCAATGGATGCCCCACTTGTTTCCCTACAAACCTCACTTTCACACAATCAGGCCAGGTTTCCTTACTGGCTCGACCCCAGATTCCACATAACAGAGTCTCATACTCCCAGTTCCTTTCATTTTATCATGGTGCAGCAACAGAGTGAGACCTCAAGCTGGTGCCTCTGGGGAGGGACCCCCTAAAAAAAGGAGAAACTGGGCTTTTTGCCCTCATGGTCTATGCTCACAGGGATCTTCCAGCTGAGTCCCTGGCTCCTGCTGTGTCTCTGAGTCATCGGCCTGTGCCCCAGATCCCGGTGCCCTTTGTTGTGCACAGGGTTGGCAACAGTTCTCTCACCTTGGGCTCCCACCCCCCAGAGCTCAACCTGCAGCTGGCACAGCCACTGCACACCCAGCTACCTGCACTAAATATCTCTCAACTGAAGAGTAGTAAGGAAAAAGGGCTTTGTTACCATCCTGGCTGTTATCTAAAACCTTTGGGAAGAAGGTTCCTGCTTATCTACTAGTAGTATGTCACATGTATGAGATCCATCCTTGATGCCAGCTCCCTCAGTGTTCCTCAAGACATGCTACAGTCCTCCTTAAGTTTACTTTCTAGATATGCCCATAGGCTCAGTGGGGAGCACAGCAATTGTGCCAATATTAAGTATTTTGACCCAATAAAAGCAGGTTCAGAAAGATGAACAGTTGGTGCTGTGACCTCTGCACAACCCACATTTTCAGAGGTGTAGCAAGGAGGGAAGACCATTTTGTGATATCTCTAGTCTGGTCCCATGAACTGAATGCTGATCAGCAGCTGGAGCACACACGTTGAGTTCCTGGGGCACGTCTGTTGATTTACTTTCCTCCGCAGGGGATTCAGAGCCAGGACAGCTCTGCAGTGGGAAACAAAACATACTAAGTTTTGCTAAACAAATGAAAATGCTAATGGAGACACACCAGAAATCACTTAGTATTTCTGATGCATCTTTAGTGTGTGTGCTTTCTGAATACATTTTTTAGACAATGCAAGCCATTATTCAGAATTTATAGTATTTTATATAGTGGGAAACAATTTGTCCATAATGACTACAAATCTCTGAAAATAGGATTTTCAGTGCTGGTGAGGCTGCACCTCCTGTATTCAGTCCAGTTTTGGGTGCTTCACTACATGAAGGATATTTTGCTTCCCTAGTGTGTCCAGAGAAGGGCAAACTTTTGAGGCGAACACCAAGGCAGAATATCTTATCTGTGTCCAATCTTTGTTTTTCTCCTACCGACTGGACACTAATAATTGATCATTTTCCACAGTTTTCTGAAATATTCTGCCATATAGGAAGTACATACCTGCTGTGCAATCACGTTAGATTTGATCCCACTGAATCCTCCCTTTATCTCTTTGCTCCTTACTGCATATTCTGTGGAGTCAGATGAAACCCCTTATGGTTGACTGCAGGGGTTTCCCGTTTGTTTTTTTTATTGTCTCATTATCAGTTTTGCTCAGATTATCAATAAAAGGATTATTTTTCCGAATAGGAATTCAAATAACCTGAGAACCCAATAACCTGGGTTCTGCAGGTAAAGCTGTGTTCCCTTCTGCTTCTCACGTTATAACCACCTATAAAGAATCTTCAGCTGGGGACTCAGCTGACAATTTTGTCAATGATGCATGGAGAAAGAGAAACTGTTGGAATCCTAGGTTCAGAGAATTTCAGTCTTTCAGTGCTGACAGGCAATGATCCTCAAAAGCACGCTGCATTTGACCTGAGGCCTTGGGAAAACCTTACCAAATTATGCGGTAGCACTGAGATTATTGCTGTGTGATTAAAAAGAAATTTGTTATATCACTGGGTGGAATATTCAGAGATGAAGAAAAATTAGGTTTATGGGATATGGTAACAATATGGAGGATTTGGGGTGTGGATTAGTTCTTCTTCTTTCCTCCTTCTTCTTCACAAATCTGGGTGTTGGTTAAAAAAAAAAATGCAGTGCGGATCATAAATGATTAGTTACTGGATTATAAGTAAAAATAAATTAGTTAGCATTCCATAATTGGATAGATTGGACTTTAAAAGTCCTTGGAAGTTAGAACTCGGGGCCATTTCCACCTTGTTAACTTAGAAGGCACACTCCGTGCCACTATGCCATAGATAAGAATTAACAAACATCAAATTAGAAGAACAACTCAGCATCTTCTGCCTTTTAATGCAAACTCTGAGTAAAAGAACTCGTGAATCAGAGGCAAAATGAAAATAGAAAATTCAAGAGACTATAGTTGCTCTTCTACAGGTGCAGTAGAGCTATGGTAGGAACTGAAACAGGAGATTTTTTTTTTCTAGTAGCAGAAACAAGCAGGTAACAGGTGACTGCAAACAAGCCAAAATATTGAAACTATTTAAAGTACCTGTATGCTGAGTTTGATTTCTAAACGGTCATGACTTCATCTTGACCATTCTCTTGCTCTACATATGATGTGCCCCAAGAGGTATCTCCTACAACAACTTTTCACTCTATTCTATCTTTTTTCCCACTTTGTAGTTGCAATAAACATAATTCTTGGCTTCTGCGCTGTGGCCAGCAGGTGTAGGGTAATGATTGTCCCTCTGTACTTGGCATTGGTGATGCCACCCCTTGAGCCCTGTCTTCAGTTCTGGGCCCCTCAAAACAAGAAGGACATTGAAGTGCTGGAGCAAGTCCAGAGAATGGCAACTGTGAAGGGTCTGGAGCACAACTCTGATGAGGAGCAGTTGAGGAATCTGGGATTGTTTAGCCTGGAGAAAATGAGACTCAGGGGGGATCTTATCACTTTCTACAACTGTCTGAAAGGTTGTAGCCAGGTAGGGATCAGTCTCTTCTCCCAAGTACCAAGTGACAGGATGAGAGGAAAGGGCCTAAAGCAGCTCATGGGGAGGTTTAAATAGGATATTAGAAAAAACTTCTTCGCCAGAAGGGTTGTTAGGCATTGAAAAATGTTGAAGTGGGGAAAGTGGTTGAGTCACCATCCCTGAAGGTATTTAAAAGGTGTGTAGATATGGCATTTAGGGACGTAGTTTAGTGGTGGACTTGTCAGTGTTGGGTTTGTGGTTGGACTTGATGATCTTAAAGGCCTTTCCAACCTAAATGATTCTGTGATTCTATGATTCTCATTCCCCTGTCTTCATACCAATTGCTGCTCTTCTCTCAAGTTTTCCAGAACTTCAGCAAAGCTGCCTTCTTCAGTCTGAAAATATGAACATTTCCACTGGTTCCTGATGACTAGTTTTGAGAGAGATTTTCCTTTACTAAAGAAAAATATTGTGAGATATTATCCAATTGCTTAATTTATAATTTAAATGTGATGAGGTTTTTTCTAGGAAAACTGGAAGAGCAATGCTTTCTTTTATGAAAAAAGGTCAAAACCTTTGCTGTAAGAGATGATCAGTTATGCAGTTGGTGTGACTAAGACCTGCTTTAAAACAGTGCTAATATATCTAGGGGACACAGAGATCATATGAGTGGACATAAGATTTTTAGGTTTTTGCTTCTAAATTGTGACTCAGGTGGGGAGAGACTGGGAAGCTACCTGATGATTAGTGTGAAAGTATTTCTTGGCTTTTATCTTAATCTTAATAAAAAATACATCACCAAAAAGAAATCCCTAAATTAACAAACCCTGCATCACAATCAGTAACAACCACCCAAGAAGGAGATGTTATATAGAAGAAGAAAAAGAACAAGTTAGAAAATAAGCTGCCTTCTTTTTTGTTAAGGTCAGAAGTGAAGGGTCTGGAGTTTTTTTCTGGTCAGACAGAATTCAACTTATCCTGAACTTAAGATCTTGTGATCCACGCAATTTTTGTAAAACAAGAAATTAAGAAAAAATATTCAGAAAGAGGAATTTTTATTAAGGAAACATCTAGAATTTCTGTGGATTGGAATACATGGGAAAAGGTAGTCTTAACCCTGGGGAAAAGTTGCCCCTCTGACTGCACTTTATACTTAAAAAACTCAAAAAGAGTTTTTACTTCACCACTCAGCAGTGAGGGCACAACATAAGGTAGCACCACCCCTGGTACCATGGATTCAGCACTTTGTGGTAAGGAGCATGTCCGAGTAAAGAACAGCTCTTTTCCAACTTGGTCTTATCCAGAGCAACAGGTTATTCTCTTGACATTTCTAAGAGAAATCATCTTTGTTCTCCCATTTCTTTCCATCTTTGAAGGGCTCTCCCACTTATATTTTCTTTGTAGAGTTTCAGATCTTTAACTCCACATACCCAGAGAAAATCAAAGCTGCTATTCTCTGTTTGTTTTAGAACTTAACCCTCAGATGAAAGTCTACTAAAGAAGTTACTTGGCTTTTCTTGGTTTCATAGAGCCACCCGATGGGTGCGTACTCTGTGAGCTGTGCACCCCTAGGGTCATTCCCTGATAGGATGTCACGCAGAGGAAGAAAAGGGGAGCCAGCTTTTATCACCAGCATCATGCAGATTCAAAGGAAAATAATAGGAACTAAAGAAAAATGTGAGATAAATTGAGGAACAGCAAAGGTAGCATTCGTGAGGCTCTGTTCCCACTGTCAGAGGGATAGATATGAACTCTTCTAGAAGCACAATGTGGGGGCAAACACTGGAGTGACATGGAAATGGCACAATGTGCCTCACTTCAAGTGAAAGAGCCTTCCCTGTACTGTAGCTTTACTGAAAAAGTATGTATGTGCTGTTAATGTGCAAAAAGGTGAGATGATCACTTTCCTTTAACCACAGGATATTCTAGGGGGAATGGAAAATGTTGACTTCCACTGGGATCAGTAGGACAGAAAGAAAAATCACCATGTTTATGTCTGTGCCCTCTCTCCAAGGCTTTGCAGGTGACAGACCCAGTGAAAGCATCCATCTCCTCTCTGTGCTCAGTAAGCAGAAAATGAAACAGAGGAGTCAGTGTGACAGTGAGTGATTTCAAGCCACTTGTAAAGGCATGCATTCAACCCGAGGCCATCAGCTCAGGAGCCCTCACAAAAATTGGGTAGTTTTTAATAAAACCACAGCCACCAGAGTCCAAAGAGATCTTGAACAAGACAAACAACAAACACAAAACCTTCTAAAATTCATGCTGCTCATCAAGGTATAAAAGTTCCCCAAGGCACTTTGTCAGGATTTGAAGTTACTATGGGTATTTTCGTCTGTCCTTGTCTGTCTTCAGCCTACCTCATCTCAAGAAATTCCTCCCAAAACAAACTGCAACAACAGATGATAATTGCTGCTCTTCTCTTTTTGTCTAGGAACATCTGAATAAACTGCATAGCTCCTTTCATAATGTCTTGGTTCCCTCAAACCCCTTGCTTAAGGCTGGACACAGAAGAGTGACTTATATGTAAATCTTGGGACTGATGGAATTTTTGCCATTTGCTAATAAGCTTGCAATATATTGCTCTATGCAGCATATATAAATATGCTATTTGCCAGAAGAGGATACTCAAAACTACGCTAAGATGGCTCACAAAATTTTAATATCATGTTCTCTTCAAGCTTTGAACCAGAATTGAAAAACATAACAGGACATTTTTCAGTGGGGTCCTACATGCTTAGATGGAGATATGGACTCACTCCAACATTAACAGGACTCCAGTGTTTAGGTTCTGAAATGTAATAAACTGGCATTAAAATACTAAAACAAAAGGCACTTTTTTTTACCTGGATCTTCCTGAGACCAAATAGTGCCTTTATCCAGCAATCTGTAGTCGGCCTTTCTCTTAATCTCTTCTGGAGTTTGCACTAAACACAGCCAGGTCATTCAGCCTCTTACCTGTGGTTTGGGAGATGAAAGACCAAATCCAAGTGCTGTGTCTGGCCAAGAAGTAGTTATTTTTTTTATATGAAGTTGAAAAGCTGTAATGGGAGGCATTGAGAGTGTTTGAATCCATAACAGATTCAATGGGAGCTGGAGCTTTCCAAGCAAAAGTATACAACAGACATGTTCAGAATACTGCTGTAGGCAGGCCAGCTAGAGACTTCAGGTTGGCTTTTGTGCATTTCAGGTGCAGGTTGTAAACACTGGCTGGTGGGATTTCTCCTCTCTTACTTTTACTGGGTAAAGACCAAGTCTGAATGGCAAAATCTCAGCCTGATTTTCAAAAGGAGATTCCTGTTTACCACCCTGCTCTAATTTTCAGCTTTTTTTGAGCAAGTGTGTTAGGATAGGCTTTCTGCTGCAGCAGAGATCAATAGCAAATGATACCTTTGAAGAGGGAGATTTGAGGGATTCTGCAGGAAATCAAAGAAAACAGCATTAAACAAGCCATTTCTTCCTTGTTGACCTCACATACTGTTTGGTACTAAGCAGTGGCTAGGTGTATATATCCCAAACCAGTAAGTTATAAAGCAAATTCAATAATAAAAAAAAATAACTTCATTGGAGTTTCACAGCCAATGGATTCTGAAGGCTTCCTATCTTGTCCCCCTCAAAAAAGTGTTGAACGGGAACCAGGAATGCAATTTTCACCTTTGATAGCTCAGTCTATCAATTATGCAGGCAAGGTCTTCCTACGAGTCTTATTTTAAGGTACAAACATGTACTGAGGAGGGAATTGTTCCTTTCTGCATCCTTTCTTCATGAAACAATGCCTACAGGCTCTTTTTAACATTCTGATCTTCTGAAGCACCCAGCCTCATGGCCAAGATACTGAAACATTATCTCAACAAAGAAATCTTACTGGACTTCCCTTCTCAAGCAGAAGCACAAAGGGACAAAGCAGAGATGAGAGGTGGTGCTGACTGTGTGCAGTTGCATGTAATATGTCTATCCATCACCTTTTTGAAGAAACTTAGGCTCATCTAAACAGTGACCCTTTTATTAAATCTTTCAGGGGTGGGTCTTCCCTTAGAAACTTGGTAAAACTTGACTGTCTCATCAAAGCAAATTATCTCATCTCCCTCAGTGACCAGTAGAGAGAGCCAAGCACCTTTGAAAATTAATCAATCCTTTCTCCCTGGCACAAATTTCTAAAGTAGATGAGATGGCTTTTTCTGCTTGTTGCCTCTTTATCCCCATTGACAGTAAGACTGACAATATAGAGGAGCACTATGAAAGCAAGATATTAGGCAACTGTATCAGAAAACAGTGGAGAGTCCTCTCTTAATATGTGGACTTCATTGCATTTTATTCTGAAATGGAGGGGATTTGTTTTGTTTCTCTCAGGTCTCTCCTACCTCAGTTTCAATCAACTGTTTATACACAAATGGGGGTTTGTTTGCTTTTATTTTGTGTGTTTGGGGTTTTGTTTTTCTGGGGCTTTGGGGTTCATTTGTGGGGGATTTTTTTGTTTGTTTGTTTTTAATATAGAAATGTGCTAGGAAATGCAAATTTTGTAAGAAATTTGCCTTTGAAAGAGCTGAGTTAAGCAGGTAGGGAATATAATCAGAAAAGACAGGCCTGGTATGCTATAAAATGTTCTGCAGTACAAAAAGATAAACACTGTAGATCTGTGCCTCAGTGTGCTGACAAGTGCTTACAAGTTTGTGTGTGTGTGTGTGTGTGTGCAGAGATACACAGGTTGAGGAAAGGTTTAGACTGGATTGTGGGATAGTGATTTGCTTGAAGTAAAGCCTCCTGTATACCGTTTCATTATGCTCTAATACAGAACATGCCTGCAGGGTGATTGGTGCCTTTATCATTCCCTTGGGTCATGCAGAAAGTGTTCCATGCCCTGCAGAGTTGCCGGGTCTTGTGTAAGCTTGCTTCAAAATTGATCCATCTTTCAGGAAGTTCATGTGCTAGTGAGCTCTGTGGATGACAACTCAAATATATAGGATAAGTATAATTTTTGTTTGAAAAAGCTTTCTCCACCAAGTTCCTACTAAAGCTGCGATTTTTAGTGTGACTAGCGATCAAACCCCAAACAGTGGCATTGCAATCAGGATCTTAATGCTTACCTTCCTAAAAACACCAGGAATGCATCTTCTTTGTAGTGAGTTTCAGCAAGAGCGACTACGAGAGCATGGTTTGGGTTTTCTGTCATTTGTTTGCTCTCATTGCTAGCACATTACACCAACTTAGTCTCTTATATGTCTAAATCCAGTGAGTCAAATTTTCAGCCTGAAGCTACTGAGTGTAGCTACCTAGACAGCAGCAGTGTGGTGTTATTTTACAGTAAGGAGGACCTCACCTGCTATGATGATATGAGGATAGGATCTCAAAGTATTCAATAATGCTTATCAACAGCACATAAGCTGAATTGAGGAAAGTAGCATGTCATATTGAAACACAGGAGGAAATCTTTGTGGAGCAGTTTACTTAAACTGGGATTTGGGACGGGACTACAGCAATAGTATAGTGTTTTCCATGTCGTTGTCTTCCCTTGGTATGATCATTAAAAGTTATTAAGTGACCAGTAGTTCCTTGTGTAAGTAAAGATGATGGGTGTAATTTGTGGGTTTTAATTTCAAATATTCGTGTATATTAAATCAGCATCTATGCACTATCTGTTCCTTTCAGCACAGCTCCAATTCAAGTTCCAAGTATAAGAGAATGCAGTGTAATATAATTGTGGTCATTTTATTTTCTTCAATAAAAGCAATCATTGCCTGTAGCTGGTTTCAGAGTGTTGTGAGCAACTTGAAACTGTTACTGACTGGCTGTTAAAAGAAGTCTCAAACGTGGGAAATGTCTTTGGAGATTTTTTGTAATTGACATTATATTTAGCTTTTAGAGGGAAAAGCACAGACTCTTCAGAACAGCTGGCAGTCACTGAAGTAAAATGAAAGGTATTGTTTTGCAAAAAACTCAGGTGAGTGCAAAGCAAACAATAGCCTAATTCTTTTACCTTAGTCAATTAAAAGTTAGTGTGTGCATTAAGAGCTTGATCCTTATCATACTGAAATTAATGGTAAACTCTCACTGACTTCAATAGCAATAGCAAAATGCAAGATAAAATCACTCTCTAGAATGAGCTGAAGGAACTATTGCCTTCAAGTTTTTAACATTATATTTAATTACAAGAATAATGTTTTGAGCAAGTGACTAGTTATCAGGAGCCCTGTGTCCTGTTCCTGGAACAGAAAAGCAAATGCTCAGATTAAAGGACATGTCCTGAATGAAGCCGCTTTCTGGAATTAAAATTTGTATTCTGATCACTGTTCTCTGTGTCTTTGGCATTATCAGTCAGGGCATTGTCTTGCCAAGTGGCAGACATGGTTGCCATTGGTGTCAGGATAATGTCATCTGGGTAACTCCTTGCAGGTCCTGGACCTTGGTATATATCTTCACCCCTACAACAGATTACCTGATGATAATACCATTAAGTTAAATAATTTCATATGTTCTTCTGTGTTTAGAGATGAAGTGATATGTAAATGCAAAGTTTTGCTGTGATGTTGACATGTCATTTCAGATGTGAAATACATCTGGCTTCCCAGGATTCCAGTTCTCGGGTTTAGATGTTTTTATTGACTTCCAAATTATCTATTTGGTTAAGAGCTGAGCACTTTCTATGTAAGTCCTAACTCCCTTTCTTTGCAAGGTGGAGGAGGACTAGAGAATATTCCAGTGTAAGTTTTACCAGCAGCAATCTCTCAAAGTGCTTAGAAGTCTCTGTCTAAAGCTGAGCAGCAGTGAAACAAGGAAAGGATGATGATTAACAGATTTATGCACCTTAAGGTATAATGAAAAGCTGGAGTGATTAGTACAGTTCTTAAATTTGCTAAAGTGCCTTGTTCATATTGCTTTTGCATCCTTGGAGTCCGAAACCTGATTTCAGTCAACTGTTTTCTTCTAGAGTTGGAAGTTCCTCCTCTGAAGAAGTGTCTTGGTTCTAGTCTATTAACTGCATGAGCTACAAGCCTCATCAAAAGAGCAAAAGTCCTGCCTTATTCCACCTGGTAAGTGGATCAGATTAAGTCTGATCTTAGCCCTTTTGGAAGTTTGCGGCCATGCCCATATCCGAGGGTATGCTGAGCTCTTGCCTCTTTTCTCTTTAACTTGGTTTTCTTGCATAAAATTCTGTCTATTGTGAAAGTGCTCTGTGCTTTCATATCACATAAATGCAGAGCTCTGCTTGTTTATCCATCCTGGTTCTCATGTGGTCCTCAAACAAGGACCAATGGGGACCCTTCGATCATGGTTGTACTAACTTCCCACCAAAATGCCCAGGAAGTTTTCCCTGACAGCAATGCTCACCAAAACAAATTGTAATAATGATGTAGAGACCCAAGTCATACATAGAGAAGTTACAGCACAGGTCTACATGGAGACCCTGAGGTAGCCAATCTGTTACAGTCTTGCAACTGCAATGATGATCACTTATTGCTCCAAGGGTTTAAAACTGGACAAAAAAAATTGAAAAATAATTGCCCACGAGTTACAAAAAATTGAGTCCAGAATGTGCAATAGTACCTTAGTTTGAACTTCAGCAATGGGTCTGGGGAGCAGCTACAGTTCTGGAAAGGCCCTGACTTGGAAGGCAAGCAGATTCAGATCTGGATCTAAATTCCAGGGCCTGTATCCTTTGCAATAATGGCACATGCTTGATGGAGCAATGAAATGGGAATTGAAAAAGTTAATAAACTCTTTTCTTTTCTGGTGTTATCTCCATGTTTAATTTCTCTTCACTGTTTGCATTTACAACACATTTGAAAGTCTGGCATTTTGCAGGAATATAATAAGACTGGTAATTAGAGCAAGCTGAAAGAATCCAAGCCAAAGTCAATAGTTACCTTTTTTTTCCCCTTGTAAGCAGAGGCTTGTCAATTTCAACAGAGAAACTTTCTTCATTATAATTTATTACAACTGTTATAAAAACAAGGTATCTTGAAAGATTAAACCTGCATCTTTCTTTCCAAAACTGATTTAGCAGGTTGAGGGAGATTAAACAGAAAGGGATTATATTTTTAACTTAATCTTTCCACATCAAAAAAACAACCCACTCCACAAACAAAAACACTAGATGACACAATTGCAAAATTGGGCTCTATTCACAGAAGAGAAATTGCCTGGCTGGGATTCATACAGTCCTCTATGGCTTTTCTATGAGAAACTGGGTCTTGGGCAGGGGCAGCTGTGCTGCTTAGGTGGCCACATCTACAGGGTGCTGGGATACAGTCAGCTGTGGGAAAGAGGAGAGGGGCTGTTACACCTGACAAAGGTACCAGTCTAAGAGATGGAGAATTTCATAGGGTGTTTAAGCATCTTGCAAAGCGTTAACATCTAACAAGAAAGCTTATGGCCCAAATGCTGCACTTCTGCAAACATTAATACAGGCTGTTGTTAGTCAGGGGAAATACTTTGTGAGGCTCATTAGTTTAATTGGTCCCTGTCATCTAGTTAAAAAGGAGGAAAAAAGTGCTCCAGACAAAGGCACAGGCTCTGTGCAAGTGGTGCTTTGCTGCTGTAGCTCTGCTGTGTGCTGGCTGGCTGGCATAGGGTGCGTGAATCCATCACAGCCTCGTCCTCCACTGGCACAGGGCAGCAGCAGGCAACAACTCCCTGGCACAGTTATATGCCTAAGCCACTACCATTATAACCAGCTAGGATGAGTGCATGCCTCAGCCACTACGGCACTCATTTGGAGTTCCACATATCTGAATGCTGTGGGTCTTTTTGCTGTGGGCAGCCATGGGTGCTTCTCCTCCTTCACTACTTCTGAGGGTGAGTGGCTCACAAAAGTGCTCATCTCTAAAATCATTGTAAGCACAGCTGTGTGGGAATCAAGATTCAGTAGGGATGGTTGTTGGAGACTAGTTGCACAAGTGCCCTGTTGTATATGTAGGGATAAGCCATGGACCTCTGCTTCCTTATCTGTGGTATGGAGCTAAAATTAAACTAGGACAAAGGCTCTTTTGATGCAGATGTGTACATCAGGAGACCCTTCCAGGTAGGAAAGGCACTGCATGCAGGTGATTACAGCTGTAGCTGGCTCTCCACAATTCTGGTGGTGACAGAGGTGCCAACAGGGGACGGTCGCAGTGCTGGCCTGTGCTGGTCTAGGCTAGTCCCTGCTGAACCCACCTAAGAGAAATTCAGTGGTGTTGTTAAGATCCATGCAAACCTATTCCTGCAGGTGTCTTGGCTTCTCATTTGCAGTCATTGCTGCTGTGGGGTTTTCCTGAAATTTTATTCTGTTGCAGTACCTAAGTCTACTAAGGCAAACTGTGTATTCTGGTTTCTAGATCATTCAAAATCTGTGGCAAAATTAATTATATTGGTTTGGTTAATTGTCCTCATCCAAGAAACATTGGTAGCTCCCCTGGGTCACTACAGCAATTTTTCTTATGCTGTAAATGTTTACTTCCCTAGAGTGAAAATGCGTAGGTTGTCATTATGTTACTCTGCAGTTCCACACTGATAAAGGCTACCTGTGCCTGTATTTTTTTTAAGCTAGTAAGCAACTGCCAAATTCATTGGAATAGTCTCAGAGACTTATTTCTATATTTTTTTTCTTTCCATTGTTTTTGATTTGATGTTACAGGATTGATAACAACATTTTGTGCTTTGCGAATCTTGCTCTCTCTGGCTGTGCTGGTTAGCCTCTGCTTTTTCACAGAAGGAGTGAGCCCAGCTAAATCTTTCCTTTTGATTCATGCAGGTTGTAAGGTCAGTTCTGGTAGGTATGACTTGCTAATGAATTCATGCTCCATTTCTCAGCTGGCTGGTTCTGCAAGTAGGCCTGGACAAATACATTGACATTTGAATTTAAGGTGACATTGAGACAGGTAAAAAACATTTGAGAATAGATTTAGAAACCTATACAATGCAAAAGAAATATTAAGTGGAATAAATAGAAACACTTTGGTAATAAGAACATATATATGTGTATACATATATATATATGTATATATCTCCTCGTTACAGATTACAAAGTTTATATAATTTCGTACATGTCAGCATCAATATGAGGGATTCTTCTATGCTCCAAAGAAATGGGAAAAGTGAAGCACAAGCAAAGGAAGGGAAAGGGTGTCATGTGGTGAGCAACACTTCCAGTGCCTTCATGCCTAATGTGGTACATGCCAGCACAAAGAGAGATGAATTACAGGGCCACTGCTGGGTGTCATTTCCCAGGCACACACAGGGTGGGACAGAGCATGGGCAGAACTGAGTACATCGCTCCCCCTCAGACCACCAGCCACCCCGACTGGGTCATCTTGGTGAAGTCTAGTCTGAACTAACTTTCCTACTCCTGAAGTAGGGAGAGACTAGAATTTGAATCCTAGGCTGTAGTGGATCTTTCAGCACTACAACTATGCCTGAAACTGGGAATGGATTCTGGAGGCAGGATCTCTCTATGCCTAGGCTGGTTTTTACACTCTTTGACTCAGCGTTGGAAAATTTTTCTTTGGTTCAGAAAAGGTCAGTCCAACAGATAAGACAAGGGTAGGGGCCAAGGCACCACCAGGGACTTCAACATTGGCTGAATTTTCCATTTTTTTCTTGTTCTTCCTGTGTGAGTGTACTCAAGCTATTTCATCTATCCATTTCTCCATCCTCTCTGAGGTGAAAGTGTGCAATACGGCTTCATTTTTACTGCAATTTGTTCATAAACAACTTGGGGAAAAAAGAAAAAAAGCTGTCTCATTATTTCCTTTGGCAATATGTTCTCCATCCTTAAAAATGAGTTTGGGCCCTCCACAGTGTTAACTAGAAACGATTAATGAGCTGGTGGCTTTTAAAAGACAGCAGCTTTGTGTGATCCTTGGGATGTAAACATGTCTCAGAGGTAGAAGGAAAATAGGAGTATCTGTGAGGGAGACTCCAAACTTCATCTCAGCATTCTCAGTGATTCTGACCAATAGAGATTCTCATAATTCATTTCGGGTACACCAGGAGTATTGGGTTTGCCCGAAACAAAAACTACAGCTTAATTTCAATGGTGAGAAGGCAGCATCTCATGGGTAGGACTGGGAATTGCCTTTGACTTACTCCTGGATCAGAGGATATCCAAAACTACATTAGCCACTTTCAAGGAAGGTGTCCTAAATACCACGTGGGAGTAACAGGTACTTTCTGTGCATTGAAAAGTTATTTTACTGCAGAAAGGAGAAATACAGAAAATTTACTGAGAGTCAAAGAGAGGTGGAAAAAAAGGCATGTAAAAAGAGGGATGTAGTGCTAGTGGTGAGAAAAGGCAGACAGCAGTGAAAGGGGACACCAGGGCTTACTCAATAGGATGTTCCTGTATTTTGTATTAAATGCAAAGTGAGTAATACATGCTACTGTTATCACCACCACTGTTACCTAAACATATTTTTCCTTTTGTCTGTCATTAACAGGAAACACAGAGGCATCAATGAATTCTGAGAAAGAAAATGACAGGCTGTGCTTCAGGAACAGGCTCCAAGCAGAATGTCCCTCTTTGCTGCTGGTGCGTAGTGCCACAGCAAGAGAAGATCCCATGTTTTCAGTTTGTTGCTACTTTCTAGTTCCCCCTACAGAGTCCAGACAGATTGTGAGAATCTGGCATTTGACATGTAAATACTGTTGTGCCTAATTTCTAACTACCAAAGTCTATTACAGATTCTTAATCCTTTCCATGGAATTAAATCTTAATCTCTTTACCCTGGGATTTAAGGTAATAATCTGAGTTTTCTGGAAAATCTTTGATATAAAACTCCCTTGGTTTTGCATTGAACACACCACAGGTATAGTTATTTAACTTGCTCAAGAATGCCTGGCCAAAATTAATTTCTTGGAAGAACTGGTAATTCAATTTCTTTGCAATAATCTGCTTGAAAATAGGCATGCAAAATTTTAATTTTAGTTTCCCTAAAATCACAGCATTCAATATAGATACATTAAGGAATTTCAGTGGAGCATGAGATAAGCTCGAGAAATGTGGAATCCTTTAGAGTAACATGTTTGTGCTATCACTCAGCAGCTAATTCCATTTTTGATGATCTTGCCAAGATGTTCAAACTACATTAATTATATCAAATGCTTTGATTGGTATTTAAACTGTTTTCTCTTCCTTTCAAAAAGATTGCCACTCTAACTGCCCAAGTGTAAAATGCACTTGCAGAAGGGTTTGTGTGTGGCAATGAGACACACTAATCTTACCTGCTCATTTAGTGCGGATTCAGATTTGTGTGTCTGAGAATAGTGTGACATGTCTGAGATTAGTATAATGGTGCACTCTTGCTTGAATTATGCAGAAGTACTGCATAAAAAAAATAATGCATGGAGATTAATGTCAAAACTTCTTTTCATTTAGCAGATAATATCTTGAGGAGAGGGGTCTGAGGTTCAAATTAGGATAACTGCAATTAATTGAATGTAATTTAGAAAGCAAAGTCTTTTAGAAATGGTGGTCAGCTAATGAGTAATCCAATACATCTAGCAGATGGATTGTTGACTGCAAAGCAATTAATTTGATGTTTCAGTGTCATTTATCTTTCATTTATTTCCACATAGCAAAGTGAACACTGGACTCCAATGACAGGAAACAAGTATGTGCCGGAATTTTTTGGTGATATTATCATGCTCTGACTGGTTTAGTCAGTTTAGTTTTCATTCCTTCTGGCACTTCACGACAGGACCAGATCTTGTATAAATAGTATTCAAACAAGCTTCTTACCAACATTAAAAGGTAGCTTTAAGCATAGAAGTTATGTGTGCACCAATGTATATTCGGTTGGTGTGGCAAGTTTTTAGTACTAGGGGTGCCAGGGGTGGCTTCAGACAGTAGATGCTTGAAGCTTCCTATGTCTGACAGAGCCAGTTCCAGCTGGCTTCAAGACAGACTTGCCAGTGGCCAGGGCCGAGCCTGTAAGTGACGGTGGTAGTGCCTCATTGGTAAAGTACTTAAGAAGGGGGTAAAAAAAAACCTGCAAACCAGCAACTGCAGCCAAAGAAGAGAGGAGTGAGACTATGTGAGAACCAACACTGCAGGCACCAAGCTCAGCAAAGAAGGAGGGCGAGGGCATCTTCCAGGTACTGGAGCAGAGATTCCACTGCAGCCTGTTCATGATCAGGCCAGCTGTGCCTCTGCAGCCCATAGAGTTCCACGGGGAGTAGAGATCCACCTGCAGCCTCTGGAGAACCCCATGCTGGATCGATGGATGCCCAAAGGAGGCTGTGAGAAGCCGGCACTGGAGCAGGCTCCTGGCAGAACCTGTGGATCCATGGAGAGAGGCGTCCATGCTGGAGCAGGTTTGCTGGCAAGTCTTGTAAACCCATGGGGGACCCACACTGGAGCAGCCTGTTCCTGAAGGACTTCACTCCATGGAAGAGTCCTATTCTGGAGCAGATCACTGTTCGTGAAGGACTGAGCAGCCTGCTCCTGAGGGACTTCACTCCATGGAAGAGTCCTATACTGGAGCAGATCACAAGGAACTGTGGCAAGGACTCACTTTGGAGAAGTTTGTGGAAGATTGTCTTCTGTGAGAGGGATCCCATGCTGGAGCAGGACAAGTGTGAGGAGTCCTTTCCCTGAGGAGGAAGGAGTGGCAAAGACAACTTGTGATGAACTGACTGCAGCCCCCATGCCCAGATCAGGAGTTAAGGTTGGCAAAAAGGGAAA